>NC_081412.1:340131369-341556369 GCF_030272615.1 Cryptomeria japonica | reverse complement strand
TCAAGAGAAACTAGTTTATTACATAATGCATACACATAGAGCTCGATGGTTAGATGAGCAATTCAAGTTATGTAAGGATACATTTCCTCTTGGCACCATTGTCTCTATTGTTGATTTTGCTGAAAATTATACACTACAACCTAAAAATGAAGTGCAATCTATGTACTATCATTCTACACAAGTTTCTATTTTTGTACACATAACATTCATGCATGCAGATGATAGCACATATGAGGATAGAAAGGTTGTAAGAGAGTATCACTTCTACATAAGTGATGATCGTACTCATTCATCTGAGTTTGTAAAAGGATTCTTTAAATTTTTCTATGATAATTTAAAGGAAAGAAACATACAATAGAGCCGACACTTAATATGGTCAGATAATTTCACCACACAATTCAAGAATGCAATGATGTTTTATTGGTTGACAAGGATGCATATGACAAGCGGTGTACAACATTTTTAGAATTTCAGTGAGGCTAGGCATGGTAAGGGAGAGCACGATGGTGTAGGAGCATGTGTAAAAAGAGCCCTAGCTAGAGAAGAATTGAAGTACGAAGGTGGTGCTGAGTTGATAGATGCAGAAACAATTGTGTGATGGTGTAAGTCTATGGTGGGTCCAGGTAATCTAGGTACGTCAATGGTTTGTAGATATTTTTTGTTGATCACTAAATCTAACATTGAAAACTATCTATATTGTTGTACAGTTGCAGGATCAAGTGACATGCACTCATTTGTGAGTTCAAATGCAAGTTCACTAGTAATTTATACTAGACAGATGATATGTTTTTTCTCTTCATGCATGTATTAATTGTGGGAAGAATGTGAATCACAAGAGTGGGTTGACAATGGTCTTGTAGACTATTGGTTCCCATTGATACATATCAAATTCCCAAAGCACTACAATTGAGCCAGATGGAGACATCAGTGGGTTTTGACTATGTTTTCGACCTGGTGAATTCACATGATTTTTTGAGTTAATTTTTTTGCAAGTATTCTTTTTGGTTCATTTTGTTGTACATCACACTTTATTTTTGGTATTAATTATCACCTTATAAAATGCAGGTCATGTATATGCAGTTGTTGCAAAAGAGAACAATGAAGAAGGAACATATTACTATTTGTGTCGTTATGTTGAGCCTAAAAGAAAATTGACAACCACAATCATTGATGGAGAGGGTATTGAGTACCCAATAGGGTCTGTTGTCATGATATGAACATGGCTTAGGAGATACCCTATCAAGAATTTTGATGTTTGGTTGTTCGAGGACTTTGAAACACACAGACAGATTCTTCATTGCTCTAACCTTGTTGTTGCAACAAATATTGATTTGATGAAGTATCGTGGTAGATCTCATAACAAGATTTTATGGAAAGTTTGTGAATCTGTCCACGAGGCAATACTTGACATAATATGGGTTAGAGCTGATCCTGAAGGCTCACTTGATTGATTCTACGGTTCATAGTAGAATGATTTTGAGAATTTTGTATATCATTGACGAGTTGTTCTATATTCGTTTTTTGTATATATAAATGCCCATGAGCTGATTTTTACATGTTTAGGGGCATAATTTTGTATATTTAAATGGCAATGAGCTGATTTGTACATATTTAGATGCCAAATTTTGTATATTAAAATGGCGATCAGCTGAATCGCACATATTGTAATGCCAAATTTTGTATAAAAGCCCATGAGATGATTTATAAGATATTTTTTTGTATATAGAAATAGCCAAGAGTTGATTTGACCATATTTAGAGGCAAATTTTTGAATAATATGTGACAATGTTTTGTGACTATTTTTTGTGTCTATGTTTTGTGACTATGTTTTGTGATTATTTTTTGTGTCTATGTTTTGTGACTATGTTTTGAGTTTATGTGATGTGATAAGGTCAATCATGAGCATTCTTGATTCTTTTATAATCATGGAGAATTATTTGAGTCATTATCGGGTCATAGGATTCATAGATTGAGTCTAGATACAATTTGAGCAAAAAATGTCATTATTGTAAAAAAAATTGTCAAAAAAGTTGTCAAGCAACTTGTACATAGCGTCAGTAGGGTATGACTCTCGACGTTCTGACGCTTTGGGATGCACAAGAGGAGCATGAATAGTGTAAACCTTCCCACCCAGACACGTTCGTGACATCGGTTTGTGCACACGACAAACCAAATCAATTCTATCCTATCTTGCAACTTTGCATTGCATGCGATTGATAATTTTTGCAGCAAGCGAAAAATGCTATCAATTGAAAATGGCTATGAGTCATCAAAAAACAAGATAGGCCATTGCAGAGGAGCCTCACATATCTCCACATATTTAAACAGATTGATCATATGTGTCCTAGATTGGAAGAAATAGTCCATCAAAGTTTGACAATTTTTTAGACTCAGGGCACTTGAGAGATCGCGCCAGTAGGGTATGACTCTCGACATTTCGATGCTTTGGGATGCATGAGAGGAGCATGCCTAGTGTAAAATTGCCCACATAGATGCACTCGTGACGTCGATTTGTACACATGACGAACCAAATCAATTCTAGCCTCTCTTGCAACTTTGCGTTACATGCAACTGACGGTTTTTGTAGCAGGCAAAAAATGCTACCAATTGAAAATGGCTTTGAGTCGTCAAAAAATGAGATAGGTTGTTGTAGAGGAGCCCCATGCGACCCCACAAGTTCAAAATTATTGGTCATATGTATCCTGGATTAGAAGAAACAATCTGTCAAAGTTTGACAATTTTTTGGACTCAGGGCACTTGAGAGATCGCGCGGGTAGGGTATGACTCTCGACGTTCCGACGCTTTGGGATGCATGAGAGGAGCATGTCTAGCATAATCTTGCCCATCCAAATGCGCTTGTGATGTTGGTTTGTGCACATGACGAACCAAATCAATTCTAGCCTATCTTGCAACTTTGCATTGTATGCAACTGACGGTTTTTGCAGTAGGCGAAAAAATGCTACCAATTGAAAATGGCTCGGAGTTGTAAAAAACCAAGATAGGCCATTATAGAGGGGCCTCACACAACCCCACAGGTTCAAATGAATCGATCATATGTGTCGTGGATTGGAAGAAACAGTTCGTCAAAGTTTGACAATTTTTTGGACTCAGGGCACTTGAGAGATCGCGTCGGTAGGGTATGCCTCTCAACGTTCTGGCACTTTGAGATGCACAAGAGGAGCATGCCCAGTCTAAACCTGCCCACCTGGATGTGCTCGTGACATTGATTTGTACACACGACGAACCGAATCAATTCTATCCTCTCTTGCAAATTTGCATTGCATGCAACTAATGGTTTTTGCAGCAGGCGAAAAAATGCTACCAATTGAAAATGGCCTTGAGTCGTCAAAAAATGAGATAGGCCATTATAGAGGAGCCTCATGTGACCCCACAAGTTTAAATGGATTGGTCATATGTGTCCTGGATTAGAAGAAATAGTTTGTCAAAGTTTGACAATTTTTTGGACTCGGGGCACTTGAGAGATCGCGTCGGTAGGGTATGACTCTTGACGTTTTGATGATTTGGGATGTATGAGAGGAGCATGCCTAGCATAAAAATTCCCACCCAGACACACTCATGGTGTTGGTTTGTTCACATGAGAACCAAAATTTGACCATTGCGAGCGTGAGGGTGCTCTCGCACCACACACATATTGTTGTTTATATTCATATTGTCGATTTTTTTTGTTTATATTCATATTGTTGATTACATAGGCAAATATTCATTTAAATTTATAAAAGGGAAGCCACCAAATACAACAAATACACAATAATGAATTGAATACAAGGAGTTTTGTAGGGTTAATTCGATATTTTAGAAATTTTATCAAATCATATTCCATGATTGCAATGTTTTATATCATAGATTTTTGTTGTTTATATTCATATTGTTGATTACATGGGCAAATGATCAATTAACTTTATAAAAGGACAACCACAAAATATGAGGAATACACAATAATGAACTCTAGACACATTTATTGGATCAAATATCAACATTTATATATATATCAAAAAAAGACATGTCTGCCAAGTCAATACAAGTATTACAAAAATGTGGCATATGCCATGTCCAAATCAATATACAATAAAAATGTAGAATATATCTACATGTATTGGTCATTCTATGACCACAACTAAAACTATATGATCCTAAACTTGTGGTGGGTCATCAAAATCGATCCTCTTCGATGCAGTACACGGCTCTGTAGATGGCTGCAAAACCACAATTCAAAAGCCAAGTTAGAACTCTTTTGTAGAAAATAGTTCACAATTAACTACATAACTATGTATTTAACTATAATTCCTTTGCAATTGAAATGTAGATTACCTCATCAGCTGATCTCGGAGCTAATATCTTCTCTCTCCTCTCCTTGTTGCTCTTAGGAGTTGTAAAGCGGAAAAATCGAACCCTAGTTGTTCTCCCCTCCCCAACTCCAAGGAGAGAGAGGGGAGAGTCACTAGGGTTGATGGTTTTCACTTAGGAGAGACTTTACATTCAAAAGAGGGGTTGAAACCCACAAGATCCAATCCCACGCAATGCAAGATTGGATTCTATATGAGTTTCAAGGGTTAAGATAGCAAGGCTACCCTCTTTTGTAAAGAATGTGGATAGAATGATTAAGCTAGGAATGCATGAAAATTGAGAAAGATTCGCTTAAAAATAGAGATAGGGATATGATATGAAGCTGTGGACCTGGAATTAGCAGTTAAATGTCGAGATGGTGCTATTCTGCAAATTTGAGCGAAATTTGACAGGACGATGGCGCCCGGCGTGCACACGGTCCTCCGAAAAATCCACGAAACGAAGGTGGATCTATTCGTCTCTGCACAAGGATTCCAGATCTTCAATTACAGCCGCGTACCTGCAACCTACACACAGAAAAGAGAGGACGATTGGGGGGTTAGGGATGAGGGGTTTGCCCTTAGGTCAAACCCTAGTTTTGGAATTAACCAAGAAATGAGAAATTGTTGTAAATGTAAATGATTGTAATGTAAAACAAGTACTAGTACCTTGTTGTAAGAATGTTTGTATTCTTACATGCGAAGGTGTAGATGTTGTTGTATGTTGTATGTGGTATGTGATCTCCTCTTCAATGGTTGAATCCTTGTCTTGAATGCAACACTTAGCCTTGAATGGAGACTTAGAATGCTCAATTGTTTGAAGGAATGCTTGAATGCTTGAATGCTTGGATGTTTGAATAGAGTTTCCACGTCTTGTACACATATGTCCTTCCTCCTTTTCGACCTCCTCAAATGGGAGAGGAAATGTAGTTTATATACTTGTCAATTAGGGTTGATAGACTGATTTTCCCGACCTTAGGCCGACCAGGAAATATTATTTTCCAATTTGCAAACATAAAGACCCGAGACCCAAAAGAGACCGGGCCCAAAAAATAGGGCTAGGGACCAAGGCGCTGGGCACCATGGTCCTGGGGGACCAGGGCGCTGGGTGCCCTAGTCCTGAAGGACTAGGGCGCTGGGTGCCATTGTCCCACCTCCAGGGACAGCAGGGTGCAAGGAGGATCAGGCCAGGGTGCTTGAAAAATGCAGTTTTTGATGTCATGAACAAGTTTCGGGGTCTCCATTCAGGTTCCGTGTTGCATCGCCATCGTGAAGACCCAAATGTAGTAGAAATTGCAAGTGTCTCAATTTTAGGACGCTACATTTAGCCCCCACTTTAGCGGGAGTATAAGCGTACGCTCATACTTACGGTAAAGTACAAGGAAACAACATTGAAAAACATTCACCACGTCAAGGAGGCAAGATACACCAAGCCCCCAGTGGACTAAGGATCTTACAACTTCAATTGACAAAGTAAAAGGGAAGATCACGAGAGAGAACCATGACTGTCAGTAGTAAGGTTCCCTCACTATGAGTCATGCAAGAAAGATATCAAAAATTTTCAAGGCAAAGCTAAATTTGTTAAGAAATTTTCAAGTATCTTGAAAAGATATGAACGGGATGTATGCCCCCCTACGCTAAAGCGATCACACATGCCTCACCGGGGGTGATTGCTTTAAGGTAGTGATACATATAGGAAATGAGAAAGGAAAGGAGCACGTTATCGCAAGGATTTAGCCCCCAAGTGTGAGATAAGCCCAAGGATAATAGACACAAAACACGAAGCACAAGGTGACTTCTCTTTCCTCGGGGTCAGTATGCTGTATGATAATTCATGTATATCATATGTATGTATGCATAATTGTTCTTCATTCCCCAATCAAGGAAGGTCACCTAGAAGAAGGGAATACATGTGTCTTTTGAGTCAACATGAGAGAGACCAAAAGAGATCTCAATGCTTTGCATCGTCCTCAAGTAGACAACACTAAGGACAACAAATAGAAGAATGAGAATAACACATAGAAGAAGTAACAAAAGAGAGGAGGAAAGAATCTGCTATGCTAATGAAACTAGTCTAGCACGTCATCTACCCCCCCGATCTTGCTGATCAGTATTTCGGGACGGTAGGAAACACGCTAGAGGAGGAACATCCAACACAGCAGATGGAGCTATCACAAGATCCAAACAAGGGCTATGTTCATGTTCCAAGCCGCGGTGTTCTTGTCTAGGAGCTAGGATAAGCGCTTTAGAAAATTCGTTAGATAAATGGTTATCAACATCAACATATTCATATTCACTATCAGAATGAACAGGAGTAACATTTTCATCATGAGTAACATTTTCATCTATGTCATCATCAAGATTTATAAAAATAGGATCTTTGACTCGCACAGGATCAAGACCATCATACATCTTATGTTTAGGAGATTTCGGCTCAATCGTCGGCTGAGGAGAAAATGGAATAATATTGGCTGAAGTTGTTTTTGGGGATTGCAAAGTTTGAGAAGCAGCTGCCTGAGCTCTAAGACGACGCTTTCGTCGGCGTTCACGTGCAGAACGATTTCGTCTAGTCTTAGTAGGAAGTTGAGGAGATTGAGGAGGAGGAATGTTCTCATCCTTTTCACTTGGGTGTTTAGGTTGTGGTCTCTTAGGTTGAACAATAGGAGAAGAGGAAGGTCTCTTCTCTCCATAAGAGGAAGGAGGAGGAACTGCTTCATATAAGGGAGGATTATTTGGTTTAGGAAGGAGACCAAGTCCATCATGATGAGGAGGTATAGGTCTACTTTTAGGAAGTTTATTAGATATAGGCATAGTCACATCCATAGGGATGGGTTGGGAATCTTCTTGAGGAAAGACATTAGTTTTATCTTTCAAAGGAAGAACTTCCTTCTCAAGAACGATAGGAATGTCAAGTTTGGGTGTTCTAGGTTCACTTAGAGATAGGATCATATCTTTTTTCCACTTTTGATAAGATTTGAAAAGATGATCACTTCGCGGTGGAATAGATTGGAATTGTTTAGGCCAAAAGTAATCAATAGGAACGCTAGGAGTTCTTTTAGCTGGTTTAAAGAGACTATGATTGACAGTAACAACTTCACCATTATGGGGAAATTTCAAACACTTGTGAATAGGAGAAGCAATAGCTTTCATGGAAGATAGCCAAGGATAGCCTAGCTTCACATGAAATTGTTCGGACGATGGAATAATAGCAAAGTCCACATCAAGGGATTTGTTATGGACCTCAATAGGTAATGTAATAGAACCAATTGCAGGAGAAGAAAATGCATCAAATAATTTCACAACCACATTTGTTTCGTCATAGATCACTTGATTCAATTGCAAAGTAAAAAGAAATTCTTTAGTAATGATATTAACCATACAAGAAGGATCAATAAGAACTCCACGACAAGGTGTATTCTTGACTTTTGCAACTATATATAAAGGACCATCAGGTGCCCTGATAGTTTCACTAGAATCAAAGGTGATGGAAAGTTCTTTAGGGATTTTCTGCTGCTCCACAAAGTTAATCACATTCGGAGTCATAGACACGAGATCATCAGGTGAGACAGAGGAATCCTTAGTATCAATCGCATTAGAGGTATGAGAAGGCAATGGATCAGTAAAAATCTGAAGATTTTGGTTAGGAGGAGCTACAGATGTGTTGCTTTTATCATTCACACCAGAAACAGAGATAGTATTATTATCAATCAAATCTTGAATTTTACCCTTTAAAGCAAAACATTTTTCAGTATCATGCCCAGGATGACGATGGAATTGACAAAAAGATTTGTTATCAAAATAGGGTGAATTAATCTTTGTAGGATCTATTTGCCTTACAGGAGGAAGGGTAAGCACATTTTGTTCCAATAACTTATTCATAATACTATGCAATGATTCATTCAAAGGAGTAAACTTTCTTTCTTTCTTGAAAAACTTAGAAATAGGAGGCACACCTGATGCCGCATTCACATTGTTGTTGATGATGTGTTCATTGAATTTAATGGACTCTTTGTTCGGTTTAAACTTCCCAAATGGTTGTTGACTACTATCACCCTTATCACTCGGAGCCATAGGATGTGATTGTTCCATTTGACTCATAGTCAGTTGATAATGGTGAAGAGTTGCGCACAACTGTTGGAAAGAAGTAAACTCAGAAAATAGAAGTTTATCTCGAATATATTTTTGTAAATTAGAAATAAAGATTCTTTGAATATCATTGTCAGGAACTGGAAAAGAAATTTGAGCATACAAATGCTTATATCTACCAATGAAATCAGTCACTTTTTCTTTAACACCTTGTTTGCAATGCATTAAATCAATCAAAGTAACTTTAGGACTTATATTGTTTTGAAATTGTTGAATGAAAGCATTGGCAAGTTGTTTGAAAGAAGTAATAGAATAGGAAGGCAACGAGAAATACCATTGTAGGGCTTTATCTCTTAATGTTCTAGTAAACAGTTTTGCAAGCAACCTTTGGTCATAAGCAAAATCAGTACATATTGTTTGAAAGGTCTTAACATGTGTTAGAGGATCACCCTTACCATTATAAAGCTCCAAATGCAGAATTTCAACATGTTTAGGGGGAATAGCTCGAACAATGTCAAGAGAAAGTGGGCTCGCAACATCAAATGTGGGCACACTAAACTTAGATTGATTCATAGAGGCAATTTGTTGCTGTAAAGAAGAGACAGTTTGTGCAAGATTGTTAATGGTCGCTTCAGTCGAAGAGTTCATATTAGACGTGTTAGATTGTGATGGAGGTGTTATGTTATTGAAAGAAGGTAGAGAGTAAGGTGGTGGGACACTATGATAGTTAGTCATAGGAGATGATTGGACAGGAGGAACACTACAAGGAGGAATGGAAAACGAATTGCCCCCTTGCGTCATGTTCATTTGTGGTGATATAATAGGAATACTCATTGAAGGAATGAATGAAGAAGTCGGATTGAATGAAGGAAGAGGGTTGATTGAAGAAGAGGGATTGCCCCCATGACTGGTGATCATAGGAGGAATGTCTTGTATTGAAGTAGTCATTATGTTTGATGTAAAAGTAGGTATACTAGCAATAGAAGTCGTCAAAGGAATAGAATGATTAACTTGAGTAGGAGGTTGTGTGTAACCTAAGGTTTCAGCACAACTTTTCATAGGCATCACATTCGAATCCACAATGTGTGCAATACCATGCAAAATATCAATTCCATTCTTATCACTTTGAACCATACGTTTTAGACCCTCAATTAAAGGAAGAGCTTGACTATCGGGGTATTCTTGAGACATCCATTGTCGAAAATCATCAAATTGGTTATCCAATTTTGAAAGTTGTTCTACAGAAACCTCAAGGAGAGCTTCTTCATCATTAAGAGGATTAGAGGAATTACCCATGTCCTCGTTAAAAAGGCCATTCAAATTAGGTTCCATCTCCTCGGTAATTACACCTTGGAAAGACTTAATTCTAAGGCTTCGTCTAACAGGAATAGTGTAAGTAGGGCTTATTGTTGTAAAACTCATGCACTAAAGAAAGAGAGAAGATTTTGAATTTTAGAGGTAGCAAACTTCAATAAAATCAGCCAATCTCCTAGATTTAAGCTGTTAAATGCAATCAGGACAATCTCCCGAAATTTCGGAAAAAATGTCCAGGACCGTGGCGAACGAAGTGCACACGGTCCTCGCAACTTTTTTTGAAATTTTCAGGGATGAAAGTTATGATGATTTTAAAGCTAATCTAAAAAAATTGAGTGATTTTACGATCTATAGATAGGCCAAATTAAAGTTGCAATCTCAAAATTGAACCCTACCAAGATTGTTGAAAAATGTAAAATTTGAATTTTGAAAAAGAGGGGGAAACTGAAATTTTGAATTTTATGATTTTAGAAGGAATACTGAAAGAAATGCAGGTTTTGAAATTTAAAATTTGACTCGATTTCATGCAAAATTCAAATTTGAAAGTGGAAATCAAGGTTGTTGCAATTAAACACTTAATTTCAAAAAGTCACAAACTGCAAAAATTTGAATAAAGCACTGAAATTTTGAATGAATGCTAACACACTTTTCAGATTTAGGACAGTAAGAAACACAATTTTGATAGGAATTTCAATTTCAATGATTTTTGAATGATTAGAAGCCTCAATCCAAGCAATCGCTAGACCAACTTTGACTTTAATTTTGAAGGTGTTAAAATTGATAAAATCAGCCAAAATTCTGGATTTTAGTAGAAAAATACAGTAAGATCTAGCTCCCGAAATTTCGGAAAAAATGTCGGGGACGATGGCGCTCAGGGTGCACACAGTCCTCGCAACTTTTTTCCAAATTTTCAGGGATGAAAGATATTGTGATTTTATTGCGGAATCCAAAGTTACAGCCGATTTGGAAGTGTTTTGATCAGTGAATTTATCAGTCAAAGGTTGAATCAAGAAGGTTTTAAAAATTAGGGTTTTGACATTTAACCACTTAATTTTCAGAATTAAAGCACAAATATGAATTGACAATTTGTAATGAAAGGGTAGATCTGAAACAAGCATTAACAATTAAACATTTCACAAGTTTTAATTACTAAAAAGAAAATTTTAGGGTTTTTTATGCAATCAACCTCTAAAATTTGCAAAAGATCAAACATGGAAATGTAATTAAGGAAGCAAATTTTTCAGATCTAACCATGAATAATCAGAATGAGGATGTTCACGTCAGGTTCACCAAAATGTAAAGCGGAAAAATCAAACCCTAGTTGTTCTCCCCTCCCCAACTCCAAGGAGAGAGAAGGGAGAGTCACTAGGGTTGATGGTTTTCACTTAGGAGAGACTTTACATTCAAAAGAGGGGTTGAAACCCACAAGATCCAATCCCACGCAATGCAAGATTGGATTCTATATGAGTTTCAAGGGTTAAGACAGCAAGGCTACCCTCTTTTGTAAAGAATGTGGATAGAATGATTAAGCTAGGAATGCATGAAAAGTGAGAAAGATTTGCTTAAAAATAGAGATAGGGATATGATATGAAGCTGCGGACCTGGAATTAGCAGTAAAATGTCAAGACGGTGCTGTTCTGCAAATTTGAGCGAAAGTTGACGGGACGATGGCGCCCGGCGTGCACACGGTCCTCCAAAAAATCCGCGAAACGAACGTGGATCTGTTCGTCTCTGCACAAGGATTCTAGATCTTCAATTACAGCCACGTACCTGCAACCTACACACAGAAAAGAGAGGACGATTGGGGGGTTAGGGATGAGGGGTTTGCCCTTAGGTCAAACCCCGATTTTGGAATTAACCAAGAAATGAGAAATTGCTGTAAATGTAAATGATTGTAATGTAAAACAAGTACTAGTACCTTGTTGTAAGAATGTTTGTATTCTTACATGCGAAGGTGTAGATGTTGTTGTATGTTGTATGTAATATGTGATCTCCTCTTCAATGGTTGAATCCTTGTCTTGAATGCAACACTTAGCCTTGAATGGAGACTTAGAATGCTCAATTGCTTGAAGGAATGCTTGAATGCTTGAATGCTTGAATGTTTGAATAGAGTTTCCATGTCTTGTACACATATGTCCTTCCTCCTTTTTGACCTCCTCAAATGGGAGAGGAAATGTAGTTTATATACTTGTCAATTAGGGTTGATAGACTGATTTTCCCAACCTTAGGCTGACCAGGAAATATTATTTTCCAATTTGCAAACATAAAGACCCGAGACCCAAAAGAGACCGGGCCCAAAAAATAGGGCCAGGGACCAAGGCGCTGGGCGCCATGGTCCTGGGGGACCAGGGCGCTGGGTGTCCTAGTCCTGAAGGACCAGGGCGCTGGGCGCCATGGTCCCACCTCCAGGGACAGTAGGGTGCAAGGAGGATCAGGCCAGGGTGCTTGAAAAATGCAGTTTTTGATGTCATGAACAAGTTTCGGGGTCTCCATTCAGGTTTCATGTTGCATCGCCATCGTGAAGACCCAAATGTAGTCGAAATTGCAAGTGTCGCAATTTTAGGATGCTACAGGAGTTTTCTTGAAGACAAACTTAAAAGGATCCATGTTATGGCCGAACCGTGAAGGTGGATATTGTATATTAAATGTATAATTAATACAATGTACTAACATAAATACATCAAAAACACTTAAAAACTATAATATAGAGAATAATGACGTACCGTTGCCTGAGATGCTTCTCCAATAGACTGAGGATGGCTCACCATTGATGGAGAAACTGTTGCTATTACCTATACAAAAAATGATCAAAGATTAAATACAATTAATATAATGATAAGTATTGTAGGTTAAAAATAATTAATGTAATATATCAAACAAAAGTGTACTGGATCTTGAGATGCTTCTCCAATGCACGGAGGTGGGCTTGCCATTGATGAAGCAACTATGAATATTTTCTATATGGAAAAATTATAAGATTATAAAGTAGAGACACATACCTCCGCCCTCTCTCGATCCATGGGAGAATCAGGTGCATTTAATAAATCCACATAGCTCAATGGCCGCTATACATGTAAAATAGACAAAAAATACTAATCAATCTACAAACACCAACTAAGAATTGATTTCAACATTTTCAAACAATTGTACAACTAAAAATGTGTTCAATTACCTTCTTCCCACGTTTTGGTGTCTTCGAGGAATTATTTTGCTTAGGACAAAGCCTAGACGCCGAGGGGGTACCCTAAAAAAATAAAATTAATATGAGATATTAGTACAGATAATATATTAAACATAATTTTAAAAATCTAAAATGAAATGACTTGCATATTCCATCAAAACAATACATAAAAAAGGTTGTACAAAATATGATACTATATAGCCTTGTAGGCCAAAATCATTCGTTGAGAGAATGATGCCATGAATCTGGGACATTTGGTCCCCTATCAACACCTACAAACCAAAAATTGGACCAAGCATTAAATATAGTTAGTATATCTTGTAATTTTTTTGAATTCAAAGTGTATTATTCTATTTTAACATGTTACAAAATTTATACCTCAGGCATCGAAGTTGCAGCTGTAGTAATTGCGGGGGGAGTATGGGATACCACTGTTGCATTTTGAAATACATATTACTTGTCTCAATTTAAATCGATGTATCAATAAAAATTCATTTATGTAATTAAAAATTTAAAGTGACTAATAAATAAAATGCTATGAATTCAAATCAACACATCCGTGTCTGTCGCTAATGGGCAAACACCATGTCCATCAACTCCTCTGTCAACGCCAAATCCTCAATCGTGCAGGCCTGACATCTACTCCCACAAATTGTACACGAATGAGATGTGGATCCATTTGCAGCAGCCTCGTCATTTGTCCCTGAGCATATCCTTGAGCAACTGACACACATATACTGAATGGGCTCTTTGTCGCCACATGGAGCAACTAATGGCTCATCATCCAGTATAAGAGGGTGTGCTAACGACGTCCCATGCTGGATGATGGCACCAATCGATGTTATGGCCTCCTAGAGAGTCTGTAGCTCCATCGACTCTTTTAGCTCTACTGGGACAACCTGATGCACCTAGGGTTTGGGTGCTAGGGGGTGACAACTCTCTAGGGCTACTCACCTATGGGCTCCAGGTCTATCTTGGGCAGAGCTGCCACCTCTACCATGGAACTCTCTCATGTCAAAATAGTTTGGCCGCACATTGAGGACAAACTCACAATATACTTTTCTCAAAAAATACAATGACACCTCATAATTATTACAAGGTGGATCATCAAAGACCATCCACCACCTCTGCCAAAAAAGATTCTTCATCTGCACATTGGTACACCAATATATGGGAAACCTCTTTGCATTAAGAGGTAACGACTCACTAGTTTTAGGATCAACAAAAAAGGGCACATATTTGTTGTTTACTAATATTTTTGTTTTTCACTCCCTCGTATGATAACCCATCAGCATAGTATTGATGACACCTATCCCTAAAGTTTCCCTAGTTTTGTAATTTGTGTGGAAACAACTGTGGCACCACTAGCTAACGTTTCTAGGCTAGTGGTCAGGGATTTATGATGCTCAAGCTTAGATGTTTTCAATTTATTAATTAGTCTATTTATTTTAGACATGTTTTTCCCTAATTGATTAATCAATTGCTCTAGTGTTTCGGGTGTACGGTTAAAAGGAGGAACTGGAGGTGTATCTTGTGGGTTTTCTTCGGGGTTTTTAGGAGGTGCATTTTATTGTTCTTGTTGTGGATTATTAGAATCTAGTTTTTCAAACAAAAAATAAAAAAACCTAATCAAAATAAACAAAATTAAATTCAAAACATAAAACAAATTGAATAAACAAGAAAGAAAGACAAAAATTAAGAAAAAATAACCTTGATCCATAGTGTCTGGAGGAGAAATGAGGCAACTCGCTCACGGTTTCATGGAGGAAAAAACGTCGTGGTCACGGGAAAATAAGACCCAGTTTTTTTTTAAAACGTTTTTTGACAGATACTACGTACGTGGTTATTTAGGGCTTATGAGCACGTGTGTGCTCAATTTCCTAATAGCAACGTGTACGTGCTCAATTTCCTAATAGCAACATGTATGCGCTCAATTTCCTAAAAGCAGCGCGCACGCGCTCACTTTCCTAAAGACAACGCATATGCACTATCTTTTTTAGGCTCAAGAACAATGAACCTAAGTGCATATGGGGTGATTTCAAATTTTAGAACTGCGTACGTGCTGCTTATTTTTCCATGTTTTTTTGGGTGGTGTCCACTTTTTTGACCACCATCTTTGTGCAAATGCCCCAATTAATTCCTAAAATGACATCATAACTTCCTAAGGGAGCTACATAGAGATTTACTTCTGTTAGGAAGTTGGGAAGTAATTCACTGCAAGACAAACATTGATCTACCCTCCGCTTTGCCCGATTTCCATATTGTATATTGCAAGGTTTGGACGGATAACCAAGCTTAATATTAAACTTAGATACAATCTTAGGATCCACAAAACATTCAGTAGCACCTGTATCTATAAGAATAGAGACTTAATGACCAAAAAAATTACCATTAAATTGAATAGGTGAAGCTTGAAAGTCTGCTTGATGGTTGTCAACTGCAACACAAATCTGGTGTTGTGGTTGCCTCTTCCCTCCTATCTCAGTTTTGCATTGGTTTCATTGATTAGCATAGTTTCCTCCACATATGAAACATCCACCCCTAGGTCCCTACTTATCCTTCCCATTGTTGATCCGGTTATTATAATTGTTATGGCCATAGTTATTATTTCCTCTATTGTTGTTCTTGTTGAAATTCTACCCCTTGTTGTCCCCAATATTGCTCTTCTTCATACTCCTAATATGTTGAGTTCCACCCTTTTGATTGTTGTTTTTGAAATTTTCTCTTCTTGAATTGTGAGTTTTTGTTCCTAGCTTCATATATCTATTTCAATTTCTGTTCTTGCAGTGTGGCCTTCTCAAGTGCCGTTGCCATGGTTTTAGGACTATGCATTTCAATTTATGCTCCTATTTGAGGTTTTAGTCCTAATATCAACTTACAGACCCTGAAATTCTCATTCATCTAATATTGTGATACATACTTCAGTAGGTGAGAAAACGTTTCCCAATGTTGAATTACCATCATGTCTCCTTGAGCCGATTCTAAAATTCATTTATCTTACTGTTAAAGAAGTGTTGTGGAAGCCACCTTTTTCAGAAAAGTTGGAGAAAAATGTCCCATGTGAGTTCCCTAGGTTGAAAGTTGTTCTGAGCTCTTTCATTATCCCACCAAGTAGCTGCTTCTCCTGAAAGTTGGTAGGCAACCCATATAGCTATAGTCTCATTAGATAGATTGCTAAGTTCAAAGTAATTCTCCATCTCAATGATCCATGCTTCTGCTCCATCACCTTTGGTTTTTCCATCAAATTTTGGTGGAGTAACTTTCTTGAGATCCCTTCCTAGTTCTTCTGATATATTCCCTTTATTAGTAGGTTGTGCATCAGCAACTTGCTCATTCCCAAAATTTCCATTAAGAACCCTTTGCATTTTTTGTTCCATGTTGTTCATTCGGGTTTCTTGATGGTTAAGGAGCTCAAATATATGATCCAACCTCTCAGTAGGATTATTGCTAGGTCCACCTTTGTTCCTTGTTTGCACCATGTTGTCTTATTAAGTACCTTGAAAACTAAGAAAAACTAAGTTTTAGTGTAGAGGACACAAGGCCCTAAAGTTCAAACCTGGCTTTGATACCAAAACGCAAGGACACACTAGGCCTAACCTTAGAAAAACTAACATAATTTATTCCTAATTAAATTTAAGTAAATTTCCATTTCCATGAATGCAAGATTTAAGTTAGCTATCATGCATTTAAATATCAATCACCATTAATATGAGTGCAAATACTACATTCAATGAAAATAAAGTAAGACCCATAAGTTATGAAGAATGGACAAATTAGATGGTCTAGCCAATTAGTTAGCGAATATACGAATGAGTTAAATTAAAGATAACTGTCTACCCCAACTATAATGACAATAATACCTCTAATTGAAATCTCAATACGAAGTTTGGACATTCATATGGTAGAGTTTACTATTCTCATGGCTGGTGTTTATTTAGATGTCAATCCAGGAACATAAAACTTGAAATGGGTTTGCAATATATATGCACTAAGCTAAGCTCCTTAAATGATTATTCTTAATTACTGTAAGAAAGGTAGGAATGGAAATCATAAAGACTAAATGAAATCTTTTCAAAACTCTGCTAAAATGAACTAATAGAAATAATAGAAATCACACCGTTCTGCCTTGGCTGCAGGAACAGTCAAAGGATCTATTTCCAGTGGCTGCAGGAACAACCCAGTTATGAACTTCTACTGCAACTAAGTAAAAACTAACTTCAACAATCATAAACACGGGATCACTCACCAAGTGGGCCCCCTTGGATGAGTGATATCAAACTCTCAGCAAAGAACTCTTAATAGATCAGAATAAGATATTTTTATTCATTTCTTTCTGAAAGATGATTACATATTCAAAAAGAGAAAAATTCAGAATACTTGACAAAAACTTTTCTCAATCCCTTTCCATTCTGTCTAACTCTCAGAAAAGAAGGAAGAGCTTATTATAAAGAAAAGACAAACTACAATGGATAACTCCAATTACGACCAGAAGAAAAGGTGGATCACTGTCAGATGAAGGGGATAACAGAGAGCTTGGCTGTAGGAACTGTGGATTTGAAACCGAACCACAGTCTTTGCACGCCAAAGAGATATTTTGTAGATTAAACATGCACTGGAGTTAAACTTTCATGGCAAAGTACAACTACTCCGATTATGCCATAAATCACGCTCGCTCGAATCTCCTTCAATTTGACCTCCAACTATCTGATGTGATTCTCCAGTCCTTAGGCACGAAAGAGAATTCTCCACCGCAACATCAATTATTATCTGCACTAAAATAGAAACAATATACAAGGACATGCATATGTATCTTTACTTAACTAATACATTCATTAATTCACATATGAAATCATCCTAAATAATCCGTATATCACAGGGACAAACCATTTGGCTGCAGGAATAAATTGGCATGGCTACAGGAATTAACAGACAAGGTTCAAACATGATTTCTTAAGTTTAGTTTTAAAACATGGATTACATATAGTCAATTTGCAAAATTTTACTATCACGATGCAACCCAAAAGATACCAAAAACCTAAGAGTCCTGATAAAAAACATGTCAATACACCAACTTATCAATAACCACAAGTATATGAAAATTATGAAATACGACGAGCATCTAACCCGAGCATCATGCATTCAAAGAGAACGCTTACGTAATGGTTCATGCATGAATGTGAAGTATACATTAACTTAAACAAGCAATCACGAAATGATATAAAACTAAGAATGAAGGCACACATTCCACAAATCATGCACAAGTAGGACACGTGTTAGTGGGTTAGTGGTTAGTAGTTTTCCTTATTTTCTATTAGTTACATACTCTTGGCGACTTCCTGTCGCATTTTTGACAGTAGCCCTCATAGGCCCTTTACATAGCTTACATATCTTGATTATGAGATCACATTGGTCTATTACAAGAAATCATTAATACATCATACAATATTATATAAGATTTTACAGTGATATAGATAATTCTATGTCTCTGGATGTAGTGTCTTCCTCACCATCGGACTCAACTCCATCTTCCATATGGAAGATGAACAAATAACCTAGGCATTTTATCCACCCAACCAATTGAAGCTTGCACTTCTCGGAGCTCATGACAAGCTCCCATCCCTCACAACATAGTATCCTAGCAAGACGACATCAACTTTTGGGAATGGACATGTGCATGCATGTAGTATCTAAAAACAACCTATTGAACTTAGCTACATGTGTTATGGCAAGGAGAATTATTTATTGGCCAATTAACCCTACTGGGAGAGGTGAAAACACCCTTCTCTATTTGACCCATAATCAATCACCCTTTACATTATACATCCCTCATAGACAAAGATAAAAATTACCCCTCCCAGGTATATATATATACAGATTTATTTATATTTACAATTAATGTTTTATTGTATCATGTTTGTCACTTCTCTTTTAATTACACCCATTTATGGAATTTAGATTGGAAACACATCATATATAGATCCTCTTAATAGTACTCCTTAGAAAATAATAAGGTAATAATAAAATTTTATAATGATATTCTAGACCAATTGTTTATTGTTAGAAATCTAGTCGTATTGACTAAAAAAATAATCAAAGGCTAAACAAATAAAATACCTAATAAGTGACTGGAGGATTAGCAGAAGAATAGTCTGAGTCAACAAAGTAACCATAAAAACAAACCAACCCATATCGATTGTATGAAAATGAGAGGGGCATATGAGTTCAAATCGCTTGCAACATCACATATAAAGGAGGACAAACAAGGAACGTGGTAGAAATATATACCTTGCACAAGTTACTGAAAACAAATTCTTAATCCCAATATAAAGGAGTGAGATAAATTCACCCCACAAAAGAAGAGAAGAGTAGAATAATAGAAGGTAGAGATATTATTCTAAAAAACATGTAATGACAGGAGGAAATGATTAGCTTGTCAAAAGAAGATATAACGATGAGGAATACTAAAAGAAACCTATCATTAATGAATAGTGTAGGTTGATCTACTTATAAAATCAACAGGACAATTAAATTGATTCATGGTAACTTTGCAATTGAGAAGGAAGAAGGCACAAATTGGTTCAAACAGAATGTAATTGAAACAAAGGAAGATGGGGGAAATGGGCAATACCAGTAAGAGTATACCCTTGCTTGAAATCAACTATGCATTTGGAGAAAAAGGAAATGTCTTCAGAAACCAAATTGATTAATCGATGTGTTTGGAAAATCAAGAACATACCTAATGCATACAAACTTATTCATCAAGGACCTAATGCATACAAACTTATTCAACAAAGATTAATAACAAACCAGTGCCTTTATCTGACAATTAATGAATAACTTTGTGGACAAGAATCACTATCAACTCAGGAGACAATTATAAGATCATCACTGTGAAGGTTTCATTATGTGTTGCATGAACAATAAAAACCCAATTTTACATTCGATACAACATCATGTGATGGCACATCACAACAAATCCAAAATATTTATCATGAGGACATATGATTTCATCAAACACAAAATTGCACACAACGATCTGAAGATAAAAATGAAATCTTGTATATTAACTTATGGAATAAGAATGTACACAAAAACTTCACTTACAAATACTCCAATATATTCAGTTTGCACAAAATAAACTTCTCATTCCTACTAGACCTTTTTAAAACATAACGCTTGTAGCCCAGCTAGCGGTAGAATTATCTATTCTTTCATGATACAAAAATGACTCACTACATATATGTGACCCAAAAGATTTGAATGAAAGGACATACCCTTTCATTTGGCTAAATTAAACTTAACTAAAACCTAGCACCTAACTGTTCAACTGCTAGACACAAAATAAAAAAATCAGTTCTGGTTGTCCAATATTGTGTCACACTTTTTTATGTGCTCCAAATACTTGTTGTCCTTATGATTGTTGGTGTTGAACATAGTATCTTTGACATCAATCTCCATGGTAACCAATCTCTCCATCTGCTCACTCGTATCCTTCATATCCAAAACATCTGCTTGGGCAACATCAAGGGATGTGTTAAGTACATTCTGACATTCTGCAATCCAAATCTCTTTGTCCTTGAGCTGCTCTGCATCATCCACAACATCTGGTAAACCACCTCTAATAATATCTTTGCAATCTGTAACTTCCTGTTTAATATCCACACCAAAACCTTTATGTTTATTCAACCTTCTCTAGATCTTCTCAACCACTTTCTCATCGGCACTCTTACCTTTCATCAATGCCTTCAAGCTGTTCAAAGTTATTTTATGAGAAGCCATATTATCCAGGGTCTTCTGATAGTTTGTCCATAATTCTTTGATAACTTCCAATAAATGTTCAAACCTATTTGTTAACAAAACACAAGCATCATCTACCTTGGCAACCTGTTTAACTTAATGTTCTCCTTCATCTGGTCTTCATATTTCTTCTTCCGTTGAACACCACTATCAGCTATCTATGGTACTTCATGACCATGACTTCTCAACACGTCTTCATATAAATTCTTATATTTTGGACCCTCTTATACCACTCACTACATTTGGGCCTTATTCAATTTTGCAATGTCAATCCCCAAATTTGTTGTGACAATTGGATTAACCTCTCCCACTTTTAGCTTCATCATGTGCCCAAATGCCTTATCTACATCTATGATCTTGGGTCTCTTATTTGGAGGGTATAGGGCCCAAAGCAACATCTCCTCTTCATTTGGATCATACCTTGATCCAATAAAGATATCGTCAACACCCTGTATGTCCAATTTTACATCCTTTTTGTTAGAATGCAACAAGCTATCAAAGATAAAAGAGGCACTTAAGTCCCATCCCGGGAACAAAATGATGCCTGCCTCATCGAGAAGTTGTCTCCCTCTCCGTGGTGTCATTGTGGACACTTCTGTATCAATATTTTCTTTTAATTTTTTAAGCATCTCTGCTTCATTTTCTGGAGTAACATTTGGGATGTTTTCCCTCAACTTTTTCCCTTTATAATGGTACAAAAATTACTTGAACTCCTTTGACTGTACAAAAACCTCATTTGGAACAAAAGTTGCATGCTCTTCAAGTTTTACATGTGCATTGGCATTTATTCTCACCATTATTTGCTCTTGGCTCTCTGCCACTTCTTCTAATTCAGGTGCACAGAGGGTTGATACAACTACATTCTCATCAGACCCACTCTCAGAATCTCGTTCTTCTCTTAGTTACTGAAGCCTATGCTTTCGCTCTTCTAATTTTTGGTTTAATTCCTCTAAAAGTGCAACAGCCTCATCTCGTTCCTTATTTCTAAATAAATCTTTAGCCTCCATGGGTATATGCAAATACTCTCCCAGATTCTGGCTCTTCCTGCAATGGTGGATATACCCCTCTAGATCATAATTTTTCTGAGCCTGGTCTCCAGACAAATTGTACTCCTCTACCAGCTTCTTTTCTATCATCTCATAAGCCTTGGTAGATACAATGGTGAAGTCTCCAAAATGCAAAGTGCCAGGCATAAATGTCTGCTTGTGTGTACCACCCAAATTCTTTTCATTTGACATACTAAGTTGCCTAACAATCTCTAAATAGGCAATCCTGTCAGGAACTAATGTAGGCAACATATACGGAACACCCTCAAAACCATAAACCCTAAAAAAAGTGAAATTCTGACATACAAACGAGTCACCCCAATTATGGATAACCCCAATGTCTCCAAAAGCATGGGGTCTCAAGAATCTCTTAATATCAGGTGAGATAGATCCATCACATTCCACTCCAAACAATCTGTACAAAGGCTTAACAAAATATTCTTCAAATAACACATAATGTGATTTGACAAACCTCAAGTCCCACAAGGATACCCATAATTGAATTGGTTGGTCCTATCCATCTTTGTTCTTGGGAGTCACCCTTAATTCCTTTGGCCACAAACTCCTTATCTGCCCATGAAACAAAACCATATGCATTAGCAATGAGTATGATTTAAAAGTAGGGTTAGGTTCCATCTGCAAACTCAAGAACCCTTCATGCAGCTTCTCTACCAAGTAAGTTGCATAATCAAACGGCCTTGGCTCATGCATTTGAATATCTGCAGCCAACACCAATGGGCCTATCCTTGTGACATTGGGTACTTCTTCCCTGCAGATCTGGCCACATGCCTAGTATGTTTATTGCAAGTATTTTCTGAACAAAGTAATTTCGAAAGGAGGACCATCCTGCTTTGTGAGTCGTCCTTTCTCCTTCCTATGCATCGCTAACTTCCACATTGTGTGAGTAGTGTCCATTTGGGTATACTCTTCTTCCACGTCTGTAAAAGATAGGGGCATGTAAGGCTCATAAGACATACCAAAAACCCCCTGAATAGTCCCAGTAGATATCCAGATGAACGGATCCCCATTAGGCAATTGAATGCACCTTTTTTATTTGTTTTACTTTGTGGTAAGCAATTCCAATAATCTAAGATTCAGAAAAAAATTTGGGACCATTAGTCTGCCCAAATTTGTTGTCCAAGGGTTCGACAGTGGCATCTCATTGTTCCGCCTCAGGTAATGATATAGAAACAATTTGTGGCCCCTTATGGTTGTCCAGATATCTCCAACCTCTTTGTACTTGTCTTCCAATTGATCCTTGGGCAGCAAATAGGTTTTAGACCTCCTCGACTTAGCCCCAGATGACTCCATTTGGTCAATCATGTCCTGGTTCAATTTTTGCTTTTGCACACCCTCCACAGACTTCATCCTTTTTAATTTAGCAGTCTGTGTGTCTGAAATCTCTATGTCCTTTCTTTTCCCTTGTGAACCAGAAGCCTCCATGATTAAATGATTGAACTTTCAAATTACCCGTAGGTCTTGTTTGCAACTTCAATGTTGATGGCTAAAAACACTGTGAATAATTCTGGCACAAAATCTCTTTCTTTATACTGGATAGGCAATGGCTAGAGTCTGTAACAATCATAAACTCATCAGATTTGCTTCATGCGATCCAATCCACCTGATCGTGAGTATTAAATATTGGTCATCGCATCAAATATTCCAACAGCTAATCGGTGTAACCCTAATCGATAATTCAATTACTTGGCGCCACCCACGTTTTGCATTCCTTCAATTACCTTTTTGTCTTTCTTATCGACATAGGTCACTCTGAACAGTCTAGTGGATCTCGCCTCGATCGTTTAGATTTTCTTCCTCAAGGCTTGACTTATCCTGATGGATCCTCCTTTCCTTTATATTAGTCAGCTTTTCTTTACGTTAAATCGGGGTAGTTCTCTCCGATGACACCTCCTTCCGTTTATCCCTCTGTGGCATTCTGCCCATCGGGCATCGACACCACTCTGAAAATGTTTCTCCGATAATGTAAGTTACCCTGATGAGTCTTTTATTTCAATCTACACTTTATTCTCCTTATCGGGTTACTTCGGTCTATCGGCGTAGGTTTTCCCGATGTACTCTATTCGTTTGCGACGAGCTCGTTTCCCTTATTGGGTATCAGGATGACTCAAAACATAGCTTCCCGTTAGTGTATGTTACTCTGATGGCCTAGCTCCCCTTTTTTCTAGGTACATCTTTATCAGAGAAAGTCTCTCCGATACAGTTGCCTTCTCCACTTAGTCTATCGGGTGTCAGGGTAACATAAATTAGGACTTCCCGATGACCCGATGACATCACTATGAATACATCGCTCCATCTGTTGTCGGCAAGAGTTCCACCGATAACCCTATCGGGTATCAGGATAGCATTTTTTCCTCGTTCTCAATAGTGTGTGTTACTCCGATGACTCTGACTTCTTATCATATCGTTGTCATAACTCTCCCCGATGGATTACCACTCAGTCACACTTCTTCCCGCCACTCATGATTTTAGGAAACACCGTCGACATGAGCTATTCTGATCAACACACTCCATCATCCTTGGGCAATCTCATTGGGGTGACTTATGTCGATAAGCAGAATTTTGCATTTTGTACAAAAGAAGCCTTTCTCCTTGGATGCAACTTTTAATAACCATACTGAAAGGTTTCTCCCAATACACCATTTGACATCTCTGAACATGTTCACAACCCTGCTCTATGCTGATCTTCCAAAAAGTGCTCTTGCAATGAAACTAATTGTGAGGATGAGAATTACCAGAATGCCATCACACTCAACACTTCCCTTGAATATGCCCAAGTGATGCCTTTTAATGAAGACACTGCAACATATCACCTGCACATACAATCCAACAATAAATGCTCTTATGATGAAACTATATGCAAAAAGAATCCATATATAGCACAAAAATATTTTGCAAAAATATGTGCTAACAATGGCTCTTTCTGGGGATGTATGTTCTTTTTAAGGACATAGAAAGATCTCAGTTATCTCTGGAAAGCAGACCAAAATAGAAAATTGAAAACACATAACAAAAAACAAAAGGAAAACTATATTACTATGATACAAGAAATACTCCCTGATTATCAAGAGAGGAAATGCTTGAGCTATTGAGCATGGACTAGAAATTCCAGCACTTCGCCATCAGTATCTTGCAAGTAATATGAGTTTTCTCCACTTTTTTCCAAGATGATATAGGGTCCTAGCCAATGTGCATCAAATTTTCCATGTTTTCCTTTATCTTGGTCCCTGGCATTCCATTTAAGTACCCATTCTCCTTCTTCAAATGTTCTGTCACAAGCCCCTTTATCATGTAAAGCCTTAACCATATGTTGCCTCTGAATGTTTCTTTCCTAAGCCTCTTTTCTATACTCATCCATCTCAGCCAACTACATCAACCAGTCCCCCATGAAGTTTGCTTCCTCTGAACACTCCTCTATAAGAAACTTATAAACTGGAAGCAAATTATTCAAGGGTAATCTTGCTTCTTTTCCATATACAAGCTCATATAGAGAAAATCCTGTGGACTTCTAGACTGTTACTCTGTTAGCCCATACTGCTAGGATCAATTTTGAATCCCAAGCTCTTTTATTATCACCCAACATCCTTTTAATAATCTTCAACAAGTTCTTATTGCTTGATTCTGCTTGTCCATTTCCTTGGGGATGGTAGGGTGATGAATAGGACAAAGTGATGCCATAATTTTCATAGAAATCAGAGAACTCCTTGGATCTAAAACACATCCCATTGTCCACCACAATCTTCCGAGGTATACCAAATCTGGTCAGAATGTTTTCCAAGAGAAACTTTGTCACAACTTTGCTTGTAGCCTGTCTTGTGGGAATGGCTTCAACCCACTTAGTGAAATAATCAGTAGCCACCAAAATTCATTTATGCCCACCACTAGATTTGTTTGCTATTTCCCCTATGAAGTCAATACCCCACATTTGGAATGGTTCCTCTATATGCATGGATCTAAGAGGAATAGCTCCATTGTACTTAAGCTTCCTTGAAATTTTTTGTCATGCTTCACATTTTCTGATATAAGCATGACAATCCTTGAAAACTTGGGGCCAATAATAACTAGCATTAAGAATTTTATGAGAAGTGGTGTTTGCTGAGAAATGGCCTCTACATACACCTTTATGTAAGTCTTTTAAAACAACTTATGCTTGATACTCATCTAGACACAGTAAAAGAATACCATCTCTATTTTTCCAGTATAAATCTCCTTTAAGTAATACATACCTAGATGTTTGAAGCTTTAAATTTCTTTTTTGACTATCATTTAGACTATCAGGACACTTCATATATTTCAAGTAATAAACAATATTTGTATACCAAAGATTCAATTCTTATTTGTGCATCTTCCAACTCTATTTGATTTACCTGTGCTGCTTCAAGATTGGATTCTGACATCAATTTTGCTAAACCCTGTCCCCTCACCAACTTTGTGATCTGTATATCAATATTGAATTCTTGGATCTAGTTTATCCATCTGCATCTCCTTCCAGTAGTCTTTGATTGTCTGAAGATGTCTTTAACAACAACATTTGGTACATATGTAATGACAGTGGCACCAACCATATAGGGTCTGAAAGATTTTACAGCTTTCACAAGAGCATAAGCCTATTTTTTTATTTAAATCATAGTTCAACTTAGATGCTTTCAATGTTTTGCTAAATAATGCCACTGGTTGTTCATGGCCCTCATCGTTCTTTTGTAACATGACAACAACAATAGTATGGAATGAAGCAAATGAAAACACTTGGAAAGGCTTAGAGAAATCAGGGGACTTTAATACAGGGGCTTCCTTGATGGCTCTTTTGATATTTACAAAAGCTTCAAGAGCTTCATTAGTCCACTTTATTTCAACACCCCTTTTCAACATTTTAGCAATAGGTTTTACAATTTCAGAGAAGTTTGAAACAAATCTTCTTACAAAGTTAATTTGACCGAAAAAAGATTGAATTACCTTAACTATTTTAGGGATTTGAATCTTATCAATAGCAGCAATCCTTTCTGGATCAATTCTCACACCATCTTTTGAAACAATATGACCTAACAATTTCCCTTCAGTAACTCCAAAATGACACTTTTTGGGATTTAAAGATATGCCATATTCTAATGCTCTAATAAAGATTTTTTCTAAGTCATTACAATGATCTTTTTCTTTTTTAGAATAAGTAGTCATATCATCCTGGTAAAATGCTAAGATATAATCAATCAGCCCCTCAAAGGCTACATCTATAGCCCTCTGGAATGTAGCTCCTACATTTGTCAGCCCAAAAGGAATCCTAGCATAGACATAGGTGCTCCAAGGTGTGGTTAAAGCAATTTTGAACTTTTACGCTTCCCTAACTTTGACTTGATTATAGCCCGAGAAGCCATCCATCATAGATAACAATTCATTTTCAGTGACTTTCTGCAAAAGAGCTTCCATGTTAGGTAGAGCATAATTATCTTTTAAAGATGAAACATTTAAATTCCTAAAGTCCACACACAGTTTGATATCACCATTCTTTTTTCTGACTGGGACCAAATTGGACACCCATGTTGAGTGCCTTATGGGATCAATAATACCAACATTCCTCATTTTCATTAGCTCTTCTTTCATCTTGGGAGCCAATGTAGGGTTTATTGGCCTTTGCTTCTATCTGAAAGGCTTTGCATCAGGCTTCAAAGGTATCTCATGTTGGAACAAGTCTTCCCTGTATGCTTTAAGGTCATCATATGACCAAGCGAAGACATGTCTGTACTTCCTTAGCAGATTAATCAATACTGTTCTGATTTTTGGTGTGAGATTTTTTCCAATATAAACTTGTCTTGGATTGCTTTCACTTCCCAGGTTTATTTTTTCAATATCCTCACATCCTCCTGAATTAGGTCTGAAACTTGCTATATCTTTATCATCAAACATTCTTTCAAGCTCTATCAATCCCTTTGGGATTTTATTTGTTTTCAGCTGCAACACCTCTTGCCCAAGTACAATCCCCTTGCCATCCTTGTCCTCCACAAGTCCATTCCAATCAATCCAGTGGTGCTCATACTGATTCTCACAAAACAAAAACTTTAGCAAATCCCTCTCATCATCAAATACTTGCCAACTCTTTACATTGTCAGGGACTGATGGTTTGGTCTTGATTTCTACTTGGGTAATATCATCAAAAGGGATATCATTATGTTTGATCGCTCGGTTAGCCACAAAGTCTACCAAAATATTGTTGGACCTTTCAGTCCAATTGATGGAGAAAGCATCAAAGAGTTCAATGTAATCCCAAACCTCGTTCCTTTAGCTTCTTAATTTTGCATTTTTTGTAACAAATTTGCCTCTAACTTGTGAAACAGCTAATTCTGAATCACCACAAACTTTTAGTAACTTAATTCCATGTTTATTTGCTATTTTAAGTCCTAATAAGAGGGCCTCATATTCAGCAATATTATTAGTACACTCAAAATCTAACAAGAAAGAGTATTTAAAATATTTTCCATTAGGTGAAATAAATACAACTCCTGCTCCATTTCCTCCCTTACTATAGGCACCATCAAAATACAATTTCCAAATTAAATTTTCATTTTGTTTAACCATTTCTGTAATTTCATCAACTTTTAAAGGTTTAGAAATACTTACCTGAAAGTTGTCCATATCTGAGTGGCAAAAGCAAGTCACTCTATCAGGATCAACTTCTTCTATGAGGTAGGGAGATCTTGGTTCTCTGTTTATCCTCACCTTTGTCCCTTTCACCGAAATAGTGGCATATGACATGTCAAGCTGGACATGTCTACCCACCAAGTTGGACCACTGTCTGGACAACAACATCCCATAGTTTGCAAGCACTTGTACAACTGTGATATCTGTCTTGTATGCAGTGTCTGGGCAGGCTGGGAATCTGAACTCAACGTCCTTCATAATTCCTACTATAGGAACTGACCTATGGTCCATGGCATAGCACTTACCGTAAGGTGTATCAACATGCATTCCTAATTCTTTCATGATATCCTCTGGCATGATATTTACCGTTGCTCCTGAATCTATCATGCATTTTTTTAGCATTTTTGTGTTTATCAACAGTGTTAGATAGAAAGGATCTACCTGTGTGAGATTTTTGGTAATAGATGTGCCAAGATACACCACAGGAGGATCTTCTTTTGATTTAGGATCTTCCCTACTTACTTCTCCAACATTAGATATAATTTTCAATGTCTCATTCTTGTAGTCTGGGAATTTCATTACCTCTAGCAGAGGCATATATATCTTTACTTGAGACAATGGCTGGGACATGAATGAATTACTATTTGAAGTGGGCTTACTTGCTTCTTCTCCACAGGCTTAATTAGTTTTGGCATTTCTTCTTTCTTGGCCTGTCCTGGTATTGCTTCCTTTCCCTTTTTGGCATTTGCATCTTTGTTTTTGAAAGTGTTGTCTTTGTTCCCATCTGGTTGTTTAACTTTGGCAAACACACTTGCTGGCTTTCCCTACTCATTATTTACATTCCTATTTCTCAGCTAATAATTTCTCTTTACTTGTTCTACTGCTGCAATAGTGAAGGCTTTCTTTTCTTCCTCAGTTAATTTCCTTAATGAAGGCATCATATCATCCTGAAACAATCTTCTCAAAGCTGGAATGTCTTCATCATCATCATCTGAAAAGACCTATTGTATACTATAATGCTGATTTTCTCTCATTTACTACACATCAGAAAACTGCTCCCCCTCGGATGAGTCTTCATCCCTTCCCCAATATGGATACGATGAAAGAACATTTACAGTAGGTTCACAATCCTCATTATGATTTTCCTCCTCTCTCAAACCTTGGGCAATCATGCATTGTTTTGCAATATGAGATAGATTACAAACATCACACCATGGATATTCATCTACAAAATTTGTGGCCTTCTTCAGTGGATCAGGTCTTTCTTTTCTTACATTAGGCTTCACTGGCTTCCTATCCTTCTAGTTTGTGTTATATGGCATATCCTGTAGTCTCGGTTTATTGTAATTCATTTGCTTATTGTTTCTATATGGTGGCTTTTCATTAGGATTTTGCTTACCCTTTAGGTCCTTAAGCATGTCCATGATCTGAGTAAGTTCATCTTTCTTGGGAACCTTGGAGTTGTACAACTTTGGATCATCTCTCTTGGAAACCTTCCTAGAAACTTTCATGTTATTCTCAATGGTAGTAGCTATCTTGAATGCATGCTGTAGAGTATCAGGTTTATGAGACAAAATCTCATAATGGGTTTTGCTGTCAAAAGCCCTCAAATAAAAGTTAATCAGAAATAAATCAACAGGTCTGACATCTCTGGGTATTCTATTTAGTACTTTATTAAATATTTTATTAAACTCAGCGACTGGTTGATTTTGATTCTTCTTTATACTTATTAATTCATGGGATGCAAATGAAGGATAATTGTGATCTCCAAATTCTTCCAAGAACAATGTTACAAATTCTTGTCAGCTACCAATACATCCATCGAGAAGGCTTCTATACCATTCTCCTACATCTTCAGTCAAAGATTGAACAAACAATTTCATGAATACATCTTCATAAGGAACCTCAAATTCTTCAATGGTATTGTTTACATTAACTACATGTTGTTCTGCTGAATCAATTCCATTTCCTGAGAATTTAGGGATGGCTAATCTTAAATCATTAGTGATCTGATTTGGATAACCAACAATGCCAATGAAATCCAACTGTCTATATCTTTCAATGATCATAGGTCGTCTGCCAACCTGATTGTTATTTTGATTGTTCATATTTCCTTTGTTGATTCCACCATTGCTGCCATAATTACCATTGTTCCCATTGTCTCTGCCACCATTATTATTTCCATTATTTCCATTATTACCTTCATTGTCATTATTGTTGTTTCTATCTCCACCATTACCATTATTTTGGTTGTTGCCATACCCATTACTTCCTCTATTATTACTTATATTGTTACCCCTATTGTTGTTATTCCGGTTCCCATCATTTCCCCCATTTGCATTCCTTCTTCCATTGTTCTGGCTATTTCTTTGTCTTTCTTCACTTTGATCCTTATGCACATCCCTCCATCTTCTACTTTCATTTAATAACAGGTCATCGAAAGTTACAAAAGGCTGCTCTATTTTTCTCATATGAGGGGGACTATATTTAGGAGTTACTAGCCTACTTCCCTCACCTTTACTTTCATCTTATATCCTTTCTGACCTAGGGCTTTGAATTGTATCTCTTTTTAATCCCAACTTTTGTAATACCCAATCTGGTTGTCTCCTAAGAGCCTTTGCCATTTTGGATTCATCTCCATTTAAGTCGGCCATTTTAAGTAAAATTTCATCCCATTGCCTCTCTTCCCATTCCTCAGTAGTCAGGGTTTCATCATGGCCACCATTATTATCTTTTGCATTTAAGGTATAAAAAGGATTTTCCTCCATATTTTCAAATTTATCACTAGATGAAGAGCCATCCTCTCTACTAGGAAAATTTTTATAACCCCCAAATTGCATACTTGGTGTTGACTTTGGACTCCACTGAACAAGATTATCTTGTCCCTTATGCAGAGGCCTTCTCTCCTACATTAATTTTATTGATAAATGCCTAGGGGTTTCTCTTAATTTCTCAAAATACCAACTATTATTCATGTATTAGATGTAGAGTCGCCACCTCTTAAGAGGAACAATATTTTTTATTAATCTTCTAGGTTCTTTCCTCCAGTAGAGTCTGAAACAAACCACCAAAGACTCTGAACACTTCCTATGACAACTCCCCAGCAGAGTCACCAATTTGTTGGTGCCCAAAACCATAGATTGGAAAACCAAAGACTTGCCTAATCCTCAGTTGATCCAATCAGCCTCGGCCAACGAACAGGGATGGTCAAAGACCAAATCCCTCTGCACTTTAGGCTCCACTAAACCCAGGTGGGTGTACCTTACACTCTCAAGCACAAAAGAGGTTTGTTTTGAGTGAATTTAAACTGTGGGAATTAGCAATTGCAGGGATGGCAAAAGGTTTTCCTACAACTATGCTAACATAAGTGCTTTTTATTGAATGCCTTTAAAACTAATAAAACAAGTGAGAGTATAGTTGTATTATGCAAAATATTACTGTTAGGACTTTAAGAAATTATGAAAAAGAGCAGTACTTATAGAAATTATAAGATTTGTTTCTTTGATAAGGACCTAATGCATACAAACTTATTCAACAAAGATTAATAACAGACCAATGCCTTTATCTGATAGTTAATAAATAACTTTGTGGGAAAAGAATTACTATCAACTCAAGAGACAATTATAAGACCATCACTGTGAAGGTTTCATTATGTGTTGCATGAACAATAAAAACCCAATTTTACATTCGATACAACATCATGTGATGGCACATCACAACAAATCCAAAAGATTTATCAAGAGCACATATGATTTCATCAAACACAAAATTACACACAACGATCTGAAAATAAAAATATGAAATCTTGTATATTAACTTCTGGAATAAGAATGTACATGAAAACTGCACTTACAAATACTCCAATATATTCAGTTTGCATAGAATAAACTTCTCATTCCTACTAGACCTTTCTAAAACATAACTCTTGCAGCCCAGCCAATGACAAAATTATCTATTCTTTCATGATACAAAAATGACTCACTACATATATGTGAGCCAAAATATTCGAATGAAAGGACATACCCTTTCATCTTGCTAAACTAAACTTAACTAAAACCTAACACCTAACTGCTCAACTTCTAGACACAAAATAAAAAGTTAGTTTTGGTCATCCAATATTGTGTCACACTTTTGTATATGCTCCAAATACTTGTTGTCCTTATGAGTGCTGGTGTTGAACATAGTATCTCTGACAACGATCTCCATGGTAACCAATCTCTCCATCTGCTCACCTGTATCCTTCATATCCAAAACATCTACCCGGGCAACACCAAGGGATGTGTTAAGTACATTCTGGCATTCTGCAATCCAAATCTCTTTGTCCTTTAGCTGCTCTGCATCATCCACAACATCTGGTAAACCATACCTAATAATATCTTTGCAATTTGTAACTTCCTGTTTAATGTCCACACCAAACCCTTTATGTTTATTCAACCTTCTTTGGATCTTCTCAACCACTTTCTCATCGGCACTCTTATCTTTCAACAATGCCTTCAGCCTATTCAAATTTCTTTTATGAGAAGTCATATTATCCAGATTCTTTTGACAGTTTGTCCAGAATTCTTTGAGAACTTTCAATAAATTTTCAAACCTATTTGTTAACAAAACACAAGCAACATCTACCCTAGCAGTCCTGATTTGCCTCTTTAACTTAATGTTTTCCTTCATCTGGTCTTCATATTTCTTCTTCCATTGAATACCAGTATCAGCTATTTATGGTACTTCATGACCATGACTTCTCAACAGGTCTTCATATAAATTCTTATACTTTTTACCCTCTTTTACCACCCACTGCATTTGGGCCTTATTCAATTTTGCAATGTCAATCCCCAAATCTGCTCTGACAATTGGATTAACCTCTCCCACCTTCAACTTCATCATGTGCCCAAATGCCTTATCTACATATATGATCTTGGGTCTCTTATTTGGAGGGTATAGGGCCCAAAGCAACATCTCCTCTTCATTTGGATCATACCTTGATCCAATAAAGATATTATCAACACCCCGTATGTCCAATTTTACATCCTTTCTGACAGAATGCAACAAGTTGTTAAAGATGAAAGAGGCACTTAAGTCCCATCCTGGGAACAAAATGAGGCCTGCCTCACTGAGAAGTTGTCTCCCTCTCTATGGTGTCATTGTGACCACTTTTGCATCAATATCTTCTTTTAATTTTTTAAGCATCTCTGCTTCATTTTCTGGAGTAACATTTGGGATGTTCTCCCTCAACTTTTTCCCTTTATAATGATACAAAAATGACTTGAACTCCTTTGACTGTACAAAAACCTCATCTGCAACAAAATTAGCATGCTCTTCAAGTCTTACATCTGCATTGGCATTTATTCTCACCATGATTTTCTATTGGCTCTATGCCACTTCTTCTAATTCAGGTGCACGGAGGGTTGATACATCTATATTCTCATCAGGCCCACTCTCAGAATCTCGTTCTTCTCTTAGTTCCTGAAGCCTCTACTTCCGCTCTTCTAATTTTTAGTTTAATTCCTCTAAAAGTACAACAGCCTCATCTCATTCATTATTTCTAAATAAATCTTCAGCCTCCATGGGTATATGCAAATACTCTCCCAGATTCTGGCTCTTCCTGCAATGGTGGATATACCCCTCTAGATCATAATTTTTCTGAGCCTGGTGTCCATACAAATTGTACTCCTCTACCAACTTCTTTTCTATCATCTCATAAGCCTTGGTAGATACAATGGTGAAGTCTCCAAAATACAAAGTGCCAGGCATAAATGTCTGCTTGTGTGCACCACCCAAATGCTTTGCATTTGACAAACTAAGTTGCCTAACAATCTCTAAATAGGCAATCCTGTCAGGAACTAATGTAGGCAATATATACAGAACACCCTCAAAACCATAAACCCTGAAAAAAGTGAAATTCTGACATACAAACTAGTCACCACAATTGTGGCTAACCCTGGTGTCTCCAAAAACATGGGGTCTCAAGAATCTCTTAATCTCAGGTGAGATAGACCCATCACATTCCACTCCAAACAATCTATACAAAGGCTTAACAAAATTTTCTTCAAACAACACATAATATGATTTGACAAACCTGGAGTCCCATAGGGATACCCATAATTGAATTGGTTGGCCATGTCCATCTTTGTTCCTGGGAGTCACCCTTAATTCCTCTAGCCACAAACCCCTTATCTGCCCATGAAACAAAACCATATGCATTAGCAACGAGTATGATTTAAAAGTAGGGTTAGGTTCCGTCTGCAAACTAAAGAACCCTTCATGCAGCTTCTTTGCCAATTAAGTTGCATAATCAAATGACCTTGGCTCATCCATTTGAATATCTGCATCCAACACCAATGGGCCTATCCATGTGACATCATGTACTTCTTCCCCGTAGACCTGGACACATGCCTAATATGTGTATTGCAAGTATTGTCTGAACAAAGTTATTTTGAAAGGAGGACCATCCTTCTCTGTGAGTCATCCTTTCTCCTTCCTATGCATCGCTAACTTCCACACTGTGTAAGTAGTGTCCATTTGGGTATACTCTTCTTCCAGGTCTGTAAAAGATAGGGGCATGTAAGGCTCATAAGACATACCAAAAACCTCCTGAATAGTCTTGACAAATATCCGGATGAACGGATCCCCATTGGGCAATTGAATGCACCTTTTTTCTTTGTTGTACTTTCTAATAAGCAATTCTAATAATCTGAGATTCAGAAAAACATTTGGGACCACCAGTTTGCCCAAATTTGTCATCCAAGGGTTCGACAGTTGCATCTCCTTGTTCCACCTCAGGTAATGATATAGAAACAATTTGTGGCCCCTTATGGCTGTCCATATATCTCCAACATCTTTGTACTTTTCTTCCAATTGATCCTTGGGTGGCAAATGGGTTTTAGACTTCCTTGACTTAGCCCCAGATGACTCCATTTGGTCAATCATGTCCTAGTTTAGTTTTTGCTTTTGCTCACCCTCCACAGACTTCGTTCTTTTTGATTTAGCAGATTGTGTGTCTGAAATCACTATGTCCTTTCTTTTCCCTTTGAACTAGAAGCCTCCATGATTAAAGGCTTGAACTTTCAAATTACCCACGCTTCTTGCCTACAACTTCAATGTTGATGGCTGAAAACACTGTGAATAATTCTGGCACAAAAACTCTTTCTTTATACTGGATAGGCAACACCTAGAGTCTGTAAGAATCATAAACTCATCAGATTTGTTTCTTGCAGATCCAATCCACCCGATCGCGAGCATTAAATAATGGTCATCACATCAGATATTCCAATAGCTAATCGATGTAACCCTACCTGATAATTCAATTACTTGGTTCTGCCCACATTTTGCGTTCCTTCAATTACCTTTTTGTCTTTCTTATCGGTATAGGTCACTCCGACCAGTCCACCAGATCTCACCCCGGCTGTTTAGATTTTCTTCTTCAAGGCTTGGCTTATCCCGATGGATCCTCCTTTCCTTTATATTAGTAAGCTTTTCTTTACGTTAAATCGGGGTAGGTATCTTCGATGACACCTCCTTCCGTTTATCCCTTTGTGGCATTCTGCCCATCGGGCATTGACACCACTCTAAAAATGTTTCTCCGATAATGTAAGTTACCCCAATGAGTCTTTTATTTCAATCCACACTTTACTGTCCTTATCGGGTTACTTCGGTCTATCGGCATAGGTTTTCCTGATGTAATCTCTTCGTTTGCAATGAGCTCATTTCCCTCATTGGGTATCGAGATGAATCAAAACATATCTTCCTGATAGTGTATGTTACTCTGATGGCCTAGCTCCCCTTTTTGCTTGGTACCGTTTTATCGAAGAAAGTCTCTCTGATAGAGTCGCCTTCTCTACTTAGTCTTATGGATGTCGGGGTAACATAAATTAGGACTTCCCGATGACCTAATGTCATCGCTATGAATACATTGCTCCATCTGTTGTCGGCAAGAGTTCCACCGATAACCCCATCGGGTATCGGGTTAACATTTTTTCCTCGTTCTCGATAGTGTGTGTTACTCTGATGACTCTAACTTCTTATCAAATCATCGTCGTAACTCTCCCCGATGGATTTGTTAGGTCCCAGAGACAACTGAGAGGGGGGGGGCTGAATCAATTGTCCAATAAATTCAACCAAAATTAACTTAACCAAAACTTAATGCTTAATACCGGTAAACCAAACTTTATGCTGCTAGACAATTTTATCAGTTAATTGCAATATCTTTAAAGATTAATGTATGAAACAAAAAGACAATAACATCCACAACACATAACACAAATACTTGTACGTGGAAACCCTGTACGGGGAAAAACCATGGTGGGAAGCCTTACCCACAATCAAATGATACTACTGTATATAGTATGTGTGTACAATATGGATTCTGCACATGCAAAAAGGACAGCTCCCTAGAGCTCACTGCTCAATCACAAAATGAGAGTCACATTAATCACAAAATGAGAGTCACACTAACTACAATTGGATGGTTAAATCCAATGATTTAATGTACTGCATAAAATAGCATCTTCATATGCTAGATTCAGTACCGATTTAGTTCTGATTGCCTTCACAAAAACCTTCCTTCAACCTTCAAATGATGTCTTGCCGGTGAACATAACCAAAATATCCAAGTGCTGATAAGTGTTGACAAGTGATGACATGTGTTGACATCAATAACAACACCATATCAACATATCCAAAATGCCAACAATCTCCCCCTTTGGCATTGATGGCAACACAAGATGGAAAAACCATCAAAGTGCCAAAACAGAAATGCCAAAAACCAAAAACCAATAATCTCCCAAAGAGATCATTAACCAGAAATGAAAATACAGATACAAAGAGTAATCAATCTCTCCAACAATTTCTCCCAAAGGAACAATCTCTCTCCAAGGGATAATGTGTTTTTCCATATCAATCTCTCCCCCTTTGACATCAAACACCAAAGCATTACAAAAACCAGTTTCAAATACAAAATACCAACTTATTATACCAACTACTCCCCCTAAGAAGTAGCTCTCCTCATCAAAGCCGGAAAAATATTTCTCTGTTAATTCTGTCGGTTGATGACAAACATCAATTGTCTAAGTCTCTACCGGTGGGGGTAGGTCTCCAAGTTGCTCTCTAAGATATTCAAAAGTCTCCTTAGGCAAAGGCTTTGTAAAAATATCCGCAATCTACTCTTTAGTACTCACATAAACCAATTTCACTTCTTTTGCTTCAACATTCTCTTTTAGAAAATTGAATTTGATAGAAACATGTTTAGTCTTAGAGTGGAATACCGGGTTCTTTGATATATCAATTGCAGCCATATTATCATAGTAAATAGTTATAGGTTCCTTGCATTTTACCTTTATGTCCTTCAACATTTGTTTGATCCATAATACCTATGTACAGTTAGTTGCTACTGCAACATATTCTGATTCTCTTGTTGATAGACTTGTACAACTCTGTTTCTTGCTCAACCATGAAATTAGTCTGCTACCAAGAAAAAATGCTCTATTGGTGGTGCTTTTTCTGTCATCCACATCTCTTGCCCAATTAGCATCTGTGTATGCACATAAGTCAAAATTTTCATCTCTAGGATACCATAAACCAAGATTTGTAGTGCCTTGTAGGTAGGGGAAAATCCTTTTTACCGTTGATTAATGATTTTCTTTAGGATTACTCTGAAATATTGAAACAATAAATATTGCATTCATAATATCAGTTCTTGTTTGTGTCAAATACAGTAAACCTCCTATCATAGACTTGTATCTAGTCGGATTAATAGGTGTTGATTCATCCTTCAAAGATAATTTATCAGTTGTAGTCATAGGTGTGCTTACCGGTTTATAGTTTTCCATGCCAAATTTATTTAGTAATTCCTTCAAGTACTTAGATTGACATAGGAATATACCTTTATCAGTCTGTGAAATCTGCAATCCTAAAAAGAATTTTATCTCTCCAATCATAGACATTTCATATTCTTGCTGCATTTTGTTAGAAAAGTCTTTACACAAACCATATTCTCCTTCAAAGATTATATCATCAATCAAAAATTCAATAACCAAGATGTCATCATTAGTCACTTTATAGTATAGATTGTTGTCAGCATTACCTTTAGTGTAACCAAGCTTCAAAAGATATTTTACCAATCTAGCATACCAAGCTCTGGAGCTTGTTTCAATCCATATAAAGCTTTCCTTAACCTGCAAACCATGTCTTTGTTATCTGTCAAAGAAAATACATTAGGTTGTTCAATATAAACTTCTTCTTCAAGATCTCCATTCAGAAATGCACATTTAACATCCATTTGATATACTTTGTAGTTCTTGTGTGCTGCAAAAGCCAATAAAAGTCTGACTGCCTCAATTCTAGCTACCGATGCAAAGGTTTCATTGTAATCAATTCCTTCTTTCTGTGAATATCCCTTACACACTAATCTTACTTTGTTTTTGATTACTTTACCATCTTCATTAAGTTTATTTCTAAAAACCCATTTAGTTTCAATTACATTTTTGTCTTTAGGTCGGGGAACTAATGACCAAGTGTTATTCCTTTCAATTTGTTCCAATTCATCTTCCATAGCTTTAATCCAATATTTATCTTCACATGCCTCATTAATTGATGTAGGTTCAATTTGAGAAATAAGACATACCTCTTCATTTGCCAATCTTCCTCTAGTCATAACTCCTTGAAATTTGTTTCCAATTATCTGATTTTCAGAATGATTCAATCTTACATACCGGGGTGTTTTTACTTGCTGCTATTCTTCAGTGACTATTGAATATCCAGATGATGCCGGTGTAACTGGATCACCATTCTGTACCGGTGTATTCACAGTAGGTTCATTTGTGATTATCTCTATTGCCGGTTCAGAGTCTGTGTACCTTGAATTTCCTCTAAACTGTTCATCAATCTTCACATTTGCACTCTCAATAATTTTGTGCAATATCTTGTTAAAACATCTGTATGCATTGCTCTTAGATGAATAACCAAGAAGTATTCCTTCATCACTTCTAGGATCAAAATTGCCAATATACTCATCTCTTCTAATATAGCATTTACTTCCAAATATTCTAAAAGTTTTAAGAGTAGGAGTATTACTAAACCATAGTTCATGAGGGGTCTTACCGGTTTCACCTCTGATGTGAACTCTGTTGAATGTATAAACTGTTGTATTGACCGCTTCTCTCCAGTATATATGAGGTAGATTTGCTTCTAATATCATACTTCTGGTTGCATCCAAGATAGTTCTGTTTTTCCTTTCCACGACTCCATTCTGCTGGGGTGTCCGAGGTGCTAATAATTGTCTTCTGATCCCATTCACTTCACAGAATGTATTAAATTCCTTAGATGTGAATTCACCTCCTTGATCTGATCTCAAACATTTGATTTTCTTGTCGGTTTCATTTTCTACCATCACCTTGAATAGTTTGAATTTTCCAAATGCTTCAGATTTCTCCCTGAGAAAAGTAACCCAACACATTCTAGAATAGTCATCAATGATTAGCATAAAATACCTATCTCCTTGTATACTTCTAGTTCTTGCTGGACCACATAAATCAGTATGAATTAAATCAAGAACATTGTTAGACTTTTCTGGAATACTCTTGAAAGTTTCTCTAACTTGCTTTCCAAGTTGACATTCCTTACATACCGGATTGTGAGGTTTAACAATCTTAGGTAAATCTCTTACCGCCTTAGTAGTACTAATTTTCACAATGCAATCAAAATCTACATGACAAAGTCTCTTATGCCATAACCAACTTTCATCAATATGTGCAATCAAACATGCTTTCTCATTGTTGTTCAAATGAAATATATTACCTCTAGTCTGATTACTGGTTACAATTTCCAAACCAGTTCTGTTTAAGATTTTGCATTTACCATTCTTGAATTGTAACTGAAATCCTTTCTCAACTAATTGACCAACACTCAAAAGATTATGCTTCAAACCTTCAACATAGTAAACATTATCAGTATTGTGCTTACCATCAAAAGATATGGTGCCTTTTCCTTTGATCAAACAAGCTTTATCATCTCCAAATCTTACTAGACTTCCATTGTATTCCTGAAAGGTTAAGAATTTACTCTTATCACCAATCATGTGATGTGAACATCCTGAATCAATAATCCATTCATCCTTATCTTCAACTTTAGCTGTTAGGGCCTGCTCTACCGGTTGAACAGTAGGTGTCGGTTGATCTTCTGTTATAGCAACAAAAGCCCATCCATTATCTGTTGGATCCTCATCAGAATCATCAGTAACTCCTTCATCAGCATAATAACAAGATTTGTCTCTATTCTTCTTAAACTTGTATTTCTGATAGTCAAGGTTAGGCTTATATGTTCTTTTAGCTTCTTCTCTTAATCTTGCATGTCTATCAGGACATCTAGAAGCCATATGACCAATATTATTACAGTTAAAACATTTAAAGGGTGCTTTACCTTCATACTTACTTGCAATTGGACCTTTAGGCATTTTCCATGCAAATAGTGCTTCAAGTTCTTCAAGTTCTTCATTTTCTCTCCTGCTTTCTTCAAGTTCTCTTGCATAGAAGGCTTTCCAATCAGATTTATCAGATGATGATGATGATGATGCTACAGATGATGATGATGCCTTGAAAGCTATTAGTAACAGGACCAAATTCCTCAAGTTCAAAAGCTGAAAGTTTTCCAACCAAAGTGTCTCTAGATACTGATGCATTAGGCATTGTTCTCAATTCATTTATAGCAGTAAATTTCATTTTATATGCTGGTGGCAAAGCTCTTAAAACTTTAGAAACAATCTCATCTTCACTTAAGGTTCCTCCACAACATTGTATACCCAAAACAATTTCATTTACTCTTTCCATAAAAGCAAAAATTCTTTCTTCTTCTTCCATTTTCAGACTTTCATACCTGACCTGGAAGCATTCAAGTTTTGCAATTTTGACTATGAAATCTCCTTCATTCAATATTTCCAGTTTGTCCCAAATAGCTTTAGCAGTAGATCTATCTAACAATCCCATGACTTGCTAAATTGACAATGCGCTCAAAAGTGCTTCTCTTGCTTTGCAATCATTTTCTTCATCTTTAGCCAAGGTAGGTGGATTAGGTTGACCTTGAGTGGGAGCAGTATAGCCATTCTTTGTAACATACCATATGTCCTTTCCAATGCAATTCAAATGTGTCTGCATCTTGATCTTCCATATGCCATAGTTAGTTCCATCAAGTTTCGGACTGTCCTTCCTGAAATAGTTAGAAGATATTGGATCTCCTCAAGCTATTAAACTTCTGCAAAAAGAGGACTAAGATCTGATACCAATTGTTAGGTCTCGAAGACAACTGAGAGGGGGGGTGAATCAGTTGTCCAATAAACTCAACCAAAATTAACTTAACCAAAACTTAATGCTTAATACTGGTAAACCAAACTTTATGCCGGTAGACAGTTTTATCAGTTAATTGCAATACCGGTAAAGATTAATGCATGAAACAAAAAGACAATAACATCCACAACACATAACACAAATATTTGTATGTGGAAACCCGTAAGGGGAAAAACCATGGTGGGAAGCCTTACCCACAATCAAATGATACTACTGCAGATAGTATGTGTGTACAATATGGATTCTACACATGCAGAAAGGCCAGCTGCCTAGAGCTCACTACTCAATCACAAAATGAGAGTCACACTGACTATAATTGGATGGTTAAATCCAATGATAATGTACTGCATAAAATAGTATCTTCATATGTTGGATTCAGTACCAGTTTAGTTCTGATTGCCTTCACAAAAACCTTCCTTCAACCTTCAAATGGTGTCTGCGTGTATAGCTCTGCTTATTTTCGCATATACCTTATTACAATTCTTTTTCCTAATCGCATATCAATCTCACAAATGAGATCTTACATTTATACCATAACCTAAGACCAATTGAATAGGTCGGCTCACTAAAAGATATTACAATAAAATCAATTACAAATAAATCAATATTTGATGCATGATGTCGGCTTAATGCATTTACAATACTAGTAAATCATCTCCATAACGTGTCGTGCTAATCTGGAATAGATATGCCTACCAGTGCTTATCCTGGACCTATTTTCCGGTAACAACAAATATGCAAACCCGAATAAACAAATAACCAAATCGCCAAAACCAAGTGATCGAATAATGTCTTCGACATAACCAAGTAGTCTCCAAGTCATTCCAAGTGCCGGTGAACCAAATACCAGTGACTGTGCATAAGTCTCTGACTTGCCGGTGAACATAACCAAAATCTCCAAGTGCTAATAAGTGTTGACATCAATGACAAAACCATATCAACATATCCAAAATGCCAACAGGATTACCACTCATTCGCACTTCTTCCTATAGGAGTTGAGAAAATACAACACCACAGGAGCCTGAAGATCTTCTACAAGCCGAATAACCTGTTACAAGGAGAAGCAATGAAGCAAAATCTGAAGAACATACAAAACACAGAGAATATGCTCAAAAAGAGAGAGCTCAATATTCACAAAAATATGTAATGTGATTCTTACAATGAAAAGAAAGAACTCAACCTTTAATAGATCAAGAAACCCTAAAAAGGGAAAACCTAGGTTTGCACACAATAATTAATTATATGCACCTAAAGTTAGCTTAAGTGTAAAAGAGATAAAGGGAACTTAAATAATTAAACAAAGAATGTTTAATTAATCAAGTAAATACCTGAATACTCTAACACCCCCCCTTAAGCTAGACTTAGGGAGAAGCTAAAACCTAGAACAGCTACTGAAAGCAATAAAGATGGGTCCCGGCAACAAGGTCTGATCAGGTACCCAAATACAATGAAATCTCTATGAAACGGAGACAAAGGAGAAAACCCAGTGGGAAAAAACTCCTCTCCAAAAAGAGATAAAAGAATATCACTGAAGCGTGAAGACCCTACAAACTCTGTCGAAGAATAACTGCTGATTTGAAGAACATTCACTGAACTAGAACATGACTAGGTAGAGAAGACTGTAATCTGCATGAGTGCTGTCAAATGACACTACTCGAATCAGGAGGCAAACAAGGCAAAACAACTGAAATCAAAGATACAGATGGCATGAGAAACCAAAGCCTGAAGAGCTGATCAATCGAACCATGGAAGCATTAGAACCAACAGGATAAACCTCCCCATAATGCGAAAGTGGGAGAGGGACAAGAACACTGAAAAGGACAGCCAAAAACAACTGCATGATGAAGAACCAAGAACATCAAAGGTGCTGAGACACATCATCATGAGGCAAATGTCGTGGAAGGAACACTCACTTGACAAAGGAAGATGGCAAATAAAGGAAAACATCAACCCCCTCATGGCACTTGATCAACAGTGCATGTACAACAAGACACAATATATGCAAGATTCCAAGTAAACAATGCATGATGTCACTTTATCTCAGTGCGTTTGCATAATTACAAGCTACAATGATAAGAAGACTGGAAATAGAAACGAGAATCAAAACAGAGACACCCTACTCAGAAAAGAGATCCCAGGACCTGAAACAACCACGATATACACCAGAGTGCTGAAAAGCAAAAAACTGAATAAAATATGCATGGAGTAGAATCTGGAAAAAAAACTCATATTTCTGGAAGTACACAGAACACGCTTTTCGAAAATATAAAGTTTTTGAAAAACGGAGGTCAGATGCTCATTCTACGTCTCCCGGAGTGCAAAAAAGAGACCTCACTTTGACTGTAAAAAAAAAAAAGTCAAACAGAAAAATTGGAAAAAATTACTAACACCATGAGGTTGGCCTCGGAACCAGCTTTCCAACTCCTATTCGTTCTTGAAAAAATGACTTCGTATGCCCAAGATAGGGCCAAAAAACCAAACCCCCCCCTAAAAAAGCCAAAAAAGGGGGTCTGGTTGCTTGTTGGTGGTCCGGTAGCCAGTGGGCGGAGCTCCGGTGGCGCATCGATGGCAGGGCGGCGATCGGGTGGCGGCCCAGTGGCGGAGCGGTGGCCGGTCGGGAAAAAGGGTCAGTCGGGCCGACGGTCGGAGCTGAGCGCAGAGAGCTGAGCGGGGAGCTGGCGGAGGGCCAGGGTGGAGCACGGTCGGGGAGAGGAGCTGCGGGCGGCGGCCGGTGAGCGGAGCGGCGGCCGGAGGAGCATGCAGTGGCCGGCGGGAGCGGACAACGGCCGGCGGGAATAGAAGCCAGGGACCTGCAGCGGCCGGCGGGGAAGCCGGAGGGAACGACTGGCGGGGGCCGGAATCTGTAGCCGGCGGGAGAAACAAAGGCGCGGGTCTCGAGCCTGCAGGTCAACGTGCGTGGCCGTATTGACAGCAGCAAGGGCAGGGGCCCATGGTACCCTGCGTACCATGGGAACCCCCCCCGAAAAAAACTTTTTTGCCCAAAAAATTTATTTTTTTTCTTAAGAAGAAACAAAAACTTCTTTTTTTTTTCGCTTTTTTTGAAAGATTTTTTTAAAAAACAAATTTCGGCTTGCATGCCGTAAAAAGGCAAATTTTTTATTTTTTTTGAAATTTTTTTCTCGATCTGCGTGCCAAGGCTGTATGCCCTGGATTTGAGAAAAAAATTGCTCCCAGAGGCTCAGGAACCAAAATAGGTCAAATTTTACATGACCATAGGGGTTTTCGGGCCTTCTGAACACGATGGTGAGGTCCGTTTAGGCCCAAAGTGCTCAGAAAGAAAAGCTCAAACCCTAGGTATATAAAAAATTTCTAAAACCCTAGATCTGCTTCCAAAGCCAAAAATTCTCAAAACAAGAACAGGTAGCTACAGATTTGAAGCTCTGATACCATATAGGAGTTGAGAAAATATAACACCACAGGAGCCTGAAGATCTTCTACAAGCCGAATAACCTGTTACAAGGAGAAGCAATGAAGCAAAATCTGAAGAACATACAAAACACAGAGAATATGCTCAAAAAGAGAGAGCTCAATATTCACAAAAATATGTAATGTGATTCTTACAATGAAAAGAAAGAACTCAACCTTTAATAGGTCAAGAAACCCTAAAAAGGGAAAACCTAGGTTTGCACATAATAATTAATTAAAATAATTAATTATATGCACCTAAAGTTAGCTTAAGTGTAAAAGAGATAAAGGGAACTTAAATAATTAAACAAAGAATGTTTAATTAATTAAGTAAATACCCGAATACTCTAACACTTCCCGTTGCTCATGCTTTTAGGAAACATCATCGGCATGAGTTACTCCGATCAACACACTCCGTCCTCCTCGAGCGATCTCATCGGGGTGACTTATGCCAATAAGCAGAATTTTGCATTTTGTATATAAGAAGCCTTTCTCCTTGGATGCAACTTTTAATAACCATACTGAAAGGTTTCTCCCACACCATTTAACATCTCTGAACATGTTCACAACCTTGCTCTATGCTGATCTTCCAAAAAGTACTCTTGCAATGAAATTAATTGTAAGGATGAGGATTACCAGAATGCCATCACACTCAACACTTCCCTTGAATATGCCCAAGTGATGCCTTTTCATGAAGACACTGCAACATATCACTTGCACATACAATCCAGCAATAAATGCTCTTATGATGAAACTATATGCAAAAAGCATCCATATATAGCACATAAATATTTTGTAAAAATATGTGCTAACACCAACACAAAATGATTTAGTATGAAATTGCTTGGAAACACATATGGAATAATCATGTGGGAAACATTGCAGGTATGAACAAACACACAAAAATGCGAAGCATACACATGGATTTATGAAAACGTGGAGCAAACACATAAAAACACAAAGCATACACATGGATTTATGCAAACACAGAGAAAACACATAAACACGTGTTGTTAGATTCCTTCACATTGGCTAGAATGATTCATTGACTCGCGTTTATCTTGCAGGATGACATGATCAAAGCTCTGATACTAATTGTAATGTCTCTTGCTAGATATAGGTTTGTTTTAATAATAATTAATCTATTTCAATACATTTATGATTTAAATTGTTTAATTAGGAGACAATTACTATTCTGATTATTTGAAACAAATCATTATTTCAATACTACAATGTGATTATTTCTTAATCAAGAAAATCATGAATGATATAAGTGGGATTAAGGTTGGACACATACCTTATATTGGATGAGTGTAGTCTTGGAAGGACAACTTGCACCCAAAAGGAAAGGAAAATACCTACAAGCATATCCATTCTTAACCAGTTATAACCTATTCTAATGTAACAACAAAAAGAGTGGATATATGAGACATGAAAGGGTTGCTTGGGTTCGTTATCTACCAAGTCCAGGGAATGGTTTCTTCTAACCTCCTTGCTAGACTTGGCGGCCCATGTTGTTGTCCCTCAGAGCCCAGTGCCTATACACACACATGAAAGGGTTGCTTGGGTCCGTTGTCCACCAAGCCCAATGAATGGTTGCTTCTAACCTCTTTGTTGGACTTGGCAGCCCATGTTCCTGTCCCTCCAAGCCTATTACCTATAGACACATTATCTTGTGAGTCTGACATAGAGAGTGTATGGGTTCCTTGACTGCAAGAGTCCTTATGGCCACTTGTGAGCCCCTCGTCACCATTGGATTACACCTCTACCCTTTTCCCACAAGATGCAACAAATAAATTCGACCACTTCTTCAAGTGCATATATTTTCCATGGAATAATCTTTCATAAATATTGCTATTATTTTTACAAACATATCTAGTTATAAATTTATTTGCAAATTTGTATTAGATGCCTTGTCACATGAGGTCAGTTCGTACCTTAGTCCTTGCTTCTAAAAACTCGACTAATATGATTTGTGTTAATGCTTGGTTGCCAATATAAGTGATGCCTTCAATCTGCTATAAATTGCTTTATGCTTTATGCTATGATCCGAACTTAGATCTTTTTATGGTTCAAACTATTTTCAAATTGGAGTTTCGTCTTTATTCTTCTCTTTTCTAGAATTTTCCCTTTTCCAAGATTATTTTGTGTTTCTATTATGTGTTCCCTTGATCTGTTCGTTATATTCTTGGATTTATGTTCCAACTCTTACTTGCCTTGGTCTGATTATTTTCCTCCTAGATTATGTTCGAATTACTAGTTGGAGGTCGCCACTAACAAGGATGTTACTGCCTGTAACTTATTAACAATTCCGATTTGATCTGATTGATGCTATTCCCCCTAGATGATTTTGATTCCTTTCCTTTGTATCTCTCAATGTGAGGGAGAGGTGAAACCTCTTCATCATGTATGCCCTTTGGCAAGAGACAGCCCCTTTCACCATTAGCACCCTTTAAAGAGTGCAACTCTTTATTGTTGTTGCCCCTTTGAAAGGGACATAACCTTTGACAATTAGATCTGCACTTCCTATTTAAATCAGATCTGCACTTCTGATTTTCATATTATCCCCCTTTCAGACGAATTTTCTTCTCCCTTTTATACCTCATATTTGGGGGAGTCACAACTTATCATTTCATGTCTTTTGACTATTCATTAGTTTTAATTATATTCTTTTGTATTTAAATTTTAATTTTTTTAATATTTTAATTTTATTATTATTATTTATTATTACATTATATTTCAAAGTAGAGACATTACAACAAATCAAGCGCAAGTGGATGGTGAAAAAATGGATGAATTATGGAAGCAAAATGAAATGTAGTAGTATATTAGTAGGAAGATGAAGAGACATATGATATGATATAAATTAGGAATGTTCATTATGCACTCATATGATGGAATGATTGGAATGATTATATAGAGCTTTCCATGTACCAAACTTTAAATCAGGTTTGTGATAATTGAGAGTGAGGTAGGCAAGCAAAGTGTAGAAGAGAGAGAACCAACCACACCGTGATGGCTACGAGCTACTTGTATGTAATAATTCGAGGCCAAGCTGGTGTATGGTATTAAAGTTTGTGATGCTCATGCATTTGAAGACAGTTACGTATGGTATTCTCCTGCCACTACGTTGTGTTATATAACGAAATGATTTATATAAACTAGCTTTTGCAATAGATACGTTCCTACTAATTTATATAATTTATCTATCTTTATAATTTTAATATAGATTTTTTTTTTTTTTTCATTTTTGTTAAACAAGACTAAACTTGATACTGATCTATAAAGTTTTACGAAAGCAACCAACAATTTTTTTTTGAGATGGTTATTTTATTTTATTTAAAAGTTGTTCTTAAATTGAATATAATACATATAATTACGAAATAGATTATAAATTTATATTATATTTAAAAAATATTTTTTTGATAAAAATAAAAGAGAGAAAATATATAATTATATAATAAATTAATATTTAAAACAAAAGTTACAAATTTGATTACTCTTCTCTATCTATAATTAACTTTCAATAACTATTCTATTATTTTAAAAGATTATGAAATATACACTACAATGATTATAAAATAAATAATGATGAGTTTTTTTAAGTAGTTCATTTTGTTGTCAAAAGTATTATTATTGTAATCAATCAATTCTATATCTATAATGATTTTTCTAGGATTACATTCAAGGGTTTCACCTTAGGATGTTCCAAGTAAGGAAAAATAAGTGGATGGGATAGAGAAGGGAGTGGACACGGAGCTTCACTAAATAGGCAATATCATATCACGTGCATTCATATTGGGGGGTTTAATATCCCAAAAATAAGGGTGCAATATATTTCCCATCGATGAAAATATGAGGGTTTTTAATTCGGGTTATGAAAAAATGCAATATTTTGTGCAAATAGGGGGGCTTTTAATTCATGTTGTGTATTAGGAGGGGGTGGAAAAAAGGAGTTTAGGGCAATATTTTTTGAAAATAGGGGGATTCTTTAGTATGCCATGAACGTAGGTGATATAACTCAGGTTCACTAAGTGAAGCCCCCATGGGAGTGGATAGTTATTTTGAGGAGAGTGCCTCAATACATAGAAATACCGATATATGGGCCCCTAGCCATATGTTATCTAACTTCTATTTTCACACACCTATATGCATTTGTCTTATCCACTACATATCACTCTCATACTCACACTTTTTTTGCACATGCCATCCACTATGATCTATCCATTTATTGTTCCAAGATTAGTTTCCAATTGTGGGCAGGGATCCTGGTTTGATTTGCAAGAGCTTTCCTATACCCATGTGCCTAAGTGGTATTGGAGGGTGTGTCATGCCAACACCATTTCTCATGTTAAAATGTTTACCTCACACATTGTATGATAAGTAACTAAAATATTTTTTCAAGTCAAATTTTAAGGGAAGAAATTTTTCATAAACTGCCAAAATTTGTATGTTGTTATCTTAAAGAACTTAAGCATGCAACTTTAAAACATAAAAAATATGGTATTGTCCTTTCTACTACATGACGTTAAAGAGTATGACACATGGAAGCTACTTCATACACGTTATATTTGATTATTAATCATTTTTGGATGCCATGGACGAGACATGAGTTTCACAACCTCGTCAGTGCACTTATTTCTATTGAAATATCTAACACCTTTATTTTCAAGAGCATATAGAATACTTAAAGAATCCAATAATCTTTCTTTTGATAAAGTGAGAAATTCCCTAGGTTCCTTCCAAAAAATGTTCTAGGTCAAAACACTTTGCTTCAAACAAAAATTGAAATATAAATGAAGATTTTTAAACTTGGCGGTGACATATTAGCATATGTCTATTCCAACATAAACTTTGATTGATGGCCTATGCATTTCTCCATCAATATTAAACTCTAAGCAAGAAGCCACACTGTAACCTAACCTTTTTGCCATGAATTAGAAAGCAATTATTAAGCCCAAAACTTAAACCCAAAAATTCTTGTCTTATAAGGAAACAAGCCTCAAATTTTAATACTTGTCATTGATCTTCCAACTATACACATTTAATCCAAAATAATAAATTGAAATTAAAAAAAAAATATTGCTCTCACATCCTGGTGCCCCTCAATTGAAGGGATTGATGCTTCTTTCCAAGAAACAAAATAATTGCACATCTTCCCAAAAATGTTATTATTATCCTTATTTTTTATTATGAAGCAAAAACTAGATAACCCCTACAAATCTTTTTTCGAATTTGTTCTCATTTCTCTAATGTTTCGTTTGTCGAGGCTTTTTGTCCCCTTTTTAGTCATTGGGAAACTTTGTGGCCATTTGCTGATCTTAGTTTTGTTGGTTAATTTGAAAAATTAACTTAAACAAATCTTTTTGTCTTTTGGTGCAAAGTCAGACTTAAAGTCCGACCTTACATCACCTTTTTGGTCTTTTGTGCAAAGTCAGATTTTAACTCCAACATTGCACTTTTAGGTTTTAAAATGATGCAATTCGAGCTTATGAATCTGAATTACACCTTTTTTGAGTCTTTCATGTACATTAGACTTATAAGCCCGAAATGCACATTTATTTCGTACGATCTTGCATATTAATTGCTTTTTGAGTTCAAAATTGTTTTGGTTTCTTCCTCTTTTTATCCTTTTTATCTTTATTTTTGCCCTGATTTGTTTATGATCAAGGGTTTTTGTGGATTTTGGATTTGTAGTGGGTTGAAGTCATTCTCCTTTCAGGTATGCTCCTCATCGTTTTTCTTGTTTGCTTTAGAGATCTTTTTATTTTCATACCATTTGACAATGGTGTATGTCGGTATCAAAACTTGTCATACACCGTGTTCTTATTTTTGTTGGTTTACGATTGGTTTTAATCTCAACACACAACAAACCCGAAATGTATTTTTGTTAGCTCTTTCCTTTTGGTGTATGGTGGGGAGATGACCCTAGTCCACACCGAATCTCACCTTATGATGTATGTCGGGGCCATATCCCCACCCTACACCATTACCATATTGTGCGCAGTTTTTCCTAAGGCATGTTACATGGTGCATGATGGGGTTATAACCCCGATAGACACCAAATGCAATGTATTCTTCCCTTTTCTTTTTACATGGTATAAATCAGGTTTGAAAGCTCGATTGCCACCATTATTCAGTATTTGATCTCCCTAGGTGCAAATCAGACTTTCAAGCCCTATTTACACTATATTTTTTAGCCTCTCAAGTGTAAATTGGGCATATAAGTCTGAAATGTACTTTTCTTTTCTTTTCTCCAATTTTTTTTTTATGTAAATCGAACTTATAAGCTCGATTCACACAGATACATAGACATGTATATTAGAGATACAAATCCGATTTGCATTCAAAGGCATTTTTGTTTTATCAAAAAATTGGGGCTTTTGGGATCTTAATAAGGTGGTTCTAATGAGATAAAGCATGGTGATGATATTTTTCAAAATGTTGTAGTTACAATCACAGTCAAATGACAAAGCCATCATCAAGCAAGAAAACAATGAAGTTCAAGAAGCAGGACCCTCATCCAGTTTTTCCATTTTCATTTGTGTCATCTAATATTGAAAAGGGACACAGAGATAGGGCACATATATCTCAAAGATTTCCTAAAGAGAGTCAAAGAGTCACCACAATACTACAAAATGGAGGCAACTATCAATAGTGGCATTCATTTGGTTGCAGCTTTCCCAATGTCAGTACATAATGATGGGTTTGTGTTAGCATTAGCTAACAAGTATCATCCAATAAGAAGGTTAGTCAAGGATGCAAAGGGAAATTAAACTCTCATCAAATTGGATGTGTATTTCTTTGTCACTATCTTCAAGTGTTCTAACATTTATCAATATGCCAATATTGGCATGTAATCAACACAAACATACTATGACAATAATTTAGATAAGTGCATAAGAAATATCAATGATGAAGACTCCAAGGCCAAGTATTGCAAGATGGCCTGAGACTATTCATTGAAGAAGTAAATAACTTGATTACTCTTCTTAGTAGAGTAAAGGGACTTCTTGTTTTAGATACTTATCATAAGTGGATGTATCAGTACATCCATATTATTTGGCAAAACAAAAAGAAGATCTATTGGGGTAAACAAATAAGTGATGCTTTGTGTGAGAAATTAACCAAAGTTCCTACCACTTTGAAGTTCTATATGACTTCATATCTAGTTTATGCATCAGCCTCAATGAGGCATTTTCTGGGATTATCTATCGCAGGAGATAGGAGTAAAATTTTTGTAAATCAGTATTACTCACAATTGACTCTCAAGAATAGTTTGCATCATTTCAGGAGAGTGAATAATGCTTTTTTTATCATTATATGTGCATGTTTGATAATGATCTACAAAAGAAGAGAGTATTAGATGAATCTTGGAATGTAGTGAACCAATATGGGTGCATATTCTTACAATTCCCTACTTTTACATATCTTAGAATAGGATGTTTTGATGGTGAATCTTTCATGCTTCCTAGGTACCCATCAAACAAAATTGTACGCATGGAACTAGCTTGTTAGATGGTAGCAGTGCATGAACGCCAATCTGGTTTGCATAAGATTGGTTTCAAGTTCTCTCTCATTATTGGGAGATATTCAATCAATTCCATCTACAAAGACAGATCCATGGATGAAGAGATGAGAAGAGTGACAATGAGGTTCTTCAAGGCCAAGAAACATTTTGACTATAGAGGTATGAAGAACAAACTCAATAAAATTTACACTCATGTTCACCGAGTAGAGGATATTAGAAGGCTCGACTATTGTTCACTTACTATGGAACAAATTGAGAACCTGAATCTTTCATGAGGAACTTGAAGATGATGGAGATGTTCTAGATCCTATGTATGAAAATAATAAGGTTGCAAATTCATCCTTGGCTCTTATTCAATGTTCTTAGAAAGAAAACACTTCAATAAGGACTAGATTTCATAATATCCTTTCCAATACCAATGTGTGATTGACACATAAAGGGATTCAGTTAAAACCTTTCCAAACTAGATTTGAGGATGACACTATAGGGCCAGTTGGGAAAACTTCTGAATTGAGAACTAAGAACAAACAAGACCTGGCCACCCCAAAGGCTCCTAAATTCAAATTCACAGTTGGAAAAGGTAAGGATAAGAATCAAGAAGAATCCTTAGCCCAAGATACTCAAACACAGGAAGAAGCTGGAGGTGAGCTAGTTGAGGAAGAAGTTCAACAAGAAGAAGAAGAATTAGAAAAAAGAGTAAGAAGATGGGTATTCAATGAGGAGGGGTTACTAGAAATTCCCAGTATTTCCCAAGTCGAAGAGATGCAAGAAATAATCCCTCCTACATATTATGATGCTTCGGGTACAACTCTCCCTCAAGTTTTAGTTTCTAATCCCATTCCTTTTGGTTGTACCATTTCATATGTGTCTGAAACTCTTGTTGTAGTGATTCACAACATCCCTTCCACAACAACCAGTGAGTCAGCTCTAGATACCCCACATGACAATATTGAATATGTGTTTCTTCCTAACTTGTCTAAAGTGACTTCCTTTATGTTAGAAGATTTTGATAAGTTCAATCAGAAACTGATCTTCCTCCCAAGGTTTCAGTTGTTGAAAACCCACCTGCAATTGTAACTTCCACTCCTCCTATTGTGACCACAAGCATACAAACCAAGAACTCTCATCCCAAGTATTGGCCACAGGAGTATAAGATGATACACCTTTACCACCCTGCTAGTCTCCAATACCCCCAAGAGGAACAAGCAATCCATCTCCATAGATGACTTGACTTTAGTCAGTTGGTTCTTGTCAAACCAAAGGGTACAAGGAAGGTCAAAACCTTATCTAGGGTAAAGGTGGATAAGTCAAAAAATAAGTATGTAAAAATGGTGAACCCCCCTCCAGATACAAACATAGACAAGATCCAACCCACAAATTATGTTATCAACATGATTGAATTGGGTAAGAAAACTCATGAAGGAACCATAGAAGATGCTCACTCATCTTTTGATAATCTTGTGGCGAGGTATAATGAGGAAAAGATCAAGAAAGATAGACTAAAGAAACAAGTGAAACAACTCACCAATGTGATGATTAAGATAACAAAGTCCTTAGAGATAATTGAGCCAATCACCTCATTAGTTGATGAATACATCATTAAGAAAACCAAGCAAGTCAATTCAAAAGGAAGAACTATTGGTGAGTGGATGGATAGGATACTGAGCTAAGGAACACATCACATAAGTTTTGTAGTTGTCCTAATCAATAATCTAGGAGGGTAAGTAGGAGGTATTTTCCAAGAAACTACACAGTTGAGACCTGATAGCACTATCATAATCTAGAGGGTTTTAATTCCAAGATAGATAAAACACTGGATCTATTCTCATAGGAGTTAGAGACACAAGAGAAGGACTTCGACTCATGGTTGAAGTTAGAAGATTTTCAATGAGATGTTTTGGTTGATAATCGAGTGGTTCCTTCAAGGGATATGTAGATTTAACAAAGGGAAGCACTAGAATATCAAATGAACACCTTGGAAATACTTATCAAGGATATGAGAAAGGCCCAAATGGAATGTAATGACAAAGAAAAGGAGATTATTAAAAATATATCAGCACTTCCTTGTACCTTCCTTGATGAAAATCAAAAGCCTCTTTATGAAGATGTTATTATTAAATAATTTATCTTGGTAATTAGAGAAGAGGTGGACAAAGAAGTCTTTTGGATAAGTTAATAGACATTCGAGTCAATTTGGATAATTTGGCTTCTCTTCTAAAGAAGCACAAAAAGTGTTATGTGAGCCTTGAAGATTCCATCACTCAGGTCAAAGTTATCACAAGTCATACCAAGGGACCTACTGAATAATAGATGAAGATTTCTCTTCAAAAGTTAGAGGAATTCATGAAGCAAGATCATAATGGAGTGTCTGGTGACACTTAGTAGTTTTCATATTTCTAAAGTAGTATGTGCATTTTTGCAATTAGATTCGACACCTCAAGTGTCATTTTGTATTCATGTTTTTGCATCTAGAATATGCACAAGTCCTAAGTCAAGTAGGAATATTTTTTGACTTAGTCATATTAGTTCTCCTAGATTAGCTCATTGCACCTTACCTATATATATATGAGGTTGGTCATTGTAATTATCTATCTTTAATCTTATGCAAAGAAACTCTACCAAAGTGAAGAGAAAAGTGAAAATTTGAGTTCATATTGTTATTTTATAAATTTGATCAAATAAGGAAACTTTGACATTTAGACTTTGTGTTGAATACATTGTGGTTTATGTTTAAAGTTGAGTGTTGTTGATAAGATGGGGACTGGGGTACCAATGAAATTCTGGTGCAACTTGTGGGATAAGAAATGTCCCAACAGTGATTACAAGACCTTCCATGATATTGTTGTTGTGTCAATTCTATGTTATTTCAATCAGCAAGTAAATAGATTGTCATCATAGATAGTGGAACTGATAAGACCCTTGGCTAAGAAGTCAGAAGAAGGGCACACTCATAATTTTTGTGACTTCTTTAACATGCATGACCACACCTTAATCAAGGTGTGTGGATGCCGAGTGGTCCCCCACTAATTGCCAATATTTGTTTCTGACTAGGTTGCCTTCTTGGAATACATGTGACAAATGGTGTGGATGGAAAAGGAAGTCATGAAGAGAATCAAGAAGGGGACCTTTTTGCCCTATATGGCTAGATGTGCAGAATTCTTCATTGGATTTGATGTACTAGAAGAACTCCAAGGTTAATTGAAAACAAACTATTCATTGAAATTAGGCAAAGAGAGATTGTGTGACCCCGAGGGTCACATCAATCATGTGAAAAGAAAAATATTGTCAAGCCAAGGTGTTGATCATGAAGTACTATGAATTGACGATGTCATTAGAAATTGTGGAACCTTTGATGAATTTTTTAAAAGAAAACATAAATGGAATATCTTGGTAAATTTGGAGAAGGATAAAAGAAAGAAAGACCCAAGCTTTCCTAGGTTTTATTCAGAAGAACCAACTATTCTTAAAAGACTTGAATTGTATATAGGTAATTTTGAAAAATTCTATGGTAAGTCAGTCACTGATGAACCCTCATAGAAAAAGGCAAAATTTCCTGTGAGATGGCCCCAAGGGGTTGTGATTGCAGATGCTCTAGATATTGTTTATGTTCAAGAATATTCACCTAGTCCACCTCCACCAAAAAGGAAGAAAAGGGATGAGCCAATGACCTTGGTGTCATATGATGACACTAAAGGGGCAGGAGATACAGATGAAGTTATCTGTGCCTTAAGAATTTTAAAATAAGGAGAGGGAGTTGATCAACCGCAAGGATCACCCCCTATATATGAAGAAGAAGCACATGAGCAAGAGGCTAGGGTTGAGGAGAATGTGCCACTAGAAGAAGAAGATAAAAGGATTTCAATCTCTTTAAGATTTATTAAAGATGAAAACACCCGAGTTTAAAGATTTTTGGATTAAAATAAAAATGAAGGAGTTCGAAGGGAAAAAATGAACATGATGGTTGCAAACGAATCTCAAAATGATGATATTGCAAGGATAACTTTTAAATAGTTGAGATTTGGAATAGATGTCACTCCAAAGGAAGCTAAAGAGACAACATTAAAAAGCAATATGTTAATTATTTTGGGGATGACTACGAAATAGATGTGTTTATTAGATCAAGTTATGCATTAGGAGGACCCTATGCTAGTGGTAGAGTTTGACTTAGACCAAGAAGTAAGTGGAATAGGGTATAACCCTAAAATATAAATACTAGCAACTTGGGTGAGGTTTAAAAGTACAAGCAAGCCAAAATTGGTGGACATGGTCCAAGAAACCCAGGGAGTTGCAATATTGAAAACACTTGAAGATGCCTCATGGCATTCTGCTATGTTTACTAGGGATCCTGTAAAGAATATGCAACAAAAATTACTTGAATATGAAAGAATTTGGGTTGATATGAAGGAGGACATAAATAAGTTGAAAATTGAAAATGTTAAGTTAAAAGATCACTTGAAAGGTGGAGAAGCAAGCCAGAGTAGGGCACTAGTCATTCATAGCCATGCACCACCAAAGCCCATTGATGTAGGTGTTGATACTAAGAACTGGATTGCAGAGAGAAGCAAGTATGAAAATGAAATTGCCAAATTGAGGAATGTGAATAAGGAGAAGTTGAAAATGTCACAAGAGATTCTTTCTGTGTTTGAAAAGATATTGGTGCATAGAGTAAAGTATGTCATGGACAAAATAGATGATGTATATATAGGATATGAATCATTGTTGAAACCTTTAGAAGTGTTCCAAGAAAATAAGCGCGTTCTAGAATCATTGTCCAAGAGGTGGAAGCCTATATATCATACTTTGATTATATTATGTAAGGTATTGTAGAGAGATCCAAGTGATCCCCTTGCTATCAAAGCCACAAAAAGAATAGTGAGAAATGTGATTGAGGAACTTAAGTATATTCATGTAGAAGAACTAGGAATAAAGGAAAAAATTGATTCCTTCCACACATACAAACACTGGACTATTCCTTCAATTGTGGATAAGGATAAACACATTAGGGACCTTAACGATTGGAAAAGTGACTTCACCTAGATGGTGTCATGGATCCTCACTCACATGAGAGAAGAGAAAGATGTTAATGTGCAAAGTCTCAATGTCTTTCGGGACAGGGTGATAACACTTGACAATGGATATACAAAGCTTGTCTCAGAAGTGTGAGCCTTAATAGATAAATGATGGAGGAAACACATGGTAAATGTTCTAGAAGTGCAAAAGTATAAATGGTCAAGTGACTTTGTGGTGTAGTCGCCAGTTAGGAGGGAACTCAAAGAGGTCAATCCGAACCGAGAAACAAGAGTAAACACAATGAAAACAAGAGGATATGAGGGAGGTAATGCATAACTAAATGAATTAGATCATGAAAACTGATTACAAATAACCGATAACATCTGGGATACAAGATTTAGCTCATTGGCCTACTACATACATGCTCTATTACAGAATCGGTCAACTCCGGACCTCAAAATCTTAAGATATGTCTTCTATATTCTCTCTCTTATTGATTTATGATGCTTAATTACATTTATTTATATGGTCCAAGGAGATCTGTCAGTTCAAGAGGGATCAAATGCCGAAGAACAAGATCAAACGTGTAAAACTACCAGGTCGGCCTCCGCCAAAGAGACTCCTTTGGAAAATCCAAAGGATGAAGTGCAGATCAGAGGGATGATTGGCCACATGCCAAGGAACATTGGAATAAATGAACTGGGGCTCCACAAGCTACGAAAAGGATCCGCAAGATTTGCCAACAACAAATAGGTCCAAGTGGCTCCAATGTTCTAAGCTAGAAAACTATCTTAGAGTCCGGAAGTGATAACTTGTTGAAAAATGATCGAAATGCTCTATGGTTTAGGAATAAGGAAGATGATCATGTTCTAAAGAAAAATCCATCTCCGCAAGATCCGATGAGCCAATGCAAGAAAATGTAGAAAGAAATGCTGAAACTGCAAAACAAAAAATAAATAGAAAGAAATGTTTTTGGTTGATGAAAGATTGCTAAGAACCGGGGATGCTCTTGCATCAGACATCTGGGGTTGTTGAAAAATCGAGTCCCTCACTTTGTTGGGGTTATAGGAAAACCAAGGCGGTCCACCTCTGCTTGAGAAATCCAAGATGAATCTTCAACTAGTCTGCCCTTCCATTTCACAAGATACTCCTTGTACTGACTGCTCTGGGTATTACGCCCAATCCTATTGCCCAAAATTTCTTCAATCTGATCTGGTTCCTTCCGGGGCAACTGCTTCTCCTAGTCTGCAATACTGTCTTCTTTGAATTATGATTGATGATACTGATGTAGATCTGCAATGTTGAATATAGGTGAAATGCTCAGACTATCCGGTAGCTCCACTTCATATGCATTTTCGAAACTGAATTTTCTCAAGATCTTGCAAGGTCCAAACTTCCTCATCTGCAATTTGTCATAGGTTCCAACTAGAAATCTCTCTTTTATCAGATACACCATCACTTCATTGCCAACTTCAAATTCCTTATGTCTCCACTCATCATTTGTTTTCTCCTTATACTTGTTGTTCATACCCTCCAAATGTTGCTTAACCTGAATATGTAAGGTCACCATGTGATATGCAAACTCTTTTGCTTCTACACTCCGCTTGTCTTCATTACTGATATCTCTCAATTTTGATATACCTCTAGGGTGTGCTCCAATAACAATCTCAAAAGGTGTTCTTCTGGTACTCTTGTTTACTGAATTATTGTAGGCAAACTCTACTTGTGCAAGAATCAAATCCTAACTTCCAGTTTTCTCTCCAACTAAGTATCTCAACAAATTTGCCAAACACCTATTTACTAATGTCTATCCATTAGTCTGTGGGTGAAAATTAGAACTGAATTTCTCCAAAAATAACCAACAAACTTAGTGTCTCTATTTGAAACTATGCTCTTAGGTAATCCATACAATCTCACCACTTCTTTGAAAAATAAGTCAGCTACAAGCACTGCATTTGATGTATTCTTACAAGGTATGAAATGAGCCATCTTTAAGAATTTATCCACCACCACAAATATAAAATAATTTCCTCTCCGTGTCTTAGGCAATCCAAGTATGGAATCCATGCTTATGTCCTCCCAAGGTCTCTCTAGTACTATCAAAGGCTTATACAATCTCACATTCTGACTACTACCTTTTGCAACTTGACAAACTCTACAACTTTGCACAAATTTCCTAACATCCTAATGAATCTAAGGCCAAAAGTAATGTTCTCACTCACCAATGCTACTATTTTGTCAATACCAAAGTGTCTGTCTAATCCTCCACTATGCTTCTCCTTTATCATATTCTCTCTCATAGAGTTCTTAGGTATATACAACTGAACTCCTCTGAATAACATCCCATCCCGAATGAAATAATCTAACCATTGACTTATGTCTAGCATAATCGGTTCTCTACATGCTCTCCAAGGTTCTGCAAAATATTGGTCATCATCATACAAGGTCTTCAACTCCTCAAATCCTAATACTGACATAGTAGTACATTTGGGGTTGAATTCCAACGGTAATTCATCGGATTTTCGACTGCATTTCGTCGAAAAACCGACAAAAAACATCATTGAAAACTTGTTGTCGGATGTTATCAAATTACTCGAAGCCATCAAAATTCTGACAAACACCAGGACACCTCCGATGGTGAACGTGACCGCCATTCTGATGAGATAATTTCATCAGGCATATAGCATTCCCCTCAGATATGTTAGTCTTTCCCATCGGAATTCTGAGGGTATTCTGCCACCCATCCAATGAGCCAATGACGTCGGACATATAGCATGCCCGTCGGACGTGTCAGTCTTTATCATCAAAATTTCGACAGTCTTCTACCACCCATTTGATGAGCCAATGTCGTCGAGCATATAGCACGCCCGTTAGACGTGTCAGTCTTTACCGTCGCAATTCCAACGATGTTCAAATTATTTTAAAAAAAAGAAGAATGATGCTGATTTTTAGAGATTGCAACCTATCAATAGGATTTGCACTTATTGTGTGTTCTAAATTCAACTTGCAAATACTTTGTTGGCCCATTCCATGTTCATTCAAAATATAAATTGCTTTTAATAGGCCAACTACATCTTCATTGGTCTCTTCAAAGTTCAATCAAATAAAAATTATGCTTTTATTCTCACTTTCAAAGTTCAAGATTTTGTAAGTTTAGTAAGTCAAGTTTCTAACCAGATTTGTTGTGTTCATAATGGCGTTATCCTACATTGAAGATTTCAAGATATTTATGGTTTTTTTTTCCAAATTCATAAGGATCTAGGTTTTCTTTGTTGTAGTTTCAAGCTGTTTTAAATTCACCATTGTGTATTGCATTACATCCAAAATTTCTTATAACCAAAAAAATTGAGTCGTAAGCCTCCATAGACTATTGTCATGTTATCTAAATGAAGTGCCACCTAAGACCTAATTGAGCAACTCCCATTAGCAACAAATAAATTTGAGAAGTTTGTAGTGAAGTGGGTACTCATAGACCACGTAAAGGACTCCAAAGCATATATAAGAGATACTCTAACCTTTAGAATAGTCTAGAACTTGTTCAAGATCTTCTCCAACAAATATTTCAATGGTGTTAGACCATGTAACACTTGGAAATATGATTTGGACAACATCATTGTGCCAAATTCATTCATAAGCCTAGAACTAGTAAAATGGATTTTCAAGAATTATGACCTTCTGAAAATGGATGTTGTAGATCCAATGGAGAAAACGTTTACTATAAATTAAAGGTTAATTCAAGTTGTCTTCAATTTAAACCCTAACATATGAGAACATATCAATTTGTGGAATGAAGAAAGTAAAGCCCACCCCAAGTGATGGGCTAGAGTCATTTGATTTGAACATATTTGAGTGCTAGTACATGGATGTCAAGGAATATGTCATGACGTTGACATAGACACTTATAAAAATATGAAAAAAGGGATCACGATGTTAGCTTTTGGTGTGCAGAACCCTCATGCTTTGAACACTCATTCCACAAGTGCCAAAAAACAACAAAGCTTGATATATCACTGAATGAAATACAATGGTTTCTCTTCATGTGACAGCTAACTATATCTTCATCTTCCGCATATGTATAGTTCTATGCAATAACTATTCACTTTTAGTCTTCTTCTTAGCTAGCTCCCAATTTTGGTTGCCTTAAATTAGACAAAATTTATTCTAAAGTAGATAAATGCCCTACCAAGGATATTTGTCCAACAATGAAATCAAAACTTTTCTCAAACCAAGACTACGTTTATGAAAAGAGTAATCTACAAGTCAAATGGGATATAAGGTTACCCATTTTATAATTCAAAATGAAATCCTCCATGTGTCATTTTTTCTACCTCTTATAATTATGATCCAAACATCAAATAAGTCATCTAATGTTGTCCTTTCAAAGGTAATTGTGAAAATTTGGACTATTTTAATCTACTACTTTGTTGATCCTTCTTTAATTTTCTCTATTTTTTTCCAAAGATGTTAGGTACTTTAACATGTAGCGAACACATTCTCCACACTACGAACATTAAAATTTCTTTCAAGATTTCAAGATTCCCTTGTCCTATACCTCACTCAAATTTGAATCACGAGTGTCTTCCTCATCCACCTTATGTCCACCACCTCTATCTTTGGACCATGAAGAAGCTCTACTAGTATGTTGTTTAGAACAAGTCAAGTTGATAAGTCTACATCTATAACCTTGTTTCAAATTGTAGAAGGCTTACAATTTCCAACAACAAAAATATCTACTACATTGGAATGCATAAAAGCGTATGGTTTTCTTGATTCAAAAGTTCAGCTAAAGCCTTAGAAATTTATGGCTTTGATTTGTTAAAAGACAAAGGCAAGTCAATCAAGGTCACTATAATCATCATGTGATCATCCATGTGTCGAAAACATGATATAGCAATTTAACGACAAAACATAACAAAGCCTTTTCTTTTAGGGTTTGTGCTTTATTTTATAAGCTAAAATATTCCACACTTAATGTTAGAATCAAGAGTTTAAGTAAACTTCTTTCTAACATTAATCAATCACAATAAAATATTAATGTGCATAAACTCAACTGAGTAGTTAGTGGAATGGGGCCATATTATGTAAGCCTGTGTATTTGAGAACAATATAATTCATAGTTTACATTACAGTCTCCTTTATACTTTTCATCGTTTCCAATAATGCCAACTACAACTTTTGTGGAGACATTACTTTTTCCTAGGATGTTGTGTGTCTAGTTAGTGGTATGCCTGATTTTTCCACCTACAGGTCACAGTACCAAACTCACATTGTTTCTTCTTGAAATAATTGGTATAACAATTGCTGACTGCTTTTGGAAATATGATTGCAATATCTTTCTTAAAGAAAGCACCTACATGATCACCATCCCAAGATATTTATTCACATATCCAACGCCTATGCCTACTACAGCTACATGGTTATAAACAAAAAAAAGTAAAGTATACAGCAATGTCATGCCTCTATCCATTTCCTTTTCATGCAAAAAAGACATTTTTCACTGTATACATATTCTTTATTTCTTTCAAATGAGCACTTCTGAGTAGGAGTGATTTTTTAATATAATATACACGCTGGCATTATGGCTGTGTTAAATATTGTCACAAGCAGGATTATTTGCCAAGATAAGAAACTACCAATCATTACAGATGTTCATAAAAGAAGGGGTAATGCAAGAACATCAGTTTACTTTATATTTCCTATTAAGACAAGATATTCTCAAATGGGAAAGGAATTTTTTATTATAAAATGGCAAACTTAACCAATAAATTGCTAATATGACCCTAGCTAAATATTAGACATCTGAAAAGAAGTTTCACCATCATCCACAATAGCATATGCCAGAAAGAGCATAAAATGCAAAACATCATTCATACTAATGTATTGCCTTGTTTCCATTATTATACTCTTAAGCATCTTAAAAAGGCAATTACATTGAGGCGAGGCTTATGTGATGGGTTTTATAATCAGAGACTTCAAATGATAATATTTTATTCAGAGCCATCATCATCAATACTTGATACATTCCACCAAAAACTGATAGAAAAACTTGTGGTAAGAGATCTCACATAGTGCCACCACTTAGGTGGTATATACAACATCTCACCTTCATCTAAGATACAGTCTAGAAAAGTGAGTTTTTCTTCTTGAGGGAACTTTATACGATCTATTATCTAGATCCACCTGCATAAATTGCTATTATTAATTGTTGTGAGTTTGAGCCAGTAAAGGGGTTGATATTTTCATGTATCAACCCAAGGAAGAGGAGATTCGAAGTGTATGCATAAGGAGGGATAGTTGGAAGTTACAACATGCATGTAGGAAGAATAAACATCTTTCATAGGACCTAACTTTCATGCTATGTCAACAAACATTAAAGTTTAAAGACTGCCCAAGCCTTAAACCTTGCAAAACTCGTGGGGTCTCACTAGATCTCAGTCCCAATTCTTATGACAGTCATTTTTTCCCTCTTTGCTAGTGTTTTCAAACACCTCCAAAGACTCTTAAAACCTTGTTGTGGGACGCGCATGAAATAGTTATTGCATGGACAAAATGGGGTATTGATAATGCAAATTGAAACCAAAATCATAGTCTAAGTTTCTGAGTCCAAAAACCCTTCTTAAACCTCTATTATGTTGTATTTTGAGTTGCATGCCAAAAAATCATGGAGGGATTGATTTTGTGGATTTTGAAATACATTTCTAAACATGTCACTATGTTCTATCATGCTTGAAAGAAAGTCTATGTTGACTGTCCCAAAAAATCACAGTCAAGAAGGGTAGTATAGCAATGTTAACAACAACAGAACATCCAAAGTGCAGTCTACATATATTATACTGGTTACTCATGCTTGGGCAGTGTTAAGAAGAATACAAACCATCATCTAGGCAAGCATTTTGTGACTTTTAAAACCAAGGTAAGTTAGATGTATGACTGTCCCCAATACATACAGTCAAAAGGGTAGAGAGGGTGACACTTCTTATAAAACTTGTAAACACAGCATGAACACTACACGTGATGTATTTGGAGGTTACTATCTAAATTGGCACTTGGAAGTTTTGTGGAACACCAAACTTGAAAGAAGACCCTTTAAACTATAACCTCAAGCCTCCACTCTCAAGGAATGCTCTCATAATCCTAAGGATAGTAGATTGTACTCTTGTGGGTAAACTTGCTCAAGGTAGGTTTTAACCTTGTATGTCAATATGGTTTAATACCAAATTGGTGGATTAAAACTTCCCAAGAGTAAGGTGGTATGAGGTCATTGTTTCATTACACTCGTATCCCTTTATTGTAAAAACTTTTATCCTTGCAAAAACTGTCCATATTAGTATTCATCAAGACCTATCACAGTCATGTCTTGAGTCCAATTGGATGATGTTCCACCAAGCCATTGGAGTTGAGTATTTATGAAATTCATTGGTTCAAGTCAGTCAAGGAGAGGTAGAGGCCTAATCTCACCCTTATGCCTACCTAAGTATGTGATGAAAGGCACTTGGGGTCATCCCTTATCAAAATGTCAGACCTCCTAATGTTGTCTTTGGTTGAATCAAGGATTGGAGTCACCAAAATTGTCTTATCTTGTTATTATTGAATTCTGCCATGTCATGAAGAGTTGAGTATTACCCCTATCTTTGCATCACTAAGGCATCAAGTTTGGGACCAACCCATTTGGGAACTATATCATGATACCTCAAAAACACAATACGCATACCAAGCCATAGTAGTTAAGGACAAATATAATAAATCTTGGAGCAACTAAGAATTTGTTTGGCCTTCAAAGCTAGAGCAATCTTCAAGGGAGATAATAAGGTTCATATAATTTGATCACTGTCTTTCACAGACCCAAATAATGAATAAGAGTACTATTGTATTCAAGAAATCATTAGCAAGAAAAGATAAAATGGTGCCATGAGAATATTTTGATAATGGAAGAAGAAATATTCTCAAACCTTCACAATGACAAATACAATCATGAGCCTTTCGCCAGTGAAGAGAAATCCCACACAAAAACTAAGCCCCTTCACAAGGCATGATTAGGACATATTGATAGGAATGCTTCACATAAAGAGTGCCCAAAGAGAAGACTTGATGATAGCAATAGTGATAGCATAATCCATTCTCCATTTTGATTACAATGATACAAATATACATAGTGAGAAACATCGAACATAGTAAGCCATAGGAAGATAAAGGTTCATAGTCCTAGGTCTAGACATGTTTGACTAGACGCAGATTTGAAATTATTTGCTAGTATTAGAGTAGAGGTTACAAGAATTTAAGGGCATAAACAACTCAAAATGAAATAGTATTAGAGCAACATCAAATGCAAATCTTCAAGGCTTAAAATATAGTGACAATATCAAAGAAATAAGAGTTTGTTATTGACCATCAAAAGACTAGTGATCGACCATCAAAAGATTAGTGATCGACCATAAAAAGACTATTTTGTGGCTCTAGTACCAAGAAATTTTCTAGTAAAACAATCTTGACAGTGGTTCCTACTATGAAAGTATGGTTTCTTTTAACAACACCAAGCTTGGTGATTGGTGTACAAGCAAAGCCAGGTCAGTGGCTTTTACCAACAATGATTGATAGGATATAGGACAACATCAAGCATTAGATTCAATAGGTAGCAATCATAAATGATCATCAACAACAAAATGATGTTTGTCATTGAAGAGAAACATTATAAGGATCATTTATAGAGCAAGAGATCAACAATCACATTGGATGGAAATGAAATGAACCATCAAACATAAGAAATAACTATGAACACCATTTGTAGACAAACATAAGATAGTGATTGAGGTTATTTCAACATAAGAGAAAACATAGTTTGCTACAAGGTATTTAGAATAGTAATGAGGTGCCAAAGCCATTTGGAACAATCAGTTGAGAGCAGTCCATCATTGGTATCATTGAAGATTATTCAAAAGGACTATTAAGGTCATGTGAGTATAGAGAACAAATCAAATACAATATCGTAGATGTAGTGGCAGAGAAAATCATAAGGAAAATTAAAAAATGCTAAAGAAAATGTCAACTAATAATTTTTTTTACAAGGATGAGGCATATTCACAACTTTTTCACTCGCGCCATGGCCTCTATTAGCACTACAAGAAACTCATAGTATTAGTGTGCATAGAAGACAATATGGGAGTTCATTATACCCAACAACTTGTGTTGTTGTTCGTATTGGCTCTGTTGGACCTTGCAGTTAAGATTCAATATACATTTTTCAATAAGATTAACTGTGCAACATAATGAACTACTAAAATTTTTGTTATCTTATTGAGCTTCACTTTGTTTCGAGAATAGTTTAATATTCTCTACTTAACAGGGCCAACCATGTGAAGGTGGAAGCTCATTTGCCCCCTCCCCCTTAACATCACTCTAAATTCCCCTTTAACATCTAACATTCATTCATTTTTTCTACGATTAATAAAATATAACATTCATTCATTACTATCACATAACATTCATTAACACATAACATTGATTAACTTTGATTAACACACAACATTCAAATATATTTATTAACACATATCATTCATAACCATTCATTAGCACATAATTACGTTCATTAACACACAAAAATTAGTCATTATCAAATAAGGTAGATTACAATCATTTATTTTTTTGGTTTTTCTTTGAAGCTATGTAAAGAATAAGTGGAGAATCATTTTCTTCATAATTTTCCCCCTCTTTAGTTGTTCTACCCTCTTCTTGTGATCTCGATGTATGCCTAGTCCTATACTAAGGACGAGGACACTAAAGCGAAGGGGGGTCCTCTGCAATAACAAAGAAATGGGTTGAATTAAAAACATTTTTTTATTATTGTTACAAGTATTTCATTAATTTAAAGAACCTAACCGTGGCACTCTTTACTTGATGGGGCCACACCATCTTCCACATCATTTTGTCTAGCCTCAACTTCAACATGTTGAACACCCTCTAGATCCTCTGAAGTTGAAATACTAAAGGTTACATTAATGTTGAACACCAATTCCAATTAAATTTGTTTATGGGAATAAAAGTGGTCCTCTTTACCTGATTGGGGAACATCACGTTCCTAATGTTGTGTACCTAGATCATGCTCCACTTGGTCACCACCGATGATATGCTCTAAAATATTAACAAAAAAGGTTACATTAATTACTACACTAATTACAATTTAAGATGTTTGATTGTATTAATAATTACATAAATAAATTTGAATAGCAAATGAATACCCCCACTACTAGGATGCACATCCGGACCTTCATGTGCAGGTCATGTTTCATGATTAGTAGGCTGCATTCTAATGTCTTGTGCATTGTTATCATTGCTTTCTTATTTAAAACAAATATAGTCACTTTATGTTGGACCTCAACATCAATTAGATTATTGGTAAAGTATTCAATTTGAAACAATTTTCATTTAGCTTATTTACTTGTGTGACAGATGCACCAGAATCTTGTGTTTGCCCACTCAATTCTCGTAGTCGTTCAGCCATGACTGTATAGCCTTGCTGGTAGGCAATTCTCTTGTCATCTTCTGTGGGAGCTCTATTGAATTCAGAGCCCTACATTTTTGCTTGGTATCATGAATTTTGCTTGCATTGTTTGATAAAAATAAATTTGTTTGCAATTTATAAATATTTTGATGCGATATTTCATTTACTAATACTTACAATTCACGTGGCAAATTTCATATAACCACCAGAGATGAGTTTGTGTTGCCCGGGCTTTTCTTGTCTTGCCTTGGTTTCCTATGACATGTCACTCAGTCTATGAAAAGTTTGAAATATGTTAGATTATATAAATATAAAAAAGTAATTAGTAAATAATTACATTTTTAATAGTATCACATACCTTCTTCTGGCGTCTAGTGGTGTATTTCCTTTTTTCCTTTCAATTCTCTCCTTGGCATCCAAAATCAGGTCCTTCCACTCCCTCTCTGAAATCATGGGAGGATGCTCATACTTTACGTTCTTCTCTAAATGTGTCCTATATTGGTCCCTCACACACTTTAGATATGTGCTAGCTTTTTCAAGGAGCTTGGTGTTGTTGAATGTGCCATTTCCAAACAACTCAACCATACGGTTTGTTAGTTCATCTTTTAACCTTTTTTCTTGGTCATTCCACCTTTTAAAGCAAAAACAAACCTGTTAGATTCAGAAATGAATTGAAGCTACCTTTATTATAGTTCAAGAAATGGATCAAAGGAAAACTATTCTAGCAATGATATGAAATCAAAATAGTGGATTAGGGTTAGTTCACATATGATGTTCCACCTTTTACGTATGGTGGGCCCAAATATCCGGAATGCAATGTCATTAAGATTTTTATAAAAAATATCATTTCCTGGGACCAGTAGGTAAATTACAATTAGATTATATATAATAATAATTTTAAAGTACCCGGAACCTTCTGTATCTTTAAGGGAATCATTTCTTCGTTGCTCACCACCAATGTGACCTGCAACGTTCCCGTACTAGCAATACATGAACATCTAGGAAATGATTGTATGTTATCACCAGTAGTCACCTCTGGCGCATCCTCATGTGCATCTCTTGCTACAGAAAATGAATCCACTATGAAATACTCCCAATAAAGAACACTTCAAGGAAAATAAACACATAACAGAAGATAGAGAAAAAGAGGGATCTACCAACAGTGGGCGGGCCAACATGACATGCAGTAGAGGATGCCTGCATGTTGTGTGTTGCTGACATTGCAATTGGCAATATAGGTGGGGCTAACCTCTGATGAGGCGACATTTGCATAGGAACATTGAAATCACCTGAAGAATAATACATTAAATATATGAAAACTGCAAGAATTGTAAACAAGGATGAACCTTTATTATGAACATTGACAGTATCAAGTATGATGTGTTTTGGGTACTCAAAGTGATAAGCCAAGCAAGTTTCAATCTACTTGTTCGATCATGACAGTCACAATGAATGGTAGTTTGGGTTCTTTATTTTGCAGTTTTGGAATTTGGGTTCCTTATTGTACGAGTAAGTGCAGATTATGAGTACTTGGGCAGTTGGAGTAGACATTAATCAGATAAGGACAGTGAAAGAACACTCTTGGAGGACAGGGGTAAGTATATGTTAAGGTATGATGGTTTAAATAATTGGTATTTTTCACAATGTTAAGGCCAACATGGAGTTGCTTGAACATGTAACTTGTCTTGTTGGAAGTTGACATTATGAGGAGGGTTGTAGATTTTTAATGGAGTTTACATGTGTGAACATGTAAAAGAAGACTGAATTTGTGTCTCAGTCTGTCAAAACAGTGGAAGGAAGAGTTTGTTGAATTTGTGAGTGACTGTCACAAAAGGACAACAGACTGAAACCTTTTCATTTTGTAGGATCAACCTGATTATTAGGAATGGTGTTGGAGTTGAATGTTAGGGGAATGTTTAGGTGAGTTTATGTCTTTTCCAAGAATAGTTGAAGGGTTATAAAATAGTGAATGGATAAATGAAGTAAGACTATCCCATTGGTGTTTTTTTTTAATCTTTGTGAACAGTGTGAAGACAATAGAGGGTCAAGATGTTTCTTAGGGTGGTTGGGAGGGTTGAGAATTATGTTTTTTTTTCATGGGAAAGAAGTCCATTTGTGTCCTTGGGAACCACTAGTTTGGTGTGTGACAAATGAGAATTGGGAGATGCATCTTTAAACCATTAGTGGTCCTAATTAGAATTAGTATCATATGGAAGTCAAATTGTGAGAGTTGGAGTGATTCAAAGAGTGAAAGTCCTCAAGATGGATTTGGGAAAGATGAGTATGCCAGTAGGATCACAGTAGGACAGCTACATTAGGGGCAGACAATGATCTCGTTGTTACTGTTATCTTGGCACATAGTGGAGTCAAATGTTAGAGCAAGTGAAAGTGGCAATTTCCTTTGAGTCAGATAAATAGCCAAGGTCCTATGATTAAGGGGTTGATCCAAGTCAAGGATCTAGAAAAAGGATGTGTTGGAGGTTTATTGAGAACAAGTGGATGGATGTGTAAAGGGGTTTGTTGCCCTAAGGTATGAATGATCAGTCATGAAGAGCATCAAATAGATCCCTCTGCATCAACTACATAATAAATATATGAGCAATAACACTAGCATTAAAAAAGAAAGTTCACAAGTCCAAAGAAGGAGTAGTTTTAATGTATAGAAAATCGTCATCACCTGAACTACCTGCAATACCCTGATCATGGCTACCAGGTTGATGAGAACGTATAAATTTCTATAAAAACAACACGTACATATTTTAGTTAATGACATAAAAGAGTATAAAATATAAACCATTGTTGAACTTTTGTTATAATTAAAGCTTTCATTACTACTTACTTGCAAGTTTTCTATTGTCCACATCAATTTTTGCACCCTCTCTTGTATCTCATCAGTTTGAGGCTCCACGGATGCCAAAACAAAAATCTCTCTACTAATTTTTCTAATATACTTTTTTATCAATTCTATAGGGTTTGTGGAATTTGTGATGTCATTATCGCTTAATCCTATTGAGTCCACATCCCTAGAGAGGTGCTCAAGTATTGCAGCTCCCTTTCCCTTTCCCCGAACATCCGTCTATGACAAGAATATCATTAACACTATCAAAATTACTCTAAAACACTCAAGAAATGAACATAATAATATAACAGTTTGCTTCTATCTAATTTGTACAATTACAATAAGGTTTACCTGCTCGATAGAAGTGTCGCAACCTACATCCTTGTCTATGCTATGTGACGGATCCATGTTGCTCTGTGACAAAGAAAAAATATAAAAAACGTTAGCGAAATGAAACCAATAGACTTAGCAAAAAAACTTAATAATAAAATGGTATATTGGAGTCATTAATTGGAGGTTGGTTTAAATGGTATATAGTATGTACCTGCCCCATAATAGTAACTTTATTTGTATCTATATGATTCAAATTATAATCAATTAGCAGCTCTTCCCTTGCACTTATTGATTTTATCGCACATACAAATACACGATTTACCTCGCACGCCTCAAATATGCAATTGGGTTGCTTATTAGTTGACCCAAGTCACGTACTATTTATAAAACCTGCAATATTCCCTATTTCTTTTGGCTTTCCATCAATGTATACAACCACTCATTTACTTTGATCACTATCTTTCTATTGTATATAATTTGTTGATAGTGCATACCTACGCATACTTTTTATATTGAACAATCTGCATCCAATTTTTGTAATTGTAACAACGTCCGACAAACTCCATCAATTCAATAACTTTGTTATAATAGACCTTTATGTTGTCTATGGAAAATAGGCTCAAACCATGTAACGATGATGGTGTTATGCGATATATCCTATCGTTAACACAAAAATCAATGTTTATTGGAGGAAGTTCCTTGGGTACCCAGTGTTTCTATAAATGTTTATACCTCAAGGCCACCTCGATGTCGCCTTTGGTCTCATCATCATAAGAACATGAACCCCCTTGAGCGAGGAAAAATTCCATGCATTTATTGAATTTTCTTCTAATCTTTTGAACTCTAGTTGATCTCCCTATTGTAGACCTACTACATGTCTCACTTTTGTTTTCTATTCCTGCATTTCCCTCACTCGAAGAAGACAAATACCTATTTGGTGGTACCTGCACTCCATCAAATGAGAGAGTTAGTTGGTAATGAGAGAGATGTTTTTCAAATGAGGGTAATGTTGATGAAGAAGTCAACCCTAAAGTTGATGTTGAGATTAAAATTTGAATAAATCCAACTGGGGCCTCAAGTGTTGATAACTGTATTAGATTTGTTGCTAATGTCGAGGTTTGAAAAACTAAGGAAGTTTGTTTTCCAAGTAATATTCAAAAAATAAACTGTTTCTATAAGGTGTATTGACGTATACCTGTCGATCCATGAGACTGTGCAGGATCCTCGTCAAAGGGGTTCAGGTTCCTACACATGTAATTCAATTATCTTATGTTAGCTAAAAATTACATGATACATATACTAAAAATTACAGAGTACACAACATGAACTTTGTAGACAAGAAGAGTATAAAAAAAAAATATGTTGTCATCATATTCATTTTAAATTTTTTAATTCCTTACCTTTGCTTTATGTAGACTATGCAGGATCCTCAACTAAAGGGTTGACAATGTCTGTAGTCAATTACCTATTTCCACCAAGGGTGACAACATCACACAAAATATATACATGAAATCAACACGATCAATTGAGCATCATAAGTATTACATTTGTAAGTTGATAAACAATAAATACATATGTATCATAAATATCATAAGCATCATATATGTATCATCATATATGTAATTGATCATCATAAGCATCACATATGTGTCATCTTAAACATGTAATCCATCACATATGTATCATAAATCACCATCCATCACATAGGTAATAAACAATCCACATTCTATAAATAAACACAAAGTTAAAAAAATGTCACATGTATCATCATAAACATGTAATCCATCACATATGTATTTTAAATCAACATCCATCACATAGCTAATAAACAGTCCAAATTCCATTAATAAACACAAAGTTTAAAAAATATCACATAAATAGTCACTCTCCCATCTCCATCTCCTCGGGGTGGCATGGTTCTACTATTAGGACCTGCTAGAGGTGGAACGTGAATTAAAAACATTAAAAGGTGCATCATGAATTAATTATGTAATGGCATTAGAATTCAAACCATAATGAATTAATTATGTAACCATATAAGTCAAATAAATTTCTATCAAGAAATCAATATTAAATAGATAATATACTAATCACATACCTCATACATTTCATTCATTTCATTGATCTTCTTCTTCATCCAGCTCATCATCATGACTATCATGACCATCATCGCCATCATCATTGAATCGGGTGGATCACCACCACCACCATAGTCTTCGTCATCATCATCACCATCATCACCATCACCATCACCATCACCATCACCGTCACCATCACCATCACCATCACCATCACCATCACCACCACCATCACCACCATAGTCTTCATCATCATCATCACCATCACCATCACCATCACCATCACCATCACCATCACCATCACCATCACCATCACCATCACCATCATCATCATCATCATCGACTTCATCATCATCATCATCATCGAGTAACTGTCGATCGTGATCATCATCTACATCATCTTCTACTTCTTCGGTATCTTCTTCTTCCATCACATTATACTTTATCAACCTTCCTCTTGGATCATGTCTAACAACAAATGACCAACCCAGTTTATGTGGAACCTCTGAGTAAAATACCTGCTCACATTGGCTTGGAAGAACATAGGGATCATTCCCAACTAGTTCAAATGACCTTGTATTAACCATTGTAAATCCAATATCATGTTAAATAATAGTTCTATCAAGATCATTTTTATTCAGCTGTAGCCTGTAACATTTGACGACGAACAAAACTAATTTGAAAGAATTAAAGTCACACTCAAGTATATCATCCAAAATGCCATAGTATCGATTTTTGAGGATGTATGTCATTTTTCGATGAAATATTTGTCACCTCAAAGACTGCAGTTATCCTAAAATCACAAGTTTTCTTTGTGTCATCCAACATTTTGATGTGAAATTTATGACCATTACAGCACATAGCGTTGTGGTGTTTGACCTGCAATATGTCAAACATGTAAAAATTGTTGCATCGTGAGTTGATAAACATATGGGTGACTAATAAATTTATACGTACCTGTTTATCTTTTAAACTATGTGCTAAATCAATTTCCCTTTGCGTAACATTGGAATCTCCATTACAATGAGCTTCTTTAACCAATGAAGTCACATCTTCCCATTTTAATGTGTGACCAGAATGTTGACAACGTTCAATCCATACTATCATCCAATCAAGATTGTTTGCAATATACAAATGTAGTGCATCCCACTCTCGACCAACTTTACAAAAAATAAATAGATGACTTACAACTGATTTATTTTGAAGATTAAGAATTAATTAACTACAATAACATCTTATAATTACCTCTCACTTTCCTCAATCTACCTTTCCCCATCAAGTACTCCCCTTCGAATTTGTTAATGGGGTTGGGATCCCAAATGCGATCCACGTGGATCTTTGTTGTAAACTTGGGAAGATATTCAGAAATATACACCATAGTCTAGTATACCATATATCCCTCCACCATAAAACCCTCAGGATGTGCTCTTTTTCGAACCAAAGCCTTCAAAAATTTCAAGTGCGTCTTGACCATCCACATTGACCTAGTGTGTACAGGTCCACACAGTTCAATCTCCTCAACTTGGTGTATGAGGTAGTGTTCTTGTGCATGGAAAAACGTTGAAGGTAGACACTTTTGCATTTCACACATTAGATGAGGAATTTTTCTCTTCCAATATTTTATATCTCTTTATGGATTTCTTTACCTGACAACCACCTACAAGATATTCAAGACACAAAAATATATATTACATAACAAGTAAAAGAAACCACAAATATAATATCTATACAACGAATTGAACAAATATCACTACTTACCTCATGTATTTTCCAAGATCATATATGACTTGCTTCACATTATTATCGACATGGTCTGTGAGAGATAGAGGTAGAATGTACTACAACAATTATAAAATTATCTTTTCATTTTTTTCTAACATAATATAATGAAAAGTACATGTGCAGTATACAAATATATAGTAAATACACAAGAACATGAATTACCTTAATGAAGGTATGCCAATCATCTGTTTTCATCCCTGACCCAAATTCACTTTTCTTTGATATGAGATTGTTTATGTTCGCAACAAATCCTATGGGAAATCAAATTTTTCATATGACTTCTTTTATAGCATTGCTTTGTTGGTCCATTAATAACCAAGGAAGGTCACTTATATTAATCTGGTCTCCATGGCTATTTGATTGAATGACAGTTTTCATTGCATGATTGGATTCTTGAATGTCACTACAAATTTTGACAATTTTTTCTTTGTCATGCCTTCCATGCAATATTTTCCATAATGTCTCTATTATATTCTTTCCAATATACATAGTATCAAACAAATGCATAATTTGTAACTTCTCGTAGTAGCACAACCTACTAAATTGTCAGGGATAACTTTTTAGTCCCTTAGGAAGGTGGTCATTAATGCCTTGACGACCTTCACGATCATCAATCACATCATTAGTAAACAAAACACGATAGAAAAGATGTTTTATGACATAAGCCATTAGATGGAATGCCATTACCTTGACGATTAATTCTATTATATTCCAACTTCCACAAGTGAGGTGTCATTCTTTGTGGCTTTGATGTATTCTTTTCTTTCCCATTGAAAAGATGTTTTTCAGTATTTTGATACTTATGATTTTTGTGGAGAAAGTGCATATACTCATCAAACACCTACTTTTCTAAACTTTTTGAATGACGAGATTTCATCTTTGGACCATAAACTTGACGTGCAAATTTTCCCTTTGTTTGAAGACCTACAAGATAATTTATAATTGGATTAAATATGCTAATTTTTTAAAGTATAATTATCATGCAACTTAAACACTATAACATACCATAAAAATGTGTTAGCCCTGGGGCATCGTGTATTGTCCATACAAACATTGTATGGAATTGAAATTGTCTTTGTCCTATTGGTCTAGAGATGTCATACATAGTGACACCATTCAATAACTCTAGCAACTTGTCAATAAGAGGATCAATATATACATTCATATCTTTAACTTGGTACTTACCTAATCGAATGAACAAAAACATTACATAATTATTATGACCATTTTACTGCAATATTTATAATTAAATGTAGACGACTATTAAATGATAAAATACTGGAACAACATTTCCAACATTATTTGCTCCATCTTTATTGGCATCCATGGAGGAATATTATTGTTGATAACAAAAACAAGCCACATTGAGTAAACAGATCTCAGCTCTCCAAATGGATTGACACCATCCGATGCCAATGAAATCCTGAGATTATAAGGTTCTTCTTTAAAGTGTGGCCACTTTTCCTCTATGTCCATAAATGTTGAACCATCCATAGGCATTCGAATAATGTCATCTCAATTTCTATTGCATGCATGGTAATCCATAAATTGTGCCAAGCTAGTGCACTTGAATAATCATTGCATATGTGGAATAATGGGAATATAATGAAGAGCTTTGCGAGACACCTTTTTTGTTATTTGATCTGTTCGATATCTACTGATATGACATTCAGGGCATTTACTTTGAAATTCATGTTGTTTGTGATATATATTATGATCATTGGGACAAGCATCTATTGCTTGATACTCCATTCCAATATTTTTTCATAATGACAAATAATTCTCGGTATGAGCAAGGTAGAATATTTGATGGTGGTAACAAAAAATCACCTATTAATCTACAACAAAAAAATATAATTTGTTAATATAAATAATATTAATGGTACATGATTCACTATTTATTAATTATAATGACATATATGACATACCTTAACATACGTGAGATTGTTATGTTGGATAAACCATTCATAACCTTCAAGTTCACCAACAACAATACAATGGAGAGAAGAGTTGTCTGAGAGCCTTCATAAAGAGCCTCATATGCCTTCTCAAGTAGAGGTAAATCATGAACAACATCAAGGTCAAATTGATCATCATGATCAGTTGCGCCAGTACTAAATGTGTCATGGATCAATGTATTTGTATCAACATCTTCGATTGTGTTTTGTGGCTCATGATCATCATCTTCCATGAGATCATTATCTTCAGCTTCGATATTCACACCTCCATGTTCCTCCACTTCAAAAACCATATTCTTCGGGTTGTGTTGATCCATATCATGTGCTCTGGGGTGCTCGACCTATATAAAAATGATCAACATAAATAAAACATGGTCATGATCTCATCATCAAGTGATTTCTTATGCATATAAATTGTTAAAACGATATAATGAAAAAATTACCAATGGATGATAATCATGTCCCCCTTCAATGTGACCATGCAACCTATAATGTTTCTTAGTTATTTTGATTAGAAGTATTCTAGTCTTTAACCCCTTACAAATTTTGCAGGGACAATAATATTTTCCACCACCATTTCTTTCCAAGTTAGACCACAATCTATCAATTGTCTCCTTATTTTGTTGTTTGCTGATATTATCTGTCATGGTCTTTCTTCACAGACAAAAAAATCGAGCTATAGAACTAGTTATATAGAAGTTGAAATGTTATTTATGAAATGACATTTCAGTATAATATACCTAATTAAATTACTTGAACATGGAAATAATGAAAATTGAACCAAAACCATTTAACTCTTCTTTTTATCTCAAAACATATCTAATGGATTTGTGGTGATTTAGAGCAGGTGATATGCTAATGGCTTTGTGGTATGCAATCCTTGTATCATATCTTAAGTTGACTAATGTATAATTGGGGTAATCCATGAGTGTCTAATGTGAATTCATTATCGATGTTGTGAAGTCATCGAGAGTATGGTGATAGTCATCCTTATAGGATCCTCTCAATACTGTCCAAATCAGTGACAAGTAAGACAAAAATATCAGTCAGACCTTGGGTGCAAGTGAATGATATTACATATACTTTTGAGATGAACACCATTGAGAGTCATAGACCCAAGTTAGTCTAAAAGGAAAGTAACTATCCATTCCCATGATCATGCATACTTACATGACTAAGAAAGGACAGTTTATGTCATTCCCTACCAAGTTGAATAACTTCCTAATGTTGCCCTTGTGTATCCTAAACATTGGAGAGACCTTATTTGACTTGTCTAATCAATGTGGTTGCTGTCCTAATATGAAATATTGAGTTCTACCCTTGCCTCTGCATCAAACATATCACATCATTTTTCTTCACCAAAACACACAATTCACAATATTCCTTAATACCCTCAATGGTGAGGCCTCAAGCATTAGGCCTCAATACACATCGACTTGCTGACTCAACCAACCTTCCAAGAACAATAACTTTGCCTACTCAATTCACTTGAAGTCACAAACCGGCCTCACAACTCTTGAAAAACCTTGTACTCTCAGGACAACAACCTTACACCTTCATTGACAACTCAACAACCCTTACAAATAAAACATGGCACTCCCTTCAACATAGTGTCCTTCACAAAAACATGCAACACAAACATACTAAACGACTATTGACAAATTCTTGACAAATTTCTACAATTGGAATTTATCATTGCCTATTTTATCATCTTGGGTTGTCTCTTCACTTTTGTGGGCCTCTTCAAAAGTTATGATCATTAATATTTTAATGGTTGCACTATAGATTTGATTCCTACTTGACTTTATACTATTTAGGTTTTGTTGTAGGGCCTGTTTTAGCCTGCCTAGCTCCAATTGAGGAAAATTTGTCAAAATTTAAAATTTGGATTTGTTTTGATCCTAAAGTGTTTTCTAGGTCCTAGTTAAGTCATTTTCAATAATACTTTTAAGTTTTGGGTCATTTAGTCTAAAATCACAAAAATTGTCAAATTTGCAAAAAAGTTGTCAAGCAACTTTTTCCAAAAATGCAAAAAATGTAAAAAATCAAGCAAAGGAAGTTGAAAAGGCATTTTTTTGGACCATGTCAGTTAATTTAAAGATCCTAAGGCTTATTTAGGTCAAATGAAGCCATATTGTATGGACTTTTTGGTTGAAGAGCAAGTTTTGCATGAAGAAATTCACTTTTTTGCCTTGTTTTCTGACTGTTCAGTCTGAAACACACATTGTGCATCAAATTTTGTTCATTCTCATGATTCAAAAATTATTGAGAGTGAATATACATTGAATCTAGTTCATTTTGGTTTGATTTTTGCAAGTTTTCATTCTGATTTGTGTTAGTTATCTCATTTTTTGTAAAAATAGTTAAAACCCTACCTAGGGTAAACTGAGTGCAAGAAAAATGTAAAACTTAGCAATCCCATGGTGGATTGGGCTAGGATTTAGATATGTGTGTTGTTTATATGCTTTCTTTCTTACTCCATAGGTGCAACTTCTTGCAAGAAGGTTTGACATGATTTTGGGGCAGATAAAGGACTGATATCAGTATGTATCTGTCCATGCATGAAGTGATTTTGTAATTGCATGGTGTATGGGAGGATGGTGGAGAAGTAAATGGTTGGGAGGTTTCATGGGATATTGTTGAATTGGACTGAGGTGACAAAATAAGATTCACACTACTCACCTTTGGAAGAGGGTCGAAGACAAACTATAGAGAAGGTAGGGTCTCTTCAACAATGAAAATAGAAGAAGCCAAAGAAATAGACAATAAAATAAGCAAAGAAATAGGTAAAGAGGTTGTTAGAGTATATTTTTAACAATGAAGCTCAGGAACGAATCCCAAATCAAACTTTTTGTTAGGTTTCTATGGAGGTGAAGGCCTCCTACCAAACATAGCAGGTATGATTATCCTGGGAAATTTGTGATAAAGATGAGAATGCAAAGTAGGAGTAGACAATGTTGCACTGGACATATCCTATGTATGCAACATGTCAATGATCTAGGAGAACAAAGGGATATTAAGAAGTGAGGTGATGAGGGGTAGCTACAAGGAGGAAGCAATGAAACCTGTACCCATTTAGGGTGAGGCTCATTGATGGTCCTCAGAGAAACATTCAATAGCACAAAGGATAGAATGTATGCAAATGCAATTAGAGAAACAAGAGAAAGAGTAGGCACAAAGATTTTAGGAGGAAGAGCTGACACCGATGATTCACCCTCAACCCTCAAGGCAACTTGATGCTCCAAGGCCATTGCATGCTAATGATGCTTGAACTTACACACATGCATAGATGTGGCCAAAGAAGAGAGTTTTGAGTGTTTCAATCTCTCATGTACCCATTATATGTTCTCCTTCCACTATAGCCCTATCAAACTCTACAACCCTACATCTACATTTTATATAACATTCCTCTAGAGCCTATTTTGAATATCGTCCCACTCTTTGAATTTTTGCCATCTAAAATTAAAAAATTGAGAAAAAAAAATAGCTCCTTTTTATTGACTAAATAGTGATGGGATAGAGGAGAAATTTTCCTCTTCTTTCTATATTCAATAGGTGTTCTAGTAAATATATGATGAAAGTAATAAGGTACATTGACTAGGTTGTTGTGGCGAAGATGACTCATTAACTTGAATTGAATAGTATAAAGGATAGAGTTCCTTTCATCATAGGTAAAATACTTGATTATCTAAGATGCTACTTCTATCCATAGCCAAGGTAGAGAAACCCATTTGGTGCCCTAAGTGAATGAGTCAAATATTTCATGTAGATGGCAATTTTTTTTCTTGCTGACATAGTGTCTGCAAACATTGGGAACTCTTTTTTGATCCATCGAAGACCAGACACCTTAGAAATGGTAGGATATGGTGCATCAACCCTCAACCCCTTAATAAATGCTTCATTATTATAGAAGGTTTATACAAACTACTCTATAATCTCATCATTATACTCTATTAACCTTAAGCATTAGTGTATCAATACCCCTCTCTCGAATAATGGCAAGGACTCAACATCCACTACCAACAATGTGTGTTCTTTGGGCTCTTGCCTAGTAGGATCACCACCCATATTGTCTCTAATCTTAACATTTTTCTCTACTATTTCATTTACTTGAAACTATAATTAATCTATTCTTCCTTCTGTAAACACTTGCTATACCATACTATATAGCTCAATTTCCAAATTAATTCCTCAACTCACAAGATTCTGCAACTTCTATCAATTTAAAAGGCTTTTCCTTACCAATTCAAGTCCCTCTACTCTCATATCATGGGAAATCTTATGATTACAATGTTTGCAACTGGTTCACTCTTTTAGCCAAGATATATAATTGCACAAATGCTACCAAACTGTACCAAATAATCATGAAAATGGTTTTAGAAAATTAGAGACAAAAATAACTATGACAACTTGCCCCTAACTTGAAGGTTTAATTTATGCAAAAATTAAATTCAAGGTAATTAAAGGTATGGATGATTGGAACTCAGATTGGATAATGATAATATGACAAGTAAATATAGAAAACCACATGATAAGTTGTCATATTGATATAAAATCAAAGTTGTAATAAATGTGATCATGAAAATTATACATGTGTGTTGAATCAGATGATTTAAGACATGCATGGTTTGTTGGCTATAAGAAAAGTAGATGGTACATGAAGTTGGTGTAATGTGATTGATGTGACTATTGGTATTGCTAGGACATATATGATGGAAGCCATTGATAAAAATGCTTTACAAGTTGAGGTTGAAGCCACGAGGAAAGTAATTTTTTTAAATATGGCAGCAAAAAGACTAGTCCATGCGTAAGGAAAAAAAGGAGTGTCGTGAAAATGTGAATGGTTGCATGTAGATATATATTGTCCTTGGCTACGTGTAACTGGAGAAAGTTTGCAAAATGCATGAAAAGTTGTAGTGGTTGCATGTGCACTAAAGTCAGGGCCCAAGGACAATATATTGTGTTAGATCCCAATTATTCTATGTTATTGAATGTTACTAGAAATAAGTAAACATAAATAAAAATTTATGCAATGTGTGCATGTGAGGTTCTTTAATAGTTTATGCATACGCAATGGCCATGGGTGCACTAGATTATTCATTTGCAGATATTATTTGTGATTCAAGTGATATGATTGATGGTATGAGAATCGCTTCATCAAATAAAGTGAATGGTAATAGAGATTTGGATGAAGTGGAAGGTAGTGGAGAATCAGATAGAGTGAATGGTAATGGTGGTGTAAATTGTTGATGCAGTTGGAGTAAACAATTATCTTTATTTAGTGATTTCTTATATAGTTTAATCCTATGCTGATCAACCACCAAGGATAAATGAACTAGAAATGAACCCTAAATTTTGAATCAATATTTAATGGTCCAAATGAGAAAACCTTTAAACATCACATTATGGTTTTAAGACCCAAAGCATTTTTTTTTGTCAAACATCAGAATTGGGATTTTGAAATTGTAGTTTTGTTCAAGAAATTAACCCATGGGAGCTCAACCCCAGATCCTTGATTAAAAATGGAGAGCTTTCAAAAAGACAAGTATTATAAACATTAGGCATCAAAGGTATATCAAACTCAATGACAAGAAATCAGAGTTCAATCTCCAAACTTGACAAGTAAAAAATTCATATGCAAAATGAAATCGATAATGTGCAACCCCAAACCCTAAGCCTCAATAAGGATTTTAAATATTTTCATCTCATTATATATTAAACATAATAGATACATGATGCTCACTAACTAAGCGTAAAGGAAAACAACCTTTGTCACCCGAATCATTGATCCCTCACTAGAATTGTTTTTGAGAAGTAGAGCCTAACCTTTTAGTTGTTTTACGCAAAATGCCTAACTCAATGCAGGAGATCGCAAGCATGGTTGCTTTGGGTTGATCAGGGCCAGAGGTTGGCACCAAGCTTGCGTGGGATTGCTTTGGGTTAAAATGAATTGCAATGTTTTTTTTTTTTAAGTAATGTCTGTGTTCATTAGAATTTCGACGAACGCGGGCACTTTTTTTCAAAAAAATCAAATTTCATTAGTAATGCCTTCTTCGTCGAAACCAAATGTGAAATTCTCATCAAAATTCTGATGAATTCGGGCATTTTTTCAAAAAACAATCAAATTTGGTCACAATATACCTTCTCCATCAGAAACCTTTGTCGGAATTTTAGGCCAAATGCATTAGTGTCACTCTCATCTCTGTCAGTAAATTCCTCCTTCTACTAAATGAATCAACAACTTTGTTGGAATTCCCACTTCTATGCTTCAACACAAAGGTGTAACTCTGCAAGAATTCTACCCATCTAATATCTTGCTGATTCAACTTACTCTGATTGTTCAAATACTACAAGGCTTGATGGTCATTATACAACACAAATTCCTTAGGCAATAGGTAATGCCTCCATTTCTTCAAGGATTGAACTATGGTATAAAATTCCTGATTATAGACTGAATATCTCCTCCTGGAATCATTCAACTTTTCATTGAAATAAGTTAGTGCTCTCCCTTCCTGACTTAAAACTACTCCAATTGCATTCCCACTTGCATCATAGTCCACTTGAAATACCTTGTTGAAATATAGTAAAGCTAACACAGGTTGTTCAGTCACTTTCTGCTTCAGTAATTCAAAACTCTTGTTTTCTCTAGTTGTCCACTTGAATTCCTTCCTATCTCCCCTAATTGTCTCAGTCATAGGGCTACAAACAGAACTGAAATTTCTAATAAACTTCCGATAGAAACTAGCCAATCCATGAAATGATCTAACCTCTCCAAAGCTTTTCGGTGTAGGCCATTCAACAATTTCTCTTACCTTCTCAAGGTCCATTTTCAATCCATTAGCAAATATCAAAAATCCCAAATAGACTAACTCTTCCTTCATGAAAGTACACTTCTTTGGATTTATTAGCAACTTTTCTTCTCTCAACCACTACAAAACTGTCTTAAATGCAACAAATGCTCCTCTTTTGTCTTACTGAAAAATCAGAATGTCATCCAAATATACAATAACAAACTTACCCAAGAATTTCTTCAATACAACATTCATCAACCTTATGAAAGTACTCGGTACATTAGTCAACCCAAAAGGCATCACCAACCATTCATACAATCCTTCATTTGTCTTGAATGATGTCTTCCACTCATCTCCTTCTTTGATTCTGATATGATGATATCCACTCTTTAGGTCTATCTTTGTGTAGTATTTAGCTCCACTCAAACAATCCATTATGTCATCCATCCTAGGTAAAGGAATTCAGTACTTCACTGTGATCTTGTTTATTGCTTTGGAATCGGTACACATCCTCCATTCTCCATTCTTCTTAGGTTCTAACACTTTTGGTACTGCACAAAGACTCAAACTTTCTTTGACCAAACCTTTCTTCAATAATTCCAACACTTGTCTATTCAACTACTCATTCTCTATTGGTGCATCGGGTGTGCAGCTTTGCTAGGCAAACTAGCTCCGAGAATCAAGTCCATGCAATGACTGATACTCCTCACAGGTGGTAATCCATTTAGCACATTATCTGAAATGATGTCTTCATACTCTATCAACAATTCTTTTATCTCCTTCGGTTGTTCTTCTAGGTTCTCAGTCTTCTTAGGAACTAAGGAAAAATAAACATTCTCATGTCTTATTCCATCCAGGAATTTCCTTCCATCCACCAAACAGATTCTAGCATTCATACAAACTTCACTCTTCAAGGGATCTTCCAAGGGTAACAAGGTTTGTTTCATCCCATTCGCTACAATAGTGTATATCTTCTTTCTCCCATCATGTATTTCCTATCTATCAAACTGCCAAGGTCTACCCAACAAAAGGTGACAAATATCCATAGGCATAATATCACACAAAACTTCATCATGATAATTCCCAATTTTCAATGTCACCAAACATTGCTCACTTACAACTTATGGTCATCCAGAATCCATGCTATCTGATAAGGCTTAGGGTGTTTCAATCTTTCCAACTTCAATTTATTCACCATCTCTTTTGAAATAAGTTTATCCGAACTACCACTATCAATAACAACTTTACATTACTTACCAGATACCTTACATCTGGTCTTGAACAAATTTTGCCTCTGCAAGGGCTCTTCATCCTCTCTGATATGAAACAAAGCTCTCCTCATCATTAACGATTCTCCATCCTCCGATTTGTTAGTTGATCCGATGGGGATTTCTTCTACCAATTCTCTTCTTCCAGTGTTCTTTGTCTTCTTACATTCAAAAGAATGATGTCCTTCTCCTCCACACTTATAACAAGTACCTCTAAATACTCTCTTATCTTGTCTTTTGTCATCTTTTCCAAATTTTTCATTCCAGTAGCCATCAGGTTCTCTCCTCCAGTAGAAATTTTTGTCATCCTTTTGGTATGAAATACCATCTTTCCTTACTTCCTTGTCCATGTTTTGATCTGTACAGGTTCCTCTTCCTCCTTGAAATCTTCCTCTGGAAAACCTTCCACCTCTACCTCATTGTCTCTGCTCATGTCTTTTGTTCAACTTCTCTTTTTCTTTCAAGGCATACTGGTACACTTCAACATTCTGCAACTTGATCAAACTAAGTTCATCTTGTATAGACATCTATAATCCATTCAAATATCTCACAACTTGTTCAATCTCATCATCGGCATGTCCAGATCTGATATTCAACTTGTAGAATGCTTTGGAATACTCCTTCACACTAGATTCTTTCTATTTCAAGTTCTACAACTTCCGAAACAGGTTTACCTAGTAATCAGCTGGCATAAACTTTGATTTTAACTTGGAAACCATCTTCTCCCATGTTTTGATCTTTTCTTTCCCTCTTCTCTTTCTATCAACTTGCAAATGTTCCCACCAAAGAGAAGCATGATCTTTCAACCAGGTATAGGCATATTTCACCTTCCTTTCTTCTGCAACATTCTCAAAATAAATTAATTCTCCATTGTTGGCAACATATTGTATGTATAGGAATAATAAGTAATTAAGTAATTAGAAAGTACTTTGTTTAGTGATGTAACCGAGGGTAGGTAGTTATGGGTGTGACGGTTGTCCCTCGCACCCCTCGGTACCTTTATATGCCATGTGATGTAACTTTCCATTATTACGATTATGAATGGAATGGTATCTTTTATGTTGGATAGCAATTGATATACATTGTGTGACTTAATACATTATGACTGTGTTTATCTAAAATATATGGCATTACTATTATTTGTTATGTATTCCATCCGCATGCATTAGACTATTCGCCCAATGGGGAAACATCTAGTGTCGTTGCCGAGTTAAACCTGGGAATGATGAGAGTATACTACATAGCACAACGATAATGGGCCAACCATTAAATGAAGGGAGGAGCAACCCTGAGGAAGAAGAATCCAAAGAATTGTTTGAAGGGGAAAGGGCATTGATAGTAGGATTTGGGTGCATACTGCAAGCATCCCATTGAAACTCACATACGAAGGGAAGTAGCTTGAGAAGATGTTCCTGAGAGTATTGTGTGGAATTCCTTAGGAGTGAGCCCCATGGTGAACCAGTTGATGAACAACCTTCCCAACCTATTAGCACAAGCTTTCCTTTCCCTTCAAAACCGCCGAGAGGAAACATACTATGAGAACCAGTGGCAACAAATCTTACAACAGTTCGAAGAGAGGAGTTGCTGCGAAGAGGAAGAATGCGACGAAAGCTGTCGACAAACCTTCAATCCCACGAAACAATGGAATTGATGCCTGTGACGCTAAATAAGGATAGAAACTGTGTACCAAAGGGACAAGAAGAAGATGAAATGAGGTAGCAGCGAGGGCACTAAGGTTGGAGCAACAAGCCAAACGTCTGAGATGGCTGAAGAAAAATGCTGAAGAAGGAAGCGGGAATGGAAATGATAGCTCGAGTAGCGAGGGCCAAGTTTCTGTGTTAATAGAAACCACTAGGAAGTGGTTGGGGGAACTTTCCCTCATGTTGGAGGAGATTGGTGACTAGAGTAGAATAGAGCCATACATGACATTTAGAGGTGACGAGACCAGGAGAGAAGAGGAGACCGAGACCAAGAACAGAGAAGTGGGAGATACCGGTGCGACCGAAGGTGTCGAGAGGACACAAGGGCACGGTAGTAGAAGTAATTTGTTCGGTTCAGGCTCATCACACCATGGTAGTCAGAGTAACTTGGTGGGACCCAACATACCAAATCTCAGCTGACCACTTTCTGGAGGACCAGTGTCTAGAGGGTTGAGTTCTGGAGGGAAGACTCGGCCACAACCAAGGAGCATAATGGTGAACATGCAAAAGTTGCCTAAATTCATTAGAGATGGGAAGAAAGATCTTGTATGTCATTGTCCTATATGTGAGACGATCTGGTCGGCCAATGGAGTAACTGATAAAGCTGAATGGGTGGTGCAGCTCCCCACCACCCTATGCGGGGTAGCCATCGACTAGTACTCCGATACAGATAAGAGAAAGGTAGGAACTTGGGACAAGTTACAAAAAGCCTTCAAGATGGAGTTTTGACTCCTTCGAGACGATAATGAAATCATCGCAAAAATCCTGAGTATGAAGCAATGAAAACATGAGACAGTTAGAGCATATAGCCAACAATTGAAGGAACTGCTGGGAAAGATGGACAACAAGCCGACTGATGGATTAAAGAAAAGGTGGTTCATGGAGGGTCTGAAATCATCTCTGAGGAAGAAAATAAAAATTATACCACCCACATCCTATGAAGATGCCTACAACCGCACGATGAACTTGGAAAGTGAAGGCAAGATGACTAGGAAGAAGAAATACAAGTCCTCTGATGATGAAGAATCCTTAGATGAAAGTAGCAATGATGAGGGATCCAACAAGAAGGTGCAAGCCCTCCAGAAGGAAATGCACCATATGATGAAAGAATTTAAAAGTATGAAGGGAAGCATGAGCAAGAATGAGGAAGTGTGGTGGATCGAGTGTAAGGAGGAAGGTCATACAAAAGGAACCTGTTGTAAAAAGGCCTTCTATGAAATTTGCCAAGTGTTGAGACACTCCACCAAAGAGTGTCCCTACAATATGAAGACACGAGGGAATCAGGTGCTCTTCACCTAGGAGCAGTCATCGCCATCCACTGCGGTGAGCACATCCCAACCCCAACCAACACCATGGCATCATCTGGAAATTACAGAGGTAACCAAAGGGGAGGAAGAGGCAACAATAAAAACAATAACCAGATCTGAATGTAGTATAATTTAAAGGATGACCAATGATTCAATCTCGGGCCTGCAACTAGTGGGGGCATTTTGCACGGGATTGCCAGAAGGCTGAAATCCCTCAAAACTTATGCAGATAGTGTGGTCCTGGCGACCACGATGATACAAATTACCCCAAGCCCAGAGTGAATCTATTAAATATTGAGAAACCTGGTGAGGAAAAGGAGGTGTTGGCACTCACTCGAGCACAAGTAAAGAAGGCCACCTACCCAAACCCTCATACAAAAAAAGAAAGAGCACTAGAGGCAAAGGGTGAGATTGAATGAGGCATGATGATAGAATGACGGGCAATGACGGAGGTGGCAAGCACCTCATCCCGTATGGAGGGGAAGAAAAATATTATGTGGAAAGTCTTGTAGATGGAGGTACCAGTAAAGGTGCAATACCTTCTTGAAACAATGCCACAACTAAGGACTTCCATCCTGAGCTCTGTGCATAGCACGACTCACACATTTTCCTACACATCTTAAAACCAACTGCAAGTCCTATTCAGCGCTTCGGCTGACCCAATGTTGTTGGCCATCAATAGTGGTCGGCACCCCATGGTGGTAGAGATGGGTATCCTTGGGGCCATTCTTATGCATACCATCATGGACAGAGGATCCAGAGTAAACGTGTTGCCAGATGAAACATGGAAGAAGCTGGGAAAGTCAACACTATGGCCACCCACATTCAATTTGGTGGGAGTACACCAACACGGTATTAAGCTGCTCGACACCCTAATGGCCTAACATGTGACCATTGGCACACAATCCTTCTTATTGGATTTTGTGGTAATACCCCTGAAGAAGAAGGGGTACGACGCCATCTTAGGGAGAGGGTGGTTGGTGACCTCGAAAGTAAATCACAATTGGAAGAGGAACACCCTCTCCATGGAGAAAGGTGGACCGAAGTATGTCATTGATCTCCACACACAAATGGTAAGCGAGGAGTTGGTGTCTTTTGCAAAGTCTGAATCAGAGGAAGAGACGACTAGTGTGGATGAAGGAAATGAGTCGATGGAACCAAATAGTGAAGGAGTGTTGGAACTTGATGGTTTCTTAGAGGATGACATGTGCTCATTAAATGGACTCTTCCATTGGCAGATGGAGGACTATGAGTTGTTCCAATGCAACATGTTCTAGATAGAAGAGCTGGATGAGAAAGATGTGTTCCCACCAGAGTACAGAGAATACAGAGAAGGGGAGGCCCGAGTTGATGATGCTCCTGCACAATAGTTTGATAAAGAAAAACCTATTAAGTATGAGGAGTCCAAGTTGAAGGTGACCAACCTGGGAAAGGAGGAAGACCCCAAAAACATATTGGTGGGGGATGATTGGGATCTCGTGTTAAAGGCAACAACTTTCAAAATCTTCATGGAGTATAAGGATGTTTTCACCTGGACATATAAAGATTTGAAAGGAGTGCCCCCTGAGCTGTGTGTACATCACATTCAACTAGTACCTAGAGCCCAGTAGGTGTGGAAGAGGCTGTACCAGATGAAAATAAACTATGTTGCAAGGGTCAATGAGGAAATAGAGAAGATGTTGCAAGCTAGCATCATCTTCCGGGTCCAGACCAATGAATAGGTGTCTCTGATTGTCATTTCCTTAAAGAAAAAGGCCAATCAAATCCAGATCTGTGTCTATTTTCAATGCCTAAATGCAGTCACTATCAAGGATCCTTTTCCCATACCTTTCATGGATAGCATATTGGAAGAGGTAGTCGACCAAAAAATGTATTCCTTCATGGATGGGCTTTTTAGGATACAACCAGATCTCGATTGTCAATGAGTATAAGCTCAAGACCACCTTTGTGGTGGAGGATGACGTGTATGCATATAACCAGATGCCATTCAGTCTATGCAATGCGCTTGCAACTTTTCAAAGGATCATCTAGCACATCTTTGACAAGATGTCTGTGGAAAACTTTAAGGCTTTCCTCGACGATTGGTCGATTTACAGTAGGCAGGACATACATCTGGTAGCCCTAAGGGAATGCATGGAAAGATGTCAGAGGGAAAGGTCGGCACTCAAACTTAAGAAGTTTCAATTCATTGTGTCATAAGGCAAACTTGATGAATAAATGATGAACAATTAGTACCAAACCGGTACTGAGAGGGGGGGGTGAATCAGTACAAGCAAAAACACTTTTCCTGAACCGGTTTGACTATAAACTATGCCCTTGACTAGCAAGTGCTCACACCGGTCTAAACCAGATTACTACCAATAAAACATTGTAAGAATGTCAAAGACATAAACCGGTAGCCCTTAGCTTTCCATACAATATAATACCTCATTTTCACTTCACCCTTATGCATAAACAAGTTATCTATCATCAGAAATATAATGACAGCTTAGTTCAACAAATTTTACCAGTTTGATATAAAACACTAAACCATCACATGAAAGGCATCACACATGACACACTGATTTTTCACGTGGAAACCCAACTAGGAAAAACCACGGTGGGGATGAATACACACAAGCTATTCTTTGAACTCTTTTGAAGTCCGCTCTGTTAGGAGCCTAGTCCGGTTAGAGACTTTTACAATAGGTTCTACTAGGAACCGATCCTGCTAGGGATCACCCGGTTAAGGGATGGCTAAATACACGGTTAAAGGTTAGAACCCTGTTAAAGGTTACCTTGCAAGAGGATTTGAAGAACTCAATGAATTGAGTCACCCTGTTAAAGGATTTACACAAAAGCCTGTTAAAGCTACCCGATTAAGGGTTTTTCCAACTGCTGAAATGGTTAGAAGTCAACAGATAATACACTGATCTGATAACAACACTCCATGCCAAGGTAGATCCACTTAAGCTCCTTTTCTTCTGCAATCACACTCTGTAGGTATCAACACACTTCTCTTGTCTGGCAAGAATCAAGTATCACTCACTGGGATACACACATACCATTTTCCAACAACTTCAAAATGAAAAACATCATCGACCTTATGGGAAACAAATAGGTCAGTAGCGTAAACCCTAAACATTTAGGTTTTACAATCCAGTCGGTTCAATCCTGACCATTAATCACACTGCATCGAATACAACAGTCTTGAACAGATCTCAAGATGTTCTCCAACACTCATTCTTTGCCGCTTCAGGAAGCTGATAACTCATCACGTGCTCTCCACCGTTTATAGAGACTTCGCTAATTCCCGAGGTAGATAGGATCAATCTCCATGCAAGATCCTCAAGGAAATCCTTCACGCGCACAAGGCTGACGTGGCAACACTTACCTGGTCTTTATACAATGCTAACTCATCACAAGATGTCATCGGTTGAATCACACAAGCTTGGAATCCATGAACCAGAAACCCTGAAGCTAAGACTACCAACCGGTAGTCATGCCAAATGAAACCCCAATACAAAACTTCCATATACCGGTTCTCATACCAACATGCCGGTTCACCTTGAACAAACTGTGTAGGGGAAAAAGTGACACTAAGCAAACATGCCCTAATCTCACTTTCAATCACACACTTGTGGAATACGAAAGAGCCTAGAGGTATCACACAATTGGCTACTTCTTTTTGTGGAAGAGAGAGCCACGGGCTACCTATTAGGATTTCTATTCCTTTGTTGCAAATGATAGATAAAATGATGCAAGTTCAATTCCTAGCCCTAGAGTGCAAGTATGAACTAGTAACAAGATTGCAGAATTAATATTAAACAATGGAAAGCTGTAAACACAAGGACAAGACAAGAATGCAGATGCGTATCCAGAGTTAAAAATCTGATTGAAAATTTTTGGGACGGGGGTGCAGGCGCCACTGTCCTGATTCTGCTCCTGAAACTGCTGTTTTGCAACCTGAAAAGCTGTCAGAAAAATGCTGAAACTTGCTGTCTGACAAAAGGACCAGGGCGCCCAGCGCCCCTGTCCCAGGGACCAGGGCACCCAGCGCCCCTGTCCTGGCAGGACCAGGGTGCCCCACGCCCCTGTCCTGGTCTTTTGCTTTGCAATTTGGTGTGAAGTTCAGTCTCCGTCTGCTTCCGTCGGATCTGCAACTTGCGGCGTCGTCCGAATCCCGAAACCTGCACTTATATCTGAAAAGGTATGGTGGGCGGCTATATAGGGTTTTGCCTTAGTCAAACCCCCACTTTCGTGGTTTCCACCTCCATGAATAGCCAAGTTGTATTGTAAAAGTAGTGTGTGCAGACCTTGTGTGTGTGCAAGATCCTAAAATGCAAGTAAGCAAACTAGAGCAACCTAGAAAGTAAACCCTAATTGCTTGTACATGATAATGTAAATGCTCCAAATCAAGATGCAAAGTGATCTAAAGCATGAATACAAATGATATGATGAAGCTTATGCAAAGACATGAAAACAACATGAAATCATACCCAACCCCAAGGGAGGGGTACAAGCCAATCTTCAGTCAGTGATCCCTTATTGTTCTTCAATGCCTTCAAAGCCCTAAATGGATGAATGAAATTGATAGATGCTTGATGGATGGATGTTGAATGTTGTTGAATTCTTCAAAGATCTGCTCTTTCACTACATAGAAGGCCCTTTTTAAACCAAAAATTCGGATCCTTTCAAATGAAGAAAGAGAGCTCTTATATATGAAACCCTAGGTCTTAATTTCAACTTTTGGCTGACCTAGAGATTGAATCTCCCGCCAATTTCTTGGGGTTAAGCTTTATTTTATGATTGGATTGTGCTCCTGAAATTTCAAGAAAAATGTCCGGGACCGTGTGCACGCCGGGTGCCATGGTCTCGACAACTTTTCACTAAATTTTCAGGGCCGTCGAATATGATGATTTTAGAGCGAATCCCGAAGTTATAGCTGATTTTGAGATGTTTTGACCCCCGAAATCAAGCCCCCAAGTTCAAAATAGGACCTAATTAGGGTTTTTGATTAAATGATGTATTAGAGGAATAAAATGAAAGGGGCACACTTTAATGAAAAGGGCCCAACTTTATGATATGGGAGATGATAAAATAGAACCTTAGACCTAATTAATTTAATTAATTAAGTGCTAAAGGGAAAAAGCAATGCAAAATGCAAAATGCGCCAAGGCAGGTGCTAAACTAGGTGTGAAATTGTACCACCCTAGCAAGTGCGTACAATTTACGACGCTACATTTAGCCCCCACTTTAGCGGTCATATGAACACTACGTGCATATGCAAGCTAAAGTACAAGAAAGTAAACATTATTTGAAAAAGGATATATCCATAAGTCTGTCGAACGAAGCCCCCAGCGGTATCTGCAGTACACAGTTAGGAACCGCACCCTACAAAACACACGTTAGATCACAAAATCACCTAATGCTTACTAAGGAAAGTGATGAAAATTCAAGGGTAGCTATATGCCCCCCCCTATTTCGGCTTGCTAATTTTAGTGAGTTGAAACAGGGTATCATGTTTACCACTTCGAATTGTTAAAGAATATTGATGACAAATGCTCACAAGAAGATTTGATATGAGATCCAAAACTAATGGAGAATCATTTGGTAAGAAAGAGGACTAAATCTCAATTCCAACACAACAAAGAGTGTGAGGATTTGAGAGTTCTCTAACACAAGATGAAGGATGTAAATGGAAACAAAATGCAAAGAGAAGAAAAGAAAGGAAAAAAGCATGAATACACTCATTGGTGATCCATGAAAAGAATAGTGAGGGAGAAAACATGGACTTCTCGCCCCTAGATCTTGTCTAGGTGATCCATGTAAGGGAGGAGAGTGAGAAAGTCTAGTCTTATGCCGCTAGTTCCACTCAACCTCGTGCATGTGTGTGTAAGTGAGGTTAGAAGCACCTCATAGGAGTCTATGCCCAAGTATGCTACAACCTGTATATGTATAGTACAAAAGCGTGACATCTCGCTCTAAGAGTCTGTGCTCTAGTTCCAAGAATGACCCACTGCTCAAAAAGTGAAATGTCATAAGCAAAGTAGAACAAGGATACCTACCTTCACCACAAAAGAAGATACCCCAAAAATGCAACAATGTCATAGATCCAAGCAATAGAATTTTGCACTCTTTAAGCAAGGATAAGATAGTTGAAAAGGGATATCTATGTGTAAAGGAGATCCTTAGAGGAGAAGAGATCTTTGTACAAAAGACACCTATCCCCGAGAGGAATTGTCTTAGACAAATATAACATCTTCTAGAATAAGACAAAGAAGAGAATAAGAATGCAATACTTCCTTCTTTTGCGAGGTGAAAGTGATTCTTAATGAAGGATGACGCTCTTTTTAACCCAATTGGGAGAGTGAATTCATTATGGATGTATTTTGCCAAGTGCAAAAGAGGTTGTAGTCAAGGACTTACACCTCTTGTAAGAGAGAATCCTTGAACAAACTATGACAAATGCATACAAGGAATAACATCAAGTAATAAAGTTCACACCATCCACGAAATAGGAAAAAGTGGATCCTTACATAAAAATAAGGAAAGATCATTACCTCCCAAGGATACGGACAATGAGAAAGACTTACACAATCTTCTAGGGAGAGATTTAGACATAATCAAAATGTACTACATACTCACATGAGTTCATGCAAGCAAGACATTAGTGTATGTAAAATGCTCCTTACAAGAAGTGGGTAGGATAAGAAAGAGAATACACATCTTCTCCCATATCTAGGAAAAGAGGATTCTAAAGAAAAGATGATCAATATTTCCACACTATTACCCCAAAGGGAAATTTTAACCATAAAAAGAAGAGATGTATGAAATCACTCTTGTCCCCATAGGAACAAGAGATAACATAGAAAATTAGGCTATTATGTTGCTTCAAAAATATGATTGCACTTGAAATTGTACCATCATGAATGACAATGAGCCCCCAGTAAATGAGCTACCAATGTCACATAATGATGAGCAACATAATAGCCATTAATGTTATTTAAAGACATGATAGACTAAATGAGGTATTTGAATATGACATGCTAAATGCTAAACTATAAGTGAGATCAAAAACATGTATAAAATGATAAAAATTGAAGAAGAAAAGTCACAAGAAGTCTTAGAAGAGGGATGAGTGTAATTTATTAGAGCCTTATCCCTGGAGGAAAGGACTTTATGATGAATAGGAGATAAAGATTCATAAGTGGATTTAGAAATTTTAGGGGAGTCATAAAGAGATTTGTTCATTGCCAAGATTTCCTTATGAGGGGAATGAGAGTTGATAGAAGTAGAAGATGATTTAGTTGAAGTGAGATCATCATTACTACTAAATATAGCATTCACATTGAGAGATGGTCTTTTAGATGCTTTGGTGGGCTTAGAAAGATTATATCCAAGTCCAAATGAATATTCATGCATGTTATGTTCTAAAGGAACTTTAATTCCTTGTTCATTTGCGCCACAACCATTTCCACTATAGCCACTCTTAGCCAAAATATGGAAACCACGACCATAACGATTAGCCATTTCAGAAAGAAAAGGTGGTTTTTCATAAGACAAAGAATCAAATTCTTCAGAATTAGAGGTGTGAGGAGAAGAAGTTTGAGAAGCGGCCACAAAATTATTGCTCATAGGTTCAGGTAAGACTGATTGATCTCTAGTTTCTTCCTTCTTTTTAACTTTAAGCTCTCTAGGAGGAACCCTATACTCACCTACAAAGGTGGGATTAAAATTAAGAGATCCCCAATCGTCTTCTGCGAGAACCTTCTCAGGATCAAAAGCCTTTTCATGTGTAGTTTCAAGTTGAGAAGAATCTTCTTCAGGAACTTCAGACTCATCCAAAGAATTTTGATTATCAGAGGGTGATGATTCATCCATAGGTATCTTGTTTAACGAGTCATCACTAGAAGAGGATGGCTTAGAAGAATTACCTAATGAAGTCTTATAGCAGTGTCATTTATGATAACCACAATCATCAAGGGATCATATTGATGTTGAATTTCACTAGTAGGCAACTCATCTTGAGTAAACACAATTTGAGCTTTAGGATTCATCACAGAGTTAACCAAAGACACTATATTACTAGATGTATTAGGTAGAGGAACATTCAAATCTTTCAAGGCATCTTGTAACATTCCATGATGAGCGGAAGAAGTTTGAATCAAATCCCAAAGGGATATCTTAGCAGGGGTAGCTTTAAGTTGTTCTATGAGATCATATTCCTTACCGAGAACTTGTGAAATACGTGGAGCTTGCGAAAGAATTGGTTGAGGATTAGGAAGAGATACTGGAGTAACAGGAGGAAGATTAGGCTGCCTATTATTTCTAGTATTATAAGTATGGGCAACCGCATGATAACTCTCTCTAGTCAGTTGCTTAGCATACTCATAAGGGCTCTTAGTAGAATAACCTCCTTGCACAGTAATAATAGGTTTCTTAGGAGTGCAAAAAGAATCATTAGCATAACCACCTTGAACCACTAAGATAGGCTTATTTAAAGGTTGAGAATTTTGAGAAGGATAGGCACCTTGGACAGTGAAGAGAGGTTTGTTAGGTGTTTCATTCACACGTATAAAATTAATTGAGGATGGTTTAGAGGAATGAACAAAAGTGTTGGAATAATTATTGATAGTCTTCTCTTGCACTAAAATCTTATCACAGATTAAATCAATTTTAGGAGAGAGACAAGGGGTAGGCATTGATGTTCCAGTAGGAAGAGTAATACTAGGAAAGGTCATATCATCCTCTATCATCAAAGGATCTACATGGGGAATAAACTCTCTAGGAGAAGGATCAACATTACTCTCTAAAGTCTCACTTTTGAGATGGAGATCTTTGAAAGAGATGTTAACCATCTTGTTTTGAACTAGGGTTTCCTTATGAGTAGAACCAAGTTGAGGAGAGGGAGATGCTTTAATTTTAGAGGGAGAATGATTGAGATTCAAGGAAGGTGAGAAACTATCAAGGGAGTTTTCAATCTTGATTTCATCCCCTTTGGCTAGGGGTAGAGAATAATCTATACCTTCTTCTAATGGTTCATCCCAAATAGTGAGGTTGTTGAAAGGAATGTTTGAAGTATTGTCAATTTTGGGAGAGGAGATAACATTGTTTATTAATTCCTCATCCTTAGGAGGGAGAGCATCAATAGATGTGTTAAACTCATCCTCTTTCCTCAAAATATGTTCAATATGATCTTTAGGGGAGAGAGAATTAAGGAAATTGCTTTTTATTTCATCTTCTTTCTCTAAGGGATGCTTATGGGTAAGACAAACTTTAGGAGAAGGGTAAGCATTTATCATTAATTCATCATCTCTAGTGGGAATTTTGTTGGAAAAGGAAATGCCATCACTAGGAAATGTAGGGATAATGTCATCTTCTTGCACAAAAGGATCCTCATGAAGGGAGCATTTTTTAGGAGCCACAAAGTCATCAAGGGCATCATCCAACAAAGCATGATCATATCTATTAAAAGGTTTATCTTTTGATTCAAAAGGAGATATCTCTTCATAATGGGGATCATTGAAAACAACCATGTTACTAGATTTAGTGGAAGAGTTGATAGGAATGTACCCTTGAGAGGAATCACTCGACTTATCTTTCTCATCACAACGAAATGGCATAGTAACAATGTTTATGAGTTTTTGGTAAAATGTAGGTTTGGTATCTTTAGGTTTCAAAAACTCATCTAAAGCTTCATCTAACTCATAATCATCACAAATATGAACATCTTGCAAATAAAAATCTAACATTTTGAAATAAAAATTGAATAAAACTTAAACACACAATGCAAAGAAACAAAACACACTCTTTCTTTTCCTTCTTTTTTTTTCTTTTTTTTTTATCAAACTTAAATGAAACACGCTAAATCTAGATTTAGATCTAACAAATGTAATGCAAGAGAAATAAATAATAAGATTCACGTCGGGTTCACCAAAATGTGTAGGGGAAAAAGTGACACTAAGCAAACATGCCCTAATCTCACTTTCAATCACACACTTGTGGAATACGAAAGAGCCTAGAGGTATCACACAATTGGCTACTTCTTTTTGTGGAAGAGAGAGCCACGAGCTACCTATTAGGATTTCTATTCCTTTGTTGCAAATGATAGATAAAATGATGCAAGTTCAATTCCTAGCCCTAGAGTGCAAGTATGAACTAGTAACAAGATTGCAGAATTAATATTAAACAATGGAAAGCTGTAAACACAAGGACAAGACAAGAATGCAGATGCGTACCTAGAGTTAAAATCTGATTGAAAATGTTCGGGACGGGGGCGCAGGCGCCACTGTCCTGATTCTGCTCTTGAAACTGTTGTTTTGCAACCTGAAAAGCTGTCAGAAAAATGCTGAAACTTGCTGTCTGACAGAAGGACCAGGGCGCCCAGCGCCCCTGTCCCAGGGACCAGGGCGCCTAGTGCCCCTGTCCTAGCAGGACCAGGGTGCCCCATGCCCCTATCCTGGTCTTTTGCTCTGCAATTTGGTGTGAAGTTCAGTCTCCGTCTGCTTCCGTCGGATCTGCAACTTGCGGCGTCGTCCGAATCCTGAAACCTGCACTTATATCTGAAAAGGTATGGTGGGCGGCTATATAGGGTTTTGCCTTAGTCAAACCCCCGCTTTCGTGGTTTCCACCTCCACGAATAGCCAAGTTGTATTGTAAAAGTAGTGTGTGCAGACCTTGTGTGTGTGCAAGATCCTAAAATGCAAGTAAGCAAACTAGAGCAACCTAGAAAGTAAACCCTAATTGCTTGTACATGATAATGTAAATGCTCCAAATCAAGATGCAAAGTGATCTAAAGAATGAATACAAATGATATGATGAAGCTTATGCAAAGACATGAAAACAACATGAAATCATACCCAACCCCAAGGGAGGGGTACAAGCCAATCTTCAGTCAGTGATCCCTTATTGTTCTTCAATGCCTTCAAAGCCCTAAATGGATGAATGAAATTGATAGATGCTTGATGGATGGATGTTGAGTGTTGTTGAAGTCTTCAAAGATCTGCTCTTTTGCTACATAGAAGGCCCTTTTTAAACCAAAAATTCGGATCCTTTCAAATGAAGAAAGAGAGCTCTTATATATGAAACCCTACGTCTTAATTTCAACTTTTGGTCGACCTAGAGATTGAATCTCCTGCCAATTTCTTGGGGTTAAGCTTTATTTTATGATTGGATTGTGCTCCTGAAATTTCGGGAAAAATGTCCAGGACCGTGTGCACGCCGGGCACCATGGTCCCGACAACTTTTCACCAAATTTTCAAGGCCGTCGAATATGATGATTTTAGAGCGAATCCCAAAGTTATAGCTGATTTTGAGATGTTTTGACCCTCGAAATCAAGCCCCCAAGTTCAAAATAGGACCTAATTAGGGTTTTTGATTAAATGATGTATTAGAGGAATAAAATGAAAGGGGCACACTTTAATGAAAAGGGCCCAACTTTATGATATGGGAGATGATAAAATAGAACCTTAGACCTAATTAATTTAATTAGTTAAGTGCTAAAGGGAAAAAGCAATGCAAAATGCAAAATGCGCCAAGGCGGGTGCTAAACTAGGTGTGAAATTGTACCACCCTAGCAAGTGCGTACAATTTACGACGCTACACAAACATACCGCTTCACTTTTTCACAGATACCGATTCTCTTGCTAGTTTAGTTACTACACCATACCGGTTCATACTTCAGCATAATGACATCAATGGAAACATACAATATCATCATGTCATCATGCTCTGCACATATGCCAACAAAACTGCTTGGGCACATTGTTTGTAAAGCGAGGTTGAAGACGGATCTAGACAAGGTACGAGTGATCGTGGAAATGGAGTCTCCCACAGATGTCATCGAGGTAAAATCATTCTTGGGCCATATCGGCTACTATAGAAGGTTTATAAAGAACTTGGCTCAAATATCCTACACCTTGGACAAGCTCACTCGGAAAGGTGAGCTATACACGTGGGGGACCCTGGAAGGTGAAGCTTTTGAGGAGTTGAAGACCAAGTTGGTGGCGGCCCCCATCCTCGCATATCCGAATTGGGACAAGGAGTTCCATGTCCACGTAGATGCATCTAATTTTGCAATTGGTGCCATATTAGCTCAGGTGGGCAACCATAGATTGGACCATCCAATCTATTTTGCAAGCAAATTATTGTCTAAGGCTGAAAATAACTACAACACAACAGAGAGAGAGGCCCTAGGAATGGTATATGCAGTGCAAAAGTTTCAACACTACCTTCTGGCCACAACATTCACATTTTACGTGGACCACCAGGCCTTGATGTACCTGGTCAACAAACCAATTATTCAAGGAAGGATCAACCGATGGCTACTCCTGTTGCAGGAGTTTACATTCACTATCATTGTACGACTCAAAAAAAGCCATGTGATAGCGGTTCAACTATCACAGATAAGGTTGGGGGAGCCGCCAAAGGGGGTTAATGATGAATTTCTAGATGCTCACCTGTTCCAGATCGTAGTATTTCCATTATGGTATTGTTAGATAACTCAGATAACCGGTGAACAACTAAGAGGGGCGGGGTGAATTAGTTGTTAACAACTTATAGAACTTTAAGCATTAAAACCTTATTACCGGAATAGTTGATATAACAGTTAAGCACAAATATAAACCACATAACATTTACCAACCATCCACAAAAGATAACACCAAGATTTGTATGTGGAAAACCCGGTAAAGGGAAAAACCACGGTGGGAAGCCTACCCACAGTCAGATAATACTTCTGTAGTATGTGATTACAAAAAGAGGGGAATTCACATGCAGGAGAGCCAATAGCCTAGAGTGCAATTCTCATCATAAAAGGAGCCTCACTGACTAAAAAATAAATCCAGACTACAATCTAGAAAGAATAGTGAACTCCAAGAATACCATCTCCTATGCCTGAATACAATTTTGGTTAAGCTTAGTACTGGAGGTCTGAAACCTCTTTCACTAACCCAATTCAATCACCTATGATTGACCAAAACCTCTACATATGATTACAACCTTATTCGCGCACATATAATCCTATATCCCCAAAAGCCACGAATATGCCCACGATCTACAAAGAGATCTTACATCATATTTATACCAAACAATTAGGTCTACCTCCTAAAGATAATACAATAAATTCATAACATAAATCTATAATCCAATGATCAACCAAGTCGGCCTAAGACCAAAACAACATAATCCAATCAATAGATCCAACTGGAAATGCATCGGGATCATCCACCAACACGTTACATAAACTGGTGCATAACCTAGCAGAATAAGATAGCATTAGGTCTGGACCCAAATCCAAAACCACCGATCAACAGAAACACAAACAAGATAACCAACAACATCTCGAAAGCCATCTATAAGCGGCACCAACACCACTTAACAACTGCATCAAAATATCTTCAATAAAGCTCTATTGGTAAAACCCTTATCAGTGACCAAAAGGCTTACTAGAACAAGATAGCTCCTGAGTCATCAAATTCTGAACCAACTGATCATGATACACATCTGAATAGCATGACTAATAGATCCAAACCAATTCCACAAACTGAAGCATACCGGAGCATAGCAGATCAATATCATAATCCAACTGCTCTACCGGAACCTACCGGAAACCGGTAAACAACCAAAACAGTCGGTGTTGCCATCAATGAAAAAACATCGATGCAACACATAATCAATTCCTCCATTTTTCCAACAATATTCCCCTTTGGCATTGCCATTGATGGCAACAGTAGATGTGAAAAAAATCCAAGTGCCAAGAAATGCCAAACAAGTCTCCCCCAAAGGAAGACAACCAACAATCTCCCATAAGATGATATTACAATGAAGTTAACAAACTCCCCCTGTGAATGATATCCCTATTAAGCTTTGTTCTCACTTTGATTGATATTATGTTAAGCTCTTTTTTTCACATATTTCTCTCCCCCTTTGACATCAATGCCAAAAATCTGACATAAACATCAAAGAAAAATTATAAATCCACTGAACCACACAACTGACTACTCCCCCTTAGTAGTCGCACCAACACATCAATCTGGAATGAATAGTAGCTCTATAAATGCATACCAGACTGATGCCAATCAACATCACTTAGGTCTCTACCAGAGGGGCAAAAACCCCCAATCTATCTCCGAAGTACTCAAATGATTCCTTAGGCAAAGTTTTAGTGAAGATATCTGCAATCTTCTCTTTAGTGTTCACATAAATTAGTCTGACCTCATTTTCTTCCACCTTCTCCTTCAAAAAGTTGTACTTGATAGATATGTGCTTTGTCTTAGAATGAAATACCGGATTCTTTGATATTTCAATAGAAGCAGAGTTATCACAGTGAATAACTATCGGTTCATTATAATCCACCCTTATATCCTTCAACATTTTCTTCATCCATAAAACTTGTGTACAGTTAGTAGCAGCAACAACATACTCAACTTCAATAGTAGATAAAGAGGTACATGACTTCTTCTTGTTGATCCATGAAACAAGTTTCTTTCTGATAAATAAAGCTCCACCAGATGTTCTCTTCTGGTCATCAACATCTCCATCCTAATCTGCATCTGTATATGCACATAGTGCAAAATCATCATTTTTAGGATACCACAAACCATATTCAGGTGTTCCTTGAAAATACCTGAAAATCCTTTTCACCACATTCTCATGATTCTCTCTAGGATTACTCTGATATCTTGATACAATACAAGCTACATTCATTATATCCGGTCTAGTCCGAGTCAGATATAAAAAACCTCCAATCATAGACTTGTACCTTGTAGGATTTACTGGTGTTGATGCATCTATCTTAGTCAATTTCTCACTTGTAACCATAGGAGTACCAACCGGTTTAGAATTTTTCATACCAAATTTCTCCAAAAATTCCCTAGCATACTTAGTTTGATAGATGAAAATACCTTTATGAGTCTGAGTAATCTGCAAACCTAAGAAAAATTTCATCTCCCCAATCATAGACATCTCAAATTCATTCTTCATATTATTAGAGAATTTCATACATAGCTTATCCTCACCTCCAAAAATGATATATCAACAAAGACTTCAACAATCAATATGTCATCATCAGTGATCTTATAATATAAATTAGTGTCAGCATTACCTTTAGTGAAACCAAGCTTTAGAAGATACTTATCCAATCTTGCATACCAAGATCTATGGGCTTGTTTCAATCCATATAAAGCTTTCCTTAACCTGCAAACCATGTTTTTGTTATTTGAAAGTGAAAATCCATCAGGATACTCAATGTAAACTTCCTCTTTAAGATCTCCATTCAGAAATGCACACTTAACATCCATCTGATAAACCTTGTAGTTCTTATGGGCAACACAAGAAACAAATAATCTCACAGCTTCAATCCTAGCTACCAGAGGAAAAGTCTCATCATAATCAATTCCTTCCTTCTGAGAATATCCTTTACAAACCAATCTAGCCTTATTCCTCACAACTTGTCCATCTTCATTTAATTTATTCCTAAAAACCCATTTAGTCCCAATAACATTCTTATTATTAGGTCGGGGAACTAAAGTCCATGTATTATTCTTTTCTATCTGATCTAATTCCTCTTCCATAGCTTTTATCCAACATTCATCTTTACACACTTCAATTATTGATGCTGGTTAAATTTGAGAAATTAAATATACCTCATCAGCTACCAACCTTCTTCTTGTCATCACTCCTTTATTCTTGTCTCCAATGATCTGATCTTCTGAATGATTTAACCTAACATACTTAGGAGTCTTTTGATTTTTTGTTCCTCTGCTCTGATCTTCAGTTACTGTTGAATTTTTTGATACTACTGGAGTAATTGGTTCAATATTTTGTTTTAGTGTAGGTGCTACTGGTTCAGTTATGATCATTTTCACTGTTGGTTCTCTCTCATAAGTTCTGATTTGACTTTTGTTTAGCTCATCCACCTTGACATTAGTGCTCTCAACAATTCTCAACAATATTTTGTTATAACATCTATATGATTTGCTTTCATTAGAATAACCAAGAAATATCCCTTCATCACATCTAGGATCAAACTTTCCAATGGAATCATCTCTTTTGATATAGCATTTACTACCAAAGATTTTGAAATACTTAACTGTAGGTGTATGGCCAAACCATAACTCATAAGGTGTCTTATCGTTGTATCCTTTGATATGAACTCTGTTGAATGTGTATATCGACGTGCTCACAACTTCTCTCCAGTAGATATGAGGTAGATTAACTTCCATCATCATAGTTCTAGCCGCATCCAAGATAGTTTTGCTCTTCCTTTCCATGACTCCATTTTGCTGAGGTGTCTAGGGTGCAAATATCCCATTCTTTTCACAATAACTGTTAAATTCACCGGATGTGAATTATCCACCTTGATCAGACCTTAAGCATTTAATCTTGAATCATGTCTTTGTCTCAACTTTAGCTTTAAGATTTTAAACTTTTCGAATTCTTTAGATTTCTCCCTTAGAAAAGTAACCCACATCATTCTAGAATAGTCATCAATGATTAGCATAAAAATATCTATCACCCTAAAAACTTTTGATTCTAGTAGGACCACACAAATTGGCATGAATAAGATCAAGAACATAATTAGATTTGTCTTGTATTCTCTTAAAACAATTTCTGATTTGCTTTCCCATTTGACATTCCTTACATACCGGAATTTAGGGCTTCATAATCTTAGGTATATCTCTAACTACCATAGTAGAACTAATCTTTACAATGCAATCAAAATTCACATGACACAACCTCTTATGCCATAGCCAACTCTCATCAATTTGTGCAATCAAACATGTCTTCTCACTGGAGTTCAAATGAAAGATGAATTGATCTATTGATAATCTTGCATTTTTCATCCTTGAACTGTAACCAAAATCCCTTATCCACCAATTGTCCTACACTCAAAATATTATGCCTTAAACCTTCAACATAAAAAACATTATCAGCATTATACTTACCATCCAATGATATAGTTCATCTTCCCTTGATCATGCATGCTTTGTCATCTCCAAATCTAACCAGACCGCCATCAAATTCTTGCAAAGATAGAAACTTCCTTTTATCTCCAGTCATATGATGTGAACATCCACTGTCTATCACCCATTCATCCTTGTCTTCAACTTTATCAGCAAGGGCCTTTTCTTCAAGTACCAGATCATCTTCCTTGATAGCCAAGAATACCCATTCCTTTCCATTGTTGGATCCACTAGCTGAATCTTGTGTCGGTTCATCATCAAAATCAGTCACACCTTCCTCATCCGCATAGTAGCATAATTTGTCTTTTTTCTTCTTGTACTTATGCTTGTTCTGATAATCATGGTTAGGCCTAAAAGATCTTCTAGCTCTTTCCTCAAATCTTGAATTCATTTAAGGACATCTAGATGCAAAATGACCTATCTTATTACATGCGAAACATTTAAAAGGTGATTTTCCTTCTTACTTACTTCCCGTCGGACCTTTAGGTACTCTTCTAGAAAATAGGGCTTCAAGCTGCTCAAACTCTTCATCTTCTTTCTTCATTTCCTCCAGTTCCTTAGCATATAAGGTTTTCCAATCACTCTTGTCGATAGATGATGTACATACATGAAAAGCAGGTTTAGATTTTGCAACTCTAGAAGGACCAAATTCCTCAAGGTCAAAAGCAGATAACTTCCCAACCAAGGTATCCCTATTAACATAGGTGTTGGCATTGTTCTCAACTCATTAATTGTAGTATCCTTCATCTTATAACCCAATAGAAAAGCTCTCAATACTTTAGAAACTATTTCATCTTCTCTCAAAGATCCACCACAACACTGAGTTCTCAGAACAATTTCATTAACTCTCTCCATAAAAGCAGCAATCCTTTCATCTTCTTCCATCTTCAGGTTCTCACAATTTTAACAGTAGGGTCACGTTCATTTAGAGTCTCCAATTTATCCCATATAGCCTTTGCAGTTAATTTATCGGTTAGTCCCATAACTTGTTGATCAGAAAGTGCACACTAAAGGGCTTCTCTAGCTCTACAATCATTTTCAATGTCCCTATCCAAGTCTGTCAAAGGAGGATTGACAAATGTCGGATTATGAGCTATATATCCTTTCTCAGTGATCTCCCAAATCTCCTTACCAGGACATCTCAGATGAGTCTCCATCCGAATCTTCCATTGTCTGTAATTTGTTCCCTCAAGCCTAGGAATTTCTCTCTGAAAAATATCTGCAGATGAACTTGATGAACTTGAACTATTAGATGCCATAGGATCTTCCTCAAGCGGTTAAGCTTCTACAGAGAGGACCAAGCTTTGATACCAATTGTTAGACAACTCAGATAACCGGTGAACAATTGAGAGGGGGGGTGAATCAGTTGTTAACAACTTATAGAACTTGAAGCATTAAAACTTATTACCGAAATAGAAGATATAATAGTTAAGTGCAAATATAAACCGCATAACATTTACCAACCATTCACAAAAGATAACACCAAGATTTGTACGTGGAAAACCCGGTAAAGGGAAAACCCACGATGGGAAGCCTACCCACAGTCAGATAATACTTTTGTAGTAAGTATGTGATTACAAAAAGAGGGGACTGCACATGCAGGAAGGCCAAAAACCTAGAGTGCACTACTCATCACAAAAGGAGCCTCACTAACTACAAAATAAATCTAGAATACAATCCGAAAAGAAGAGTGAATTGTAAGAATAGCATCTCCTATGCTTGAATACAGTTCTGGTTAAGCTCAGTACCGGAGGTATTAAACCTCTTTCACCAACCCAATTCAATCACCTATGATTGACCAAAACCTCTGCATATGATTACAACCTTTTTCGCACACAGATAATCCTATATCCCAAAACCCCACGAATATGCCTATGATCTAAAAAGAGATCTTACATCATATTTATACCAACTTGGGGCCTAAACAATTAGGTCGGCCACCTAAAAGATAATACAATAAATTCATAACATAAATCCACAATCCAATGATCAACCAAGTCGGCCTAATACCAAAACAACATAATCCAATCAATAGATCCAACCGGAAACGCATCGGGATCATCCACCAACATGTTACATAAACCGGTCCATAACCTAGCAGAATAAGATAGCATTAGGTCCGAACCCAAATCCAACACTACCGATCAATAGGAACACAAACAAGATAACCAACAACATCCCAAAATCCATCTAGAAGCCGCACCAACACCACTTAACAAGTGCATCAAAAGATCTTCAACAAAGCTTTGCTGGTAAAACCCTTACCGGTGACCAAAAGGCTTACTAGAACAAATGATAGCTCCTAAGTCATCAAATCCCGAACCAACTGATCATGATACATATCAGAATAGCATGAATGATAGATCCAAACCGAAGCATACTGGAGCATACCAGATCAATATCATAATCCAACTGCTCTACCAGAACCTACCGGAAATCGGTAAACAACCATAACAGTCGGTGTTGCCATCAATCATTCGAAGGAAGTAGGGTCCCACGTATTGAGGGGAGTGAGTACATTCTAAAATTTCTTACCCTAACCCTATTTTTATTTTATATTTAAGGGCACAAGAGACAAAATAGGAAGCAGTTAATGGACCCCAATGGAGGAAATAACTGGAAAAGACACTTGCAACAGTTACCTACTACAATGTCGTCACCATTTGCCAACAAGAACAATATTCGGATTTTGCCTTCAGGTGTCAAAGTAAGAGGTGACATGGCTGAAAAAAACAAAGGCAAGGGAAAAAAGGTACAACCTAAAGTGCAGAATCAGATGGCAATGAAAGATGATGTGACCGTTGACACCTTTACTTTCAAGGGTTTGAGTGGAGTAGATTATAGAAAATGGTGGACCGAGATCACGCATGATTATCCCGTGAAGGCACAACTACGACAAGCATAGGTACATTGGGCCATTTAGATGCCCATATTTTGCATCAAATATTTTGAGGTCATTTTGAGGGCTATGATTGGTGTATATGAAAACTACACATGACAGTCGACGTTCGACTATGAGAGCCCCCAGGTTACGGTCTCTTTGGCATCCACAGAGTTCACGAGGGTTTTTGGTATCCCAAGGACGCAGGGGAAGAAAGTAGATAAGGGCCAAAATATATCTCAAGACTTCAAGGATAAACTTTTGAAGTTGATGTGCAGGGACAACCTAACACAAGCCAAGCTTGATAGCCTCCAGCATACAAGAAAGGGAAGAGGAATGAAGAAGTCTTTTTGAAAAGAGGGAGAGTGGCGGTGCCTCCTAGATGTGTTGAAGAGCCGCTTGATGGGAGCCAGTAGGGCTTCAGACATTGCCATGGCCCAGGTTGTATCAATGAATGGCATCCACAATGGCATGCAAGTATATGACTGGGCTTCTATGGTCGCTGACAAGATGGAGGAATTTATGACCTTGCAACACAAAACTTTCTATATGTTGTACCATGCCATTGGACTCTTCTTGGATGCAGTGCATCTTTAGATACTGCCCCGGACACAACACTTGGTACCACACGACCGTGTACACCCTAGACAATTGCCTAAATTCTGTTGGGTCCATTTAGATATCTTGGCACTGAGAAGAGACATACAAACAAACAAGAAACAAAAGCGGAGGGTGGTGGTGTCTGAGTCCAAGCCAGAGTCAAAGCCCGAGACTAGTGGCCAAAGTGAGGAAGAGAGTGCAGAGGAGGACTTCGTAGATATATCACAGGACACGAAGGGTAGTTTTAGGATGGTAGGTAGAGGAGGATAGCAGGTGGAGGAGACCATGGTGACACCTCCTGCAGTTATGCAGACAACGACAACAACACCTCCATGAAGTGAGTTACCACAACAGATGAGATCATCAGGTGCCACAGTAGCCCCTCAGACTCTACCACCTAGAGTAATAGTATTGGCAGTGCCTATTTCAGGGTTTGGGCAGGCCTGAACACCAGTAATTATGATCCTAGGATGCATGGACATGACATTGGTGGCCCTACCAGGAGCACCTGAGGCCCAAATGGTAGCAAGCAAGATTCCCACAACAACAGTGGAGGCAGAGACCAATGGGGAGATGGTCAGTAGTGAGGCTGTGGTAGCATGAGAGCATCTTGGAGGGAGTGGTACCCCTTCTCATGAAGATATGAGTGCCTGTCTGAGTTGGTATAAGATTACACCAGTGGCACCAGTTGGAGCAGTTGTCCTCTCTTCATGACGTGAGTTGTCGAGCCCCCATGAGATTGTAGAATTGGTAGGAGATAGATCACTAGAGAACTCGCAAGTAGTGCAAGGAGACCACTCACCCATTCGTGAGTTGGTGCTGAGTCCCGAGAAGGAGCAAGAGTTGATACAGAGCCCTCCTCATGTCAAGCTACTACAAAGTCCTCACCAGGATGCCCAGGAGAAAGGTGTCCCCACATCTTTGAGAGTGGATGGTGACATGGATTTGGAGCCATTTATTGCGGACAGGGTTGCTGGAGCCCAAAGGATTGTAGCCTCGACATGCTCCCAGGGAGATGCCAGGACATACAGATAATTGGAGCAACTTCTTAGGTTTATGAGGAATGGTTTCACGACACACTTTTCCGAGTGCTTTGAGTTGAGGGGGTGGCCTACTATGGAGACCTTGCAGATGCTAGAAGATTGGGATCTCCAAGAGCAAGTTGGAGAGACCAGCACACAGTCCTTGTTGCAGAGGGTAGAGAAGGTCTTCCATGAGACATACTATGAGATGAGGTAGACACAACATATTTCTTAGGGTACGGAAACCCAGCGATAGGAGGTCGTGTTGGTGAGGGAGGAGTTGGTTGCTCGACTCTAGCAGACGGAGGAGTCGCACAGGGAGCAGTTGGCTTGGGAGAAGGCCTCACAGGTAGCAGAGAGAACTACCTTGGAAGGAGAGTTGGCAGAGGAGAGGTCGGAGAAGGATGCCTTGGGGGCACAGTTGGAGGAATCCAAGGAGGAAATGGCTATGCTGGAGAACCATCTCGCTAGTGCCTTGGAGATGGTGGAGAAGAAGGATAAGGAAGTCCTAGAAGCCGCGATGATGGTGAAGACGACTAAGGAGCGACAAATGGTTGCAAAGAGGGACCTGCAGTTGAGGACTAAGCAGGTCTGTGAGATATGGTAATGCCTGGTAGCCACCACAAGCATCGACACCATCTTGACCAGGGACGCTTCCTCAGCCCCATTCTCAGTTTTGATTTTTTTTTTTTGATCCTCCCATTTTTTGTTGTTAGTCGTCAGGAGACGACCTTGTTTTTTTGGGGGGATGATGTTGGTCGCATATTATATGTATGGGAATAATAAGTAATTAAGTAATTAGGAAGTACTTTGTTTAGTGATGTAACTGAGGGTATATAGTTATGGGTGCAACGGTTGTCCCTCACACCCCCTCGGTACCTTTATTTACCATGTGATGCAACTTGTCATTATTACGATTATGAATGGAATGGTATCTTTTCTGTTGGTTAGCAATTGATATACATTGTGTGAATTAATACATTATGACTGTGTTTATCTAAAATCTATGGCATTATTGTTCTTTGTTATGTATTCCATTTGCATGCATTAAACTATTTTCCCAGTGGACAAACATCCATCTTCGAGATGCAATCCATTAATTCATCCAAATCCAACTTTCCATCATACTCCGGTGGGGTAAAATGTGGTTTAGTATTCACCCTACTCAAAACCCTCAAGAACCTCTCCTCATCTGGATCAATTGCCAGTGGGTTTTCTACTTGTTCTGCCAGTGGTTCTTCTTCATCTTCGCTCACATTTTCAATATGTTGGTCTCTTCTCTGGGCCGTCTCAATGGTGTCTAACCGGGCTACAATTCATCTCAACATTTCCATCACAACAGGATCTGCATTCCCACATGCTCCACCATTCATATTTCCTCTTTGTGCCATCTTCACACCAGTCCTCTATAGCCTGCAGGTCGGATCCATAGTCTGCCACCCCATAATTAAATCTTCAGGACAATGCAATCTTCACAACAAAATCTTTCTCTGATACTACTTGGTGTAGCCACTAGTTAGGAGGGACCTCAAAGAGGTCAATCAGGAATGGGCAGCAGGAGTAAACACAACAAAAACAAGAGGATATGATGGAGGTAATGCAGAACTAAATGAATTAGATCATGAAAACTAATTACAAATAACTGGTAACATCTAGGATATGAGATTCGACTCACTAACCTGCTACATACATGCTCAATTACAAAATCGATCAACTCCGGACTTCAAAATCTTAAGATATGTCTTCTATATTCTCTCTCTTACTAATTTATGATGCTTAATTACATTGATATATGGTCCAGGGAGATCGGGTCGACCCAAGAGGGATCAAATGTCTAAGAACAAGATCAAACGTGTAAAACCACCAGGTTGGCCTTTGCCAAAGAGACTCCTCCGGAAAATCCAAAGGATGAAGTGTGGATTAGAGGGATGGTCGGCCACACACCAAGGAACATTAGAATCAAAGAACTGGGGCTCCTCAAGCTATGAAAATGATCCACAAGATTCGCCAACAACAAATAGGTCTAAGCAGCTCCAGTGTTCTAAGCCAAAAAATTGTCTTGGAATTTGGAAGCGATAACTTGCTAGAAAATGATCCAAATGCTCTGTAGTTTAGGAATAAGGAAGATGATCATGTTCTCAAGCAAAATCCAGCTCTGCAAGATTGAGTGAGCCAATGCAAGAAAATGCAGAAAGAAATGTTGAAACTGTAAAACAAAAAACAAACAGAAAGAAATGTTTTTGGTTGATGCAAGATTGCCAAGAATCAAGGATGCTCCTGCATCACTTTGATGTGTACCAGTGAAAGAATAAATATTTGAAGCGCTTGGATGATTGATGTTGTGAAGTACCAACTGGTGGATATGAAGTCTTCTCAACAAAAAATAGAACCTTTCCACACTCATTGGTTAGGGATCGCTATTCAAATCATGAAGATAATGAGTTACACCCAATATTCACCGACTACTCTCATGTTTGATTGTCTCTTATTTCAAACTTTGTTTAAGTTGTAAACCTTTCTCATGCATTTCAACAAGCATTTTAATTGTGTTTTGTTACCGTTAATGAGAAAGCATGTCCTTTCATTTTAAAAATACTTCTTGTAACAGTCTGAAGCCTTTAGCTTCTCCCATTTTGTATATAAGGGAGAAACCAAGACCAAAAGAGACAAAGATAAAAAATATAAAAAAGTGGTGGCATAAAAAAGACTATTGTACTTTTCTTGTAGTGACGATTATGCAATACAAAATCCTAGTTCTGCTCTCAATTGCTTGTATGGTTATAATTGATATATGTTATATAAATGTCTCTAGTTTGATATCTTCTTATTTGTTTAAGTCAATTTATCAAGGATATTTTTGATTTATCAAAGCAACTTTCTTGCTCCATGTGACTTAGTTAATTGGCTTCTACAAGGCAGAATTAAAAATTCATTTAAATAAAGTTACAACAATTGAAAGAATCAATTGGATTAAGAATAACTTATTAATATTACATTAATACACGTTTATGGAAGGTATAAACAATTTTGTAGGGTTCCAGGTCCATTCAAAACCTATTTTTGCCTTAATAAAAAATATTACATTAATGCACGTTTATGCAAGGTATAAACAATTAAAGTGCCAAGTAATTTGAATAATGATTAGGAAGTGGATGTGTAAGAACTCCATAGCCCTACAAGAAAGGCACCAATCTTAACTATTTTCAAAAATCTTTTTGTAAAATTGAATTTATTTCGTTTTCATTTTCAGTTGTAGTAGAAGTAGAAGAAATAAAGTTAGTTTCTCTATTTCAAATATTCATGCCAATTTGAGGTGGATTTAAGAAGGATTCCATTACAATTTTATAAGGAGTTGAAAGCTTGCTTAAATTATCAAAAGGTACACTTACCTAGGTATAACATAACCAAAAGTGTCGGAGAAATCAACTCTATCCAAGGTTGGTCCTCATTCGTTGGCCAAAATCTGTGTGAAACCTAATCATAAAGCTTGGCATACTTTTAGGGTTTGACAATCTATGGTTTTGGGAACCAACACACACCAAACTATAATTACTTCCCACCTAAGAAACCTTAGCATAGATCCCCTTGTTCGTTCAATCATGAGATGCATATAATCTAGGGCAATGGGTATTATGAAATGCCCTTTCTATCTTTACAACTTATACATTCTTCTTTAACAACATAAAAAAAATCATGATTGGCCTTCAAGTGAGATTAGTACATATAATCATGATGGTACAACCAATCTAGTTCCCATTGAATACCCCCTTGGTCCATCCACCTCATGATATAAAAGAAAATCAAGGGAAGATTGGGTGCTTAGGGAATCCCCCTTTCTATAGTTAGTTCTGGAGGGACTCTCAACTCAAATAAGGATAAATAACATTTCCCACATAACCTCTCCAATTGTTATCACTTAGAATCTATGAGCATCTACATCTATCTATCTATCTTTGTATATTCCTTCAAGTGGTCCTTGCTCTAGGCCCAAAAAGGAGAGTGGGACCCTACCTTTCCTAAGATTCTCAAGTTGTATGTGTAGGGAACTATAGTTGGCCCCCCTTGAAGTCTATGGAAGAATTGGAAGCATGATGATCTTTTAGAGTTATTTGATCCATTGAATTTGGATATTTAAGCATGCTTACATAATGTATGATCTACACCTTTAGGTCAAATTATGTTAGGATCTACAACTTTGTGTGATTGGATATGGTTGTAGGATTTGGAGCAATGAGGTTTTAGTTCTACTCAATCATTAGTTGATTGAAGTGTTGTATTATGTTTAATGGTTAGATCAAAGGTTTCCTCATGGAGCTTAATGTTATGGAAATACACTTGATATAAGAGACCTCTTTGTCATAAGTTTGATGGCAGTGATATAAGAAAATGGAGAAGAGGGTTAGGTATGGTACAGAAGGATTAAGGGGAAGATGTTTGTGGTGGAGGATTGAATATAGTTATCATGGATAGATCAATTTGGGAAAGTTTTTTTGAGAGAATATGATGTTTTAATGAAGATAATGTCTCAAAGGATATATGCTAATTTTTTTTTTTGGAAGAACTTTAGGAGACCAACAATTAAATAAATTCAAATAATTTATTTTTCTATAGAAGAAAAAGTTAGCTAAAAAGACAATTATTTAAATATAGTGAACTAGAAGAATGGATGAAAGATGAATTAATTAAATAATTAAAAAATATTTAACTAATATGGAGGGATGAAGAATTATAAATTAATTAATTAATAAAGATTTTTTAATTAATATTGGAAGAAATGAATATTTAGTAGACTAATTAAATAATTGTCTTTCTTGCGGGCTATGGACTTTTGCTAGGCCATTGAGCTCATAGGTTTGAACAAGTGAAGTGAGAATAAATTCTATGTAAGTGGTATCTTTGGGTCTAGATTGAGCTAAAAATCCAATTTTATCCAAACAAAAAGAAAATTATTTAATTAAAATGGTGAAGTGGGAGAAATTTGAATTTGAAAAATAAAATTAATTTAATCAAATAGTAAAATTATTTAATTAATTTATGAAAAAGAGATGGGAAAGTGTAGTTGTTAATTTTTAGTGTCTACATTATACCCCTCTTTTAGATAATGCATTTTTCAATGTTGTTGCAATATCCCCATTCAAAACCTAAACTAGATCATAGATAAATTGCAAAAACAACAAGTATTAAACAAATTCTAATGCATATTGTAGCCTTAATCATAATAGTGGTGTTATCATATATTAATCCCCCTCAATATCACCACTATAACATCCATTCTTTATTATTGTTGTAATGATAGAAAGAGTATCGATGATCATCATAGACCCAATTTAGCAAAGGTTATTATTAATGTTACCAAGAATAATATACATGTTGTCAATGAAGTTCATATCACTCACAAGGAGGTTTCGATAAGTAGAGCATATTAATATTATTATTGCCTTAACCGATTAACACTTAGTATCGATTGAAGGGAGATTAAGCAAGATAAACATATCAAACAAATATTCATGGAAAAGGTTAGATTAAGCACAAACTCATGTAATAACAAATATTGATGGAGGTGTGATTACTTATCGATCCCAATTTTCCAAAACAATGAAGAAATGCATCTCCTCATCGCATACTAAAGGGACTTTCACATAACTTCAAACATCATCAGATTTTTTTATTTTTTTTAATAATTATTTGTATCCATTTTTGGATCTTCTCGATCGAGTTTTTTCCTTTGGCATCAAACATGTTGCATAGTTTGAAGGATGAATAAAAAATAACACTAACCATATTACATATTTCCCAAGACCATATCAAAAATAACAATCACCCTTTATTCACTATAAGTGATAGGAGAATGATTATCAATGTATTGTTATTGCCATATTAGACAAAACATTATAGCATTATTGCTATCAATAGAAGGAGGTTCATTGAATAACTCATATCAATATATTAGGAAGAGTATAGATCTCTATATTTGTATATTGGAACATCTTACCATTCTATAATTTTCAAAGCTATATTAGAGACAACACAAATACTCCATTGAGTCGGCTAGAGTTACATATTGTAGATTTGGAAATAGTTGAATATCATATATTGATATTTATTGTATGTTTTAGAATTATATATGTGTTTATAGTAGACCATCAATTGTCATTATATTAAGTGGTAGTTATTATCAACAATATAAGATTCATAAGGATCTTGTGTTCTGATAAGGAAAAAATCTCTTGTGATTGAATTTTAAGTTAATTGTTCCCTTATTCCTTAAAATATACATAAGGGGACATTACAATTGTTTTAAAGAAAAAGTGTAAAAATGTGTAAGATCATTGCCCCAATGTGCCCTAGAGGATCGAGTGATAGAGGTGTGATGCCTCCTTAGAGATTGGCCAAAAATTAAACTTTGAGGTGGGTCTCTCAAAAAAATGAAGAGGTTGGATAGAATAAAGTTAGCAAGAAGAGATGAATGTTAGATGATGAAAGATAAGAGTTGGTAAAAATTAAAGATCTATAAGAGATAGATGAATGAAATGGATAGAACTTGATGTAAGAGAAAGATGTAAGATTGTGTTTTGCATTGTGATTTTTATCATCATTGAGCATGCTATTATGAAAAATGAATATATTTACACCAAGGTGATATTGACATCCCTTTGTATAGACAACCACACAACAAACAAAGAGTGTTATAATTCATTTTGGAACAAGATTCTGCCTTATCAGGATATGTGAGACATAGCCATAAAGCATGACAACCCTAAAGAAAATAAGTGTTAGATGACTTTCTATTTGCATAGGATGTTTGTTGATGTTAAATGTTATGTATACACGCACAAGGAACAATTTGCCCTAGAAATGTCATGAGAACATTCAACAAACGCAACATATAGAAATAATGACCAAGCTCGATCCTTACTCCTCTAATCACGTGTGGATATCTTAGAGTAACACATGAACATGTCATAAGATAAATTAAGGAAAGGAAAAAGCTCAATATATAAAAAAGTCGCCAACCATTTAGATCTTCTTACCAAAAATGAGTGCTTCAAATAGGGTGGTGTTTGATAGGATTCCTATTCTGGGATAGTTGCATCCATAAAGGCATGATATTATGATAAGGGTAGATAAATTTGGTTAGGAAGTTGATCGATCTAGGAAATGGGATAGCTTGGTAGTTTGTCTATTGATCAAGATGTTCTGATTAATAAGAAAAATAGGTTTTCAGGACCCGAAACCTTTAACATATGAGATTAAGAAGTATCAACATAGAGTATCCAAATCATAAAAAAATGCTTACAAAATGACTGGAAAAAGGGCCAGTAAACAGAAAGGACGGCAAAAGATAGAAACAACAAAACAACAGAAACCAGGAAAACACTGCACAGTTAAAGAGTCTTCAGGAGGTCCTCCGCCTTAATCACCAACTGGTCATAAGTGGCCGCAACAACTTTGAGTTTATCCAAGTCCTTATTAGGCTTCTTCTCCTTCTTTTTACCTCTGGTTCTTGTTCTGGGTCCTTGAACATCTCCTATACCTTCAGTGTCAGGGTCAATTTCCAGGATGTCCTTCTCCTCATCCAATTTGTTGATGAGAGTTTTGGTATTGCTAGCAAAGACCTTTAGAATGTTTAAGCTTTGCTCTGCGATACTTTTGAGACATTCCTCAATTTTATTGACTTTACTGACAGTTCCCGACATAGTTTGATCCATAGCATTAGCATTCACTTTCCTCTCCAGCAAGTCTTTCTCTATTTGCTCGAATCTTGGGGTTGAAGGAGTCTCTTATATTTTCAGCTTTAGCAACTGTATTGATCAAATCCTCCATATAATCTACCATAGTCTTCCCTTCACCAGTGTTGATAGTTTCCAGAATCTAGATTCTGTGGCTGAGCTTCTTGTTGTCATCCACAACTTTCTTTTAACTGGTGATAGATTGAGTGTTATAATAAATGGTGCTGACAATATTATAATTGCTCGAAGTACTCCTTTTAATCTGTTTCATTATTGTTTTGTACATTAATGATCTTTGGGGTGCTATTGTATCAGTCCTTAAAAATGATTAATCTGACATCCTCTAGGAGGCCTTGTTCTCCCTTCTAAGTAATCATTTCATCTTGATTGACCGCTGCATTGGCTGCCCAGTCAGCAGAACCATTCGCTTCACAGTAGATGTGAGATATGTAACTTTTCTCAAAAGTGTTAATGAGGTCTCTAGCGGCCTTTATAATGTTATTAATAGACCATGATGGCTTAGAGGTCCCCTTAAGGCATTTGATGATGTTGTTAGAGTCCCCTTCAATCCATATGTAGGGGCAATTCCATCTTTTTGCGAGGAGAATACCTTGGAGTGCTGCCATTGCTTCTGCCTTGTGGTTTGTTTGGCTTCCTATTGGAACAACAACCATTTCCTTACATATACCTTTGTCATCTCTAAGAATAGCTCCACATCCCGCAGAGCCCAGATTACCTTTTGCAGCATCATCAAAATTGACTTTGAACCAACCATGAGGGGGAGTTTGCCATCTTGCTTCTAATCTTTTTTTTTGCTTGGGGTCAGAACTGCCAGCATTCTTCAAATTCCAGGAACTTAAAATGTGAGATTCCAATGGGTTGTTCGAAAAGCAGGTACCCCCAATGATCCCAATGTTCTCCACAATCGCCCATTGTATTTTCTAGAACACAATATCCTGAGTAAGAGAAGTGTCCCTAAAAATACAATTGTTTCTTTCTTTCCATAATCCCCACAGAATGTGAGGGAGAGATAGCTACCACAGAGATCTCAAAAAATAGTTAGACCAATGGTAATTCCAGGAGTAGAACAACTCACTGATAGTGTTAGGAAACACCCAATCAATGCAAAAACTCTTAAGAAATCTTTCCCAAATAGAAGCAGAATATGAACAGTGGATAGCCAGATGGTCCACTGACTCTTCCTCCTTAAGACACAGAGCACATCTATTAGGAAAGGCAAATCCTCTACCCTTGAGGTTATCTAAGGTCAAGATTTTGTTTTGAAGAATAGTCCAATAGAAAAAGTTGATTTTGGGGGTCAGACCCTTTATCCAAGCTTTAGACCAGAAAGGATTTTCAGAAGGGGTGGGGGAGAGAACATCATACCTTGAAGTGACAGTGATATTACCTTTGGGTTCATATTTCCAAATGAGGGAGTCTTCCTCTTTATTCAACCAGGCCGAAGACAGATGATTTTTGAGCTTAATAAGGCTTGGGTGAATACTTTCTATGTTCTGCCATTTATTACTAGTCCAATACCCTTCAACTAAAGGACCAAAAGTTCTAATACAAGAGGAGGCATAAGGGGCCCAATTTGGGAAATCAGTCAAAGGTTTATCAAAAAGCCAGGGGTCTTCCCAAAAATTAACTTTCCTTCCATTGCCTACTTTCCAAGTAACCCCTTTGGCAATGCTATCTCTGCACTTAGAAGCATGATTCCAGATATGGGACCCATTAATGCTGATTTCAGAATTGATAAAAGAGGAAAGAGAGGAGGACATAAGAGAGTACTTACTTTTCTAGATTTTACACCATTCAATCTTTGAGTGGAACATTCTCCAAACCTGTTTAGACAGGAGAGCTTCATTTAAGATTTGAATTCTTCTCAGGCCTAGACCACCTTTACTTTTCGGTCTGCATACCTGATCCCAAGCCACAAGAGACATTCTTTTCTTATCCTCAACCTCTGACCATAGAATTTTTCTTTGAATTTTCTCAATTGCATCAGCATACTTGACTAGAATTCTGAAAAGGCTTAGGGCATAGATAGGTATGCTTTGAAGAGAATCTTTAAGAAGTTGAAGCTTTCCAACCTGACTTAAAAGGGCTCCTTTCCAACCAGCTAGCTTTTTATGAAACTTGTCCACTAGAGAGCTCCAAAAAGAATCAGGAGGTGCAATGCCCAAGGGGAGGCCAAGATAAGTGGCAGGAAGATTAGCAATCCGATATTCCAGGATTCTACTGATTCTATTGATCAAGATGTTGGTTAAAGCTCGATATTTGGTTTAATGCTATGTTTGTTTTTATTTGAGGTGTCGATGTATTACCAAAAGATAATTTATTATGGGTGATAGTGATGGGGTAAATTTATTATTGTAAGTGTTATGAAATCATGTGATCATGATAGTAAAAGATGAAGTGTTTTCCCGTGATGTGATTCCAAGGATCCAATCCATAATACTAGGTCAACTAAATGCCCCTAGTTATGTATAGGACCTATTTATTATAGGATGAGTGAGATGTACAGACTTTATCATGACATGAGATGAGATAGGTGACACTAAATATTGACAATTATTAGGCCCTGCTAGGTGTGGATAAGTTTTATTATGTTATGTTGGGTATTTATTATGAATGGAAATTGGCAATTAGATATAATTGTGATAGATGAAAGAACATGACTCATTACACATGGTGTTTGTTTGCCAAGTTTTCACCATAGGAGGAATTATTTCTTTACTTTTGACATTTTTTTTTGTGTTGCACAAGATGCTTATTTGTCATGTTTTCATCAAGGTGATGATTTTTTTGAATGTTTTTGGTATTTTTTTTCTTTTTGATGGGATATTTCAAGGATCGGGTATATAAATTGCGAAGGTGCATGTTGTTGATTGGCTCTTTTAGCGGTTCACCTTCAAGTGTAGCAAGTTGGTAGGCACCAGATCTATAAGTTGTGATAATGTAAGGACCTAGCTAGTTAGACTCCAAATTTATTGGCTTCTTCTCTCTTTCTTGATAGCTCTTTCAAATTTCTTTTAGGAATAGATCTCCAATCTCAAGCTTGCAAACTTTGAATCTTATGGTTTAGCTATGATGGAGACAAATTTGAAAGGATTGAAGATGATTAAATGTAGTCTATCAACTGTCATCTAGTAAGATCCTAGATCATGAAATCTTGAAAATTTGTACTATTTATCATCAATGAAGCTCTAGAAAGAGACCCTTAGGGATCTTAACTCAACCTCTAGAGGAAAGATAGGTTTAGAAACATAAACTAGGGAATATGGACTGGGACCTATGGGTGTGTGCGAATGTTGGTTTGGTAGGCCCATAGGGCAGGATTGAGTGGGATGTGCCAATCATAGCCAACTTCATTGATAGTATTTTTGAGGATTTCCAATATAGTTTTATTAGATGCCTTGGCTTGATCATTACTTTGAGGGTAGTATGATGTAAGAAAATAATGTTGGATGTGGAATTTTTCATAAAACTCATGGAGTTCCTAATGTTTGAAAGGACGTACATTATTTGTGATAATGGATAAAGGGATACAATGTAATATCCTCTTTTCTCTGAGTGACCACCTAGAGAAGATTATTAGCCTATTTTATTCCCATAGGTTGATTAATTAAATGTAAATAGTCCTAAGTCCTATGGGATTATTTAAATTTAATTAATTAGTAGTTAGACATACTTTATTTTATAAAGTGACTTTATAATAATGTCAATGACAAATTATAAAGTAAAGTCACTTTTGAAGGGAAAAGTATTTTAAAAGAGAAATAAAATAAAGTAGTACTTTCGAAAAGGAAAAGTATTATAAAAGGAGGGAAAATTGCAATGAGGATTCATTCTTGAGTTTTTATTTTCAAAGAAACTTTTCCTTGAGAGCTTGAGAGCTTTAGCTTGCAGGTTCAATAAACCCTAGAGGTTTTGGCTATTTAGATGGAAACCCAAATCAACCCACTTGGTGAATTAATATCAGGATTCACAATTGCACATTATTGATCAGTTTTCATGGAGATTCGACGATCTATCTTGTATATTTTCAAAGGGTTTATTATTTTATGTGTGGAGACATTTCAGGTATGTGTTACTTGATGGCATTAGGCATCTTTTAATTTGTAATCGCAGCATGTGTTGGTAAACAATAATACATATCTATATCAAAGAATACCATTGGCTTATTTAGATTCTTTAGATTACATTGATTGATTTCCTTGAAAATCTATATTGTTCATCTTGCATATTCAATTTACATGTTTGAATGCCATAATATTACATTATGATGAAATAAAACATAAGCAAAAATGAAAACTCATATCAGATTTGAAGCAATATTCAAGTCTAGGATATTTCAGTGGTATCAGAGCTGGTGATCTTGCCATCCTATTAGGGTTTCAGTAGTGCATGTTAGATTTTGTAGTTGCACGTGTGTCGGATGCCAGTTTGGTGGATACCCAGATAGTTGCATGTTACTTTTGATCAGTTTGGTGGATACCCAGATGGTTGCATGTTACTGAATATTAGTTCCATGGCTAGAATTAAGGATGGAAGAGTGTTACCCACCTTCCTTCCTACTCCACCGAAGAAGGAAAATGCACCTAGCTTGGAAAAAATAATGAAGGATCTTTCTCAAACACAACAAAAGATAGTTTAGATTTGTATCATTTTGAAGATTCACTTTCAAGGAGTTCTAGGCACTCTAAGGTTTCATCTCCATCTACATGTACAAGTAAGAGACCTCATACCATGACAACAAATGATGCAATTATGAGCAACTACCATAAGTATTGCACTCTTCCTAAGGAGATATGCAACCTCCTTTCCTTCACACAATTAATGGGTGTACCAAATCAGGATGATGATGATTTTAGTTCATATCAGCACCAAAGCAAGAAAGAAGAATCGAGAGATATCAAAGGAAATATTGAGAAAGAAGAAGAGCTAAAGGTGAAAGAATAAGAAAAGAAAGAAGAATCACCTGTTTGTGAATTGCAGCCTACAAATAATCATCTAGAAGGCAAAGATCAATCCTCGTGTGGAATTCTTCAAGAAGGTGAGGCCTTGTTCACAATTTCACTTCCACTATATGAGACTTTGGATCAAGAGGAGGCACCTAAAGAGGATGACAAATTGTACAAGGAAACAATAATCATCAATGGAGAAGAATAGCTTGGTTCATCCATCAATGAGGTTGTAAAAATCTCTATCGGGAATTTAATAAGCATGCTACAAGAGATGAAGAGGTGCTTGTGAATTTTGAAAACATGACATAAAGGTATGACATCCAGTTTGATTTTTGCAACATCAGTTCTAAATCCTTGCTTCATCATGAGGTAGCATTCATTTCACATAAAGATGATGATATTGTTGAGTCTTCCAATGTTGGAACTCAAATTGAAGGTGTCAAACATGAAGTATATATTGTGGATTCAAGCCATAAAGGTTCTAACTTTGTACATCATACCATGGAAGATGTTAAAACAACACATGATATGTGTGATGGGTGGTTACAATGAGCTAAGAAGGCAAAGATGCATGCTGCCCAAGCAAGATAACACCTACAAGAGGTCAAGGAATGATCCAACCGGCTAGATAATGCAAGGAAACAAAGGGAATCATACATTAGATCATTATTTTTTCCAAGAGAAGAATGTATACAAGTTGAGCGTGCAAAGGAAGATCTTCTCGAGGTAAGCAAACAAGAACATGTTGATGTGTGTGAACAAGAGAAGAGGTATGATTCTGAAAATTCAATTTGGGCATTTAGTTTGAATCATGAGGTTCATGAGTTTCCTCTTTTAGAGAGTACTTTGAAGGTTAAAAACTATGATGATAATGGACACAAACTTGGTGGACCATGTCATGTCCCCATGTAGATAGCAGGATCATTAGAGGCTAACTGTGAAATCATTAGTAGATTTGTGTATATATATATTCTCAAATTTTAATTAATAAAATTAGGATGATCGATTAATTGTGTTTGCTCATTAACTAATGTTATTAAGGAAAGGATGTGATCATCCCCAAGTCATCTCTGGAAAAGATGCCATGCTTCCAAGGGGGTCGCGTGGTTTCAGAAGGTATAAATCACGCACACCAAGGGAAGCACGGGAGAAAGAGGTGACAAGGAGAAAATCGCAAGGAGAATTTGCAAACATGTAACCATGTTACTCAGCCATAATATTAATTCGATTTCATTATGATGCCTAAACAACCAACATGATAGCCTGTGAATGTATCATGCTAGTACGATGCAGAGGGAGAGTCGTTGGTTCTTCCCAACGATGAAGAACCAACGCCTAATCATATAGAGCGCCCCCTCCCCATCACCAATAGTCTGGTACGTTCCCAGGCCAATTCGTTTGGGTATCACAGTGCGTCCATGTATGTATCGTTCATTGAAAGTGTTTCCATATGCAAATTGTATTCAATTTGATTTTCTGTAACTCACCTTTATATCAATGGGAATGAACATAATCCAAGTATGGTACAAATTAATTGCTAATCAATCACAAATTTGGATCAATAAATAAATATTATTGCCACATGAATTAATCAAATCTATAACGTGCCAAAGGATACCTTCCCCACCAAATATACAACCTACGATATCAGGTTCAGTTATAAATCGTAAAAATGTACTCTAGTAATCAACAGAAAAGGATAAACATAATACACAAACAATAATATGAATTAAGGAAAGAACAATAATCAATGATAGTCATGTTTCTGAAATTAAGTTAGATATAATGAACCAACTCTCCAATTAACAAGATGAATAAATAATAACCAAGTAACACATATTCTAAAATCATTAATCTTTGTTCCTTGTAGACATTTGTTATCTTCTTGTTGTTTTATGTTTGTTAGCACACTCAGAATAAGGGGTCCCAGCTAGGGGTATGCTAGGCCCATCCTCAGGTAACCCTATGAGCCCTAAGAGACGGGATGGGTTTGGATGGGTAGCCCAGCCAACTTGGAGCATCCCCAACGTCATGAATGGGTCTATTTTCATGTAACAATTATGTAACTAATTTACTATTATTGCTGACATATATATATTGCAATGACTATAATGTTGCAGGGAACCCTAGATCCGATTTATTGCCCTAATCAAACCTTTGGAGTAACAAATTTGATCCTAATCTCAGGAAGGCAAGGCAAGTACAACAACGGTACATTACAGACCAACCACTAGTGTTATACCTATTTGTGTAGAAGGAAACATTATTGATTCCATTTTGGTTAAACATGCATCATCCACAATGAAAGAACATTTTCTAAGATCATATGATGCATTTTGTCTTAGTGAGCTAATTATAGAGACTAACATATTGCCTAATAGGAAGATCTTACAATTTGATAATGTTTGGTTTGTTTTGCATACTACACCATGGAGTTGGTTAGTAATGAAAAACATATCGACTTTAGCAGCTAGGAATTTATGTTATTGCAATAGGAGAGACCTCATAGGCCATCACTCATGGAGGAACAATCTTTCTTCAAAAGAGAAACAAGAAAGAGCAATGAAGAAACCTTAGAAAGGTTCTGGTTTTTGAGTTGGGACAACAATCTTGTGATGTCACATGGGCACGAATCTAAGAAGGATAGTGGTGACAAGAAGTGTAGCATGATAAACAATCATGAGTGGATAGATAAGTATGAGGTAAAGGTTGAAACCATGATTTGCCAACAATATAAAGTTATACTAGTAGTTGAAGAAGGGCAAGAATAAATTTGTGATGTTGCCTTCATGGAGTATGATGATGACATAGCTTCAAAACATGAAATGCTACAAGACAGGGCTGCAAAGTGTATGCAAGCGTACTCTAGCATTGAAGACTTCAAAGGCACTCAAAGAAAGGTACAATCAGTCCTAAATCTTTGATTTCGGACAACAACACTATCTCTTTATACTCACAAATTAGCTGCCCATACTCATGAAAAATTAAGTGTCATTGACTCTCCAATTGATGGTGTGCAAGATGTAAAGGTTAGACATAATATTTGTGATAATGCATCATAGAGAGGATTGAATCTGTAAACTTTGGAACAATCACATTAAATCAGTCCAAAGAATGAAAGAGAGTTGGCTGGTGAAGGCAAGGAATGCCAAATTGATGACTCATCAAGCCAAGCTTCATCTTCAACAAGATTGTGATTCACATGACTCCATGGATGATGAGAAGCAAGAGCTCTCTAACATCCAAAATTCTGAGTTTTGAATTGGTGTTGACAATTTCATTGAGGTGTATCATTATTTTATGGGTGATATGTTTAGTGGATCAACCACTCATGATTTGAATTTGGGTATTAATGGAGACAACTACAATACAACTATGGATTTTTCACCTATCTCGTATGCTTATGCAACTATTAATTGGTTGGGTTGTGACATAATTTTCATAGATTCATGGTTGGCACATGGCTGTCCTACATGGTTGCACATTGCATTTTTTAAATTTATCTAGGTCTACATCAATTTTTGGGTTGGATTGGATTTTGTGGACACGTTCACTTGATAGCTAAGGCATATGAGATGAGTTTGTTTCTTATGCATGGGTATACAAACATCATTGACTTCACTTTAGTTGTTAGTTTGATTTATAACAACAACCTTGAGGTGGGAAGTCTGATAGCTCTTGCGAGGAGTTTTTAGTATGTCACACACCTCGAGACAACAACCTATGATAGCATCTATGAAGGCAAACTTGGAAGATACAAAATAAAGGTGAGTCTCATGTTGTTGATCAGCCATCTTCCATATTTACATGGTTTCATTCATCTTGTTGTTACACAAGAACATGTGATAAGAATTGAAGAACCACATTGCATGCAAGGTTTGACATTATGCCTTTGTTTCATAACAATATCATTCCTTGATCACACTTGGAGAGCATATTTGGTAAATGAAGAAGAAGTCATGGAGTATGTAAAGGATAGTAGTACTTCATGTTCGAACCTTTGGGTTTTGCGTTGCATCACAAGGATAGAGGGTTGTTCTACATTTCTGAGCATGGAATTTTCAGCCATAGTTCATTGGGTTAGAGTTCTCCCAATGGTGATAGATGGTTGTTTCACACTATTGATCATCAAGACTTCAGTTTGGTCCTTTAAGACAACAGTTGATTGGAGGATTTGGAAAGATTGAGATCATTCTTTCTTTGTTGGAGGTTGGTATAGTGATGAGATTCCACCATCCTTTGTCATTAGAGGTACTTGTTGCATCATTTTGAGTGGGATTTCCAGCAGCGTATGGTGGATTGAAATGATTGATTGTGCACTTGTAATGATAATTTTTCACATCCATGGGAGTTCATTCAGATTTAGATGGACATTTGACATTGGTGGCATGATAAGAGACATCTATTCCTCCACTTTTCATTGGTGTGAGAGCGTGCTGATTTGGGATCCTGGCATTGGCATGTTTGGTGCACTACTTTATTGGGATCATGATGAGTTGCTTCATAGCTTTGGGCATAATGATATTTATATCAAAGTGGACCAGCAAAAGCTTAAAGGAGATACACATGGGAAGACATACCAAGGTCCTATATTAATATGGGATCCAGGTAATTGTATTTGATACATGTGATTGCTTCAGGACAAACAATCTTGGGTTGGGAGGACTTTAATGTCCCCTTTTCTCTCAGTGATCACCTAGAGTATATTATTAGCCTATTTTATTCCCATAGGTTAATTGGATTTATTTAAGGGAATGAATTAATTAATTAAATGTTAAATAGTCCTAAGTCCTATGGGATTATTTAAATTTAATTAATTAGTAGTTAGACATACTTTATTTTATAAAGTGACTTTATAATAACGTCAATGACAAATTATAAAGTAAAGTCACTTTTGAGGGGAAAAGTAATTTAAAAGACAAATTAAATAAAGTACTACTTTCAAAAAGGAAAAGTATTATAAAAGGAGGAAAAAGTGCAATGAGGATTCATTCTTGAGTTGTTATTTTCAAAGAAACTTTTCCTTGAGAACTTGAGTTTTAGCTTGCAGGTTCAATAAACCCTAGGACAAAAACCCTAGAGGTTTTGGCTATATGGATGGAAACCCAGATTAGCCACTTGGTGAATTCATCTCAGGATTCACAATTGCACATAATTGATTAGTTTTCATGGAGATTCGGTTATATGTCTTGTAGATTTTTAGAGGGTTTTTTATTTTATGTGTGGAGGCATTCCAGGTTTGTGTTACTTGATGGCATTGAGCATCTTCTGATTTGTAATAACAACATGTGTATGTAAACAACAATATATTTCTATATCAAATAATTTCATTGGCTTATTTAGATTCTTTGTATTGCATTGATTGATTTCTTTGAAAATCTATATTTTTCATCTTGCATGTTTAATCTGCTTGTTTTCATGTCACAATATTACATTATGATGAAACAAAACATGAGCAAAAACAAAAAACTCATATAAGATTTGAAGCAATATCCGAGACTAGGTTATTTCACACAATACTGACAAATGATGTAATTCAATATAATTTTTCTAATTTTTTTTTCTGATAATGTATGTAAGAGGAATGGTTTCAATCCACTTCATAAAGTACTCAATGGCGGTCATGATAAACTTGTGTCCATTAGATGAAGGGGGTTAATATTTCCTACAAGGTTGAGTCCCCATTGATAGAAGGGTCATGGAGTTCTTGTGTTGGTGCATGAATGAGATCCCCATGTATCTAACATTGGTGGCAATTCTTGACAAAAAATGTAAGCATCATGTTCCATTGTGGACCAATAGCAACCAATTTGCATTAATTTATTAGCTAAGGTAGTGCCACTAGAATTAGCCCCACATATACCAGCATGTACCTATTTAAGGCAGTCTAAGATTCGGTTTCATCTAGAAATCTAAGGAGAGTACTATCAAGGCTCCTTTAGTATAGGGTATCACTGATGATAGCATAGTGAGAGTTATGGAGAATAAAGGTTCTTTGATTAGTGGATAAGTAAGGCAGAAGGATAGGACCGAGAAGATAATTGTATGTCTTTGTATCAAGGTGAATCAAGACCAACGATTTTGGACATGAGTTCAATATCGAGAACATTGAATGTGGGGATCAAAATATGTTCTACTAAGAACTAATAGTGATGTACATAATGTGGCATATGTAGAAGAGATTCAATGGTAGTCATGGCATCAATTACTTTGTTATTTTCTTCGGGTATTTGCTCAAATATAATGTAAGTGAAGAATAATTTGAAGCTAACAAACACTTTATTGTAGGGCATGAGTTTTTCATCCTTTGTAAGATATTCATCATCGACTTTATGAATAGTTGTGAGTCACCATAGACATAAAGATCTTGAAATTTTCATTTATAGATGTTCTCAATCAAGTTATTAAAGCTTCATGTTCAACAGTGTTGTTTATGCAAGATAATGCCAATCTATAAGACTCAGGAATTTAATCTCCTTGTGGTGTGATAAACAAGGCTCCTACTTTAGATCCATGCTAGCTAATGATCCATCAAAGTATAACTTCCATTGATTGGAATGATTCTACTATGAATATTGCTTCATTAGAGAAATCTAATATCAAGGTTTGATATAATGTAGTTGGCACATCTACTAATTGATCAACTATGACTCATCCTTTAATTACTTTTTTATCTAAATTCTTGATGTTGAACTCATTAAGGATCATGACCCATTTAGATAGTCTACTAGTAAGTGTTGCTTTTGTCAATAGGCACTTTGGTGGATCAATCTTGGCAATGAGCTTAGTTTAGTGACTTAGCATGTAGTGTTGAATCTTTTGAGAAGAAAAACAATAGCAAGACATGTATGCTCAATAGGTGTATAATTGTGTTCATATCCCATTCAGGTATGATTGATGTAATAGATAGCTCTCTCTTTTCCTAAATATTTGTGTTGTGCTAAGATAGTTGCTAATGTTGATGATGTAGCTAAAATATATTTAAGAGAAATTGTTATCATTCAATGGCTAAAATGAGTGCTGGTGGTGACAACAAATAATACTTCAAATGTTGAAAAATTTCTTGACACTTAACATCCCACTTGAATGTGACACCTTTGTGAAGCAAATGTTGAAAATGATGACACCTATTAGCTAACTAAGCAAAGAATCTGCAGACAAACTGAAATTTCCCTTACAGACTATGTAGGTGACTCAAATTGGTAGGAGGATACATGTCTATTATTTCTTCGACTTTTGGTCTATCTATATCTATGCTTCTATATGAAATAATGTAGCCAAGGAGTTTTCCTAAAGTCACTCCAAAGACACTTTTTAGGATTCAATCTAATTTTGCATTTCTTCAATTTCACAATATTTTTTGCTAGTACCTCACAATGACTTTCTTATGTAAAAGATTTTCCTAACAATTCATCAACATAGTCTCCCATAAGAGTGCGCATCATGTCGTGGAAGACAACAGTCATAGATTTTAGATAGGTGACCTCAACATTCTTGAGATCAAAGGACATTATGTTCCAACAATAAGTTCCCTAAGGATAAGTAAAAGTGGTCTTATGTTGATCTTCACGTCCAATTGTGATCTAATTATATCCAAAGAAATTGACCATTAGTGATAAAATTGTATGCCTAGTTGTTAGATATTGATGCAGGAGCATCCCTGTTCTTGGCAATCTTGCATGAACCAAAAACATTTTCCTTTCAGTTTGTTTCTTGTTTTGCAGTTCCAGTATTTCTTTCAACATTTGTTTTTGTTTTCTCACCGGATATTGCGGAGTTGGTTTTGGTTCGAGGACATGTTCATCAATCTTATCCTCGGTCCGCGGGACATTTGGATCTTTTTCCAGCAAGTTATTGCTTCTAGAATGTGGGACAATTTTTCTTTCTTGTGTACCAGAGCCACCTAGACCTATTTGCTATTGTTGATGCTTGCGGATCTTTTTCGTTGCTTATGGAGCCTGATTTTGTTGTTTCCAATGTTCCTTGGCATGTGGCCGACCTTCCCTTAGGTCCGCACTTCATCCTTTGGATTTTTCGAAGCGATCTCTTTGACGGAGGCCAAACTTGTTGGTTTACATGTTTCATCTTGTTCATTTGTGTTTGTTTCATCTTGGGCCGATGCAGATCATCCTTGATCATATAAATCCATGTAATTAAGCATTTAGAAATCAATTTTTAGAACATAGAAGATAGATATGAAGATTAGGAGTTCCAGAGTTGGCTCACATTCTTTCTTCCGTCGAATGTTGCATAACACGCATGTTTATTAGTCATGCCTATGAGCCAAATTTGTGAGCCCATATATTGCCAATAGTTTGTAATCAATTTTATGATATAATAAATCTGATCTTGCATTGTCTCCATCACATTGTGTAGTTTGAGTTATGTTTTATTTGTTGCATAGTCTAGATTGTTCTCTTTGAGAACCCTCTTAATCATGACTGCATCAAGTGGTATAAGTGATATTTCATTTTGGAGATTGTGGAGTCTTGTAAGATTTCGTTGTGGGGTGGTGGAATTGAGGATCTAACTCGCAACTGCAAAGGACTTGCGTGAAGATGGCGCAAAGAAATGCTAGAGGTGGTGGAGTGTGTGGAAATGTAGGCCCTGATGTGATGAAAATGTTGAGGCGAATTGCAGCTTGATTGGGAGTTGTTGAAACGACCCAGAGACAAGGTTGACATATTGAAGATGTGAGAGATGATGAAGGAGAAGTTGAGGCGAGAGAAGGAGTAGAAAATTAACCGGCGATCGATCTAGAAGAAGAGATGTTCTTGAGGGTTTTGAGTAGAGTGAACACCAAACCACATTTTACCCCATCAGATTATGATGGCAAGTTGGATTCAGATGAATTGATGGATTGGATCTCAGAGATGGAAAAGTATTTTGATTTTGAGAACACTGCAGAAGAATGGAAGGTGAAATATGCCTATACTAGGTTGAGATGTCATGTGTCTCTTTGGTGGGAAAATTTGCAGGTAGACCGACAAAGAAGAGGTAAAGAAAAGATCAAATCATGGGAGCGGATGGTTAGCAAGTTGAAATTGAAGTTCTTGCTTGCTGACTATCAAGTGAATTTGTTCTGAAATTTGCAGAACCTAAAGCAGAAGGAAACTAGTGTGAAGTACACCGAAGCATTCTACAAGCTGAACATCAGATCTAGACATGTCAATGATGAGGTTGAACAAGTTGCCTAATATTTGAATGAATTGTGGATGTCGATAGAAGATGAACTCAATTTGATTAATTTGTAGAGTGTTGAAGAAGCTTATCAATATGCTTTGAAGGTGGAAGAGAAGTTGAATAAAAGACATGAGCAGAAGCAGCGAGGAAGATCCTATACCAGAGGTCGAGGAACCTGTGTAGATCAAAATAAAGACAAGGAAGTTAGTCGAGATGGTAGTTCGTACTGGAGAGATGACATAAATTTTTACCTGAAGAAAGAAAATGAAGGTTACCGGAATGAGGATTATGGAAAGGAAGACAAAAGACAAGAAAAGAGAGTGTTTAAATGAACCTTCTTTAAATGCGGAGGAGAAGGACATCGTGCCTTTGAATGCAAGAAGACAGAGAACCGTGAAAGAGCGGCCTTGGTAGAAGAGGAACCTACCGAATAAGGTAATAGACCATAGGATGGAGAGTTGCTGATGATGAGGAGAGCATTATATCATACCGAAGGAGAGCAAGAGCCCTTGCAAAGGAAGAATTTATTTAAGACAAGATGCAGAGTAGCTGGCAAGTGTTGTAAAGTTATAATTGACAGTGGTGGTATTGATAACCTTGTTTCAGAAGAAATGGTGACTAAGTTGATTTTGGAGAGGTTGAAACACCCTAAGCCATATCAAATAGCATGGATTCAAGATGAGCATAAGGTATTAGTAAGTGAACAATGTTTGGTAAAATTGAAAATTGGAACTTATCATGATGAAATTCTGTGTGATATTATGTCTATGGATGTATGTCATATGTTGTTGGGTAGACCTTGGCAGTATGATAGACAAGTGATGCATGATGGAAGAAGGAATATATATACTGTTGTGGCTAATGGGGAGAAAGAGATCTTGTTGCCTTTGGAGGAGCCCATGAAGAGTGAATTTTGTACTAATGCCATAATTTGTCTAGTTGATAGAAGGAAGTTCCTGGATGGGATGAGACATGAGAATATGTGCTTTGCCTTAATTCCTAAGAAGACTGAGAATTTGGAGCCTGAAGAAGAACCACCAGAGGAGATAAAAGACTTGCTGACAGAGTATGGAAACATCATTTCACATAATGTACCTAACGGATTACCCCCTTGTGAGAAGTATCAGTCATTGCATGGACCTGATTCCCGGAGCTAGTTTGCCTAATAAAGCAACACATCGGATGACACTGATAGAGAATGAGGAGTTAAATAGATAAGTGCAAGATTTGTTGAGGAAAGGTTTGATCCAAGAGAGTTTGAGTCCTTGTGCAGTTCCAATAGTATTAGAATCCAAGAAGAATGGAGAATGGAGGACGTGTACTAATTCCAGAGCAATAAACAAGATAACAGTGAAGTATTGATTCCCTTTGCCTAGGATGGATGACATAAGATATTGTTTGAGTGGAGCTAGATATTATACAAAGATAGACTTGAAGAGTGGATACCATCACATCAGTTCCAGAGAAGGAGATGAGTGGAAGACAATGTTCAAGACAAATGAAGGATTGTATGAATGGTTGGTGATGCCTTTTGGACTGACCAATGCACCGAGCACTTTCATGAGATTCATGAATGAGATATTGAAGAAATTTTTGGGTAAGTTTGTTATTGTGTACTTGGATGACATTCTGATTTTCAGTAAGACAAAGGAAGAACATATGTTGCATGTAAGACAAGTTTTGCAGAGGTTGAGAGGAGAAGTTGCTGATAAACATTAAGAAGTGCAGTTTCATGAAGGAAGAGTTAGTTTACTTGGGATTTGTGATATCTGCAGATGGATTGAAGATGGATCCTGAGAAGATAAAAGCAATTGTTGATTGGCCTACACCAGAGAGCATTGGAGAGGTAAGATCATTTCATGGATTGGCTAGTTTCTACCAGAAGTTCATCAAAAATCTCGGTTAAAATTGCAGCCCTAGGACAAAAACAATGAGAGGAGATAGAAAGGATTTCAAGTGGACAACCAGAGAAAATAGGAGCTTGGGATTGTTGAAGCAAAAGTTGACAGAGCAGCTTGTGTTGGCTTTACCAAATTTTAACAAAGTCTTTCAAGTGGACTGTGATGCAAGTGGGAATGCAATTGGAGCAGTGTTGAGTCAAGAGGGAAGACCGGTAGCTTATTTCAGTGAGAAATTGAATGATGTAAGGAGGAGGTATTCGGTGTATGATCAGGAATTTTATGTCATAATTCAAGCATTGAAGAAGTAGAGAAATTATTTGCTGACTAAGGAGTTTGTGTTGTATACCGATCATCAAGCTTTGTAATATTTGAACAGTCAAGGTAAGTTGAATCAAAGACACAGGAGATGGGTAAAGTACTTGCAGAGTTGTACTTTTGTTTTGAATCATAGGAGTGGAAAATCAAATAAAGTTGCAGATGCTCTGAGCAAAAGGAGAAATTTGCTAATAGAGATGAGAATAGAAGTATTGGGTTTTGAGGAATTAAAGAACTTGTATGAGGATGACTTGGATTTTGTAGAACCTTGGAGAGCTTACACAGAACTTGTTGCGATGGATAGGAGTAAGTGGTTGGACTATTTCATTCAAGATGAGATGTTGTTCAGAGGAAATCAGTGGTGTATACCCTGGAGCTCTATGAGAGAAAATCTGATAAAGGAGAAGCATAATGGAGGATTATCCAGACACTTTGGAGTAGACAAGACAACAACATTGGTAAGTGAGAATTACTTTTGGCCTCAAATTCATAAGGGTGTTAGGAAATTTGTTCAAAGCTGTAGAATTTGTCAAACAAAAAAAGGTGGCAGTCATAATGTTGGACTGTATAAGCCTTTGACAGTTCTAGAGAGACCTTGGGAGGACATAAACATATATTTCATACTTGGCTTACCTTAAAACACAAAGAGGATATGATTCTATATTTGTGGTGGTGGATAGATTCTTGAAGATGGCACATTTCATACCTTGTAAGAAGATGACAGATGCAATACATGTTGTTGACCTATTTTTCAAAGAAGTGGTAAGATTGCATGGATTACCTAAAAGCATAGTTTCTGATAGAGATACTAAGTTTGTTGGATATTTTTGGAGAACACTTTGGAAGAAGATGAAGACAAATTTGAAGTTCAGTTCTACTTTTCACCCACAGACTGATGGGTAGATAGAGGTAGTAAAGAGGAGTTTGGGAAACTTGTTGAGATGCTTAGTTGGAGAAAAAACCAGAAGTTGGGATTTGATTCTTGCACAAGCAGAATTTGCCTACAATAATTTAGTGAACAGGAGTACCGGAAGAACACCTTTTGAGATTGTTACTAGAGCACACCCTAGAGGCATATCAGAATTGAGAGACATTAGTAATGAGGATAAGCGGGATGCAAAAGAAGAAGAATTTGCAGAGCATATGAAAAAGGTGCATGATCAAGTTAAACAACATTTGGAGGACATGGACAACAAGTATAAGGAGAAGGCAGATGAGAAGAGGAGACATAAGGAATTTGAAGTTGGAGATGAAGTGATGGTATATCTGAGAAAGGAAAGATTCCCAGTTGGTACCTACAATAAGTTGCAAATGAGGAAGTTTGGACCTTGTAAGATCTTGAAGAAATTCAGTTCCAGAAATGCATATGAAGCGGAGTTACTAGATACTTTGGGTATTTCACCTATCTTCAACATTGCAGACTTGTATCAATATCATAAGGTGGAATTCAATGCAAGCAATGCAACAGACTTGGAGAAGAAGATTCCCTAGAAGGTATCAAACCAGATTGAAGAGATCTTGGATAGCAGACTTGGGCATAACACTCACAACAAGCGGTACAAAGAGTATCTTGTGAAGTGGAAAGGCAAACCAATTGAAGATTCATTATGGATTTCTCAGGCTGACATAGACCGTCTTGGTTTTCTTGCAGCCCCAACAAAGTGAGAGGCTCACTTTTCAATCAACCCTAGATGTCTGATGTAGGAGCATCCTTGGTTCTTAGCAATCTTGCATCAACCAAAAATATTTTCCTTTCAGTTTGTTTCCTGTTTTGCAGTTTCAATATTTCGTTCAGCATTTCTTTCTGTTTGCTCACTAGATGTTGTGGAGCTGGTTTTGGTTTGAGGACATGTTCATCAATCTTATCCTTGGTCCGCGAGACATTTGCATCTTTTTCTGGCAAGTTATCGCTTCCGGAATGTGGGACAATTTTTCTTTCTTGTGTACTGGAGCCTCTTGGACCTATTTGCTATTGTTGATGCTTGCAAATCTTTTCCATTGCTTGCGGAGCCTGATTTTGTTGTTTCCAACGTTCCTTGGTGTGCGGTCAACCTTCCCTTAGGTTCGCACTTCATCCTTTGGATTTTTCAAAGGGATCTCTTTGGCAGAGGCCAACCTTGTTGTTTTACACATTTCATCTTGTTCATCGACATTTGTTTCATCTTGGGTTAGCGTAGATCATCCTTGATCATATGAATCCATGTAATTAACCATTTAGAAATCAATTTTTAGAACATTGAAGATAGCTCTGAAGATTAGGAGTTCCAGAGTTGGCTCGCATTCTTGCTTGAGCCGAATTTTGCATAACATGCATGTTTAGTACTCAGGCTTGTGAGCCTGTATTATATAATAATTCCGATCTTGCATTGTCTCCACCACATTGTGTACTTTGAGTTGTGTTTTATATGCTGCACGGTCCAGATTGTTCTCTTTGAGGAAACCTCCTAACCGTGACTGCATTAGATCTACTATCATGTGAATGTTTGGTAAAGGAAAGTCATCCTTAGGGAAGCTTTGTTTACATCTTGAAATCAATACGCATGTGAATGCTCCCAGTCGATTCATTGAATAGAAATAGATTTAGAATCCACTCTACATAATCAATGGATCAAATGAATCTGACATCTAACAAGTTTTGGAGTTCTTTGACTAATAAAACAATATGGGGATGGATTTTTCTTAGCTTTTGTTTGACAAGTTTGGCACTTGGAGAGATTGTGAAGTGATGTAAGACCAGCTTAGGATCAAGTCTAGGCATATCAACATATGACCAAGCAAATTTGTTTTGTTTCTCTATGAAGATTTTATAAAGTCGTGTTTTTCTTTTGTGGAAAAAAGTGTTGCAAAGTGGATGATCCTAGGATTCTTAGATGTACTACTAATGTTAATCTCTTCTAATTTCTCAATAATAAGTGGTGATCTCTCTTGATTGATAGGGAGTATGTGAAGATTGCCATCATTAGACACCGTAGAAAGTTTTTCACCCTCTGATACATCCTTTATTTCTACTATTACACGATCTAGAAGTGCCTTTTAGTTTTCACTAGGAAACTATTTCTTATTTTTATATTTTTACGATTGGAAGGATTGGCACATGCTCCAAAGTATGCTATAGCATCAAGATATCTAGTAAATTTAGCTTATAGTTCCATAAAATCAACTATATCTTCACCGTTCTGAATAAATCCAAAACTCAGAGGTCCTCATCAATACTAATTGATGAGTTGTGGGTGAATGAAAGGGAGGTTATCATTGGTTTGTGCAAAGGCAATGGACATGAAAGTTAAGGTGAATATAGAGGAATATTTTGGTTCCCAAAATATATCAATGTGTACAAAGGATTCTATGTAAGTATTCCCATCATTTTCTTTGACTATAGGACAAACATTAACTTCCTTGCCAAAGATTAACTTAGTACCAAGGGTCATGCTTCTTATACTTATAATTCATAGTAGGTTGAATATGTTCTTTTATGCCTTGATTTTGAATTTCAAGACCACTATGACCATTATATCCCTTTTATTCTATTATATTAAATCCCTTACCATACTTCTCAATCAGTAGCTTGACAGTTTCTTGATCTTCTTCATCTTTGTATAGCCATTGCGATATATCTTCTTATATATTTTCCTTCTATAGGTCAATCCCACTTTGTGAAGGTAGTGGGTTTTCATTGTATAACAACCTTTGGATCTTGATGTGTCGGGTGAGATTTCCCATAAGATGTAGGTGATGGTAGTAGCAATCCAATACAAAAGCTCTTATTGATGTCATATACACCAACCCCCCTTATCTCAGACTTGAACGTTGATCTGAGGAATGGAAGTGGATGGAATAGAAATATTGGATAATGAGGCTGGGTGGATATAAGTGAACAAAAAGGAGGATGAAGCTTCACTATTGTTGGGAACTTGGCATGCAATTGTTCTTCTTAAAGTGTAGCAATATTAAAATGGATCAAGATCACTTGGTATTGTAATCTTAGTTCCAGTATTGGGAAACTTAAGGCATTGGTGGAAAGTGGATGGAACAGCCTTCATGGTCCGTATCCATAGTTGACCAAAGAGAAGGTGTTATGGAGAATAAAGGTCCAACACTTTGAACATATAGTATCTTGTATTGTTAGACCAACTTGAGTGGGAAGCGTGATTACACCTCTGGAAAAGGGCTTTGCATCATCATATGCTTTTATGAAAATCCTCTTTGTAGTATCAATGACTTCCTCATGATATCCCAATGCTTTGACCAATTTTAAGGTACAATTATTGAAGCCTTCTCCTCCGCCTATCAATAATCATCTAATCGTATTCTTGTGTATGAAGACTTCTAGATGGAGAATAAAGTGGTGTATGCAATGGGACACCATGATAAGTGAATGCAATATGATGGGTGGTTGTGAGATATCCTACCATAGCTTGCAATTGATCAAAATTTATGTGTATAGGTAGGGATGAATCTTGAAGTGCTTTTCTAAGACACCCTTGTGAGTATGAGATATACATAAAAGCTTAAGGATGGATATTTATGCTAGTGTTTTTTCTCAGATATTTTATGAGATTGTATTGATTTTGTGCTTGGGATTTTGAAGTGGCCCCTTGACTTGAGTCACTTTGGATCTAGAAGTAGCTACTACACATTCAATAATTTTACATAAAATCTCAAGGATAGATATTTGTGTTGGTGTTTTTTCTAGACAGTCAACACACGATTATTAACTTGGAGGATTCAATTGACTATATATTTATAGGCTACGCTTGTACAATTGGCATTGTTGTTTTTGGTCGGTAATAAGATATTTTATTAATACTCAAAATATAATACAAAATTTGGAGTATATTCCATCCAGTGCCTTCTGGTTCACAATATCAGCCTTGAAACCATATGTCCAAAAAATAGGAGCATGACAAGCCCTAACCCTACATCTACCATCCCCACCATTCAACCATATACATAGTGGCAAAAAACACCAATATAGACACCACTATCAACTGAAACACCGCCCATCGCCCATACATACTTCACCCATGATGAAGAGTTTTATACTCGCACACTGTGGTTGAAACCTCAATTTTGGACATCTTCCCAGGTGTAAAAAATTTTCAACCAACAATGCCATCAAAATAACATCAACAAATTTGTTAATAAATGCATTTAAACCTCATTTATCAACCTCATGAACATACTTGGAATATTCCTCACTCTAAATGGCATCACCTTCCACATATATAATCTATCAATTGTCTTAGATGTGGTCTTCCAATCATCTAAATTTGTTTTTAATAGAATGATAACCACTCTTGAGTTCAATCTTAAAAAAGAATTTCATTTCATATAAATAATCTAATAAGCCACCCACACATGGTAACGGAAAACCTATACTTGATGGTGATCTTGTTCATTATTGTGGAATTTATGTGCCTTCTCCATTCACCTACCTTCTTCGGTGCAAGGGGTCAATGTCTCATTGATTAAACCTCTTTCCAACAACACTTTTACTTTCTTATTGAGTCCTACACCCACATAAGATTCATTTTGAGCAATACCTTGCTTGGTAAAATGGATCCTATAAAAAAGAATCAATATGAGATGCTCCACACTATTTGTAATCCCATGTGGCTTCAATCTCCAACTCCATGCAATTGTGCAAGACCTCCTCATGCACAAGCTTGAGAACTACTATGCAACATGTAATGTCCCCATTTTAGCAGACTTGGATTTTGTGAGATTAGCCTATTATCTTGACCCTCGTAGGCTAATGTGTTGGATAGAGGGTCTTTTGAGGATTGGTATCATCTCTAGTGTTCAGAGTGCTTCAGTTTGGTCTTCGTTTGGCATCATTCGGACATCATTTGCTCTACTTCCTATTTTTAGTAAGTCTTGGGATGTTAGAGATGGACCCCTGCTTTTTTTAGTAAAGGGGGTATGGTCATATGCAGCTTCATCATGTCAGCTCCCAGTTCAGACGACGTTCAAAAATGTTGAATATTAATGGAGATATTAATGTTTATTTAGTTTAAATAAGCATTAATGTTTTGAGCTTATATTATTAAGTTATAATATAATTTTATATTATAACTTAAGGAAGGGTCCAAGTATCATTAAAGGGGACCATTTAATTAATTAATTGTGGCTTTTTTACCAAGGTGAAATATTAAATGACAAAGTGAAAATATTATATCATTAAATGTCATTTAATATCATTAATTGATTTAATGTCTTATTGGAGAAAATCGAACCTTCATGGGAAATATATATAAGGCTTTTGAAAAGAAGAGAAGGGAGATTGATCATTGTTATTTTTGATGAGAAGACTTGTCTCTTGGCTTTGGAGAAGAAGCTGGGGTTTCTGCAGCTTGTCCAGAGTATCGGCATTGGAGAACGTGAAGACTTCATTGCATCAACAATCTGAGGGTGTGAGATATTCATCTGAAGTTGCTCCTAGGGTTGGCTTCATCCAGAAGTTGACATTGTGCTGATTGGGGATTTCTTTTCAGATTTATTGGCATAGCTGAGGGCATATGTATATTGCAAACTCAGAACATCATACAAAGGGTTTATTTGCTGCTACAGTGTCGTGAACAGTGCGCGTGAACAGTGCGCTACAATACCCGTGAATAGTAAATCGCTACAGTACCCATGAATAGTAAACACTATAGTACCGGTGAACAGTAAACGCTATAGTACCTTGCCAATTTTGTGGTCTTTGTGGAGACCAAATTGGAGATGTTTGTTCAGATTTATGATGAAGATTGAATAAGGAGTCTTTGGTTGCTGCTTCTACATTCTGCAAACCTCTGTAGCCACCTTCATCTCCTACAGATTGGGGTCGATTGATATTCCAGGTGACATTCAACATTGATCAGCCACTTAGCTTTCATGCCAACTGTTTGCTTAAATGTCTAATGGCTGTAGGTGTACTTTGGGATGCATAACAAGTGTTTGTCTTAATGTCTACTAGTTGTACTAGTTAATTTCAGTCATTTCATGTGTGTGTAAGCTTTAAAACAGCTAGCATATCATTTCTATAACAACTTTGCATTGTTAGAAGCTTTCCATAACTTCATTTGCAGCCTACAAACCCAAATAAGACAAATAAAGAATTCACTACTGCGGCTTCAAACATTGTATGCCAAGTGTTTGACAATATTCCTTGGGGTTCAATAAGCGAAACAGGGTCATATTAGCCAGGGGATACTACAATGGTATCAGAGCAGTTTCCTGCCAACCTGTTGAGTAGATTGATTCAGCTAGTTAATCATGGTTACTTCAAGTACCCAGAATCAGTGGGACCAGAATATGAAGCAAGTGTATTCCTCACTTGAAAAGTTAAAACAAAACCAGAAGAAGCTGGATGAATTGATTTCACACCCTGCAAAACTTGATAGAATTGCTCGGTATATGACATCTATTTTTAAGGATAAAAAGGTGAAACTTGAAGAGAATGTGGTGATTATTGGCACTCAAGAAATTGTTATCAGTCATGATAACAAGTCTGATTTTCATGACAGCAGCCTTACACTTGAGCGTAATGATGATTTGAAAGTCATGGAAAGTTCAGAAATTGTTGTGGGAGTGACCTTGAGTATTGGCACTCGTGATACAAGTGTCAAGAATGAGGATTGCATGGGAATTTTGGCTCATAAGAGTTTTGATCTACATGACAGCAGTGATGAAATTTTGCATCAGCATGAGAGAGCAGTGACTAGACATGTGCAAGATGCTTCTATTAAGTCGCTGCATGAAGGTACTCGAGATTTGGGTACTAATGGGGTAATGTGTGATGTGGATTCATGTCATTTAGAGTCTGATTTTTCAGATCAGACCTTAGAAAACAAGTTTGAAGATTCATGCTTTGGCATAGGATCCCAAAATCATAAGTTGGATGACCATGTAGTTACATTGGAAGTGGAAATGTGTGAAGATATTGTCATAACAACAACTTCTACCTTGCCAGTTGAGCCATCCTACAAGGTACATAGCAGCAGTACCTTAGATATTGATGTGTGCACAATTGATTGCACACATGATGTTGTTGATCACAAGGTGAGTGATGTTGATTCAGTTTCATACCATAGTGAAGATTTGGGTGGAAAGAATGAGTCACAGGGGTATCATCATCTGGCTGGGTAGTTGAAGGTTAATGATGATATGATTGCTACACCTTTGGAGCATTTTGATGTCGCTCGACAAATGTTGGCGACCTTTGGTTGGAGTACTCCTGAGACATATGAGCACGGTGATAGTAGCCTTTCCCTAGCAGAGTTCCATGCACTCTGAGCAGCTATTGGGATAATGAAACAGAATTACTTGCAGTTACTTGCTGATAGGGATTATCTTCTCAAGTGGGATTGCACTTGCTATGATGCACTAAAGGGAAAGGAGGAGGAGGTTGACGAGCTCACCCATGAGCTTGAGGTGACTATGGACTCGTTGGAGAGCGCTCAGTTAGCCCTTCATGAGTCACAGTCACAGGTTGAGGAACTTACTGTGGCATTGAGTTTAGCACAGTCTTCACCATCTGTGGATACAATTGAGTTTCCTATAGCATCACTTGGTGATGAGTTTACACCCACAGGTTGTAGTGATGGGTATGTTGAGGATGTGGTTACATCCGTCACTGATGCAGGTACAGGTGACTTAGCTGGGATGAGTAGTTGGGTTGAGAGTAGCAGAGAACCACTTGTTGCATTAGGTTCTCCCGAGGTTAGTGCTATGACAAATGATACAGGTCAGATTGTTGATAGCTCTTGTGTGGCAGTGGTGGACTCTCCAGAGAGTTGTGTGTTAGTACACGACGTTACTCCATCTACTCCACATGGAACTCGCATAGTGTCATCTAGTTGGGAGTATGGCTCTCATGTAGATTTGTTTCCCTCTCCTGGAAGCAAACCTGTTACTTCATCCCATGCAGCTGATTTTGGATGCCAGCTGCTTGTTTCTCAGAGTCAGAGTGATCAGTTGCAGGTCTTAGAGGATAAGGTTGACTCAACCTTATATTGTTTTTACTGCACAGATTCATTTATTGAGTACCTTCTTGAGAGTCCTGAGTTTCGAGAGGGTCCGTTTGGAGCCACCAAGGATACTCTCATTCGAGGTTCTCTCGCCATCAGGGGTGGTGTGGGAGTAATTATTGATACTCTGACTACAATGCTTCCTAATAGAGATTTTGTGATTGGGTTTGCAGAGAGGGTAACCAGAGCCCCTACCCAATCAACTGTTCGAGGTTAGAGATTGGAGCCATCTCATGATTCCAGTATTGTTAGAGATGAGCCCTTGACCGAGGTTGGAGCGTTTTATCGCAACTACACAGTGAGGAGTGCTCACCACTTTTCTTTTGATCCACATGTGGAGGACTTGATGATGCATCGACGTGGATTGGCTTCAGGATTATACCATCCATTGTGGGATGGAGAGTTACCATTTTCAGTAGATGGAACTAGCAGTTGCAAGTACTCGACTCAGTTGATTGTTGGTGGCTCCTTGCTCGAGCAGTGTTCAGTTTCCCATCATGTTGATGTGTATCCGGTGGAGATTGTTACTCCTATGACACAGAGGCTATCTTTGGATACATGGCTTCAGAGAGACTATGGTGACAATGGGCATGATGGTTTAGTTGGATATCACATCCATGAGGGTTTAGCAGAGGTTGTGGAGAGATTTTGCATAGCAAATGTTTCCAGGTACTCCTATCTTCACAGTACAGATGGATGTGTGTATAGATTGCACTGGGATCCAGGTGATGACAGAGTTAGTGTTGCAGTTTGGATAGGTCTCATGTGTTGGCTTCACCACATCTCACATGGTGAAGTGGCAATCAGTGTTGAGCAGCAAAAGTCTAAGGGAGGTTTACATGGCAGATTTCTACCCTGGATTTCGAATCCAGGTATACTTTGTGGGACACTAGCGAGTATGTTGAGGGATCCTTTGTGTGCATCCGAGTTCCGGTTAATGTTCCTTGGTAGGTTTCATTGCATGTACATGGTGTGCATCGTTGGTAGTCTCATTTCAGGTTCTCATTTACATGATTTGTCTCAGATGCATAGTTTAGTTGCACATGTGTTAGATGATATGTTTGGCAACTTATCTTGCGCAATTTTGGGAAGCAAACATTGTCAATTTTCAGAGTTGCTTCCACTTGATGTTCATGTTCTTGTGACACCTGTAGTTGAGGTTGATTTAGTTTGGCAGGTCTTGTTAGTTGTGCCCTTGGTGTGGGAATTACAGGAGTTGGTTGGTAATACCAGGGACATTACACAGGTCTTCATTTGGGATCCAGGTGGAGGAGTTTCTTTGCAGTCGATATTGCTTGGGGACAAGCAATTTCAGGAGGGGCGGACTGTAATGTCCCCATTTTAGCAGACTTGGATTTTGTGAGATTAGCCTATTATCCTGACCCTCGTAGGCTAATGTGTTGGATAGAGGGTCTTTTGAGGATTGGTATCATCTCCAGTGTTCAGAGTGCTTCAATTTGGTCTTCGTTTGGCATCATTCAGACATCATTTGCTCTACTTCCTATTTTTAGTAAGTCTTGGGATGTTAGAGATGGACCCCTACTATTTTTAGTAAAAGGGGTATGGTCATATGCAGCTTCATCATGTCAGCTCCTAGTTCAGACGGCATTCAAAAATGTTGAATATTAATGGAGATATTAATGTTTATTTAGTTTAAATAAACATTAATGTTTTGAGCTTATATTATTAAGTTATAATATAATTTTATATTATAACTTAAGGGTCCAAGTATCATTAAAGGGGACCATTTAATTAATTAATTGTGGCTTTTTTACCAAGGTGAAATATTAAATGACAAAGTGAAAATATTATATCATTAAATGTCATTTAATATCATTAATTGATTTAATGTCTTATTGGAGAAAATCGAACCTTCATGGGAAATACATATAAGGCTTTTGAAAAGAAGAGAAGGGAGATTGGTCATTGTTATTTTTGATGAGAAGACTTGTCTCTTGGCTTTGGAGAAGAAGCTGAGGTTTCTGCAGCTTTTCCAGAGTATCGGCATTGGAGAACGTGAAGACTTCATTGCATCAGCAATCTGAGGGTGTGAGATATTCATCTGAAGTTGCTCCTAGGGTTGGCTTCATCCAGAAGTTGACATTGTGTTGATTGGGGATTTCTTTTCAGATTTATTGGCATAGCTGAGGGCATATGTATATGGCAGACTCAGAACATCATACAAAGGGTTTATTTGCTGCTACAGTGTCATGAACAGTGCACGTGAACAGTGCGCTACAATACCCATGAATAGTAAATCGCTACAGTACTCGTGAATAGTAAACACTATAGTACCGGTGAACAGTAAACGCTACAGTACCTTGCCAATTTTGTGGTCTTTGTGGAGACCAAATTGGAGATGTTTGTTCATATTTATGATGAAGATTGAATAAGGAGTCTTTGGCTGCTTCTTCTACATTCCGCAAACCCCTGTAGCCGCTTTCATCTCCTACAGATTGGGGTCGATTGATATTCCAGGTGACATTCAACATTGATTAGCCACTTAGCTTTCATGCCAACTGTTTGCTTAAATGCCTAATGGTTGTAGGTGTACTTTGGGATGCATAACAAGTGTTTGTCTTAATGTCTACTAGCTGTACTAGTTAATTTCAGTCATTTCATGTGTGTGTAAGCTCTAAAACAGCTAGCATATCATTTCTATAACAACTTTGCATTGTTAGAAGCTTTCCATAACTTCATTTGCAGCCTACAAACCCAAAGAATACAAATAAAGAATTCACTACAGCGGCTTCAAACATTGTATGCCAAGTGTTTGACAATATTCCTTGGGGTTCAATAAGCGAAACAGGGTCAGATTAGCCAAGGGATACTACACAACACTAATACATGTTCCTTATGTCTTCAAGGAAGTCCTTGTTTCTCAACTACATTATATGACTAGTTTTCCCTCTTACCCTTCATGCATGGGAAACAACTCAATTTTTTTTACTATCCTTCTTAGTGGTGAAGGTGTTCTTCCCCTTACACACGATGCTTTTTTCATACTACAATGGCTTGCACAATACATGGTACACATCCAATAATATTGCATTGCACTATACCTCATCCACATGTAGTGTGTAATTAACCTTATGTTGTCATGTCATAATGAGTTAGTTATTCGTTTTACAACCAAGAAACCTTGTATCTCTATTTTTAAAACCATCTCTTTAGACATGAAGTTGTATGTGTTGCCTCAATCAATTATCGACTTGCAAACTTATCATCCAATTTTCATTTGGTGCAAAAGATGCTCCTCAAGAATATTTCATTTTTTCTTTGGTTGAATTGAGCAACACGTTGCACAACATCAAATTCTCTATGTGCTCTAAAGTAGTTTTTTTTGCTTCACTCTCCTCAAACAATCCCGATCTTACTCAAATACCCAATGACCCACTTGTGCACACTCAAAGCAAATCTTTCTTCAAGCACCTCAAATGTAGCCTCCCCTCCCTTTGCAACTTGAAGTCAGTTCTCCGCTAGAGATCAATTAGACACAAAACTTGTTTTCACAATCTGTTTTTATCTTTTGCGACTGTGTTTGCCTCCCTAGATCATGTTTGACTTTACCACCCCTACCCTTAACCACAGAGCTCTACTGTCTGTGGGATAACTTCTCTAATTTGAGGGCAAGTTAGTCGACCTCAACAAAATGTACTTTCTGCAAACAAATCTGATCTTAAATCAAGATGCAAAACCCATTGACATACCTATAGATTTCTCACATCATCTTCCATATCATCTACATGAATAATAACTCAAATGATTCTATGTATTCTTTCATGGATGTCTCCCAACAAAAAATTTGAAGACTTTTGAACAAGTCTAGGGTGTTGTTTTGCAACATAATTTTTTCTTTGAGCTTTATTGCCATTCAACCCAAATTAGAAATCTATCTTTCTCCTAGCATGGTCTCTTTGCACAAAATACCACCACAAGGCAACATGTCCCTTAAATGTTGTGCTTACATACTTGTCTCTAGTGGTCTTCAATTGCTTCAAATTCAAAAAAAACTCCAACTTTGTTATCCAATATATTAATTCCTTGAGATTCGAACTTTTAAAGGAGGTTGGTAGATCAACCCTTGGTTTGTTTCTAGCTTTCACTATGGCTCTTGCAAATATATTATCTGCAATGACTTCTTCATTGAAGTCAATATCTTTGGCTTCTTGTGTGACATCTATCTCATCCCCATTGATGTCTAATGTCGTAGTTGCTCCTCTTCTCTACACAACTTCTATTACATCAAGGCTTTCCTAGAGGGCCCTCATTGTATCAGCAAGGTCTGCCAAACATGGTACTAGAATAGCTACATAGTTTAAATGACTAGTGGTTCAAATGAGGTTGAAGGCCCCACATATTTGAAAATTTTTGCTGCTCCATGCCATAGCCTAAAATATTGTGGCTTTGATAGTAAAGCCTTCACTTTAGTGTATAATCCACTACAATCAGTATTCTTTTGTAAAATTCAGTTATGTCCAAGAACCCAATGTTTACTAACTCAAAAATAAATTAAACACTTTTCATGACTTGCATGTCTTAGAAATGATCTATTTGCCACAGTATACTTGACTGTTTTGCCAAATTGGAAAAGTCACGAATTTACATTACAAGATGGTCAGAAAAGAGAAAAAAGTTCAAGTCGCATTTTCTTCATATGGTTGCACAAACACCGAAAACATCATTCCTCATGCTATCAGTTTACATGTGTTAATGCCAATTAGCCATTCATGGTTATCTAATGCATTCTGAAATACCTTGAGAATTTGAATTATATTTGATCCTTGTCCAAATTAACAAAGGTATCATGAACTTCAGATAACCACCATGCAAATTATTCATATAGGTGATATTTATGATTAATGTTGGAACCTATTTGTGGTTAACTATAGCCTGTATAACTAGCATAAGCCCCACTGATTTCATGATAACAAGAAGCACTGCATTGTGAAAAAATCTGAAGAAACACAAGAATACAAGAAGCTGTGTGTAAGAATTAAAAATGGATCCCACTAAGTGGGGCCAACATGTCAGTCAAAGTTCTGGCAATTATCAAGTTCTTGTGATTTACATGCTAGCCTTAGTTCCAACATATTTGCAACAAAGGCCGTTTATTAGCACTTATGGTTTAGGAGTAAAATACACCAATGATACAAGAATCTTAAGTATAAAACAATACAATACTTTGAAGTCATTTATATAATCCATCATATTATCATATACTTTCAGCTAAAAAAATATCAACCCAAAATATATAGCAAATGAGACAATTTAAAGTTCCATTATGCTGCAATTTGAGTATAGGTCTATCAATCCAACCCAAAGCACTTTTAGGTCATGGAATCAACTTTCTTATGACACATTATAAATTAAGTGTAAATATATGTACAAACATGGTAATGAAAAGGAAACAATAGGAAAAACATTGCAATTGAATTACAGGCCTTCAACTGCACATGTTCAGGTGATATTTGCTGTCTTTTGAGATTTCCTTCAGTCTCAAATAATTCATAATCAAATTATTTTCATCACTTATGTTTTGGGTCCAAATATTCTGAAGCAATTCAGAAAATATATACCTGTTTGTACAAGAACAAAAAAAAGAATATCTCACATAATCAGTCTTAGTGTAAGGAATAATATATTTTGATACATGGTGCAGATTACATAGATGGACTGTCATTAGCATGAGCAGGTCTTGCATTCAACAGAGGTTGGAGAGCTTTGACGACAATACTCATGTTTGGGCGAAAATCAGCTTCATACTGTACACACAAGGCAGCAACTGCTGCCATCTGTTTGAATTGTTCAGAACAGAAAGGTGAAAAATCGATAAAACACCACTTCTAATTTGCAAGCTTTACAAAGAAGAGACAATGAATGAGAGAGAGACGTTTACATAACTCCAGAAACTACCATTCAATTTAAGATTCTAGCATGCTTTTGACACCTGCAGGAAATGTTCTAATTTTCCACTTATAAGGGATTGCTCTTTGGTATGATAGTGTATAAATTAACAGTCAACATGCATTTAACTGTGAAAAAAGGAGGTACAAAGATTTTATTCTCTACATCATTGTGAACAAATGAGAAATTAGTTGGGGAGATGAAATGACACAATAAATTTCGCTTTCAAAATCAACTCTTCATCTAGAAGCATTACAGAATTTTATAACTGCAAAGGGAAAAAAAAACTAAAGAAGATATATGAAATGCAAAATCCCATGAATCATGATAATTATGATAGCAAGTTGCACCTGCAGTCTCAGCTAAGGTACATCTGACTGGTTGTTGCACGAAAACAGAATTGATACGTACATTAATATGAGGGATTTAAAATATGAATTGAAAATACAGGCCACCATTGCCACAATGCACACAATTACCTAGCTGATGACAACCATCAGCTGTGGCCAAGATCTACCTGTGACAACTGAAGGACTATAGATGGTGCAGCAAAAACCCAAAGATGCAAGTTGACATATTTGAGGTTAGTACAATTCAAGGTTTTAGGGAAATTAAAGAAAGAAAGCAGCTCCTTTAGAATAGCAACGCCAGAAATGAAACTTGTAAAGTCTGAAAACTTCCTATAGATGGTTTGTTTTAAGTATTTTCGTCTCTTACTATACATAATACAATAGGAATGAAGTTTGATATTACAGAGAAAAATCAACCTAAATATCCTTAAAAAAGTACAACACACACAAAATACCTATCCATCTATCTATCTATATATATATATATATAAGCCTACACGTGTTCTCCAGGTGTAAATAAACAGCTGTTGATAAAACTTTGCAGTGTTCAAATGAGAAAAACATAAACCATAAAAACAAGTGGAAATAGAACTAGAGAGCAACTGAAAGCACTCTACATTGAAAAAAGTACCAATGCAAGGAAACAAATCACAAAAATGTCATTAAGAAGTCTTCGGCTATAGTCAGGCTTCATAGAAAGTAAAAGAAATCAAAAGCACTGTGCTAATTCTAACCTTGGCAATTGCTTTAGGTGGATAGTCTCCTTTCAACCTTGGATCCACACATTGCTTCACTTTGTCCTCACTAAGTCTTGGAGTTGCCTGCAAAAATATAACTAAAAGGTTTCAGTGAGTCCTATATTTTGTGCGGCCTCCTTGCTCAGACTAGTATTGTCTCAGCCATTTGGTTCTTGTAAGGGTAGGGACCTTTGTTTTCCTAATACTTAATCAAAAACATATTACTGTATACTTCATTCTTGGAAAACACAAGCTGCATATAAAGAAGACTGTAATATCTCAACCCTATTTATACCAACCAAAGAAAAACGAAAAAATATTGTTCCTTTTTGATAGGTTTCTTGTTTGATACCAAAGTATGAATTCCATTTTATTATTAAAATTAAACACTTCTGAAGGTTTGGATCTTCATATATCAGAAGGAATAGCTAGTATTACCCAAGTTACAAGACTCTGCTGACCACGTGGCAATGTATGATCAACTGGCTTTCTCCCCGTCAACAGCTCTAGAAGTACAACACCAAAGCTGTAAACATCACTCTTTTGACTAAGTTGTCCTGTCAGTGCATATCTGTCACACAAAAGATAAATAAATATAATCATTAGACTTGACATGCGAGAACTTTCAAAAACAATAGGCATTTGACCATTGCCAACCGTATTTTCCATTTTGTATTATTGTTGACTGGGAAACATAAGCAGCTAAGTATTCCAGCCAAACAGAGAAGGGGAACATAGGTATAATCATGATATCATGACAAGTGGTCCACCTGGACATGCCATCAGAGGCCATGACCAGATCCCAGTCATTCAGGATATTTCAGGCACAAGTTGTACCCTCCACTCTCCCCTTTTATTTCACATTTTTTGGGACACCTTGGACATATCCGTTTTTATTCTTTTGAGAATGCCCTGGTATCCTCGGGATATGAATGGGGGCCATCAAGACATCCTTTGACCATCTAGGGATGCAAAGGCATCCTGTAGAGCCAAACAAAACACAAGAAAATATTTAAAAACAGTCAAAAAGAATGTTTGTAAAATCAATTAAAACATTAAAGGGGAGTTCACCAAAGTGCCCAACCATTAGATTCACCTCATACCCTAAACCTAATGTCCATTGTTATTTTACATTCACCTAAAGAGAGGACAATGGGAGAAAGAAGAGGAAGAAGAAAGAAGATGAAAAGAAGAGAAATGTGAAAGGAATGGAAAGCAAGAGGAAGAGGAAGGTCTTCATTGCAATCAAAGACAAAATTGTATATATGCATTGACATTAAACTTTAAATTTATTTTTTCTTCTTTTGCAAATGTGAAAACCATTTAGTTCATTTTTAATATTTTATCAATTTCATAGTATTTTTATTTAAGACATCAAACCATTGGACAATAATTATATTTATTGCCCAATGGTTCAATATTTTGAATAATCATAATCATATTTTTTGTTTCAATTTCAAATGAGAAAGAATTCAAGAAATTGCTGCTGTCCTTCTGATTCTTTTGCGCTTGCATAAAATTGAAATATGTGCTTAACTTCAATTTTTTTTGTCCTTGCAATAAGTTGAAAATAAAAAAATACTGTTTTTTGTTTCTGTTTTTGCATTGTGTTTTAAACATTGCTTTCCTTTTCACACTTACTAAGGCCTTTTCTTCATTGGAATTGAGATTTTAAATGTTGCTGTCTTATTTTTGGCAGTTCTCCAAAGTGCTGGTTTTTATTTTTTATCAATTGAGCTTAAAGATGCATTATAGATTGGTTAAAAATGCTGTCGTTTTTAAGTATATATCGCTTTCTTCTTGTTTACTATAATATCCCCACAATTTTTTTATTTTTTTTTAACACAACAAGATTCACTTGTTAAGGTTAGAATAATCAAACTTGTGCAGAAAGGAAATGCTGAAGGTAACCCTTTCACTTTCTGATCACCAAGAGCCCAATATGGGAGGGTGAGAGCATACGGTGTCAAGGGGATTGTTAACTCAAATAACCGCTGGAAATGAAATCTCAAATACAATATTGGGCGGTAAGCCAGCCCCTTCCGCTTATCCAGCAGGTGTAAGAACTACTACAGCAGTATGGCGGTGCAACCATCCAATTAGAAGATTACAAACTGAAGAACAACAATCATTCGACCGCTTATGCAGCGGGAGGACTAGAAATTAAATAGCAATCAACTCAACCGTTTATTCAACGGGAGAACAGTGTTACAATAGATAGGAAGGCGGCAAGCCAACCTCTTCCACTTATGCAGTGGGACAAAGAGCAACAATCCAAGTATATAGTTGTTAGTACTACTAATTAGCTTTACAATGCAAACATGGATTACAAAATTACTAGAATCACTGTCCAAACTAGGCGGCAAGACCAGCCTCTTCCACTTATGCAGTGGGGCTAAGAGAGTTCAAATGAATTGTTGTTAGTACTACTAACCAGCATTACAATATAATTCATCATGGATATTCAAATGCCAAAACCCAAACTAACAGCTGAAACTTATTACCAAGACTCTTCACACCACACCAATAGACTCACACACCTGAAAACCAGCTTCAACCCCCCATAACTAAATCTGATATGAATGAACAACAGGCTGGAAATACAGACCAGCAACATGAAAATCTTCACAAACACATCTAAATCACTCCCAACACACCCAAATTATCTCTAAACACACTCCAAAGACCCTAGGCATAAAGCGATTAAGGCAACACTGAGGAAATGACTCCAACAAAACACAATCAGCATAACACACCACCCAAACACCTTAGGCAAAAACGTGTTGTCCTCATTTTTTGTTTTCAAAAATGATGGACCATTACATAAATTTTTTGTCAAAATTTGAAAATTTTACTCTGACACGCTTCTCGAGACATAATTTCTCCTTACCCTTTGACTGGACTAATCCTCAGTCCATCCGCAAACCACGTTTCAAATTTCATCGCATTCTGCTTTTGTTTGCTATGTTTTTCCTTCAATTTCGGGTTTTTTCTCCCTAACTGTAGGTGGGAAATTTTCCTTAAGTTGCAAGTTTTAATGTTTTCCTTTGTTTTAGTCTTTGTAGGGAAATTTTAAGTTAGTTACAAGTGCACTTTATGAAATTAAAACTTGCAACTTACTTTTTTATTTCCCCCTTGTTGCTTTTTGGCTTTTTAAGTCATAATAGGAACTTTTTGGATATATTACAGGGTAATTTTAAAAATTATAAAGTTAAATGAACTTGTAATTCTTTTATAAAGTTCCTATTTAAGTGATTTTAGTTGTAATAAGGATTTTATTTCCCCATTACATGTTCTTTTTGAAGTTAAGTTATTAAAACCTGTAAAGGGGATTTTATTTTCCCCTTACAAGTTATTGTGACTTGTTGATATCTCTCATAAACCCGATTTGCCTTATGAATGAAAATAAAGGCATTTTAAACTTGTTAAAGGGTTTTTAAAACAAGATTACATGTGATTGAAGACATTTTTTGAACTTGTTATTCCTTGCTAAGAACTCGACCAAGCATTTTTCCTCTCCTAAACCGATTTTGCCACAAATTCTTCCCAATTTTTGTTGAGAAATTCATGGATCAAGGAGGCGATATGGTTTCATGGCAGATTTTGTGAGTTTGAGAACACGTTGCGAATGATTTGGTAGCCGTTTCATGTTGCATTTTACCTCTTCAAAGACGTCTTTTACATGCCACGATTTGGGGTTTGCTTGCCACGATTTTACTCCATGTTTGGGCGTTTGGCATTGTTCTTCTCCTACGTGGTATTTCCTTGAAGATTTGACCCTTTCTACTCGCATTTTGTAACACGTTTTTACTATTTATGCTTCAAATCTGAGTTTGGAAGAAATGTGGCAAGGGTTTTGGTGTCTATTTCTATTTAAAGGATTGTTTCTTCCTTTCAAAGATTGTATCATCTTTTGAAGAGGCATCTTAGTTAAGCAAGGTAAAATTTCTTTTGGTTTTGCTTTCATTTTTCTTTCTTGCTTTGTTTATTTTCTCTTCTTGTTTGATCTTTCTAGTTGTATATATGTGTTTATTTTGATAATTCTTGCCTAAAACGGTTTTGTGAGAGATTTTCCCCTTTGCAAAGCAATTTGTAAATTGCATTGATCTTCCCCATTTTCCCTCTTTACTTGCATTCGGGATTTTAAATCCCGATTGCACATTGTTCTTCCCCACTTGTATACTTGTAAAACATTCCCCAAGATCCGAAATTGGTCAAAAGCCAAGTTTCAAGCATCCCCATTTATTTCCCATCTTCCTCTCACAAAATTGTGAAATGCAAGGGTTAGAGTTTTTCCCATTGGAAGAAGGAAAGATAATAGTTGCAGTTGATCTTGATGTTGCTTTGACACTTTTAAGTCTTCATCGCAGCATACCAGGTTGTTCTTCAATGTCAAATTTGTTGTCATCTTCCGTTCCAAAGAAGATGAAATATAAATATGACAAATACCAGAATGAGATTTCTCCTACACAGGTTTCCTCCCCTATGGATCATATCAAGGATACAAAAATTGGGCATGTTGACATGTCAGAATTCATCAAAAGGGTGGAGGATCCGCAGGATAGTAATATGCAGCGTTTGCTGGATAGCCATATACATCATGCGTCTTCTTTTCCGGTGGCTGCCCTAGAACCTAAATTTGTTCTTGCTTGTGCTCACCATTTCGACAAGGAGACAAGAACCATTAGAAATGATGATGGGGAGGCAATAATACGCCTTGATGCGGATACTATTGAGAAAGTCGTTAGAATACCGTCAGCACCTGTGTATATGGAGATTTCCAAGGATAGTGCAGCTGAGTACTATGTCAAGAGGGAAAAGGACTGCAAACGTCACATTAATAGATGGATCCATGAGCTGTGAGTTGCTTTCACAAGGTGGGATAAGTTATACCGTTGTGACTTCAAGTGGAAAATTGTAGACATCATTACTCTCCTTAGCAGAATGTTAGGTCTTGAGCATTCTAATGTTTTTGAGCCTTGGATGTATCAGTTTATCATGTTCATAAGGCAGTCCCATCACATCTCATGGGGAGAAATTATCAGTAATGCTTTGTGTGAACCAAAGTTCCCAGACTCGGACTCGGCTCTGACTCGGCAAGGCTGACTCGACTCGTGACTCGGCAATGACTCGGCAACGACTTGGCAAAATAAGAAAACCCTTGAAATTTAGAGATTTTTAATGATTTAAAACTTGTTTTATACACCCATTATTGAATTAAGCTTAAAGACACTATAACATCATCAAATAGAAGCTAATTTGATCACATACATAAACATACATCCATCACATGCGTAGAAATGTAAATTGTAGTTTGGGGACGGCAGGGGGACAGCGACGGGGGGGTGGCGGGGTGGTGGTGCTGATATAGTTATACATATACATATAGTACTTGAAAAACTAGTTTTGAAAAGATGTATGATAGTATTACAATATAAGAATTACATTTTCAAATGAGACTATAGGAAATTTGAAATACTAAATCTAAATACCAATTACCAAGATTTCTAAGTTGTGTTGTTATATGTAGCCTAATCAGACTCGGAGGTTAGATTTTCCCTACTTCTATCGACACGGTTTCCCCCTATATTTTTCAACGGGGGTTTGGGGGCAGCGCCCCCAAGTTGGGGTCAAGGGGCAGCACCCCTTGCGCGTTCCTTGTTGCGATACAGGGCGGGGTCGAGGGGCAGCGCCCCGCGAGACCAAAAAATCATTAAAAAATGTTATTTATTTATTTTTGTTTTTTACTGCACTTTTTTAAGTGACTCTGGCCGAGTCATGACCCTTGGACTCGGCAAGTCAGGGAGTAACTCGCTGACTCGGCGAGTCAGGCGAGTCACGACCCCTGACCCGTCCGAGCCCGGGTCAGGGTCACCGTGACCCGGCAGGGGTCACCCGGCCCGCTGACTCGCGTGACTCGCCGCGAGTCACAGAACTCTGGTGTGAACAACTTGCAGCAATCCCTACCACTATGACATTTTACATGAACTCATACTTAGTGTATTTGGCAGCGTCACTTAGACATTTCCTTGGTCTTTCTACCAAGGGTGATTGCTCGCTTATACCAGTGTGGGGGTACTACGATCAGCTGCCCTTGAGAACCAGCAGGTTACATTTCAAAAGGGTTCAGGATGCATTCTTTGGTTATTTCATGTGTCAGTTTGACAAGACTCTAAAGAATAGAAGAATATTAGATGAGGCATGGGAAAGGCTGAATGAGTATGGTTGCTTGTTCCTTCAATTCCCGACTTTCACTTATATGAGAGTTGGATCTTACAATGGGCAGCCATACATGCTCCCTAGATACTCAGCTGATAAGATTATTTTTATGGAGTTGGGAAGACAAATCATGGAGGTTCATGCACACCAATCTGTCAAGCATAAGGTTGGAATGGGGATTTCTACAACTAACCCATTGAAGATTGGTCGATACTCCCTCATCACATCCACCAAAGCGAAAGCTATGGAGACCAAGATGCACGAGATAAAACTCAAAAGGTTTAAGTCAAAGGCAGATTTTGACTACCGAGGTATGAAGGAGAGAATCAAAAAGTCCTTCATACATGTGCACCGCATAGAAGATATCCGTGTGGATCTCCGTATAGAAAAGGAGGTTCTTAAGATGGATTACTGCAGGCTCACCCTTGAGAAGGTTATTGATTTGAACCTGGTGGATATTCCGCAAGGGATGATTGATGATGGAAATGTGCTTGATCCAGAGTATGTCTCACGGAGGGTTGATAAAGCCCCACTTCCTTTAATCTAGTGGTCACATAAAGAATGCACGTCCATTCTTGAGAGATTTCAGCCCATTTTAGCTAACATCAGCACTTGGCTTAAAGGTAATAGTGTTAGGCTCATCAAGATCAAGGTCGGAAAAGAAGATGATTCTATGGGGCCTCTTGGACGTAAGTCTGAGATTCAGATTGACAACAAGGAAGGTGCATCATCTTCAGGCACGAGGATCAAATTGTGGGTTAGTCGAGCAATCGTGCTTCCTCCTAAGGAGATGACAGTTCGTGGGAAAGAAAAGTCCCAAATTCACATTCATGTGATTGATCCTGATGATCCGAAGGAAGGACAACAATCAAATGATGCTCCTAAGTCACTTGCTTCAAAGTCACCTCATGAGATTCCCTCCCCAGTTTCCATGGAGCTGCCTCTATCTCCTCCTGACATAGTAGTGGATGAGTCTCCTCAGAATGTCGTTCCCATTTCAGCAGTTGAGCCACCTCTTGATCATCAACAAGAGAGTTTGCTGGAAATCTTTGAGGATACTCCTGCATGTATTCATTTGTCAGAGATTGATACCTCTACTTCCAGCTTTGAGGGGTTTATGAAACAATCTTCATGCCCTTTGGTTACTGGACAAGCCATGGTTGCCATCCAGACAAATACTTTCCCCAGGGTGACCATGGTTGTTCAAACAGAAACTGCTTCTCCTTTGCTTTCAACTACTACTGAAGGAGAACTAGTCGTTTTACCTCCATGGCTTAGTTCTTTCACTCCCAAGAGGAAGAAGTAGGAAATTTCTCCTGATGTCTTTGATTATCAGCAGCTTAAGCAATCTAGGCCCAAGGTTGCTAAAAGAGCCAAGACGGTCTCAAGGGTAACATTTGACAGCAACAAGATGAAATTAGTAGAAATTGTTGAGCCCCTTATAGATAAGCCACACGTGGAAATGCAAGCTGCTGATTACAGGGTCACAAGGATAGAATTGGGTAAGAAAACGCATAAAGTGGTCAAGCATGATGCCCAACAATCCGCAACTTCACTAATACAACGGTATGATGAACTTCTAGCGAAGAAAGACAAGCTAGAAGAGGAGAATAGGCAACTTGTTGTAGTTCATAAAATCACAAAACCTGTTGGTGAAGGGAGTAATCCTTCAAGTTCTTCTGGTTCACAAGAATCAATTTGGGGAGTTGAAAGAGCTGCTTAGAAGGTACAAGCGTTGGACTCTTGGGTGGATCAGCTTCATGATGTGTGCGCAAGTGCTGAAAGACATATTCCAAATGATGGCTAAGTTGGAGACCATTGAAGAAAAATTGAATCATACCTCCGAGACTTTCAAACAGAACTTGGAAAGGGTCGAAGGAAGCTTGATGGTTTGGCGCAAGATGCTTCAACAACAGTTGAGTGTTCTTCAGGAGCATGACATTATTCCTCCCAAGGTCATGTATCTAGAATTTGAAGAGCTCCTAGAGAACAAAGCCCTCGTTCTCAAATCCCTCATTGAAGAGATTGATGACGCATTGAGATTGCGAGTTGAAGTATTCCAAGGTGTTGTTTCTCGTTGTGAGAAGGCCTCTTGCAATATCATGGGTCAGAATGGGGAGTTGATACTAGAAGAAGAAGTTCTCGCAGATCTACAGATGAAGATTCATAATGAGTGGAGAAGTGAGCAATTTTCAGCTGCTTCAATTCAAGTTTTAATGAAACATCAAATCTTCTTGTAGGAAATCCAGTCTACTTTGGAGAAGAACAACTCTATGCTTCTTCAATGCCATGTGTTGGTTGAAAATTTTGTACACTTGTGAAAGCAAACAAAATTGTGGCTTCAACCACAGTGTGTGAGTATGAAACTCTCCTAATTAAGGGAAGGCTCCCCCTATCTATCTAAAACTAAAATAAAAACAGGATGGGACAAAAACCTTCTTTCTTTCTTCAAGAAAGCCTATATCCTTTTCTCTCCTTAGAAAAGCGATAGCAAGAAAATGTATAATAATGGTAACAACTTCAAATGAAAACGAGAGAAAGGAAATGAAGTTTCCTGAAAGCTCAAAGACTCCCGTCACTTCCTTCGGGATGGGACAGTAATATCAAGCTCAAAGACTTGACTATTGGAAGTCCTATCTACCCTTTGCTATACTAAATTTTACAACGAATAAAAGACAACAGCTCAAAGACTGGAATAATTTATTCTTTCAACACAAAGACAAGAACTAATGCAAGCTCAAAGACTTGCTGCTATTTCTTATCAAACAATATTTTTTCCTCAAGAATAGACGCAAGCTCAAAGACTTGTTGCTCCTTCGAGAGATTTTCCTATTTCAATTAATCTTCTCTACTTGCAACTCAAAGACTTCAAATCAGATTAGACTAAGCTCCTTTATAAACACTTTGCATGGAAGAAATAAAAAGATTCAAACTCAAACATGTAGCTCAAAGACTCAAAACTTGAGTAATCCTTCTTTATTATTCTTCAAAACTTTCAATTCACATACATAAGCTCAAAGACTGCTTGCTGTAAATTTGGCAGAGTTTTTGCTTGCTTTTCAAAAGATAAAAATTACAATGGACTCTCTCTTCTATTTATAAGAGAGGAGCCTTGAGAGAAAGGTGGGAGGATCCTAACTAACTTGAGAGATTCTCTCAACCACCAAGACTTATTCAATAACTAACTAAGACTTATTCCAACTACAGTCCTGATTGAACACAACTTGTAGTTGCTTTACATGTAATTACAAAAGTGCAAGTAATAAGTTAACTTGCAATTACAAAGTTATTTTTTTACATGTAACTTGTCAGAACGAAATTACAAATGCATAACTAAAACTATTCCATGTGTCTAAAGACACGACTCTAACTACATCATCCTTTGTCTGTGATGATCTTCATGTCACTTCAGGATGCTAGAACTTGAAGTATTCTGGATTGGTAAAGACATCTTGAACCGGAACGGGAACTTGCATCCTTGTCTTCTTGCTTGGGGTAGTACTATCTTTTCAGGAGGGAAAGGGTTGCCTTCCTCTTTTCATGTCATGACCATCTTTGTCTTGAAAGCATTCTATGCTCTCAACCATGAATTGTTGTTGTCTCTCTTCTTTGTATCATCCTCCATTCTTGAAATTTGCTTGCAAAATAAGGCCCATTCCTTAATCCATTGATTTGGTAGATCGTGTGTGCAAACCGGACTGACAAGGGAAGAGATAAATTGATGCAAAAATGGGCTCACAAGTGAATTCCGGGTTTTGGAAGTTGCATTACATGTGTGGGAAAAACAAGAGCATTAACTTGCAATTGTGGAGAACAAACATGCAACTTTATATGTGTAATGGGTAACTCCAAGTTTGCACTTGTAATTGGACCTTTAGAACTCATTTTCAACTGTTTTTTGAGTGCATTTTGGACCAATTTCGGGTTCTGGATGGCTGACCGCAAGTAGACTTTGAATGGGGAAAATGAATGAAGGTGTGAAATGAGTGAATGAAATGGTGGAAATAGGGATCTTGATATGAGAGAAATGAAGCTTATGACCAAAAACAACAAGTGCGGATGGTTATGAATGGATTTTTGAAGAACTCTTGGAACTTTGCCATGCAAAAATTGGAAGAACTTTCAACTTGCAATCCGGATTTCAAAACCCGAAATTGGGAAGAACTTGATTTTTTAAATCATTGAAGCTTGATTTTTGGACTAAAGAAGGTAAGTCTTTGTCCAAAAAGGGAAGAACACTCAAAACATTCCTCTTGCAAATGTTTGGGAAGAACATCAAGGGGTAGAACTCTTTACACTTGCAAATCTCTTTGCAAATTTGGGAAGAACACATCTTTCTTATTTTGAAACTTGATTTTTGGACCAAAGAAGGTTAAGTCTTTGTCCAAAAAGGGAAGAACACTAATTTTCCTCTTACTTGCAATCGGGTTTTTAAAACCCGAATGCAAGTAAAGGAGAAATTCCAAAGGGGAAGAACAACTTTACTTTACAAATTTCTTTGTAAAATGGGAAATTTCCTCTCACAAACCCATTATGAACATGAACAAAACTAAAACTAAAACAAGAAAATGCAAGGAAAGAAAGACAAAAATAAAAATTACCTTGCAAAGTTGAGAAGAGATCCAAACTTGAAGAATCAACCAAACATGGAAGATGAAGCCCTCAAATGGGAAGAATGCGTATCTTAACAAAACCCGTGATTGTTTTTTAAGGTCTTTTTACAAATCCGCAACCACAAATGCGCATAAAATGGTTTGATCAAAGCATAGAATCCAACGCATTTATGATAGAGCCAAAAACGCCTTGAGATTAGATGGATTCAACCTCCCAAATCATAGTCAAAAACGCCTTGAATGCGTGATTTAGAAAAACGGCTTCAAGAAGACAAATGCACAATAAAATGGTTTGAACAAATGCGCAAAAAATGGGTCTTGAATCCTTCAAAGTTGCAAGAAATTCACACTCGGAAGGAATCCCTAAATTTCCTCCAAGAAATGCAAACTCAAATCAGCTTGCAATGGCATGGAAGAATTTCGAGTTTTAGAAACGAAACAACAAGTTTTACAAAAAGTTCATATTTTTGCCTTTAAGGCAAATTTCGGGTTTTAGAAAAGAAATTACAAGTAAAATTACTTGTAATAGGGAAATAGAATTCCCTTTACAAGGAATTTCACTTAAAACATGTAAAGGGTTTTAAAATCCCATTTACAAGTTTTATTTTAACATTATAAAAACAACTTTAAGTTATAAAGACATGTAAAAGGGTTTTAAAATCCCATTTACAAGTTTTTAAACACTTAAAGTCAAGCTACTGGTAATGGAGGTTTTACAACCCTCATTACAAGTTTTTAAACACTTAAAGTCAAGCTACTGGTAATGGGGGTTTTAAAACCCTCATTACAAGTTTTTATAAAAACTTGCAATTGGAGAAAAATTCCCCTATTAGCCTAAAAGCTTCAAGGGGGTTTTGAAAAACAAATTACCAGTTATTGGTAATCATCGAAAAATTCCCCTACATTGAAGCAAAAACATAGCAAACGGACTTGAAACTCGACGAAATTCAAAACTTAGCTTGTGGATGGATCAACGATCAATCCAACCCAAGGATGGGGCGAATTCCTACCTCGGGAAGCGTGCCATAGAGTAAAATCTTCAACATGCAGTGATTGTTCTGAAACCCGAAATTGCACAGAAAGCTAGGAAAAAGAAGACCAAAACTCACCAAAACTTGGACAATGATGACAAGGACACCCTCCCCCCCCCAAATGATTTGACACTATCAAATGTGAGTTTTGTACCTCGTAAAACGTGCCTTGGAGACAAAAATGACATTTTTTAGGCAAAAATTTGTAGGGGTTGTCACATTTTTGAGAATCCAAAAATGAGGACAACACCATGATACCAATGTGAAAACCATGATTGTTGCCAAAAACACCGACGAGCCGAATCCTATTGAGCTACGAACGATCATCTAGAAGTTCGAAGGATTCATGTTTTCACATGCTGCAACTTAACTGTTTTTCAACACTTAGTTGCATTTTTCAGAATTGTAATCTCTTAGTTGTAGTTTTTCTTTTGACAAGTTTACTTGTAAAAACATTTTGTAAATTGCAAGTCAAATCATTACTTGCACTTTTGTAATTACAAGTAGACGAGTAACAAGTCAATTTAGAATAGGACTTGTAACTTTGAATAAGTCATAGTTACTTATTTGAGAGAATTTCTCAAGTTAATTAGGATCCTCCCACCTTTTTCTCAAGACTCCTCTCTTATAAATACTTCAGGGGGTCTATTGTAATTTTTTTCTTTTGGAAAGCAAGCAAAAACTCTGCCAAATTTGCAACAAAGAAGTCTTTGAGCTTTTATGTGTAAATTGAAGAATTGAAAGGAATAGAAGAAAATTACTCAAGTGTTGAGAATAAAAAAAAAATTAAGGGGAATATTCCAATAACGCACGACCCCAAACACCTCCAGCAAAAACGTCTACAGCTGAAAAGTACGACTTGCAATATAAAATCCCATACTCCGAAATATTCAACAAAAACTTACAGGATGAATCACCCATGGCATAGGAATTGATCTAGCAAACACCCAGAACGAGATGACACACACACAAGGAGCTACGAGCAAAAACACACTTCAGCTACACTGGAAAACAGCAACCTGGAAACACACTACAATACTCCCAAAAATCAGAAATCTAATAAATAAATCTGCAACATTATCTTCAATCCACTCCTCTAAATGAAGAGCAGTCTCTAGCTTGACTAGTTGTTGTATTGCAAGCAAGAAATCAAGCGATGGCTAGGAGGTAAGCATTCCCTGAAGCTTTCCCTCTGCATTTCGGCAGCATTTCGTTATTAAATTGTTCTTGGATACCATAAATGAGGGCCAAGGTGCATATTTATAGCTTTCTCCTCAAGTCGAATTTCCTTTCCCTCCAATATGGGATTAAACATCCACATTCAAATCTCCTTTAATTTGCACTCATTTCATTTCATTTCACTTCGTCCACAAATCGCCCAAGGGATAATAAAATTTCATTTAGAACCAAAGTATTTTCTCCCTTTAGTGGCTGCCCTATATAGACAAATATAAGTCAATTGGTAGGATATAATTCTAATGAGAAAATACCTCAAACGGGATGTCCAACCCAACATAAGTCAAAAATAATTCTTAATTCTTCAAATCGACCCCCCTCAAGGTAGCAAATAAACTTTATGAAATATTCATAGAGTGAGATATGGCGTCCAAGGAAATGAAGTGAATTATTTTCATAAAATTAACATATTTCTTTCTAACGTGTCTATCATGCCTTAAACATAATTCACTTGTAAAATATTTTTCCTCAAGCATAAATCGCCCAAAATAAGCTCCAAGAATGCTGGAAGACAAACTGTACAAACTGACCTATCGGAAATAGCTATTTGAACTAGCCTGCTGAAAATAGAACCGAATCTCTAGATCATCATGCCAAGCTGGACTGCCATATATAGCTTGTGTTGTACTGGCTCAACTCAAAACCCTAAAAAAAGTACTTACTAAAAATAGTGTCTCCAAACTCCATTAGGGCACAAACCGGGAAGCAACTGTCACTTACTAAAAATAACACTTACTAAAAATAGCATAATGTTAAAAATAGTGTGTCCAAATGCAATTTAACCACATATTGAGTAGCCGTCACAACTTACTAAAAATAGTAAGTCTGGAAAAGTCTTCAGGTTCGTTTGCATGTCACACCATCGCGAAGCTCTCAGAAAACCCAAAAAAAAATCAAAGAATTTAGCTGCTTCCGCCTGTCGGTGTCTGTTTTATCATCTACCAAACATTAAGATAGGATACCCGAAGGTATTCTATCCTCTCCTAAAAAATCACTACTGATTCCAAGGTCTATATGTGCAAACAAGCGACTTTAGTGGAATAGCTTCTTGGGTAGTGTATGCTGCAATTTTCAAGGGGGACTTACGTATGACAAGTATTTTTGAACTGCTGGACTTAGATGAATTTAGCAATATAGGCTCTTCTTTTTTTTTTGGGAATTTTCTGGGATTTAGACTTTCAAAAGAAAGGGAAAAAGGGATAGGGTTTAGGAAGACTAATCTAATCCTACGAACTCTGGAGACAGTATCGATTGGGTACTCTCGAGAAACCAAACCTTGCTTCGCCACACTAGGGACAACTACACAAGGCCGGTGCAATCTTCAATGGGTTGTGCTTATGATCGAAATGTTGGGATGCACAGGGGATGGGCTCAGACTAACTTTGCATGGTAGAATGGAAATCATCTATTTACCAAAAGTATGAGCGGAAATACACCATCAATTGATACTTATCAAATCCTTCATTCAAATTAACAACAATGAAAGCAAATTTAAATTAATTTTAACTAAGTGTTGAGGCAATTGAAACCATGCAAATCATTCAAATAATAGAGATTACAAAGCAGCGCACATGCAATATATTATCTGGAAATGACCTTAAGCAACAATACATCAAAAACCTCACACTTTTCAAATGAGAGGAGGCAACCTTATATAGTTTCTCAAAAATAAATGAATGGCCGAGATCAAACAGTGATCAAGGGCCAAGATTGAAAGTCCTAATCCCTAATTAGGGTTTCCCGAAATACTATCAGTTCAAGCAAATGAAAGAGTAACAAGTGGCGCAGCTACTAATTCTACTGAGGTGAGTGGCCACTTTCCTCTTTCAGAGATTCAATGTATCTGGACACCACGAGCTTGACCTCCTCCATGGTGACACTTGGCAAACCGCCAATCTGGAAGTCGATGAGATCCACATCGTCGGCGCAAGTGGCAAGGATGCCTTCCCACTCCACTGCTTGGGTGAGGAAGTTGTCATCGATGGAGAGGAAGTTTGCAATCTTCGAAAGATTGCCTTTGTTAATCATCCCTGAATCTCGGAAGAAGCTTGCCTGAATCCTGGCTCTCAGGTTCTCTGCTTGTAAATGCTTCTCCCTTAGGCTTTCGTTCTGCCAGATCTCTAACGCCACACAAAATACCTTGCCCACGATCTCTCTAACCCTTGCCTCTGTCTCAAAACACTTGGTCTCGGATTTCTTTAGAACCTCAATCCGAGTGACCAGAGCATAGTACCACGTGCCGAAGTCGTATTTGTCCCCTGTTTGTATGATGCCTGCATCCACTAAACTCTTCTTTGACATGCTTCGGAAAACCTTCAGGTGGGGGAGTATTTCATTCTGAATTTCATCCACTTCTTCCCAATTGGATGCTAGATCCTGGATACGATCAATCAACAAAGAAGTTGCCTCATGTGCTGATACTAAGTTTTCGACCAGGGTGTCAACACGTATCACAGCGTCTGAAATCCACTTCTTTTCTTGAGTGTATGATCCCTTCATATCATCATAGTCCTTCATGGATCCCTGCTGAAGAGGCTGTGGTGATATTGTCCCTAGTCTACCCTTTTTTGGGCACTGCTATTTGGACTATCCTGAATCCGGCGCTGTCTCTCTGAATCAGGGAAAACTTCCTGGCTGGTTTGGGCGGTTTAGTTATAGCGGGTTCATTCACCTTCTCCAGGAATGCTGCGGTGACCTCCTCGATTGAGTGGGCATCCTTGGGAACCTTGGCCTTTATCCTTGCTCTCAGCCAATCAGGAATGGCTGATTGTTCTACAGTGTTCCGATCAAACTCATCATCTGCTTCTCCTAGGTTCGCTGGTATGCCATCCAAGAAGATTGTAGGGGCTTCAATCTGCCCCCTGTCTGGAGTTCGGAAGACCTTCTCCACCACTCCCTCAACTGGCTGGGAAAGCACTCTTACTTCATCATCAATCACATAGATGTTCATCTCTTGCTCCCCAATTGTACTTTGATAAGGCGCAATGGAAGCAGCACTTAGGATGGAGTGACTTTCGCTGGACTCTCTTCTCTCACCTACAGCCCTTTTCCCTGTGACCTTTGTGGAGCTTCCACCCAACTCCTGCCTCTTTCGAGACCCAACACTTTCTGGATTCCGAGCATCACCGGCGGAGGTACAAGGATTGACGGACAGAGTATCATCTACTCCCATTAATTCATAAGTTAAAGCCACACCTTTGGCCTTCAACTGTTTTGTCTTTTCGGACGCCCACCACCTTGAGTACTCAACCACCGACCTCATGAGGTCTGCTAGATCTGATTTTTCTCCCTCTCTCTAATCTATCAAGACTAAGGGTTCATTCTTCATCTTCTCAAAACCTGGCTGCTGAAGTTCTAGGCTTTCTTCTACCTGATCGGCAACTTTGAATACTTCCGTTGCTCTCACCATACTCAAAGGAATTCTTGACCAAAACCTCTTCCGGATCTCAAAACTATCAGCTGCATTAGCCCAGTAGTCTTCTAAATCTAGTCTGTGCTCGAACGTTGTCCCTTCGATCTTCTTTATCCTATGGAATGGATCAAAATCTTTTCTTGCCTTGTATTGGTAGAAGGGATACCAGGCTAGTTCTTTCTCAGCGGTGGTTGCAGCCTGTGATGATGGACATGTTTCCAGCCCATTACCAATTGTAAGTGAGGATGTCCCTGCCTTCTTCTCCTTATCCCTTTGAATCACTATATACTCCTCCAACTGTCTCACAACCTCGAGCAACACCACTCGGTTGGTAGGGCAAGCTGGAAGCTTGTATGGGGGCCCAAAGAATCCCTGAATTCGGAGGTAAGTGAACTTTGGATATTGGATGTACCAATATCCGAACCGACCGATGAAGTCCATAGACTCTTGAGAGAGCCTCTGGTGCAGGCCACCTTGAAGGGTCCAGGTAATGTGCATCAGGAAGGTATCATTCACCCTTTTGAAATGGAACTTCTCCTCCATATGGAGCTGGGGATAGCAATCATATATCGGAAATTGGTTCTCCTTGTTCCCAACTTCTCCTCTTCAAGTGAGACCTCTATACCTATAGGTCCTGGCTAAAGAATAGAACAAGTAAGAACTCATGAAGAAAGTCCTATTCGCTTCCAGATTCCTTAGCTGGCTGTCTAGGTTGTCGCTGATCATACGGGCCCAGTTTATCATTTTTACTCCATTGATTATTTCATTAATGAAATAATACATCCAGGGTTCGAATGGAGCTCCCTGAGGATTTCCTATTATTCTATTGAGCAAGACAATCATGTCCCTAATGTCCTCCTTGAAGTATGCTCGCACTAGGCTCTTTCTCTGGAGTTTGGAGGCGCCCTTTCTTGGCTTGTCTAGCCAGGAATGGTTAACTATGGCATCATATTCCTCCAGGTGGTCGTGGTACAGACTGTCAGCTTTGTCCTTTGTCATATATACTGCGTTGTGGTATTCGGGGATCCTGAAGACCTCTCTGATGGCCTCATCGCTGACATTTGCCAACACTCTTCCATCAAGTGCAACAATATCCTTACTGATGGGGTTGTAGTGTTTGGCACATTCAACTACTAGTTCATTGCACTGCATGGTGGGGAGGAAGTCGGCAACATGCACGATACCACTCTTCATCATTTTTCGCGCAATGGTGATAGGCACAAGGTTGTCCAGACCAAACATTCGCTTCTTAAACTCCCTCAGGTTGATGTGTCCGAGGTTGGTGTCGCTGATGTTCTTCCACTTGGAAGTCATCCTCGACTCTGGAGGAGCATCTTTATCTACCTGGAACTTCATGGTGCTTAAGACCTGCAGACGAATGATGAAAACTTTAAGTTAGAAAATTTCTGCAAAATAACGGGGCCGTGAAATGGCTAAGTGTAGGAAAATTTTCCATTTTTCACTCTCATACTTAGCCACCAAAATTGAATTTTCACCTCCAGACCCTCAGCCTTGAGGTCGGTTGAAGTCACCATCAAGTGTTAAAACTTTAAAAAAAATTTCATACTTAGCCCAAAAAAAATGATTTTCTTTCTCCAAAATTTTCGAAAAAATCATTTATTAAATTATGGAAAATATTCAGAAAATTCACAATTTTAATTTCACCTCTGACTTGGATAGGAGTAAGGCTAGACTTTTCTCCAAAATATTGAGAAAATTCAGAAAAGATGCCTTTCTCCAGAAATCTGTAAGCCTTCTGCCAAAAATATTATCCCACTTCCAGCAATATCTAGAATTTTCTCCAGATGATCTTCAAACTGACATACTTTACTAAGCTCTCCTTAGTAATTTTGAACTTCTTAGTGTAATAATGAATTTGATAATAAAGTATTTGTAGACAAGGCTTAAGAAAAACCCCTAAAATCATCCAACTCATACTTCTAATTCTAAAAACAACTTTCCATTTTGAATTAATATCTCAATAATTTTTTAATATTCCCTCAATATTCTCAAAAAAAACTTTCCATTTTGGATTTATTTTGAGGATTTTTTTTTTTTATTTAGATATTTCTTCATTTTGGATTTAATTTTGAAATCTCTGTGGATTTTGTGACATCATGTTGACTTTGTTTGACCTTCCATGTGTAGGTTGATTTTTCGAATTTTATCTCCATCTTCAAATTTTGGCGGACTTTGGATACCTCTCCAAGGTATGGCGGACTTTGGTGACCTCTCTCCCACCTTGGGCGGACTTTGGTGACCTCTCTCTCAGGACCCTCCTAGCCTATGGCGGACTTTGGAGGTTGCTCCCAAGGCATGGCGGACTTTGGTGTTGACTCCTCCATGGCCTCTCTAGGCATGGCGGACTTTGGAGTAGGCACCTTCAAGGCCTCCATCATCCTGGAGGACTTTGGCTATGACACCCATGGCCTCCAAACTCATGGCGGACTTTGGGCTTAGCACCCATGTGACCCCCCAAAGTTTCGCGGACTTGGGAGAGTGCTCCTTCTTGGGCGGACTTTAGACTTGGCACCCACATGACTATGGCAGACTTTGGTGTCTTCTCCATCTTGGGCGGACTTTGATCACTCCTCCTCTCTAGCCTCCCAACCTTGGGCGAACTTTGGAGAGTGCTCCCACATGGTCTCCAAATGCATGGCAGACTTTGGTGAGAGCTCCTTCATGGCCCCCTGAGGTGTGGCGGACTTTAAGGATAGCTCCTCCATCACTTGGGCGGACTTTAGCCATCCCTCCTCTTGCTTGGGTGGACTTTGGTGGTGTTCCCTACAAGGCTCCCTAACCTATGGCGGACTTTGGAGAGTACTCCTACATGGTTGGGCGGACTTTGGTGGTGTCTCCCACATGACCTCCAATGCATACATGGCGGACTTTGATGGTTGCCCTATGCAAGGCGGTCTTCAACACATCCCCTCATGGGCGGACTTTAGTGTGCTGGCCATCATGGCCTCTTCAACACATGGCGGACTTCTGGATAGCCTCATTTGTACCTGCAAAACCTTTCGTTAGCCAGACTTAGAAGATTTTCAGAGGAACTTCAAAATTTCACAGCTTAATCTAATTTAACCGGATTAACTTGAAATTTGAAATCCATGCTTAGGTGGATCATCTGAAGCAGCAAAAAGCCTAAAATCTAGGGATTTAGCTTTTTAGATCGAAACTTGGAATTTTCAAGTTCTGGTTGAAGCTGGTCAGTAGTACAAGTGTAAACCCTAGGTTTGCATCCCGAAAAAGCAAAAAGCCTAAAATCTAGGGATTCAGCTTTTTTAGGTTTCGGTCGAAGCTGGTCAGTAGTACAAGTGTAAACCCTAGGTTTGCATCCCGAAAAAGCAAAAAGCCTAAAATCTAGGGATTTAGCTTTTTAGGTCAAAACTTGGAATTTTCGAGGTCCGGTCGAAGCTGGTCAGTAGTACAAGTGTAAACCCTAGGTTTGCATCCCGAAAAAGCAAAAAGCCTAAAATCTAGGGATTTAGCTTTTTTAGGTCAAAACTTGGAATTTTTGAGTTCCGGTCGAAGCTGGTCAGTAGTACAAGTGTAAACCCTAGGTTTGCATCCCGAAAAAGCAAAAAGAAGACATCCCTAAAAAATAGGAAAAACTTTCTAAAAATAGCCATATCGGGGATCGGGCTAAAAATGCCAAAAAACGAAACTTCCTAAAAAATAGGAAAAAAGCAAAAAGCAAACTTTCTAAAAATAGAAAGTTGTCCAAATTCGTCCAAATCAATTGCGATCTTCGTCCTTTGGCTTCTCTAAGCACTCTGGTGGTGTTCACACTTCGGAATCACATAACTTGCAAAAACTAACTTTCAATCGTCAGGACCTGAAATGCTCTGAATTGGACAAGGCTTGGTGAAACTGCAGCAAAAGGTCACAGGACGCTAACAAAACCCTAGAAAGCAGGAAAATCAGAGGGTCCCTAGTAGCAATGGGGCGATGTGTGGAAAAAGGTCACAACATCGCCACCTTTTACTAAAAATAGTAAGTCAGTCAAACTCCATTGCTTGCTATGCATGTACCCACATTGCAAATCTTTCTAAAAACCCAGAAGGAATCCTGAATCAGAACTGTAAAATTCCAACATGCAAGCCACCAAAACTGCCAAAGCATCCTCTACTAGAAAATAGGAAACCCTAATTTCTGCCTCTGATTGATCAATGGGTCTCGGAATTGACCAATAGTTCCCCAAAACTAACTAGAGCAGAAAAGGGGACATTACAGTCCACCCTTCCCAAAATTGCTTGTCTTCAAGCAATGCCACCACAACTCCAGAAAACACCAAAGCAAGTACGATCCCAAGGTCCCATGTCCGTATTAGGAAGAATCCACCATGTTGATGCTACGCCACTCTGATCACATCAATGAAAACATCACACCACAACTGCACTAACCTCCATTGTAGCTCCAAAATATTACCATCCATGATGCTCAGACTGAAAAATCTTTAAGGACTGAAATCAATATCATGCAGCATCTCATAAAGCTCTGAGTAATCAATATCAACAATGCCACTGTCTATCACAAGCTTGGGCAATAGGAAATAAAGTCTACTCAACTCACAATCAAACTCCACAACATGTCTCCCCAAGGTGTTAAGCAGAGCCATGACTGTGAATGTGACTTATCCAAATCTTCCTGCAAGGAGGAAAACAATCCTTTGCAGGAGCTCAAGAAACTTATTCTCATAACTCCACATGAATCTACTAGGCCTCAATTGAATTATTCTGATACAACCATGGAGACTTTTGAAATCTCTTATAGTTCCCACTCCAAGCACCTCAGAATGATGAACCATAGAAACAAAAGGTCCGTTGTCCCAATCATAAGTAGAAGAGAGGGCATAAGAATAACCTCTAGTTAGAGCTTGAACACTTCCCATACACAGATACCGATTGCCCCAACTCGCCATTCCTCTCAATTGAGACCATAAACCCGTCTTGCCAGGAGACTTTGAAGTTTGAAGAAGAGTACACCAGCAGCCCATCAAGACTGAAATGATTGATTTGAGATCTGATTTTAGGAAAATCAGCATCCAAGAAGATGAACAGCTGCTGCAACACAGAAAATTGTCATCCAAAATAACACATCTGCTCACGTCCAAGGCTGGAAATTTTCCTCTTTAGTGACTCCAACTCCACATAGAACCACCCTTTGCTCAGAATATTTTCCCAATCCACTAGTTGATGAGTAAAAGAAACCATCAAATGGCTGGTAAAGAAGGGAACAACACCATCAAGACCGAAAATTTGCTCCTTATCCTTCCAAAGATCCTTCTTTCCACATGTAATAAGCTTCATCAGACCATGTTGACGATCTCGAGCTTGGATTCCCAACCGAAAGTGATTTTCAACACACTGAAAAGAAAACTCAACACATCCCCAAGTGTTAGTGAGGACCAAGTGCATAATTAAGAAATTGATGTCTCCTCTAGTGAACCCTTGAAGCCTAACCATGAAAGCTTCAACAACATTGGAGTATGGAACAAATGTTGCCCTCAAATCCAACTCCCAAAATGAACTAGTATGAGCCTTATTATCATTCAACCCAGGGAATAGGTTATCGAGCATGCAATCACCACATTCTGGTCCTTTCTCCCCTACTTCATGAGTAACAAGTTTGAAATCTTCACTCCTTACTGCTGCAATGAAACCTTGTACGGCAACTAAACTGTGTCTGGACAACAACTTGATGTCAAAGATATTGAAATCATCTTGATTCAACACTTCCCAAGTGGAGTCTTCGTCCTCAGTCCCACTTATGCATTAAGTATCAAGCAAACTCGAAAGATTATTAATCGCAAAACGTGGCACATCCTCATGGTTTGACATCACATCATCCATACATTGGAAACCATATTCAGTCTTATGTTCGGTCACTTCACCACATGTATTATCATCCATCACGAGGAGAGGGTTATCATAACTTTTCTCAATACCCACTTCAAAGAAAGGATTACCAAGAACTTGGAAGCCATCCCACTCATAAGAATACAAAGATGGTGTACTGCTGATGGGCTGCAAGAAAAAATCCGAACTTTGTTTCTTGCAATTGCTGCTCCCATAGCTGCTCCAAGACTCTTGTCTAACTCCACCAACTAGCTGGAAAAGCTCAATATCATAAATAGGATTAGACTTCACTAATTCTTCGAGCCTTTGATTACAATCAAAATTTCCATTCTTGTCTTCAACGACTCCTTGGTTGTCCCTAGTCTCACACCCCACATCATCCACGTGATGACATTGCTCAACACCAAGATGATAATCAACATTGTGCACTAATAAATCTGATTTATGTTCAAGAACACCATCAAACCCTTCAATATCAAGAGCCTTACAGACTTTTAAATCTGCTTCCACCTCATTGTCACTTTGATCAAACGAGAAGGCAGCCCCAAGATCAAGTGTAACATCACCATTGTTTGCTGATATAGAATCCTCATCAAGTTCCATTTCATCATCCGGATCAAAGGGAAATTCATCCCACACGGTCTCCTCATTGTCCTTACCTGCCTTCACACCTGGATCCCAAATACTAAAAGGTTGATTACTTTGCTCAGTTAAAAAGTGCTCACCATAGCTCCAAGTATCATCCAACTTAGATTTTGAATCTTCTCTCGGTTTCCACACATTGTTATTCTCACCAAGAGCAATGCTAGAACCAGATGATGTTCCATCTTCCCACTCAAAGAGTGGATTGTCATATGTCTTCTCTATACCCATCTCAAACAATGGGTTATCATTGGAAACACAAATTGATTTTCCAAAGAAAGCGAACTGCTGCTATGATGAATACCAAAATCAAAATCTTTGTCATACCTTTCAGCAGTGATTACATGGCTGCCCCAAGTCTCATGTACCTCCTCTTCAAAGCTTGTCTCATCATCATTTTTAGCTAATTGGTGAACATCATCATTCTCAACAAATCTCAAACTATGGTTTGACTCTTTGCTAGGATGAGGTGAAGGTGATGAAACAATGCTAGACTCAATTAAAAGGGAACCAAAAGAATTTAGACCTCTGTGTGGCTGATCTATCATAGCTGGTTCTATAATCTCAATGACAATATCTTCTTCAATCTTCATTTGCTCTTCCTTTGGAAGCACATGAGTGCATTCAACACCATCACTAGCTCCATAAGAAACATTAAGGATCTCATCATGCACAACCTCAACTACTGATTTTTCTTCTTCAATGACAACCTCATCATCAGTAGTAGCATGCATCACCAAAGAGTCTTCATGAAGCACTATCTCGAAGTTATGTGTCAAAGCACCAACTACATCATTTGTCTTTGTGTTAAAGATATTATTTTCAAACTCTTCCTTACGTTTGGATTTTGCAAGAACCATTATGAACCCCCTTATAATATCTGGATCTTTCATGAAATTAATGAATCCTTGCATTAACTCACACATAGACTTATCTGTTGTAGACATTCTTCCAAACTTTGATATGCAACCAAAAAACCATGACCCAACAGGATGGCAAGGAGAACTTGTGCTCTAATCAACTGAACACACAGGCTGGTAGGAAAACTGACTCTGATTCCACTGTAATATCCCACAATTTTTTATTTTTTTTAACACAACAAGATTCACTCGTTAAGGTTAGAATAATCAAACTTGCGCAGAAAGGAAATGCTGAAGGTAACTCTTTCGCTTTCTGATCACCGAAAGCCCAATATGGGAGGGTGAGAGCATACAGTGTCAAGGGGATCGTTAACTCAAATAACTACTGGAAATGAAATCTCAAATACAATATTGGGCGGCAAGCCAGCCCCTTCCGCTTATCCAATGGGTGTAAGAACTACTACAACAGTATGGCGGTGCAACCACCCAATTAGAAGATTACAAACTAAAGAACAATCACTCGACCGCTTATGCAGCGGGAGGACAAGAAATGAAATAGCAATCAACTCAACCGTTTATTCAACGGGAGGACATTGTTACAATACATAGGAAGGCGGCAAGCCAGCCTCTTCCACTTATGCAATGGGACAAACAACAACAATCCAAGTATATAGCTGTTAGTACTACTAATCAGCTTTACAATGCAAACATGGATTACAAAATTACTAGAATAATCACTGTCCAAACTAAGCAACAAGGCCAGCCTCTTCCACTTATGCAGTGGGCTAAGAGAGTTCAAATGAATTGCTGTTAGTACTACTAACCAGCATTACAATATGATTCATCATGGATAATCAAATGCCAAAACCCAAACTAACAGTTGCAACTTATTACCAAGACTCTTCACACAATACCAGTAGACTCACACACGTGAAAACCAGCTTCAATCCCCCAAAAATAAATCTGATATGAATGAACAGCAGGCTGGAAATACAGACCAGCAACATGAAAATCCTCACAAACACTTCTAAATCACTCCCAACACACCCAAATTATCTCTAAACATACTCCAAAGACCCTAGGCATAAAGTGAATAAGGCAACATTGAGGAAATGACTCCAACAAAACACAATCTGCATAACTGTAATGTCCCCTTTTCCACTCTAGTTTGTTTTGGGGACCGTTAACCTATTCTGGAGACTTGTAGGCTAGTCGGAAGCAGAAATTAGGGTTTCCTACATCTAGGAGGATGTTTCTGCAGTTTCGAAGGCTTGTATGTTGGAATTTGTCTATTTGGATTCTGAATTCCTTCTGGGTTTACAGAAAGCTTTGCAGTGAGGGTACATGCATAGCAAGTTATGGAGTTTGACCGACTTACTATTTTTAATAAGTGGAGGCAGAAGCAATTCAGTTCTCTAGGTTTTTCTAGGTTTTCTGAGAGCTCTGCGATGGTATAACATGCAAACCAATCTGAGGACCTTTTCAGAAGTTACTATTTTTAGTAAGTTTGGCAGTTGCTCAGAATGTGGTAAAAATCACTTTGGAAACACTTACTATTTTTAGTAGTATGCTATTTATAGTATGTACTATTTTTGGCAGTGCTATTTTTGGCGAGGATTCTGCAGCTTAGCTTAGTGGCTATTTCTGGCAGTATTAGTTTGGCAGGATCCTGTATTCACTCAGATGACTATTTTTAGCAGTTCAGTTCAGAGCTCCAACTCAATTTAGTTTTGGTGATTTCCAGCACTTAATCTCTCGCTCAATTTGGCAATAATCAGTATTTGAGAAGGTATTTTTTTAATATATTAATACCCTAGGCATGAGGTAGTAATATTTGATTATTTTATGGATGGACGACTTAGGAAGGGAGAAAATATTAATTTTATCCTAAGTCTTTTGGGTGAATTATTTCACCTTCTTTTTGGACGCCTAAGTGCAATTTCATGAATATTATTTTTTAAGCATTATATTTATCAAAAGTGGCGATATGGATGAAAATGTGCTTAAGTTATAGTGTTTTTATGTTGCAAAGTGTGGACCAAGGGAAAAGTTCGAACTTGAAGCCTAGGTGGTGGATTTTCATCTTGGGCACCATATACTTGAAGGAAATGAAATGATATAAATCGTCAAATGTGAGAGGGATGAAATGACATGTGATTTGGGCGAATTTGGAGGCATTTGCATTTGAATTTGAATTTGAGCCTTCAAAATGTATAAATGAGAGCGTTGGGTGTAATGTCCCTGCTAGTTAGAGATCACTATCCTGCAAAACAGATTGTTAGAATACAACAAATATATATATATATATATATATATATATATAACTAATCTAATTTGCAATTAACACTAATCTCAATTCTTATTTAATAAAAAGGATACGAGTGCAGTACTGGGACATGTCCTTAGGCGGCTGTGAAGCTCGCCTTCTTGGAACCCATCTTGGTTCCAAGCCATACCAGGAAATCGAAGGTTAATTCGATTCCTGTCTTGGATGTAATTTCTTACACCCAAGCCATACCAGGAAATCGAAGGTTAATTCGATTCCTGTCTTGGATGTAATTTCTTACACCCAAGCCATACCAGGAAATCGAAGGTTAATTCGATTCCTGTCTTGGATGTAATTTCTTACACCCAAGCCATACCAAGGAAAACCATCATATATGATCAATTCCTTGCCTTGGATGATGCATCTCATAATCCAAGTCTACCAGAGAGGACCGGCCAGATCCGTCTTCTTGGATGAACTTTGTCAACCAAGCCATAACATATATGCATATAGATATTCAGTATATACTGCCTACCAGGGATTATCATAATCCCTGCATTCGGCTAAAGGACTTTTCTCCCAATAGCCTCCATCACATAGCCAAATTATTGTTTATTCATCGAACGATTTATATTTCATTATCATCTATATTTTATGTCTGCATCTACATATTCCTTAATTTTATTTTTTTTCAATAAAAGTGGATTATTTAACTAAACTTTTTTATTAATATTTTTTTATTTTTTACACAGGATTCAAAGAGCATACCAGAGGAAAGAACCCTAGGAAGAAAACCTCCGGTCACAGCTCATAAAATAAACCTATAGTATCTAACGGATCAGTTTATACAACCCACCCAAAACCACATACAAAATGCAGTTACAACACATATAATATTAGTTTTGCATAGAGCCCATATGACAATTTGCCAAAAAAAACCCATCGGATAATTTTCAAATGTAGACTCCACAACTGCTATCAATGGAAGAAGACAAAATTTTCCAAAGCCCTGAGCCAAAAACCTTCCTGCCAAAAAGGAAAGTATCAAAAAACCTTTGGAAAAACACTATTGTATCAAATACCATGAGCTCGAACTCTCCTCCAGACAATGAACATGAATACTTGAAATGAAAGGGGAAAGCGTGAATAATTATCATCATACAATTTTACATCAACGTTACTCAAGAGAATCATATGACTATTGCTGCAAACCTTCCCATACCCTAGAAGGAATTTCCTCAAAACCCACCTCTCGCTGATTAGCATTGCTATCAATGGCTAAATTTGTCAAATAATCTACAATCTTATTAACTTCTCTGTAACAATGGGATACCAAGAAAGATTCAAACAATTCTAAATTTTGTAAAATGGGATTAAGTATATACTGCAAATTCCAACAATTCGATTTCTTTTTCATAACACATTGAATAATCACCATAGAATCACCTTCAATTATTAAGTCATTAATTCCCAAAGAGATTGCCATATCCAATCCAAAAGACAAAGCATGAAATTCCGCATAATTGTTAGTTTTAAAACCAATAGCATGACACTTAGCTCGAATAAAATTTGCATTGTGATCATAAATTACCATGCCTACCCCAGCCGGCCCAAGGTTACCACGAGAGGCCCCATCAAAATTCAGTTTAAAGTGCCCCTGCGGAGGAGGTTTCTATCTAGGAGAGCATCTCTTACCTATTGTATCATTCTTTTTTAAAATTGAACCATGAGAGGGTAAAACTGACAGCAGCTTCCAAACTCTAGTAACTCTACTATCCCAGTGCGAAAAAGAAGTAAGATTTTCCAAATTCTTATAAATAAACGACAAAGCAACCTCAGAGATTAAAAACTCAATTTTTAATAGAACCTCAGACACAGGAGACCTTGTTTTTTAAAATATCCTGTTGTTTCTCTCTAGCCAAACATTCCAAATCACAATAGATGGAGATATGATCCAAAGGCATGCATAAAAAGATGAGGCAAACATAAAGGGCCAAGATCTAAAATGGGAAATGAGATCCTTACCAATAACAAAGGATATATTTAACTTCTCAAACAACCACTGCCAACATTCATAAGCATAATCACAATGTAGGAATAGGTCTGAAGAAGATTCCAAATTTTTGTTACAAAGGACACAAGGGAAAACAACAGTAATACCAAGCCTGTCTAGTCTCATACCTATAAGGACTCTGTCCTGAACTGCCAACCAAGCAAAGGCTCCAGCTTTAGGAAGACAAGCCAAATGCCAAAACAACTTATAAGGCCAAGAAGATAAATCTTTAGCAACCATAAAAGAGTTGTAACCATCTTTAACAGTGTACTTACCAGAAATATTCTTTGTCCAAATAAGTTCATCCTCAGAATCAGAAAGAAATACAATTCTATCCCCCAATATCTTCTCAAAATCTAATTTCATGCTTTGATTAACATCTAAGAAATCAATCGACTTCCATCTAGCTAGCTTAAGGGGTCCACTAGTCACAATTTCAAAATAATCTGCTACAAAAACACACCAAAGGGAGGAAAGAATAGTGATCAAAGGAGACCAATCCCTAATATTCACCAAAGGTGTGTGTCCATTCCATACTTCATCCCAGAATCTGACCTTTCTACCATTATGAACAATCCATGAGAGATGAGGCAAAATAACTGATCTACATTTACAAAGGAAATTCCAAATAGCAGAATCCGAAGGCAAATTTGAGACTTTAAAAATGTACTCTCTCGGTCCATTATTTAAATATTTGGCAAACATAATCTGTGCCCATAAGGAGCTAGGCTTGTCATATAATTTCCAAACCAACTTAGCACCTAAGGCTAAATTCTGATTCTCCAGACTCCGAATTCCTGTTCCCCCAAGTTCCTTAGGCAAACATACCTTATCCCATGCAGCTAAAGGGAGTTTCTTCTTGCCATCTTTATTATTGTTCCAAAGAAAATCTCTAAGAGTATCATGTAAACTAACAATAGCTGCTTTTGGAGACTTCAAAACAGACATGAGATATATGGGAACAAAATTCAAAACAGACTTGATGAGAACAATTTTACCTACCAAAGTTAACCATCTATGATTCCATGAGAGAATTCTTTTAGAAATGACCGAAATAATCTTATCCCAAAAACCAATCTTATCCTGTTTAACAAAGAAAGGAATCCCAAGGTAAGTACATGGAAGATTTCCAGTCTCAAATCCCAAAAGGATTGCAACCTATGCTAAACCAATTGTGATGTATTAAGGAAAAAAATATTTGATTTATCACCATTCACTTTTTGACCAGAAAACGATGCATAATTTTGTATTATTCCTTTAATCACTTTTGCCTCAACTAACGAAGCATGTCCAAATAACAGAGTATCATCTGAAAAGAGACAATGAGAAATACTTTGGGGAATATTCTGAATCCTAATACCTTTCCAAAGCCCCCCCACTTTAGCAGCCCTAATAGCCCAACTAAAGGTTTCAACTAGGAGAATAAACAAAAAAGGAGAAAGGGGATCTCCCTGTCTCAAACCCCTAGAGGAAGTGAAAAAACCACAAGGAGAACCATTAATTAAAACCGAGAATCTTGCAGAAGAAATACATGCACGAATCCATTTGACCCAGGCCTTGGAAAAACCTAACTTCTCAAAAACAACACATAAAGCCCCCCACTCTACTCTATCATAAGCCTTCATCATGTCTAGTTTAAGTATCATGGTCGGGGTTCTTTGGGTGGAAATAGAATGCAGCACCTCATGTGCTACAATTGCACCCTCTGTCGTCTCCCTTCCGGGAACAAAACCACCTTGCTCCAATGAAATGATCCTAGGTAGAATTTTTGCCAACCTAAGGGAAATTGCCTTCGTAAATATCTTATACAAAGTGTTACATAAAGCAATGGGGCGGAAGTCAGCAAAAGTCTTAGTATCCTCTTTTTTAGGAATAATTGTAGTATTAAGTTCTTTTAAAATAGACCTATTTCTCCTAGCTTCCTCGAGAGCCAATAAAACATCATTTCCCACAAAATCCCAACATTTCTAAAAAAATAGAGTAAAACCATTTGGTCCCGAGGCTTTATCCGGATTCATGGCAAAGACAACACTCTTAACTTCTTCTAAGGAAACGGGAGACATCAACATCTTATTGTCTTCCAAAGATACTAAAGGAGGAATATTAGATATAATATCATTGCTGAGATTTCCATTTTCCGAAGATAATAATGACTTAAAAAACCTAACTGCCTCTGAAGTGATGTCCTCTGGCTGTGTCAATAAATTCCCATTCTGACACTGAATACAAGATATCCTATTCTTACATCTTTTAATTTTAGTTGAAGAATGAAAAAAATTTGTGTTCCTGTCACCATCTGAAAGCCATAACTCTCTAGATTTTTGTCTTCAATAGATTTCCTCTCTAGCTAACACCTCCTCAAGCTGTAATTTTAGTGACTTTAATTCATCAAAAACTTGTGGCACCATACCATGTGGAAGCACATGAGTATTAAAACACTCAATCATATCTTGAATCCTTTGTTTCTTCTGAAAAATGTTCTTAAAATGCGAGATATTCCATTCCCTAATATTCAATTTCAAATAACTTAACTTCTTAGCAATCTGAAACATACAGGACCCAGAACAAAAAGGAGCAGAATTCCACCATTTCATAAGCAAAGGCAAAAAGGAAGAATCCCTAAACCACATGGGCTCAAATTTAAATGGAGACTTAAAAGAAGCTCTATCCTCAATAACTGAAAGGGAAATTGGAAAATGATCAGAACCCGAGACCGGTAGAATAGAGGAAAATAATTCAAAATCTGAATCAATCCAATTCTCAGATAACAAAAACCGATCTAATCTCTCAGCAATCTGAGAAAAATCCCTTCTCATGTTTGTCCATGTGAAAACCCCATTCTAAGACTTACAATCAAAAAGGCACATGCCAGAAAGGAAATCCCCAAAGTCATCCATAATCCTTTTATTAGGAAAAACACCTCCTCTTTTCTCATCTAAATTAGTGATAGCATTAAAATCTTCCCTGAAGATAATAAAGGAACCATATTTTAAGGGAGAAGAAATCCTCTTTAATTCACCCCATAATTTACTCTTCCCTTGAATTCTTGACGGAGCATAAATGTTAAAAAGCCAGAATTTAACCTTCGAAATCTTGCTTATAACTAAAGCCAACATCCAATTTGTAGCAGATGCCACTAACTGTACCTCAATATTATAATTATTCCAAAGCAGTGTCAAACCTCCTGAAGCACCACAAGCCGGAGAAGAAAGAAAATTCCACCTTCTCCAAGATGAAAAAAAAAATCAGCAGACTCCTTTGACAACTTTGTTTCTTGCAACATAAAAATATCACACTTAATTAAGTAGCATCTCTTGTTAGGGGCATTTAAGCCCTTAACATTCCAAGAAATAATTCTCATTGTCCTCGAGGGGAGGCTGAAGCTCCCTTCTTCCCATTAATCGGAGAATTTTTGCTTTCCCCAAAGCAACCTTGCAAATTACGTTTCACAGCCCCTGATCTTGTCACAGGAGGACTAGTCACAAATCGTTTACTCCTCTTTCTTTTTACACTTACAGGAGTTAGGCATGTTTTCTTAGGCCTACCAAGAAAGACCGAATGCCTCCCTTGCCCATCAGCAGGAGAAAGGGACAAAGTCTTTTGAATTCCAGCATCAATTTCCATTTGAGGCTTAAGATTATTTGAAGGCCTACCTCTCCTAGGAGAAACCACCGATGGTGAAAAAACCAGAGTTGTTTGGACAATTGGTAAACTCTTGCATGACTTTGAAGAAGCCAAGATAAATGGATTATCTTCAAAACCCAACTCTGTTGTAGCCAAAACTGCAAAAGGATTAGCAGATGCAGAAATTGGAAGGGTCGAGTTTATACCCCCCAAATCATTCTCAATTGAACAAACAACTCTATCAGTAATACCCTCACCCATTTGATGTGCATGATTGTTAAAAATATCATGTACTCGCTGAACCAAATTCTCATCTGGCATAATAACAGGGACAACCTCTGACGGTTTACTATTCCCTAAGGAAGATTCATTAGCCATATTAATTCCAACATTCAGAGGGGAATTATTAGACACCAAATTCTTAATTTCCTGAACTAAAGAAGCATCATTAGGAAAACCTATGGCAGGTACCTGTTTAATAGTTTCCATATCAACCACTGCATTTTTATTTAAATTCACATTCTTTGAAGAATCCAAAACCTCCTTTTGAGTGCATGAAGACAAATTGTCGTCCTTACCCTTTGTGTGATTATTTGGCATCTTAGGGCAATCTATCATCAATGGATGATCTACTCCATTCATCGGAGGATTACCATCCACTATACCCCCGTTATTAGAAAATGTTGTCAGTAAAGACGAAAGTGAGACCGAACTCGAAGTGTGATCATTTGGTTTCCCAGAACTACGACACAATGGATTATTTTCAAGATTAATGTGACCTGTTTCTACCAATTTATGCGAAGAGACATTTCCACATCCTTCAATCGAAGGTCCCGCCGACAAACTATCTTTATTAAGGGATTTAGGGACAGAGTCAACAACCTGCTGGTTTTTCTTAAAATCCATAAGTAAAGGAGCATCCAAAAGTAAAGGAGACTTAAGAAGGTCCATATCTAATTTCTCAATTGACTGGTGCCAAATACCATCATGAGACTTGATATTACAAGTACGGGGGCAAACATTGTTAGGGTTAATAAGAACACAAATTTTTACCAGAACCTCCCCCTCCACAAAGTCCATTTTAGATGTTAAAAAAGTTCCAATAGTATTTCCAATTTTCTCAAGAACATTTGGATCCATAAATTCAAAAGGAATTTTACGTAAACCAAACCAGAAAGGAATAAGTTTCGAACTAGACCAAGAAGGAACAAAAAAAGGTTTCCAAGCCGCAATTGAAATTAAATGTTTTCCAAACCAATGATGCGAAGTTCTTAATACCTCATCTCTGAAAGAAGGAGAATCAAAGACAAAACATATTTCTATAAAGTATCATTATCTCAGAGAAGAAGTTCAAGAGAAGAAGTTCAAGAGAAGAAAGTTGTGCTGGAATATATCAGTTCAAAGGAGCAAATAGCAGACATCTTCACAACGTCGCTGCCAAGGGACACTTTTGAGTATCTCAGAAGCAAGTTAGGGGTCCTACCCCTATCTTCTACTCACTGACAGAGTTCGGTGAAAGCATCAATTCGATGAATCTACAGAATATTACGTGTGGATTCATGTTGATTTACGCACTTTAGGAGGTTTTCTAAAAGTGTGCAGGAAAGTGACCAGGGAACAGAATACAGGAAATAGTATTTAAGGAAAGGTTGCTCCGACCGAGACTGAAATGATACATGTGTAACACAGCAAAAGCAAGCACTTCACAGCAGAAGAGTTCATGATTTAGTTCTTTTACTTTTTGGCATTGTTGTCAAAGGGGGAGAAGACTAAATGGTAGAACTAAATGGTAAAGCCCTAAATGAAGAAGATAACAAAAGACTAATGACAGGGGGAGAAGATTACTGAAAAAGGGAGAAGACTAAATGCAAGATAACAGCTTAGAAGACTAATGAAAGAGGGAGAAAGCCTAGAAGACTTCAGACGATTTTTAACCGCTCAAGGATAACAGGAGCAGTCTAACAGCAATCTGAATCCGAATCAATTTGAATATCTTGTTGGTATTACCATTTAAAAGTTGGTATTGCCATCAATGCCAAAGGGGAAGATTGTTGGCATTTCAATACAAGGAGATTGTTGATATTCAATAAGGATATTGAGAAGGTTGTTGGAGATTATTGATATAACTGAAGGAGGATGATTGCTGTCTTTACAATATTATTTTGTCATTGATGTCAAGAAATTGATTTTCTGATTCAGTATGATGTTGCCATATCTTGAGAAAATTGATTTGAAGAGAATTAAGATGTCGGTAAAAAACACAGAAAGAATGTGATGAATAAGGGGAGAAATAAGTTATTCAATGGGCAACTATTACCGAGTTAGACAATGATGAGATCATGATGTTTAGATTGTCTTGATATCCTACATATGTTGTTGATTGTAAGGTTAATACTATACTATGTCACCGAGCAAAGAACCTAGTCCGTAAACCCTAAGGTTATCAATATCGGTTAATGAAGGCGGAATGTCTACCGAGTAAAGTTTAGTATTTACCGAGTAACAACCGAGTTATGACAGATCGCATTGGATGGATAAAAGCATTATTTAATGAAGGATGTTGATGAGCTGGAGATGAATAAATGATTGGTATGCCGCGCATGAAGTTTGTTAAGGATCTACGGCAATGGAAAATCAAGAGGAAGATCTACAGCACAGATTGAACCGCAATAACCTAGCACAAGTTCCTAGGAAGGAATGCAAGTTCCAAGGCGGGGTAAAACGTTTTCAGATCTAAGGATACATTGAACCTAGTCAAGATTGAAGATCTGATGGCTATGATTGATCATGGGAAATGTGATCAAGGAGATTCAGCGGTTAGCAAATTGTTTATAAATAAGAAATTATTGATGAACAATGGATGCGGGCAAGTGTAAGCACAGGGATGCTACATAGTGATTACCGAGCACAGAAGCTTGAAGACCTGTTTGAATAACAGAGTAGGGAGCCCAACAGAGGGACAAGATAAGTCCTATGACAAGATTGTTTTGAGCAAATAAGAATCTGCTTTAGCATTTTAGATGTGAAGTTGCAGATATATTTTTACTACTGTTATTTTGTAAGTGACAGAAAATCTCTTAACCGAGTGGACTTAACAGTCTTATTTGTAAACCCTCTAGCAAGGTAACATTCTAAAAGAGTGTTTGAAATCCTTTGACAAGGTCACTTCTAACAAAGTGAAGATCCTAACAGATCTGAGGGAAATCCCTTAACCCAGTCACATCTAGCAATGTGTTTGTAATCTTTAACAAGATTTGCTTTTAACCGAGCATACTCTAGAAGAGTATATTTCTTAGTGGGTCCGAAATCCCACAGTGGTTTTTCCCTATTTGGGTTTCCACGTTAAATCTGGTGTTATATGTGTTATGATGATTATGTGTTTATGAGTTAGCATGTTTAGCAGTTTTTGGTTATATTGCTGAAGTATAAGTTACCGAGGTTGAATCTGTTGATTTTATGGAAGATTAAGTTTGTATGATTCACCCCCCCTCTCATCTTGTTAGCTATTGGCATCAGAACTTTACACATGCCACACTGTGTCTGTTCCCAAAGAAGCCTTGAAAGTATTTTGAAGCTGGCTGAAAAACCTTGTTATTTCCGCTTCGGTTTACCTGTATCGCCATGTCCTTCCATCTGCTGTTCGTGCAGACCCACTGCGGAACATGAGGCGGGTCTTCCCAACCCACATCCGCCCATGAACCCAAATGTCCTCTATCAGCCATGTCCGATCACTGTATTATTTCTGAATTGCTCGATTGTATGAAATGATCCAGAACAAGACCGATCTCAATCAACCGTTTTGATACAATTGGATCCAACCATCGTTAAATATAATGTTCGCCGATCCTGAAATTCTCTGAAATGAGATCTACTATACTAGTTTGATGGATTGAGTGAGATGATCAAGCGGTAAATAAGATATATCTTGACCTAGAAATCGCACTTAGTCTCCAACTGTGGAATGGCAATGCCGAAAGGTATGTGCAAGGAGCGTCCCGGTTTTCGTAAACTCCTGTAAATTCTAATCTCACATGCTCTATTTTGAAACGGTACTGCCGAAAATTATCTTTTCTGAAGTGTTGCATACATATTCCTTAATTACTACTATTGTTCCAAAATATTTACAAATATATTGCATACATACATATATTTATTTGTTACATAACCATGTGTAATGTCCCCTTTTCTAGGTGACCTGAGATGAGCAGGGGTTGACCTACCATTCGAGTTCCCGTAGGTCAATGACATGGTTAGGGGACTCATTCTGAGGGTCATGGAGCTTTGCAGGGGCTCTGTGAACCATTTTGGACCTTCAGAAGACAGTTCCTGTTTTTTAGGGAGAACTGTCAGTTGATTGAATGACCACCTGGGGGACCAAGGAGTAGAGCAGGATCCATTTGGGATCTTTCAGTGGTATCAAAGCCTAATCCTGTCAGCCTGTGGGTTATGATTGCATTCACTTGGTGTGATTGGATTTGGTTTTCAGTTGGATAGTAAAAAGAATCATCATGACAGGGTTATGTAAAAATAAACAAGCAGGGAGGGAATTTGGTCAAACACCTTCAAAGAGTTCAAGACACTCTAGAGGTACAACTACATCTAAAAGTACAAGGAGGAGCTCCCTTGTTAAAGCATTCAATGATACAGTCATGAGCAACTATCATAAGTATTGCTCCCTTCCAAAAAAGGTACAAGAAATGTTTACTTTCACCCAATTTATGGGTATTCCGGATGAAGCTGAAGATGCTATGAATTCATATCACCTGCAAATAAAAAGAGAAGAACCGATTGACTCATCCATAAATGAGGTTTGTAAAATCTCTATGAGAAGTTTGATGAACATGCTACAAGGGATGAAGTGGTACCTATGAATGTTGAAAACATGTCACAAAGGTATGGCAACCATTCTGATTTTTATAACACCAGTCCTTCATATGAACACAATGATGATTCAAAGGTCATGGCACATGAGGAGGAAGTTGTAGGAGGGATTCCTACAGTTGGCATGCAATATATGAGTGTTAAACAAGAGGGATGCAAGGGGAAAACAAGCCATAACAGCCCTGACTTTTATGACAGCAGTCTTGCTACTGAGCATAATCAAGATTTCGATGCTTTGGTGCATGAGGATGATGGTTGTGAGGGGTCATCTCATGCAAATACTCATTGTTTGGGTGTTACTGATGCTTTTGATATTGAAGATACATGTCATAATGAGTCTGATTTTTCAAATCAGACCTTAGAAGATGGGAACAAAACAGAAAATGTGCCTAATGGTGATGGTTCCAAGGAGAGTTTGACGGATGTGTGTGAGTCTATCTTGATAGGGGAGGTGTATGTTGAACTTGGCAAATCAGCAGCCTCTAGCATGTCATTCGAGCCACCCCACGAAGTTCATAACAAAAGTGATATAACTTCTCTTCCTCAAGATATGGCAGTCTTTGGTCAAGAAGAGAATAATGATTTGCATTCTAGACTTGAAGGTACACATGGTGCAATCATGGGTTATGATAATGTGAATAATACAATCCATCATAAATCAAATTTTGTGCATTTTGGGACAGCTGATATAGAGCAATCTCAGAGGATGAATGAAGGATGGTTGGCAATAGCCAAGCAAGCCAAGTTGATAGCTCATCAGGCCAAGCTTCAACTTCAGCACATTCATGATACTCATCACCATATTGGTAAGGAGGAACATGAGCTATCTAATTCTGATTTTTCAGTTGATATTGGTTATTTTTTTATGGTAGTGATGGAATTGATAATGAGGCTCATAGTTGACCAGCCACTAATGAGTTATCCTTTATTGGCATAGAAGGTGTTCCCAATGCACCTTTCATTTTGTGACCTCTTTCATATGATAAGGCAACGTTATACTTATTGATTGGTGACTCAGTTTTCTTAGATTTGACAGTCGGCTATGAAGATTAGCATGTAAGGGACTTCATTTGTTACATGGCTCAACAAAACATTTACTTAGCAACCTTTAATGAGGGCACATTAATTTGTGGAAATATAGGTAAAGTTACAACAACCGTTTGGAGGTCTTGGAAAAGTATTCAACACACTTTACTTGTTGGAAATTGGCTCATTGATGGATTCATATCAGCATTGATGGTTGGTAGTACTTGTGGCTTCAATTGGAGAGAAGTTCTTAGCTGGTTAGATGATGTTCAGGTTCACAGCAGCAGTATAATGAGTACTGACATGTGTGGCGTATTTCTTCAGTGGATCCATCATGAGTTGTTTCACTTTGGGTATACAAATGTTTATATCAGAGTAGCGCAGCGGTTGGGTGAAGCAACGTTTCTCAGATTGATATGGGATCCAGTGAATTGGTTTTCAGCGTGCAGGTGCAGATTGCTTGAGGGCAAGCAATCTTCGGGAAGCGAAGATTGTAATGTCCCCTTTTCTAGGTGACCTGAGATGAGTAGGGGTTGACCTACCATTCGAGTTCCCATAGGTCAATGACATGATTAGGGGACTCATTCTGAGGGTCATGGAGTTTTGCAGGGGCTCTGCGAGCCATTTTGGACCTTCAGACGACAGTTCCTCTTTTTTAGGGAGAACTGGCAGTTGACTGAATGACCACCTGGGGGACCAAGGAGTAGAGCAGGATCCTTTTGAGCAGTTACAGGTGTTTGGAGAGAGGTTCCTACTTTTTAGGAGGTTGTGGCAGTTTCCATATTTGAGGTTCCATGGGACCATACCATGGTTTCAGTTTCAGGAAGATTGGGTGTGTTTCCTAGTTTCTACGAGTATCCCTAGATTTTAGGGATGGGACTGCCAGTTGGCCCATCTTGTCCGGCATCAGTCACAGATAGGTGACGAAGTCATATTCATGTTTGGTTGGTTATTTTGGGTTATTATTGGATCTATGGAAACATTTTAATATATTTAAATATTTCCTAAGTTAGCAATTAAATAAATTAAAATAAGGCTATGTATATAGCCATTTCGGAGTAATAAGGGGTTTTTAGCTTCATCTGGTTTGATATGCCTATGTGTTATAGCTCGTTGGAAAGGTCTTGAACTTTGCTACATGATTCTCACCTCCCGGAGTCTTTTTGGATGCTTGAAGCTATTTATTTGCAATAAAGTGATATTTTTCTATAGTTTGACGCCATAATTGGGAAAGTGTCACTTTAATTATAAAGCGCAAGCTTTATTATTCTTTAGGGTTCGACTTGCAAAGGGAAAGGAGTTATAAGGAGATGAAAACCTAATTGATAGTATCTTTGATCATCTTGAAACTTGCGAATTTGGGAATTGCTCTGGAAGAGTGATTTTGGTCTGGGACGCAAACCCCATGTCTGAGCTTGCTGGGACGTAGCCCTCAGCAGGAGTTGACAATGGATTTATCTAGGATTGCACTGAGATTGTCATAGGTAGAAGACACCGAGTGAATGCAATTATAACCCACAAGCTGGCAGGATTAGGCTCTGATACCACTGAAAGATCCCAAATGGATCCTTTTGCTGTTGCTGCTGTAAATTCTTAATTAAACATACTATATTTTTGTAATTTTCTGGTGATCTTATAGAATAGATAGAAGTTGCAGAAAGGGATTGTTTCTTTTTGGTTTTTGATGTTATAAGTAAAGTAATTGATAAATAGCAACAACTGTGAAATTAAACAGTAAACAATGTTCATATGTAAGAACATTTAAGCAATCTGAAAATACTACAAATCATACCAGGCCAATAACCTAGTTTTGTATTCAGCAAGAATCCATACATTTATTTGGAGTTGTTCTCAATCTGGATTGATGCCAGATGGAGGAATATTACTGGAAACGAACAAGGAAGACCAAATAAGCTGAATTCACTTGGTGGCTTCTACCTCTGACAATCTTAGTGCAATCCTGGATAAATCCACTATCAACTCCTGCTGAGGGGCTACCTCCCAGCAAGCTCAGACCTGGGGTTTGCGTCCCAGACCAAAATCACTCTTCTAGAGCAATTCCCAAATTCGCAAGTTTCAAGATGATCAAAGATGCTATCAATTAGGTTTTCATCTCCTTATAACTCCTTTCCCTTTGCAAGTCGAACCCTAAAGAATAATAAAGCTTGCGCTTTATAATTAAAGTGACACTTTCCCAATTATGGCGTCAAACTATAGAAAAATATCACTTTATTGCGAATAAATAGCTTCAAGCATCCAAAAAGACTCCGGGAGGTGAGAATCATGTAGCAAAGTTCAAGACCTTTCCAACGAGCTATAACACATAGGCATATCAAACCAGATGAAGCCAAAAACCCCTTATTACTCCGAAATGGCTATATACATAGCCTTATTTTAATTTATTTAATCGCTAACTTAGGAAATATTTAAATATATTAAAATATTTCCATAGATCCAATAATAACCCAAAATAACCAACCAAACATGAATCTGACTTCGTCACCTGTCTGTGACTTATGCAGGACAAGATGGGCCAACTGGCAGTCCCATCCCTAAAATCTAGGGATACTCCTAGAAACTAGGAAACACACCCAATCTTCCTGAAACTGAAACCATGGTATGGTCCCGTGGAACCTCAAATATGGAAACTGCCACAACCTCCTAAAAAGTAGGGAATCACCCTAAAAAGTAGGAACCTCTCTCCAAACAACTGTAACTGCTCAAAAGGATCCTGCTCTGCTCCTTGGTCCCCCAGGTGGTCATTCAGTCAACTGCCAGTTCTCCCTAAAAAATAGGAACTGTCGTCTGAAGGTCCAAAAAGGCTCACAAAGCCCCTGCAAAGTTCCATGACCCTCAGAATGAGTCCCCTAACCATGTCATTGACCTACGCGAACTCGAATGGTAGGTCAACCCCTGCTCATCTCAAGTCACCTAGAAAAGGGGACATTACACCATGAGACAATATTACTATACTACTATAAATCTGCCCCAGAGATTGGCATACTATCTCACATATGACAGAATCCTCACTAATGTATATGTGTGTGTGTGGCATACACGTCCACACACATATACATCCTCGTGGCGTGTAAGTTAATCGCATACCTCTCTGCAGTCCACAGTCCGCGCTCTTAATGATTGATTAATAATATACAAACAGATCGATGGACAGATCGATGGGATAATCCTCAGATGTGTATAATCATTATGTATCTAGCATACAGTGTCTGCGAATGGATGGAATTGTCCTCTGATATTTATATATACAATTATCCTAAACTGAAGATATACTTTAATATACAAAATACGCATATGGGATCTGAGTGTATACTGAGCTTGATTACTTTCACTTGATAGCAAATTGGGCTTCCTTCAATCTTTCTGCCTTAACGTAGTTCTCTCCTCTAATCCATGCAACCCTATATGTGCCGAAAGCAGAGGCACCACGGGAGCAGATTCAAATATGGATCTAAGTAAATCCCTATCGTGTTGGATCAGAGTGCGGACGTGGACTGCGGCAGCCATCCTCCCCTGTTCCATCTCCTTCTTCCATTCATTAAATATCCTTGGTATTGAATGGTTGTATCTTATGGAGAATAATCATGTCATTTGATGATGATTAATTAACATCGCACCTCTCCATATTTAATTTGATATTGTTAACTGCTTCCTTATGATAATCGATATTATTCCTTAATCGCTACTAACCATAATTGATGACTATTATCAAACTAACCATCATCTCCACTCAAACTGATATTGTGTAAGTCCCTGTCCCCTCATTAATCGATACTTGCCTTAGTTGGTATCCTTGAATTTGTATGTGTGATTGACCTTCAAAGGCCTTCCTTTGGATCGATGCTAAGTATTCTTAATTACTTATCGTTCTTTATAACCATTGCTTCCTTCATCATTCCAAACGTTACCATCACCATATATTACTATTTATAAAGTTGTGATAATCTCGTCCTTTAAAGAAGTCTACCAATGTTTTGTTGACCCCTAGCATACGTTGTAATCCCTATTACTTATATTGCCTGTGTTGGTAGGAAACTATCATATGTACGTCGGCTTGCTCAAGATCATACGTATACTTTCTTGTTGGGTCTTTCTTCATCATGCCTTTAAATATAAATCCATTTATTTATATTATTAGATTATTATTATTTTATTTGAATATTTAATAATTATTAATTAAATAATAGAATAAATAGATAAATTTTGAATAATCATTCATTAGTAATTACTATATTAAATAATAATAATAATTGTTTCTTTTAGTATATATATAATGATCAAAGAGGGGACATGACACAAGGAGGGGTCATGACATTGGGCTTCTCATTTGGCATCTATGAAGAAAATTATAATGAAGTGCTGCCAAAATTTGGAGTGAAGCTTCGGGGAATGCATACCTCCTAGCAACCGCTTGGTTTCTTGCTTGCAGTACAACAACTAATTGAGCTTGTGACTACTCTTCATTCAGAGGAGTAGATTTGAGGAACAATGTTGCAGATTTGTGTGTCAGTTTCAGATATTTTGGAGTGTTTTCTGAGTGTTCATGTTGCTGGTCGTGGTGTGTGCTGAAGGTGGTTTTTTGCTCGTGGTTCCCTGTGTCCTTGACGTGTGGTTTTGGGGATCGGCTCCATCTCTTTTTATGCCTTGGGCAATATAGTTCACCATTTTGCGGATCTTGAAAAGCTGATTTGGATTTTATGTAGCAAGTCGAACTTCCCAATAGAGTCATCCCCTTTCCTTGTCTACCTCGGGTTGCATGTAGATTGTGTGTGGTGTTCGTGGTGCAGGTTTGAAGTTCTATTTGTGTTGTGAATGCTATATCTCTCATTTTCTTCTGTTTTTGTGCGATTCGGAGTTGATTTAGAGAAGTTATGAGCATTTTGGGGTGTCCGTAGCTTGCTAGTCTGCATGTTTTCTGTGCGTGTTATTGATTTTCAGAATTTCATAGTTGTGTGTTAGAAGAAATTTTTGGTGTGAGTAGTCTACGTTGGTTGGGGAGTGATTATCTATTACTGTTGCAGCCCTTGGACTTAGTATCAACACTTGATTCTTCATTCTATATGATTTGTAATGCTGGTTATTAGTACTAACAGCAAAGTTTTGTTATTTCTTAGTCCAATTGCATAAGTGGAAGAGGCTGACTATGCTGCCTATCTTTGGGATAGTGATATTTCATGTATTGATAATCTATAATGTGCATTGTAAAGCTAGTTAGTAGTACTAGCAGCTATCTTTTGGATTATTGCTTGTAGTCCCACTGCATAAGTGGAAGAGGCTAGCTTAGCCGCCTATTTTGAATATTGTAATACTGTCCTCCCGCTGCACAAGCGGTCGAGTTGATTGTACTTTCATTTCTAGTCCTCCCGCTGCATAAGCGATAGAGTGATTGTTCTTCAGATTCTTGTATCATCTTTGGCTGGTTTACCGCCAAGTGATCTTCAATATTCTCCATATCCCGCTGAAAAGTGGAAGGGGCTGGCTTGCCGCCCAGATATTGTAAGCAGTTTTCAGTTTGCATCTAACGATCCCCTATGCATTGTATGCTCTCACCCTCCCAGATTGGGCTCTCGGTGATCAGAAAGTGAAAGGGTTACTTTCAGTATTTCCTTTTTGCGCAAATTTGACTATTCTAACCTTAACGGGTGAATCTTGTTGTGTTGGAATCAAAATAAAATTAAGGGGAATATTACAGTGGCATCAAAGCCACACATCCTGCCAGCCTGTGTGACAGAAGGGTTCCATGAGTGACAAAGATATTAGTTACTACAACTGAGAACAGAGAAGGCAGCAATATCAAACATGGTTTTAAGACTCGTGGACTCGCCACGGACTCATGAGTCCATGGGAGCCACGAGTCCATATGAAAGACTCGTGAGTCTTTTGCTCGGACTCTCGAGTCTTTCATATGGACTCGCGTAGCCAGAAACATGCCATTTAAGCAATAAAACTCAATTTTTCTTAATTTTTTCCCCTCATTTGGCATTTTTGCTTGGTTATAATAGGTTTGTAGGGTTTGAAGGAGGAGAGGAAAGAAGATAAAATCAGCAAAAGAGATCTAGGTAAGGATTTTTCCTCTTTTTTTTTTCATTTGAATCATTTCCATGTTTTGAAAATCCAAAAAATCCTGAAAAACAAGGGGATATGCTGCCAAATTTTTTTCTGTTTCCTTTCCTAAGTTATTTCCTCATATTTTTTTCTTGTTATTTTTCCCAAATGATTCATTGACATTTTTTTGTTGATTTTCCATAAAACCCTGCTGATTTTTTTTTTTTCATGTTAAATCAGCAATGGTAAGTTCAACTCCAAGGGCAACCCCAAGGTCAGGAAGACAAAGAGATAAAGCATGGAAATATGGGATTCTAGGAAGCAAAAAGGGGGAGGTCACTTGCACCGAATGTACAAAATGGATGACGGGTGGAATCAATAGATTAAAATACCACCTTGCACAAATACTTGGATATGGTGTGGAGGTATGCGCCAAATCAACTCCTAAGATTATTAGAGAGATGAAGACCCTTCTTGCTGAGAATGATATGCAAAAGGAAGAAAGGCAAAAACAAAAGAAGCCATGGCAGCTGCAATGAATCCCACATTGTCCACTTCGGGTCCCATTGGTCACACTCGTAGTCGTCAGTCACTTTCATCTTTTGGTGACAATGAGGGTGAGGCTAGTGACACTCCTGTTAGATCAGACCCTAATTTTTTTGTACCACGCAATGTTCCAGGTGCACAACCTTCACTTGAAGGTACAAGATGGAATAGAGAGAAGCATGAACAAGCAAAGATAGCAGCATCAAACTTTTGGTTTTACAATAATCTACCTTTCAATGCAGCAAACAATGTGTATTGGGAAGGTTTGGTTAATGCATTAACAGTTGCGGGTAAGGGGTTTAAGGCCCCAACAGGTCATGACTTTAGTGGGCCATTGGTAAAGAAAGCTGTAAAAAATAGACAAGTTGTGGTTGATGATCAGAAAAGGTATTGGAAGAGAAAAGGATACAGCATTTTATCTGATGGATGGACAGATGGACGAAATAAGAATCTTCTCAACTTCTTGGTGGCTTCAAAGGGTGCAATGGTATTCCTAAAGTCTATTGATGCCTCAAATGAAATAAAAAATGTAGAGACTTTGTGTAATCTATTGGATGGGGTGGTTCAGGAAGTTGGAGTTGAGAATGTTGTCCAAATTATCACGGACAACGGAGCTACATATGTATCTGCAGGTAGAATGCTTATGGAGAGGCATCCTATGATTACATGGAGTCCTTGTGCTGCACATTGCTTGGACTTGATGCTAGAGGACATTGGGAAGATTGAATGGGTGAAAAAGGTGGTTGAAGATGCAAGAAGTGTCACCAAATTCATCTACAACCATACTTGGGTGCTTGTTTTGATGAGAAAACACACAAATGGCAAGGACCTTGTGCAATCTGGAGTGACACGATTTGCTAGCCACTTCATCACTTTGCAGAGAATTCTTAGTGCCATTCCTCATCTTAAGCAGATGTCTGTGTCTGATGCTTGGTTGGGGTCTGCATACTCCAAAGACCTGAAGCAGAGAAGATTGTGATCATTGTTTTTGATGAAGAGTTCACCAAAAGTGGAGAGGAGTTGACTACAGTAAGTAACAAACACAAAAGTAAACTTTATACAATCTTGTCTATTTGCTGATTTTATTTTTTAGGGGTTAATTTTGTACTAATTTAAAATTTGTTTTCATTCTTTTAGGTGACAGAACCTTTGGTAAGGATTTTTTGTATGGTGGATGGAGAGGGCATGCCAAGGGGTTTCATTTATGAGGCCATGGATAGGGCCAATGAGGCCATTTAACATTACTATAGTGGAATCCTTTGGCGCATCATTGATCGTAGGTGGACAAACCAACTCCACCAACCGATACATGCCTTCGCCTACTTTTTGAACTCGAAATTCTACTTCTCTGATTCATTTAGGGCTGATGAGGAGATCATGGCAGGTGTTATTGCATGCATTGATAAGATGGCACCTAATCTTGAGTTGAGAGACAAGGTTCTTGATGAGTTGGAGGTGAGATTTGACATTTGCAATTGCTCTATCTTTATTTATGAATTCGGATATGTTCATTATTGAATTTGAGTTTGACACACTAACTATCTATTTATGAAATTGGAAATGTTCATTGTTCAAGATCTACAAGAGTGCAGAGGGGAGACTCTTCTCATCACAACTAGCAATTGATAGGAGAGGAAAACAACAACCAGGTAAAAAATTTAGTAACTTAGTTCAATACTGCAAGGAAAAACCTACAAACTTGATTGTTACATTTTTTCTCAATTCTAATATTTCTAAATGTTTTTTGTAGATTTATGGTGGGAGAATTATGGTGCTGGCATGCCTAATCTTCAAAAGATAGCCGTTTGTGTTTTGTCTCAGCCATGCAGTGCTTCTAGGTGTGAACGAAATTGGAGTGTATTTGAGAGTATTCACACAAAGAAGAGAAATAGATTGACGCAAAAACGACTCAATGATCTTGTCTTCATTCGGTACAACCTTCGCCTTCGAGTTAGACAGGTGGAGGGTGTTTCACATGAGGCCATTGACTTGGATGAAATTGATCCATATGGTGATTGGACTGTGAATGAACAAAATGATGGTGACGATGTCCTCCTTACCGAAGAAGAAATTGCAGAAATAGAGAGAGGAGCAACACAAGAAGCAGAAGGAGGAAGATTGGATGAAATGGAGGATGAAGATGAGGACGAGGATGAGGACTTTGACTTTGAAGAAGAATCATCTAACCATTTAGATACCACAACACCCACTGCTACTACTTCTAGCTCAAGGCTTGAAAAATTGAGCTATATTAGGAGAAATACAAAGAGGAAGACGTAGTCTTCTCTTTAGTTTGTTCATTGTTGTTTTTCACATTTGGAGTTGGACATATCATTATATGTAATTTTGTAAACATTTATAAACTTATGCTCCTATTATACATTTTAGAGTTGAAACTATGAGTATGAATGATGAAATTTCAGTTATTGCGTGTTTGTAGATCATGTGACATGTGTAATGTTTCAATTATGGCTCTTATGTTCTCTAAATGCATTAATTTCTTTATGTTTTTTTTTGTAAAACTACGGGTTTTTTTTTTTTGCCGAGTCCTTGTCAAGTCTTTCACAAGTCCGAGTACGAGTCCAAATTTTTGGTTTGTCGACTCCGTGGCGAGTCCGAGTTTTAAAACTTTGGTATTAGATACCGTCATTGCCAGTAGAAGAAACCTTTTCAGAGGTTTTGAGAAATAGAGATAAGGAAGTTGATTCAACAAATTTGGTGGATTCAATGGCAGAGAGAACATCAGATCAAAATGTTGCCATTGGGGCTATGCAGAGAGTTGAGAAAAAGTTTGACACTACGATGGACATGATGTCCCAGTTGATCAAATTCTCCATGAGTGATAGAGAAATCGGTTATTCGTGCCATCCTGTGCTTTCAACAGAAATTCAAAGTTTAATGATGGGTTCATGAGAAGAAGATTAGAGAAGAAATTCTTGGCATGTTTGAGGAATATGATACACTTCCTCAAGTCATTAACGAAGAATTACCTTTCAATTGTTTCATGAACCACCATTCGAAATTATGCTACAAGACTGAGTTTGCAAAGAAAAAATACCATATGATAGCTCTTACTCTATTTGCTCAAGAAGAAGAAAGAAAAACTTCAAGTGAGGAGCTTGAGAATGTTGATGATGATTCCCATGTCATGCGTGCACCTACCATTGATGAGGTTGTCATTCAAGAAGAAGAAAAACCAATATTTGAGGTTGTGCATGATGAACCCCTTAATGTTGCTTATGGAGCTAGTGATGGTGTTGAATGCACTCATGTGCTTTCAAAGGAAGAGCAGATGAAAATCGAAGAAGATACTATTGAGATTATAGAACCAGCTATGATAGATCAACCACAAGGAGATATAAATTCTTTTGGTTCCCCACTAAATGAGTCTAGAATTGTTTCATCACCTTCACCTTATCTTGGCAAGGAGTCAAACCATGGTTTGGGATTTGTTGAGTATGATGATGTTCACCAATTAACTAAAAATGATGATGAGACAAGCTTTGAAGAGGAGGTACATGAGACTTGGGGCAGCCATGGAGTCACTGCTGATAGGTATGACAAAGATTCTGATTTTGGTATTAATCATAGCAGTAGTTCAGTTTCTTTGGAAAATCAGTTTGTGATTTCCAATGACAACCCATTGTTTGAAATGGGTATAGTGAAGACATATGACAATCCACTTTTTGAATGGGAAGATGGAACATCACTTGGTTCTAGCATTGCTCTTGGTGAGAATAGCAATGTGTGGAAACCAAGAGAAGATTCAAGATCTAAGTTGGATGATACTTGGAGCTATGGTGAGCACTTTCTAACTAAACAAAGTAATCAGCCTTTTAGCATTTGGGATCCAGGTGTAAAAGAAACTAAGTTTGAAGAGGATCCAACATGGGATGAATTTACATTTGATCCTAATATTGTATTGGTTTTTAAGAACAATGTTTACATGGAAGATGGCATTGATGGTGTTGATGACATGACTGATTTATCAATGCATGTTGTTGATCTTGAGCACAGACATAGTGGCCTTGTTGATCTAGATTCACAGTTCATTGTTGAGGGTGATAAAGAAGAGGCACATGTGATTTGTGATAGCCTAGAAGACTTTGATGCCCAGTGAGATAGTTGTAGTTTTGGTATTCATTATAACAGCAATACATTTGCCTTGCATGATTATGATTGGAAGAATGAATTGTTGGTGTCTACTGAAAATGAAATACACACTTTATCTAGATTGGATGACATTAGAAGCCTAGTTGAAAAATTCATCTTCATGACACCAAGAGACCAATGTGAACAAAATGTTCCCCTTGCTGATTTCCACATGATCAAGAACACAATGGAAGGAATAAATTGGTTTTCTTACACATGATGCATAATAGAGATGTTGCCACCAAGTTTGCAGATGAGACTTTGTCTTTGAGTAAGCAATTGAGGGGAGAGGTTAGTGAGCTCACCATTGAGCTTGATTCCACTAGGCTTTCTTTCAAAAGTGTCCAAGAGACACTTATTGAAGCAAATGATCAGCTTTATGAGGCCAAACATTTAAGAGAGCAAGAGAATAGAGAAATGGCCAAGGAGATCAATCAGGTAATGAAGGAGTGTCATAACCCCTCTTTGGACATTGGATTATTGTGATTAAATAAATACGATAATTAAAACATTTATTAATTAACATTTAATAATATTGGAAAATCGTCTCATTTATGAGACTTCACGATTTTCCTCTAATATATAATTATTAATGTTTATTATTATTTGTTATGATTATTATTTATGTTATATATGATCATTATTTATTAATAACAAATAAGATTTTATATAAAATTTATATTGTTTAATATTAAATTCATATTTATCAAATAATAATAATATAAGTAATATAAATAAATAATAATAATAAAATAAATATCCGGTGAGTGCATACGAGTAAAGATAACTATGATACATGAACGATATGCCAAATCGATAGCCGTTTTACACTATTGATGGGTTGGCCATTTCAGAATTGTTTCTACATTAGCCGGACATGGAGACAATTAAAATCGATAAACAATTAAATAAGTTTAAATTAAAGATTTAAACTAATTAATAAGAAAACAAGCATGATATCAAGGAACCATTAATACCACTTCCGGTCATCATCAAGAAAACTATGATGTCAAAGATATAGGATCAACAGATACGATATTGGCACCGTCAATTATTCATATGTAGTCTTCATACATAGCAATACACTCAGCTACGTGGTGAACAAATGTAGTAGAGTCAACAAGGAAAAGAGGAATATAAACACCGTCGAAACAATGATTGAGGAGGCTATCATATTTAAGGATGCCGTAACATATACAAACTATAGTTGGCAACTATATTATTGCCGACAATGATTAATAACGACGCCTCAAGCAAGGAGGCAAATCAGCATCTAATCGACATTATTATGAAGATAGATTATGGCTTAAATATAATGATTAATCGCATATTCTCTCAATAAAGCCTGTTACACCAAAATATTATCAAGGAAAAATCGTCTTATTGATAAGACTTCACGATCTTCCTCTCTAGCATCAATAAAGCACATCCAGTAAGATAAAGTATTGAGACCCAGTGATATGATCAAGGGTTTGATGATCTCAAGAAAATAATCTTATCAATCACCAACAATAGATGTTAATATCAATATCTATAAGAACAATTGATTTTAGATACTCATCCTAGAATGAATTATGGTAACCAAACCATAGAGTTCACCAAAACAAAGAAGAGTCGGATCTGTTTAACAATATATCAAGTGACCACATAGACTATCATTCTGGATCTAATTGTGCAAGATCCTTATCAATTCTTCCAAGAGTAATATATTATATCAAAAGATTCATATCGCTGATAAGAAGATCATCGTCAAGACAATAAGATATAGAAGGAAGTATGATGTAGACTAAAGATGTGATATTGATCTAGCAATACATGCAGATCATAATAATTAATGCCATGCTGAGATATGCATATAATAGCAAGATGTTCATAACTCCACGAAGTAAGGAGAACTCTTTTATATATGAAGACAATTCCTATGCGAAGACCACATATTATCCTCACGGTAGGAGGAGCAGAAAATTGATGATTATCTTAATCATTACGCGATTTCGATCATGACCTAAGACATTTACAAAGGGCAGTGAGTATCCAAAGGGGCGCGATGCCTATTAATGATTATAAAAACAATTCTCCATGTTAACAAACTGCTGTCATGGAAGGACAAGACGTGAATCTTCAAGGAGTAATTATTCCAAAGGGGCATGACCTTTAGGAAATAAATATATTTAATGAAGATAGATACTTATTTCCAATCATCATGGGATTATTTATTTCTTATTCTCATCCAGATTTGGATTGCTCTAATTGAGCAGTAGCCTTATCGGCAAACCAGTGCATATATCTAAAGTTATCATTCAGGAAAGCCACCACCCACACTGCATATTTCTAAAGCAAATCAGAAACAGCAGTTCTATCTTCATCGCTATAAGCAATGGTGTGAAAGACTAACAGCATACTGATATTGCTATATCAGGGATAGCTATAAATGGTTGAGAGGAAACTTACAATACAATTTATATTGTCATATCAAGTAGAGCAAAGTTAACTCCATAATTGCAGATCGGAATAAATACACAGATCACGTATAACTATATATAGCAGATCATAATATATCGTTTTTATACTAGGTGGTATCACTTATCGCCGATATAAATTTTAAAAAGGATTTTTAGAGTCTTTGATTGGAAAGAAGTCTCTTGCAATTGATTTGTGATTTGATGGTCCTTAATTCCTAAAAATTTACATTGGGGACATTACAAGGAGCTTGATTGCATTCAGGAGGAGTATGATCTTGCTCTTTGTCCCCAAAGATCAGAAAAAGTGATTTTGGAGTAGAAGAATGTTTGGGTGGAGCATGACTCTGATAGTAATCAGCAGGTTGTTAGTCCGTTGTTTGATACAGATGCTGATTGGACATTTGTTAATCCACTTTTCAAGTTTGATGTGGGAATTCCTTTTGACTTCAATGAAGAGGGTGGATCACATTGCAGAGTTTGGGATCTAGGTGCAATTTGCAACCATGAGATATTGTTTCAAAATTGGGGCATTGATCAAATGCATACTCTTGGGCATCTTCTTTGGAAAAGAATGGATCAGATTTTCAGATTTGGGCTTGCTGATTGGTTGCAAATTAACCACTTCACTTTATGGTTTGCTCTCATTCAAGGGAGTTGGTGCGGTTTCTTTGGTCATGCAAGTAATGGTTTTCAATTGGAGATTGCTTGGAGATGTTTTCCAACCTTGAACATGAGCATATGTGTTGTTTTGGATGATGATTTCCTTTGTTGCAACAGTTGTTCATCTTCTTGGATGCTGATTTTCCTGAAATCAGATCTCAAGTCAATCATTTCAGACTTGGTGGGTTGTTGGTGTACTCTTTTTCAAACTTCACAGTCGCCTGGAAGGACAGGTTTATGGTCTCAAGTGAGAGGTATGCGGGTTGGGGCAATCAATATCCGTGTATGGGAAGTGTTCAAGCTCTAACTAGAGGTTATCCTTATGCCCTTTCTTCTTCTTATGGTTGGGACAGCGAACCTTTTCTTTCTTTGGTTCACCTTTTTGAGGTGCTTGGAGTGGGAACTGTAAGAGTTTTCAGAAGTCTCCATGGTTGTATCAGAATAATTCAATCAAGGCCTAGTAGATTCATGCGTAGATATGAGTATGAGTTTGTTGAGCTCTTGCAAAGGAATTCTTTGCTCTTTGCAAGAAGATTTGGAGATATCACATTGGCGGTCGTGGCTCTATTAGATACCATATGGAGATGTGTTGTGGAGTTTGATTGCGAGTTGTGTAGACTTTATTTCCTATTGCCCAGGCTTGTAATAGATAGTGGCATTGTTGATATTGATTACTCAGAGCTTTATGGGCATGCGATGTTGCACGATATTGATTTCAATCCTTCAAGATTTTTCAATCTGAGCATCATGGATGGTAACATTTTGGAGTTACAAGGGAGGTTAGTGCAGTTTTGGCGTGATGTTTTCATTGATGTGATCAGAGTGGTGCTGCATCAGCATGAGATAGTACTTGCTTTCGTGCAGATTAGTCTAAAATTCTCTGGAGTTGTGGTGGCATTGCTTGAGGACAAACAATTTTGGGAAGGGTGGACTGCAATGTCCCCTTTTCCACTCTAGTTTGTTTTGGGGACCGTTAGCCTATCCGAAGACTCGTAGGCTAGTCGGAAGCGGAATTAAGGTTTCCTAACTCTAGGAGGATATTTCTGCAGTTTCGAAGGTTTGCATGTTGGAATTTGTCTGTTTGGATTCTGGATTCCTTCTGGATTTTTCAGAAAGCTTCGCAGTGAGGGCACATGCATAGCAAGTTATGGAGTTTGACCGACTTACTATTTTTCAAAGAAACGGGACTCGGACTCGGCTCGGACTTGGCAAGGCCAACTCGGACTCGGACTCGGGACTCGGCGTCAGACTCGGCTCCAGACTCGGCTAGACTCGGGATAGTGAAAAACTCAAGAAATTTAGAGATTTTTAAATATTTAAAACTTGTTTCAGACACCCTTTATTGAATACACCTTAAAGACACAATAACATCATCAAACTCGGCTCATTTGATTACATACACAAGTATATATCAATCACATAAGCATAAACGCAAATTGTAGCTGAAGAAAATAACAAACATAGATATATAAATATTGTCAAATGTATACAATATTACAAAACTCATGGAATAAAAAATCCATGTCATCATATGATCATCATCAAATGTTTCATACAAATACCAAAGGTAAATACAACTACAAGTCTATGGCTCAGAGGAGCCTGCACCCTCCGGCCCCAGCCCCCTGCGAAGGCATCTAAGGTAGGTCCTGGATGATTCGACTGCCATAGCCGCTCCTCGTGACACCATGCCATGCTCACCAACATCAGGAACATCCGTATCACTATCTGCCTCTAAATCTCCTATCTGTGCTCGTGCTCTCCGCTCCTCCTCTGCCATGGCTACAGTCTCAACCTCTATATCTACCTAGTCGATCCAATCAATGTTAGACTCGGAAGTTAAATTTTCTCTACTTCTATCGACGCAGTTTCCCCCATATTTTTCGACGGGGGTTTGGGGGCAGCGCCCCCAAGGTGGGGTCAAGGGGCAGCGCCCCTTGCGCGCTCCTTGTCGCGATACAGGGCGAGGTCGAGGGGCAGCGCCCCGTGAGGCCAAAAAAACTTATTACAAGTCTGAATTAGGGTTTCTTTGAGAGTCTTCCTTAGGACCTGGTTTTGCTCTTGTTGCTAATTGGGTCTTGCTTGGTGAGTGAGTATCATTCTTGAAGGTCCAAGCTAGGTCAAGTTGGTGAGTGATAAAGTCTGGGATGTCATCCTGATCTTCAAATGCCCTGAAATTTGGCTAAGTCTGGAATGTCCTGATCCTGAAATTTGACTAAGTCTGGAAAACTAAAGAATCCTCCAAAAACTAGATTTTGCAATATAACTCCTAGAGGCCCGAAACCACTCTCAAACATCCTGACAGTATATATGGAATATAACTTAAAGTATAAGAAAGAAGAAAGATATAAGGAAATGTCACTTATACTTAAATGTTATATTCCATAAAATAATCCTGACGGAGAGACCAAAATGTCAAATTTCGCCCTTCCAAAAAAACTTATTACTTTTTAAAATGTTTTTTTTTTGTCATTTTATTAACCCAGCCAGTAGCCGAGTCTGGGGCTCAGGACTCGCCGAGTCTGGCGATTTTGGGCCAAAATCGCCAACTCGGCGAGTCTGGCGAGTTTACTCTCCACACTCGGCCGAGTCCGAGTCCGAGCCCCTGGGACTCGTTTGGCCTGACTCGGACTCGGACTCGCCGAGTTTGGGCGATTTCGGGGCGAGTCTCGTTTCTCTGCTATTTTTAGTAAGTGGAGGCAGAAGCAGTTGAGTTCTCTAGGTTTTTATGGGTTTTCTGAGAGCTTTGCGATGGTATAACATGCAAACCAATCTGAGGACCTTTTCCAGACTTACTATTTTTAGTAAGTTTGGCAACTGCTCAGAATGTGGTAAAAATCACTTTGGAAACACTTACTATTTTTAGTAGTATGCTATTTATAGTATGTACTATTTTTGGCAGTGCTATTTTTGGCGGGGATTCTGCAACTCATCTTAGCGGCTATTTCTAGCAGTATTAGTTTGGCAGGATCCTGTATTCACTCAGATGACTATTTTTAGCAGTTCAGTTCAAAGCTCCAACTTAGTTTAGTTTTGGTAATTTCCAGCACTTAATCTCTGGCTCAATTTGGCAATAATCAGTATTTGAGAAGGTATTTTTTTAATATATTAATACCTTAGGCATGAGGTAGTAATATTTGATTATTTTATGGATGGACGACTTAGGAGGGGAGAAAATATTAATTTTATCCTAAGTCTTTTTGGGTGAATTATTTCACCTTCTTTTTGGACGCCTAAGTGCAATTTCAAGAATATTATTTTTTAAGCATTATATTTATCAAAAGTAGCAATATGGATGAAAATGTGCTCAAGTTATAATGTTTTTATGTTGCAAAGTGTGGAGCAAGGGAAAAGTTTGACATTGAAGCCTAGGTGGTGGATTTTCATCTTGGGTGCCATATACTTGAAGGAAATGAAATGAAATAAATCGTCAAATGTGAGTGGGATGAAATGACATGTGATTTGGGTGAATTTGGAGGCATTTGCATTTGAATTTGAATTTGAGCCTTCAAAATCTATAAATGAGAGCATTGGGCTTCTTATTTGGCATCTATGAAGAAAATTATAACGAAGTGCTGCCAAAATTTGGAGTGAACCTTCGGGGAATGCATACCTCCTAGCTACTGCTTGGTTTCTTGCTTGCAATACAACAACTAATTGAGCTCGTGATTGCTCTTCATCCAAAGGAGTAGATTTGAGGAACAATGTTGCAGATTTGTGTGTCAGTTTCAGAAGTTTTGGAATGTTTTTTGAGTGTTCATGTTGCTGGTCGCGATGTGTGCTGAAGGTGTTTTTTGCTCGTGGCTCCCTGTATACTTGACGTGTGGTTCTGGGGATCGGCTCCATCTCTTTTTATGCCTTGGGCGATATAGTTCACCATTATGCAGATCTTGAAAAGCTGATTTGGATTTTATGTAGCAAGTCGAACTTCCCAGCAGAGTCGTCCCCTTTCCTTGGCTGCCTCGGGTTGCGTGTAGATTGTGTGTGGTGTTCGCGGTGCAGGTTTGAGGTTCTATTTGTGTTGTCAATGCTATATCTCTCATTTGCTTCTGTTTTTGTGTGATTTGGAGTTGATTTGGAGAAGTTATGAGCATTTTGGGGTGTCTATAGCTTGTTCGTCTGCGTGTTTTCTATGCATGTTATTGATTTTCAGAATTTCATAGTTGTGTGTTAGAAGAGCTTTTTGGTGTGAGTAGACTAAGTTGGTTGTTGGGTGATTATCTATTATTGTTGCAATTGTTGGACTTGTTATCAACACTTGATTCTTCATTCTATATGATTTGTAATGCTGGTTAGTAGTACTAACAGCAATGTTTTGTTATTTCCTAGTCCCATTGCATAAGTGGAAGAGGCTGGCTATGCTGCCTATCTTTGGGATAGTGATATTTCATGTATTGATAATCCATAATGTGCATTGTAAAGCTAGTTAGTAGTTCTAACAGCTATCTTTTGGATTATTGCTTGTAGTCCCACTGCATAAATGGAAGAGGTTGGCTTAGTCGCCTATTTTGAATATTGTAATACTGTCCTCCCGCTACACAAGCGATCGAGTAGATTGTAATTTCATTTCTAGTCCTCCCACTGCATAAGCGGTAGAGTGATAGTTCTTTAGTTTCTTGTATCATCCTTGGCTGGTTTACTGCCAAGTGATCTTCAATATTCTCCATATCCCGCTGAAAAGTGGAAGGGGTTGGCTTGCTGCCCAAATATTGTAAGCAGTTTTCAGTTTGCATCTAACGATCCCCTATGCACTGTATGCTCTCACCCTCCTAGATTGGGCTCTCGGTGATCAGAAAGTGAAAGGGTTACTTCGAGTATTTCCTTTTTGCACAAGTTTGACTATTCTAACCTTAACGGGTGAATCTTGTTTTTGTTGGAATAAAACAAAAATTAAGGGGAATATTACAATAACACACGACCCCAAACACCTCCAGCAAAAACGTCTACAGCTGAAAAGTACGAGTTGCAATATAAAATCCCATACTCCGAAATATTCAACAAAAACTTACAGGATGAATCACCCATAGCATAGGAATTGATCTAGCAAACACCCAGAATGAGCTGACACACACACACACAAGGAGCTACAAGCGAAAACACACTTCAGCTACACTAGAAAACAACAACCTGAAAACACACTACAACACTCCCAAAAAACAGAAATCTAATACATAAATCTACAACATTATCCTCAATCCACTCCTCTGAATGAAGAGCAGTCTCTGGCTTGACTAGTTGTTGTATTGCAAGCAAGAAATCAAGCGATGGCTAGGAGGTAAGCGTTCCCCGAAGCTTTCACTTTGCATTTCGGCAACATTTCGTTATAAAATTGTTCTTGGATACCAAAAATAAGGGCCAAGGTGCATATTTATAGCTTTCTCCTCAAGTCGAACTTCCTTTCCGTCCAATATGGGATTCAACATCCACATTCAAATCTCCTTTGATTTGCACTCATTTCATTTCCTCTAGAAGTCACCGAAGGGATAATAATATTTCATTTAGAACCAAAGTATTTTCTCCCTTTAGTGGCAGACCCATATAGACAAATATTAAGTTAATTGCTAGGACATAATTTTAAGGAGAAAATACCTCAAAATGGATGTCCAACCCAACATAAGTCAAAATTAATTCTTAATTCTTCAAATCGACCCCCCTCAAGGTAGCAAATATACTTTATGAAATATTCATAAAGTGAGATATGGCGTCCAAGGAAATGAAGTGAATTATTTTCATAAAATTAACATATTTCTTTCTAAGGCATCCATCATGCCTTAAAAATAATTCACTTGTGAAATATTTTTCCTCAAGCATAAATTGCCCAAAATAAGCTCCAAGAATGCTGGAAGACAAACTGACCTATTGAAAATAGCCATCTGAACTAGCCTGCTGAAAATAGAACTGAATCTCTGGATCATCATGCTAAGATGGACTGCCATAAATAGCCTGTGCTGTATTGGCTCAACTCAAAACCCTAAAAATAGTACTTACTAAAATTAGTGTCTCCAAACTCCGTTAGGGCAGAAACTGGGAAGCAACTATCACTTACTAAAAATAGCATACTGCTAAAAATAGTGTGTCCAAATGCAATTTAACCACATATTGAGTAGTCGTCACAACTTACTAAAAATAGTAAGTCCGAAAAAGTCTTCAAGTTCGTTTGCATGTCACACCATCGCGAAGCTCTCAAAAAACCTAGAAAAACCTAGAGAATTTAGCTGCTTCTGCCACCACTTACTAAAAATAGTAAGTCAATCAAACTCCATTGCTTGCTATGCATGTACCCCCATTGCGAAGCTTTCTGAAAACCCAGAAGGAATTCAGAATCAAAACTGTAAAATTCCAACATGCAAGCCACCAAATCTGCCAAAGTATCCTCCTAGAAAATAGGAAACCCTAATTTTTGCCTCTGATTGACCAACGGGTCTTGGAATTGGCCAACAGTTCCCCAAAACCAACTAGAGAGGAAAAGGGGACATTACATTTACATTGCTACCTTTTTTGGTAGGGCCAGCATGAGTTACCCAAGTAATTATTAAAATATCTATTCCAGAATGGTCATCTTAGTTGTCAACTTAGTTGTCTTTTTAGTTCGTTTAGTGTAAGTACTGCTTCTATTATTAGAAAGCGTAGTTAGCTTTTTAGCTTCGTGTTGAAGCTTCAATTTAATGGTTCATTCTTTTTTAGAACATCATCTCGTAAACTCTATATATATGTTGTATATTCGTAAATACAAATCATTCAATTATTTCTCATGGTATCAGAGCGGGTCGATGGGCTTTTTTAGAATTTGGCAAATTTTTTAATAAAAAATTTGTAGTCTCTTCTACCTAGAATTTATTTCCAGAATTTTTTTAATCAATTTTTCTATGAAAAAAATTATTCGAGTTTTTCGTCGGTTTTTCAGCCCATTCTTTTTTGTCTGAAGAAAATTTGTGTGTTTTTTTCGTAGGCAGTTTTAGGCATTTTCGAGGGTCTTTTCTGGGTTTGTGTTCATGGACATGTTTTTTGTTTGCGTGAAGGTAACGGTCCATGTGTTCGTGGACCTATGCGTTGGACTTCTGGGAGTTCTTTTCTCTGTGACGGGAAGGCAAGGTTTTTGTTTCAGTCATGTCTTAGATCTTACCTACGACGAGTTTTTAAGACTTTTACATGACTTGCACGACCTATTTTTGGTCACTTTTTGGCATAGAACGCGATTTTTTTGCCAGTGGCACGACTGATTGTCTGTGCGGTGATTCTGAAGGGCCCACGTTTTTCTTCCCTCAATGATTTTTTTTCGACTTTCTATTCGCAGCGGTAGAGGGTTTGTTTTGGCCCATGTCTTTCCTGCACAATCTTTTTAGGGTGACAGTCTTCTTTTTTTGCATGCGTTTTCGCAATTTTTGGGTCTACTGGACACGGGTTTTTTTGCGCATTTTTTTGTGACAGGTTTCTGAGCCCATGTCTGTGTTGTGGCTTGGGTTTCAGTGGCGTGTCTCTTGCATGTTTTATCATTCGCATCTTCTGCAACATGTTCGCGCGACCTTGGCTCTCCCGCCAGCACAATCTGCATATCTTTGGCTGACATTTTTTGTGACGGGTTGCGTTTTCAAGATGTTGGCCCTGCATCCGACCTGCAATTTTGAGCCGCAATTTGCTGCGATTTTGGGTCCTACGGCTAGGGTTTGTACACCATTTGGTGGAAGTTATTGTTTCGGTTTTTATTTATAGTTTTTTTCCCTTTCAAAAAAAATTAATTTTGGGTTTTTTATAGTTGTTTTTCCCTTTGAAAAAATAATTACTTTGATTTTTTAAAGTTTTTTCCCTCTGAAAAAAATTATTTTCGGTTTTATAATTTTTGTCCACAAAAAATTTATTTTTCGGGATTTTACAATTTTTCCCTTCAAAAAGAAAAATTATTTCTGGGTTTTGATATTTTTTTCCTACAAATTATTTATGGGTTTTATTAAAATTTTCCGAAAAAATAATTTTTCTGGGTTTTTTTATTTTCTCCACAAAAAATCATAGAAAGGTTTTCCTTGATTTTTTCCTCAAAAAGAAGGGTTTTGCCGCATGATGTCTGGTGTTTTGTCACGCGACGTTTTATGGTTTTCATGATTTTTTCCTCAAAAATTGTTTGTGGGGTTTATAATTTTCATCTGTAATTCATGAAGCTTGCGTGGGATTTTCTGTTATTGTTGTCCTCATTTTTGTTTTCAAAAATGAAGGACCATTACATGAAATTTTTGTGAAAAAATGAAAAAAATTACTCTATGGCACGCTTCCTGAGGCAAAATTTCGACTAATCCTTGGACTGGCTTAATCCTCAGTCCATCCTCGAACTACGTTTCGAATTTCATCAAATTCTAGGTTCGTTTGCTATGTCTTTCCTTCAGTCGGGTTTTAAAACCCCAACTGCAGGTGGAGAATTTTCTTCAAACTGCAAGTTTTAATGATATTCATTGTTTTGGTCTTTGTAGGGGAATTTTTGACCAATTACATGTACACTTTTATTTCAAATATGTTACTTGTAATTTATTTTAAATTTCCCCTTTGTTGTTTTTATCTTTTTATTGTTTTTTGGTCATTTTTAGTTAAAATAGGGATTTTTTGGCTCAACTGCAAGTAAACTTGCAGTTTGGTCAAAAAACCCCTACTTTAATGGTTTTCACATGTAATAGGGATTTTAAATCCCCATTACATATGTGCAAGTAAACTTGCAGTTTGGTGAAAAAACCCCTACTTTAATGGTTTTTGCATGTAATAGGGATTTTAAATCCCCATTACATATGTGCAAGCAAGTATAACTTGTTGTAGGGATTTTATTTCCCATTTACAAGTATTTAAAACTTGCAGTTTGCTCCAAAAAACCCGATTTTGCCTTGTAAGTGAAAAAGTGACAATTTAAAACTTGCAGTTTGCTCCAAAAAACCCGATTTTGCTCATAAAGTGCATTTGTGACAATTCAAAACTTGCAGTTTGCTCCAAAAAACCCGATTTTGCTCATAAAGTGCATTTGTGACAATTTAAAACTTGCAGTTTGCTCCAAAAAACCCGATTTTGCTCATAAAGTGCATTTTTGACATTTTAAACTTGCTATTTGGCCAAAAAATCCCGATTTTGCCTAACATGTTGAAAAAGTGAAATTTTAAACTTGTCATATCCTCCAAAAAACACGATTTTCATTGTTTCATACATTTTAAACTTGCTATTTGTTCCAAAAAACCCGAATTGCAAGGAAAAACATGTTTTTTGAAGATTTTTAGCAAATTTTTGTGGAGATTTTTTGGGAGATAGAAGGCGTTTTGGATTCCTTCCTATTTCCATGCATTTTTAGACACCTTTCACGCCACATGGAGGTTAAGTTTGCTGGTTTTTAGGTTTATAACAACAAACACGTTTTTGCTAAAAAACCACGTTTTTCTTCATTAAAAATGCCACGAATCAGCAATGCTATGAATCGTTTTGGCTTAGTATGCTAAGGTATTGAGGTTAGAAAGAGTCTTGGCCATTTTCCATGCCATTTCTCATGCATTTGCTGCCACGTTTTTCAGTTTTTGCCATTTTTTCAAAAACGTGGCTAGGGTTTTGGAATACGGTTAATTTCTTTTTAAGAGATATTCTTCTTTATTTCAAAGATTGATTATCTTTTGGAGAGGCATTTTCACATTGGAGCAAGGTAAGATTTATTTTCTTCTTGTTTTCTTGTTTTTTTTTCTTTCTAGTTGTAAATTTGTAAACGGTTGGTTCTTCCCCAAAAATCAGATTTTGTGAGAGAGATTTTCTCCTTTGATAGCAATTTTAGAATTGCATTGTTCTTCCCCATTTTTCCCTCTTTACTTGTATTCGGGATTTTATATCCCGATTATAAGTTGGATGAAAATCATTGTTCTTCCTTTACGGATAAAAGATTTAACCATCTTTTGTTGAAATTCCAAGTTGCAAAGATGAGAAATACCCATCCTTTCAAAATGGGGTTTTTAGAACCGTATTACATGTTGAAAGTTCTTCCCATTTTCTTGAAGATGATCTTCCCAAAATATTTTCATATTCATTTCCATCATCCGTACATACCTTTTCATCCACTCATTTCACACCTTCATTCATTTCCCCCATTTAAAGTCTACTTGCAGTCAGCCATCCAGAACCCGAAATTGGTCCAAAATGCACTCAAAAAACACTTGAAAATGAGTTTTAAAGGTCCAATTACAAGTGCAAACTTGTAGTTACCCATTACACATATGAAGTTGCATGTTTGTTCCCACATTTGCAAGTTAATGCTCTTGTTTTCCCCACACATGTAATGCAACTTCCAAAACCCGAAATTCACTGGTGAGCCCGTTTTTGCATCAATTTCTCTCTTCCCTTGTCAGTCCGGTTTGCACACACGATCTACCAAATCAATGGATTAAGGCATGGGCCTTATTTTGCAAGCAAATTTCAAGAATAGAGGATGATACAAAGAAGAAATACAACAACAATTCATGGTTGAGAGCATAAAATGCTTTCAAGACAAAGATGGTCATGACATGAAAAGAGGAAGGCAGCCCGTTCCCTCTTGAAAAGCTAGTATTACCCCAAGCAAGAAGACAAGGATGCAAGTTCCCGTTCCGGTTCAAGATGTCTTTACCAATCTAGAATACTTCAAGTTCTAGCATCCTGAAGCGACATGAAGATCATCACAGACAAAGGATGATGCAGTTAGAGTCGTGTCTTTAGACACATGGAATAGTTTTAGTTATGCATTTGTAATTTCGTTTTGACAAGTTACATGTAAAAGTATTTTTTGTAAAATGCAAGTTACACATTACTTGCACTTTTGTAATTACATGTAAGGCAACTACAAGTTGTGTCCGATTAGGACTGTAGTTGGAATAAATCTTAGTTAGTTAGAGTAACTCTTAGTTAGTTAATGAAGTCTCAGTTAGTTATTGAATGAGTCTTGGTGGTTGAGAGAATCTCTCAAGTTAGTTAGTATCCTCCCACCTTTTTCTCAAGGCTCCTCTTCTATAAATACTGGAGGAGTCTATTGTAATTTTTATCTTTTGGAAAGCAAGCAAAAACTCTGCCAAATTTACAGCAAGAAGTCTTTGAACTTATGTATGTGAATTGAAGGTTTTGAAGAATAAGAAAGAAGGATTACTCAAGTTTTGAGTCTTTGAGCTACATGTTTGAGTTTGAATCTTTTTATTTCTTCTATGCAAAGTGTTTCTAAAGGAGCTTAGTCCAATCTGATTTGAAGTCTTTGAGCTGCAAGTAGAGAAGATTAATTAAAATAGGAAACCCTCTTGAAGGAGCAGCAAGTCTTTGAGCTTGCGTCTATTCTTGAGGAAAAATTACTGTTTGATAAGAAATAGCAGCAAGTCTTTGAGCTTGCATTAGTTCTTGTCTTTGTGTTAAAAGAATAGATTATTTCAGTCTTTGAGCTGTTATCTTTTATTCGTTGTAAAATTTAGTATAGCAAAGGGTAGATAGGACTTCCAATAGTCAAGTCTTTGAGCTTGATATTGCTGTCCCGTCCCGAAGGAAGTGACGGAAGTCTTTGCGCTTTCAGGAAACTTCATTTCCTTTCTCTCATTTCACTTGAAAGTAGTTACTGCTGTTCGTTTTCAATCGCTATCCTTTTCTGTGAAGAGAAAAGGATATTGTCTTTCTTGAAGAAAGAAGAAAGATTGCTGTTCCATACCATTTTATTTCAGTTTTAGTTAGATAGGGGGAGCCTTCCCTTAATTAGGAGAGTTTTTACTCGTGTGCTGTGGTTGAAACCACAATTTTGTATATTTCCCTGAAAGTGTACAAAATTTTCAACCAACAGTTATCTGGGTTCGTTTTTTCCACAAAAACGATGATTTGTAAATCCAATTTTCAGGGTTTGACAATTTTTTCCACAAAAGTCATGCTTTGTTGCACTCTGTTTTGGGTTGCACCTAGAGTTGTTGGGGCGAACATATCCAACCGTGGTATCTTGCATTTTGTTTTGGAGTTTCCGGAGCAAACAGTGCTTAGTGCTCTTTTGCAAAAGTTTTTGCTATTTTTGTCAAAATCATGTTTGTTGCTCTTTGGAGGATTTGCCGATTTTTCCTCAAAATCATGGTTTCAGGCTTAGTAATTCATGTGTGATAGTTCAATAATTCGCGTGTGAGGATTACATCAAGTTAGACAGCTTCTGGTACTCTTGGTCATTAACATTTTGTAGATCCTAGAAGGGTCTCTATAATAGCAAAGTGTTCTTTGCATTTGTGCATTTGTGATCAAAAGACCTGCAGTGTCTTCTATAGGGTATTGAGTACGATGACCATTAGAGAGGGTATTAAAATAATATTAAAATATCTAATCTATAATGGTAATCTTAGTTGTCGACTTAGTTGTCTTTTTAGTTCATTTAGTGTAACTACTGCTTCTTTTATTGGAAGGCGTTTTTAGCTTTTTAGCTTCATGTTGAAGCTTCAATTTAATGGTTCGTTCTTTTTAGAACACCATCTTGTAAACCTCTATATATATGTTGTATATTCGTAAATATAAATCATTCAATAATTTTTCAGTAATAGTGACAAGGATTTTGAGGAAGCAAATGAAATAGATAGTGGAAAAGAAGGGTTGAAGATGCGAAAAAGGTCACACATATTAAGAGTTCAGTTGTGAGTCTCTTGAAGTTTGTTTTTAAGTATATCTCACTTTCTTCTTGTTTACATTGCTGCCTTTTTTGGCACTGCCAGCATGAGTTACCCAAGTAATCGTGACAAGGATTTTGAGGAAGCAAATGAAATAGATAGTGGAAATGAAGAGTCGAAGGAGATGGGAAAAAGGTCACACGTATTAAAAGTTCAGTTGTGAGTGTCTTGAAGTTTGAATATCCTTCCAAGATGCTAGTCACCTAGACCTAGGGACTATCCAACAATACATTCTATGTTACCCCAAGTTTCCGTGATGGAATTTTATTTTCCCATTTTAGGGGACGGAGGAGACGACAAAGGGGACAGGCGGACAGCTATATAAAAAATAGGGAAAATTTAAAATATCTAGGGAAATTTCAAATTTCAAATATATTTATATGATAACAATGTAACACTGATAAACGAGAAGTTATAATAATATATATGGTATTATGAAAAGTCCCAAATGATATCATAGAGTAAAATTTTGAGAGAGTTTCATAGAACTGCCAGAAAGAACTAATTAGGATTAATTACATTCTTGAAGGAAAGTGACGAGGTATGGGTTATTAGTTTCTTTCTAATGAGATTAGAGATAGAAAATATTTAATGGGTTGACTGGTGGTACTGGTCATAGAAAGACTCAAATTTAGAGAAGTGATGTGACGAGATATATTACCAGTATTAATGGGCTGGTAAGCTGCTTATATACTCATAGATAGAGTGGTCTAAGCTTCATTCTTGTTCGTCTCAATGATTTCCTTGTTCTCTTCCTCAATAAAAATTGCCAGTTGAATATCCTATGAAGGATTTTTGATCTCAGAGGCATTAGTATTAATAGTGTCCATGATATTGTGAAAAAACTTCTTCTGAGCAGACTAAAAATAAATTATTATTATTGTACAGTTTTGATATATATTATTGTAGAGTTTTGCAGAGTGAACACAAGAAACTATGGTAATTAACTCTATTAAAAAACTAAGTTGTGTTTGCCCTCTCGGGTGAATAACTTAAGACATAAAGGACATAACGCAGAATAATGCCGTAAATATCAGACAAGTGTAACAGATGTTCTATTCATAAGTAAGTCTCCTTTACAAGTTACATTCCGGAGTATAAAAGGGTACCAAGGGGGTGCGAGCGCCAACCGTCGCACCGCAACTTCCACCCCTCGGTTGCCAACTAACCAAAACAATTACACATAATTAACTAATGTTATTCCCGTGTACAATAATGCCGCCAACATCATCCCCCCCAAAAAGAAAAGTCGTCTCCAGGCGACTTACAAAAATGGAGATAATGCAACCTATACAAGATATCGGAAAGACTAGGGAGGGGGGCTGAGAAAGCGTCCCTGAAGTAGAAGTGTGAGATGGCGGTGTCTGGGCTGCCAAGCAGGAACGAAGCTCATACACCTACTGAGTGCATGCAGCCACATCCCGTTCCGCCACGAGGACCTTCTCTAGAGCTGTCTTCACCATGTGTGCTGCCTCCAGTAACTCCTTCTCCTTGGTATCCACTGCCTCCGTCGCGCAGGCCAACCGTGTCTGCTCGGCTGCCAGGCGGCCCTCTACCTCGGCCTTCGCTGTCCTGATCTCAGCCATCTCTGTGCGGGCCACCTCTAGCTGTGCCAACAACTGCGCCCTCTCGACTGCCCATGAGGCCTGCTGACTGGCCACCTCGCTCTCCAACGCTACTCGGGAAGCCTCCCTGACTACAGACTCCTGCTGTGTACGCCTCAATGTATAATAGGCATCCCGATAGACCTGCTCGATCTCGCGGACAACTGCCGTCACCCGACTCTCCACAACGGGCTGACGCAGCCTCCAGGCCTGGAGCATCTCCGCTGTCTCTGTAGTCGGCCACCCCTGAGACTCAAAGCAGGTAGCAAAGGCTGTCGGGCAGTCCACCCGCATAAACTGTAGGACCTGCTCTAGCTCCACCACCACCTGCTGCAATGCTTGCGTCTGGGCGGCGGCCACTACCCGCCTACCCTTCGTTACCATATCAACCATGTCCGCGAGATAAGTCTCAACATCCTCTCCCACCTGTGCCGAAGACTGGGAAATCCCTGGTGGAGCGGTCACTACTGTATCCTGCTGCGAAGGTACCGCCTCCGCCATCGAAGGTGCACCATCTCCTGGTGCCTGCCCAGAGGCGACCTCCCCTGCCTCGTGCCCAACTGTGAGTCCATGTGCCTCCCCTGATGAGTCATCCAAGTGGACTACCTTCGCTCTAGTCTCTCGACGCGGTGAAAATACAACAGCTCCCTCCGGCTGTGCCAGTGTCATCTGAAACCGCTATGTGAGCCAGCTCTGCATAGCCTCGAGGTCAGCACGCATCTCTATGACTGGGGGATGGGTCGCTGTGGTCGGCTCCTCCAACAACGAAGCAGAAACGGTCACCACAGCGTCACTACCCACGACCTCCAACCGCACGTGAGGCTCGGTAGCCTCCACCTCCGTCGGCCCCTGCTCGACCACTACCCGGTGCGATGACTCCTCCGTCCTTGACTCTGCCATGTCCTCGGTAAGTGCCGCTGTGGTTGGGCCCGACGGTGCTCCCTGTTGCTCGTGCTGAAGGGGACCCAATGTAATAGGCGTATGGCTCTGCCCGAAGGCCGGAATACAAGTGTCGCCTACTCCAGATGCTGGCACAGTCGTGCCCAGCGGTAACAGAGGTGGGGCAAACCGGACGCGTACAGGCTCCTCCGTTGCCTGACTGCTATCGTCCTCCTCATCTTCCTCCTCCGAATCCTCCGTGCTGCTGGACTCCCTCCCGCTGTCAGGCTCCCCTGAGGCGGAGGCCGTATCCACCGCCCGTTTCCGCTTCGCGGAAGAGTGCCCAATGTCCAAGTGCCTCCAATAATCCCGCTGCCAACGGTCCCTATGGCCGTACCTCCAACTCATCCTCTGGCACTACTTCCCGCGTGGCCTCCAGGAATAACCCTATAGCATAATGAGGCATGTAGAATGTGCGATGCTGGAGCGTCAGAAACTCATACATATGCTCTGCCAGTAACGCTGCCCAGTCATACACGATGCCATTCATCAGCCCATTCATCAGCATAATCTGAGGGAGGGCATTGTCCGACGCCCTGCTCGACCCTGTCAATCTGCTCTTGATAACATCCATGATGCACCTCCAGTGGCCCTCCGCAACAAAAGTCTTGCGGATTCCCCGACTCTTCGTGGCTCTAGCCACGCTGTCCAACTACGCTGTGGTCAAATTCCGAGAGACTAATTTAATCCACCGCTCCTTCTCCTCCTGTGTCATCTTCTTGGCCTTCAGGTCTATTTTCTTGCCCTGGCTGCCCGGAATGCCGAATACCCTTGTGAAATCCCTTGCTTTGAAGGATATAGTGACATCCCTCCGGAGTTATTCAAACGTGCTGGTGCATGTATGTCTATCGAAGGTGTCCACCATGAAGCGTAGGGCACCCTCGTACTCCCGGATAGGGAACACGGGCATCCGGATAGCCCACTCTACTTGTGCCTTCCGGAGGTTTTGCTTTACCAGGTCATTATCGGAGGTATCCTGCCACCATTTGCGGCATTCCAATCCATTCAGGCCTTCGAAAGTAATATTCTGTGGCGTCACTGTGTTTTTCGCACTTGCGGCAACCTGTGGTGTTTTCTGTTTTTGTTTTTGCCGAGCGCTGACGTCCATGGTGCCGCCTGCAACACGCACTCCTGAAGCTAAAATCCTGATATTGCTACCTCTATCCTTCTGGCTGTTGCTGGAGGAAGCGTGCAGCTGTTTCTTCCAACTCCTCTTCCCTGCTGAATCCATCGTTGTCCTTGTAACTGATTTGTTTAGAAAAAATCTACCCTTCGTAACCGCCCTCTCTTTTTGGCTGCCGCCGTGCGGCTGCTTGGTCTACCTGTGGCTCCGTGGGATTGCTGTAGTTTCTTTTCAATCTTATTGCTATTTATGCGTAACCAATCTGGATGTTCATACTGATAATGGATGCCAATGTAAATGGATGAAGCCTGCGTTGGAAGTCGCAGGGCACAATCAACAATAAATTCCCTTGCTGTGCGTGGTGGCGCGGCGGTCTCCTTCGTGCGGTGTCTCCTTGTTTCCCTTCGGCGGTGTCCAGCGTTCACACCCTTGGTTCCCTTCGGTAGTGTCTCCTTGTTTCCCTTCGGCAGTGTGCGGCGTTTACAACCTTGGTTTCCTTCAGCAGTGTTCCTTTCCTTGGCGTCGCGTGGCGTGCAATGAAACTCTTAAAAATTGGCGGTGTGGTGGTCTTTCCTTGGCGTTTATATTTCCGCGGCGTCGGTGGCTTCCACCGCACGGTGGCTCCACCGTCGGTGGTCCCACCGCACGATGGTGCCACCGTCGGTGGTTCCACCACACGGTGGCTCCACCGTCGGTGGTTCCACCGCACGGTGGTGCCACCTTCGGTGGTTCCACCGCACGGTGGGGCCACCTTCGGTGGTCCACCGCACGGTGGCTACCCTTTTCTTATTTTTTTTTTTTTTTCTTTTTTTTTTTATTACATATATTTTTTTCCAATTTTCTTTTATATATATATATTTTTTCTAATTTTTAGCCGCGGCTGTCTGACTGGGGTTTCCGGTTCCCTCCGTTCGTGATAGATCTTCAGTTTCGACCCGTTGACTGCGTCTGGCATCTCCTTCCCATCCAGCGTCCATAACTTTATCGCCCCGTTCGTGTTGACCTCACGTATCCGGAAGGGCCCTAACCATCGGACTTTGAATTTCCCCGGTTTAATTTCATTCCTCCCGTTGAATTTTAACACCAGCTGTCCGGGAGTAAAATTCATTCGCCGGAGGTGCTTGTCGTGCCACACCTTCCGTCTTTGCTGGGCTGTTTCTGTCGCCCACTGAGCCATCATCCTTTGCTCGTCCAATTTGTTCAACGCGTACAGCCTCTCCCTCAGGCTTTCCATGTCGCCAAGGCGATTATCGATGGCAATCCGCAGACTTGGTACCATGAATTCAACTGGCACCACGGCTTCTTGCCCATACATCAGCTGGAAAGGAGTCTATCCAGTAGTTACTTTGTAGGTGGTGCGGTATGCCCAAAGTACTGACGGCAGGCGCTCCTCCCAGTCATCCTTCTCCACTCCGCAAGACTTATATATTACCGACATTATTATTTTATTTGTGGCCTCCGCCTGGCCATTGGCACGTGGGTAGTACGGACTTGAGAATGAGTGAAAAATCTTGAAGTCTGATGTCAACCGGTGTATGACATGGTTCACGAAGTGGCCTCCCCGGTCACTGGTCAACTGAATAGGTATACCATATCGCGTAATGATTTGTTCATATATAAACTTCGCTGTGCTTACTGCCGAATTATCCTGGAGGGCCCTTGCCTCCACCCACTTGGTCAAGTATTCTGTCGCAACTATAATGTATCGGCACCATCGTGCGCGACTGGCCTTAAGAGGGCCCACAAAGTCGAGTCCCCATCGCTCAAAGAGTTCTTGTGCATGCGACAGGTTGAGGGGCATGAAATCCCGCTTCAGAGGTTTGCCTGCCCACTGGCAAGTGTCACACCGCACGACCCACTCCCTAGCGTCGTGATATACCGTTGGCCACCATAGTCCTGCGAGAAGCACCTTTCGGGCTGTGGTGTCTGGACCCATGTGTCCACCTGCGGGCCCTTCGTGTGCCTCCCTTAGTACACTCGAGACTTCTTCCTCCATGACACAACGCCTTAATATCTGGTCCGGCCCCATCTTGTAAAGTAACCCGTTGATGAGCGAAAAAGTCCTGCTCCTTAATGCGAGTTTTCTTCGTTCCCCTAGAGGCATACCCTCCGGAAATCGGGACGTCGATAGGTACTCTCCAATCTTCTTGTACCACGAAGGGAGCACGGCTATTTGGAACAAGTGTGCATCCGGGAAATCATCATTTACTCCCTCTGGAGGTTCCCCCGACTTAATCCGCGACAGCTGGTCGGCTATGACATGGCTTCGCCCTGGTCTCACCACAATTAAAAATGTGAACTCCTGTAGTAGCAATAGCCAACGACTTATCCTCCCCTGGATAATGGGCTTGTTCACTAAATACATGAGTGCCTGGTGGTCTACGTAAAATGTGAATAGTGTGGCCAGGAGGTAATGACAGAATTTCTGTACGGCATAGACCATACCGAGTGCTTCACGTTCTGTGGTACTGTAGTTCTTTTCCGCCTTCGAGAGCAACCTGCTGGCAAAATAAACTGGGTGGTCCAGCCCGTGTCCTCCTACTTGGGCTAATGTCGCCTCAATGGCATAGTTTGAGGCATCCACGTGAACGTGGAATTCCTTATCCCAATTTGGGTATGCCAGTATGGGCGCTCCCATCAACCTTGTCTTCAGTTCTTCGAAGGCCTTGCTCTGTGGCTCTGCCCAAATGTATGGTTCCCCTTTCCTTGTCAACTTATCCAACGGGTGGGACACCTCGGCGAAGTTCTTGATGAACCTCCTGTAGTACCCCACATGACCAAGGAAGGACTTTACCCCTGTGACATCCGTCGGAGGTTCCATGTCTACTATTACTCGAATCTTGTCCGGGTCCGTTTTCAATCCTTCTCTACACACAATGTGTCCCAGCAATCTTCCCTGTGGTACCATGAATCTACATTTCTTCGGGTTGAGGGCCAACCGTGCCCTCCGACACCTCTCCAGGCATTCTCCAAGAGTTTTTAAGTGGATGTCCTGTTCGCTGTAAATAGACCAATCATCTAGGAATGCTTTGAAGTTCCCCACTGACATCTTATCGAAGATGTGCAAGATGATGCGCTGAAAGGTGGCAGGCGCGTTGCATAGACCGAAGGGCATTCGGTTGTATGCGTACACACCGTCCTCCACCACGAAAGTTGTTTTCAGCCTATCTTCCTCCGCGATGGATATCTGATTGTAACCAGAGAATCCATCCATGAAGGAATAGATTTCATGTCCAGCTACGTCCTCCAATATGCTGTCTGTGAAGGGTATGGGAAACGGGTCTTTAACAGTGACAGCGTTCAGGCACCGGAAGTCTACACAGATCCGGATCTGATTAGCCTCTTTCTTGAGGGAAATCACAATGGGGGACACCCATTCGCTTGTTTGTACTCTGAAAATTATGCCCGCTTCCAACATCCGCTCAATCTCGTCGTTCACCCGTACAGCATAATTTTTGTTCATTCGGTACGGCCGCTTCCTCACTGGCTGGGCTCCTGGTACTAACGTTATTCGGTGCACACATAGCTCTGGGGGCACGCCCTTCAAGTCCTTTTATGTCCATGCAAAGACATCCTTGTATTCCAGGAAAATTTTGAAGGCTGCGGCCTTCAACACTGGATTCCAATCATCTCCGACCAGGATGATCTTGGGGTCACTTGTCTCCCCGAGATTCATTTCCTTTAACGTGGCTTCCTGATACTTAATAGGCTCCCCCTTCAGGAATTGGTGTGCCGGCGCCTCATTCACTGTTGCCTCCCCTTCCTTATACTCGCCATATTCTGGGGGAAATATCTCTGGTTCTTCTTCGATGCTCAATACGTTGCACGATGGTGTAAATAGTTCATAATCTCCCATTTGCCAATGGAAGAGGCCATTCAAGGAGTCCCCATTGTCCCCTGAGCATGCCTCCAGTTCTAACACCCCTTCATCACTGGGCTCCATGCGGCATCTATTTCCACCCTCCGCTAACTGGTGTCCCTCGGACTCCGAGTCGGAGGAAGAGGCTAACTCCTCACTCACCATCTGCGTACGGAGATCGATTACGTACTTCCTCCCGACGTTTTCTAAAGAAAGGGTATTCCGCTTCCAGTTATGGTTCGCTTTGGCTGCAATGAGCCACCCCCGCCCCAGGATGGCGTCATATCCTTTCTGCTTTAAGGGGATTACCACAAAGTCCAGCACAAATGGCTGCGTGCCGACCATCACCTGCTGGCCCATGAGGGTACCAATGGGTTTAATCCCATGTTGGTCTGCCCCTAGTAGGTTGAACGTAGGGGGCCACAACGTAGGCTTTCCCAACTTTTCCATGTCGCTTCTGGGAGTACATTTACTCCTGACCCTCCGTCCACAATCGTGTCTGTTAGGGTGGTCCCTAGTATACCCATTTCTACCACCGCCGGGTGGCGTCCGCTGTTGACTACCAACATGGGGTCGACCGCGGGGTTCGTGACCTCCCTACAGGCGGAGTTGGTTGTGGGGCGCACGACCTCCTCCGTTGTTACTTGTGGGGGTACAGAGTTTAAAATAGCCGTTTTTAGCTGCGGCATACTCTCCAGGAGGTCTTGAATTTTCACCGGTACCTCTACTTGCAAGATTTGCCGTAAGATTTCCTCTTCTCCCTTTGTCCGTGGTGGACCTGCTATCTGGTGACTGTTTTGTCCTTGTGCGGCCATTTCTTTTGTGATCTCGTCTCTAGCCTCCCGTACTCTCTCGGTCTCTGTGTGGGGATTTGGGTAGGCAATCTTTTTAGCCTGCGCCCTTGTGATTGCCAATATTTTTGCCTTCGTAGGTTCTATGTTTAGAAGGTGTACACCAGGCTTCGGGTAATTTGCGTCCTCGTGGTCGCCTGGCCCGCACCATCGGCAGAGGTGTTGAGTGTTGGCTTCCTTCGTACACTCGCGGGTGAAGTGTCCCCACTGATTGCAGGCCCTACATTGAATCATCGGTCGGCCCTTGGCATCGTACTGGATCCGGTTTTTATTGTTGTTATTGTTATTGTTTCTTCCGCCGCCGCCGCCGCGTCTATTATCCCAGTATCCTCCAGATGATGTCGTTGTGTTAGTCTGCTGGCCCATACCCGCTGGTGCGGATGTTGTGGCCTGCTCTGTGAACAACACCTGGTTCGGGCTTCGGGTTTTCATATTGTATGGGCACTCCTTGGTAGAGTGTCCCATCATTTGGCAAATCTCACAGAATGCCTTCTTCGGGCAAGTACCCTTTGTGTGTCCATCGCTCCTGCAGTCTGTACACCATACTTCAGTTTCTTCCATCCTACTTGTACTCCCTTTCATGGCCTTGAATTCTCTCAGCATTCGTTCCATGTCCTTCTGGAGCGCATGTACCTTTTTACCCGATTCGCTACTGCTATTGCTCTCTCCGTCAGAATCTTCATCATCGTCAGATGAATATCTATTACTTTTCTTCTTTCTTGATGTTTTGTACTCGCTTTCCAGATCCATTGCCCTGTTATAGGCGTCGTCATATGACGTCGGAGGTACAATATTCATTTTTTTTCGTAGGGAGGATTTCAATCCTTCCACGAACCATCATTTTTTTTAAGCCCTCAGCCGGCTGGCTCTCCATTTTACCCAAGAGTTCTTTCAGCCTCCGACTGTATGCCCGTACTGTCTCCTTAGTACCTTGCTTGGTACTATATATCTCTGTCACAATTTCGTTGTCATCACGAAGCAACCGGAACTCCTCTGTGAATTCCTTCTGTAGGGTAGCCCATGTGGCCACTTTTTGCTTATCTATATCGGAGTACCAATCTATGGCGACTCCTCGTAACGTGGCTAGGAACTGCTGTACCCAGTCATCATGGTCTGTTACTCCATTGGCAGACCAAATGGTCTCACATGTACGGCAGTGCTGTAAGGGGTCTTCCTTGCCATCCCCTGTGAACTTTGGTAACTTTTGTTTGCTCGCCATCCCTGGTCGTCTTCCTGGAGGCGGTTGTGTCTATGTCTGTGGCTGTGTCTGTGGCCCTGCGTTGCTACCTCCGGTAGTGTTGGTGGTGTGTCCTGGAGGTACGGTGTTTTGCCTGTCACGTGTGGCACCTACACCCGTACTGTTGCCCTCCCCTTCGTTCGGACACGCTCCTACTCCTGCTTCCCGTTGGTGATCTTCACTCCGTGGCGTGAGGGATAAGTTCCTAAACTGATCCCGAGTCTCCTCGACTAGACTTCGCCGTAACCTTGTTTCTTCTAAAAATTCTTCGTGGCTCCGCGTCCTACGATGATCTGGCGACGCGTAGAAATTTCCGTCGGTCTCTGCACCTTCCGTGACACCTCCTTGGTTCCCCTCAGGCCCACCTTCGGCAGGTCGTCCTTCGGCAAGTTGCCTTAGCCTCCGTCTACGTTCTACTTGCTGCTCCAAAATCAAAGCCCTCTGCGCGGCCTCCCACTCGTTCGTTTCCGGTTTTCTATTTCTATCTTTATTCAACAAGTTTGGCATTGATTGTAACACATCTCCTTAACTCTCAATACTTTAAATCAAAAACATGTATTTGTTAATTCATCTGCTCAAGTACAACTCGTGTCAATGACACTTTTATTTGAAAATAAGAAGTTCACGGTTCAATTCCCTCCTGGCCTGCCGCCATCTCTTTCCGTGTCCTGTCGGTTGTTCTCTTCGTATCGTTGCAGGATTTGTTGTCCTCGCTCTTCTTGGCCAATCTCCTCCAGGCGGGCCTGTTGCGCCAGCGATGCCTGTGCAAGCAACCGGGGGAGGTGGTTCATTAACCGCTTCACTGCCGGGCTAACCTCCAGCTCTGTCCACACGGCACTTGGTGGGATTTCTGCCTCCGCTGCTTCTCGTCGAACGTATGTCTGAATGGCTACCTGGAGCAAAATTGAAAACTCCCGCGTTGCCGCGTCTTCCCCTGTGTACAGTTCTGTCTGCGCGTCGTCGGCCTCCGGGTTCACCTCACCAACGGGTAGGCCCATTGTGTCTATGCGCCATCCGTGTCTTCTGTTCCCGAGTTCGTCTAGGCAACAGCGCCAAATGTTTGCCCTCTCGGGTGAATAACTTAAGACATAAAAGACATAACGCAGAATAATGCCGTAAATATCAGACAAGTGTAACAGATGTTCTATTCATAAGTCTCCTTTACAAGTTACATTCCGGACTATAAAAGGGTACCGAGGGGGTGCGAGCGCCAACCGTCGCACCGCAACTTCCACCCCTCGGTTGCCAACTAACCAAAACAATTACACATAATTAACTAATGTTATTCCCGTGTACAATAATGCCGCCAACAAGTTGAAGACTTGAGAACTTCTAAATAACTATCCTAAAAGAAGAAATGCATGAGCAACAATTAATTTCAGAAAAAACACAATTAAATCTTGACTTAATTCGCAGGTGTCCAAACTCCAAAGGCAGTCCAAATCAAAGTTACAATTAACTAATTGAGGTTGAAGTTAGAGTTGTACACAAGTTATAGAGAAGTAGTACTATCTCTGATTTATTTAAAAAATAATAAGCCTGATTTATTCTAAGTTTGGGTGGTTTTTTTAAAGAAAATGAGGCACACCCCAGGGGGGGGTGGCCAGTCGTCCTTGGGACGGTCAAGGGATGTCTTGGATATCCCCAATTGTCCCCCCTAGGCGTGCCCACCGTTTTTGCATTTCCAAAATGTTTCTAGCAAAAATTCATTTTGTTGGGACGGCAAGGGGACGTTTCCCACCGTCCCCCTGTCCCTGGGCCATCCCCTTCTCTGAAAGGGCTGCAAATCTAGGGGAAACTCATCTTTAGGTTACACTGGAAAAATTATTTCCAACTCTTTGCCAACATCATTGATGTAAACAAGGAATTCAAGCAGGATCACCATTGAAGTATGCACTTTTTGCACCTCCAGGAAAGTGGAAACTGGAAAACATTTAATTTTTTCAGTGTGAAGCCTTCAAGGATGGCAGGAATAAGTTTGTTAATATATTAACTGCTAGCTCGTGGTATAATTTATTGATTTAGGAGTATATTGAGAAGTTGGGGGTGCTCATCATCAACTTGCATATGTAAAGAATTGATTTGCAGAAGTCGGTTTGATTGGGCAAACTGTCCCATAGGCTATCCTCAGCCTCATGGACGTTAAAATTGTCTTCTTCTTCTTCTGGTTTACCTTGCAGAGGAATGGTAGAACACGTCTTGCTCACCTAACCGGTCCAGCCAGCCATTGAGCCCAGTGAAACCATTAATACTCTAATATAGATCAAGATTGTGAGAAAATGGGACTGATAAAAAAATAGAGCATTCACTTGATAATGCAGTTAATGTCAAAGATTTTATAGATACAATCAGATTTTTCTTTGGGGTTTGAATTTTAGTCTCCTAGGGTCTATAAATAGGAAAATCATTTTCAACTGAAGGTACTGGAAAATCATTGTAATTGGGAAAGAGTGCCAAAAAAAAATTGGTGCAACAACAAGAGTGCCTACTTGGTCTTATTTTGGATATTGCAGCAGTCTGATTTTATAATCAGAACTTTATATCCATTTATAACAGCATTTTATTTCATCAATTCTCAATTTGTAATGCATGTCAAGTTATTCTTTTAAACCTCAAATGGTAGTACTATCAGAGGCTGTCTTTTGTATGCAATTCATTTTGTAAAATTGGATAGTTTACTGCCAATCTGTATAGCATTTCATTTGGCCCATTTTGGCATCAAACAAGCTGACATTATCAACCACTTTGGTCTAAGTCAAGCGTAGACATTCTGCTAGATGGCTTGTATTGCATACATGCAGTATGTCAAAGAGGTGTTGATACACTGACTTTGCTACCTGCATGTCATTTTTACATAGTCTGCCAAAAGCTCTACCACTTGCATATTCTAGTTGGCTTACTGCCATACCATTTTGTAATTGAATTCATTTAGATTAGCTATGTGGTTAGATGCACAATATGCTCACCATGACTACTCTGAGATTTGGGTGATCAACAAGTGCTGAAGACATTGCATATTTATCTTTCTATTGCAAAAATAAAAATAAAAAGTAGGGTGGGTTGTTACAGTGGTATCAGAACTGGTCTTGCTAACCCGTTGGTGTTTAATCTTTGTAGTACATTTTTAGTGTTCAGCACTTGCACAATAGGTTCTTCAGCAATTGTAAATCGCATCTCAATTTCAATAGTTGAGTTTCAGAGGTTTGTCAAAGGCTTGATTCTTCCAAGTTGTGAATAATGGCATCATTCAGTAAAGAAGTTTTGCAAAAGAAACTTTATAAAGCATGTAAGAGACTCGATCACCCACCTCAATCAAAATATGATCTAGTTTGCACTTTGGAAAAAGTGGAGAGTTGTTTATCTAAGATAAAGAAGCTTAATTCTGGAGATGCAAATTGTCATGGCCCTTGTGAACTCTTTGGTTAAGCCATAACTTATGAAAAACCCAGATGACAATCTAAAACTTGCAGTCACCATCTGCATTAGCTAATTAACAAGAATTACAGTTCTTTAAATTCTGCACAATGATAACATTATGAGAGAGCCATTTTAGCTGATTGTAGAAAGTTTCCAAGGTTTGGATGATACGAGAAATCCTTCTTTTGCTAAGAAGGTGAAAATTCTTGAAACTGTTCCAAGAGTTAGATCATGTGTTATGATGATAGATCTTGATTGTGAAGATCTTATTCTTGAAATGTTTCAACATTTCTTGGCTATTGTTAATGTGAGTCATGCAGAGAATGTTATAGCTTTTATGCAAACCATTATGTCTTTGATTCTGAATGAGTGACTCTATCTCCTAGGCACTTTTATCTTATTTTATTGGCTGCTTTGAGAAAGAAGCAGAAGTTTCCTTCAGCAACGGTTGTAAATGTTGGTAAACAATGCAAGCAAAAGTTGAGACCACACTTCTCAATTGAAAGAATAACTAAAGAATATACTCAAGAAGCATCTACAAGGGAAGAGGAAAGTATTGTAATTTCAAGAAAAGAAAAGTGTAGCAATAATGAGATCGGAAGAAATAGTCTTTGCTTTTCATGCAAAAAGACTGAGGAAAGTATCGCAATTTCAAGAAAAGAAGAGTGTAGCAGAAATGAGCTTGGAAGAAATAATCTTTGCTTCTCATGCAAAAAGACTTGGGGACCTAACCATCAATGCAAAGACAAAGAAGTGAAATTTTTAGAGAAATAACTAGAAGTTACAAAAGAGGAGGCTCAAAAAATGATGATAGAACATGAGGAGCATAAGTACTTGATTTGCCTTGAAGATGATGAGCTAAAGGGAGATGGCAGCATGAACATAAACAAGGAAGGTTGATGAGGAGAATGTTCATAAACAAGAGGATTGGCAAATTGCCCTTTCAAAGGTTATAGTAGCAGAGTGTAAAATTCCGGGTCAAGTTTGCACAAACTTTCTTCCTTTGTTTTATATTTCTGTTCATGCATATTGTCAAATATTTCATTTGCAGCTCACTGAGTTATATGGTTATGATTTGTAGGTTTAGTTGATGCCAGTTTTGAGGGTTTTGAAACTATATTTGCACGTGCATGATAACCAATTCATACAGAAAAAAAAAAAAGATAACGCAAGGAGTATACTTCACTCAGAAATATTAAACTTTTCATTCACTATTTATGACTGTCATACAGCAGTTTCCAGAAAATGAAGATTCAGACCTTTATTGACAGATTTAACTTTCATGAAACTACAGTGCTTTAGCATACCAAGATCACCAACAAGTGCAATGAACCAGAACACTTGAAATCACTGTCCTAAGGTTCCCAATGTCCCAAAATGTGGTGAAATCGAAAGCATGACCAAAATCTACAGGAATCTCCTATTGGCAGATTACAGAAAGCATTTCTTCAGCAAAACAATGCAAAGATAATATAGTACAGAAATAAACTCCAGCAATCAATCCCAAGCTTCACATCACAGCCCTTGGGATGCTATATGTCCAGCACCTGTAGCTTTCATACCCAGTTGTAATTGTCTTCCCATGCATTAATGAAGACATCCTAATTTAGTTGCACAACAAATGGTTTCCAAGAACAGTCACACAACTCCTCTGATATATGCGTCACACTTCAAATGCACTGTGTGACTGTAGGTCATTTCCACACCACTCAAAGAGGGTCTTATGCCAGCCATGTCAATTCAATTTCATCAAAACTCTAACCATATACCCTCTCAAGTCAGCACAACCTCTCCAGAGAAGAGCGATTGATCAAAACTATTTCAAATGCCTCAAACAACCCACAGATTCCTCAACGAATTTCTTATTACTTCTAATGCCAAGGAAATGCAACAATTGCAGCATTAGTATCTTCTCCTACAAATAATTTCATAATGCATTCAACCCAGCAATATGAATAAATATTAGTCGCGCAAAATGAAAATGAAAATATCAATCATTATTTTATGGACTCCAACCTCCAAATCTTCAAAACAAAAACTATAAATTTTGAAATTTATCTTAAAATAAGACTTCAACAAACTTCCAAACTTCAATCTTTGAATCCAAATGCAAAAACCTAAGTGGATCCACCTCCAACTACCTAGGGTAGATGCTTCAAACTGAAACCAGCTCCCTTAGATTTTTTGTCCTAGGGATTTTGCTCCACAAACAGCTCTTCAAAATCCAAGTAGAGAAAAAATATGCCAAGCACAAAGAAATGAGCTCTAAAATGTTCTTTTATAATAACCCAAGGAACTTTCCCGAAGGTCTTTTCAACTTCCTACTTTTTTAATATTTCATTGAACTCAATAATAAAGTGACCTTTTTAATATTTCTTTTATTTTTCACTTAGTGACTTTATTAAATTAATTAAAATAAGTTATCCATAAAATGATATTTTATTGGACAACTTAGAATAATTAATTTAATTTATCCCCATATTGCTTGACTTTAGCCTATGGGATGAAATAGGTCTGACTACTCCTCAGAAGGGAACATTACAATCCTCCCTTCCCAAAATTGCTTATCCTCAAGCAATTGAAGATTAGGATGCTGCAAATTCTGTTCATCCTCCAAAGTGGCATCATCAATTGGCAAGTCTTTTCATCTAACGAGGTACTCCTTGATCACTCTACTCCTCAATCTTCTCTCTTTGACATCTAGAATTTCATCTAGCACTAAAACCTATCTGTCATCTTCATCTAACTGTGGAAGCTCAGGTGATGATGTGATGTGCTACCCAAGTGCCTTTTTAAGGAAAGAAATGTGGAACACATTATGAATCCTAGTATAAAATGGCAGCTCTAGCTCACATGCTACTTCATTAATCCTTTGAATAATCTTGTTAGAGTCATAGAAATGAGGCATCAACTTCTCCACACCACTCTTCTTCAAATATGTATGCCAGTAGAGCTTAAGGTGCAAGAAAACTAGGACCCCCACCTCAAAACTTCTCTCAACTTTGTGCCTGTTTGCATATATCTTTTGCTGATTTTGGGCACTCTAAAGATTATCCTTAAGTGTCATGAGGATGACCTGGCTCTCCTGTGTCGAATCTTTAGCCTTAGGGGCTCTACTATCACCAAAGGTTAAATCCATTAACGATGGAGCATCATATCCATCCAATGCTCTAAAAGGAGTCATCCCAATCAGCATGTAACCACCCAAATGTAACCACCAAATCCAAGTCTTCTACTACCTCGCTACATAGTTATGCAAATAGCCCTCCACCCATCTATTCACAATTTCCGTCTTTAATCAATCTAAGAATGGTAATTGGTACTCGGGGTCAATTTTGTGTTGGGCAACCTGAATAGATCCTACCAAAAAGTACTAAGAAACTTGATATCCTGATAACTGACTATGTTCTTTGAGAATTCATGGAGACTAGACAATAAACACCTCCCTAAAAAGCAACTTTGCCATTTGTGGTGTCTTATACTCCGATGAGATGGCAAAGAAATGTGCAAAATTGGTCAACCAGTTGACTACCACAAGAATGTAGTCTCTCCCTTACACCTTCCATAGACCTGTGATGAAATCCATAGATGTGCTTTCCCACATTTGCGTTAGAATAGGCAATGGCTGTAACAACCTTGTTGGGAAAGTATGTTTTGACTTGTTCTACTAACAAGTCAAACAGTCACAAAATGTTGCAAGACATCATCCATGAGGCCCTTTCAAGAGAACCTTTCTCTAACCTTCTTGTAAGTTTTAAAGTTGTAGTGTCCCTCCTTTTGAGTCGTTTTTGGACCCTTGATTTAGTGTCCCTCCTTTTGAGTCGTTTTGAGCCTATTTTGGCCTTATCTCATCCAAACTATCGTCATATGCTTATGGGATGACTTGATCCAATGTCCTGGGCCTGTGCACTCTGCAACCACCTTTAATTTTCCCTATTTTGGGTGGACTATGGCACCTAGCACCATAGTCCCCGAAAAATGAGCCCAGTTTGAATGTGTTGGTGTATTGTTTCCTGCCATTCATGATCAAATCCCGATTTTTAATATGACCATTGGAAATTGGCCTAAATGTGAAAATACCTTGAAAATACTATATAAGGCATCATTTCTAAATTCTTTTTAATCATCTTGCACTTTCATTCACAAGCATTCATAATTCCTTCAAGAGCAGATATGAAGACAGGGAGCAACAAGCTACAAAAACCTATCTTCAAGTATGTTTTCATGATGGAATTTGTTATGAAATATCATGTTATTGCATGAACACTTGGAGGACTTAGCTAAAGAACATTGAATTATATCTAAAGAGCATTGCATCACCACCATTATCAATCTTGAGATATAATCTTGTCAATTTAGCATTTAACTTTAGATTCAACCTTTGCCCTACCAAGGGTAAGCTTTCTTTTCTAATCATCATAGTTGTAGTGTAGGTTATTTCCTACCTAGGGTTTGACTTAGGCAAGTCCCTATATAGCACAACACTTTCCTCTCTTTTTGTGTCTAGATTCCAGATTTGATGGCCGAAAGTTGCAAAGTTGCAGAGAGTAGACTAAGACATACGGTTCTAGATTTTGAACAGGCGAAAACTCCTAGTCTAAGGAGCGTTGCTCAATCGACGGACACCTTTTTGTAAGAATTTTGGAAGAATGACCTATTGAGCATCCTCATCTGGAACCCGCAGGTTTTAGTTGACGAAGATGCCTTTAGGTCTAGAGCGCTTAGCTCTCCTAACCAACACTTCCAAGCTCAAATTTCAGCTACAAGTTCCTTTCTAGATCCCATTTCCAAATCTGAGTTCATACTTTGCATTCCAGTTCGGTATATTTTTGTTTATGTTGATTATTGTCGATTACCTAGTAGTTTACCTAGTTCTTTTATCCAGTATTGCCTTCAATCATATCCAATCAACATTCAAAAGGAAACAATCAATCACAATGCTCAACTCTCCTATAGGACTAAAATTGATCCTAATTGGTTGTTCCCCAATGAAAGAGTTTGGAAATGGTTCCTAGTTTGCATTCTTAGTAGGCTAGAATCCATTTTCCTACATTTCAAAAGTATCCTAGATCATACCAAAGGTGTATCACGAATGGCTCTCAAGATCTTCTCCTTCAATGTTGATTCAAGAACTAAGTCAATCTTGTCTTTGTAGTAGATAAGATTGCCTACCATCCTAAACCTATCATCCTGAATTTTGCCATCCATGATGTTGCATGCCAATGTGTTTTTGCAATACTCAACCGAGAGATGAGCCTTCCAATCAGCTAAAATTTTAGCCAAAGAGCAAATAGCAGGTTTTCTAGAAAGAGCATCAGAAACAATATTTTTTTTTCCTTTCACATACTCTATGTCAAAGTCATAGGATTGAATTTTGCTAACCCACTTCTGTTATCCCTCATTCAAATCTGTTTGCTCTAAGAAATATTTCAACTTGTTATGATCAGTTCTAACAACAAATTTCCCACCTACCAAATTCTATCTGAACTTTGCCAATGCATGCATCATGGGGAACTTTTGTTATCCCTCATTCAAATCTGTTTGCTCTAAGAAATATTTCAACTTGTTATGATCAGTTCTAACAACAAATTTCCCACCTACCAAATTCTATCTGAACTTTGCCAATGCATGCATCATGGGGAGCATCTCCTTATTATACATGGAATATAATCTCTTTGCATCTCAGAGCTTTTGGCTCTCGTAGGCAATGGGATGTCTGTTTTGCATTAACATTGCTCCATCACACTCCAAAACAAAATGTTGAGAGAAATTATGTAAAGCTAAAACAGGACAAGTACTCATCACCTCCTTGAGCTTGTCAAATGAACGTTGAGCCTCATCTGTCCATTTGAAAGCCCCCTTCTCGATGAGATTTGTAAGAGGTTCGCTAGGCTATGAAAAAACCTTAACAAAATTCCTACAATAATTGCACAAACCAAAGAATCCCCTCTCTATCAATGTCTTTGACAGTGGCCTATCCAGAATAGCCAACATTTTATCCTCATGAACTTGAACACCATTTCCCACTGATCACATGTCCCAAGTAGAGAATCTTTGTCATCCCAAGCTCACACTTGGAAGGCTTAGCATACAAGTACTATGCCTCCATGATACCCAATACTTGATTAGGATGCGTCAAATGTTCCTCCCAAGTCTTGTTGTATATAAGAATGTAATCAAAAATACTAGAAGAAACTTCTACAACTTTATTGAAAATGTGGTTCATGAAAGATTTAAAGGTGGCAAGACAATTAGTCAAACTGAATGGCATGACTAGAAACTTGCAGTGCCCATAATGACACCTAAATTCCATTTTGTGTATATCTTGCTTTCTCACTCTAATCTAATGGTATCCAGATCAAAGATTAATCTTCAAAAAATGGATTACTCCATGTAGCTCATCCAACAACTCATCAATCCTAGGGAGAACAAAACAAGTTTTAATCTTCTTTTTATTTAGTGCATAGTGGTTAATGCACATTCGCATAGTCCTATCCTTCTTCATGAGAACAATTGAAGAAGAAAAGGGACTCAAGCTAGGCCATATATGTCCCATGTGATGCAGAGCATCCAAGGAACTCAATCAATAGGGGGAGATCTTTCTCCCAACTCACCTATGCAATAAGGTGATAACCCTCTAAAACCTCACAGGACCCCTCACAAGGTAATTAGTATTCACAAGGTACAATACATGAAAACCACACTCATGCTTCTTAGCTCTCATCCACTCATTGGAACATGCTCACATAGACCTTTCCAACATGTATGAATCCAAACCCCAAGTCCTCCAACACTTCAACACTATAAGACCTTCTACTAGTCACTCACCCTAGTACATGCTCAATTAGGACTTCCAAACTCCATTCCAACATACAAAGACTACTCCAACAACATATACTCTTGGAAATCCCTTCAAGGACTTCACAACACTCCTACTCTTGACTCTATACCCAACCAACCAGCCCATAATGCTTACTCTTCATTCACAATCAGTACACTTCTCATTAGGACTGTCTTGACATGTTTTATGACAGTCATGTACTTTGGGACAGTCATTATTACACAAACTGTTCTCAACCCCTCAAATGCAAGTGGTGAAGATGAGAATACGCCCTACTACCCTCTGATATCCAATTCAACACCAAGTTCACTCTTAAACATGTAAAGTGCAGTGGTTACAAAGTACTGTCAAACTGTGACAGTCATCATGAGACTTAGGACAGTCACGGGTTGTGGTCTTTTGAATTGGTTCTTTTGGTGATCATTACTTGGTCTTTGTTTGGGACACCTCCTTACACCTTCCAACTCTCTCACCATCCTGCCAAACCACTTTTGATGCCCTTACTTCATCCAAACTTCATTAAACCACTGTGTTCTCAGACTGACACACAGAATTTCAGTCCTTTATCATCATGATTACACGTGCCAAATGCTTCATGGTACCCTGCAAAACATAGAAAATAGAACAAACATATGTACAAAGAATTTCCACCCATTGGAGTGGCTTATTTGACATGAAAGCAAAACAAAAGCATTTTTTTAACACTCTCGGTTTACCCTAGATAAGGGTTTAGACTGATTTTACAAAATTTGAGATATCTTTCTAAAAACTCAATGAAACTGAATGATACAAAAGCCAAATCGGAGGTAGTTCATTCCTCTCTCATCTCCAATGGTCAATCAGTGTAAAATTAATGAATTTCCCGATGAAAAATGCCTCTTATCAGACTGTCACGTGGTAGTACTCAGGAAAAGTGCAGAAAACAATGAAAATTTTTATTGATTGTCTTCTTCCTCAATACATATCAACCCTTACTCAGGCCGTGGAAAGGCTTATTTAATGGTCTTCATGCCCTCCCCAACGGTTATAACCAACATTTGATCTTTCACTACTAGCCAACACCTAATCACCCCTTTAAACACAAAAAGTTGCTTGAGCAATTTTTGGACAACATAAGCACCTTTGGCTAACTTTAATCCTAGACCCAACCTATGACATCAATGACTCAACAATGACACAAATAGGTCCAAATAGACCATAAAGACCCTTACATAACATCAAACATCATACTTGACCTATTGAGACATATTTTCCACATTAGGCCAATTTTGTCAATATGTGCCAACATGGCCCCCATTAGGACTCAACATACAAACCATTAGTCTCAATGACCTTATTACATCATATAACATCTTATATGGCCTTTCAAGACCTTATTACAACTTTCATACTTCAAAACACAAAAGATTCAAAATTTGTCTCATAGAGGCTTGATGGTAGCCTAGATGCTCCTGCACCATACAACCCCCCTAGAAAAGAACTCATGTCCCATGAGTAAGGACTGATATCCACTCCATTATTCCCTCCAAATGCTTTATCATCTGCAGGTCTGCTCCATGGGTTCAAGCCTTGAAGTTGTGGCTGCCTTCTCATATCCTTGTTGGTTTGTAAATGGGACTGCACTTTTGTGATCAAATCAGTTTGAGGGCTCTCCACTGTCCTTGGACTGAAACATGGCGTTGGGTTGTCCTCCTCCACTCAAACAAACACTTACTGTGATGAGAAACCCTGTCCTTTACCTCCTTCTTCACTGCATCTTCATGTGCATGATGTTCTTCATCTCCGTGACCAAGCTGTCCTTGTACACCTGTCATTAAATTCACTGTCTTAACAGCATCTTGTACCTCTGTACCTGCACTTTCACATGGTTTAATGTCCTTACCCTAAACCAAAGGGCATACTACCATTCCAATCAAAACCTTAGCTTGCCAATCAACCACCCACTCATCCTTTACACTTGATTTTGTTTTCAGTTTGTTTGCTACAGCACTCTGATCCCTCTTGTCAACCGGTATAAGTTCCTTCTGCCCACGCATGATCACCTTATTCTTTGTACCTGCACCCTCATCATCCTCTAGAAGTGGAAACAATGTATATGTTTTCTCCCTTATCTATAGTATATGTATTTTCTTTCCCATCATACAATGCATGCCTATCATACTGCCAGGGTCTTCCAAGAAGTAAATGACAACAGTCCATAGGTACAATATCACAAAGCACCTTATCCTTATAATCACCAATAGAAAACTCAACAATGGCTTGTTCATTAACCAAAAGAGATTGCTTATCATTCAACCATGACACCCTATATGGTAACTCATGAGGAATCCTTTGTAAATTCAACTTACTAACCATTTCATTTGAAACCATATTTTCAGTAGAACCTGAATCAACTACAACCTTACATACCTTATTCTTACACTTACATGTGGTTTTGAAGAGAGGTTTCTTATACAATGGTTCTTTGGATGCCTGCAATAGCATTCTTCTTAGCATCAATGTCTCTCCAACTTCTAGGTCACATCCTTGACTTGGAGAATGGACACTTCCTTCATCCTCTTCTTGCACAAGTTGAACCCTTTTCTCACCTCTTTTGTCACCTCCTGATGATGAACCTTGTCTTTCTAGACACTTGAATGCTGGATGACCAATTTCATTGCAGTTGTAGCACCTTCCTGTGAATGTAGTTGAACCTCTTCCTCCTCCAAGTCTGCCTCTTGTTCCTCTAAAGCCTCCTCTAAAATCAGCAACTTGCTCTTTACCTTTGCTTGTATCTCCTTGGTCTTCTTAAGTTTGTCTTGTTCCTCTTCCTCTGTTAGTGTTTCCTCTACCTCTTCCTTGTCTCTCTTGCCTTCTTTGCAACTTCTCCTCAGCCTTCATAGCCAACTTCTAGCACTCCTCTATTGTTCTTGGTGTTTTGAGACCAAGTTCATCTTGAATGTTATACCTCAACCCATTCAGATACCTTGCCACCTTCTCTTCATCATCTTCCTCATGTGTTGCTCTTATATCCAACATATGAAATTCCTCAGTGTATGCTTGCACATCCTTATCTTTTTGTTTCATATTTTGTAGTCTTTTGTATAACTGAACATTGTAGTCATTAGGCAAGAACTTTCCTTTCAACTTCTCCACCATCTTGTTCCAGGGAGTAATCTTTGGCTTGTCTTTCTTCCATCTATCCGTTTGCACACAATCACACCATAACAGGGCATGACCTTTCAATCTAGATTTAGCCACCTTCACCTTTTGATTCTCTTCCACTTCTTCACATTCAAAGTAATTTTCCAATGCTCCAATCCAATCAATGAGCTCTTCACCATCTAATTTACCACAATACATTGGTAGATCTGCCTTTGCTTTGTGGTCACCTGCCTTCACTGCCTTCAGGAGCCTAACTATCCTTGCTTCCTCCGGATCCAACTCTACCTCTTGAGGGGCTTCATTCTCATTCTCTTATCCTTCTTGATCACTCTCAACTTCATTGGTTCTTCTTCTCCTATCTCTGGCTTCTAAGGCTGCAACCTTGTCTTTCAGCGCTTTCAATTCCCTAGCAACTGCTGATCCACTTTTTGGAGGCATCTTGCCTTATACTCAGACTCCCTTCAAGAATCTACTACCTTGCTCTGATACCACTTTGATGTAGAGCATCCAAGGAACTCAATCAATAGGGGGAGATCTTTCTCCCAACTCACCTATACAATAAGGTGATAACCCTCTAAAGCCTCACAGGACCCCTCACAAGGTAATTAGTATTCACAAGGTACAATACATGAAAACCACACTCATGCTTCTTAGCCCTCATCCACTCATTGGAACATGCTCACATAGACCTTTCCAACATGTATGAATCCAAACCCCAAGTCCTCCAACACTCCAACACCATAATGACCTCCTACTAGTCACTCACCCTAGTACATGCTCAATTAGGACTTCCAAACTCCATTCCAACATACAAAGACTACTCCAACCACATATACTCTTGGAAATCCCTTCAAGGACTTCACAGCACTCCTACTCTAGACTCTACCACCCAACCAACCCAACATGGTTACTCTTCATTCACAATCAGTACACTGCTCATTAGGACTGTCTTGACATGTTTTATGACAGTCATGTACTTTGGGACAGTCATTATTACACAAACTGTTCTCAACCCCTCAAATGCAAGTGGTGAAAATGAGAATACACCCTACTACCCTCTGATATCCAATTCAACACCAAGTTCACTCTTAAACATGTAAAGTGCAGTGGTTACAAAGTACTGTCAAACTGTGACAGTCATCATGAGACTTAGGACAGTCACGGGTTGTGGTCTTTTGAATTGGTTCTTTTGGTGATCATTACTTGGTCTTTATTTGGGACACCTTCCAACTCTCTCACCAACCTGCCAAACCAGTTTTCGTCATCTAATCTCCAAAGAAAAACAAATAGGCAGTCCAATCTATTTGAGGGAAAATATCATAAAAATTGCATGATGTCCTTGAACTTTGAGTTAGATTTAAATGGGTAATTGATCACTCACTTTCCACCCAAAATACAAATGTGAATCTTCTTTTTCTCTTCAAGAAGCCCTATACATACAGCCTTGGCAAACAACACTTAAAAGGAATAGAGCTTGATTACATAATTCTCAAAGGGCATTTAATCTAGGTGCACATACAATAGGATACATCAAATTATTACAAAGTGATTTCACTAATTTATTTTCCCAAGCCTACGGGTAATAGAAAATAGGCTCAAGGATCATCCAGTAATCTTACAAAAAAATGGGACATGCGTTGTCCTCATTTTTGTTTTAAAAAATGAAGGACCATTACATAATTTTTTTGTCAAAAAATAAAAAAAATTACTCTATGGCACGCTTCCCGAGGCAGAATTTCGCCTAATCCTTAGACTGGCTTAATCCTCAGTCCATCCTCGAACCACGTTTCAAATTTCATCGCATTCTGGGTTCGTTTGCTATGTCTTTCCTTCAATTTCGGGTTTTTTCTCCCTGACTGCAGGTGGGAAATTTTCCTTGAATTGCAAGTTTTAATGATTTCCTTTGTTTTGGTCTTTGTAGGGAAATTTTTGGCTAATTACAAGTGCACTTTATTGAAAAAAGAACTTGTAACTTACTTTTTATTTTCCCCTTGATGCTTTTTGGCTTTTTAAGTCATAATAGGGATTTTTTGGATAAGTTACAAGTTAATTTTAAATTGCATTATTATAAATAACTTGTAATTCTTTTCTAAAACCCCTATTTTAATGTCTTTTGCATGTAATAGGGATTTTAAACCCTTATTACATATGTTAAGTTGTTAAAACTTGTTGTAGGGATTTTATTTTCCTTTTACAAGTAATTTGTAACTTGCACATCTCTCTTCAAAACCCGATTTTACTTAGAAATGGAATAAAGTGACATTTTAAACTTGCTATTTTGCCCAAAAAACCCGATTTTGCTTAGAAATGGAATAAAGTGACAATTTTAAACTTGCTATTGTGCCCAAAAAACCCGATTTTCTCCATAAAGTGTAAATTGAGGAACTTTAAACTTGCAATTGGATTTCTAAAGCCCGATTTTACCTTGTTGAGAGAAAAGTAACATTTTAAACTTGTAATATGGGAATTAAAACCCGATTTTCACTATTACGTGTAAAATAAAACTCGTTCTTCTTTCCCAAAAACCCGACCAGCAATATTGGAGGATTTTGTTGACAATTTCCACCGATTTTTGTGGAGAAATCTGGGAAGGAGAAAGGCGTTTCAGTTTCCTTACTATTTTCATGCATTTTGAAACTCCTCATGCCATTTGGTGGATTTGTTCGCTGGTTTGAAGGCGTTTTAACAGCAAAAAATGTTTTTGAAAATGCCACATTTTACTTCTTCAAATGCCATGAATCATACCTCTCCTACTCGTTTTGGCTTCTTTCATCTAGGCATGGAGGGTGAAGTTATTATTTGACCGATTCTTCATGCTTTTAGAAGGCGTTTTTCTGCCCATGGCATTTTGGTAAAAACGTGGCTAGGGTTTTGGAAAACGGTTAATATCTATTTAAGAGTTTTCCTCCCTTCTTTCAAAGATTGATCATCTTTTGAATTAGCATTTCAGTTTGAAGCAAGGTATGATTTCTTTTCTTTTCTTGTTTCGTTTTCTTGTTTTCTTGTCTTCTTGTTTTTCCTTTCTAGTTGTAAATTTGTGAATATGTTGGTTTTGCCCCCAAAAAACGGTTTTGTGAAAGGATTTTCCCCTTTGATAGCAATTTGTGAATTGCATAGTTCTTCCCCATTTTACCACTTTACTTATATTCGAGATTTTAAATCTCGATTACGAATTGGATGAAAATAATTGTTCTTCCCTTATGGTAATAAGAATTTAACCATCTTTTGTTGAAATTTCAAGTTGCAAAGATGAGAAATACCCATCCTTTCAAAATCGGGTTTTTAGAACCGGATTACATGTGGAAAGTTCTTCCCATTTTCTTGAAGACGACATTCTCAAAATCCTTCTATTTTTATCCATATTCATTGCCATCATCCGTACATACCTTTCCCACCATTTCATCCACTCATTTCACACCTTCATTCATTTTCCCCATTTCAAGTCTACCTGCAGTCAGCCATCTAGAACCCGAAATTGGTCCTAAATGCACTCAAAAAACACTTGAAAATGAGTTTTAAAGGTCCAATTACAAGTGAAAACTTGTGTTTACCCATTACGCATATGAAGTTGCACAATTGCAAGTTAATGCTCTTGTTTTTCCCACACATTTAATGCAGCTTCCAAAACCCAAAATTCACTTGTGAGCCCATTTTTGCATCAATTTATCTCTTCCCTTGTCAGTCCAGTTTGCACACACGATCTACCAAATCAATGGATTAAGGCATGGGCCTTATTTTGCAAGCAGATTTCAAGATTGGAGGATGATACAAAGAAGAGATACAACAACAATTCATGGTTGAGAACATAGAATGCTTTCAAGACAAAGATGGTCATAACATGAAAAGAGGAAGGCAACCCTTTCCCTCCTGAAAATCCAGTACTACCCCAAGCAAGAAGATAAGGTTGAAGTACTTTGGCCAAGGACACAAAGATCATTAAAGATGCAAATTCTCGTTCCGGTTCAAGATGCCTTCACTGATCCAGAATACTTCAAGTTCTAGCATCCTGAAGCGACATGAAGATCATCACAGACAAAGGATGATGAAGTTAGAGTCGTGTCTTTAGACACATAGAATAGTTTTAGTCATGCATTTGTAATTTTTTTTTGACAAGTTACATGTAAAAAAAAAATAACTTTGTAATTGCAAGTTAACTCATTACTTGCACTTTTGTAATTATATGTAAAGCAACTACAAGTTGTGTTCAATTAGGACTGTAGTTGAAATAAGTCATAGTTAGTTATTGAATAAGTCTTGGTGGTTGAGAGAATTTCTCAAGTTAGTTGGGATCCTCCCACCTTTTTCTAATGACTCCTCTCCTATAAATACTTGAGGGGTCTATTGTAATCTTTATCTTTTTGAAAGCAAGCAAAAACGCTGTCAAATTTGCAGCAAAGAAGTCTTTGAGCTTTTATGTAGAAATTGAAGAATTGAAAGGAATAAAAGAAAATTGCTCAAGCTTTGAGTCTTTGTGCTACATTCTTGAGTTTATGTCCCATATTTCCTTTCTTGCGAGTGTTTCTTTGAGAACTTAATCGAATCTGATTTGCAGTCTTTGAGCTGCAAGTATTGAAGATTAATTTAGTTAAAGTAGAAGTTCTATTGGGAAAAAGCTGTAAGACTTTGTTCTTACACTTGTTCGTAACAGAATTTAGAAGTAGATTTTATGAGAAATAGCTGTGAGTCTTTGAGCTTATACTACTTCCCATTTTTTAAAGTAGAAAAGAATAAGATATCCCAGTCTTTGAGCTGTTATAATTTGTTATTGATAAAATTAGTATAGAAAAGGGTAGATAGGACTTCACATAATCAAGTCTTTGAGCTTGATATTGCTGTCCCGTCTCGAAGGAAGTGACGGAAGTCTTTGAGCTTTCAGGAAACTTCATTTCCTTTCTCTCATTTCATTTCGAAAGTTGTTACTGCTGTTTTATATCGAATTGCTATCACTTTTCTGTGAAGAGAAAAGGATACTGTCTTTCTTGAAAGAAGAACAAAGATTGCTGTCCCATCCTATTTTATTTTTAAAGTTGTAGTTAGATAGGGGGAGCCTTCCCTTAATTAGGAGAGTTTTAATCAAACATTGTGGTTGAAACCACAATTTTGTATATTTCCCCAAGTGTACAAAATTTTCAACCAACAACATGACAATGAGTACTTAGGGAATATTTATTTCAATGAATATTATTATTAAGTTTTGGTATGCCAATATTTTAGACATCGTCATACAAGAAAGTCAAGAGGTGATTGTCTACAAAAAGCAACTAATCACTAATTGGAACAATCAAGTTAAAAAGGTTAATCTCAAGGAGAGCAATATAAAATCATACTTAACCAACATATTAACATCGAAACAAAGTTAGTCTAACTTTGGGGGTGCTTATAGCCTACCATTTTTTGGAGGCTTGACGCAGTCCATTTCTTGGATTTTATGATTGTAACCATTAAGAAGATTGGATGGATCAGACGTATGTCTGAAGATACTATAAACAATACCATTTGGTTCCTTAGTTTGATGAGGGAGCACATGTAAAGTAAGAAGCTTGTGTGATTGGGGGTTACATGATTTGCCTCCAACTCCTCACTTTGTAGAGTATTGTAGCCTCAATTCCTTCTCTCTAAGCAGATGTGACTAAGCAATGCCTAGATGAACTATCCATATTCCAAAAAACAAATGGGAAGAAGGCCATGAAGACAATTTTTATGAGGTGTTCTTAAGAAACTGTAGAGAAAATACTTAGGGTAAGCGAAAATAACAAACATAAGTTTTTGTATAGAGAATCAGTCCTTCAATTTTTAGCTTGATAATAGAAACTTGAAAGTTATAACTTTTCATCTTTTACTTACCTGTTTTTAAGTGATCTGTTTGTAGACTTGTGGTAAGATGTTTTGAGGCACACCAGAACATTAGAGGCTAGCTATTTGTGTTTAATTACAACCTTGTTGCACTTCTGAGAGTGAGCACAATTGGTGCCTATTTGAGTACATTCACACCAAGAATAGAAATAAATTGACCCAGAAGTGCCTCAGCAGCTTTGTCTTTATCTAGTCAAACCTTTGTCCTTGATCCACAAAGATGAAGGGTCCTTTCATCATACCATTGACTTAGATGACATCAATCTATTTCTGGATTGGCTCTCAAAGAAGCAAATGTCCTGTTTACTAGGGAAGGTATGGCTGAATTGGAGAAAGAAGAGTGGCGAAGGCATTGAAGGAAAGCATACTCGAGGAATCATTCCACAATGGTTCTGTTGGTGTAAATAATTATTCATCGTGGATATTATTACACTTTACTTAAGTTTACTTAGGTACATGCATTTAATAGTAGTTTGGGTATGAGACACTTGGGTATTTGTGCCACATTGGGATAGTGTGTAGGAGAATTTCCACCTTTTATGGTGTTGATCTTATCTTGTTGTTACATTCCACCTCATGTGGAATATTTTATTGTTTCTCCTACCTACCACACCTATTTCCTACCTACCCTTGTTTCTTCTTGAGCCACATGTCATGTTTGTGTGCTCACATATCCATATAGCCTTGCCTATATAAGCAGGCTCATCTACATTGTTTGTACGAGAAATCATTGAACATCTTGTAATGATCTAGTTGATCATATTTTGCATCTTGATAAAATACAGTTTATTCCTATCATATATTTTGTCTCTCTTATTTGTGTTTTCCATTGCCTCTAGATCTTGGCAAAATCTCATAGGTTCCAATTTATATTGGCTCAAAATAACTAATACTAGGTGGGGAAGAAGAAGATTACATTGTATTTGGCTGTTATGACACATGTTAACAGTTAAAGCATTATTATTCATAAAATTATAGTAATACATTATTACAATGTATTGTTTGACATTGAAACCTTCCAGTTTCAAATTTTGAGAGTTCAAGGGTCATGATCTATGTAATATTTGAATTATAACAAATTGATAATCAGAATAGACTTATATTTCTCTAAATGCATTAATTTCCGTTTGTTTTCTTTTCTTAGGCCAACTCCCAAATCTGTGTTAATCTTTTGGGTTGTCAAAATCATGATTTCCAAATATGCAATAAATTGCTATAGAGAACTACAAAAAAATCATAATAATTAAAAGTAGTATTCAGCATTGTCAGATTGCAGTACCAGGACTTTTATTTGTAAAATAATATCTATATTTGAATGCACAGGTGTGCATAGTGTTCCTAAGTAAATCTGAACAAATAGCTCAAAGTGATCTAGACTTTATCATAAAAAAACCCAATATGAATCATTTTTAGCAATAAAATGCGTTCAATTACCAGCATAAACAAAGCACTGTTTTTATGCCACTGTAACATTATCTATTATCTATAAAAGAGTTACATTTGATTCATGTCAATCGTTCAGAAAAACAGTTCCTTAGTCTATTCAAACAACCGTAAGGCTTTATTTTCCAAATTGCAAACCAAAATTGAAGTTAAATTTTGCTAGTCGATTTCAATATTGAAATTTTAAATGTCCTACTGAAAATGTTTCCTCCATATGGATTCATTATAGGATACAAATTTCTCAGGCAACAAAACTATGTTCCAAAGCATGAACTTACTCTGGAGCATGATAACCAAATGTTCCAAGGACACGAGTGGAATGAAGTCGTGCAGCCATGTCAGGAGCTTGATTAGACAGATCAAAATCAGCAATCTTTGCCAAGTAGTCATCAAAAAGTAAGACATTGCTTGACTTAATATCACGGTGAATTATTGGTGGTTGTAACTTTTCATGGAGATACTCAAGCCCTTTTGCAGATCCTACTGCGATTTTCACTCGTTCCATCCAACAGAGAACTGGACCTGGTTGTGCTCCTTTTACACCTTTCCTGCCTATGCTAAACCAAAGGGAATAGAGTAACTGTTTAAGACAACAAAACCTTGCTCATCACAAAACATAAATAAACACTACCAAGAACTTGCAGTTTTGCATTCAGAACCTTCACTCATTTTTTTGATAGAAGTTCCTTTATGAAAGTAATAACTGAAAATCATTTTACAAGAGAGATCCAGTTTGTCCAATAAGCTGCTATCCATTCTAATGATGTTGACTTATTATCTAATAAATGATCCATGTTTACAAAGACGAAAGGAAAAGTAAACAAGAGGAAGGAGGCAAGAAAAAGCTGGAAAAAATCACAAACTGTGCAATAAGTGTCATAAGTAAAAGTGGTGTTCTAAAGGTCAGATTGTGAAGCTTATTATTCTCAATACTTCACTTTTTTATGCTTGTCTTCTACATATCTGTATGTTTGCATCTTTATCTGGATAAAAGTCAAAAGAACCTAAGTAACATTCAATTTGTCATAATAAAAAAAACAATGGAATAGAAAGGAAAGCAAGAGCGATTGTGGTCTTTATTTGATATATCCAAACTTTTGCCTAGCATTTTAAGATTGTCAGACAAGATTAGTGCATTGGAAATGAAGAAATGAGACTCACAACGTGCAGGCTCTGAGAGGAGTGCATAACCAATATGACATGAATATGGACATGCACCATGAAAGAGATTTGCAAGCAGATACATTTTTTTGCAAATGAAATTCAGAAACTACAGATCAGATTTGGCAGTTGCACTTGCATGCTATTATTCAGCAGCTATATATCAACAATTAATGGGTGTGGATTGCGGCCAGAGCTGCAAGAGTCAAGAAGACTCGCCTAGACTCGGCAAGTCCCAAAGAAAGTGATCCTAGGCGAATCTAGGAGACTTGACTGTCAATTACCTGCTAGACTCACCAAGTCTAGGCAAGTCCCAATGGGTAGACTCAGACATGGCTGGGTGTTTCAAAAAGCAAAACAAAACACAAAAAAAATCAATTTACTCAAATTTCTGTGTCTTATATTTGTTTCCTACACCCTAAAAGCAACTTCATTTTATTTCCAAGCCAAAGAAGGAGAAAAGAGAGCTTTGAGCCAAAATTGGATTGCATTAAAGGAAACCAGCAAGGAGATTGAGCAAAAATCTAGGCAGGTTTGTGGCTACTTTTGATGCACCTAGAGGAGTCTACAAAGGAATGGAAAGAGCTCAACATTGACTTCAAGCAAGATTTAAGAGGTAGCTTCTATTTTGAAGGGCTTTTTGTGTTTTTTTAACACAAATTCCATTTCTCTTTTACATTTCCTTTTCTTATTCCTATTTCATTTTAATGGACCAAAGAACAAACCCTAGGTGTGTTAAATTTTCTTGTTCTACAAAACCTAGGTGCTTTTGTAAAAAAAATTATTTTATATTAATTTAATAATAAGCCATAAATGTTGAATCTTTTCTATTTATATGTTATTGCAACATTCTTCTAAAGTCATAAATTGTCTTTATCACAATATCCTGAACCCCAATTAGAAGGGACCCTTATTGGAAACATGCTATTATTACCCTTGGGCAAAAGAAAGGAATGGTAACTTGTTTTCATTGCAAAACAACACCGTTTGGGGGAGGCATTAACAAATTAAAGTACCATCTTGCACACATACTAGGTGAAGATGCAACAGATGCCCACATGTGCCTCCTGAGGTTATGCATGAAGTGCAAGTTCAATTAGAAACATTTGACCAGCAAAAAAGAACTAAAGAAGAGGCAAAGCGAGGAGATGGCAGCCATTGGTGAAACTAGAGACTCTTCTTCCGTTCCTCCATTTCGTCCATCTTCGAATGTTGTAAGTGCTAGTGCTAGTGGTAACAACAGTGGCAGTGGCAATGGCAATGGTAGTGGTAATATTAGCATTGGGCCTAGAGTTCATGCATCTAGCTTAGATTCATATATTTTGCCATACACTACTCCAGATTCCTAACTGTAACTTGAGAGCAAGGGTTGGAACAAAGATAAACATGATTCAACTAAAAGTGCAATTGGAGATTTTTGGTTCTATTCCACCATTCCATTCCACAAAGCTAAATAATTCTTTTTTTTTGTTTGTTTTAAAATATATAGCCTGATTCTTTATCTATTGAATTTTTATATTTAACGGTATGTTGAATATAAATTTAAACTCTCCAGTTTACAATACTTATTTTATTTAATTTATTTGTGTTAGGTCTCTTTATTGGCAAAACAAGGTTGATGCCACTACAATTTGCAGCGGGATTTAAATCCCCCAATGATGAGGGAATAAAGAGCCTCATCTTGTCACAAAAGGTGGCTGATGTGAAAGCCACAATAGAGGAGCAGCAAAGATATGGAGGACAAACGATTGCACCATCATCGCTAATGATTGGACGCATAGTTGAAAAACTCGGACTAGGCAATAACTCGACGAGCCCAACAAATTTAAAAACTAAAGACTTGACAAAAACTCGGAGAAAACTAAGCAATAACTCAGCAAATTTATCGAACATTTGAATATACACAATTTTTTAAAATATTCTTCAAAAACACATATATATTGAATTTGTAGAACATGTTACTGATTTCCATAATATTATTGACCATGACCAAGTCAACGCTCAGCACAAATATAATCAACATATTTGCATGCTAATGATTAAAATTCTCTTAATCCAGCATGTTGAATGAAAACGACAAACAATTGTTTCAAAACTAAGTTACTTGTACTGGTTCGGATCCCAGTTCAAGTTCGTGGATTTGGTTCATGGATCCAACAAAAAAAAATTGAGGGTTGGGTTTGTTTCAAGTTTGTCCATAATAAATATATTATAACAATAATTAATATAAAAAATATATATATATATTAATAATATAACTATAAGATAATAGTATTATAAATATTGTAATACAATATACATTAATATATATATAATATTATATTATTATAAGATGTAATTATTAAGAATTTAATATAAATAAATATTATAAAATCAAGGGAAGTGGTGATTGAAGTAGATTTATCACGATTAGAAATTTGGAGGTATCTTCGGTTGGGGACTAAATTGATGTAAGTCTACTTCACCACATTCAAATTAAAATCTGACCCTAAGTCGCACGTCGCAGAGCTGTGTCCCTACAATCACGTGCAATGGAAGCCCTAGGTTGCATCAGAAATAGTGTTCAAAAAACACAAAAATAATAGTTAAATTGCAATTTTTGGCGATGTTAGGTTTTAAGGGAAAATTTTGGCAAGTTTTTCCCCATTTTTGGCTTCAAAATTGCATTTTTTGTTGAATTTTTAAGAAAAAACTACCACACTTTTTTGCATAAACACAAAGCCGAATTTAATGGTGAGTGACTTGACTAGGGTTCCAACCCCTGAGTACTTACGATTTAGCTGATATTTTGCCAATTTTTTCAAGCTTGGTTGGATGAATAGAAGAAATAGAACATTGCTAAATTTTCTTGTTTCTTCCTCGAGTGATTGTACTTCCCAAAATGCATTGATTTAGTCATTAAGATTTATATTTGTGCTTTATTGAACCCTTAATTTTTCCTTTCTCAAGGGGCACAGAATTCATCAAATCTATTGATGTTTTCAGAAACACCAAAAATGTTGAATTCCTTTGTGAAGCTTTGGAGGGAGTCTTGGCTAAGATGGGTCAGAAGAATGTCGTGCAAGTGGTTACAAATAATGCAGTAAATTATGTTGATGCAAGTAAACGATTGATGGATAGGAACCCATCCAATTTTTGGAAGATCTTGACAATATTCTATGGATCAAAGCATGTGCAGAGATAACGAAAAAAATTGCAAATTCATATACAATCACACATGGGTCCTCAACCTAATGAGGCAATTCACAAGGAAGGAGTTGGCTCATCATGGGATAACTCGATTTGCAACCAATTTTGTCACATTACAATCCTCATTTTAGGCAAAGGGAACTTTGAGGCGCATACTAGCTAGTGATGAGTGGACTTCCTCATCATATGCTAAGACCAATGCAATAGTTAATGTGGCAAATTGGATTTTTTATGAGCAAGGCTTTTGAGTACCAACCAAGGAGATTGTACAGGTAAATCTAATTTTACATTATATTTGCATTCATATTTTCTTTTATTTTCATATGTTGTTCACAATTATGTTGATGTTTCACAGTAATTGCAATTCATGAAGCCTTTAATGGTTCTCCTATGAGTTGTTGATGACGAGAAAACCCACAATGCCCCATTTTGAAAATCATAGATAGACAATGGAACCTCTAGCTTCATAAGCCCCTACACAATTGCTTATTTCCTCAAACCGGCATTTCGATTCCACCTTCTTTCAAGGAAAATGAGGAGGTTTTGAGTGGGCTCTACACAGTCATAGAGCGGATTGTGTCTGATTTTGGTATTGGAGAAAAAATAGTCACCGAGAATGAGGTTTTCAGACTTGCACAAGGACTGCATGAGATATACGCAAGGCAACTCAATTAACATTGGAGCCAAGTAAAAATCTATTAAGAGCATAATTTAAGTTTAAAAATTAAAATGTTTCCTCTTTTTTAATTATTATTAAATATTGAAACTTACAGTTGGATAATGAGATTGATTTGTTTCTTTTTCTCATCTCATATGTATGGTGGGAAAGATTTGGTGCTAAGGTACCAAATCTTCAAAGGATTGCAATTCAAGTATTGAGCCAACCATGCAATACTTCAAGTTGTGAGACTAAGTGGAATTAGAGTATGTTTCAGCACATACACTCCAAGAAGCGCAATACATTGTCAAAGCAGAGGTTGAATGATCTACGCCTCTTCCACAGATAGATTTTGGTCATTGACTTATCACCCATGACAATAGAGGAGGTCAATCAAATTGGATCATTGAGGCTGAGAATCCCATCTTTAGTGATGAGGACCTTGATTGGGTTGACCAAGTTGATAGACAAGCGGAGGTAGTAGCCATGGAAGAGGCGTAGGATAGAGCGCAAGTAGAGTTAGCAAACACCTCGGATGCTGGTTGTTGTCCTCATTTTTGGTTTTCAAAAATGTGGGCAACCCCCTTATAATTTTTCGTTAAAATTCATGTTCTCGTGTCTACACTGCACGCTTTCCAAGGTTAAAACCTATCTTGGTTAATGATCATTTGAGTATGTTGGTTTTCTTTGACAAGTTTTAGTTGTTTTAAGCTTTCGTTTTGTGCCCCTTAGTGCAAAATTGAGTTTTGAGGCTTGGAGTGCAAGTTGGGGTTTTTTTCCTCCAAATAACAAGTAACATTATTTACTTGTAATCAGTCTTTTGAATCCCAATTTTGGGAGTTTTTAAGTCTTTGTAATATTGTAACTTGTAATCGAGGGTTCAAAGCCCGATTACAAGTGTTTCTTTTCAGTGCCTAACTTGCAATCGGGTCTCTATGATCCGATTACAAGTTAAGTCACTTTTTAAAGAAAAGGAGTATTAGATACACTTGCATCGGGTCATTTATAACCCAATTTTGGTTGTCTTCTCTTCTCAGTGGTAATCTTCATCTACTTGTAGTTGGGGGTTCATAACCCGACCGCAAACTTGTGAATGAAGCCTTTATTTGTTGCTTTCTATGTCAAAAGCCTGATTTCTTCGGAGGAGTGGTCTTGCATTTATGTGTGGAGTGTTTGCATTCAACAAGGAGTCTTTCTTCCATATTGGCTATAAGAATCCTTGAGAGGTTCATCTTAAATTTTCATTTCTCTTTCTAGTTGTAGTTCTTGGCTAAAGCAACTTTCTTTTTTCAGGTATGATCTTTCTCTTGTCATTTCTTTGTTGATTTAATGTAAGGGTTTCTGCATCTTTGTCATTGTGTTTGAATGCTAGCCGCTTTCCTTGCTCTCTTTTTTTGTCTTTCTTTGTGCATATCTTAAGAAGTCGACATTCAAGTCTTTTTCGCGTTTTAAGTCTCATGTTGGAGGTTTATGTCTATGCCGCCAAGTTACATCTTGCGATTTTGGTGATTACAAATGCAAGTGGTATTTTACTTGTAATCGGGTCTCCAAGACCCAACTACAAGTATAAAATGTATTGTTCTACCCTCCTTTTGCATACTTGCAATCAGGTCCTCAAGAACCGACTGCAAGTGTGAAATTTGTCATTGCATCTTAACTTGGCAAACTTATTCCATTTGCAGTCATGTCCCCCGATGCTCAAAGTGCTTTCCAAGAGACTATATCACATGTTAGCCACTTGTAATCGATTCCCCAAGACCCGATTACAAGTATCCATTATCACTTGCCTTCAAACTTTACACTTACACTTGCAGTCGGGTCTTGGAGTCCCGATTACAAGTGCGAGTTGTGAAAGTTATTTCACTTGCAATCAGTTTCCTGAGATCCGATTTCCTTCCCATTGCTGTCCAAAACTTATCCATAAAGCGTCTTTGAGTCAGTCCAAGTTGTCTAATGATAAAAACCCACCCAAATCTTGGTGTAAGCATTCATCTTCAAAGGTTTGAGGATTATGGAATCCCCAATAGCTGCTGAAGATGTCCTTACTCTTTTGAGTTTTCATCACAGTGTTGCAGATTCTTGTTCGATGACAAAAGAGCCGACATCATCACCAAATAAGAAAATGAAATATGTATGACAAATACCAAAATGAGATTGCTCCCACTCAGGTAGTCTCTCTCATTGATGAGATCCGAGACACAGAGATCAGACTTGTGGACATGTCTGAGTTCTTGGAAAGAATAGAGGACTCACCAACACATGGGATGCAGTTGCTCTTGAATAGCCATATCCATTTGGTTGCATCTTTCCTAGTGGCTGCCCTCGAACTTGAGTTTGTGCTTGCATGTGCCTCTCATTTTGATAAGGAGACTAGAACAATCAGAGATGATGATGGGAATGTCATTATCAGGTTAGATGCAGAGACCATTGAAAAGATCTTCAAAGTCCCCGCAACTCCTGTGTATGCAATATCACTATGAAGAGTGCTCTGGATTATTATAACCAAAGAAGATCTGACTGTATCAGACACATCAATGCCAAGTGGCTTAATACTCCTAGGACTTGCTTTTCAAGATGGCCCAAGTTATATCTTGCGACTTCATTGAAGAAGTTGGCGACATGATAACTCTTCTCAACAGAATAATGGGATTGAAACACTCTAACGTGTTTGAAATCCAGATGTATAAGTATATTGTGATCATGAGAAAGGGGCAATCTCACATTTTCTGGGGACAAGTCATCAGCGACAACTTGTGAGAACAGCTATCACTAGTTCCCACTACCCTTACTTTTTATATGAATTCATAATTGGTGTATATTGCAGCGTCACTCAAACAATTTCCTGGTCTTTCTACCAAGCGTGACAAGCCGCTGGTTCTAGTATGGAAGTACTATGAGCAATTGACTCTAAGCCCCAGCAGAATTCATTACAGAAGGGTGCAAGATGCATTCTTTGGTCACTTCATGTGTCTTTTTGACAAAACACTCAAAACTAGAAGTCTCTGAGGCAACTTGGAAGAAAGTGAATGAGTATGGGTGCTTATTCTACAATTCCCGACTTTCACTTATATGAGGGTTGGATACTTTGAGGATCAACCGTACATGCTACCAAGTTACCCTACAGACAAGATCATACTAATGGAGTTGGCAAGACAATTGATGGCAGTTCATGCAATACAACTTGCCAATCACAAGTTAGGTATCAACATTTCCTCCCATAATCCATTGCAGATTGGTCGGTATTCTTTGAACACCTCAACAAGAGCCAAGGCAATGGAGACCGAACTTCAAGAAATCAAATTGAGAAAGTTCAAGTAGAGGAAAGATTTTGATTATCAAGGGATGAAGGACAAAATCAAGAGGGCCTTCACTCATGTTCATCGCCTCAAAGATATATGGGTTGATCTTCGCACTGAAGAAGATATTAAAAGAATGGATTATAGCAGGCTCACCTTGGAGCAAATTGTAGATCTTGATTTGACCAAGATCCTGGAAGGAATGGTGGATGATGGAAAGATCCTTGATCGGGAATACATAGAACAAAGAGTTGTTGAAGCCCCTCTTCCTTCTCCTCAATGGTCAAAGAAGGAATGTGATTCTATCCTTGATACATTTCAGCCCATTCTTGCAAACACCAATTCTTGGCTGAAAAACAATAATGTCAAGACCAGAAAGATTAAAGACGGAGTGGAAGGTGATTCAACTGGACCTATTGGGCAAAGGTCTAAGGTTAGGATCAAGTCCAAAGAAGGTGCCTCTTCTTTCGGCACAAGAATCAAGCTAAGGGTCAGTAGGGCTTTGGTTATTACTCCATCAAAAGTGTCACTAAAAAAGAAGCAAAAACCACAGGTGCAAATACAAGTTATTAATGTTGACAATGATACTCATGAGGAGAATATAGCAGGTTCATCCCCTTCACTAGGTTTAGATTCTCCTCATATTGCCCTTCCCCAATTATCATTGGATGTACCCATGTCTACAATTGTAACGGATGTAGATTCTTTCTCCACCGTTCATGTGGAACCTATGGAACAAAGCACTTCTGCTAGTGCTAGCATAGAAGTATTTGTTGAGACCTTTGACGGTAGCTTGGAGAATGTCTTCGATGTGAATCCCTCATATGCCACCTTGTCTAGTGTTTCTTTTCTTGAGGTTGATATTTCTGCTATGAGTTTTGATAAGTTCATGATAGAAGCAAGTCATGATTTGTCCTCCGAACAAATGCTTGTTGTTATTCATACAAAGGCTCTGAAATAATTCCTTACTTTTTTTTTCAATTTTTCCAGTTTTCAAACATCACAAACACCCGTTAAGGTTAGGAAATATAAATTCAATACTGCTGAAAGAGAACCATTCTACTTTTTCACCAAGAGCCCAATGTGGGAAGGTGAGACCATAAGGTGAATAGGGGATCGTTAGCTCCAATAATCAGCTGAAATTACAATGTCGGGCGGCAAGCCAACTCCTTCCGCTTCTCTAGCGGGCAAGAACAACTAAAAAAGAATCACTCAACCACTTTTCAGCAGGAGGACGATTATTACAACAAGGAAATAGATCACTCAACCACTTATGCAGTGGGAGGACAATTAAACTTAATAACAATCCACACAACCGCTTATTCAGCGGAAGGACAACAATACAATAAGATAAGATAGGCGGCAAAGCCAACCTCTTCCACTTATTCAGTGGGTCTTGTGATACAATTCAATATAGAATAATTGTTAGTATTACTAATCAGCTTTACATTACATAGCATGAATTTTAAGATTAAAAGATATCACTATCCAAAGCTGCAAATAATGCTTATTGCACTCCACAAGCCACAAAAGACCAACTACCCCCAACAACAACCTTACACTCCAAATTTCAGAATCTGATATATCTTTCCAGCAAGCTACATAACACAGACCAGCAACTAAATTCATACTAAATCACTCATAACTTCATCAAAACTTGATGGAATGACATGAAACTGAATGCAAATGACTCCTAGGAGGTAGGCGTCCAAGCCTAGAACAATAAATGACTGCAAGCTGACCCAAACGATTTTTGCATGCTTCCCGAAGCATTCAGCCACATGGTACGGCCAGCCAAGGGGGCGATTTACAATATAAAATTCAAAACTCCAAATTAATCCCTACAACCTTGCAAAATGCATTGCCCGGTCCATAGGAAAAGATAGAGAAAGTACCCAGAAGGACACAAAAGTCCTCCTATGACTTATGATGAAAAACCCACTTCACCTCTACAACCAACCGGCAACCTGAAAAACTCACAAACACACCAAAACACATCAGAAAACATCAAATGGCCCTACTACAATGAATTTCACCTGTTCTTTAGTGTAGAGAATAGTCCTCTATCTCAACTAATTGCTATCTTTCAGGTAAGAAGCCAAGAACCAGCTAGGAGGTATGCATTCTTTGAAGCAATCACTTTGAATTTCAGCAGCACTTCATTGCAAATAACATGGATAGTCTCAAATGAAGGCCAAGGCACATATTTATAACTTCCTCCTAAAATTGAACTTCTTTTCCCTCCAAAATGGGATTAAACAACAACATTCCAATTTCTTTTATTTGCATTTCATTTCATTTTTCCCAAAATTGCCCATCACATGGTGGCAAATACACTTTATAATAAATAGACAAATAAAGTTATTATGGCATCCATGGATAAAGTGAATTATATCATAAAATTATCTTATTTTCCTCCTAAGGCATCCATCTTGCCTTAACAATAATTCACTTATAAAAAAATTTCCTCAACCAAGAATCGCCAACATATAATTAAGGAAATGACTTTAGATATCAATATAACTTAAGCAATCCCCCTTAAATAAATCATCCAACCTTTTTCTTAAGTTATTATTTAATTTAAAACACCATTTTTCAACAAATACTTGCCAAAACAAGCTCCAAAAATGTTGGAAGACAAACTACTGAAACTGACCTATCGAAAATAGCCATCTGAACTGACCAACTGAACTCCTACTAAAAATAGTACTTCTAAAATTAGTACTTACTAAAAATAGCATACTGCTAAAAATAGGAAGTGTTTCCAAAGTGATTTTTACCACATTCTGAGCAGTCATTGCAGCTTACTAAAAATAGTAAGTCCGGAAAAGTCTTCAGAGTCATTTGCATGATACACCATCGCGAAGCTCTCTGAAAACCCAGAAAGTTGAAACATCCTCCTAGAGGTAGGAAACCCTAATTTCTGCTTTTCGACTAGTCTACGAATCTCCGGAATAGGTTAACGGTCAACTGAGCTGATTATTGTTGAGAAGGGGACATTACAATCCGCCCTCCCCAAGATTGCTTGTCCTCAAGCAATCACAAGCCTCGATGCTGCAAAATCTCCTCACTGTCCCAAGTAGCATCCTCCATAGGCAAATTCTTCCACTTCACCAAATACTCCTTGATTGTCCTTCTCCTCAAAGAGCGCACTCTAAGATCGATGATCTCTTCTGGAACCAACACCAACGTCCCTTCCTCATCCAAAGGAGGCAAATCAGAAGAGACAACTACATTGCGTCCAAGTGCCTTCTGCTGCTCTGAAACATCTTTTGTGAAATAGCCCTCCAACCATTTGTTCACAATCTCTGTTTGCCCAACCAAGCAACAAACATCAACTACCTGTTGTGACCATTTCACACATCGCCCCATTAAAATGGGGGCCCCCTCTTTTTGCTCGTTTTTGCTCGCCTTTCGCTTTTCTTTTTAGGGTTTTGGTTTAGTGTGCCAGTTGTCTGGACTAGGGTCAAACCTTAGGGTTTCTGTTACTGTGTTTTCAGGCCAGAGTCCAGTCCAATTTTGAATTTTTGAGCCTCCTCTCGTAGGATGCAATTTTGAATAAAGTAAATTCGCCAGAGGCTGAGTAAGTTGGTCTAGTTTCAATTGGAATTTTGAATGCAGAGTCCAAATTTGTCTAAGTGTGAATGATGAGATTTTGATTTTTTGTCCGATTGAGTAATTTTGACCAAATTTTGAAAATTTTGATAATTGATCCCGGGCATTGGAAATGACTTGTTTTCGCCTTGTGAAGTGATTAAAATCCCAAAATCTTGATATTTTGGCCTGGGGAAGCAAAATCGCTCCTGTCCCTCAGTGAAGGACCGGAGCTTGTTTCTCAAAATTTTACTGTCTCTGCAGGATCAAGATGAATTTCGGATTGGAAATGATAAAGGGAGGCATGTTCTTTCCGTTGAATATAATTTGAAGAATTTTACAAACACGGGGATGTGCCAGGAGCAAAAATCGCTCCTGTCCCTCAGTGGAGGACCGGAGCTCAAAATCAAACATTGCCTTGTCCTTGCAAGATTTGAACAATTTGACGATTTGAGAAGATCAAAGGAAATATGTTTCATCAGTTGAATATAGGTTGGAAGCGCAAACATGAGGAAAACATGACTTTGAAGCTAAATCGCTCCTGTCCCTCAGCCAGGGATCAGGGCGAAATTCAGTGGTAGCTCTCGTCCCTCTCCCAGGGACCAGAGCGAATTTCCTCATGAGGCATGTTTTGGGCAAAGATCAAGCAAGTTTTGAGTTCGAGACAAACAAAGAAGGCGTAACGAACCTGTTGGAGACAAATTGAAGAGTGCAGGACGCCTGATGAACTCTATATTGGCCTAGGTGCTCCTGTCCCTCAGTAAGGGACCGGAGCGATTTTTGCCTTAGGTCAATTTTTCACTAAGTTAGAACGAATTTCATGCCAAGAATAGGTGAAAGGATCCACGTCGAGTCCATTGAAGATAGTTTTGGAAGTTAGCAAAGTGTGAGTGAGCCTAAAACATCAAATTCGCTCCTGTCCCTCAGCCAGGGACCAGGGCGAAATGGTATTTATCTTGCCTTCCTCCCAAGTTTAAACCACTCTAAGTCAGGATACAAGCTGGCAAGGACATTTTGAGGTGTATCGACGAAGAACGAAGTTGCAAGGACCGCCAAAGATGAAGGAATTGCACTATATGCTCAAGTTCGCTCCTGTCCCTCAGTCAGGGACCAGAGCGAAATGTTCAAATGAGGCCAAATTTAAGTTGCCATTCACATTTTAAATGTTTGAAAGGGAGTAAAGAACATCGTTTTGCACTTTGAAGACAATTACAAGTTAATATGATGAACAATTTGCACCAAATGCCTAAATTCGCTCCCGTCCCTCAGTCAGGGACCAGAGCGAAATTTCTATGGAGGCTTAAATTTTGAATGTTAATCACATTTCGTACGTTCAGGAGGGATCAAATGACACCGTTTTACATTGTGAAGGCGATTGCAAATTGATGGAAACTAAGATGAGCTCAAGATGTCAAAGTTCGCTCCTGTCCCTCAGTCAGGGACCAGGGCGATATTCATTATATCGGCCAGTTCTTCCAAAAATCACGCTAAGTAAAGGACGTACAAGGTTGCACAGGGTCAAAGTGTCCTTAGGAAGATAATATGCGAGGAAGTTAAACATCAAAAGGTGATCAAATTGAGCCAAGAAGCTAAATCGCTCCTGTCCTTCAGGCAAGGACCAGGGCGATTTTCATTAAAACACTCATTTTCCTTCAAAGATCATGTCAAAGCAAGATTATATTAGGTCGAAGATATCATTTGGAAGGCAATGAACAAGAAGCAAAGGTTGAAGGACGGCAAATTTAGACTAGAGCACCAGGTTCGCTCCTGTCCCTCACCAAGGGACCAGGGCGAAAATCCTTCAAACTTCAAATGTGCCTCGTAAAAGCCAAGTGAAGCAAGCGTGGAGTGAAAAACTAACGTTGTTTCTTCCTCATGATGAAAATTGGTGATCGAAGAAGCTAAGGTCAAGGAGAAAACATAAGGTTCGCTCCTGTCCCTCACCAAGGGACCAGGGCGATATCAACCTCAGGAGGCACTCATCCACAAAATCAAGTCGATCAAGCTCGAGATTCCTTGCAAACATGCCAGTTTCAACGTAAAGATGGAGATTTTGAACGTAAAAGGTAAAAGAATCAAGGCTAAAATGCAAGTTCGCTCCTATCCCTCAGTCAGGGACCAGAGCGATATGGTTTGTATCTTTCCACCTCTCCAAGTTTTGGCGCTAAAACATTTTTGAATTTTATTAAATGCTAAAAATCGATAAATTTAAGTAAAGATAGCATTTAAAAATAGCGCAAAGCATTTATTAATTAATTTTTGCCTTTAAAAAAAAATCGAATTTATTAATTAAAAACGAAGGCATTTAATTAATTAATTATTAATTTAAATAATAATTAATTTTGGAGCGCTTGAATCTCTTGTTTTTACAAAAGTCGGCCTTTAAATTTATTTTAGATTTGTTTTTAATTACCAAGTCGGCCTAAGGTAATGCATGAGGTGAGCGCCTATAAAGGGAGGTGTTTATTTCATTTTCAAATCATTATTCAAACATCCTTCACATGCGATTTGGAGAGGTGCGAATTGTCTTCAAAGTGGAGCGAATTTCTATTCTAAGCAAGGTGCGAATTTCCATTCAAAGGAAGTGGTGCGAACATCTTCCAAGGGGAGTGCGAACCTTGATTAGAGTTGAGCGAAATTGCAAAAGACTACGTCAAAGACCCCCAAAGGTGGCGAATTGTTAGGTGGACGTTCGTTTGAAGAGGGATCACATGGAAAAGCTTCAAACATTGAACTTTGCCTAGGCGATTCTCTTTATTTTGCATTTTAGAGTTAAGCTCTTAAGTGAGGTATGGCGTTTTCTTCTTGTTTTGTTTTAAATTTTTGATCGTCATAGCTTGAAATTTTTTGAATTTTGAAATTTTGAATCTCAGTAGCTCAATCGTCATTTAGGAAATGATAACTCAAGGACTTATCATGAAGTTTCCTAAAATTAATCTAATCTATGTTATACATTGCAAAATCTAGTTCTTATTATGAAATGTTGTGTAGGTATGGCGACCCCGAAGGCGGGAGCATCCACCAGTCGTCCAGCTCTAATGAAGGAAGATCAAAAGACCGAAGAAGTGGAGACCAAGATCGTGTCTAAATGGAGCAACATTGGAGATACCAACTTGGGCAACTTCAGTACGAAGAAGTTTCGAGAGGTCCCTTACATTGGCAAGCCATCACCTGTCGCCCGGAGGATAATTGAAAGTGGCATCATTAAGGCAGCCGGCTTCCCTCCAGCAGTACAATGTCATGAGTTGATGATCGAGTGCACTCGTCATTATGATCCTCAATCCAAAACGATCGTGTCCAAGGAAGGAAACACTTTAGCTTATCTTTCAGAGGAAGCTATAAGTGAGGCTTTCCATCTTCCAGAGCACAGAGATATGGTCTACAAGAGCATAGAAGGAGCCAGGTCCATGTACGAAGATGATCCAGATGCTTGTCTAAGCATCATCAACAAGAACTGGTTACTCAAGAGTCGTCCTCGCCTGAGCAAGATTCCGAACACACCACATAGGATTGATTTCCAGGAGGAGTACAGAGATTTGATTACAATGCTCAACCGAGTCACAGGAGCACCTCAAGCCTTCTACTTTGAGAAGTGGATGTTCTACTTTATCCAGGTGATAGTTCAGGGAAAAGGAACAATACATTGGGCTAGAATGATTAGCCATTGCTTGGACGTACAGTTGAGGAGACTCAAGGCTACCAAGTCCTTCCACATGAGTTCATACGTCATCTATGCCTTGATCAGGAGCTTCGAGTACGCAGGACTACCTCACAGAGGAGTGATTGGAAGAGGACCTGGCGAGGTCAGAGTTTGTGATTCCCATGTTCACTTGCATCATCCGCCAGGAAGCAACTACAAGTTAGTTAATGATACCTTCACAATGAACATCACGAGGACGTTGCAAGGCGGGATTCACAACAGATTATCTCAGGATGCACAGGAACTAGTAAAGAGGTACGGTGCTTGGTTTATCCAATTTCCGAAGTTTACTTATATCAGAGTTCATGGATGTCCTTCACCTCCATACATGTTGCCGAGATATCCGACAGACAGAATAGTGTTACTTGAGGTAACAAGACAGTTGGCAGCTTATGCGAAGGCGTTCAGACACAGGCATGGGAATGGAGTTCTGGTACCTATCATATTGGGCAATTCAGTTGAGGTATGTCCTAATGCTTTAGCCATGGATGACGCAGAGAAGGAGTTAGCTTTGTATTCTTTTTCATTCTTTGCCTTGAGGGAGAACTTTGATCCACATGGATATATAGAGGAGACAGTCGGTAGGAAGTTTAAGCATGAGTTTCAGATAGAAGATGTTATGATGAATCTCTTAGACGATCTTGAAGTGAAAAGAAAGATGCATTCTAGATTGCCTTTGGATTTCATCAGGAAATGCAAGATTTACAGAGTGGCCGACCAAGCTCAGGACAGTGGCAGACATCTCCAGTCATCCTATGATCGAGAAAGCAAATCAGTAAGGTTAGATTGGAATGAGCCCGAGGTTGTGGATCTAGATGCTTTGATGGCTCCAGTCTTGTCTTGTACTCGCAAATGGGTTGATGTGCAGCATCAGAAGTTGAGAGAGCAAGGCATAGCTATGACTTTCACTTTGGAAGAGAAACCAGCCGAAGGTGGAGCTAGTGTAAACGAAGGTAATCCTAATCCCAGAAATACAGGTGAAGGTAACCTTCGAAGTGCAAGTGAAGGCAATCTCTATCCAAGAGGCTCAAAGAGAAAAGAGAGACCTGAGAAGAAAGAATCTTCCAAGAAGAAACAAGGGGCCAACCAAGATCGCTCATCCGACACATCTTCTCGACAAGAGAATAGGACACTTGAAGTAGAAGAGTCTATGGAGTCAATGGTACAGAATGATAAAGAAGGACAGGCATCTCAAGGGTCACCAAGTGGATCTCTCCAAGATTATGAGTTACATGAAGACAAGAACAATGACAAGGTAACATCTCCTCCTAGAGAAGAAGAAGCATTGCATAAGGAGATACAGGTTAAAGAGACAAGATCGGCTATCCCAGATTGGTTGAAGGAAAGATTAACGAAGGTGATTGTGATCGAGGACGAAGACAATGTGATTGATTTAGAGAGCCTTGTTGGACATTCCCAGGAAGTGACAGAGAAGAGGAAGGCTACCAAGATGTCCAAGATGATTAGAGATGAGACTGGATCCAGAAAATTACAGATAGCTACACCGGCCGTGGACAAGTATGAAGGTGAGATCCTAGCAGAGGAATATGATATAGAGACATTTGAGCTAGGTCCATCCACAGCTGAACAGACGATGGATGATGCCACCGATTCATTTGAGGCCTTGAAAGACAAGCTTAGAGAGGAAATGGAGAAGAATAGAAAGCTTGAGAGAGAGAGAGGTGCATGGAGAGCATATTTCAATCATCTCAATCAGCCTTTAGGACGTCAGGATCCAGCAAGATCACCCATACAGGCACTTCCCCTTCAATCAATTGGTGAGGCAGAGAGATTCAGGAGTATGGTCCAGCGTATGAGTACTTGGATGGATAAATCTCATACAGTCGCCATGGAATTTGCAACAAGAATGATGCAGACCATTCACCGAGCTATTCAGGTTCTTGAAATCATCCACAACTTGATGATAACAGTGGCCGCTTTTGCTCATACCAAAGATGTTATCATCCCTGTCTTGCGAATAATCAAACAAACATCAAGGAAGGTCTTAGCGCAGGAAAAGATCATGGATGGAGGACCTCACAGTTTACTTCAGTGGTCAACCTTACTCCAGATGAAGGAAGTTCTCTTCGAGGACATCAATACTAGATGTAGCCATGTTGAGGAGGTGATCAACCCAATCCAGGACAAAGTATTTGAGGTACTGCGTACTATTCTTGATAGGAGGATCGAAGTTGAGACAGATGTGGATTTGCAGGAATTAGAGGATAGAATCAAGGTCATCTTTTGCAAGGACGCTAATATCACAGATGAGCAACAGGACCAGATGTTTGCTACCATGCTCTTGATTGAAAAGACTAAGGAACTTGAACCTGGATGGGACGCTGCTCTTCTCGAGGCATTTGATCAGGTCATCCACTTGGAAGAAAGAATGAAGAATCTTCCTAAGATTCCAATTGCTGAGATCGAAGGAATCGTATCAAGATTCATTGCATATGCTAAAAAGGAGCATGGGAAAGGGAATAAGATTCTAGATGAAAGGTTGTTATACATGACATGGCATCTTAATTGTCATTGGTCTATGTCTCCTAGGTTTTTGTGCCAAATTTAATATTTGGCTATGCATTTAATATTGTTCAGTAAAAAGGAGGCCATTTATAACAAACCCTAATTAGGGTTTAGGTGTCATGATCTTGACCGTTGATCTGCTTTTTGATCTGGACCGTTCATTGTAATTGAGGATGCTATTTATACCCTCATTTCATTTCATTTTATCATCAGATATTAGAAGAAGATTAGATTATTGATGTATTAGAGAGATTAGAGTTTAGAAGCAATTTACTTTTGTAGCAAGATTGAGCTTGGAGAAAGGAATTCAAACAATTGTTGTACATGATGGCTTTGAGATCAATAAAATATTGAAGTTATGGTGTTTTGTTGCAATTCTCTTGGTTATCTTCATGGTTGTACATTTTTCTTGAATCACTCTCAATCAAAGTAGTGTGTTAGTTCGAAGGACAAAGTGTTGGACTTGATCTTTGGTAGGATTCGTTTTCCAAACCACTAGCTTCTTGCTGATTGTAGGAACGCCTTGCGTGGTCGACTGGAGATATTGGAATCACTCAAACCTTCAATCATTGTTGTATCTTGGATATGTACCTTCGTGGTAGTGTCTTTGATCTTTGATGTATTGAAAAATCATTTGTTACCTTAGAAGATCGCATCAATTTCAATTGAGTTGTTAATTTATGGCAAAATTGAAGTTGGTAGAATCTCACCAGGTCTTGTCCACATCAAGTCATTCTTAGGGTTAGACTAGATTAGACCTCTTGCCAACCCTATCCTTTTGTTATTTTTTTGAAAAAGCTTGTTTAGTTTAGCAAAATCTTCGGCAACGTAAGGCCCCTTGATGACACAGCAATCACAACGACCACTGGTGCTTATCCACACGTAGAGACCCTACTAAAAGAACATTGGAGTCATCCTAACTGATCCTTCTTGCGAAATCTTCAGCAGTTAGCGACTTTATTCAAGAGAGGATAAGATGCCTTTGGGTATTTTATTCTGTGTATGATTGTGTACAAAATACACGTCAACACTACCATACTAAAAATCCTGAGACAACTGGAATCAATGCCATGTAACATATCATGCCAAGGCAACTCTATAAAATCCACATCAACAAACTCACTGACAATCAAGATCTTGGGTAAAAGAAAGAATAATCCACTCACCCATAAAACATAAACCCAAGCATCACTTCTCATGATGTCCTCAAAATGAAGAAGGTCAATCATTGTTACTACTCTAAAATGTACCAACCAAGGAATGCCTCTACTGTCACCAATCAAAATCATATCACCAACCCTTAATCTCCATGTCTCAAGGGAATAACCTCGAGTACCCCAACAAGCCAAACTCACTATAGTCAACCAACCATCATCGAGAAGTATGCATACTATCATTATGAAGTGACTGCAGTGACCCAAACTTTCCCATGTGGAAGTGAGGAATAACGAAACCATACCTAGAGGATATCCTACAGCTGGTTGCATAATCGTCTGCAAGTGCTCAAAATCAAACTGCCCAAAGTCAGAGGTCACCATAAATAGTGTGGAACAACTCGGACAGCTATAAACAATCTGAAATCTCACTAAATGCATAGAAGACATGAGTGTGGGAGTAGCTGAAAAGACAATATTCCTCTAATCAATTCATCTCTACAATCCTTAACCATGAACAGCTCATCTGCTGCCCTGAAGAAAGCATCCAACACATCTGCTGATCAGATTGTGGATAGTAGTGTTGATGCTCATTGTCACAACTCCAAGGCTCTCGGAAATATGAGCCATAACATAAAGAAGTTCACTGTCCTGGACCAACTTTGGAGGTAAGTTGTTAAAGTTTACAACACAAACCTTCATAAAGAGAACTCCTTAAGTTTGGAAGGTCTGAAATAAACAATAACTACTGCTGTAAATGATTGAAATCAATGAAGTGCAATCTAATTGAAGTGCTCTACATAGAGGACAACAGTAGTACCAACGAAATTTCCAAGTATAAGCATGAAAGTTGAGCATTCCACTGCTCAAAAATAAATCAAAAGTGGTTGGAAAACACCTCCAAGCAATCTACAATTGATAACCATTACTTACATGACCAAATAAATTGCACCAACTCCCCTGAATGAAAGAAAACCATAAAGTGAAGTGACTAATCTGCAACCAATCAGCAAGCCCAATTCTAAAAATTTGATCCATTCTTTCCCAAAGAAGATGCCCAAGAGTATTCATTTGATCAATGTTCCAACCCTTACTTAAGATCTCTCTCCAATCCACCTGTAGGTGGAACGATGGAAACACACAGTGGCTAGTAAAGAAAGGAACAACACCTTTAAGTCTGAAATCTTGATCCTTATCACTCCAAAGTTCACTCCTATGACTCCCTGTAATCTCTATCAATTCTTGTTGAAAACCCCAAGCAAGGATAGCCAACCAAAAATAATCTCTTGCATACCTAGAAAGGTGCACACTAGAACCCAATGCCATCCAAATCAACATGCACATCAACAGAATATGTGACTTCTTGCGTAACCTCATATAAGTCATCCATGGAAGCATTAATGACTAAGGTACAAGGAGTAATTGTTGACTTCAAAACCAATCCCAAAGAAGGACTAGTATATGCTAAAACATTACTCAATCCGAGGGATGGATTGTCAAGTAAATAGATTTCATATTTATATCCTTTCTCCGAAGCTACATAAGAAACAAGCTGGAAACTACCTTTCCTTACTGTTGTTTTGAAAATTCCAAGCAGCTTAAGAAGAACGTTTGGAAACCTTTCAAAATATAAAGTGTAGAAGTCTCTATGAATAAATTCATCCCATGAAGAATCAACATCTCCGACTTCATATGAAAGACATGCAAGACTACTCATCAATTCTGATTTGGTATGAAGTGTCCCACTTGTTGGCCAATTCCAAAACTCAAGACCACACTTACAACTCATCATGTTGTAAGGAACAATGATGCCACCTACTTTCATATCACTCCAAATGCATCCTCCATCTATTTCTTCATTTGCATATGTCATATCTAATGGCTTCCCAAGAGGGTAGCCAATCACCTCATAAAGTGAACATGAATCAAAACCAAGTTGGAAAGCACACTCCAACTGAAGTCCTGGATCCCACACCTTGTTGTTTTTACCAAGTGCAATGCTACAATCGTGAGTTGTTCCATCATCCAACTCAAAAAGAGAATTGTCAATTATCTTCTCAACACCCATGTCAAACAATGGGTTTTGAATGGGAACCACAAACTGATTTTGCAAAGAAAATGAGCTGCTGCTATGATGAATACCAAAATCAAAACTATCATACCTGTCATGAATGATTTCCTAGCTTTCCAAAATCTCCTATGCATCTTCATTATTATTTTTAGCAGTATGTTGTGGATCCAAATCTTCTAAATCCATAAAAAAATTCTCAAAGTCAACCCCATCCAAAGATAAATCAGACTTTGTATCATGATCTTCAGCAAAAGGAAATTCATCCAATATAGGGTCCTCATCATATTTAGGAGCTAACACACTTAGAACCCACATTTCAAGGAGTTGATCACCTTATTTAGAGGAAATGTACTTGCTGAATTCCTCATGAGCAGTAGGCTCTATGAAAGAGTCATTCCCAAACTCACTAGCACTCATGTCATCATAAGCATCACTCTTTAGAAGTTCTGTTTGGACATCCAATTTGTATCCATCTAGACCGACATCATTGGAAATGTCTAGTCTCAAACTCAAGGCTGTTGTTTTGTTCTTTTCTTTATGCAAAACCTCATCCACAGTAGTTGCATGCATCACCAAAGAGTCTTCATGAAGTACTGTCTCGAACTTATGTGTCAAAGCACCAACTCCATCATTTGTCTTTGTGTTAAAGATATTACTTTCAGACTCTTCCTTATGTTTGGATTTTGCAAGAACCTTTACCAACCCCCTTCTAATATCTCGATCCTTCATCAAATTAATCAATCCTTGCATTAACTCACACATAGACTTATCTGTGGTAGACATTCTTCCAAACTCTGATATGCAACCCAAAAAGCCACGACCCAACATGATGGCGGGGAGAACTTGTGCTCTAATCAACTGAACACATGGGATGATAGGAAAAACAGCTTTGATACCACTGAAATTTCCCCTCTTTTTTTTTTCAATTTTTCCAGTTTTCAAACATCACAAACACCCATTAAGGTTAGGAAATATAATTTAAATACAGCTGAAAGAGAACCCTTCCACTTTTTGATCACCAAGAACCCAATGTGGGAAGGTGAGAGCATACGGTGAATAGGGGATCGTTAGCTCCAATAATCAACTGAAATTACAATGTCGAGCGGCAAGCCAACCCCTTCCGCTTGTCCAGGAGGCAAAAACAACTAAAACAGAATCACTAAACCACTTTTCAACGGGAGGACAATTATTACAACATGGAAATAGATCACTCAACCACTTATGCAGTGGGAGGGCAATTAAACTTAATAACAATCCACTCAACCACTTATTCAGCGGGAGGACTGCAGTACAATGAGAAAAGATAGGCGGCAAAGCCAGCCTATTCCACTTATTCAGTGGGTCTTGTGATACAATTCAAAATAGAATAACTGTTAGTACTACTAATCAGCTTTACATTACATAGCATGCATTTTCAGATTAAAAGATATCACTGTCCAAAGCTGCATATAATGCTTATTGCACTCCACAAGCTAAAAAAGACCAACTACCCCCAACAACGACCTCACACTCCAAATTTCAGAATCTGATATACTTTTCCAGCAAGCTGCATAACACAGACCAGCAACTAAATTCACACTAAATCATTCATAACTTCATCAAAACTTGATGTAATGACATGAAACTGAATGCAAATGACTCCTGGGAGGTAGGCGTCCAAGCCTAAACAATAAATGACTGCAAGTTGACCCAAATTATTTTTGCACACTTCACGAAGCATTCAACCACATGGTACAGCTAGCCAAGCGAGCGATTTACAATATAAAATTCAAAAGTCCAAATTAATCCCTACAACCTTGCAAAATGCATCACCCAGTCCATAGGAAAGATAGAGAAGGTACCCAGAATCACACAAAATTCCTCCTATGACTTATGATGAAAAAACCACTTCATCTTTACCACCAACCTGCAACCTGAAAACTCATAAACACACCAAAACACATCGAAAAACATCAAATGGCCCTACTACAATGAATTCCATCTGTTCTTCAGTGTAAAGAATAGTCCTCAATCTCAACTAGTTGCTATCTTTCAAGCAAGAAGCCAAGAACTAGCTAGGAGGTATGCATTCCTCGAAGCAATCACTCTGAATTTTTGCAACACTTCGTTCCAAATAACATGGATAGTCTCAAATGAAGGCCAAGGCACATATTTATAACTTCCTCCTAAAATCGAACTTCTTTTCCCTCCAATATGGGATTAAACAACATTGCAATTTCCTTTATTTGCATTTCATTTCATTTTCCCAAAATCGCTCATCACATGGTGGCATATACACTTTATAAAAAATACATCAATAAAGTGTATTATGGCGTCCATTGAATAAAGTGAATTGTATCATAAAATTATCTTATTTTCCTCCTAAGGCGTCCATCTTGCCTTAACAATAATTCACTTATAAAATATTTTCCTCAACCTAGAATCGCCAAACATATAATTAAGGAAATGACTTTAGATATCAATATAACTTAAGTAATCCCCTTTAAATAAATCGTCCAACCTTTACCTTAAGTTATTATTTAATTTAAAACACCTTTTTTCAACAAATACTTGCCCAAACAAGCTCCAAAAATGTTGGAAGACAAACTGCTCAAATTGACCTGCCAGAAATAGCCAACTAAACTGACCAATTGAACCCCTGCCAAAAATAGTACTGCTAAAAATAGTACTTACTAAAAATAGCATACTGCTAAAAATAGTAAGTGCTTCCAATGTATTTTTTACCACATTCTGAGCAGCTGTCGCAACTTACTACAAATAGTAAGTCCAAAAAAGTCTTCAAATTAATTTGCATGTTACACCATCGCGAAGCTCTCTGAAAACCCAGAAAAATCCAGAGAAATAAACTGCCTTCGCCTCCACTTACTAAAAATAGTAATTCTTCCAAATTCCATTGCTTGCTATGCATGTACCATCATTGCGAAGCTTTCTGAAAACCCAGAAGGAATCCAAAACCCAAACTGACAAACTCCAACATGCAAGCCACCAAAAAATGCTGAAACATCCTCCCAGAGGTAGGAAACCCTAATTTTTGCTTCTGACTAACCTACGGGTTTCCGAAATAGGCTAACGATCAACTGAGCTGATAACTGCTGAGAAGGGGACATTACAGGCTCCTCCTAGAGTGATATCTCTAGTGCAGGTTGAGTCTGTTTCTCCACAAACCACGGTTGCAATCTCAGATGTGAACTCATTAGAACTACCCCCTTTCTCCACAAACCACGGTTGCAATCTCAGATGTGAACTCATTAGAACTACCCCCTTGGTTGAGTTCAATCACACCCAAAAGAAAGAAGTAGGAAATCTCTCTAGACATATTTGATTTTTAGCAACTCAGGAGACCAAAGCCAAGGGGCAGTAAGAAAGTGAAGACAGTTCCACGAGTGGTGGTAGATAGCAACAAGATGAAATATGCAGAAGTGGTGGAGCCTCTGGTTGAGAAACTGCCAAAAGAAATGCAACTGTCAGATTACAGGCTCGCGAGGGTGGAACTTGGGAAACAAACACATTCTGGTCTCATGCATCATGCCCAAGATTCAATAGCTTCGCTGGTCCAAAGCTACGATGAGCTGCTAGCAAAGAAGAATGAGCTCAAAGAGAAGAATTCACAGCTCATCACAATGATCCAAAAGATCACAAATTCTTCAAAGCAAGTTGATCCTTTAACCTCCTCCACATCTGAAGAATCTATAAAACAATTGGAGAAAGCTACTCAAAAGTTTAAGGCAATTGATTCTTGGGTTGATCATCTAATTGATCAGAGTACTCAAGTGGTGAAGAAAGCATTGCACGTGTTGAGAAATGTAAAAGCAACAAAGTTAAAGTTGAATCAGACATTGGAAGCTTTCAATTAGAGTCTAGCTTCACTTGAGAAAGATTTGGAGATCTGGCATGAGATGGATCAGATCAAACTGGAAATTCTATGCAACAATATGGTAATTCCGAGTAGGGAAAAATACATAGAATTGAGGAGCTTATGACAAATAAGTCATTGGTCATCCAAGATCTCATCAAAGGCGTGCAAGCCACCCTTGAAATGAGTGATGAAGCTGAGTAGGATATCATCTCCAGTTTTGACAAAATATCTTGCAAAATGCTAAGTCATGATGGAGAGATGCACGCTGAAAATTTGATTCTTGCTGACTTAGTGTCGAGCCATCGTTGGGAGTTGGAATCGGAGCAATTTGTTGTAGCTTAGATCCACAAGTTCGTGAATTACCAGGTAAACTTTCATAAGATGCAGACCACTCTTGAAAAACACAAAGAGGCAACAATTAGATATTCTAATGTCATCATTGAAACTATTGCAGTGGCCAGGAATACAGCAGGTCTAGATCCTGATGAGTTGCAGAACTCTATCAACAATTTCCAGTCCCTCATGGCTAGAGATGGAAAAAAATAAGTGTCTTTCACCACTTACTTTTTGTATATGCATTTTGTTTTTGACAAATTACATGTAATGTCAGGATTCATGATTGCAAGTGAACTTTCACTTGTAACTTAGTAAATTGTAATTACATGTAAGCAAATTACAAGTTGGTTAGCAATAGAACTATAATTTGAATAATTCATAGTTAGTTGTGGAAAAAGTCTTAGTTAGTTAGACTTCTCCCACATTTTGCTCCCAGCCCCTCTCCTATATATACACGAGGGTGCTCTATGTAATTTTTATCTTTTTGGCAAGTAAGAAAACTCTGAAAACTTTTGCACTCATAGAAACTTTGAGCTTTATAGTTGTAAACTATTTTCTCTCAAGTAGTATCAAAGAGTTTGGAATTCCAAACTTTGTGTTGAAACCATACTTTGTATCTATTGAGTTCTTATGTCATAGTGGGACATTTCTTTGTACTTGCTTGTAGTTGTGGAAAGTTGTTGAAAAGAGCTTCACTCTGAATATCTGCAGACTTTGTGCTGTAAATATTGAAGGTTGAATTAGTTTAGTTTGTGATTAAAATTTGAGAAGAGTTGCAAGACTTTATGCTTGTAGTAATTCCCATTTAAAGTGACTTGAAGGTACATCATACTTGCAGATTTTGTGCTGCCATATGTTGTACGTTGTTCTTATTTCATCATTCTGAAAAGGGTAGATAGGATTTTAGAAACACAAGACTTTGTGCTCGATTGTTGCTTTCCCATCCCGGAGGAGGTGACAGAAGTCTTTGTGCTTTCAAGAAACTTCATTTCCTGTCTTGGTTTTGTTTAAAAGTTGTTATTATTCCTTCAAAATTGTTGGTTTTTTTCTATGAAGAGAAAAGAACAATCTTTTCTGAAAAAAAGAGGAAAGGTTGTTGTCCTATCCATATTAGATTAAATTAGTTTAGTTAAGTGTTAGAAAAGGGGGAGAGTTTATACTCACGTGTTGTGGTTGAAACCACAATTTTGCACATCCTCCTGGGTGTACAAAATTTTCAACCAACACTAGTGTGGGTGTCACTAAGAAACAGACTGATATCATGGTTGCATCATCATCCAGGACCTATCTTAGATGCCCATGTAGAAGAGTTGAGTGATGCAGGCTCCTTTGAGCCGTTGACTTCCAGTTTTTGTTTTGATATTGTTTTGAAACTTTTGATGCCATGGATTTCATATTCCATGAGTTTTGTATAAATCTGACTATATTTATATATCAAATGTATTATTCCTTCCAACTAAAATTTGTGCTTATACTTATGTGATCAATGTATAATTGTGTATGTGATCAAAGTAGCTTCTATTTGATGAGGTTATTGTGTATGGCTGACTAATTAAAGGGTGCGTGAAACAATTTCTAAATCCTTAAAACTCTTTGAATTGCTTGGGTTTTTCAATTTGTCAAGTCTTTGCCGAGTTTGCATAGAGTTTAGGCACAAGTCCAAGTCCAAGTCAAAAATCAACTCACCAAGTCCGAGACGAGTCCGAGTCTTGTAACACTAATCGTGGCATTATTTAGTGAAGAAGATTTGGGAAAGAAGCTTTTTACAACAAGTACAAAACTTGAACAACCATCGTAGTCAAAGGATGATCTACTGTGCATGTTGGAGGAAGTAGAAAATTGTGAATTCCATACAATAAATTCAAACGTCCAAGTTTGAGCATGTGGAAACCAGAATGAGGGCGGTTGGCTAGGAGAAGATGAAATGTTCCTTTGTAGCCTTGTTTGGTCCAAAATGCACCCTAGGAAAGCCACACACTTCCTCTTGAAACCCTCAAATTGGTATAGCAGAAAGTTGCAATGTCATTCCTCTTGACATGTGTGCAATAACTATTCAAATCTGCCCTTTAGAATGATTTCAACCTACAAATCAGCAATCCTCAAACATATTTTCGAATCCTCTGTCAAATTCTGTTAAATTAAGCTCAATTGAAGCCCCTGAATGAAGCCTCCTGAAATCAATGCTCTTGTTTGATGTTCCACACCTGCAAGCATTCAAACTCTTGGGAGTTTCATTCCCAGAAGCCTGAAATTCTCCAATTGTAGCAAACACTTGCTCACAAATTCTCCAATTCTTCAAAAAGTAATGTTAATAATGAACCCATAATTGATTACTTTTTAGCTTTTTATATCTTCCACAAAGGGCATGATTTCTAAGTCTTTTTAATCATTAAAAAGCACTTTAAATATTTTGTTTTTGATATATCTTAATATCTCCAATATGGGCACCCAAGTTAGCTAAATGCATTGGCTTTATTAAATTGTTAAATGCCTTAGCATTTAATACCCCTTTTAATAACCTTTTAATTTAATTTAATATTATTAAAGCATTTTACTTTAATAATAATTAAATTAACCCTCCAATCATTAATCTAAACGAAAATAATATTCCGATAATTCTACTAACTCCCAGAAGATAACCAATGCATGCTAGATCATCCTGATGCCTTACTATAAAGAGTAAAGTTGGACCCCATCATGCCAATGACATACTAAAAATAATAAGTGTCTATCAAACCCTCTAATAGATCCCTAGAAGGAAATCCAGAACTAAAGCTGAGTCTGAGGCCAATTCCCCCAAAATAGCATATATACTATAAATAGCAATATGCTAAACATAGGCCCAACTATTTAAGCTCTAAAACTGAAGATGTTGCATGTTGAAGCTAAGAGGAGACTGAAGCCATGGCCAGCTGCCAAAAATTGTGTTTACTATAAATATAATTGCTAAAAGTAGTAAGTCTCTCAATTGACCAATCGGTGTTGAAAATACATCTACTAAAAATAGTAACTTACTATAAATAATAAGTCTTGGACAAGTTATCCAAAATCACCCCAGAAAGTCTCATTCATCTCTACTAACCTGTCTGAACACACTTGCAGCATCAAAATACTCCCCTAACCATGTTGGCACCAACTTGGAGACCAGCACTGGCTATACTACATGAGGACCTAAAAAATGCGGACATTACAAAACCAATGTTTTAACTTTACGCCATTTAATGTTATTAATATAATTTTAAGTGACTTTATGAGATGGAGTTATAAAGGATTAAAAGGGTAACTTTTCATTAAAATTCATAAAGTGACTTTACTATTCCTCATGTGGCTACCAGCTATGAGAAAAGGAATAAATTAAAAGAAAACTACATTTAAATGATAAAAAGCCAACTTGAGTGTGGGGTTTTGGTTGGAGTATAAAAAGCATTTGATTTTCTTTTTCAATTATTCAATTGCTTTTGATAATTTGAAGGGAAGAACAGAAAAAGGTTTGCAGGTTGCAAAAGATTGGCTTTTAGGGAACGAAAACTCTCAAGAAGAATAGTATTTGCAGGTGTGAAAGATCACCCAAGAATACTCAAATGAAGACTCCATTCAATGGTTTTGTTGGTGCATCAATTGAGACATTCTGGTGTCGATTTGATAGAGATTTGTTGAGCATTTCAAGGTAGGTTTTCAAAGGAAATTTATTAGCAGAGTTGAGGAGTTTATTCTTGGTTCTTACTAGCCATACCATACTTAGGTAGGCCATACCATTCTTTTTTGCATGGTAATTGCTCCAAGGAGTAGTGTGGGTTCTTAGCGCGGGTTCAAATTAGATTCTCACAACAAAATCAGGCCATACAATTCCATCAACAATAACCCTATTCATCAACAATTTATCATCCTCTAGTTAGGCGTTTGGATTTGGGTTGCCTGGCAACCCTAGGCATTGGAAAAATCAAGGTTATTACTACATTTCTAGAATTATGGAATATTGACTGTTGTTGTTAAAGAATAAAATCAGACCTGTTGTTATCATATGCTAATGTATATTGCTTGGAATGAGGCGTTGGAAATAGGGTATGTTTCCGATTTACATTTGTTTCAATTAAAAATTGTAAGTTTGTTAAGTTATTTATTAGTTAGCATAAGAAGTTGTTCCTTGTTACTCTCTTGCATTTTATTTTCAATATTTGAAAAAACCACAAAAAATCTGAAATTGCAAAAAATACAAAAAATTTAGCAAAGACAAAACCTTGAAAACTATCCAGAACAAGGTGGGATATTTTAGTGGTAGCAGAGCCCAAGTTCTTGCCATCCTATTGTAAGATTCAGTAAAAATTCAGTGTTATAACAATGGGTTCCAGTTGGGTTGAAGATCATATTAAGATGAGTTATAAACAGGAAGCAATCCAAGTCTTTGAAGAGTATCAAAGCATGCATGACAGGTTTGAAAAATAGATTTCTTTTGATTCTTTCTTAAGTATTGTTGTATGTAATGTCCCCTTTTTAGCATGATCTCGTTTTCAGTCGGTTTAGCCTATTCCTAGCCCTCGTAGGCTAGCACAAGTGGTTAGAGCGTTTTCTGAGGCAGAGCCTTGGTTAGCTGAGGCTTGTATCTTCTCCAGAATTCAGTATGTTCCAATTTGGTCTTTGTTTGGCTCAGATTGGACTTAGTTTGGGCTGAGTTTCATATAGTTACGATTTATAGTAAGTTTGGAGATGATCAAAACGGGCCCCTTTCTATTTTTAGTAAGTCAATGGGTTGGACAGAGGATAAAATGGTAAACTCCCCGGTGCAAACAGAATGAAGAAATATCGATTAATCATGGAGTTAAGCTTATTTGATTATTAATAAAGTGATAACTTTATTAATAAATTTTATTATGAGACCATTTAATGTTATTATTATTTCATAAAGAAAGGGTCATGTTCTTCATTAAAAGGGAGCCATTTAAGGAAATAATTATGAATTCCAATCTTAATGAAATATTAAATGTTTTCTCTAAGTCTTAATGAAATATTAAATGTTTTCCCTAAGTCTTAATGAAATAACATTTAAAATGTTATTATTATGTCTTTTATGGGAAATCGAGCCCCAAGAGGAATTATAAATACTCCTCCATGAAATCGTACAAGTTATTCTTTGAGCATTTGATTTCATGAAAAATTGTCTGTGAGAAGGAAGCCAAGGGTTTCATAATTCGAGCCATTGGAGAACGTTACACTCTTTAGTGTTGCAGCCATTTGAGGTGGTAAGATATCCATTGAATTTTGCTTTCAGGAGAGCTTCATACAAAGGTTCTATTTGTGCTAAATTGGAAAAGAAATACAAAGAACACAAGGGTTTCATGCATATCTATCCGCAGATCAGAATATTTAAAAGATTAATCATTTGCATATTAAATTTGTGCGGGCTGCTACAGTACACGTGAACAGTGCCACGCTACAGTACCAGGCTCTAGCGCTATAGTAATTGCTACAGTACACGTGAACAGTGATATCTATGAAATCTGCAGTTTAGTGTCGTGGAAGGGATTATCTTCTGGATTTTACAAGGGTTAAGGAGCTGATTATCAGATTATTGCAAGATCTTTCATTGGGGACTGTTTGATTCCTGCCATCTGGTCATTTTTCCAGGTTCTTAATGTCTGCATCTGTATTTGAGTTGTAATTGCTGCTAATATTTGCCATTGCATAATAATCAAGTCATAGTCGATTCTCATTGCAAGCCAAAGTTTCGGCAATCAAATTATAGTCAGCTTATACATCATTGTATATGAAAGGAAATTGAGGTTGCCTATGATATGTTTGTTAAAATACCTTCTTGCTGTAGGTGTTCATTTGCATGGGTGAGTTGCTTGCCAAATGTTCGCCTTAATGTCCCTTGGCTGTAGACGCATACCAGCTATCTTATTGAATTAATAGGTTGCATGGGAGGTTATCTAGTGCTGTAGCTTACCATTGTATGGTTAGTTTGCATATTAAGTGTTTGAAAAATTACCTATCTGTAGATGTTAATTTCAGTCAATTATCATTATTGCAGAAGACTAAAAGATACTTGCATTGCTTCTCCATCTAGTTTCAGTCATTTGAATACTTTCATTTGAGTCTATTTCAGTTTGTGTAAACATTATATGCCATTCAAATACAAACAAACAAGTATACAGAAGTTGTGGAGATGGATAGACAAGTGTTTGACAAAATGTCTGAGTGCTAAAAGGAGAAATAAGTCAGATTTATTCAAAAAACACCAAAAAAAATTCAATCTGAAAACAAATGACAGCAAATTAGAGGATTCATGAGAAGTGTTTGATGATATTCCTTGAGCCTTAAATCAGCAAGTTGAGGGCAATTTAGCAAGGGATATTACATTGTAAAATTGAAGCTTGGTAAATTAAGCCTGGTGAACTACAATAGAAGAACTAAGAAAGAAAAATCAGAAGTTACTATTGAAGAAAGGTTAGAGAGGGAAGAAGTATTTGTGTGCAACTTGCAGCCAACAAGTATTCATGAAGGAGACAAAAATCAGTTAACATGCATTGAAGATTGGACGCTAAACCCCAAAGAAAATGAAGTTACAAATTAAGAGCACATGAAGATTGAGAAATATACCATCACAGAAATTGTCAAACCAGCTATGTTAGATCAAATACAAGAAGGTTTGAGTTAGTTTGATTTTCCTCTAATTGAGCCTAGCATTGCTTCATCACCCTCACCTCATCTTGGCAAGGAATCAAATTGTGGTTTGGGTGTCTTTGAGACGGATGTTGTTTTAACGTATAGTGGTAATTCAGAAAATTCAGTATGTGGTGATCAAAGAGGTTTGGATCACATATTCCTTGAACAGCGCAATCAGCATTTTTGCACTTGGGATCCAGGTGTGATTGTCCCTACATATGACGTGGATCCTACTTGGGATGCATATACTTATGGCCATACTACAGTTCCTACTTCATATACATAGTTGAGCATGAGGAAGGACTTTGATGGCATTGATGGTATGGTTATGAATGTTGATAATAAGTCTGGCCTGGCAATTCAAGATAAGGAGATTTTAGGTGTCCATAGACTGCCTAGATCAGCTATTGAGGAAGATCATGATTACTTGGATGGTGACCTTTTAATAGAGCATGATGATACCCCAATTTTCACGCATGGGCGTATTGGAGAAGAGGCCAAGAAGGGAGCTGATTTGGAGGTGCATGATTATGAAGACAAATCAGAAATTTTGCATGGAGTTAGGTCTCATAAGTTACATCCTTTGAAAGGTCAACTAAGGGTAAATGAAGTTATGGTTGTGGCAGCTCTAAACCATTTTGATCATGTTCATAAGATGATGGCAGGTCTGTGTTGGAAGACTTTAGCGAATCATGATGGTTTCAAGGGAGGTCCATCTCTAGCCAGCTTGCATGAGCTCAAGGAGGCCTTGGTAGCAGTGAAATCAAACTACCTACATTTACTTGTAGATAGAGATCATCTCCTCAAACGAGGTGAGATATGCTTTGATGCCTTGAGAAGAAAAGGAGATGACGTGGGTAAGCTTGGTGAGGAGTTGAGCATAGCACACTCTTCATCATACACAGTAGAATTTCAGACTTCTATGTCAGCCACACTCGATGAAAAACAATGCAATATGAAGATGGCAAAAAAGTGAAGGCATAGAGGAAGGACTTGAAGGGTCCTTTGATGGAGGCATGAAGGTAGAAGAGACACATAGACATGAAGAGTTAGCTTGCAGCTATGGGACAGAGTTTGTGACACGTGGTACACTTGATTTTCACTTGGAGACGTCTTGTGGACCAGCACTTGCTGATATTTACCCACTCGTGAAAGAGAGATGATTGAGATTGAGGAAGACATCACACTTGGGCATGAGGTACGGACTGAATTTTTATGTATGACAGCATTTCCTTATCTTCATGTCATCACAATATACCACCCAAGAGGATGAGTTTGGGGGTTTGTGATTTCCCTTGGGAGACTCATGTTAGTTTGGCACTTAATGCAACAAGGAAGAAGAATGTGTTTGAGGAGAGTGAAGACATTATGGAAAGGCGTGACAGCAGTTCTGATTTTCTGATTTGGAACAGCAGTCATTGGTTTTGGCATAATCTTGAGTTGGCAACTTCTACATATGAGGATGATAGTAAGAAGTCTTCTTCTATTGTTGCCATTCATTTGGGAGATAGACATGAGGTCTTATTTGTGTGTCCAAGACACAAGAAGACCAAGTTAGTACAGAATGACATGGTAGAGTTTGCAGCTTCCTTGCTTCAGGGATTTCTGATAGAGGCATTTACCCATGTGTGGCATACAATTGGGGAAACGAGGGTATAGGGAAGTTGTGATTTCAGTGAGCATGCTGGCATTGGTATCCCAGCCCGTAGTGATGGATTTTTATTCCATAAGTTGATGGGAGATCGCTGTCCTACATCAGGGAACATAGACTTCTTTCATAATTTTTGGAGGACAGCAGTTGTACATGATTTTGGAGGAGAGTTGCATCATCTCCTCTTCGTTGGAGAGTGGCATAGGGCTGATACTCTATCACCCTATGGCCTTGCCAGTGTTATTTGCATCCCCATAAGTTGGATTTTCTGTTTGGAGGCTGCTGATCTGTTCCATATCAGCAACCTAGAACAAGCAGTAATGCATTATCCTGCACCTATCATGAGAATTCATCATATCTGGAGATCTATAGGAGTTGGAGAGTGGGTCTGTGTAGCTAGCACTTTCAGATGCTTACATGTTTGATGGATGTAGGGATTTAGGTGGTGATAGGCTTGACACATCGGTTCATTTGAATCCAGATGAGTTATGTTACCCCTCTCGGCATGGTGATGATTATATCATAATGGCACAGTGGAAGTCAGCAAGTATTAAGAATGGTGGACTTCCAGTTTGGCTGTGGGATCCAAGAATTTTTATGGATGGTGAGACTCCATCATCTTATGTCATTTCACCATAAAGGTTATAAATTTTAGTTTTCTTTATGTTGATCTGGTCTATATCAGCGACCTAGTTGGGGTTGGTATGTTATTCTATGCACCTATAATGGCCATCTTGCACATCCATGGGAAATCATTTAGAGTGGTATGGATAGTTGATGATGGTGACACTATGAGAGACATTTAACTCATCATTCCTAGTGGGTGTGAAGGTGTGGTAATATGGGATCCTGATATTGGTGTAAGTGATACATTACTCCACAAGAATTGCAAGGAGTGGCCTCACGAACCCGAGCATGGTAATGGTTGCATTAGAGTGGGGCAGCAGAAGTCTTGGTACAAGTGGTCATGCTTCATGGATAATATCATACATCACCAGTTGTTAGACAAGTCTCGCTCTAAGGTTTTGGTTTTGTCTAGTGTTTTGTCTTTGACAAACTTGGCACTCTTGGTTATGTTGCTCATACTATTACTATTTATAGCAAGTCACAAGGAATCATTTAGTTAGCGACTTCTATATTGGGAAAATGACAAATTGTCATGATGGTCTATTATTTGGAATTTATCATGGTTATGTGATTTAAAGTTAAATCAATGTTTTAACTTTACGTCATTTAATGTTATTAACATAATTTTAGGTGACTTTATGAAATGGAGTTATAAGGGGTTTAAAGGGTAACTTTTTCATTAAAATTCATTAAGTGACTCTATTATTCCTCATGTGGCCACCAACTATGAGAAAATGAATAACTTAAAAGAAAACTTCATTTAAATGATAAAAAGCCAACTTGGGCGTTGGGTTTTGGCTGGAGTATAAAAAGCATTTGATTTGCTTTTTCTATTATTCAATTGCTTTTGGTAATTTGAAGGGAAGAACAAAGAAGGGTTTGCAGGTTGCTAAAGATTGGCTTTTTGGGAACGAAAAAGTCTCAAGAAGAACAGTATTTGCAGGTGTGGATGATCACTTAAGAATACTCTGCTAAAGACTCCATTCAGGGGTTTTGCTAGTGCACCAATTGATACATTCTGGTGTTGATTTGACAGAGATTTGTTGAGCATTTCAGGGCAGGTTTTCAAAGTAGATTTATTAGCAGATTTGAGGAGTTTATTGTTGGTTCTTTCTAGCCGTACCATACCTAGGCAGGTTGTACCATTCTTTTCCACAAGGTAATTGCTCCAAGGGGTGGTGTGGCTTCTTAGGGCAGGTTCAGATCAGATTCCCACAACAAAATCAAGCCGCCTATTCATCAGCAATTTATCATCCTCTGGTTAGGAGTTTGGATTTGGGTTGCTTGGCAACCCTACGCATTGGAAAAATCAGGGTTATTACTGCATTTCCAGAAGTATGAAATATTGACTGCTGCTCTTAAAGAATGAAATCAGACCTGCTGTATCATATGCTCATGTGTATTGCCTGGCATGCGGCGTTTGAAATAGGGTATGTTCCAAATTTTCATTTGTTGCAATTTAGAATCCTAAGTTTGTTAGGTTATTTATTAGTTAGCATCAGAAGTTGGCCCTTGTTATTCTCCTGCATTTCATTTTCAATATATGAAAAAACCACAAAAAGTACAAAAAGTACAAAAAATTCAAAACAGACAAAGCCTTAAAAAAATATCTAGAACAGGGTGGGATATTTCATACACTGGGCAAGACTTTCCTAATTGTTGGGCATAACTTTTATTCTTGATTGGTGTGAATGTTTGATAATTGTTGATCATCCAAATTCATAGTGTCAAGTGTGATAGGAATGATATAGTGAAGGCATTGGGATTGGATTAAGCTGGTCACCTCCATTCTTTTGTTGTTGGGTGCTAATCTATTGTTGTTGAGTATGCGTTTCCCATTTGATCGATGGCACATGCAATGTACCATTGGGCATAGAAAAACCCAGTTTGGAAGAAGTTTGGTTGATTGCAAACCATTGTGGGTTGATAATAAGAGTTTGTTTTCATCTACAGCAGAGTTGGGAAGGAGCATAAAGGTTGCAGCAGTGCACATAAGTGGACGTGAGACCAATACAAATCCAATTTGGGGTTGAGATGTCAATAATAGTGTATCCACTTCAAATGAAGACTTAGCGTCAATATCGGAAGGAGTATTTACCAAACAACAAGCAAGTCTTGGAGTAAGAGTATGAGGTCAGAAAATTATTATAGCTTTGTTATGTAATTGTTGGGCCAAACAGCCTGTTAATTATTTGTCTTTCCATTACTTATACCTCCAATCAATGAGAACAAACAGTTTGATGTCATGTCTTGACTTGTTAATAATAAATGCATGAGGATTTTTGGTTCCAAATATTATACTGTGTGCATGAATCAGTTTGTCAAATCAAATTACAAAACCATTGAATCAAATCACCAACTATTTGGCAAAATGTCTATTTCTTAAACATTGAGAAATAAAGAATAAAAATTGTATAGAAAGTGGTAACTAGCTTTATTGAGAAGGTAGTCCGACAATTGCAAAAAATTCCTACAGCCAAGATGATTACAATGGTACTTTCCATGTGCAGATCTGATAGTCTGGAAGCACTCCATGCTTTTTGGAGAGGTTTGTCATCTTCAAAAAACAAAAAGTTTCAAATAGACATTTGCCACATGCACTTTTGGTATTGGTGGCAAGGTCGAAAATCATATTTGTCAAATTTTAATATTTTTGGTACCTTTGATGATTGTGAGGAAAATAATTTAAAAATTAAATAGTTAAATATTTGAGTTGTTGAAAGATGCAAAATTAAGAGATGAATTCTATTTGATTATTTAAACGATAATTTATCAAGTTGGAGGAAAGGTGAAATTTAAATTAATTTTAGGGTTGGATAGAAAAGAATAAAAAAAAAATTAGTGGGAAAAGCAAATCATTCTATCATTTGCAACATTATTATAATACCTTGTAGAAAACTTTGGGTCAATGATTTTCCATGAGGACAAAAACCCTCTTGGATCTCCAAGAATCAAAAGGCAACAATCTTTAGGTTTCTTATAGGTTGGCTTCATTCAGTGGTCAAATTTGTGCTTCAACAAAATTTAGTGGGTTACAAATATCGTGAATAAAAAATTAGAGGAAATATTTATTATTATTCACACATAAATCAAGCCATACTTGCAAATATCATCATTGTGAATAAAGTAAATGACAGTTGCAAAATATCAGAATTTATCAATTAGAGGGTGGTCATACACTTTGAAGCTTTCATAGTGGTCATACCACAAAAAAAGAGAAGGCGATCAATACTAAGAACAAATAAAGGAAAATGAGAAGTTACAACATGGGGTCCATCCACAAAACAATAAAAGACATAAAGGATTCAAAAGCATTGAAAGAATGAAGGAAGGAATTGTAATGATATCCACGAGACCAGCAGTCTAAGGGACTAGGAATCACATTCTTAACAATCTACAGGTTCTTCTCGATGTCGGCTCTTCTATTATGAATCTTGAACATCAAACCAGTAGTGTTGTGAATTCTTGCCTCCTCAAAAGGTTTCTATAGGCAAACCACCTTCAAGTTGTTTTCATATTGAATATGAATACCTTGATATGCAGCACATTCAAAGATAAAGTGCAATCTAGTTTCAACCACACCCTTTGCTACAAAACATACATGGTTTGAAATTTTGCAATTGTTTTTTACATGGGGTGCACTGTTGGCGGTAATATGCTGACATAGGAATAATATTTCGATTATGTTAGTTAATTGGCCATGTGGGGTTCCCATAGGGGTTAGTTGGCAGTTGGCGATGGTTGGTATCTCCGCCAATCGCCGAGTAGTATTTAGGCTATGTTGTAAGGGAACCCCAGAGTGGTTACTATTGTACATCCATTTTACCTAATGCAATAAAGATATATCATTCTGGCCATATTGTGAATTTTGTTTATGTTTTGTGAATTACTTCATGAATAACATCTGTGTACTTCCATTTTGTTTACTCTGTAATCTAAATTGATACCGTAGGGAGTAAACATGCACTATCTTAAAAGATAGTTTGCTTGAGATTGGTGTGGTCCTGTTGTGACGTTTTCACACATCGCCCCATTGCAAATGGGGACCCATGTTTTTCGCTTTTTAGGGTTTGTTTTCTAGGTCTTTTAGGGTTTTGTTAGTTAGCCTTTGCATTTTGAGTGCTGTCGGGGAGATCAATAGGATAGCAAGTCCGGCTTGAGTGATGTCCTGATCCTGAAATTTGGCTAAGTCTGGAATGTCCTGATCTTGAAATTTGACTAAGTCTGGAAACTGAAAAACCTCAAAAAACTAGATTTTGCAATATAACTCCTGGAGGTCTGAAACCACTCTCAAACATCCTGAAAGTATATATGGAATCACTTATACTTAAATGTTATATTCCATAAAAATTATCCTGATAGAGAGTTCAAAAAGTCAAATTTCGCTCCTGTCCTTCACTGAGGATCCAGAGCGAAAAGCACTCCTGTCCCTCTCCAAGGGTCCAAGGCGAATCGCTCATGTCCCTCACCAAGGGTCCAGAGCGAAAAAGCTTAGTGGAGCCATTCCTGACCTTGTTTGGACAAATTGAGACATCAAAGGCATGATGGAGGACAAAATGAACGTGATAGAGCATCCAGACTTGATTAAGGACGATGAAATGATGAAGTATTTGTCTAGAAAGGTAAATTCGCTCCTGTCCCTCACCAAGGGACCAGAGCGATTTTATTCATATGCACATTTTTAGACCTTGTTTGGACTCGAACTTTTATTCATGGCGTGTAAAGAGGTGATATTTTCCTCAGCAAAGGAAATTTGAAGTGAAAAGTAAAAAGAATTGGCCCTAGAAGCAAAATCGCTCCTGTCCCTCTGCCAGGGACCAGGGCGAATTTCAATGATAGCTCCCGTCCCTCTCTCAGGGACCAGAGCGATTTTCTTATAAGACAAGTTTTGGCGAAGTGAAATGAGTTTTTTTTAAGTTTGAGGCAAGTAAAAGGAGGTGTAACGAATCTATTGAATATAATTTTGAAGAGCACAAGACGCCAGTGAAGCCTATTTTGTCCTAGGCGCTCCTGTCCCTCTCCAAGGGACCAGAGCGATTTCTTCCTAAGACAAATTTCTCACCAATTTGAAGCAAATTCCATGTCAAAGGTGAATGAAAGGGAGCATGACGAGTCCGCTGAAGATAGTTTTAAGCATTGGCAAAAAGTGATTGAGCCTACAAGTACAAGTTCGCTCCTGTCCCTCAGCCAGGGACCAGGGCGAAATCAAAGTTATCTAACATTTCCCTCCAAGTTTAAGTCACTCCAAGTCAAGGTACAAGGAGGCAATGATGTTTGGAACGCCTCGACGAAGAATGAAGTTGCAAAGACCGCCTAATGTGATGAAATCACCTAAGTTCGCTCCTGTCCCTCTCCTAGGGACCAGAGCGAAATCTCTAAGTATGCTTAAATTTTGAAGGCCACGTTCGTTTCAAATGATCAAGAAGGAATAAAGGACGTCATTTTACGCCTTGAAGACAAATTGATATCAATATGATGGAGGATTTGCACTATAGACCAAAATTCGCTCCTGTCCTTCAGTCAAGGACTAGGGCGATATTCACTAAATTGGCCATTTCTTTCAAAAACCACGTCAAGGCAAGGTCGCACAAGGTCACACAGGGTCGAAAATATCTTTAAGAAGATGATGAGCGAGAGGTTAACGACAAAAGGTTGGCAAATTTGAGCTAAATGCAAGGTTCGCTCCTGTCCTTCAGTCAAGGACCAGGGCGATAATGGTTCTAAGAGGCATTCATTTACAAAATAGAATCGATCAAGCATCAAGTTACGAATGAAGATCCCAGTTTGGACGTAGGAGATGAAGTTTCAAACGTGAAAAATGCAAGATGGAGGACCTAAATGTATAATCGCTCCTGTCCCTCTCCCAGGGACCAGAGCGATGTGGTTTGTATCCCTTACACCTCTCATGTTTTAGCGCCAATAAATGTTGAAATACATTAAATGCTAAAATTCGATAAAACTTTGAATTATTTGATTAAAATGGCATTTGAAAAATAGCGCATAAGGCATTTAATAATTGATTGGGCCTTTTTAAAAATCGAAATTATTAAATACAAAGGCATTTAAATTGATTAATTATTAAATTAAATAAAAAGGGAGAGCGCTTGGGGTTATATTTTTATATTTTTTATAAAGTCGGCCTCCCTTTTATTTAAATTTGCTTATTATTTGCCTTATTTCTAAAAGTCGGCCTTTGTGAAAATAAAGAGGTAAGCGCCTATATAGTGGAGGTGTGTTTAGCGATTCTAATCCATCATTCATCCACTCACACAAGTGCGATTTGGAGAAGAACAACAAGGTGCGAAATCTGGTCTAAGGAGGAGCGAATTTAGTTGAAGACTAAAGAAGGAGCGAATTTTCCTCAAAGCGTTGAAGGCTAGAGGTGGTGAAGTTGATAAAAGAAGCACATTTTGAGGACTTCAATCCTAATTTTGCATCTTTTCTTAGATTTAGTTCTCAAGTGAAGGTATGGCGTAATCACCTTGGCACCATTTTTTGAAGATTTAAATTTTGCTTTGAAAACCCTAAATTAGGAAATGATAACTCAAGATTTATCATGAAGTTTCCTAATTAAAATCTTGAATCTTCCTTTTAAAGTTTAATTTTTAGATTTCAAGATATGTTACTAATTTTGAAATGTTGTGTAGGTATCAAGATGGCGACTCCCAAACTCGAAGGATCTACAAGTCGGAAGGCTCTCATCAAGGACGATCAAGCGAGGACAAGGACGACCTTCTTCGATCCAGCCTAGCATCGACAAGGACGGCCTTCTTTGGACTAACGTCATCAAGGGCAACCTCTTCCAATCCAGCATTCCAAGGCGAGGTACATCATCATCCTGCAAATCAAGGACACAAGAAGTTAGAACAAGGGTTCGTTGAGGAAGCAAATAGTTCCAGATGAATTAATTAAAGCTAGCTTCTCAACAACATTAAGTTGAATATCTACCAAGTTACAAGTGTCAGACAAGGTGGCATCCCAGTCATCGCTCATCCAGTCGGATTGTTCCACCTCCGCATGTCCAGATTCAATGTACCTAACTCATGGAAGGTGGCACAAACTCCGATGTACCTACCCCAGCTATCCATTGGTGGAATTTTCTAGAGAGGACATGTGTCCAAGCAATACAATTTTATCATTAGTCAAGCATTAAATGTTATGTAATGGTTGTAACAAACCCTAATTAGGGTTTTCATTGTAAAATCTTGGCCATCGATCTCAAATTGATCTAAGCCATCTAATTGTATTGAGGGCACTATATAAGCCCTGGCATTTCATTTTGTAAAGGGCTAATTAGCAATAGTTAGAATAGTTAGGAATAGTTGGAAGCAGTTAGAAGATAGAGAGAGAATAGCAATTAGAGTAGAGTAGAGAGAGAAGGCAAAGATTGTTGCCAAGATGTTGTTGTAAAAGACTTGTAACTTCATTGAAGAAATGGTGAAATTTATGGGTCGATTCGACAATTTGCATGGTCTTTATACTTCTCATGTTTGATTTTATGATTAGATGAGTGGAAGAAATGTGCTTGATTGATGGTGAAATTCGTATATCCATACTACTAGCAGTTTGTTGATTGCAGACTTGCCTTGCGTAGTCAACTGGAATCATTCAACTTAAGCTTAACTTCAATTGTCGCTTCTTCATCAATATGCATCAACCTGATGGTGTCTATGCCTGCAGTGATGATTTGAACATCATAAAGCTTTCCTTCGAAGATCGCACTAACCTTGTGGAGATGTTCCTATGATGTCAAAACAAGACTTAGTTAGAATTTCATCAAAGATCAATCATTGCTCCTACATTCCTTAGTATTAGGATTAGATCCTCTCCTCGCCCTCGTCTTTTTTCCTTTTTTCAAATCTAAGCTAGTGAAAATCCTGTGTTCCAGCAATATTCAAAGCAAATCAGAAGTTCAGGCATCAAATGTAAGTCCCCTTGTGATTCCAGCAAATCACATCATACCACAAAGAGCTTATCCACACGTAGAGACCCTACATAAAAGAACATTGGAGTCACCCTGATTGATCCTTTTTTGCGATATCTTCAGCAATCAGAGGCTTTATTCAAGAGAGGATAAGGTACCCTTTAGGTATTTTATTCTGTGTATGATTGTGTACAAAATACACGTCAACAGGTCCCTACAACTGGCCGCCACACTCTTATATCACTCAGCAAAAACAAGGAATCAGCATAGGATGTCTTATTCTACACCAGAAGATATTTAAAGAAGGAAATGCAGCAGCTGTGGGACGCATATTGCTGGCTGCCGGCTAAGGTATACTGCAGAAATATTTTTCCTCGTGTTTTTTGGCCAACCCACTCACCAATGTAAGTCCAACGCAGAACTAAGGAATTTATTCCAGATGTCAGCATAACAGTGGCACCATTTGGGTGGAAGATATTGTTTGTTTTTTTGACCAAGTGCACTACATAGTGGGCTCATTGTTAGAACATAATGTTATTAGGGGTCACATCATTATATCATTTATGTATAATGTTCTAATATAAGGTTATAAAACCTTATATATTATATGCTTTATAAGCATATCCCATTTGAAATTATTATAATCTAATAACTAGTGATGTCATCCTTCCTCCTATATTTAAGGAGGTTCTCTCTCATTTGAGAGGTGAGGTAAATTGGAGCTTTGTGGTGAGTTTTATCACTATGCACAATAGGTATTATCGGCCAAGTGGAAGTATTGGAGGAGTGTCCCCAGGTGCTAGTCTATTTTATGATAGACTACATTTGTAAGTGTTTTAATAAAATGATGTTTTATGGGGCTTTTTACCAAAAAGGTTTTCCCCATGTATATTGTGTGTAATGTGTTAATTATGGTTGTATGTTTCTTAATGTATTTATTTTATATCTTGTTTATAATGATTAACATCCTAAGATCCTAATTTCTAACACTCATTCATCCATATAAAGGCCAGCATAGAAATTGAAGAAGGCCACTAGAAGTAATCTGATTTATTGCCTGAGGAACCCATACAAAGGAGACCAATCAGGTTCTTAAGTGTCATGAAAAATCTATTAAATATTATTTAGTTAATAATTTCCAAGTAATTTTCTGGTGATTATTTCAATTGTTGTGGATAGTATTTAATAAAGCAGAAATAAAATATTTTTCAGAAAAAATTAACAGGAAACTTTAAAAAGGAATATTTCATTCTTCATGTATTGTTGTGCCTTCTGGCTTTCTCTAATCTGTTTTAAGTCGGGATTTAGAGACCATAAGAGTTTATTGAAGGTTCATAATCATATACAACTCTTACTTGGTTAGTCAAGATGACTATTAATAGATCTCTTGTGAGAGAGAGGAATTCCGATAACAAAAAACCTTCTTTGCAATATGATCCTTGTTTCCAATAAAATGAAAAAGAAAACAAATTTCTGGTTCTACTTAAAAAAAAACAAAAACTTTACTTAAACCCCAGTTCCAATTTAAGGGAAAAATACAAGAGGAAGAATACACTTGCTTGCATACCATGAAGGATGTCATGAAGTGATCCCATTGTTGCAAACTCATATGCAAGTGTTCTAAGAATCCCATCAACACAATACCCAACAAGTTCCACCACATTTTCATGTTTCAACCTTGAAACCATGGAAACCTATGAAAAGACCCAAAATGTTAATCAATTGCAACAATTACTTAGCTGAGAGCTTCAGAATATTAATTGTCAGTTTAAATTTGGAACATTTCATTGATAGGATTCTCAGCTTACAGATCACTAATCAATAGGCATTAATTAAAATGTCAAAAATAACATCATGGGAAGCGTATTAAGAAAAAATATAGTAAGTTCAGGGAACCAAAAATTTTGTATACTTCCATCTAACACAATAATATTTATTTCTAACCTGTGCAAGTAATTCCTGATCTGGTTGTTTGCTAGAATCTAACTTCTTAATTGCCGTCACACGGCCATTTCTTAAAGTTGCATGATATACTCGACCATAAGAACCCTCTCCGATCAATGATTTCTCTCCAAAATTATCTGTTGCCTCCCTCAATTCCTCCACTGTAATCTCAGGGACAGCAATAGGCTGAGGTTTTATGCTTTGATTACCCTTGAAAGCTGTGTCTGCACTCTTGTAGATTCCATCATTTCCTGCTCAAGACATTTTAAAAAAATTTAAACAAAGAACACTATCTTTTTGGGGCAGATTTTGAAGAATGTCCATGCAGTTTCAGTTTTAATTAAAAAAAGAATAGAGGGAACAAGGAAGAAACAATAGTGAACAAGAACAAGTGATCTTATGCAGCAGAACAAAATCTCTATTACCAGTGAGAAATCTAGAATCTGAAAACCCATATGTTTCATAGAACAATACTTATTGCATATTATATGGGAATGAGAATGCAGAAAAAAATATGCTCCAACTGAAGTTACAAATCCATAATTCAATCTTGGAAAATTTGTAAACTTACTATATATTCTTAATTTATTCACAAATAATGCTGCATGGTGCCATGCCAAAAGAAACAACTTTGAAGAGTCAAAACGTAATATGTAACTCATAATCTTTGTAGTTGTAAAATAGAATAATGCATATAGTTGGAGACAGTGCTCAAAGGCTCCTTGCAATGACAATCCATAAAACCGAGAATATAACAAATGATGTGTGACAAGCAGCAAACTTGATGCGTTAAAAATTTTCTTTAATGAGTTAAGATCTTAAGTGGCCAAATTGATCATCATGTTTATTGGAATGAAACTAATGATAGCACTTTATGATAGATGATTTATAGTTAAAGACTTCTGGTCATGAGTAGCAAATGCACTATAAATTCCAGTTGCTACTTTGGATTCAGCTTCAGAATGAAGTAGGGATATGGAAATTTGGCTATTGCTCATACAGCCAAAGAAAAAATAGGGTTGGTTTTAGTTTCAGTGCACCTAAACACAGAATCTATAGAAAAATCATTAAAAATATACATATGTACAGACAAAAAATGGGCATTATATTCAGAATACCACAAAGCATGCATATAAAAAGAAATCCAACATAAAAATTAAAAAATGCAGTATACTAATTTGATTTCAAACTCAAACATCATGATAGATATTCATTGTTCGATATTAAAATAATAAGATCAGTAATCAGCATCATATGGTTTTCAGAACGATGATCATCAACATCATAAGGGTTTTAATAAAGATGATCATCATCATCAACAACATTTGATGATGCAGGTAGATTAGAAGAACTACAAGGAGAGCCCCGTTGGTGCTCACATTAAAATTATGCTAGCTATCTAACTACTCAAAACATGAAGATTGTTGGGCAGAAGAAGCATCCAAGTCACCTAGCTCCAGCTTTCCGTCCCACAAGATTGTTGCCACTTCCTTGTAGTCATTTCATTCATGGGAAAGAAGGCACAAGATGGAATGCACAAAAACTAACTCCTCTATACCTTGTACCATGTTACTGATTCTTCCCTACAGACCATTGGATCTAGGTATGATCCACTCTAGGATTGAACACTGGTCCAGCGCCAGAAAGGATAGGTCTGAGAGCAGTCTGCATCCTGTGTTTCATCCCATGTGAACCCACATCAAACACAACCACAAATTTAACAATCCGAGGCAAACCCAACTTCAGTTTGACAAGTCATTAATACTTCTTTTTTTCTTATATTGTTTTCGCCATTTGACTTTTAAGAGTTTTCAGCCAATGGGGAGGTATAAGCTAGTAGTGTGGGTGGTGCAAATGGAGGCAATGCCCATGTGGCATCAAAAGGGAAGAAGTTAACAGCTTTCTTATTTCTTTTAGCCATTTACTCTTGGTGGTGGGCTGGCATCTGATGAGAATTACCATCAAACGTAGTTGCACTTCAGAAGATGTACATGTATTATAGATCTGGACAAACTCCCTTCATGGACTGAAATATATATATATATATATCAAAGAAACGGGACTCAAGACTCGGAGCCGACTCGGCGAGGCCTACTCGTCTCGGGACTCGGGACTAGGAGTCAAAACTTGGCACAGACTCGGCAAAGTGAAAAACTCAAGAAATTTAGAGATTTTTAAGGATTTAAAACTTGTTTCATGCACCCTTTATTAAATACACCTTAAAGACACAATAACATCATCAAATAGAAGTCAATTTGATTACATACACATGTATACATCAATCACATAAGCATAAACGCAAATTGTAGTTGAAGGAAATAACAAACATAGATATATAAATATTGTCAAATGTATACAATATTACAAAACTCATGGAATAAAAAATCCATGTCATCATATGATCAAATGAGATGCAAATTCTTCCTTTCCAACTCTTGATGCACCAAATGAAAGTATATGTTGTTATATGGAGCCTAATCAGACTCGGAGGTTAAAATTTCCCTACTTTTATCGACACAATTTCCCCCCTAATTTTATGATGGGGGTTTGGGGGCAGTGCCCCCAAGTTGGGGTCAAGGGACAGCGCTCCCTGTCGCGATACAACAGCTACGAAATCCGCGTTCAATATAATATAGAAAAAGGATATACAAATAAGAACTAGCCCCAATGAAAGAGCAGAATAAATTATATTAGTAAGTAATACTACTCCTATACCTCCGAATATAAGACTTAGCGTTAGAGGAGCCAAAAGAAGATCATATATCGATTCAGGTCGATTCATTATGTGTACAATAAGTTTGAATATTATTTCCTCCCATTCACTAAATAAAAAGTTACCCCATTTACCTATATGCTATACTGGATTTATAATTTCATTTGATATGGGCACTGATTAATTAATCTATAGATCAATAATAGATTCCGATCAATCACACATGTGACATTATTAATGGAATATTATTAATTCCCGATTTGTCAAAAAAAAATATTTTATTTATCAGATACTCTTTGATCGGAGCTCAATCTGAATAATCGTAGAAGTGATTAAAACATAAAATTTGTCCGTAGTCGAGGGGCAGCGCTCCCTGTCGCGACACCAAAAGACTTTTATTATTTGATAAAGGCGTCAGATGTTATTTTTCTATTTTTTCTCCTCACAACTCACTTTTCTTCTCCTATTTTGCCAAATGAATGAAACAAAGCAAAATATAAACAAAAAAAAATAAGTTAAGAACATTTTAAAACATGTTTTTCTTTTGTCTTTAAGTTGCCTTACGCCGGCCGAGTTTGGTGAGTCCTTACTCCCAAACTTGGTGATTCTAGGCAAGTTTGGAAGATGGCGATTTTAGGCGATTTTGGGGGCCAAACTCGTCCGAGTCCGAGCCTAGTAAACTCAGCGACCCTCACTCAACTCAGGAATCACCCAAACTTGACAATTTTGGGCGATTCCCGTTTCTCTACATACATTCCAAGATCCCAAGAATGTCTCAAGCAAAGAAGTATTAAGGAGCAGAGCAGGAAAATGAGCATCCAAGTGGCAACTTTTGGTTCAAACAACAAAATAATTTGGCCCACAGCTTTGCACTCCCCATTTCTCCATGAGTAGTTGATCTCCAGATGGTTTTTACAGGTCACTTATTTCATCTCTTTAGATACATGTTGTAGTGGGCCTGTTCTACATATGAGGCAAATGTTTGAAAGAAATATATATTTTAACTATTCTCTACGAAAAATGGCAAATGCAACTGTTGAGCACTTTGTGCACAACATTTCATTGAAAGTTGTTGATCATGAGTCAATCAACCAACGTCCTTGGATATGTTGTAACTTTGAAGCTAGGTGGTGGTAGAAATGGCATAAACTGATAAAACCAAAGTTCTCAAAGTATTTTTATATGCTTTAAGGTAAAGAGGAATAATTAGAGGTGTCTTTGTTAAAATGTCAATAGTGACTTCAAACATTTCATTGACCCAGGTTTGAAATCTTTTGTAAAAGTTGAGTGCTTTATATAGATAAGCAAAGGTTAAAAGTTAAACGCAAAAAATGTATTCACAGAGGTGTTTTATTATTGGTTCATCCAGTCTTTGGACATTTGCAAGTTAAATAAAGAACGCAACAAGAGCTGAAATATTGAAGCAAATGAGATATTTTGAAAAATGGAAAGTACAGATATGGGTGACATGAATGGATAAAAATGGGAAAATTCGGGAATGTCATTTTCATGAAAATGGGAAAAACTTTTCAACATGTAATCGAGTTCTTAAAACCCGATTTTGAAAGGAAGGGTATTTCACATCTTTTCAACTTGGAATTTTAACCAAAAATGGTTAAATTCTTTAACCGTAAGGGAAGAGCAAATATTTCCAGCCAACTTGTAATCGAGATTTAAAATCCCGAATACAAGTAAAGAGGAAAAATGGGGAAGAACAATGCAATCCAAAAATTGCATATCAAGGGGGAAAAACTCTCTCACAAAACCGATTTTTGGGGCAAGAACAACATATTTACAAATTTACAACTACAAAGGAAAACAAAGAAAACAAGAAAATAAGAAAATGAAACAAGGAAAGAAAAGAAATCATACCTTGTTTCAAACTGAAAATGTCTCTCCAAAAGATGCAACAATCTTGGAATGAAGAAGACAATCCAATAAATAAAGACAATCCGCAATGCCAAACCCTTGCCACGTTTTTACAAAAACGTCATAAACTGAAAAACGTGGCAGCAAATCCAAGGGAAATGGCGTGGAAAGTAACAAAAACCCTTTCTAACCTCAACGCCTTAGCATACCAAGCCAAAACGATTTAGGAGATTGCTGATTCGTGGCATCCTTGAAGGAGAAAAACGTGGTTTTTACCACAACATGTTTGCTGTTACAAACCAAGAAACCAGCAATCTTAACCTCCAAATGGCGTGAAAGATGTCTACAAATGCATAAGGATAGGAAGGAATCCTAAACGCCTTCTACCTCCAAAATTTCTCCACAAAAACTTGCTTAAAATCCTCAAAAAAAAGTTTTTCCTTGCTGATCGAGTTTTTTGGAGAGAATGACAAGTTCGAAATAGCATGAATTGGACAAAATCGGGTTTTTGAGATATAATAACAATTTTAAAATTGCACTTTTTCATCAATAAGGCAAAAATCGGGTTTTTAAAATGCAATTACATGTTTAAAATCCTCAAAAATGCACTTTATAGAGAAAATCGGGTTTTTTGGGCAAAATAACAAGTTTAAAATGCACTTTATCTCATTCCTAGGCAAAATCGGGTTTTGGAGAAAGATGGGCAAGTTTTAAAATCACTTGTAAAGGGAAAATAAAATCCCTACAAGAAGTTATAATTCACTTGCACACATGTAATAGGGGTTTAAAATCCCTATTACAAGCAAAATACATTAAAGTAGGGGTTTTAGAAAAGAATTACAAGTTTGCTTGTAACTTAACCAAAAAATCCCTATTTTAACTGAAAAAGCCAAAAAGCATCAAGGGGGAAATAAAAAGCAAATTACAAGTTTTTATTTTTCAATAAAGTGCACTTGTAATTAGCTAAAAATTTCCCTACAAAGACAAAAACAATGGAAATCATTAAAACTTGCAGTTCAAGGAAAATTCTCCACCTGTAGTCAGGGAGAAAAAACCTGAAATTGAAGGAAAGACATAGCAAACGAATCCAGAATGCAACGAAATTCGAAACGTAGTTCAAGGATGGACTGAGGATTAAGCCAGTCCAAGGGTTGGTCGAAATTATATCTCGAGAAGCGTGCCATAGAGTAAAATTTTCATTTTTCCAGAAATATTTTATGCAATGGTCCTTCATTTTTGAAAACAAAAATGAGGACAACAATTCCATTGAGGTTAGCAATTGCTGCTATCATGAGGATGGTGTTTTCCCAAGCTTGAATCTTTGAAAAGTGCTCCATCATCAATGTAGTAGATTATCAAAACTGAGAAAATAGAATCATCCATAATACAATGTGTAAACTCTTCACCTTGATCTCAAAAATTCTTGTTACAAAGCATGAAAAGAGGAGGTGGTGATCCTTGCGTCACTTACAACACCCATCACCCTGTTGGTGTAAATAAATATTCATTTTGGATATTATTACACTTAAGTTAACTTAGGATAATGCATCTCTTCGTAGTTTGGATTTGAGACACTTAGGGAAGTGTGCACATAGGGATAGAGCTTGTAGGAGAAATTTCACCTTTTGTGGTCTTATTTTGCTATTACACTCCACATTCGGTGGGTCATCCACCTCTTGTGGAATATTATATTATTTCTCCTACCTACCCCTAGTATTTCTTACCTACCCTTGTTTCTCATTGAGCCACATGTCATAATTGTGTGCTCGTACATCCATATGGACTTGCCTATATAAGCAGGCCTATATTCATTGTATTGGTGAATCCAATTGATCATTTGCATATTGATGAGAATACAGTTTGTTCTTGTCATTCTATTGTCTCTCTTTTTATGCTTTTCATTGTGCCCTTGATCTTGGCAAAATCCTACATGGTATCAGAGCCATTGGGGCTTCATTGATTGGTTTTTGGAGACATCGTGGAAGGCTTCTATTTTCGGATTTGGGGATCTTCATTTTTGGGGGGCGTCATACAGCGATTTGGACATCACCGTTGAATCCAGGAGGCCGTTTCCATAAATTTCGACTATAAAGTCGACCTATTTTGGTGAGAAAAAAAATTTCCTCATTTTGGCTATTATTGTACGAATTTCGAAAAAAAAATTCATATTTTCTGAAAAATAAAAGGACGCGATCAAAATTTTTTTTGGAAAAAATTCTAAGGAAAAAAAAGCGAATCAAAAATTCAAAAAAAAAAATATTGTTTTTTGGGGGGTCCGTAGACCCCCCCCCGTGCCATTCGTACCTGCGTTGTTGCAGGTTGACGTCGCCGCCGTACCGCGCAGCAGGCGTTGCAGACTGTGCCGCAGCCGGAGCCTCCTGCCGCCGACAGCCCGGACCACCCGCCAGCCGCCTCACTCTCCCGTCGGCCGCCTCGCTCCCACCACCGGCCCCCCCTCGGCTCCCGGCCCGCCGGTATCTCCACCCGCCGACGACATCTCCCTCCCGTTAGCAGGAAAACCGACGGAACCCGCCCCCGCCACGTGGCAGGCAACCACTGGACCGCGGTCGACTACCGTACGCCTAGTCAGCTGCCACATCATCCGCCATGCAGAGCTAACGCAGACAGCCACGTCAGCAGTCCGTACGCATAGTCAACTGCCCAGTCATCGCGCCCAGTCAGCAGTCCGTACGGTACGGACGCCCAGTCAGCAGGGAGGTGAAGTTTTCGCGACAGTCATACGGCCGTCAAATTTAAGCTAGTAAATTGCTAACGTCAGCGCCACATCAGTAGACTTTTGAAATTTTTTCACCCCCTCTCCATTGAGCTTTTCAGTTTTGCAGTCCAACTTTGAGAGGCCATATCTTGCTCATTTTTGCTCCTTTTTTGGTGCCATTTTTTTTGAAATGGGCTAAAATTTCATGATCTTCGCAGTGGTGTGGTTATTTTCTGATTTTGGTGCACAGGTTTTTCGGAATTTTCGGATTCTCTCAGCTGTACCTGTCCAATCCTCAATTCTGCAACTTCAAAGGCCTCGTTTGAGCTCATACGACCTCCTTTTCAGGTGCCGTTTTTTTTGAAAGTGCATGTTTTTTCGTCTACTTTCATAATCTATGATCAGATTTCAGAGATTTTGAGTGGAAATTGTACTTTCAGATATTGGTCTTATTTGGCCTATTAGGTACTTGTAAAGTGCTTGGATCTTAGTTTAGATCTCTTGCATTATCAGTTTGAGTCTCTTTTGGCCTTATTGAGGCAGTTGTAAAATTGTAATCAGAAGTCCACTTTGCCATTTTTTGCAAGTGGCCCATTGTATACGCACTAATTATAAAGTGCCAAATCATCACTTTTGGGGGGGGTTCTTTGATTGAGTGAATTTGGGGGGGTGTCTTGTGTGATTGTGCCTCTCTTTGTGCTCTTTCCTTTTTGTTGCAATGAGTCTTCATAAATTTCCACCTTTAACTCCACATAATTATGCATCATGGAAAATTAAAGTATGGAGTAAATTAATGGAAAAGGGTCTCACGCATTACATAGATGGAACAATAGCAGCACCACCTGATCCTAAGGCTGATCCTAATGCTCAATTAGAATGGCTCACTAAGAATTGCATGGCTCTTGGAACTTTGCGCAAGTATGTATCAGATGATTTCATCTTTCACATTGAGAAGTGTACAACAATCAAAGAGGCTTGGGATATGTTTCAGAAATTGTATGGTCAAGTTGATGAAATCAGAGGTTATAAGATTGACAATGAGCTCACCAACTTGGATCCCAAGAATTTTGATACAATCCAAGATTATGTCACCAAAGCAAATGAGCTAAAAGCAAAGCTTAAGGATTGTGGAATTGACAAAAAGGATGCTCAGTTGATATTCAACTTGTTGGACAAGCTTGCACCAGAATATGCAGCATTTGTGTCTAGCTTCCAAACTCATCGTTTGACAGTGGGGAGTTCCTATGTTATGCCTTCATTTAATGCTTTCACAGAAATGTTAATATTGGAACAATCTAAGTTGTTGAACATGGGACTTCTCAAGTCTTCAAAGTCCAAGGCTTTGGTGGCAAATCAAGGGAATCAAGGAAGTCAAGGCAAAGATTCCAACAAGAAGAAGAAGCAATCCAGGTCTAAGCCACACCAGGAAAAAGGACAATCATCCTCTCCATCACAAGGCAATTTTTCATCCTCTTCCAAGAAGGGGACACCACCTAAGAAGGATAAACCAACTTGTGCATATTGCCAGAAGTATGGTCATGATGAGCATCAATGCCACACAAAGCAAGTTGATGAGTTAACTAATCTTCTTAAGAAAAACAACATCAACTTGCCATCCGCCTACACAAAGAAGGATTCATCTCCTTCCTCTTCCTCACAGTCTAAGGGAAAAGGGCAAGCATTTGTGGCTACAACAGGTTCTTCACAGCAATGGATACTTGACTCGGGTGCCTCATATCACATGGGTTCTACAAAGGAGCAGTTTTCTTCATTGGAGCCATCTAAGGTACCTCACATTTACATAGGTGATGATACTCAAGTAGAGGTTGAAGGGAAAGGTTCAATTGACATGGACGATGGAACATTTGAGAATGTTCTCTATGTTCCTAACTTGTCTACCAACCTTCTCTCTATCTACCAAATCACTCACTATGGGAATGGCAAAAAGGTTGATTTTACACCAGATTCAGTTGTGGTAAAGGAACTTGATGATGATGCCTTGGTAGCAGTGGGACAAGTCAATGACAACTCAAGGCTTTATTCATTCTCCCACTTTGTGCCAAGTTCACCTTCTAGGGCCTTGCTTACTCATTCAAATTCAAAAAGTAAGCTATGGCATGAGCGATTTGGTCACCTCAACTACCGCTATCCTCAGCAACTCAACACTAAAGACATGGTCACAGGTCTACCTCGAATCAGTTTTTCAGAGGGTGTATGTTCAGGTTGTTCCATGGGCAAGCATCCCAAAGAGAAGTTTGATAAGGGGAAAGCTTGGAGAGCTTTGGAAGTTCTTCAACTTGTTCACAGCGATGTAGCAGGTCCATTTCTAGCACCTTCATTTAGTAAGGCCCGCTATGTCCTCACCTTCATTGATGACTACTCCCGCTTCACTTGGGTCTACTTTCTTATTCATAAGAGCGAAGTATTTGACAGATTTTAGGACTTCAAGACTCGTGTGGAGAAGCAATCAGGGAAAGTGGTCAAGATTCTTCGCACAGATAATGGAAGGGAATATGTGAACAAAAGACTTGAGGATTTCTGTACATTTGAGGGGATTGATCTTCAGCATTCTGTCGCATACACTCCACAGCAGAACGGGGTTGCAAAACGCAAGAATAGAACTCTCAAAGAAATGGCTAGCTTTATGATACATGCACGTTCTCTTGATCCCGCCTTTTGGGCAGAGGCTATCAATTGTGCCACACACATCCCGAATCGGGTTCCTCACAAAGCTTTGCAAGGTATTACTCAATTTGAAGCTTGGGCTGGTAGGAAACCGATTGTGAGACATTTCAGAGTCTTTGGGTGTCCAGCATGGGCTCGCATACCTCCGCAAAAATGCAAGACATTGGAACCTCAGAGTCGGCCTTGCATATTTGTTGGATATCCTGAGGGTGTTAAGGCATACAGATTGATGGATCCTGAGACACATGAGGTGTTCATTGAGAGGAGTGTTCACTTTGAGGAAAGCTCTCCTAGCTTAGCCTCTCTACCTCCTCCACCTTCCTCCATTGTGGATAGTGATGTTAGTGATTCAGATGATGAGACTCCTTCAACTCCGACTCGCAAGGTTACACCTCCGCAGGGTCCACTTGCAGTTGAGCCTCATTCTCCACCTCCACCTCGACCTCGTTGGGCTCGACAGACACTTGAGTCCACGGATTGTCTTGTTGGGGATCCTTCAGATACACGGAGAACTCGATCACAACATCAGGATCTTCTACATGCATTCATTGCTACTGCTTCCGATCCACAAACATTTAGGGAAGCATCAGGGGTTCCTGAGTGGGACCAAGCTATGGAGGAAGAGTATAGTTCCTTGATGAGGAACAACACATGGGATTTAGTCCATCTCCCTAAGGGGAGAAAGATGGTTCGATGTAAGTGGAACTATCGGACCAAGTTTGCAGCGGATGGTATTGTGGATAAGTATAAGGCTCGGCTTGTTGCGAAAGGTTTCTCTCAGGTTGCAAGTGTTGACTATACTGAGACCTTTGCACCCGTAGCCAAGAAGAACTCCATTCGTTTGACACTTGCTATTGCTGCAACTCATGGTTGGGCTGTACATCAGATGGATGTGAAGAGTGCTTTTCTTCATGGTGATCTTGATGAGGAGATTTATATGGAGCAGCCACAGGGTTTCATCCAGGATACTTCCTTGGTTTGCAGACTAAGGAAATCTCTCTATGGCCTTAAGCAGGCCCCCAGGGCTTGGTACGCCAAGATGGATTCCTTTCTACTCTCCGCAGGGTTCACCAAGTGTCATTCCGATCCGAATGTCTACATTTTGCGACAGGATGACTCTCACTTGATACTTGTGCTCTATGTTGATGACTTGATCATTACAAGGAGTACTTCATCCATCATTAGCAGGGTCAAATCTGCTTTGCATGACAGATTTGCTATGACTGACTTGGATCTTTTGCACTACTTTCTCGGGATAGAGATTTCACAGTCACCTTCCGGGATTACACTATCGCAGCCCAAGTATGCTCTTGATCTACTTGCACGCTTTCATATGGCTGATTGTAAGCCTGCCCCGACTCCCTTTCTTTCAGGAGTCAAGCTTGAGGCTCAGTGTTCTTCTCCACCAGTTGATGCCACTTTGTATCGTCAGCTTGTGGGTAGTCTCATCTACTTGACCCATACTCGCCCTGATATTTCATTTGCAGTTGGCATGGTTTCCCGCTTCATACAGGAACCACATCAGCTTCATTGGAAAGCCGCCAAACGCATCCTTCATTACATCCAGGGTACACATCACTATGGGATGCACTATGCAGCAGGCACAAGACTTCGCTTGGTTGGTTACACAGACTCCGATTGGGCTGGCGATCTTGATGATCGTAAGTCTACTTCTGGTTACAGTTTTCACCTTGGTTTGGGCCCCATTTGTTGGCAGAGCAAGAAGCAACATGCTATTGCTCTCTCTTCGACTGAGGCTGAGTATCGAGGCGCTGTTAACGCAGCGACTGAGACCATTTGGCTCCAACAGATTCTCACAGAGTTTGGATTCACCACTCTACGGCCGACAGTTCTACATTGCGACAATCAGAGTGCTATTGCAATATCGAAGAACCCGGTCCAGCACCAGCGGACCAAACACATCGAGATTCATATGCACTATATTCGAGAGCTCATTCAAGAGCAGGTCATTGATTTGCAGTATTGTCCTACAGCGGAGCAGGTTGCTGACATATTCACCAAACCTTTCGCCGAGAGTAAGTTCCAGCAGTTGCGAGCTCTCTTGGGGGTGCGGGATGTGTCCTTAGGGGGGGTCAGCTGACTTCTCCTTCCTCTCTTATGGGGGGGACTTTTTCCTCTTTGAGGTTTTGTCCTTCTTCTTTGAGAGTCTTTTGTACTTTCATCTCTCTTTTGGGGGGGAGTTTTTTCCCACTGGGTTTTCTCCCTTTCTCCATTTGTGAGAGATTGCATTGCATTGTTTTGCTTGCATTTGCATATTGTACATGGGTACCTATCATGGCCTAGTAGCCGGGACCCATCTTGCATTGTTGACTTGAGTCTTCATTCCCCTAAGTTGCACTTAAGGGGGGGTGTTGGTGTAAATAAATATTCATTTTGGATATTATTACACTTTACTTAAGTTAACTTAGGATAATGCATCTCTTCGTAGTTTGGATTTGAGACACTTAGGGAAGTGTGCACATAGGGATAGAGCTTGTAGGAGAAATTCCACCTTTTGTGGTCTTATTTTGCTGTTACACTCCACATTCGGTGGGTAATCCACCTCTTGTGGAATATTATATTATTTCTCCTACCTACCCCTAGTATTTCTTACCTACCTTTGTTTCTCATTGAGCCACATGTCATAATTGTGTGCTCGTACATCCATATGGCCTTGCCTATATAAGAAAGCCTATATTCATTGTATTGGTGAATCCAGTTGATCATTTGCATATTGATGAGAATACAGTTTGTTCTTGTCATTCTATTGTCTCTCTTTTTATGCTTTTCATTGTGCCCTTGATCTTGGCAAAATCCTACACACCCAAACCCTTCAATTTCAACCCAAGAAACCATCAATTGATAGTGTTATTACTCAATTGGTAATGGCTGTTATGGTGCAACGAATCTTGCAAGACCCATGCCATGATAATCTGATAGAAGCATTCAATTTTTGGGAGGGGCTCAAAAATACAAATGGGTGTCTATGGTAGATGGCATCCAAGCCAAACATCTTATGTTAGGCTACCCATCGCTTACCAAATATCGTATGATGTCATTTAGAGTCTAAACTTATAAATGAGCAAATAATGGTAAATTTGTTTACATAGACTTCAAGAAATTGCATGACCTCAAACGGTTAGATGACAGGTCAATTGTATGACCTGCCAATTGGGCTACATTACAAATTATTCTCTTTATAATTGAAGTGCATGCCAATACACGAACATTTTTTTGTGTTATAAATTAGGATGTTGAGGGCACCTTCCCTATCAATATGATTTGATAAAGAGTCTATCCAAAGGAATGGTTTCAAAAGACACATGTAATCATGAAGAGACACATTCCTTTATGTAGCATAGGGATGTGAGTGCCATAAAGAGACTTAAAATGTGAGTTCTCTTTACCACATAGTTGATTATCAAGTAAAGGAAAACAACAATAAGGATCTTTTATATATATTAAATGTTGAAGTTTACATTTGTTTTGTTGTTTAGATTCATTACTTTCAGAACAAAGCATCTGAATTTTTTTCTTTCTATAGTTATGTTTGAGAAATATTTTTAGCTATTTTGTATATAAATATAAGGATGGATCAATTTGGTTGAATCTTATAATGTAAATATAAATAATAAGAAAATAGTTTGAGCATAAATCATAAAAAATTAAAACATCTCAAATGCTATCCTCCTAGAGTATAAATTGATATCTTTCTAAAATGTATAGTGCAAGCATCTCAAATGCTTGATAAAAAATTCTTAGAATCATTCAAGAAAATTCAATTGGCAAGTGTAAAGAAAAATTTCATGACTATAGCTACTAGTATCCTAATGCATAAAAATGATTAATACAATCAAAATAGGCTAAAAAAATTATCAACCATGCATATGGTTTTAGCCAAGGAAATTGAGTACTAAATGAGATTATAAATCACTGTACACTATTAAAAATTGAAAAAGAGGAAAAACTAATGATTTTTAAAATAATGGAAAAGACACACCAAAGTATTGCAAAAATGGACTTACACGTGTTGATTGAGTGTAAGAGGATCCTTGTCAAGTTCTACAAAGCTTCTAGTATAACCCACAAAAATGATTAGTATAGCCTAACTTGGCTCTGATACTATTGTCCTCATTTTTGAATTACAAAAATGGGGCAACCCCTATGAATTTTTCCTTAAGAATTCATATTATTATTTCTCTAAGGCGTATCTTTCATGGTCAAAGGGCCCCTTGATTAGTGTTTGATCTTTCATGAGATTTTTTATCATCCTTGTAAAGGTTTTTGTCATTTTTGGTCATGTTTTTTTTGCCCCTCTTTGTTCAAAATTGGGTTTCTAGTGTCTTATCGCAAGTTAAGAGAGTTTTTTAGAAGTAAATGCAAGTGTTGGTCTATTACTTGTAGTCGGGTCTCTAAGACCCGATTACAAGTTAAGTCACTTTTTTTTAATTAAAAGCCAAAACTAAATTACTTGTAGTCGAGCTATACATACTCGATTGCAAGTGAAGCTTGTTTAGTTTTTTTTTTAAATGAGTTAGATGCACTTGTAATCGGGTGTCTATAACCCGACTAAAAGTTCATTTTGATTGAAAAGACCAAGTGAAATATTCTCAACTTGCATCGGGTTGCTTATAACCCAATTTGCTTTGGAAATTTCTTCCCTTACTTGGCAGTTCATGTCTTGCATTTTTCTTCGGGATTGTCTCTGAGATATTGAGGTGTATTAGGAGTGTTCCTCTTCATTGTCTATTTGAGCTTGCTATTTGGGGGCCTTGAGATCATTTTCTCTTTCCCCTTGGGGCTATGTGAGATCTAAGTGGATCGCATTTTCATCTTCTTACGGTTTGCGCCTCTTGAGATAAGTGTGTTTTTCCTTTCTTTTTTGTTTTTCTTCTAGGTTTTGTCATTTCATTTGTAGATATTCTTTCAAATATGAGTTTTTGGAAGGTTGAAGGCATTTTCCATGACAAGTATTAACCTTTGTGACATTCTTGATAATCATGAATCTTCCCTTATCACGGTATTGCTTTTTGCAACCAAGATGTTCACCTCATCGTGCAGTCCACTACCACATTACTTTGCCATTGCAAGCCCGCATTTCTCCTTGTTGTCGCTTGCATATAAACCACGTATTATTTCCTTTGTTGCATACGCCTATGCAATCGGGTCCTCAAGACCCGATTGCAAACTTTTTTGCTAAGATCATTGCCATCATCATGTGTTTCACAGACTCTTTCGTATTTGCAAGCTTTCTCACTTGCAGTCGGGTCCTAGAGACCTGAATGCAAGCTTATGTGTAGCATGTATAACTCAATTCGGATCCCTTAGCACATGGTTGCAAGTTCATATTTCCCCTCATTTTGCCTAAAAGATGCAATCGGGTTTCCGAAGTATGGATGCGAGTTTATAATCTTCCCCTTTGCAATTACAAAATATCACTTGCATTAGGGTTTTCAAGGCCCGATTGAAAGTCTTTTAATACCATGAGTTTATGAGTAGTTTCAAATATTCAAGAATTGGCTACTTGCTACCAAATTTCCAAGTTCTGATTTCAAAGGCAATAAAAGAAGACTTTTCCCATTCATTTGCAAGCAATACATACTTGCAATCGGGTCTTATAAACCCGATTACAAGTGCAAGACATTAAGTTCTTCCCCATTATGCTTTGTGCACTTGCATTCAGGTCTTGGAGACCCGATTGCAAGTAAGAGTTTTGACTCTTGTTCACAAATTTTGCTTTCCCCTTTGCACATTGTAAGCCCATTCCACTTGCAGACATGCTTATCCATCCTCAAAGTTTATCTATAAAGCTACATTGCATACTATCCACTTGCATTCGAGTGTTGGAGACCCGATTGCAAGTCTTCATGTCTTCATTAATATTCTTTACCAAGGAATACCACACTTGCATTCGGGTTTTCAAGACCTGATTACAAGTGCAAGTTGAAGGTTTCCTTGCTTCCATTTCACTTGCAGTCGACCGTCCAAGATCCGAATTCCACCCTTGTCGCTGTCCAAAACTTATCCATAAAGCATCTTTTGGTTGACCCGTTCCTTTTTCATGCTAAATGCTCAAGCAAGTTTAGGTGTGAGCAGTGGTTTTCCATGTTTTAGCATCATGGAATCCCCAATAGCTGCTGAATATGTTCTCACTCTTTTGAGTTTTCATCACAATGTTGCAGATTCCTGTTCAATGATAGAAGAGCCAGCATCTCCTTCCAACAAGAAGATGAAATACAAATATGATAAATACCAGAATGAGATCGCTCCTACTCAAGTGGTTTTCTAATGTCCCCTTTTCCATTCTAGTTTGTTTTGGGGACTATTGGCCAATCTCGAGACCCGTTGGTCAGTCAAAGGCAGAATTAGGATTTCCTATTTTCTAGGAGGATGTTTTGGCAATTTTGGTGGCTTGCATGTTGGAGTTTTACAATTTTAATTCCGGATTCCCTCTGGGTTTTCAGAAAGCTTCGCAATGATGGTACATGTGTAGCAATCAGTGGAGTTTGATAAACTTACTATTTTTAGTAAGTAGGGGCGAAGACAACTTATTTTTTTCAGTTTTTCTGGGTTTTCAGAGAGCTACGCGATGGTGTGACATGCAACTGGATCTAAGAACTTTTCTTGACTTGCTATTTTTAGTAAGTTGCGACGACTGCTCAAAATGTAGTTAAAATGCACTTGGACACACTTACTATTTTTAGCAGTATGCTATTTTTAGTAAGTCAGGGTGACTGCTCAGGAGGTGTTCTAATGAAGTTTGAGATTACTTACTATTTTAAGCAGTATGTTAATTTTGTCAACACTATTTTTAGTAATCCTATTTATGGCAGTCTAGAGTCCCTCTCCTCCTGGCAATTCAGTTCAATATATTGATGACTAAGGTTATGAATTGATTATTTTTCATAAGGCTGTTGGGCGACTATTTCATTACTTGGTTGAAAAATGAAAAATAATATTGCTTTTGGTGTCCAAGCTTGGCTTGGAAAAGTAACTCTATTTTTTATGCCAATATGAGGAGGAAAATGGTAATTTATTAAAGTCTCATCTTTTACCCAAAAGTGGCACCCAAGTTGGAGGGAAAGCAAATTTGAAATTCTAGGTTTCTAGTGTATAAATAAGACCCTCCTCTCCTTTATTTGGTTATGCTAGAATTTGATAACGAAGTGCTGCCGAATTGCTTTCAGAAACCTGGCTTCGGGGTTGCGTGCGCTCCTAGCTCAACTACAATTTCGAGTTTGAGAGATAACTCCTAGCTGTCAAAGTGATCTCATTCAGAGATTACCAATGAATTCAAAGAGGTTTGGTGTGATAATTTGGTGAAGAAAACCTACAGCTGATCTACATTTTTGCTCATTCTGGTTGGAGTTTCCATTCGCTTTTTGTGGGTATGGATTCAAAAGTTGCGTATTCTCTTGGCGTACATTTGCTCATACTTTGGTGTTTTTGGTGGAGTGGTTGAATTCTTATTCCAGATCAAATTATAGCTGTTTGCCCTAGTTCGATTTGCTGTTTTGGTGTGTGTGCCCTTGCTGAGCTTCCTTTGATGGCATGTCTCCTTGCCCTTCCTTGGCCGCCTAGCTCTTGTGCTTCATTTGTAATTTACTGCAGCTCTTTTGGAGGTGTTTTGAGGGTGTTGTGATCACTTTGATATTCCTTGTGTGTTTGATTTTCCTAAAAAATCGAAGTTCCTTCTACTTTCTTCAGGGTTGGTAACTTGGCATTGCATTTCTGATCTTAGTTTTCTCTTCCTTGCACAATTAGCTTATGTAATAATTTGTTTAGAAGTACAAAACAATATTTGGTTCTCTTTTCAAGAAGCTAACTTTCCCCACTGTGCAAGTGGACATAGCTGGTTATACCACCAAGTCTGTTGTTTAATTTCAGTGCTTTGTAATACCCACTATATAAGTGGAAGAGGCTGGCTTCGCTGCCTATCTCTATTTCATATTGTACTCTGGTCCTCCCGCTAAATAAGTAGTTGAGTGATAGTTTGGTTAGAGAGGCTGGCTATGCCACCTATCTCTATTTTATATTGTAAAACATGTAATAAGTGGTTGAGTGATAGTTTTGCTATTCCTAGTCCTCCCGCTGAAAAGTGGTTGAGTGACTAACATTTGCTTAATTCAATCCTCCCGTTGAACAAGTGGTTGAGTGATTGCTTTACTTTCACAATTTCCTTTCAGTGCAAGTTTTTGATTATCCTAACCTTAACAGGTGGATCTTGTTGTGTTAAAAAAATCAAAAAAAAAACTACGGGGGACATTTCAGGTTTCTCTCATTGATGAGATTAGGGACACAGAAATCGGACATGTTGATATGTCTGAGTTTCTAGAAAGGGTAGAGGGATCACCGACTCACAGCATGCAATTGCTCCTGAATAGTCACATTCATTTGGTTTCCACTTTCCCAGTGGCTGCCTTGGAGCCGGAATTTGTGCTTGCATGCGCTGCTCACTTTGATAGCGGGTCTAGAACGATCAAAGATGACGATGGCAATGTCATAGTCAGGTTAGATGCAGACGCTATTGACAAGATCTTCAAAGTTCCCACTGCCCCTGTGTATGCAAACATCTCTATGAAGAGTACTCTAGATTATTACAACCAGAGAAGGTCAGATTGTATTAGACACATCAACTCTAAATGGCTCAAGACCCCCAGGACCTGTTTCTCAAGATGGCCCAAGTTGTATTGCTCTGACTTCATTGAAGAAGTTAGTGATATGATCACACTTCTTAGCAGTATAATGGATTTAAGACACTCTAATGTGTTTGAGATTTGGATGTACAAGTACATCGTAGTCATGAGAAAAGGGCAATCCCATATTTTTTGGGGTGAAGTAATCGATGACAACCTGTGCGAGCAGCTATCACAAGTCCCAACCACTCTCACCTTCTACATGAATTAGTACTTGGTATACATAGCGGTGTCACTTAAATAGTTTCCTGGTCTTTCTACCAAAGGTGACAGATCACTGGTACTAGTATGGAGGTATTATGAGCAACTCACTCTGAGGCCTAGTAGAATTCATTATAGAAGGGTGTGAGATACTTTCTTTAGCCATTTCATGTGCTTATTTGACAAAACACTCAAGAACAAGAGAGTGTCAAAGGCACATGGAGGAAGGTGAATGAGTATGGATGTTTGTTCTTGCAATTCCCAACTTTCACCTTCATGAGAGTTGGATGTTTTGATGGTCAACCATACATGCTACCCAGATATCCCACCGACAAGATCATTCTAATGGAAATTGCTAGGCAGATGATGTTAGTTCATGCAGTCTTGTTAGCCAATCATAAACAAGTTATCAATATATCCTCTCACAATCCATTGCAGATTGGTCGGTATTCCTTGGCCACCTCCAGAAGAGCCAAGGCAATGGAAACTGAAATTCAAGAAATCAAGTTGAGGAAGTTCAAAGAGAGGAAAGATTTTGATTATCGAGGGATGAAGGACAAGATCAAAAGAGCCTTCACTCATGTTCATTGCCTCGAGGATGTATGGGCTAATCTTCGCACAAAGGAGGATATCAATAGAATGGATTACAGCGGGCTCACCTAGGAGTAGATTGTAGATCTAGATCTAACCAAGATGCCAGAAGGAATGGTGGATGATGGGAATATTCTTGACCTGGAATATATAGAGCAAAGAGTTGCAGAAGCTCCTCTTCCCTCTCCTTAATGGTCACAAAAGGAGTGTACTTCTATTTTCGACAAATTTCAGCCCATCCTTGCTAACACCAATGCTTGGCTAAAGAATAATAATGTCAAAACCATCAAGATTAAAGGTAGAGTGGAAAGTGATTCAGCTGGATCAATTGGGCGTAGATCTGAGGTCAGAATCAAGTCCAAAGAAGGTGCCTCCTCTTCTGGCACTAGAATCAAGTTAAGAGTGAGCAGGGCTTTGGTCATTCCTCCACCAAACATATAACTAAAAGGGAAGGAGAAACCGAAAGTGCAGATCCATGTCATTGACCCCAAAGGTGAAGCAAATGAGGAGAGTACAAGCGGATCCCCTCCTACTATGGACTCAAGTTCTCCTCACTCGGTTCCCAATTGTCATTGGATGTACCTATGTCTCCAATTGACACAGATAAGGACTCTTTCTCCACTATTCATGTAGATCTTGTTGAACTAAGTACATATGTTTGTACAAATATAGAAGTACCTGTTGAGACTTCTCATGGTGGCTTGGAAAATGTCTTTGATGTGAATCCCTCATATGTTGTTTTGTCCAGCATATCTCTTCTTGAGGTTGATACTTCTGCCATAAGTTTCGACAAGTTCCTAACTGAAGCTAGTCATGATTTGCCACCTGAACAAACACTCGTCGCTATCCAAACAGAGGCTTCTCCTAGAGTGACAACTGTGGTCAGGCAAAGCCTGTTTCTTCACAAACCATAGTTGTTTTTCCGAATACCGGTTCATTAGAACTACCTCCATGGTTGAGTTCAATCACTCCCAAGAGGAAAAAGTAGGAGAACTCTCCTGACATATTTGATTTTCAGCAGCTCAAGAAACCTAAGACAAAGGCTGCTAAGAAGGCAAAGACAATTTCACGAGTAGTTGTGGATACTAATAAAATGAAATATGCATAAATAGCAAAGCCTTTAGTTGAGAAATCATCGGAAGAAATGCAGCTGTCAGATTACAGGCTCACAAGGGTAGAACTTGGAAAGCAGACGCATGCTAGAATTATGCATGATGCTCAGGATTCGGTAGCTTCATTGGTCCAGGGTTATGATGAGCACCTAGCAAAGAAAAACGAGCAAGGAAAAGAATTCACAGCTCATCACAATGATCCAAAAGATCACTAACTCTTCAGAACAAGTTGATCCTTTGACCTCCTCCACTTCTGAAGAATCTATCAAGCTGCTCAAAAGGCCAAGGCAGTTGATTCTTGGGTAGGTCAATTGATTGATCAAAACACTCAAGTGGTGAAGAAAGCATTGCAAATATTGAGCAATGTGAGGGCAGCAAAGATGAAGTTGAATCAGACCTTAGAGGCCTTTAACCAGAGTCTAGATTCAATTGAGAAAATTTTGAGAATCTGGCATGAGATGGATCAGATTAAGTTGGAAATCCTATGCAACAATATGGTGATACCAAGCAGAGAAAGGTACATAGAATTTGAGGAACTTATGACAAACAAATCATTGGTTATCAAATACCTCATCAAAGATGTATAGGCTACTCTTGAAATGAGTGATGAAGTGCAGCAGGATATGCTCTCTAATTTTGAAAAGATCTCTTGTAAGATTTTAAGTTATAATGGAGAGTTGCTCACTGAAGATTTGATACTTACTGAATTAGTGTCAAGGCTTCATCAAGAACTAGAGTTAGAACAATTTACTATGACTTCACTCCACAAGTTTCTGAGTTCTTTCATAAAATGCAAACTGTTCTTGAAGGGCATAGGGAAGCAACGGTAAGGTATTATCATCAAAACTGTTGTCGTTGCTAGAAATACAGTAGCTTCTGATCCTGATGAGTTGCAGAAATCCATCAACAGATTCCAGTCCTTCATGGCCAGAGATAGAAAAGAATAAGAAGTTAGCTCTCTCCTATTTTTGTAATAAGTTTCAAGATTGCTGCAGAAACTCTGTCAAAATTAATACAGAAACCATTTGTAGAATGGTCTATGTATGATTTCATGTGAGTGCATGGTTCTCCTTCTTCCCATTTTTGTACCCCCTAAGAGTAAATACAAACAAACCATTTGCAAATGCTAACTACCCAAGTTTGACAAGTAGTATTCACTAATATAATGCTTGTCATTTAAGTAGACCTCAATTTTCCCTATTTTTCTAACTAAAAATTAAAAAGAAGCCACCTAAATTCTAAGAATCCTATGAAATAGTAGAATCTTAAGAAATAAGAGACAATAATAATCAAATGGAAGCTTAGAGACTTCTTGTACTTGTGATTTTGATTCATAAAAGCGAGATAGGCCTGACCATAGAGTGACACCTAGAGCGCATGAGGGATGCACAACCAACAGAAAATCCCCCCACTAACACAACACAAAAAGCCACTAGGGAAACCTGAGATCCAACAAAACAACTAGAAAGCCAGCAAAAAAAGAAAGACCAAAAAACACAAAAAACTAGAACAACCACCCATGAAAGGCTCAAAGAGATGGCCAACTACATGGAGGAATTTTTATCCTACCAATCCTAGCATAAGCTTAACACTTTATCAAAGAATGACACTTTTGTGCAAGAGCCAAGCTTGGTGCTAGATGACACCAAGGTGGAATCAGGGATGGGTTTAACCAATGACTCCATGGTGCCTGAACCCAAAATCAAGGCCTCTATATGTTTTTGTTTCTTCTCCCTTTTCCTGATCAAATCTACCTGTATGGTCTTGATAGCCTAGAGGGAGATATTGGTCGCATTCCTGCAAGCTAGATTGGCCTCCTCAATTTTAATTTTGAGGGCCTCCTGGGATCGCTTGATTTCTTCCACCTCAAATTTAGACTTAGTTATCTTGAGCTTGGCGTCCAAATATTCAATCCTCCCATTCACCTTATCCCACTCCTCTAATAAATTCATTAGCATCATCAACATCCTCCAACCAGGTATTAGTCATAGTTTCAACTTCATTCACCACTTCTAACCTGCTAATTTTCCTTATCGCCACATTCATCTTCCCAAAAAGCCATTTCAATAGATCATCCTACCTTTGTGCACCATCATGCAGGACCTTCATGATTTTGATGAGGATCGTAAATGAGCTCGAGGGCTTGGTATTTACAAGGGGGGAGGGTTTGTGGGAGGAATACTAGGGTTAACATCATCCATAACATTAGTGAGTGTGGACCAATTTGAGCCCATAGTTTCAAATGATTCTGATTCATTAGAGGAAATAGAATCAGAACCAAAGTTCTCAACTATATCCACATAATTGTGCACCTCAATTTGGGGTTCTGCATCAAGGTCTCTTTTAGAGGCAGCACAAGCTTTAAATATGGCCATGCGCACTGGCTTCTTTCTTGTGGACATTTTAGAACCTGAAAGATACACTTCACCAGAGTTGGATGGGGTGACAATGAGATCAAAATATAAGCTAGGGCCGTAAGTGAACCCAATTTCAATAGTGGAAAACCCACCTGAAGGGGTTAGGGCTAAATGGAACTTATAAAGCTTATGGATGAGACCTTGATGAAGGGGAGGTTTACCCTTAACAACAATCCTAGAATAATATAATTTTGGAGATGAAACTTATAAAGCCTATGGTGCAGCGGGGAGGCTCTTTTTTTGGCCCAAAAAATTAAGAGGGGAAAACAACCAGTTTAAAAAATAGTCCTTGATTTTAGCTTATTACTAAAAGTGGAAACTAAAAACTTGAAATTTTGATTTATGTAGATGTATGATGGAAATATTACATTACTAGCACACCAAATCTTCAAAGGCCAGCTATCCATGTTTTGTCCACCCCTGTAGTGCTTTTACGTGTGAACACAATTGGAGCCTATTTAAGAGCATTCACACAAATGATAAAGTGGAGCCTCAATGACCTTGTCTTAGTTTGGTACAACCTTTGCCACCAAACCAAAAAGATAGAGGGTCCTTGTGATGCTATCAACTTTGATGACCTCGATCCTTTTGATGATTGGATTATTAAAGGACAAGAAAAATCTACATAGCTGAATGGGCCCCACAAAATTAATTTTTTGCCTGTTTGTTTGATGGTTTGTCTAGGTTCCAAACCATACAAAACTTGGGCAAACCTACTCACAAAACATGCCTAGATCCTAACCCTGACCCATTCGGGCCAAGTACAACCCCCATTAGCTAAGAACCCAGTAACAAAGCTAAAATCACTTTGTGATTATTAAGGATTCTTTACACTTAGTATATTGAAAATTTCCTTTATTTTCATATTAATGTACCATTAAAGCTATGATCATTGATTGTGGATCATGCTATATTGCCTATAAGGTTTCTTTCATATTCTGAATTTGATTTGATTGTATGACCATTTTGGAAATGAAAAATTTGAAATTTGTGTTATCTAACCCTTATGTTGTATTTCTGTGACTGGAAAATTAAAATACTGGCTAGGTTATTGTTTGTAAGTCAGATTTCGGTTATTGCTTTCTTTTGCATGGTTAGTTTCATTACGGAAAATTGCTTGATTATTATCCTAATCTATGCAATTCCTAAATCTTCATCCAAGTTCATGTTTTTTGTTTTCGTTTTACTGAGGGCCAGCTCATCACACAATATTCCTTCAACATTGTTGTCCTCATTTTTGAAATTCAAGAAATGAAGGCAACCCCTATGAATATTTACTCAAAGTTCATATTTTTATTCCTCTAAGGCACATTTTCCAAGGCCAAAACTCGTCTTGATTAGTGTCTACTCATGTGTGCGAGTTTTTTGTCATCTTTGTTCAGGTTTCACTTGTTTTGGGTTATTATTTTTGCCCTTTTTAGTGCAATTTTGGGTTTCTAGTGTCTGTTTCCAAGTGGGGGGGACTTTTTGGAGGCATTGCAAGTTAACTTATCTACTTGCAATCAGGTCTTTAAGACCCAATTACAAGTAAGTAGAGGTATTTGTTTGTTATAATACTTGTAGTCGTGGTTTTTAAACCCGATTACAAGTTGGTTGCCTTTTCTATAGCACAAACATTAATACTTGTAGTCGTGGGTTTTTGACCCGATTTCTAGTGTCTCTTGTCTTCTAAAAACAAGAGTTTTGAGCATTACATTTGTTTGTTTTGGACTCCTTTTGAAACCCGACTCTGCTCTTCCTTGTCTTGTGAATAAGGAGGGATCCGTTTGTTGATGCATTTGATTAGTAGGACTCTTCTTCCTTTCCCTATCTGAGGCTTGAAGAAGAGTTTTCACTCTCATCTTGCGTTTGAAGACAAAGCATTTCCTCTCCATCTTCATGGGTTTTTCTCTTGAGGTAAGTGTTTTGTTTATCTCTTTCTTTCCATTTTCCTTTCTCTTCAATGCGTTTTCTAGTGCATTGTTCTTCTTTCCTGGTTCGCGTTTTCTCTTTCCCTTGAATGCGATGTGTAATGTCAATGTGGAATCATCCTTCCTATGATTAGCGTGCATGATGACATTCAGCTCTTTTTGTGATATCTTGTTTTCCTTTGCAACTGATTGATACTTGCAATCAGGGGGGTTTAGAACCCGATTGCAAGTGTTTCCTTCACTTGCACGTCCTTCCTTTTTCACAGATGCAAGTTTGTTTACTTGCAATCAGGTACCTAAGACCTGATTGCAAGATTGTTTTTCCCTACCAAACTTATCTACTTGCAATCGGGTCCTAGGGACCAGATTACAAGTGCCAATTGTTATGTTTTCCCCATTATGCCTTAAAGATGTATTTCGGATTTCCAAAGCATGGTTGCAAGTTCATAATTCTCCCTTTGCAGTTACAAAATTCTACTTGCAATTAGATCCTGAAGACCCGATTGCAAGTCTTTTACTATCAAGTGATTGCAAACAAAGTGCACTTGCAATCGGGAGAAGTTTTTGAATATGTGAAACTTGTGTTCTTGCCATCAACCCTTCAAGATCTGATTCCAAGAATAAATTATGTAGACTTTCCCTATTGTCACACAAGCTTGTTTACTTGCATTCAGGTCTCCGAGACCTGATTGCAAGTAAAAGTTTTATAATTATTGTCAAGACACGCATCCTAAGCTTGCTTTCATTCACTTGCATTCCATCTCTCAAGATCTGAAATTCCACCACTGTCCTTGTCAAGCCTTATCCACAATGCGTCACTCAAGCTTTCATAATAAATATCCAAATTGGTCTAAGGTTGAGCATTGATTTTCCAAGTTTTGGCATCATGGCATCCCCAATAGCTTCGGAAGATGTCTTAACTCTCTTGAGTTTGCATCACAGTGTTGCAGATTCTTGTTCAATGACAAAAGAGCCAACATCCCTTACGAATAAAAAGATGAAATACAAGTATGATAAATATTAGAATGAGATTGCTCCTTCTCAAGTGAGCTCTCCAGTGGATGAGATCGAGGATACATAGATCGGACATGTTGACATGTCTGAATTTCTTGAAAGGGCAAAGGGATCACCAACCCATGGAATGTAATTGCCCCTGAATAGCCATATCCATCTCGTTTCTACTTTCCCAGTGGCTGCCTTGGAGCCAAAGTTTGTGCTTACCTACGCCACTCATTTTGACAAAGTAGCTAGGACACTCAAAGATGATGGTGGTAATATCATTATTAGATTAGATGCAGAGACTATTGACGAGATCTTCAAGGTTCCTGTTGCCCCAATGTATGCAGATATCTCAATGAAGAGTGCACTAGATCACTATAACCAAAACAGGTCAAACTGTATAAAACATATCAATTCTAAATGGCTCAAAACTCCCAGGACCTGTTTCTCAAGATGGCCTAAGTTGTTTCGATCTGATTTCATTGAGGAAATCAGCGATATGATCACGCTTCTCAGCAGAATAATGGGATTGAAACATTCCAGTGTGTTTAAGATTTGGATGTACAAATATATTGTAGTCATGAGGAAAGGGCAGTCTCATATTTTCTGGGGTGAAGTCATCAGTGATAACCTATGTGAGCAGCTGTCACAAGTTTCTACCACCCTCCCCTTCTATATGAATTCATACTTGGTGTTCATAACAGTGTCACTTAGACAATTTCTTGGTCTTTCTACCAAAGGTGACAAATCGCTAGTACCAATATGGAAGTATTATGAGCAACTCACTTTGAGACACAGTAGGATTCACTACAGGAGGGTCTAGGATGCCTTCTTTGGTCATTTCATGTGCTTATTTGATAAAACACTCAAGAACAATAGAGTGTCAAAGGCAGCCTGGAAGAAGATAAATGAGTATGGATGCTTGTTCCTACAGTTCCCAACTTTCACTTACATGAGAGTTGGATGTTTTGAAGATCAGCCATACATGCTACCTAGATATCCTACTAACAAGATCATACTGATGGAGTTGGCTAGGTAGTTGGTGACAGTTCATGCAGTCCAGTTAGCCAATCATAAGCTAGGCATCAACATATCCTCTCACAATCCATTGCAGATTGGGTGTTATTCCTTGACAACTTCAGCAAGGGCCAAAGCAATGGAAACTGAACTTCAAGAAATTACGTTGAAGAAGATCAAGGCGAGGAAAGACTTTCATTATAGGGGGATGAAGGACAAAATCAAGAGAGCCTTCACTCATATCCATCGCCTTGAGGATGTATGGGTTGATCTTCATCGCCTTGAGGATGTATGGGTTGATCTTCATTACCTTGAGGATGTATGGGTTGATCTTCACACAGAAGATGTCAGGAGAATGGATTATAGAAGGCTCACCTTGGAGCAAATTGTGGATCTGGATCTAACCAAGATTCCAGAAGGAATGATAGATGATGGGAAAACTCTTAGACCTAGAGGCTTGCTAAGGCTCCTTTTTCGTCTCCCTAATGGTCACAAAGGAGTGTACTTCTATCTTTGACAGATTTCAGCCTATTCTTGCTAATACCAATGCTTGGTTGAAGAACAATAACGTCAAAATGATCAAGATCAAGGTTGGAGCAAAAAGTGATTCGGCAGGACCAATTGGGCGTAGATCCGAAGTCAGAGTTAAATCCAAAGAAGGTGCTTCTTCCTCAGGCACCAGGATCAAGCTAAGAGTGAGTAGAGCATTAGTTATCCCTCCACAAGAGCTATCACTAAAAGGGAAAGAGAGGCCTCAAGTACAGATCCATGTCATTGACCCTGAAGATGAAGCACATGAGGAGAATACAATAGGATCACCTCCTTCTAGGGACTCAGATTCTCCTCACACAGTCGTTCCTCAATTGTCTTTGGATGTGCATGTGTCTCAAATTGACACGGATGTGGACTCTTTCTCCACAATTCGCGTGGATCCTGTTGTGCCAAGTGCAGTTGTTTGCACTAATGTTTCATCATCATATGCAGAAGTACCTGTAGAGACTTCTCATGTTGACTTGGAGAATGTCTTTGATGTAAACCCTTCATATACCATTTTGTCTAGCATATCAATTCCAGAAATTGATACTTCCCCTTATATATTTAATTTCAGCAGCTCAAGAATCCTAAGCCAAGAGCTACTGAGAAGGCAAAGACAGTTTCACGAGTTATTGTAGACAACAATAAGATGAAATATGCAGAAGTGGTAGAACCTCTAGCTGAAAAACCTCCAAAAGAAATGCAACTATTTGATTACAGGCTCACAAGGGTGGAACTAGGAAAGCAGACACATGCTGGAATTATACATGATGCTCAGGATTTGGTGGCCTTATTGGTTCAGAGTTACGATGAGCTCCTGGCAAAGAAAGATAAGCTCAAAGAGGAGAATTTGCAACTCATCTCAATGATCCAAAAGATCACTAATTCTTCAAAAAAGGTTGATCCCTTGACTTCCTCTACTTTTGAAGAATCCATCAAACAATTGGAGAAAACTGCTTGGAAGGCTAAGGCAATTAATTCTTGGGTAGATCGGCTAACTGATTAAAGTACCCAATTGGTGAAGAAAGCATTGCATGTGTTGAGCAATGTGAGAACAACGAAATAAAGTTGAATCAGACTTTAGAGGCTTTTAGCCAAAGTCTGGAATCCACAGAGAAGATTTGAGGATCTGGCATGAAATGGATTAGGTCAAGCTAGAAATCTTGTGCAGCAATATGGTGCTACCAAATAGGGAGAGGTACATCGAATTTGAAGAACTCATGGTCAACAAGTCACTGGTTATCAAAGACCTTATCAAGGATGTACAGGCTACTCTTGAAATAAGTGTTGAGGTAGAGCAGGATGTTGTCTTTAATTTTGAGAAGATGTCTTGTAAGATCTTAAATCATGATGGAGAATTGCTCACTGAAGATTTGATACTTACTGAATTGGTATCAAAACTTTGTCAAGAACTGGGATCAAAACAGTTTACGGTGGCTTCAATCCTTCAGTTTGTGAATTGCCAAGTCTTTCTTGATAAAATGCAAACTGTTCTTGAGGAACATAGCATTGCAGCAGTCAGATACTCTAATGTCATCATCAAGGCTATTGCGAGGAACACAATAGGTCCGGATCCTGAGGAGTTGCAGAAATTAATTGACAAATTCCAGTCCTTCATGGCCAAAGATAGAAGAGAATAGGAAGTTGAAATATCCCCTTACTTTTTTTAAAAAAATTCAGTTTTCAAACACCAAAAAGCACCCATTAGGGTCAGAAAAGATAATCAAAACACTGCTGAAAGGTAACCCTTCCACTTTCTAATCACCAAGAGTCCAGTGTGGGAAGGTGAGAGCATACGGTGATAAGGGGATCGTTAGCTTCAATAATCCATAGGAAATTACAATGTTGGGCGGCAAGCTAGCCCCTTCCACTTGTCCAACGGGTAATAGAAATTTTAACAACAATTTGGCACTGTAACCAGCCAATTACAATCCAAAGAATCTTAAGTATACAACAATCACTCGACCACTTATTCAGTGGGAGGACTAAAATGAAAATAACAATCCACTCAACCGCTTGTTCAGCAGGAGGACAGTATTACAATAAGATGAGATAGGCGACAAAGCCAGCCTCTTCCACTTATTCAATGGGTCTTGTGATACAATTCAAAATAAGATAGCTATTAGTACTACTAATCAGCTTTAAATTACATAGCATGAATTTTCAGATTAAGATATCACTGTCCAACGCTGCAAATGATGTGTTATGCACTCTAAAAGCTCCAATAGACTAACTACTCCCAAAACACACTTCACACTCCAAATTTCAGAATCTAATATGGAAGAACAACAAGCTGGATAACGCAGACTAGCAACACTAAACCCCACGAATTCACTCAAAACCCAACCAAACAACTCCAAAACACATTTAAATGGATCCTAGACATGAGACAACTGAGATAGAACAGAGAAATACCAACAAACATTGTGCAAACCAATGACACACAACCCAAGGCACCTCCCAGCATGGTACGCCTAGGGCAGAAAGTTCGATTTGCAATACAAAAATCAAGACTCCAAATTATGAGATGAAAACTGACATGAAGAATCGTCTAGAGCATAGGGAAAGGTTGAGCGAATACCCAAAACCATTGGAGATCCACGCAAAGACTTATGAATAAAACACACCTACAACCACACTGTAAACCAGCAACCTACAACTACACTCCACACCAAAAATTAGAAAAACATCAAGCATCAATTTCTCAATGAACTCCATCTATTCTCCTGAGTGAAGAATAGTCTCAACTAGTCGCTATCTTTCAAGCGAGAAGCTAAGCATTCAGGTAAGCATTCCTTGAAGTATTCAATCGAAATTCTGGCAACACTTCGTTGCAATATTCATGGATACCCCAAATGAGAGCCCAAGGCCTTTATTTATAGCATCTAACCATGCCAAATTCAAATCCAACTCCACTCCAAATGGCGACAAAATTCACATGACCTTTCATTTCACCTCCTTGGCATATGGCGCCCAACTCCTATCCACCCTTAGTTGCCATCCCTTTTGATAAATATAAGGCTTATAAGATAACATTGATAAAATTGCATTTTAGTGTCCCATTAAGAAGGTTAAATATTTCGCCCAAATAGACTTAGGATAAAAAAATAATATTTCCCCTCTCCAAGTTGTCCAAGTCTAAATAAAATACATGTAAGCCTTAATCAATAAAATATAAATTTTTCCAATTACTGACAACTGCCAACATTGAGCCAAGGCCAAGGTACTGAACTGCATTGCAAAAATAGTCATCTGAGTTCGAACACAGGAATCTGCAAAAAATAATATTGCCAGAGATAGCCACTGAACTGAGCTGCAGAACCCATGCCAAAAATAGCACTACTATAAATAGCACTTACTAAAAATAGCATACTACTAAAAATAGTAAGTGTGTCCAAAGACATTTTGAGCAATCATCGCAACTTACTAAAAATAGTAAGTTCGGGAAAGTCTTCAGGTTCATTTGCATGTTACACCATTGCGAAGCTCTCAAAAAACCCAGAAGGAATCCGGAATCCAAACTGACAAACTCCATCAAGTACACCCCTGAAAACATCAAGGAGTCCTAGAAAATAGGAAACCCTAATTTCTGCCCCAACTAGCCTACAGGTCTCCGGAATAGGCTAATGGCCAACTGAACTGGTTACAGCTAAGAAGGGGACATTACAGAAGTGTCTCATGACACTTGAGTTTTGTTTTATGTATTTTCTTTTCGACAAATTACATGCAGTTTCGAGACTTGTAATTACAAGTAGTTTTATCACTTGTAATCTTGTCACCTGTAATTGCATGTAAACAAATTACAAGTTGGTTAGCAAAAGAACTGTAATTTGAATAAATCATAGTTAGTTAGTTGTGGAAAAAGTCTCAGTTAGTTAGACTTCAAACATTTTTCTCTCAACTCCTCTCCTATATATACACGAGGGTGCTCTTTGTATTTTTTTATCTTTTTAGCAAGCAACAAAATTCTGCAAAAATTTAGAGTCATGAAAACTTTGTGTTTTATACTTGTAAATTGGTTTATCAAGCAATATCAAGAAGCCATTTGAGATTCAAACTTTGTGTTGAGACCTTTGTTCATATATCCATTGTGTTCTTAAGTCACAGTGATATACTTGTTTGCATGTACTTCAGATTCTAGTGAAATTGTTAAAAATAACTTTAATCTGATTTCTTGCAGTCTTTGTGCTGCAAATATTGAGGATTAAATTAGCATAGTTAAGTTCATGATAGAAAGAAGCTACAAGACTTTGTGCTTGTGATTGTTCTTGTTCATATCAGCAGAAGTGCATTTTATTGACTGACTTTGAGCTGTTGTAAGTTGTACATTGTTGTCATACTAATCATTTTAAAAGGTAGATAGGACAGTAGATAAGTAAAGACTTTGAGATTTGCTTCTATATTCCCATCCCAGCGAAGTGACAGAAGACTTTGGGCTTTCACGGAAACTTCACTTCCTTTTCGTATAAGTGTCTTTCTAATTGTTAAAGTTTCTTAAGTTGTTGTATTTGTTTCTTAATTGCAGTTTCTTTTCTGAAAAGAGAAAAGAAAATCAAGGATGTTGTCCCACCCAAGTTAGATTAGGGCTTATATATCATAGAAAGGGGGAGCCTTCCCTTAAAATTAGGAGAGTTTTTAACTCACGTTGTGGCTGAAACCACAATTTTGCACGCCTCCCCAAGTGTACAAAATTTTCAACCAACAAACATGACAATGACAATCTAGACTAGTCATTTACTTGTTTCCTGCCTCGCACTTCTAGCATTGCATTATTTTTTGAATTCTTGATTCCAAGCTTGTCTTTTATATTGATAATTGTGAGAAGCCACAACCAATACATAAAGCAAATGATACAGATTATGGATTCTCCACAAAATGCAAAAGTATAAGATCTGAATGAGAGAACATCATACAAATTAAAATCATGTTGCATATTGAGCTGTAAACATCTTCAAAAAAAAAAAACGAAATGGATTATACTTATCAGATAACACATACCCTATAATTCAGGGAGGTAAGCACTACAATTCCAGCACTGACATTAGAAGCTGATTTCAAGCTCAGCATGTGAAAGGTCAAGACAAAAGTCTAGTCTTACTTGTGGTAGTATATTTTTAAAATGTCAGTAACAAGTCAAGAGGAAAAACAAGAATTAATTGTAATTATCAATTAAGCCAACAAAGGCACATATAGCAACAATATTATCTATGATGAAAGCAGCTTAGAAAAATGGCAAAGGGAAAGAACAATCCCCTTAAAGGTAATTCAGCAAATATTGCTACATATATCCCATTCATATTAAGAACCTAGATGTACTTGATTTGGCACATGAGGCTAACTTGTCCCTGTTGCGCCACTAAGCAGATACCATTTTAGAAGTTCCAAGAAGTGAATCATGTACCTTTGTAGAAGGATTTTTAGGGTATAACTAGACATGTGAGATATGCAAACAACATTTTAAATAAGAATCTTCTTTGAGCTCTGGAAAATGTTGAGAAGGGATTTGGACATTCTCTAATAAGAGTGGCATCTCTCATATTCATAGCATGAGAGATGAATGAGCTCAAAGCATTAATGCAATGCATGTACTTCTGTTGGAAGAAAGGATATAACTAAATCCAAGGAAATGTAAATATTTTAATTCAATTCGTCATCATTCATTATTTTCTGCTTTGTGATCCTCTGCATTCTCATTTTTCATACTTGCTTCTGTTAAGGATCCTTCAATTCAACTTCTTCAAGATTGGCCCTTTTCATTGAGCAGACATTGAGAGACAACACTATTACTACAGCAAAAAAAATGTCAATATCAATTGTTTTTTACCAATGTGTTGAACCATCACACCTTCTTCTACTTACAGTGTAGATGGTATGTTTTTAGTTGTTCCAGGATACCCCTCATGTCTATCACCAAATACTAAGCTAATCAAGCCTCCATTTCAAGACTTTGTGGATAATTATCAGAAGTATTAAGAAGACGGTCCATTCCATATTTTGTCATGTTCTACGAAGTGATGATGACTTTGTGTAAAATAATTGTAGAAGGTGTTCTATTGTCTCTTTTGTCTGTCCATCCCTCCACCAACAAGGTATTCAGTTGCTATCTCTCTTTGTCAATGTTGTAATTTCTATTCTAGTTATATACACAAATTCACATTTGAGGGTTCATAGATCTAGCTATACACACTACCCACATACACAAATAATTCAAATCATAAAAGGCATTGTATAAACCATACAAAGGGAAAGGGGAACCATGTTATGCATATTGAAAGAAACCAAAAACCTAGTAAAAGGGTTTAGAGTAATATGTTAGACAATACAAATATAGGAGTCAAGACAATCCCCCAATCCTGACTACAATAAAAAGGTCAAAAGATGGAGAACTTAGAGCACTTTGATCACCACGTCCAAACTGTAACCACAGAGGATGGTGCAAACCAAGAGGGGAATTGAACAATCTCAAACAAAAGGAAACCTAGAAAGTACAATGGTTGACTCTTTTCACTACTAAAGAGTGAGATACCTCACATATATTCTGTTGTGTTGTTTCATTATATGATGATGGTTTTATGGTAAATTCTCTTGGATTGTTTCTGTCCTCATACATATAGATGAATATTGTGGTTGAATCTACTTCTCTTATATACATGATAGCTACATACACTATAGTATCCTCAAAATTAATAAAAAAGAAAATTTATTTCTCAAACCAACAGCTTAAAAAAAAGTTCCCATCATTAGAAGACTGGCCACAGGAGCACACTTCTCCATCTGATAGATTGTGTAAATAGAGCATCAAATAAAATACCTGTCAGGTGCGCATTTGGCATAAAAGGGCTTGTACCATCAGATGTGTGTTGAATTTCATCTTCTCTACAGCAGCTAAAGCATATCATGATTATACCAAAGCAAAGATGTCTAATTTTCACAGCCCAAATATTTTGAAATCCTGTTGCAGATTTTAAAAACTTCAGTAATAATGATAGTTCATAATCATAGTACCTTATTTCTGCTAAAACTATAGCTGACTGCAACTAGTTTAGAAAGACATACAAATTAAAAGGTAAATACATGAATTAAAAAAATAGACATCCATCAAAAAAGTTGCAACACAAACACCCTGAGCAATAACTAAACACCATGGGATACATCAGCATTGAGATAGAAGTGTAACAAGATAATAATGTCGCTGGAGAGACATTAAAAGAAAGCTCTAATTTCAGACAAATACTTTCACGGTTTCAATGTATAAATGAAATGGATAGGATATCCACATTATAACTTTAAAAGTTATCTAATTCACCATAACTTCCCATTTCAGCAGAGAAACATAACCCTCAGCATAAATGATGTGAATGATAAAGGGAAATTGAGCTACTGGACTAATCAATTTTGTGTTGACTAGACAAGTGAAAATTGAGAAAGGATTTTCATCATATGGGTCCCCAGAGGAGGCCCTCTCTGTAGCCTTTGTTGCAATCACTGATCTTGTAGATGTGGCGGAAGGCAGTAGACATAAAGACCAAGTTTTTTCAGCTCAATACCAGTGACACACCAATCTGGTGTACCCACTTATATAACTTCAAAAGAAAATTTTCTTCCGTTTTCAAATATTGTGCTCCCGAGTTTTGACTTCCTGACCAGGCCCAATAACATACTCAAACATGCAAATTCACCTACACCCAGAGTACATCTTATCACCCAGGAGTATAACAAGGAGGATAAGAGCACATCTTATCATCTGTCTGTACATGCTGTAGCCATAGTTCACAACATAGATAGACACTGGTTGAGAAGTTTTGAATGCCTTACCTAATTGAATAACCCCAAGCACGAATTGCCAAGGACCCAAGACATTTACACAGAACAGCCTAAGCTGCATGCCCACCTGGCCTATTAAGAAGTACCCTTAAACATGGCATTATATTATTTCATAATTACATTCATAAACTCGATATAAGAGGTTTTTATTTGGAAAGATCCCAAAATGAGAATTCTGTGAATATACTAAACTTTGACAACCCCAATCTGAAAGCCTAGATTTCTGAAATAGAAAGATGGAGTTTCAGAGACAGAAATCTATAGTAAACAGAAAATCCAAAACAAGTGTAGAGAAATATGTATCTGAAACTCTTTAAAAATATGAAGCTGATATAGTATATGAGATCTGAACATTTGTAATGCAACAGGAAATTGGAAATTTCTAGAAACTAAATTTGTAACTGCTACAAAAAGAAAATTTTGAAACTGTTGAAAAAAACTAAGTTATTTTCTCTTTCTGACAACATGTAATGAAAGCAGAAATTTATATTACTAAATATTAATGAACACTACCTTAAAGGGAAAAGAACTTTCCTGAGAGGTTGTGAATGCTGACTCAACACCCATCCAGGACAATCTGGACATTGTTTTGGTGAGCACAGTTTTCAGACTTGTGCCCATGAACTGCTTTCCCCAAAACATGTTCTACAATCTAAGAGTTTATTTATAACAATTTTCTCACCAAGTCCTTTTGCCTCTTGCATGTCGGATTATTTCTAATGGTCCCATAAAATTAAGCCTAATGGACCCATAAGATACACTCACAAAATACAAATTCTGATAGACCCCACCAATTTAAGTGCACATTATAAATATCATCAGGTTTAAAAAATGTTTCTAATAATTTCCCTCCTTACTTCTTCCACAAGGAATAGAAGTGTATTATTAATATCTTGAAGCTTCTTCAAACTTGATCACACTGCCTAATGAATCAAATGTGTAAAGTCAATAATCCAGTTAATTATGCCAAGGAGTTTAATTTCTCCAATTCCCATATGTAGAAAGAAAGAAATTATATTAATGTCCATGAATGACCGAAATAGATCTAAGTGACTGAAACATACAACAATAACAAAGGACTAAGGCAAAAGGGACCCTAGTCACAAAATAAAAACAAAAAAGCCCTAAAAACTATACACACTAGGGTTGACAAGTGTAACCCCTAAATCAGTACAGTTCTATCTAGACAAGAGGAAAGACCCTGCAAAGCAATAGAATTGGATTAAGTTCACCCAAAATGTGAAACAGAATCCTCAAGTGTTAGTGTTCCAGAAAATGTTATAGGAGCCAACAATATTATCATCGATCACTTTAGAAGTACCGATGAAGAATCTAAAAATTCTTGTCAAGGAAAGTCCAAGACTAAAGTGGTTAGGCTGGACAATCCTAGGAGGTAGTCAATCCATGCAGAGTCTCTCCTGAAATTAAGAGAAGAGGTCCAAGTAACCTGGATGTACCAACAGTAAATGTCTTCTCTTTCAGAGAGCATCTTTTTTCCTGGCAGGTGACAAGGGGCACAAAACGAGTATTTGATGGAGAAAGCTGGTCCACTGAAATGTCAAAGACTAGAAGAACAAACAAAGTTTGGAGAACCAGCAAAACCAATGTCTGGAGGAACCCAAAGAGGCAACCTCCTCTGATGAACACAACGTCAAAAATTGTCTCCCATAGGAAAAGGTGAAAACACCCATAGACATTGGTGTATGCATAAACCAAGTGAGTTTGATGATAATCTCAAGATCAAGGGGTTGAGCAGCAAAATCAGCCTGGGCCCTAGACAATACACTGAGGAATTGTCCACTTGCACTGGATCAAACATTAGAGCATACCATCTCAACTCTCTAATCCCAAGGCCAGTCACAAAAGACCCAAGCTAGGCCCCAAACCTTAGAACCATACAACGTTGTAGCCTTAGTCATTCTGTCAAAAAGGTGCATCTTGGAAGGGACATCCTGGAAATGAACCTAAAAACACAAGTGTTCAACAACAGAGAGTAAGGCATATCCCCAACTACAATAATTAATTATTACACTTTTTCAATTGTTACCCTGTGTGCATGCTTAAGTTGGCACAATCCAGAATGAACTTGGACTATTTTTTTTGAATAAGAGGTACACCAACTGTCAAACATGCTAAAATAGCTGCAAACATGCAGTGCTTCAACAAGATTTGACGATGGATGAAACATGTTGTCCTCATTTTTTGTTTTCAAAAAATGAAGGACCACTACGGTAAAATTTTATGGAAAACTTGAAATTTTTACTCAATGGCACGCTTCCCGAGGCAGAATTTCGACTAATCCTTGGACTGGCTTGATCCTCAGTCCATTCTCGAACTACATTTCGAATTTCGTCCAATTCTCGGTTCGTTTGCTATGCCTTTCCTTCAATTTCGGGTTTTAAAACCCAAACTGCAGGTGGAGAATTTTCTTCAAACTGCAAGTTTTAATGATATTCATTGTTATGGTCTTTGTAGGGGAATTTTTGATCAATTACATGTACACTTTTGTTTTAAATATGTCACTTATAATTTATTTTAAGTTTCCCCTTTAATGTTTTTATCTTTTTATTGTTTTTGGGTCATTTTTAGTTAAAATAGGGGTTTTTTGGCTCAACTGCAAGGTTTGTTCAAAAAACCCCTACTTTAATGGTTTTCACATGTAATAGGGATTTTAAATCCCCATTACATATGTGCAAGTGTTTTTAACTTGTTATAGGGATTTTATTTCCCTTTTACAAGTATTTTTAAACTTGTCATTTGTCTTTTAAAACCCGATTTTGACATAAAAGTGCATTTTTGACAATTTCGAACTTCTCATTTGTCTTTTAAAACCCGATTTTGACATAAAAGTGCATTTTTGACAATTTCGAACTTGTCATTTGTCTTTTAAAACCCGATTTTGACATAAAAGTGCATTTTTTACAATTTTGAACTTGTCATTTGTCTTTTAAAACCCAATTTTGACATAAAAGTGCATTTTTGACAATTTCGAACTTGTCATTTGTCTTTTAAAACCCGATTTTGACATAAAAGTGCATTTTTAACAATTTCGAACTTGCTATTTGTCTTTTAAAACCCGATTTTGGCTTGTAAATGGAAAAAGTGAAAATAAAACTTGTTATTTTCTCCCTAAAACCCGATTTGCATGTTTTTGGGTATATCGAACTTCTTGTTTGTCTCCCAAAACCCGATTTGCAAGGAAAATGGATTTGTTGAAGATGTCAAAGCGATTTTTTGGGGAGATTTGCTAGAGATGCAAGGCGTTTAGGATTGTATCCTATTCTCATGCATTTTCAAACACATTTTTCGCCATTTAGAGTTTATTATTACTGGTTTTTGGAGCTGAATCAGCAAAAACGTGGTTTATCCAATCCACATTTTGGGCGTTTTTTACTCCATAAACCTGCAATCTCCTAAGGCGTTTTGCCCTCTCCCACCTAGGCGTGGAGTATGGGATAAGTTTCAAGACATTTAATGATCCATTGATGGTGCATTGAATACCACATTTTTTGCAAAAACGTGATTTCCTTTGGCCGCGTTTCTAACCTTTGGCGTCATTGCCTCTTCAAATACCTTTCGCGTCATTGCTCCAACAAATACCTTAGGCGTTTTGCTCCAATAAACTTGAAATGCACCCTTTCATTGGCATTTTGCTCCTCCAAGTTTAAGATTGCTGCCATATTTGGGGCATTTTTACAAAAAAACGTGATAAGGGTTTGATAGTCCGGTTTTGCTTCTTCATCTCAAGAAGTATTGCATTGTTGGAGAAGCATTTTGCATTTTTAATAAAGGTATGTTCTTCCTTTCTTCTCTTCTTTTTATTATTTTCTTGTTTTCTTTATTTTTCGTTATTAGTTGCATTTTTGGCATGTGATGTTCTTCCCCTTGAAAATTGGTTTTCGTGAAAGAAATCTTCCCCTTTTGAAATGCAATTGTTGAATTGCATTGTTCTTCCTAAAATTCCCTCTTAAACTTGTATTCGGGATTTTTAATCTCGATTACAAGTTCGCTGGAAATTCTTGTTCTTCCCCTACGGTTAAGGAATTTAACTATTTTTGGTTAAAATTCCAAGCTTAAAAAGTGTGAAATACCCTTCCCTTGCAAATTCGGGTTTTAAAAACCGGATTACATGTTGAAAAGTTCTTCTCATTTTCATGAAAATGACTTTCCCAGATATTCTCATTTCTATTCATTCGCATTCCCCATATCCGTACTTTCCATTTCCATCATTTCCCGCAAGTCAAAATCCCATTTTTCATCCATTTCTCCATTTTCGAATTTACAAGTGTACTTGTATTCGGGTTTTAAAACCCCGATTGCATGTATGTACTTTCCAACTTGTATACTTGCGAAAATTCTCCCAAGATCCGAAATTGGTCAAAGTCAAGATTTTCCCATTTCTACATATCTCCCCTCTTCCTCTCACAAAACCGTGAAATTCAGAGATCAAAGTTTTACCCATTTGAAAAAGAAAGAATGATATTTGTAGCTGATTATGATGTGGCCTTAACTCTTTTAAGTCTTCATCACAGCATTCCAGGTTCACAATCAATGTCAGATTTGCCGGCATCGCCAACTCCAAAGAAAATGAAATACAAATATGACAAATACCAGAATGAGGTTACACCTTCCCAGGTATCTTCTCCATTGGATCGCATCAAGGACACAGAAATAGGGCACGCCGATATGGCAGAATTCATTCACAGGGTAGAAGATCCACAGGATAACAACTTGCAGCGGCTGTTGGACAGCCATATCCATCATGCATCTTCTTTCCCAGTGGCTGCCCTAGAACCTGAGATTGTTCTTGCATGCGCCCATCATTTTGACAAAGAGTCAAGAGTCATCAAAAATGATGATGGTGAAGCTATAATTCGTCTTGATGCAGATACAATCGAGAAGGTCTTCAAGATACCTCCTGCACCTGTTTATATGGAAATCACCAAAGAAAGTGCAGCAGAGTATTATGTGAAAAGGGAAAAAGATTGCAAGCGACACATCAATAGATGGATCCAAGAGCCTCGTCCTTCCTTCTCAAGATGGGCAAAGTTGTACCATTATGATTTCAAGTGGGAGATAGGAGACACCATCACTCTTCTCAGCAGGATGATGGGCCTTGAGCACTCTAATGTCATTGAGCCATGGATGTATCAATTCATTATGTTCATACGACAGTCGCATCACATTTCATGGGGCGAAATCATCAGCAATGCTTTGTGCGAACAACTTGCAGCAGTTCCTACCACTATGCCCTTTTTCATGAATTCTTATTTGGTATATTTAGCAGCGTCACTTGGACACTTTCCAGGTCTTTCTACCAAGGGTGATCGCTCGCTTATACCAGTTTGGGAATATTATGACCAGTTGCCATTGAAACCTAGCAGACTGCATTTCAGAAGAGTCCAATATGCATTCTTTGGATATTTCATGTGTCAGTTTGACATAGATCTCAGAAACAAAAGAGTATCAGATGAGGCATGGGTCAAGATGTCTGAGTATGGGTGTTTATTCCTGCAATTTCCCACCTTCACCTACATGAGGATTGGATGCTATGATGGACAGCCATACATGCTTCCAAGATACCCAACCGATAAAATAATTCTTATGGAGTTGGGAAGACAGATCATGGCTGTTCATACTTTTCAGTCTGCTAGACACAAGGTTGGAATGGGGATCTCTAGCACAAACCCATTGAAAATTGGTCGATACTCCCTTGTCACATCTGTGAAGGCTAAGGCCATGGAGGTTGAATTGCAGGAAATCAAGCTTAAGAGATTCAAACCTAGAGCTGATTTTGATTATAGAGGTATGAAGGAGAAGATCAAGAAATCCTTTGTGCATGTTCATCGCATTGAAGACATCTGGGTAGATCTCCGCACGGAAGTCGAAATTCTGAAGATGGATTACTGCAGGCTCACTGTTGAGCAAATTGTTGACTTGAACTTGGCGGATATCCCACAAGGGATGATCGATGACGGGCCTATACTTGATCCTGAATACATTTCACGAAGGGTTGAGGAAGCTCCACTTCCTTTGATCCAATGGTCACACAAGGAGTGCGTCTCCATCCTTGACAGATTTCAACCTATCTTGGCCAACACTAACACATGGCTGAAAAGTAATGCTGTTAGACTTATTAAAATCAAGGTTGGTAAAGAAGATGATTCTACAGGGCCTCTTGGACGGAAGTCCGAGATTCAGATTGATAACAAGGAGGGTGCTTCATCTTCAAGCACAAGGATCAAGTTACGAGTTAGTCGTGTAGTAGTGCTTCCTCCTAAGGAGACGACTACTCGTGGGAAGGAGAAATCACGGTTCTATGTTCAAGTGATCGATCTGGATAATCCAGAAGAGGGGCAGCAATCTGATGATGCACCTAGGTCTCCAGTTTCAGACTCACCTCACGAGGTCATTCCTCCAGTTTCCATTGAGACGCCTCTTTCTCCTCCTGATTTGCTCATAGATGAGTCTCCTCAGAATGCAGTTCCCATTTCAGCATACGGGCCTTCTCCTGATCAACAACGAGAAAGTGTGTTGGAAGTTCCTGAAGATAATCCCACTTGTATTCAATTATCAGAAATTGATACTTCCACTTCTGGTTTTGAAGAATTCATGAGACAATCTTCATGCCCATTGGTAACTGAGCAAACCGTGGTCGCTATTCAAACAGATATTCCTTCTAGGGTGACCACAGTAATTCAAACAGAAACTGCTTCTCCTTCGCCTACGGCTGCTACTGGAAGTGAGTTGATGACTTTGCCTCCATGGCTTAGTTCTTTCACCCCGAAAAGAAAGAAGCAGGAGATCTCACCTGATGCCTTTGACTACCAGCAACTCAAACAGTCCAGATCAAAAGTTGCTAAGAAGGCAAAGACTATCTCTAGGGTAACTGTTGATAGCAACAAGATGAAAGTAGCTGAAATTGTGGAACCTATTGCAGATAAACCACTTGATGAAATGTCAGCTGCTGATTATAAGGTTACAAGGGTAGAATTGGGCAAGCAAACACATGAGGTCATTAAACATGATGCTCAGTTTTCTGTTGCTTCACTAGTGCAAAGGTGTGACGATCTTCTTGCAAAGAAAGACAAGCTAGAAGAAGAAAACCGACAGCTCATGGCAGCCATTCATAAAATCACAAAACCTGCTGCTGAAGGGAGTAACTCCATAGGTTCTTCTGGTTCCCAAGAATCGATTCGTGGAGTGGAAAGGGCTGCTCAGAAAGTACAAGCACTGGATTCCTGGGTTGATCAGCTTCATGATCAATGTATTCAAGTGGTAAAAGACATTTTTCAAATAATGTCTAAGTTGGAAACCATTGAGGAAAAACTGGATCAGACATCTAACACTTTCAAAAAGAATCTGGAAAGTGTTGAGAAAAGTCTGGCAATCTGGCATACCATGCCCCAACAACAGCTGAGTATTTTGCAGGAGCACGCCATCATCTCTTCCAGGGTCATGTACTTGGAATTTGAGGAACTCATGGAAAACAAAACCCTTGTTCTTAAATCCCTCATTGAGGAGATCAGTGATGCAAGGAGATTCCGGGATGAAGTCTATCGAGGTATTGTCTCACATTGTGAAAGGGCCTCTTGCAATACAGTAAGTCAGGATGGAGAGCTGATTCCAGAAGAAGAAGTTCTTGCTGATTTACAAATGAGGATTCATAATGAATGGAGGAGCGAACAATTCTCGGCAGCTTCAATTCAAGCATTGATGAAACACCAAGCCTTTTTGCATGAGATCCAGTCTATCCTGGATAAAGACAATTCTGCGCTCCTCCGCTGTCACGACACTATTGTGAAGACTATGGTTGTTGCTAAGAACACCCATGAACCGAATCCCGAGGAACTACAAGTGAGCATCAGAAAATTTCAAGGATTCGTGTCTTCACAAAAGGCAACTTAAGTGTTTTTCAACACTTAGTTGAATTTTCCCTCTTTTGTAATCTTTAGTTGTAATTTCGTTTTGACAAGTTACATGTAAAAGTAATTTTTGTAAAATACAAGTTACACATTACTTGTACTTTTGTAATTACATGTAAGGCAACTACAAGTTGTGTCTGATTAGAACTGTAGTTGGAATAAGTCTTAGTTAGTTAGAGTAACTCTTAGTTAATTAATGAAGTCTCAGTTATTTATTGAATGAGTCTTGGTGGTTGAGAGAATCTCTCAAGTTAGTTAGGAACCTCCCACCTTTTCCTCAAGGTTCCTCTTCTATAAATACTTGAGAGGTCCATTGTAAATATATCTTTTGGAAGGCAAGCAAAAACTCTGCCAAATTTACAGCAAGAAGTCTTTGAGCTTATGTATGTGAATTGAAGGTTTTGAAGAATAAGAAAGAAGGATTACTCAAGTTTTGAGTCTTTGAGCTACATATTTGAGTTTCATTCTTTTTATTTATTCTATGCAAAGTGTTTCTAAAGGAGCTTAGTCCAATCTGATTTGAAGTCTTTGAGCTGCAAGTAGAGAAGATTAATTAAAATAGGAAAATCTCTAGAAGGAGCAGCAAGTCTTTGAGCTTGCGTCTATTCTTGAGGAAAATTACTGTTTGATAAGAAATAGCAGCAAGTCTTTGAGCTTGTATTAGTTCTTGTCTTTGTGTTAAAAGAATAAATTATTCCAGTCTTTGAGCTGTTATCTTTTATCCATTGTAAAAATTTAGTCTAGCAAAGGGTAGATAGGACTTCCAATAGTCAAGTCTTTGAGCTTGATATTGCTGTCCCGTCCCGAAGGAAGTGACGGAAGTCTTTGCGCTTTCAGGAAACTTCATTTCCTTTCTCTCATTTCACTTGAAAGTAGTTACTGCTGTTCATTTTCAATCGCTATCCTTTTCTGTGAAGAGAAAAGGATATTGTCTTTCTTGAAGAAAGAAGGAAGACTGCTGTCCCATCCTGTTTTTATTTCAGTTTTAGTTAGATAGGGGGAGCCTTCCCTTAATTAGAAGAGTTTTTACTCGTGTGCTGTGGTTGAAACCACAATTTTGTATATTTCCCCCAAGTGTACAAAATTTTCAACCAACAAAACAGTAGAACTCCAACTTGTTCCACATTAATAAATATGGCAAATGCTTCTAGTGCTTCTACTACTAGTTGTGGAGAATCTTTTATTACTAAGTTTGCTTGTCACTCTAGAATTGCCTGTTCATCTTTGAGACAATCATTATGTATAAGTTCAGCCCATGGAACTGCTGCAAATGTTATTGACGTATCTCTCAAATTGAACTGTAGAAAATATGTAGCTAAAAACTCCTTGAAAATTCCTAAAGGTTTATAAGAGATCTGCAATTAGTAATGCAACTAGAAATACAAAATTTCTAGAAAATGAAACTAGAATTACAAAAGCAAAATTCTGTAACTGCTAGATATAAAAAATGAGATTTCCAGCTACTGATAAATCAATAAATCAGAACTAAGCTCTTATTTTTCTAACTAGAAAAGAATATATTACTGAAAATAGATGAACAGTAAATTAAAAAATGAGAACTTTCTTGAGAGGAGATGGATGTTGCTCAAACCAATTCCAAGATGGTACAGGCATTGTCTTAAAGCCCAACACAGCCTTCAGATTTGTGCACAAGAACTACATTCTAAAAAGTCAAAACATCGAAAAATAACTTCTAATGGACCTATTAAAATCTATGTTCCACAGGGATGCTATTGGAAAGTTGTCACTGATGTCAAGAATATGATAAAGATCAGTAAATCGGAATTCATAGTAATGTTCAAGAAAAGACAGTTGTTCTTGTTTGAAAGAATAAAATCGGAAATCATTGAGGAGCAAGACTGATCTGATTCATTTTTAATCAAATAGGCATTTTAATCTCATCAAGCCGATTTTCACTCAGCCATAACTATGATCAGATTGAATGGTAACTGTGAAAGTAATCAGTATTAAATGAGTATGCAATCACTATATATATATCAGCGGTTATACTGAAGATCAGAATAGATTGAAAACAATGATGAAACAGAATGATAGTGTGAATAACATCAATTAAGATAAGAGAACGCCTATACAATGGCACAGACAATTCTCCCAAATAAACCAATTTGTTTGAGGACAAAACTTTAGCAGACGCTGGAAATTATTTATAAAGGAGATATGATCTAAACACAAAGTCTATATTAAGGACAAAGTTCATGCGATTCCATAATGTACGAATTTAATAACACAGGTCTTAAGACAGCAAGTAACAAATGAGAGGTTGTGCGAATGCACTCTTCCAAAAGGTGCAATAAAGATAAAGTCCAATATAAGATGCATTCAATTTGTTAAGGTGTTTAATTAAATTACAGTGGTTACTAGTAATTAAGGGATGCATTTGATTTGTTAAGTTGTTTATTTGGTGGTTACTAGTAATGTGACTCTTCATTTTAAAAAACGTGTCCTTTTTGATAAGAAGATATATATAGAGATTAAAGATGGAAAAGATGTGTGTTTGTTGTGTGTAAAAAAAGAAGATAAAGAGCATACGCCAAGAGAGTAAGCAGATTATAAAGAAAAAATTGAGATCTCTTTGGAGTAGTTCATAAACAGATTATAAAGAATAGATTAAGATCCTTTTTGCAGAAGATTTGTGATCAGATTTGTAATAGACTGAAGGAGGAGATGATGTACAGATTTTGAAGAAGATTATGATCTCTTTGTAAAATTGTAATCAGGATTGTAGCGGATTTGAAGAAGAGACTTATAGCTCTTGTGAAGACCATTAGAATGAGGGGTTGGTGCCTCTAAAATTGTAAAGAAACTGTTATTTATATAAAGAAATCTTATTGCAATGGTTTTCTCCCATTAAGGGTTTCCACGTATATATTGTGATCTTTGCATTTGAATAGTTGTAATCGTGATTAATAAAAGTTTATGTTTGGAAAAGTAATTATTTGTAATATCCCCTAATGGGACCCTCTTATATTCTGTCCTAGAATCACAATTTTAGTACATAGAGAGAACAACAAAAGCTCACTAATGTCAGCTAAAGGTTGGTTTGGGAGCTGCACAACAAATTAGACGACATTCCCAATATGTCATGATAGAACATATATTCGCCATTCTTAATATATTGCAAAGTATATATGAAGGATTCAACAACCCTTTCTCTCCCTACACCAGTTCTCATTATGGAGCTCAAGGAGAATCACCAAAGGCGCTGCTGTCCCAATTTTGGGATCTTCAAAAAATTGACAACCCCTATGAATTTTTACTCAAAATGTGTCGTTTTTGTCTCTAAAGGCATGTTTTAGGTGGTTAAAACTTGTATTGGTTGGTGTCTAATCATGGGTGGACGATTTTGCCATCATTGTCTAAGTTTTGGTGGGTTTTTGGCTTTCATTTTCCTAGCTTTTTGTGCAATTTCGGATTTCAGATCAGTCACTACAAGTAGGAACTTTTTGCTGTCATTGCAAGTAAAGTCACTACAAGGAGCAACTTTTTCACCCCACCACAAGTGATAGGAATTTTTGGATGACTTTACAGGTAAATGCACTTCCTTGTAATCGGGCCTCCAAAACCCGATTACAAGTTAGTTCATTGTTTTAATTGTCAAGTAACTTGCAAAATCGAGTCTCTAGAGAATCATTACAAGTTGTATTGTTACTTGCAATCGGGTCTTTAAGACCCGACTGCAACTAAGGTCCCTTTAGTTGAGCATTCTTGTCAAAGTCAAGTGGGGGTTTTACATCCAACATTGCAAGTAAATCAACTTTACTTGTAATCGGGGTTTTCAAACCCGATTACAAGTTCGCTTTATAAAAGAAAAGAGACACACTTTGGTCACTTGCAATCGGGTTCTAGAAACCCAACTGCAAGTATGTTGGGGTTATTTTCTTTTGCAAAGTTGAAAAAACTTGCAATCGGATCCCAAAACCTGATTGCAAGCCCTTCATGTTTCACCATTGGCATTGCAGTCGAGCCTTGTACGTTTTGCGTCATGACCTTCCCATTCATCGGTTTACATGCATGAACTTGTCTATTTTGCAAAGTATTAACTCTTGTAATCGGGCCCTTAAAACTCGATTACAAGCTTGTTCACCAATTGCAATGTGTTCTTACTTGTAATCGGGCTTTGAGGACCCAATTACAAGTGTTCATTATTATCTCATCCTCATCTTTTGCCTTTAATTTTTGGGTTTCATGAGTACAATTCCAAGTGAAAGTTCATACTTAAACGCATGGCTGTGTTCACTTGGAATTGGGTCTCAAAGACCCAATTCCAAGTGATTTCAAAACTTTCATAATGCTGTTCACTTGCACATAATCTCCCAAAATCCGCTCTTCAAAGGCAAACAATAGAGTTTTTTCCATTTGTTTGCAAGTACTTCACACTTGCAATCGGGTCTTCAAGACCCGATTACAAGTGGAAGTGTAAAAAATTTTCCCTACATTGCACTCGCATTCCATCCTCCAAAACCCAAAATTGGTCCAAAATGCACTCAAAATACTTGAAAATGAGTCTCTAGCATCCAATTACAAGTGCAAACTTGTATTTTCCCATTACACATATGAAGTTGCATGTTCGTTCTCCACAATTGCAAGTCAATGCTCTTGTTTTTCCACACATGGAATGCAGTCCTCAAAATCCGAAATTCACTTGTGAGCCCATTTTTGCATCAATTTATCTCTTCCCTTGTTAGTCTTGTTTGCACACAGTCTATCAAAGCAACAAATCAAGGTGTAGGCATTGTTTCATAACAATTTCATCTTGAATAAGGTGTTATGGGTTCTTCATCAATGAACAAAAGAAGAAGAGATACAACAGTAATTCATGGGGCACTCCAAGGGTCAATAATCCTCGTGAAGTCATCCAGTGACAAAATGAATCAAGCATGGAGAAAGAACACGACGAAGAGAAGAATTTCCCTCCAAAAGAAATGGTACTACCCCAAGCATGTGATAAGGTTAAAGTTCGTTGGCCAAGGATATAAAGACTATCAAGGGTGCAAGTTCTTGTTTCGGTTCAAGATGCCATTCCCAAACCCGAGTACTTCAATCACTAAATAGCATGAAGATCAACTGAGGATGATGTAGATAGAGTCGTGTCTTGGACACTTAGAATAATTTCTATTATGCATTTGTAATTTCATTTTGACAAATTACATGTAATGTCAGAAACCGTAATTGCAGGAGATCATATCACTTGCAAAGTTGTAACTTGTAATTACATGTAATAACATTGCAAGTCGAAATGCAATAGGACTGTAATGTTGAATAAGTCATAATTAGTTAGTTAGTTGTGGAAAAAGTCTTAGTTAGTTAGAATTTTTCCACATTTTGGTCTCAGCCCCTCTCCTATATATAGACGAGGGTGCTCTTTGTAATGAGAATCTTTTAGCAATGCAACAAAATTCTACCAATTTGTATGTGCACTCTAAGACTTTGAGCTTAGATGTAAATCAAATTGCTTTCAATAAAAGAGGCAAGTTGTGTTGAGACTTTGTGCCAATTCAAGTTGTTACGTGACGACATTTTCTGGAATTGATTGTGATTTTGGTTCTATTGTTTAAGAGGGATTTAAATTCAATCCTGCAAGCTTTGAGCTGCTAATTGTATTTAGAGTTATAGGATTGGTTTTCAGACTTGGTCTTACATACTTTGAGCTACTTATCACGTTTGAAGCTAGTGTAGAAAGTTCAAGTAAGGAGATAACTTGTAGACTTTGTGTTGCTATTATTTTTAAGACTTGTGAATCTAAAGTGAAGTGCATCATATAGACAGACTTTGAGCTGATGCGTGTTGTACACTGTTATCATTTTGAGAAGGTTGATAGGGCAGTAGAAGTGTTGAAGACTTTGTGCTTTCATTTCTATTTTCCTGTCCTGAGGAAGTGACGGAAGTCTTTGTGCTTTCATGGAAACTTTGCTTCCCATTATGTTCTAAAAATCCTACAGAAAGTTTCATTTCAATATTTACTATTGTTGTAACTTCTTTTCTGAAATAAGAGAAAGAATATCGTCTATTCTGAAGAAAGAGAATAAGATGTTATCCCACCCAAATTAGATTAGTGTTAGTAGTAGTAGAGGGGGAGCCTTCCATAAATTAGGAGAGTTTTATACTCACACACTGTGGCTGAAACCACAATTTTTCACATCTTCCCAAGTGTACAAAATTTCAATCAACAGACGCTTCGAGTCTAACCCTCTCCAACAAGCCCAAGAACACCAAGGACCTCGTCAACTTGGCCTCTTGGCCCACACTCGGGATTGGTGTACCTATTGGAGCCTAGTGCTCTTGCTTCCTTGTATTCTCCCTCCATAATTGGTTGGTGAGATTGAAAGGTCTTATAGATTCCATTATATAATTTACTTAATCGTCATATAAAACAATTAGTTCCAAAAAGGCATTATTAAACTGTCATTATGTTATATTACATTATCAGTATTATGTTGATAGCATCATCTTGTCAGCATTATACTTTATCATATTATTACATTTATATTATTAAAATAGCATTATATTATTCTTATTATTAACAGCATCTTATTACATTTATCTTATTCCATTATTAACAGTGCCATATTATATTTATCTTATTATTACTTATTACTTCTTACTGAATATTATTTATTATGTACTTCTTTATAGCTTAGCCTTTTCTCATTAATTGTTACCCTATAAGTCTGTAATCTATGAATTTCCTAATTGATTAATGCCTATATGCCCAGCTATTATGTGATCTGCAAACTATCAACTAATTACCATGAATGTGTTACAGACTTATCCTTGCTCTCTTTTACTTCCTCCACAATTCCCCTCTTTATAACTCCATAACTCCACACAAGTCTAATAAAGCAGTGGATGGTGTTTTTATTCTATTCTTTCCCACTACTTATCCAGCCTGTAGCCGATATGGGATTTAGTTCTGTACCCAACAATGTGAGTTCCTTTCTTTCTTCCAGTGCTTTGTTTTTTTTCCTCCACCTTTCTCTAATCCCCGTGCCTTCTTATATCGTGGGAGATGCCTTACGAGTCACATCTCCCAAATGCAAGACTACTATGACTTCTACAACCACCATTTGGAATTGAAGTTCCATCTCTTCATAAAGAGTCATTCGATAATAAACAAGCTTATAGTTATTGCAATATTTGTTTATATGTTTGTCAATGTAATATGTTAATTAACATTTATTGTTTTATAGCACAATTGTTTATCTCATAATATAATACTTTTAATAACAGTGTTGTCCTCATTTTTGTTTTCAAAAATGAAGGACCATTACATAAAAAATTTGTCAAAAAATGAAAAAAAAATTACTCTGTGGCATGCTTCCCGAGGCAGAATTTCGCCTAATCCTTGGACTGGCTTAATCCTCAGTCTATCCTCGAACCACGTTTCAAATTTCATCGCATTCTGGATTCATTTGCTATGTCTTTCCTTCAATTTCGGGTTTTTTCTCCCTGACTACAGGTGGGAAATTTTCCTTGAATTGCAAGTTCTAATGATTTCCTTTGTTTTGGTCTTTGTAGGGAAATTTTTGGCTAATTACAAGTGCACTTAATTGAAAAAAGAACTTGTAACTTACTTTTTATTTCCCCCTTGATGCTTTTTGGCTTTTTAAGTCATAATATGGATTTTTTGGATAAGTTACAAGTTAATTTTAAATTGCATATTTAAAAGTAACTTGTAATTCTTTTGAAAAACCCCTATTTTAATGTCTTTTGCTTGTAATGGGGATTTTATTCCCCTATTACATGTGTTGAGTTATTAAAACTTGTTGTAGGGATTTTATTTTCCCTTTACAAGTTATTTATAACTTGCATATCTCTCTCCAAAACCCAATTTTGCTTAGAAATGAAATAGAGTGACAATTTTAAACTTGCTATTGTGCCCAAAAAACCCGATTTTCTCCATAAAGAGTAAATTGAGGAATTTTAAACTTGCAATTGGGTTTCTAAAACCTGAATTTGCCTTGTTGAGAGAAAAGTAACATTTTAAACTTGTAATATGGGAATTAAAACCCGATTTTCACTATTACATGTAAAATGAAACTTCTTGTTCTTTCTCAAAAATCCGACCAGCATTATTGGAGGATTTTGTTGACAATTTCCACCGATTTTTGTGGAGAAATCTTAGGAGGAGGAAGGCGTTTTGGATTCCTAGCTATTTTCATGCATTTTCCAACTCTCTTCATACCATTTGGAAGACATCATCACTGGTTTTATGGTGTTTTAACAGCAAAAACGTTTTTGAAAAATGCCACGATTTGCCTCATTCAAGTGCCACGAATCTTGTCTTTCCTAAATCGTTTTGGCTTGTCTTGCCTAGGCGTGGAGGTTGGGTGCTTTACTTGACCGATTCTTCATGCTTTTAATGGGCATTTTGATACATATGGCGTTTTTTTCAAAAACGTGGCTAGGGTTTGAATCTTCTTCTTTTGTCTATAAGAGATTCTTTCTCTTCACGATAGTTATATGTTTTGTTTTGTTCTTGCCTAAAATCGGTTTTGTGAGAGATTTTTCCCCTTTGTTCCAAGTTTGCAAAGCAATTTGCAAATTGCATTCTCTTTCCCCATTTTCCCTCTTTACTTGCATTCCGGATTTAAAAACCCGATTGCATGTAAGATGAAAATAATTGATCTTCCTTTATGGTTGTAATATTTAAACCATCTTTTGTTGAAATTCCAAGTTTCAAAGATGAAAAATACCTATTCTTCCAAAATCGGGTTTTTAAAACTTGATACAAGTAAAAGTTCTTCCCTTTTTTCATATGATCAACATGGAAAAGTTCTTCAAAAATCCATTCATAACCATCCGCACTTGTTGTTTTTGGTCATAAGCTTCATTTCCCTCATATCAAGATCCCTATTCCCACCATTTCATCCACTCATTTCACACCTTCATTCATTTTCCCCATTTAAAGTCTACCTGCGGTCAGCCATCCAGAACCCGAAATTGGTTCAAAATGCACTCAAAAAACACTTGTAAATGAGTTTTAAAGGTCCAATTACAAGTGCAAACTTGTAGTTACCCATTACACATATGAAGTTGCATGTTTGTTCTCCACAATTGCAAGTTAATGCTCTTGTTTATCCCACACATGTAATGCAGCTTCCAAAACCCGAAATTCACTTGTGAGCCCATTTTTGCATCAATTTATCTCTTCCCTTGTCAGTCCGATTTGCACACACGATCTACCAAATCAATGGATTAAGGCATGGGCCTTATTTTTCAAGCAGATTTCAAGAATGGAGGATGATACAAAGAAGAGATACAACAACAATTCATGGTTGAGAGCATAAAATGCTTTCAAGACAAAGATGGTCATGACATGAAAAGAGGAAGGCAACCCTTTCCCTCCTGAAAAGATGGTACTACCCCAAGCAAGAAGACAAGGATGCAAGTTTTTGTTCCGGTTCAAGATGTCTTTACCAATCCAGAATACTTCAAGTTCTAGCATCCTGAAGCGACATGAAGATCATCACAGACAAAGGATGATGCAGTTAGAGTCGCGTCTTTAAACACATGGAATAGTTTTAGTTATGCATTTGTAATTTTGTTTTGACAAGTTACATGTAAAAAAAAATAACTTTGTAATTGCAAGTTAACTCATTACTTGCACTTTTGTAATTACATGTAAAGCAACTACTAGTTGTGTTCAATTAAGACTGTAGTTGGAATAAGTCATAGTTAGTTATTGAATAAGTCTTGGTGGTTGAGAGAATTTCTCAAGTTAGTTGGGATCCTCCCACCTTTTTCTCATGACTCCTCTTCTAAATACTTGAGGGGTCTATTGTAATCTTTATCTTTTGGCAATGCAACAAAATTCTGCCAATTTGTATGTGCACTCTAAGACTTTAAGCTCAAATGTAAATCAGATTGCTTTCAATAAAAGAGGCAAGTTGTGTTGAGACTTTGTGCCAATTCAAGTTGTTATGTGACGATATTTTCTAGAGTTGATTGTGAATTTTGTTCTATTGTGAAAGAGGGATTTGAATTCAATCTTGCAGACTTTGAGCTGCTAATTGTATTTAGAGTTATATGTTTGGTTTTCAGATTTGGTCTTGTAGACTTTGAGCTACTTATCATATCTGAAACTAGTGTGGAAAGCTAAAGTGGGAAGATAACTTGTAGACTTTGTGTTGCTTCTATTTTTAAGACTTGTGCATGTGAGTTGAAGTACATCATGTAGTTAGACTTTGAGCTGCTACATATTGTGCTTAGTTAGCATAAAATCATCTAAAAAGGTTGATAGGAGAATAGATAGTTGAAGACTTTGAACTTTCTTTCTGTTTTCCCGTCCCGGGGAAGTGACGAAGGTCTTTGTGCCTTCCTTGAAACTTTGCTTCCCTTTATGTTCCAAAAATCCTACAAAGAAGTCTCATTTCTGTATTTGTTGTTATTTATTTCAAATTGCTATTATTTTTCTATGAAGAGAAAAGAGTATAGTTTTTCTTGAAAGAAGAAGAAAGACTGATGTCCCACCCATATTAGATTAGTTTAGTTTGTAGATAGGAGGAGCCTTCCCTTAATTAGAAGACTTTTACTCACACACTCTGGTTGAAACCACAATTTTGTATATTTCCCCAAGTGTACAAAATTTTCAACCAACAAACAGTAATTGATTATAATACTTGACATTATTACTTATCACAAATGGGGCTCTAATATCATTAAAGTCATTATTATTTAAAGAGAAAAGACATAATAGTATAACAATATGAAATATATATTTTACATTCATTCAAGGGCCATTACAGTCCACCCTTCCTGAATTTGCTTGTCCTCAAGCAACTAAGTCTTTTATCAATAAAAACACAAAGTATATATATGAATATAAGAAGACACGAAGCATACACGGAGTACACACAATACATGTATTGTTAGATTCTTTCTTATTAACTAGAACGATTCATTGTTTCATTTTTACCCTACAAGTCTAATAAGATGTTGCTCCTTAAGAGAAGACTTCAAATGGTCATATTACAATTTCAATTTTGTTTATGAGATTATGGTATTGGTTCCTTCATGAAGCTCCATTTCATCATCCCTTCTTTTGACTGTAGACTCTTAAGATCCCCTTCGTCATGCCTGGCTTTCTTGTCTCGATTTTCCTTTGTTTCTTCGTCGGACATTGCCTTTATATTATATACTTGGCTTTTATTTCCACCTATGTGTCCTGATTTCCATCTCTCCTTGCATTTAAAACATAGACAATTTTCTTTTAAGTCCTCATGTTGTCCTTTTAGTTTTACCTAATTATAAATGTGGCCTTGTGTTGTTCATATTTTTGTATTCACAAAAATACACAACCCCTTTAAAAATTTTGTTAAAAATGAAAATTTTACTCTAAGGCACGTTCTCGAGGCAAAATTTTGCTTCACCATTGGACTGGCTTAATCCTCAGTTCATCCTCGATCCACATTTCAAATTTCATCGCATTGTAAGTTCATTTGCTATGTTTTTTCTTCAATTTTGGGTTTTTTCTTCCTAACTGCAGGTGGAAAATTTTCCTTTGTTTGCAAGTTTTATTTTTCTCTTGTTTTAGTGTTGTAGGGAAATTTTAAAACAATTACAAGTGCACTTTTTTTTTAAACTTGTCACTTGTAACTTACTTTTTATTTCCCCTTTCTTTTTATGTCTTTTAAGTTGTTGTAAGAACTTTTTGGACAAATTACAAGTGAATTTAAAATTATAAGTTTAAAAAGAACTTGTAATTTCTTTCAAAAGTTCCTACTTAAGTGATATTGAGATGTAATTGGGATTTTATTTCCCTATTACATGTTTTTATGTTTTTGGTCACTTGTAAAGGGAATTTTATTTCCCTATGGCAAGTTCATTTTTTAAGATAAGTCGTTAAAACTTGTAAAAGGGATTTTATTTCCCTATTACAAGTTATTTTGACATGTCTTATTGTTCTTTACTCTCACAAACCCGATTTTGCCTTGTGAGTTGAAAAGTGAAGCAAATTAAAACTTGTAAAGGGGATTTGAAAACCCGATTTCATGTATTTTGCTTGCATTTTGAACTTGTTCTTTCTTCCCAAGAACCCAACCTGATTTTACTCCATGGAGTTCGAATTTTGGAGGAATTGCAAACAGATTTTTGTGGAAGAATGTATTCATGAAGGAGGAGTGGTGATTCTTATCCCTCTTTTGCTAGTTTATGTGCCACATATTTCCCATTTGCCAGGTGTTTTTGCTGGTTTTGAGCCACGTTTTATCTCCTTTGGAACCGTTTTTGCAGCATCAAGGAAGGTGTTTTGGTTTCTCTAACCTAAACGTTTCTTCTCCTTGCTTCAACACGTACCCTTGCTAGGCGTTTGGACTCATTCTTCCTCCTCCTTGCATGTCGTTTTTGGTGATTATGATTAAAATCCGACTTTGATAAAAACGTGGCTAGGGTTTCAACAATTTCGTTTTGCCTTCTATTCAAGGAGCTGATTGTTTCTTTCAAAGTTATTCCATCTCTTTGAAGGGCATCTTGATCAAGCAAGGTATGTTTTGTTTTCAGTTTTGTCTTTATTTTATTTTTCTTGTTTTGAAATTCCTTGATTGATCATGATAGTTGTTTGTTTTGTTTTTGTTTCATTTCCGGTTTGAGAGAGATCTTCCCATTTTTATCCAAGTCTTGAATGTAATTTAAGGATTGCATTGTCTTTCCCCTTCCATTTTTCCCTCTTTACTTGCATTCGGGTTTTTAAAATTCGATTACAAGTAAGATGAAAGAATGAGTTTTTCCCCTTTGGTTGAAAAGACTTCATCATCTTTTGCCAAAAGTTCAAGTTTCAAAGTTGTAAAAGCTTGTCTTTCCAATTTCAAGTTTTAAAAACCTAATTACAAGTGAAGGTTTTTCCCATTCTCTTGAGGTTAAAATGAAGATGATCTTCCAAAATTCTTTCCTTATTCATCCGCATTCATTCTCTTTGTTCACACATTCCATTCCCAAGTTTCCACTCCCATGGAGCATATCAAAGATACAAAAATAGGGCATGTTGGCATGTCAGAGTTCGTTAAACGGGTGGAGGATCCCAAGGATAGCAATATGCAGTGCCTGTTGGCCAGCCACATTCACCATGCTTCTTCCTTTCCAGTGGCTGCCCTAGAACCTGAGTTCGTTGTTGCTTGTGCCAATCATTTTGACAAAGAAACAAGAACTATCAGGAATGATGATGGGGAAGTGATAATTTGTCTTGATGTGAATACTATTGAGAAGGTTTTCAGAATACCACCAGCACCTGTTTATATAGAGGTTTCCAAATATAGTGCAGCTGAGTATTATGCTTCAAGAGAAAAGGATTGCAAACTCCATATCAATAGATGGATCAGTGAGCCACGCGATGCTTTTACAAGGTGGGCAAAGTTGTACCATTGTGATTTCAAGTGGGAAATCGAAGACACAATCACTCTTCTCAACAGGATGATGGGTTTAGAACATTCTAATGTTTTTGAACCATGAATGTATAAGTTCATCATGCTCATAAGGCAGTCTCAACACATCTCTTGGGGCAAAATCATTAGTGATACCCTTTCTGAACAACTTGCAGCAATTCCTTCCACTATGACATTCTACATGAACTCATATTTGGTGTATATAGCAACATCACTCAGACACTTCCCTGGTCTTTCTACCAAGGGTGATCGTTTGCTTATACCAGTGTGGGATTACTATGACCTGTTGTGACCTAATCACACATCACCCCATCCCAGATAGGGACCCCCCTAGCTTTTAGGCCCTTTTGGTCGTTTGGCCTTGGTTTTTGTGTGTGTTGGTAGCAGTCTCTTCAATCTCTTTGCGTTGCGGATGTTTCGGGGTCAATTAAGGTTAATCTGCTTCTCTGTCAAGCAAATTCTATGAAGTCTAGGGCCTGTTTTGTCATGTTTCTAGGGTTTTGCCTTTTGTCCTAGATTTTAGGGGTTCTTGTTAGGGTTTCGGGAAAACTAAGCATACGATTGGAATCAGGACCCTTCAGGGGACCTCCCAGTGAAATTTGAGCCCAAACGGAGCAACTTTCTATTTTTAGAAAGTCCCTATTTTTAGGGATTTTTTCGAATCCCGGAATGTCGCCATTTTGCCAAAAATCAAACTTACTATTTTTAGTAATTTCTATTTTTAGTAAGTTTCTATTTATAGTAAGCCATTATTGCACCCTGTTCGGGGATCTAATGCTGACACCTGGAAAGTTTCTATTTTCGGAAAGTCAGTACTAGCAAGGTCAGTCAGACGAGGCGACAAGGAACAGGCGTTCGCAGATATTTCTAATTCCGGAAAGTCAGACAACAGACAAAGATAGCCAGAAATAGGGTCAAGTGCTGGAAATCCATGCCTAAAATGGAAAGCTCGGGAAAACACTTCAAAAGCACAGGAGGTCTAAATATTCTAATTCTGAATTGAGAAAGCCATTCACAAGTGGAAAATTCCACCAGTTCATGGGCATGTTGAAAATGCGCCCAAGGCTAGGCTAGGCCGCTGAATTGAGGAAGCCATTCACAAGTGGAAAATTCCACCAGTCCATGGACATGTTAAAATTGCACCCAAGTTTGGGCTAGGGCGCCAAAACCTAAAATGCATTCACAAGTGGAAAATTCCACCAGTCCATGGACATGTTGAAAATGCGCCCAAGGCTGGGCTGGGGCGCTGAATTGAGGAAGCCATTCAAAAGTGGAAAATTCCACCAGTCCATGGACATGTTGAAAATGCGCCCAAGTCTGGGCTGGGGCACCAAAACCAAGAAGCCATTCACAGAAGGAAAATTCCGTCAGTCCATGGACATGTTAAAATTGCACCAAAGTCTGGGCTGGGGCGCCAAAACCTAAAATGCATTCACAAGTGGAAAATTCCACCAGTCCATGGACATGTTGAAAATGCGCTCAAGTCTAGGCTGGGGCGCTGAATTCAAGGAGGCATTCACAGAAGGAAAATCCATGAATCCTTGGCGTGGTGAAAGTTTCACCCAAGCTAAAAAATTGAAATTTTGCCTAAGGCATGGAATCCAAGGAGTCAAGGAGAAATAAAAGGCAGAATTCCCCTCGGGCGAATTTTCGATTATGCTATTTTTAGACACCAAACCCCGACCAAATGTGGAAATTTTTATAGATTCGGAATCGGGATGAAATTCCCCATCCAATGAACCTGACTCCTAAATTTTAGGAAGATCCCTAAAAAATAGGGATATTGAAAAAGTCATGAAAATTCCTTCAAAGCCAGGAGATGACAAGTTGGAGTAGAATCGAGCAAATCTTGAGAAAGATCCTTCAGAATTGGAAAGAATAAAATCAACGAGTTGGCAAGAGGAATCTTCCAAGTATGACGCATGACTGGGAGCATTTAAGGAAAGTCATAAATTTGAACTCGTTCGCATGGGAAGTTGCCTTTGCATGGCATAGTGATTGAGGAAATATGACACGTCATGAATGCAGTTACTAATTAATGCCCCGTATGAATTCTATATAAGTTGAGAATGGCATTTCATTTTTCACGTGCAAAATTCAGGAAAGGAGTGGAGGAGTGAAGAATATTCATACTTAGTCTCTATTTTCATCATTTCGAAGTACTCCCAAGATGGCAGAACCTAGCAAGACAGCTACTATCTCCAGGCAGGCATTGATCAAAGCAGAGATGAAGGGTTTTCTCCCTCATTCTCGGTTGAATTCAAGATGGGAAGAAATCAGCGATGCTAACCTTGGCACATTCAACTAGGCTGCATTCAAGATACGAATGTTCGGAATAGCAGGACACAATCCATCCCCGACAACTATCAAAATTGTGAGAAGTGGAATAGTTGCAGCAACTAGCTTTCCTCCCACTATTCAATGCCCAGATCTGGTCTTGGAATGTGCAACACATTACAATCTGGAGCGGAAAACAATCTCAACACCAGATGGCAAGTTACTGGCAACATTGACTCTAGAGTCAATTGGTGAAGCCTTCGAAATCCCTTCACATTATTCCATGACGTACAGGACCAGCAGCAGAGCTCAAGCAATATATGAGGCAGGCCCCGCCAGGTGCGTTGATTTGATCAACAAGCAGTGGTTGCTGAAGCCTAGAGTGCATGCTTCCAAGATGCCTAAAACTCTCACAATCTTCAAGTTCAAGCAAGAATATGTGGACATGATAAAGATGCTGAGCAGAGTAATGGGATGCCCACACTTGGTGAACTTCGAGCCTTGGATGTTCTTCTACATAGGCGAGATCATGAATTCTAATATACTGATCGACTGGGCTAGATTGATCAGTCACTACTTGCATGAACAATTGAAGAACCTAAAAGAGAAAAGGTCTCAGTCCTTTTTTATGGGCTCCTACCTATTCGATATGCTTGCACGAAGGGGAGGATTCGATGGGCTGCCAGCAAGAGGAATCATGGGCTGCGGACCAGCTCAGTTGAAAGTGCACGAGTGTTATCCTCAGCTGCATCTCTCCAATGTTAGCTCTTACAGGTTGGCGAATGACACCTTCACCATGTACCTGACACAACTTATGCAAAATAAGTTACACGTGAGGTTGTCTCCACAAGCAAGTTCCTTGGTCTAGAGGTATAGCGTTGCGTTCTTGCAATTCCCCAAATTCACCTCCATCAGGACGCAAGGGTTCTCCTTCCAGTCTTACAAATTGCCCAGATATCCATCGGACAAGCTTATATTGCTCGAGCTAATGAGGCAGTTAACTGCCTATGATCAGCTACAGAAGAAGAAGAAGAAGCAATCTATCGAATTTCCAATTGTCTTGGGGGATTTCATGGAGATATGCCCAGGTTTGGAGGCCGCTGAAAGTGCAGTAGGCGAATTGGCATTCTATCGCCTACCATTTTACACATCCAGGGCCCAATATGATCCTTACAGCCAGATTAGGAAGGTTGCCGATGTCAAATTCATACACAGATTTTACTTGGAAGATTACTAGGCAAGTGTCGAGGATGACCTTGAGGTCCGAAGAAGAATGCACTCCAAACTGCCCCTCGACACCATCAGAATAAGTGAGATTCATCAGGTACCGGATCAGGTAAAGGAAGATTCAGATTTGACGCAACCCGAATTCGAGAAGGTAAAGGATCAACCTATCCAGTTGCCAGATTGGTCAGAGCCTGAGGTAGATGATTTGAACATCTTAGCTAGACCAGTGCTTAAATTCACTAAGCACTGGATTGACAGGAAGACAAGAAGGTTGGTGGAAAACAATGTCCATCTAACATACCAGCTGATGGGAAATCTGGATTCCCACAGTGAGGCAACTGAAGGCTCTTCACAGGGTCAGGCAGGAAGAGAATCGCGGATGGACAAAGGAAAAAATGCCCCAAAGAGGCCAAGGGCAACAAAGATGAAGGATATCCAACAAGAAATCCCGCACGAGGTTCAACAGAAAGCCCAGCAAGAGGAACCTCCACAAAAGAGAACAAGAACAGAAAGGGAGCATTCACCAGTTAGCTCTTCAAGCGTACGAGAGGTGGAGATGTACCCACATCCCGCAAGCCCACTTCCAGGGAACGTTCCAGTGCCTGATATACTCAGCATCAATGCTTCACAGGGCCGTCACCAGCCAAGAAATCAGAGGCAAGAAAGTCTCCCGCACCAGGAAGAGGTTCACCAGGATAGCTTCGCAGAGACTATCCTTGGTGAAATGGAAGAGGAATCTCAAGAACGGGAGCATGCAGACGACCATAGCCATTCTATCCCCACGCCAGATTGATTGGTAGGCAGATTGGGGAATGAAGCAGAAGGAGGAACCAATCCTGCTCAAGAGTTAGAAGAATTATTGAAGAGGATGGATCAACCAACGGAAAGGAAGGCTCCCTGGAAGTTTTCCAAGGTAGTCAGGGAAGAATCCGGATCCCGGACTTTGCACATCGCTGAACCTGCAGTGGATAAAGATAGGAGTGAGATTAGGCAGGAGGATTACGTCATCAGACAAGTTGATCTTGGCCATGCTTCCACCGGTCAAGTTGTGGGGGATTTTGAAGATTCCTCCTTAGCCATGAAGGAGAAGTTGCTGAAATCAAAGGCAAAATGTAAGCGGCTGAGGGAGGAAAATAGATTTCTATGTGAATACGTCAGGAGTTTCAAAAGACCCCTCAAGGAAGCAGGTCCTTCATCTACTCCTCCCTTCCTTCCCAAGGAAGTAGTTGATGATGCAGAACTTATTAGAGCAATGGCACAAAATTCCCGAGAATGGGTAGAGGATGTCTACGCCGAGGCAGGAAAATTTATTGAGGATCTAGCTCAAGCTTCATTCGAAGTTTGTGGCCCTCCTAAGCAGGTTGGAGACAGCAGAAGAACTATGGGAGGATGTAGATGTTTACCAAGACTTAACCATTTCCCGGCTCAGGGCTCTAACGAAGACTCCAAGGCAAACCTTGGTGGACGGGAAAGTGATCCAAGAAAATGAAGCCTACGACTTTCCCCAATGGTTCTACGACATCTGTTCAGGAAAGAACACCCTTGACAAATTCAGCATTGATTCTGTCACCTTGAAGGAGTCTATCAAAGGGATACAGGAAGAAATCCTTAGTGCCATGGAAGCTTTATTTTCAAGGAAACTCAGTGACAGAGGAATAACAGTGAACTCCTTGAAATCCCAGTTGCACGATTTCTTCTTCGTCGGTTCGTTCCCTAAGGAACATTTTGCAAATGTTTCTTCATTTTCCGGTATGATGAAGAAAACGCAAGAAGTCATGGCAGAGTGGGAAAGTTTCTTTTCTAGAAGCGAAGAGGAAATTGCCTTGATGGAATTCAACGTCAAGAATGTGCCAAGTGTTTCCATCGGAGAACTGGAGGCCGTCATCAATAGATTCATTGCATACACCATTAATGAACGAGATAATGGTCGTCCATTTTTTGGACGAAAGTCTTTTGACTGAATAGTGATGGCGTATTTATGGCTGAAGGAATATTGACTAGGTGTGGGACTGGTCAATGCATGCTACCACGGGATAGGGAATATTCTTGCAAGTCGTCTTCTCATTATGGTTTTATGACAGATTCTTCGTGCATGCCGTCGTCACTTGGAGAATGATGGGTATTTATGGTGGTGTCGGTTATATTCTAGGCATGGTCAGCTTCATGAGGCATTTAATGTGCTGAGTGGGCGCTATTTTAGGCTCTTTTAATTAATTGTGCATGGGCATAATGGGTTATTAATTGCAGATTCCCACCTTGTTGCACCTTGAGTGGGGAATCTTTAGGGCAAACCCTAATTAGGGTTTTTGCATGTAATCTTGGCTTGAGGCCTATATAAGGGGGTGACCCCCTCATTTGTAATCAGGAGAGACTATCGTCAGAGATTGTTGCTAAGAGTTTTTGAAGCAAACACTTAATACATTGTTCAATTGTTGGTGTGTTCTTGTGTTGTTTTGGAGCTCGCATGGTCTCATTCTCTTCATAGATTAGATTTGCTTTCATACTGTTAGACGAACTGGATTTGATAGGATTGCTTGTTGCAAAATTCATGCTCATACTTTTGGTATGCAGCTGATTGTTGCATACCGTGCAAAGTTAGCCTGAGCCTCCGTTATATGTGTAAGTTTACCTTCGATTATCTGGAGAAGTTGTTCGATTTGATGGTTTCTCTTGATGATTTGAAAATCCTTAAACACACCCCCTGAAGATAGCACCGCCTTCATGTAGTTGTGCGTTGCTGGCAAAGCGAAGCGTGGTTAGATTTTGCGCAAGTTATCCCGTCTCTTTGTTCATAGGTTTAGATTACTTTTAGTTTAGTCTTTCTCTACCCTATTCCTATTTAGTTTCTGCACAATTCAAAGTCCAGAGACCTAAAACAAGGGCTTTTATTGCAAATCATCCGTACAAAAGAATCTTGAGCTTGTATACGTTTCTTCAACATACGTAAGGCCCCTTGGGTTATCAGCAAACCCATCAAACAACTGAGTCACATCCACGCACTGAAGGAACCTTGGGAATTAGCCATTTGAACTTTAAGTAATCCTAGCATACGGACTAATCTTGATCAAGAGAGGATAAGGTGACCGTTGGTGACTTTATTCTGTGTTAGACGCGGTCATAAAAAACACGTCAATATGACCAATTGCCTTTAAGACCCAGCAGATTGCACTTCAGGAGGGTCCAGGATGCCTTATTTGGTCATTATATGTGTCTATTTGATAAGACATTGAAAAATAGAAGAGTGTCAGATGCCGCCTGGGAGAAGGTGAATGAATATGGCTGCTTCTTTCTTCAACTCCCAACTTTCACTTACATAAGAGTTGGATGTTATAGCGGGCAGCCATATATGCTTCCTAGATATCCAACTGATAAGATAATTCTTATGGAGTTGGGAAGACAGATCATGGTTGTTCATGCACATCAATCTGTTAAGCATAAGGTTGGAATGGGAATTTCTCCAAATAACCCATTGAAAATTGGCCATTATTCCCTCATTACATCCACCAAAGCCAAGGCCATGGAGATCGAAATGCAAGAAATAAAACTCAAAAGGTTCAAGCCAAGAGTAGATTTTGATTACCGAGGCATGAAGGAGAAGATCAAAAAGTCCTTCACGCATGTGCATCGGATAGAAGACATTTGGGTTGATCTCCATACAGAAAAGGAGGTTCGTAAGATGGATTATTGCAAACTTACTCTTGAGCAGATTGTTGACCTAAACTTGGTAAACATTCCTGAAGGAATGATTGATCATGGAGAGATACTTGATCCTGAATATGTTGAAAAGAAAGTTGATGAAGCACCACTTCCATTAATTCAATGGTCACATAAGGAATGCACTTCCATTCATGATAGATTTCAACCTATCTTAGCTAACACCAATACTTGGCTCAAGGGTAACGGTGTTAGACTCATCAAGATCAAAGATGGAAAGGAAAATGATTCTACAGGACCTGTTGGACTCAAGTCTGAAATCAAAGTAGACAACAAGGAAGGTGCATCATCTTCAAGCACAAGAATCAAGTTAAAGGTTAGCAGAACAATGGTACTTCCTCTTGAAGAAGTGACAAATCGAGGGAAAGAAAGCCTCAGCTTCATATACATGTAATTGATGCTAAAAATTCAAAGGAGGAACTACAATCAGATTATGCTCCCGAGTCACCCATTTCGGAGTCACCCATTTCGGAGTCACCTCGTGAAGTTCCCCCTCAGATTCCTTTAGATTTACCTATGTCTTCTCTTGACGTGAATGTGCATGCTTTTTCCACTGTTCATATTGTTCTTGTTTCAGCGGAGGAATCTCCTCAGAGAGTCATTCCAATTTCAGAAGCAGAGCCACCTCTTGATCATCCTCAAGAGAATTTGATGAATATCTTTGAGGATAATCCTGCATATGGCCCTTTGTCAGAGATTGATACTTCTGGTTCTAATTTTGATGAGTTCATGATGCAGTCATCAAGACCTTTGGTTAATGAGCAGTCTATAGTTGTTGTTCAAACAGTAACTTCTCCCAGGATCACGACTGTTGTTCAAACAGAAACTACTTCTCCCTCACTTTCAGTCGTTGCTCAAGGAGAATTAATGGTTTTACCTCCATGGCTTAGTTCTTTTACACCTAAAAGAAAGAAGCAAGAAATCTCTCCTGACATCTTTGATTTCCAGCATCTCAAGCAATCAAAGCCCAAGGTTGCCAAAAGGGCTAAAACGATTTCAAGGGTAACAGTTGATAGTATCAGGATGAAGGTGGCTGAAATTGTTGAGCCAACTGTAGACAAGCCACGGGAAGAGATGCAAGTTGTTGATAACAGGATCACAAGGTTGGAATTGGGCAAACAAAAGCATGAAGTGGTCAAACATGATGCTCAACATTTTGTAGCCTCATTGGTGCAGCGGTATGATGAACTTCTAGCAAAGAAGGATAAGCCAGAAGAGGAAAATGTGCAACTTGTTGCCACAATTCAAAAGATCACCAAGTCTTCTAATGAAAGGGACAATCCTTCAACTTCTTCAAATGCAAAAGAATCAGTCCAAGAAGTTGATAGAGCTGCTCAAAAGGTACAAGCACTGGATTCTTGGGTAAATCAGCTTCTTCGGGACGATTTATAGGGTTTTTCTGCGTTTTTTGAGATCTCCAACGTGGTTTGACATGTAAATTCTTCGGAGATGATTTCTGGACTTACTATTTTTAGTAAGTCATGATTGTTGCTCAAAATGTGATGAAAATGACTTTTCACACACTTAGTATTTTTAGCAATATGCTCTTTATAGTAAATACTATTTTTAGCTGTAGTATTTTTGGAAGGGGTTTTGCAGCTCAGCTCAGTGGTTGTTTGGCAATGTTATTTTTGGCAGGATTCTGTGTTTGAACTCAGATGACTATTTTCTGCAATGCAGTTCAATACCTTGGCCTCAGCTCATTTTGACAATATTCAATATTTGGAAGCAAAAGTATGTTTTAATACTTTATTATTCACCATGGTTTAGGCGTAATTTGTGTTGTGACTTCAAGGGGTCACCATGGTGTTTTTAATTAAATTATAACTTAAGGCAAGTTGGACGATTTTCTAAGTAGGATTGGCTAAGTTATATTATTATTTATAAGTCATTGCTGAGCACTCACTTTACACATTATTGGCATTTTTAATAAGGTGACTCTGCCATGATCTTGGACAACTTAGAGAAGGGAAATATTATTTTTATCCTAAGTCTATTTGGTGAAATATTCCCCCTTCATAGTGCGACGCCAAAGTGCAATTTCATCAATGTTATTTTATAAGCATTATATTTATCAAAAATGGCGATTTTGGGTGAATGTGAGTTGGGTAAACTTGTGCAAGGAAATGAAAGGAAATGCAAAGCTAATGTGGGAGTAATGAAAGGACATTTGATTTGGGTGTATTTGGTGTGCATTGGCATTTGAATTTGAATTTGGCTTGGCAAAAGTTATAAATAAGAACCTTGGGCTCTAATTTTGGTATCCATTATTGCTTTGATAACGAAGTGCTGCCAAAATGTTGTCAAACACTTACTTCGAGGAACGCATACCTCCTAGTGCCTCAGTTTCGTGCTTGAGAGATAGCGCCTAGCTGAACATATGACTGTTTCTCATCCAGAGGAGCAGATTTGACTCAATGTGGTGAAGATTTGTGTGGATTTATGAGTGTTCTTGTTGCTGGTTGCGGAGTGTGCTTCTTGTTGCTAGTCGTGGAGTGTGCTGAAGTAGATTCTTGGTTGCAGGTCTCAGTGCGTCATTCTTCTCGTTCTGGGTATTTCTTCTATCTCTTTTTGTGGTTTGGACATTTCATTTTGTGAGTTTGTAGAGTCTAAAATGGTGTTTGGGATTTCATTTTTGCAAAATCGTACCCTAGCTGGTCGTACCATGTGGCTGAGTGCTTTGGGATGCGTGCATAAATTATTGGGGTCAATTTGCCATGTTTTGTTGTCCTAGGATTGATCGCCTACCTCCTAGTGATCATATGCTTTCAATTTCATGTCATTTGGTTAAGAATTGGGCGAGTTGAGAGTGTTTTAGTGGGATTTGGTATTGTTGGTCTGTGTGTTTTCAACGTGCTAGGAGTATATCAGATTTAGAGGTTTTCCGATTTGGAGTGTCTTCTTGTGTGGAGTTGGTTTTAGGGTGTGTGGGCTCTTTGGTGTGGAGAGAAATATCTTGGTAATTGTTTGCAGTTGTTGGTTCTTCATTCTTATCTTCTATGATTCATATTGTAATGCTGGTAGTAGTACTAACAGCAATTTCTATTGATCTTTCCTAGACCCACTGCAAAGTGGAAAAGCCTGCCCTTGCCGCCTATCTTTGGAATAGTGATTTATCTTAATTTGTAATCCATATTGTGCATTGTAAAGTTGGTTAGTAGTACTAACAGTTATCTAATTGGATTATTGCTCTTAATCCCACTGCATAAGTGGAAGGGTTGGCTTTGCCGCCTACTTTGAATATTGTAATACTATCCTCCCGCTCCATAAGCAGTAGAGTTGATTTGTGATTTCATTTCTAGTCCTCCCGTTGGACAAGCGGTTGAGTGATTGTTATTTCAGTTTCTAGCTTGTCCTTGGCTGGTTTACCACCAAGTGATTTTTCAGTTGTCTCATTATCTTGTTGAAAAGTGGAAGGGGCTGGCTTGCCACCCAAGTATTGTAACCAATTTCAGTTTCTTGCATCTAATGATCCCCCCAACAATGTATGCTCTCACCCTCCCAAATTGGGCTCCCGGTGATCAAAAGGTGGAAAGGGTTACTTTCAGCAGTATTGGGATTTCATTTTCTAACCCTAACGGGTGTTTGTGTTGATTGTAAATTGAAATAATTGAAAAAAAAATTGAAGGGATATTACAGTGGTATCAGAGCAGGTTTTCTTGCCAGCTTGTGAGTTCATATTGATCAGAGTTCTCCATGAGTGATAGAGACATCTGATAATACAACAGAGAACAAAGAAGACAGAAGTATCAGATTCCCGCAGTGCTAGTTGAAGAGACTTTTTTCAGAGGTAGCAATTGATTCAATTGATTCTATGGCAAAGAGAACAAAAGAACAGAAAGAAACCCCTGATACCAAAGCAAAAAGAAAGTTTGATGCCATGATGGATATGATGTCACAGTTGTTGGCCAAACTTAGTCAAAATTATGGTGGGACTCCTAATCAGCCCACTAATGGACCTGAAGGTAGCACTTATAATAACCCTGCAGGAAATGGAAACGAGAGTAACCATGGAAGCAACAATGGAGGAACACCTGGAGGGTCAGTATCAAGACCTTTGCAACCCATCTTCCTACCCAAGAAAGTGCCTCAAGCTGAAATTGAGATACCAACAGTGAATGAAATAAGGAATAGTTACATGGAGTATGCTTCCCTCCCTGCAGAGATCTGAAATATCCTTATCTTGGACTAGTTTATGAACCAAAAGAAGAAGAGAGGTGGAAGATATGATAACCGCCCTTATGCTCCATGAGATTATCAGCAAGCCCTTGGAAAGGTTACTCTAGCCGACTTTGACGAGAGTGATAAGTGTTATGCTAGATCGTGGGTTCAGAAGTTGGACAATTATTTGTCCTTGAGACCAATGTCGAAAGAAGATGAAAAAATAGTAATTGAGGTTGTGCATGATGAATCTCTTAATGTTTCTTATGGAGCTAGTGACAGTGTTGAATGCACTCGTGCTTCTAGAGGAAGAGCAAATGAAAATTGAAGATGTTAAACAAGAGGAAATAGATAGAAATTCAGATTGTTGTTGAGATGTCTCCAATGAAGTTCATGTAACTTCATATGATGAGGAAATGGATACATCTAAGGATGCCTACATGGTAAATTTAGAAATGGAAAAGGTTAACAAGTTGTTGAATGGAGATTCATGTTATGAAGCTGAAAATATTGCAGCTAATGAAGAAGTTCCTAATGACCAAGAGGCTGTCCTATTTTGTGAGGCATTTCAGAATAATGGTGTTGAGACTCATAGTTTGAAGAATGAGCTTGACCAAATTCTGAAAGTCTTTGACTTGGAACAGTGTCCTAAATTGGAATTTTCAAATTTAGGACAGCAGGATAGTTGGTCTAAGTTGGAAAAAGTAAATACTTTTCAGATTGTTGATAACTCTCTTTTTGTGATGAGCATTGATGTGACCTTAGATAATCCACTCTTTCAATTGGATGATGAGATGGCTCTTAACCCTGATGACATGAATGAGATATGGGATCCAAGTGTGGTATGTAATTGTGAAGTAGAACAGGTCGAGTTGTCTATTGGGCCATCCAAGTTTGTTGGTGACTTACTCTCTACAGAGGACCATGATGGTGTGGATTGCCATGATTTGATGGTTGACCTTGGAAGCCTACAATTTGACGAGTATTGCATTGGTGATGAATCTACAAGCATCATTGAATGCATTTTCAGTGGGGGCCAAATGGGAATCTTAGGAGTGCAGCAACAACATGGCAAAGCCACTATTGGGGTTGGTATCTATGCACCAAACCCTTTTCAAGGATTGTTGGTGACGAAAGATGATGGAGCTATACCATGGAGTGTTGTGAATCTGAAAGGTGATTTTAGTGCTGCTGTTACTTCATATTTTTGTGACCAAATGAGCCCATTTGAGTTCTTGCAAATGGAATGGAAAGAGATTTTGAGTAAAACTTGGTTTCCCACCAAGTTGGTGATTCTTGGGATGTCACTTCTAATGCATGGCTGTTGATCTCTTCTTCAAAGAAGTGGTTAGATTACATGGTTTGCCAAAAACCATTGTGAGTGATAGGAACAGCAAGTTCCTAAGCATCTTTTGGCAGGAGATCTTCGGATTGAGTGGAACGGTATTCACTCATAGCACCAATCATCACCCTCAGACTGATGGACAAACTGAGGTTGTGAATAAGTGGTTAAAAGGTTATCTCTGAAAGTATGTGTCAGGGCAGCAGAAGGCTTGGGTGAGATGGCTTCATTTGGGAGAGTATTGTTACAACTCTTCCTATCGCATGTTGATTAGGATGTCTCCTTTCACAACCTTGTATGGATATGAAGCACATAGCTTTGCTGATTTGACTTTTGGAGATAGTAGAGCCCCTCAAGCGAGCGATATGTTGCAGCAAAGTCAAGACATTTGAGATCTTTGAAGGACAACCTTCAGCATGCACAGAATCAGCAAAAGATGTATGCTGATTGGCAGCGAGTAGAGTGCTCTTTTGAGGTTGGAGATATGGTCTACTTGAGGCTTCAGCCTTACCAGCAATCCACTCTCAAGAAGAGTGGAGCAAAGAAGCTCAAGCCCCGTTTTTATGGACCATTCAGAGCCACCAAGAAGGTTGGAGAAGTGGCTTATCAGTTGGAGTTACCTGAAAACAGCAAGATACATAATGTTTTCCATGTGTCACGCCTCAAGAGGGCACTTGGAAATAATGTGGTAGCTTCATCAGATCTACCTCCCTTGGATGAGGAGGGGCAGTTGGTGTTGATTCCAAAGGCCGTTATTGATTCCAGGGAACGTTCGTTGAGAATGACTCTCAAGATTTATTTGATTAAATGAAAAAACCCACCAATTGACGATGCAACTTGGGAGAATGAGCAGATTTTGCAGCATCCAGCCTTGCTATTGATTGAGGACAAGCAATTTTGGGTATGGCGGACTGTAATGTCCCCTTCTCAGCTCTATACTAATGGATGGAGTCTTAGCCTATTTTGGAAACCCATAGCCTAACTAGAGACTAAATTAGGGTTTTTGTCTTTGGGAAGGTTTTCGGAGAGGTGTTTGTAGGAGTTCTATGGTTTGCACTCTAGATTCTTCTGGGTTTTTCGTGAGCTTCAGGATGGTATAACATGCATTCCAATCAGAAAAGATTTCTAAATTTACTATTTTTAGTACATTGCGATAGGCTGACGACTGTTTGCTTTATAGGGTTTTTCTGCGTTTTTTGAGAGCTCCAGCGTGGTTTGACATGCAAATTCTTCGAAGATGATTTACAGACACTACTTTTAGAAGTCATGATTGTTGCTCAAAATGTGATGAAAACGACTTTTGACACACTTAGTATTTTTAGCAATATGCTATTTATAGTAAGTACTATTTTTAGCAGTGATATTTTTGGCAGGGGTTTTGCAGCTCAGCTCAGTGGCTATGTCTGGCAGTGTTATTTTTGGCATGGGTTCTGCAGCTCAACTCAGTGGCTATGTCTGGCAGTGTTATTTTTGGCAGGATCTTGTGTTTGAACTCAGATGGCTATTTTCTACAATGCAGTTCAATACCTTGGCCTCAGCTCATTTTGGCAATATTCAGTATTTGGAAGCAAAAGTATTTTTTAATACTTTATTATTCACCATCGCCTAGGTGTAATTTGTGTTGTGACTTCAAGGGGTCGCATGGTGTTTTTAATTAAATTATAACTTAACGCAAGTTGGACGATTTTCTAAGTAAGATTGCCTAAGTTATATTATTATTTATAAGTCATTGTTGAGTGCTCACTTTACACATTATTGGCATTTTTAATAAGGTGACTCTGCCATGATCTTGGTGTAATATCCCAGTAAATTTTTTTTTGTTTTTAGACCAATAACAATTCATCCACAACAAATAACCCGTTAAGGTTAGAGGAATAAACCAAACAACTGAAGGGGAACCCTTCCACCTTTTGTTCACCGAGAGCCCAGACTGGGAGGGTGAGAGCATACGGTGTTCCGGGGATCGTTAGCAATCATAATCAAACTGAAAATTACAATGCATGGGCGGCAAGCCAGCCCCTTCTGCTTATCCAACAGGATAGAAACCAAAGCTCTTGGTGGTAAACCGACCAAGGGAAAATTACAATAAACTGAAGTTCAATCACTCTACCGCGTATTTCAACGGGAGGACAGTACATTAAGCTATCACTCTACCGCATATTTCAGCGGCAGGACCATTGAATTGAACTTATCACTCGACCACTTATTCAGTGGGAGGACTGATTACAAAACTGAATTACAAAACTTAGAAGGCGGCAAGCCAGCCTCTTCCACTTATGCAGTGGGTAATTACAAAAGAAAGCAGAAAGAAGGGGATGATCAGTACTACTGAAACAACCTTAAAATATAGAGATGAGATGAGATGAATAATTGCAGATTTCTACAACATGACTGTAATTTTCTGTTACACTGATCTGCAGGTTGAAAGTACAGTTTCAGCAGCCTATGGAAACATCAAAACACTCATTACTCACTCATTTTTTGCTCGAATCAACTCAAATCAATCCCAATCCCACCGTACATCAAATGCAATGACAACCAATCAAAGCCATCCCAAACAAGCCCATTTTATGTTGCACGCATCCCAATGCAAACAAAAAACCCACGCCTAGCCTAGGAAGTTCGATTTTGTCTAATAAAATCATTGCTCAATCAAAACAGCTAAAAACTCACACATTGTATCGCCATGGCATGGAAGGAAGAATGAGCCGGTACCCAGATGGATGGAGTCGCCTGGTTAAGAGATATGAGCAAATTTCACTTTCAGCAGTCCCGCGACCAGCAACCAGAAACAATCAAATCCAACATCAATCACTCCATAATCTGCAATTCATTAACCAATCTGCAATGGGAACACAAGGGCACAGCTAGGTACTATATTGCAAGTACGAAACTGAGAGTCAGCTAGGAAGCCAACTTCGAAGCTCAGATTTTCAGTAGCCAAACCGGCAACATAACGATGCAATTTTCAAAGATAGTGCAAATGGGAGCCCAAGCCTCTTATTTATAACTTCACTCTTCAAATTCAAATGCCATTCCTCCAAATTCCACGCCTTGCATTTGAATTTCATTCCACTACATGTGGACCCAAATGTAGCGCCACTTTCTCCTAAGTCAAAACTCACACCCAAAAAGGGGGAGGACCCACGTTAAACACTTAAGCAAATAATGGAGATGCAATGTGAAATAATAATCTTCTAAAATATTTCTACATCCCATAGTACATCTAAATTTCGCCAAAACTTAGGATAAAATAGGCATTAATCCCAAATTTAATAAACCAGTAGCCAATAAACAGATTAATTAAATATTAACCTTAGGATAAGGAAATAATATTTAATTATGTCGCAAATGACTCCCGTACTGATTATTATCACAACCAGGATGAAACTGAGCCCGGACGACCACAGAACTGCTGCAAAATCAGAACCCTGTCTACTGCCAAAAATAGAATTGTGTCGCACAGTCACTTACTAAAAATAGTAAGTCAAGAATTAATGCTCAGAAAAGCATGATCATCGCGTCCAGAGGCAAAACATGGAGAACTCAGTAGGACAGTAACACCAGAATGGTCATTCCCTGACTTACTAAAAATAGTAAGTCCTTGTTTCATCAATGCTAGACCCTCATTCTTCATTCCACCTAGCCTACGGGTCTCAGGAATAGGCTAATGGACCACTGAAAGAGCATCAATGAGAAGGGGACATTACACTTGGACCCCTTAGGGAAGGGAAATATTATTTTTATCCTAAGTCTATTTGGCGAAATATTCCACCTTCATATTGAGATGCCAAAGTGCAATTTCATCATTGTTATTTTATAAGCATTATATTTATCAAAAAGGGCGATTTTGGGTGAATGTGAGTTGGGCGAACTTGTGCAAGGAAATGAAATGAAATGCAATGCTATTGTGGGAGTAATGAAATGACATTTGATTTGGGCGTATCTGGTGTGCATTTGCATTTGAATTTGGCTCGGCAAAAGTTATAAATAAGAACCTAAATAAGAACCTTGGGCTCTCATTTTGGTATCCATTATTGCTTTGATAACGAAGTGCTGCCAAAATGTTGTCAAACTCTTACTTCGAGGAACACATACCTCCTAGTGCCTCAATTTTGTGCTTGAGAGATAGCGCCTAGCTGAACTAAGACTGTTTCTCATCCAGAGGAGTAGATTGGACTCAATGTGGTGAAGATTTGTGTGGATTTCTGAGTGTTCTTGTCGCTGGTCGCAAAGTGTGCTGAAGTAGATTCATGGTTGCAGGTCTCAGTGCGTCATTCTTCTCGTTTTGGGTATTTCTTCTATCTCTTTTTGTGGTTTGGACGATTCATTTTGTGAGTTTGTAGAGTCTAAAAAGGTGTTTGGCATTTTATTTTTGCAAAATCGTACCCTAGCTGGTCGTACCATGTGGTTGAGTGCTTTGGGATGTGTGCATAAATTATTGGGGTCAATTTGCCATGTTTTGTTGTCTTAGGATTGATCGCCTACCTCCTATTGATCATATGCTTTCAGTTTCATGTCATTTGGTTAAGAATTGGGTGAGTTGTGAGTGTTTTAGTGGGATTTGGTATTGTTGGTCTGTGTCTTTCAATGTGCTAGGAGTATATCAGATTTAGAGGTTTTCCGACTTGAAGTGTCTTCTTGTGTGGAGTTGGTTTTAGGGTGTGTGGGTTCTTTGGTGTGGAGAGAAAGATCGTAATTGTTTGCAGCTGTTGGTTCTTCATTCTTATCTTCTATGATTCATATTGTAATGCTGGTAGTAGTACTTGTTGGTGTTGGAAATAAGCCACACCCGGACCGATGATGGACTGGTCCAAGAGGGGCCAGTAGCTCAGTGGTAGAGCACTTCAGCACATATGGAAGGTCCTAGGTTCGAGTCCTAGCTGGTCCATGTCTCAACATGGTATCAGAGCTAGGTCCAGGCTAGGAGCCCCAAGCACACGAGAGGTGTGGCTTAAGGGGGGGTGTTGATGTTGGAAATAAGCCACACTCGGACCGACGATGGACTGGTCCAAGAGGGGCCAGTAGCTCAGTGGCAGAGCACTCCAGCAGCATATGGAAGGTCCTAGGTTCGAGTCCTAGCTGGTCTATGTCTCAACAGTGCTACTACTAACAGCAATTTCTATTGATCTTTCCTAGACCCACTACAAAGTGGAAGAGGTCGGCCTTGCCGCCTATCTTTGGAATAGTGATTTCTCTTAATTTGTAATCCATATTGTGCATTGTAAAGTTGGTTAGTAGTACTAACAGCTATCTAATTGGATTATTGCTCTTAGTCCCACTGCATAAGTGGAAGAGGCTAGCTTTGCCGCCTACTTTGAATATTGTAATACTATCCTCTCACTCCATAAGCGGTAGAGTTGATTTGTAATTTCATTTCTAGTCCTTCCGCTGGATAAATGGTTGAGTGATTGCTATTTCAATTTCTAGCTTGTCCTTGGCTTGTTTACCACCAAGTGATTTTTCAGTATTCTCATTATCCCGCTAAAAAGTGGAAAGGGTTGGCTTGTCGCCCAAGTATTGTAACCAATTTCAGTTTCTTGCATCTAATGATCCCCTCAACACTGTATGCTCTCACCCTCCCAAATTGGGATCTCGGTGATCAAAAGGTGGAAAGGGTTACTTTCAGCAGTATTAGGATTTCATTTTCTAACCCTAACGAGTGTTTGTGTTGATTGTAAACTGAAATTATTGAAAAAAAATTAAGGGGGATATTATAGGGAAACATCCACAAGGTTAACGATAGGCTCAAGATGAGAGGAGGCTAAAAAATCTTGTAGCTCCAATGCCGAGCCAGAATGAAGAGCATAGCATCTTTGATCTTCAGCAACAACAGTACAAATACGCTCTTTCTTGCTCACAGCCTGCATCTTACCTTTTGACAAGCCTTTCCCTTTGCCCTTATGTTTTTGTCGCCACAAATCCGAACCGACCACCACATCAGTCACAAAAGCACCGCAATCTTTGCCATCGTGGTAAACGCCAGGATTGTCATCGCACATATTAACAAACCCTAACTTGAAAAAGATTCACACCTTTCACCAATTGTGCCCTACAAAACGGAAATCTCTGCAAACGAAAAAAGAACTAGAAAGCAAGCACACACCGCTCCAACAGGTGAACCAAAGCCCTGGCTAAAGCCCACAAGACCTAACCCTCTCTGCGAACTCCTATGCATTAGCATGCATCGCGCTCCGGCCAAAGATATTTATCTTATTATTACTTATTACTTCAACTGAATATTATTTATTACTTACTTCTTTATAGCTTAGCCCTTTCTCATTAATTGTTACCCTATAAGTCTGCAATTAATGAATTTCCTAAATAATTAATGCCTATATGCCCAGCTATTATGTGGTCTACAAACTATCAACTAATTACCATGAATGTGTTACAGACTTATCCTTGCTCTCTTTTACTTCCTCCACGATTCCTCTCTTTATAACTCCACACAGGTCTGATAAAGCCGAGTGGATGGTGTTTTTATTCTATTCTTTCCCAGTTCTTATCCAACCTGTAGCCAATATGGGTTTTTACTCTATACCCAGCAATGTGATTTCCTTTCTTTCTTCCAGTGCTTTGTTTTTTTTCCTCCTTTTCTCCAATCCCCGTGCCTTCTTATATCATGGGAGATGCCTCTTAAGAGTCACGAATCCCAAACGCAGGACTACTATGACTTTCTACAGCCACCGTTTGGAATTAAAGTTCCATCTCTTCATAAAGAGTCATTCAATAATAAACAAGCTTATTGTTATTGCAATATTTGTTTATAAGTTTGTCAATGTAATATTTTTACTAGCATTTATTGTTTTATAGTATTATTGTTTATCTCATAATATAATACTTTTAATAACAGTAATTGTTTATAATATTTGACATTATTACTTAACACAAATGAAACTCTAGTACTGTTAAAGTCATTATTATTTAAAGAGAAAAGACATAATAGTATAACAAAATGAAATATATATTTTCCATTTATTCAAGTGCCATTACATTATTATACTGATTCACCCCCTGTCAATATGACTGTGTGCTAATCGGACACATCCCCAGGGCTAGTACTTCGGCACTCATACCAGGGACAGTATGAGGACGCAGGGACAGCTCTTTCCTGTACCTGACCCATCCCTCATTCCCAGCTAAAAATGGAAACATTTCTAGGACTCACTTGGGCCATTTCAAAAGATTTTGGTGGTCATTCAATTGGGTTGTTCTGAGAAAATTAGAAAGAAAGCAATCCAGCTGCTCAAGTTGTTTAGCTACTACAGAGATGAGTGGAAAAGTATAGAGATTGTCAATTTCAAGGATGCCAAGAAATCTTTTTAATTGTTTATCCTTTGATCATGATTGTGCCTTTAATATGCCTGCTGAATTCAGTATTTGGAATGGAAGCTTGCTATCACCAGCTAAAATATAAGACTCAAAATATAAGTCTGTGTAACAATTTATGGTTTTTGAATTGAATTTTGCTATGCATGTACTTGTGTATCTTCAATTTTTTTTCTTTTATCAGCTGATTTGGATAGGGAGGTGATCAAGAACAATATGCAATTTTTGTTTGCATTTGGTCTGGTTTAGATTCTAATGGTGTCTTTTTACCACCCGACATTTTTTAATATTGTATAATTATATTGTCTTTTACTTAATAAAAAGTAGTATACGACTTGTTTATCAAATAAAATGCATCTTTAAAAATGTTTATGTTAATTAATTTAAATAAAATAATCCAAGTTTAGATCTAAATTCGAGTCTAATGCTATGTATTAAGCTTCTACAATGTCTATGATAAATGCTTTATCAATGTTATGATATGCATATTTGAAATTTATCTAAATTTTTCAAAATTCCCCTATTTTTTAAATAGTCGTCACCTAAAAAATGGCCCAATAGTACCCTCATACCAGAAACACGTCTTGTCGTCCCTGTCCCCAAAACTTTGTGGAACATAGATTAAAATACTCCCAGTGGACCTGCACACACTCACAAAAAAAAAAATTGCACCGAAACATTTGTACAAGAACCCCTGGTGGTCCCACAACCACCCAAGCAATTGCATTACCATTGAGGTTATTCTTGTGTGACCGGCATCTACCCTACAAACTGATAGTCTTTCAAAGATTCTATCAATGGAAAATGAACAAGTAGAAACAAAAGGTTGTAGACAATCCTAGAAAATCATTTTAGTTCCCTTTCCTTCAAAATATGCACAAGACCAATATATATATCCAAGCCTATAAATATAAAAGTTGCAGAGGTCATAAGGAATTGAAAAAACATAAGAGGCCACCCATATGCTATCAGTCTTGTGATTCTACAGCCCTATTATAATGTTGTAATGCTATCTGTAGAGTACTATTGGCCATTTAAGTTAGTTTAGCTACAATACCGATTTTCTTGCAGTGCACACGAGGCACTTGCCCTCCAAAAAGCTATCATTTGAGGACACCACACTCCTATCTCAACAAATTTTCCTCTTGGGTTGCCATCATATCAATTGATAAGATAGGATTTCAGTTTCTTTATGTCTTAGCGTAGTATTTAGATTATTTAACAGTAAGACATCTGATTAATTGTAGCGTTTCAATGTCAAATTTGCTAGTGTAAATGCATCGTTTAGTTACACAATAGAATTGAGATATTTTTTTGTTGTTCTGCCTTAACAACCACCTCAACCTCTTCTGCCTCCATAAATCTCATTTAGAATGCATTGGTATCTCAGGTTTCTCCTTTCTTGTTTGCATCTAGTCTACATATAGCTTGCACACAACATATTCGACAAGAAAGCTCTTTCATTTTTCTTCATTCTTACATTTTTTAGTACTATTCGGTGCATTTGGAGCTTCACTTAAGTTGTTTACACCATTCTCAAGTCTTCTTCCCCTCATGAACTTCTTATTGCATTATTTCTTATCCCCTTCAACCTGATTTTTATCTTTTATTTGCTTGCATAGCCAAATTTTCAACTTGTTCTTGGTCTCCTTGACATTGAGTATTTGAGCATCTCTCCTTGTCCATCACTTTGCTGGTTGTCTCCAGCTTGCTTTCCTACATTTCAGCTTTGTCCTTCGTTGGAAATATACAGGAATAATAGTTTCTCTTCCTCTTTCTTGCTCATAATTCCTTCTTGACATTTGTGGTGTTCTCACATAGTGTAGTTCCATGCCTTCTTCATCACTTAGATTGCCATTTCAACTAGTTTTCATTGTTTATTGCACTTTCAGGTAAAGATCAATCTTTTGGCTTGCTTTTCATGAAATCCCAAAACTGTTTTCTCACCTTTTCAACATCAAAATCAAGTTCTCTTGCATTCCTCTCAGCTTTCTTTGTTTGCATTTTATCATTGTTGACATTTCACAACCTTTGAAACTTTTTGAGTTTTTTGGTTGCTTAATTATATGCATTTACAAGCTATTTAGGCACAGAAATCACACAAGCATTATGAATTCATTTTCTTGCATTGACAAAATTTGCAAACTAGACAGGTCATCTTACTTCCTGTTTTTGCATCATTGTAGCATATTTTACCTTCATTTAGTTGCAGTGCATCAATCACAAACTAAGTTACCGGTTTGGGTTCGGGCACCAATTCAGGTTCGAAGAACCCGGTATGCCGGTATGGCAAAATTTTGAAAAGGGGTTTGGGTTCGTTTGGGTTCGTTAGTACAAAAACATGTAAATTATATATATATGCAGCCTATAAGCATGAATTAAGATTAGCATGTCACATAGCATCATATAAACAACAAAACTAACATAAACTTGTAATCATAGCATCATGATCATACCATAACAGCATCATATACATCAAGTTTAATATCAAAATGACAAAATATTCAAGTATCATTGTTTCAACTTTCAACAATTTAAAGTTTGATCATCAAATGAATTCTCTAATGGGGGTTTGGGGCAACGCCCCCAACAGGGTCAAGGGGCAGCGCCCCTTGCAGGGGTCAAGGGGCTTGAGACATAGGGTCATTTTAATTTTTTATGTGGTGGAATTCAAAAAAAAAAAATTGCAAAAAAAAAATCCATTTTTGGGCTGTCAGACCCCTGGGTTCGACTTGGGTCCTCTTGGGTTCGACCCTGGGTCCTCTTGGGTTCACCTTGGTTCGAACCAGGCCTGTGAACCACGAACCCTCTCCTAACCACAGGCGAACCGGACCCGAACCCCGAACCAGGACCGTACCGGACCAGTACCAGGGGTCTAGGGGGCCGAACCCGGTAACTCAGATCACAGACATACATATCTTTTGCATACTAAAAAGATGCAGTGATAGATTGCTGTTTTGCTTGTAATAATGACTTTTATAGTCTTTGGCTTGGACTATGCTTTCTTGCATCTTGTTAAGACTGTCATTAGCTTTCTTTGGGTCTTGATGTTCCATTCTAAATTATAGTACATTACCAGATTTGCTGACTTCAAAGGTTAATCATAATTTACCTTACTTCTACCATAGTTTATATACCGGTTAGCTTGGAAGTTGTTCCAAACTAATTTCTAGGTTTTTCTAGGATTGGATCACCGATATCATATAAAAATATAAAAACTAAAACACACCAATTACATCCCCCATCTTTCTTTATGATTAATTAATCCTGGGTTGCTTTCTGGTTGAATGAACCAAGGGCATAGTTAATTATGTCTTTTTGTTTTACTTTCTTAATTGGGTTCACAATTTAGCATATAATAAGAAGAATTGTTTCTATTTCTTCAGCTTACATGTTTGGTTTGTAGTTTGTCCAAGTGTTATCCTTCATTTCTTTAATTGATAAATGGAGGATTTTATTAGAAAACCTCACCCAAAAACAAAAAATAACAAGCTTACATCATGTCCCCATGTGCCAAAGCCTAGACACTTTGCCGACAGCCAAAATAAGACAAAAGAACCAGAACCTCAGATGGTTACAAACTCAAAACATACTTACATCCAAAGGTGGCAAAAAGTTTATTTTATGAGGCCAACTACATGCAGGCCAATGGCCAACCCAAAAAAAAATATTTATCCATATCTTATAGAAGGAGGCAGTAAAAGGATGATCCTATTAGACTGCTTTGGTATTTTGTCATTGATGTCACATTCAAAGACTCATACCTGTACACGTCTCTATGTTGGTTCCAATCACAAATTAACAGTCATATGCAAACACAGAAAGATCAGGATTATTAGTCATGTCCTGTCACCCAATGTTGACGAGAATAATCATTATGTTATGTTGGTATATTATGTTTATGTTGTCGTCGGTAATAATGAGTTACGGCGGTCAGTTAGTTAGCCGACGGGTAGGTAGTTGGAATCGCGACGGTTGTGTCGCACCCCTTCGGCTGTCATATATTGTACCACCTCCGGGTGTTGGAGGACATGTAATGTTGACGACAGATTATAATATGAACATCTTTTGACATTAATGGCAAGCTTATTCTGGTACTTCTTTTGTATTTGCATTGTGCATTGCTGTTCGATTTCTGTATTCTTCCTGTTTACCCAGTGAGGTAAACATTTGGCGCCGTTGCCGAAATTATTTCGGGAGGGACGGGAATATACTACATGGCACAGGGATAATGGGACAACCATTGCCCGAGGGGACGAGCAGTAACCCTGACGAGGATCACCAAGAACTGTTCGAAGGAGAATAAGCACTCACAAAAGATTTCTCTTGCATCCTTCAAGCGGCCATCGAAACACACGTACGGAGGGAAGCCACCATTGAGGCTGTTCCAGAGGATGCTGTGTGGAGCGCGCTTGGTGTAAGCCCGGCGGTGAATCGGTTAATGAGCAGTTTGCCTAACCTTCTGGCTCAAGCATTTTTGGCTCTTCAAAACCGCAGAGAAGACACCTACCGTGAGAACCGACGACAGCAAATCTTACGAGAATTTCATGAGCGCCAGGATGACGGACGTAGGGAAGACCGACGAAGGACAAATAATCCTTAAATTGTGAAGGGAGAGAAATAAAGAACACTGTTAGAAGCAGAAGAATTATGTTGATTGTATACAAAAGAATGAATTAATAAAGACGTGTGGTGTTTTGGTTTATGTGTTGTGAAACATGAAATTGTACCACAATTAATGCCCAATTTATTGAATAAAGACAGAAATAAGAAATTAGAAACCGACGAGTGGGAGGCTGCGCAGAAGGCTTTGATTCTGGAACAACGTGTAGAACGTAGACGGAGGCTGAGGCAACTTGCCGAAGGACGACCTGCCGAAGGGTTGCCCGAAGGGAACCAAGGAGGTGTCACAGAAGGTGCAGAAGCCGAGGGGAATTTCTACGCGTCGCCAGACTACTGTAGAGCGAGAAGCCTCGAAGAGTTTCTGGAGGAAACTAGGTTACGGAGAGAACTAGTTGAAGAGACTCGAGATCGGTTCAAAAACTTATCTCTCACGCCACAAAGGGAGGATCACCAAAGGGAGCCCGGCACGGGTGACGGCGAAGGGGGAGCTAACCGCACGGTAGTCGCTCTCACGCCACAAAGGGAGGATCACCGAAGGGAGCCGGGCATGGGTGACGGTGAAGGGGAAGCTAACCGCACGGTAGTTGCTCTCGCGCCACAAAGGGAGGATCACCGAAGGGAGCCGGGCACGGGTGACGGCGAAGGGGAAGCTAACCGCACGGTAGGTACAAGGCAGAACACCGTACCTTTGGTCACCACCACAAGAGACATCAGCGGCATCGGAGGGAGCAGCGCCGGAGGGCAGACACGGCCACAACCACCTCCAAGTGGACGACTTCCATCAATGGCGACCAAACAGAAGTTGCCCAAATTCAACGGGGATAGCAAAGATGATCCCGCACAGCATTGCCATACCTACGAAACCATCTGGACAGCCAACGGGGTGACTGACCAGGATGAATGGATGAAGCAGTTTCCCGCCACACTGAGAGGAGTGGCTATTGACTGGTATTCAGACTTGGATAAAACCGGGGTAACTACGTGGGATGAATTGAAGAAAGCATTCGAGAAGGAATTTCGGCTTCTCCGAGATGATAATGAGATCGTCTCCGAAATCTATGGAACAAAGCAAGGAAAGAAGGAGACCGTACGGGCATATGGCCGCCGGCTAAAGGAATTAGTCGGAAAGATGGAAAGCCAACCGGCTGATGGCTTAAAGAAGCGGTGGTTTGTCGAGGGTTTGAACCCTAAGCTACGACGAAAGATGAAAATTGTGCCTCCGACATCCTACGATGATGCATACAACCGGGCCATGGACTTGGAAAGTGAAAATAAGACGGCCAAAAAGAAGAAGAATAGATCTTCGTCATCCTCTGAAGATGATACGTCGGAAGAAGAGAGTAGCAGTGATGAGAAGCCGAAGAAGAAAGTCACGGCCCTTCAAAAGGATATGGAACGGATGTTAAAAGAGTTTAAGACAATGAAGGGGACCACAAGCAAGGATGATGAACTGTGGTGCATGGATTGTAAGGAGAGCGGCCACACAAAGGGTGCCTGTCCCAAGAAGGCATTCTGTGACATCTGCCAGATCATGGGACATTCTACGAAGGAATGCCCATACAATCTGAAGGCACGTAACCAGCAAGTGCTCTTTGCACATGAGCAGCCCTCCACATCGGATTCAAACAATAATGCATCTTCCGGAGGCTACCGAGGAAACCGACGAGGCGGACGGGGGAATAATAATAATTCCACCAGAAATAGGATCCAATACGATGCGAAGGGACGCCCGATGATTCAATGTAGGGCTTGCAATCAATGGGGTCATTACGCACGAGAGTGTAATAACAATGACACCGCTCAAAAGCTATGTCGGTGGTGTGGCCCCGGTGACCATGAAGATGCCGATTGTCCGAAGTCTGGCGTAGGGGCCAATCTGATTGATATCGAAGGCAACACACGGGGTAAAGAAGCCATCCTTGCTCTTACCCGAGGGCAGGCAAAGGAAGCCCGATACCCCCATCCCCGCACGGAGAAGCAGAGAATGACGGAGGCAAGGGAGGAAATAGAAAGGGCCATGAAAGCCCAACGGGGAGAGACACACGAGTCATCTGGACCCTACTGCACAGACGCGAGAGGAACATTGTACGGCAGATGCTCCAAATGGAGGTACCTGTGAAACTGGAAGACCTCCTACACACCATACCGCAATTGGGGACAATGTTGTTGGGCACAAAGGTTGATAAACCCAAACCGCGAGACATGGACGCTCCCATACTAGGAAGCTCGGCAACAAATCCAGTTGTACTTACCGTCAACAATGGCTGACACCTACCCGTGGTGGAGATGGGCATCCTGGGCACCATCCTGACGGATACTATAGTAGACGGCAGTTCCGGAGTAAATGTCCTTCCGGAGGACACATGGAAAAAGCTAGGAAAGCCCACTTTGTGGCCACCTACGTTTAATCTGCTAGGTGCAGACCAGCACGGGATTAAACCCCTCGGCATGTTGATGGCACAGCAAGTCACCGTGGGTGCACAACCTTTTGTACTCGACTTCGTGGTCATTCCATTGAAACAGAAAGGGTATGACGCCATACTTGGAAGAGGATGGTTAGTGGTAGCGAAAGCAAACCACAACTGGAAACGAAATACACTCTCGATGGAGAGCGGAGGCAAGAAATTCACTATTGATCTCCGAACGCAGTTGGTGAGCGAGGAACTTGCCCCTTCCTCGGGATCTGAATCCGAGAGGGAAAATGACCCACGAGACGAAGGGAGAGAGGGGATGGACCCAGATGCCGAAGGCATATTAAAAATCAGAGGTTGCTGTTCGGAGGATGACACAGATTCACTAAATGGATTGTTCCACTGGCAGCAGGAGGACTATGAGATGTTCTCACCCTCCTGTAACGTATTAAGCGTCGAAGTAGAGGAACCAGAGCAACCAATAGAGGTGTACTTGCCAGAATACAAAGAATATTGGAAGGGAGACACCCCAAACCCTGGCGACGTAGATAATCCGAAGAGTGTTGGCAACGATTGGAACCCTATGTGGAAGACCGCAGTCTTCAAAATCTTCATTATTCTTCTTCTTATGTACGGGAAGGAGACCATGGTTCCTGTAGAATTTGTGGTTCCAGGTCTTCGGATGGCCATGGAAAATAAACTTGCCACCGATAGGTTCAAATTGAAACCCTACCACGAGAAGCGCGTAGGGGACCCGAGAGGCCGGAAGGACACCCGGGAGTCCGGAGGGGGACCCGAGAGGATGGAAGGGGCCCCTGAGAGGCCGGGCAGGCGACTCGCCAGGCACAAGACCAAAACGGGAGACTCTCGGGCGAGGCAAACCGAGAAGGATGAAGGGCGATCCCAAAGACAGGGGACCCGAGCCGAAGACTCTCTAGACAACTAAATTAGGAAATCGAAAAGAAAAAGAAAAAAGAAAAAAAAAAAAAAGAGAGAGAGTACCGTATGGCCGTACGAATCCGTACGGCAGGTGACCGTACGGCTGAAAATTTATATAAAAAAATTTAAAAAAGAAAGTGGCCACCGTACGGTGGGACCACCGTACGGTGGCATCACCGTACGGTGGAACCACCGTGCGGTGGCATCACCGTACGGTGGAACCACCGTGCGGTGGAACCACCGTGCAGTGGGACCACCGACGATGGCACCACCGACGGTGGAACCACCGTGCGGTAGGACCACCGACGGTGACACCACCGTGCGGTGGAGCCACCGACGGTGGAACCATCGTGCGGTGGAGCCACCGACGGTGACACCACCAACGGTGGAACCACCGTCCATGGAACCATCGTGCGGTGATCACACCGACGGTGGGGCCACCAAAGGTGGTCATCACAAGCAGCCGCGAAAGATTAAAACACCGCCGACGAAGGATAAAACACCCCCGCGCAACATAGAAGCCGCACAACGCCAAACACCGTCGAAGGCACATCACTGCACAGCAAGGGATAAAGGAGGAGGAAGACGCACCGCACGGCCCGATCAGGGAGGTTGTATGGCCGGGGTGCCATCGAGGATATTACAGTGCAAAAAAAAAAAAAGAAAACGATGACGACCAAATTTAAAATGATTCGTTGGAGTTTGAAGCCAGTTTCCTGAAATTCAAAGTGGAGAAGAAGGGTTTTTGGCATCTTAAAATATCACAGAAATGCTGTGCGCCATGGACTTTCGTATGGTTTTGAGGGTTGTAAATTGGTGTTGGCGGCGGGGGCGCTGCCCCTCAACCCCGCCCTGTACTGCCCCTCGACCCCGCTGGGGGCGCTGCCCCCAGACCCCCAGTTTATTTTGAGCTACAAAAGACCATGGGAAGTGTTGTGGTTGTCCGTATCGTGCGAAAGAAGCCCACAGCTAAGCATTGGCAGGGAAGCCATAAGCCGTAGAGGGAGACGGTTTGGAGGTTGCGAACAAACAGAGTTTGAGGGAAGGCATTGCAGGTCCGCGCAGTTGTATGACACCAAGGAGTTATTCAGTTCAGTTTTTAGCCTTTGGGGAGTGTGATGGAGGATTTGAGGTGGCTCCTAGCATTTGTGCCAACGGATTGTGGCCACCTCCAAGTATGACTGGTACGCTTTGAGGAACTCGGAGTATGTCTCGGCTGGACGTGAGGTTGCCTTGGTGGATGCACAGAGGGCTCGGGAGGAGCTGACCACCAGGTTGGAGGCAATAGTCGCGTGAGACTTAGTTCAGCGTACCCAGGAGTTGGATGCCGAGAGAGCAGCACGGGTGGCTATCGAGGACAAATTGGCTAGGGAGACAGAATCATTTGAGTAGCAGTTGGTGGAAGCTGAGACTGAAAAACGTGTTTTGCCGACAAGTTTGGGTTAGGCCCAGGAGAACTGTGATGGCAAAGGAAGCAATATTGGTGAAATCCGCACTTGAGCATCAGATGGTAGCAGAAAAGGGTTTTCAGGCGAGGACACAGCAAGTGTATAAGATCCCGACCCGACTGGCGTCAGTAGTTCCTGTCGTTCATCTCTATTTTGTATTAAGTCGTCGGAGTCGACTTCTTTTCTTGGGGGGGATGATGTTGACGGGAATAATCATTATGTTATGTTGGTATATTATGTTTATGTTGTCGTCGGTAATAATGAGTTACGGCGGTCAGTTAGTTAGCCGATGGGTAGGTAGTTGGAGTCGCGACGGTTGTGTCGCACCCCTTCGGCTGTCATATATTGTACCACCTCCGGGTGTTGGAGGACATGTAATGTTGACGACAGATTATAATATGAACATCTTTTGACATTAATGGCAAGCTTATTCTGGTACTTCTTTTGTATTTGCATTGTGCATTGCTGTTCGATTTCTGTATTCTTCCTGTTTACCCAGTGAGGTAAACACCCAATACCCGTGAAATGGCATGTGTCATTGATAGCATATATCAGACAGACAAAACAAAAATAGAAGGAAGGAAATAAGACAAGTTTCATCATCACCATCCATTGATGCTATCACTTTGTATCTCAGAATGAACAGATTGTATTGCTGCGGAACTAATGATCTGTGTTTGATCAGGGAACTATGAAGATCTTGTTTTGATCTGTTCTTGCACGTATAGTTACCATGGACTCGCTTTTATTTTTTGTGTGCTACACTCTTTTATCGAAGACAAGTAACTTTTGTATTGTTACCATTGATAAAAATAATATACAGATTTCTTCTTGTTACAAGGTGGTTGGATGGAAGTTTTAAAACTTCCTAGCCAAATCTAACTTCCAAGTCAGTTATTGGTTACTTACGGTTGTGATTGGAAGTTTTGAAACAAGTTATTCTCTTGTAGTAATAGAGAGACAGGTCTATATATTTTTTAAGGTGGTGTGTTAGATATCTTGTTTTAGACAAGACCTCAATGTATATATGCTATTGAAAAGAAGAGCAGCAGTGTTATAAATTGTGAAGTAAGAGTTCAATGAAGGACACTTGTGAATGAGAGATGTTGTCATAACAGAGGGTTCTGTAAGTGCTGTAAATGAGTACACACAGTCAATAACTATCCTTGCAGTGCTGAGAATCAGGTATAACAGATTTGTCAAATCTTTTTGAGTTGTTTTAAAGTTGAATAATAGTTTGCAAATCAGTTCAGTGAGATGTATGGTTCAGATCAGTGAAAGGGGGTGCTAATAATAATTTGTGTTTCAGATCATACTTGCAGTAATATATTCACTTTGTTGGCACTTAGTTTGCAGATCTAGATAAAGTTCAGATCAGAGATAAGTTTCAGATCAAACACAACTTTGTTTGCAGTCTAACATATCATTATTTAAGACAGCATATTCTTTTAAGACTCATATATATGTTTCTACTTCAACATTATCACAGTTTCCCCATCAGTTTCAGATCAATTCAATTTTGCAGGTTGATGTTGAAGGTTGACAGTGTTCTGGAGAAATTTTGCAGGTCTTTGTGATTAAGAAGTGCAACATTACACAGTTCATCTGAAGGGTGCAGATAATCAGATTGTAAAAGTCTATTTTATGTAGTTACAACTGAAGTTGAGATCGGCAATATTTTGTAATTGTTTTGTTCATAGACTTGGTGCTTTAAGAGGATTGAGTTGGTGCTCAAACAGTTGAATTGTGATTCTAAAGAGTTGGTGCTCTTAGAAGAGGGGTTTGGTGACTCCTTAGGGTTGGTGCCCTTAAACATTGTAATTGAGTTATTCATGAGGCTGGATTAGGACAGTAGATCCTAGCAGCGTTTCTCACCATGATTTTTCCCATCCTAGGTTTCCACATAGATCTTCTGCATTGTCTTTATTGTGCGATTGCATCTCTTTCTGGTTTCAGTTTCAATTCCTTTCAGTTTTAAAATTGAAGTTTCAAAAAGCTCATTAAAGGTTTAAATTGTTAAGGATCAAAAGTTTGTAATGTCCCCTTTGTAGCATTCATAGCATGATGTTGTCGTTAGCCTATTTCCCCATGGTTTTGTAGACTAACCAGGACAGTAAAGGGACTTAGAGGCCATTTGGCTTAGACAGTTTTAGCTGCATGACATTCTGAGGGGTTTTGAGGCAGTTTTGGGCACACTTGCTATTTATAGTAAGTCATTCTGGACATGGTTGGACATCCAGTGGCAGTGACATGTTGATGGCAAATTGTTTAAAATCAACAAGAAGATTTATTTATCATTGATATGATTTATTATGCATTAATATAGTTATTTTATAAAGATAAATTTAATTATTTAACTTTATTAATGCATAGATTATAGTTGTGGAAAATATTTAAAAAAAAGAGCTCCCCTTTATTCTATAGTACATCGGAGACTGGGGACTTAAATTTAAGGAAAATCATGTTACATGGTATGGGGAATATTAAAGAAAAAGAAACCGTGATAAAATAGGGGGGCAAAAAGAAATCACGAGAAAATAGAGGCAAAAATGAAAAATCCCAAAATTATAGGAAAGGGCAAAAAGGGTGATTTTGTTTATCCCACATCGACAAGAGAAGTGAATGAGCTCTTAGAAAGGGGTTATAAAAGAGATTGAAGAGTCCTCTTTCAGCACGCTTGAATGTGATTAATATTATGTTGTTAGATTTCTTGGAAATCTGATTATTGGGCTTGGAGGACGAAATCCCTCTATGCTAGCATTCTCTTCGCTTTTGAAAGACGCAGTCAGGAGGATTTGGATTTGGGCTTCAAGATAAATCAGAAGTTTGTGGTAGTCGCGGAAGCTAATATTCAATGCCAGGAAGGATTCGATTGGAGGATTTGAGGATAGATTAATGGTTGTTCATTGTGAATGATCTGCTGGTGTTAATTCACATATTTTGGGAGTTTATTGCAAATCGTACAGGGCTAGAAGTGTGCTATACGAAGCTGGAATGTGAAGATGCAGGGTTTGTAACGCTGTTAATGTACTCAAATTTTATTATTAGACCTGGAGCAGCAATTCAGTATGCAAAATATTGTAATATTTTCATTGTGTGTGGGGAACTAAGTTGTCGTTTGTTGTTAATGTTTCCAGAACTATGGAGTTAGAATAAACGATGCATTTGGCTCAATCTTGTTGAAGTTAATATAGCAATCTGCAATATCAATATTTGTGTTATGTTCAAGTATGTTTTTTCTTTCTAAATCCCATTCAATCAACTATAAACTGAAAACAAATCAGAAAACTAATCAATAAGAAAATCAGAAAATCAGTCCTAAAGATGGATGCATGCCAAGTGTTTGACATAATGTCAAACCACACAAAGTGAAAACACAAGTGCAGAAAGGACAGGGGTGCTTACAGTGGGTTCAAAGCAAAAAATCCTGCCATCCTTAAGGGTACTAGAATGTACAAACAATGACATGTCTGGTTTTGATCAGCAACCTTTCACTCACCATTATAACACTAGAAGGAACAAAGCAGTATTAAATACAGGTCCAGAGGAACAAGGGGTTCTGGAAGAACACAGAGCTACAAGAGAACAGAACATTGACAATATGGGTGAGAGAAGAGACCCAAGTGAGGAGAGATTTTTCAATATGATGGAAAGATTCATGCAAGGGCAGCGACAGGCAAATTAGAGAGCACAGGAAGTTGGAACAGAACCAGCGAATGGACTTGTTGTTACAGATGATGGCTAGGCAATTGGGTGTTAATATTAATGCTAATGATGGATGTGGAAACGATGGGGAACAATGGAGGTAATAATGGTAGACAAAATGGAAATGGACAAAATGGAAATGGGGGTAACAGAGGGGGAAAGATGGACAACAACTTTGGACATATAGCTCAACCCACTAGAACGGTGAGCTCTAGACCTCTTCTACCTACCTTCCCACCTAGGGCACCATCACAGCCTGTGAATGACCCTCAGATCATCGACTTACAAGATCATTTAGAAGAGATTGGGAGAGTGGACACGATTTTCAGGCAGCTATATCTCTACGAGATTATATTGATGTGAGGATGAGACACATGCATCGTGCAGGAGACAAGAACCAAAACTTTGAGTTACAGAAGAAAGTAGGGAAGTTGTCTCTACCGTATTTTGATGCTTCTGGGAAGATTACAGCACGAGCTTGGGTTCAAAAGGTGGATACTTATCTTCATCTTAATCCTATGCTTGAAGAAGAAGCCATTAAATATGCTGCTATACACCTCGATGGAGTTGCACATGAGTGGTGGCACCATGGCATGGTGACTATGGGACATGATCAAATCACTTCCCATGTTGAGTTTACAGAACAATTAATAGAAAGATTTGATAGGAAGGATCCAAAACTACATTTCAAGGAGTTGGCACAGTTGAAACAATGGGGACCACTGGAGAACTATATCTCAGAGTTCCAGAGACTCGGTATTAGTTACAGACTTATCACAGAGGAGGCTCATGGTGCTTTTCATGGATGGGTTGGCTGATCCATTGAAAGGGTGGATTAAGGCCCTCAATCCACCTACACTACAGGAGACCATTAAGAAGGCCAGGGACATGGAGGCTTCTAGCTCAAAAAGCCGATTTCAGTCTAAGAGTTTTCCACAAAAAAAAGAAAAGGACAAGAAACATAGTAATTCACACCCACCACGGACAGATACAAGGAGACTTGACAGTGATCAGTTGAATGATCTCAGAAGAAAGAAACTTTGTTTTCATTGCAGAGAGCCATGGGACCCTTCACATAAGTGTACTATTAAAGCGAAGGCAAAACAATTAGAGTATTTTTCTACTAAAGAATTAACTTCAGAAGAGTCAGAACAACAGTCCGATTCAGAAAGTAGTGATGAAGAAGATATTATAGCATAAGAGGATGGAGAAGATAAAACCCTGGCATGACTTACCAATACTGAACTGTCAATAACCTTCAAGGTAAGAGGTGTGATACAGGGGCAGCGAGTGGTCTAATTGATAGACACAGGAGCCACCCACAATTTCATTGATGAAAGCTTCATGAAGAAGCAAGGACTTCAGACAGAGGAGCATGAGGGGTTCCGAATGATGGTTTCTAATGGACACAAGATTCTCAGTACTTGGATGATTCCTGATCTTCATATGCGGACGGGAGACTATGACATGGTAGACAAGTTCTATGGAGTTGATATGGGAGATTATGATGTCATCCTGGGCATGACATGGATGAGATCTCTAGTGGAGTTCACCTTCAATCTGGAAAAATTGGAAATGAGATTTGAGCATCTGGGTCGGAAAGTGGTTCTTAGAGGATTATCAGATGGGGGACTCAGAGTAGTCTTACTTAAGAGGATGGAACGTTTGATAGACATGACCAAGTGGAGTGGGCAGCAGAATGTATGATCATGCCTACAGTTACAGAGCAGTAGCTTAAGGAGTACCATCCAGACATTTGGAAGGTCATATCCAAACATACAAAGATGTTTGGAAGCATTCCACCAGGTGTTCCTCCAGAGAGGAATAGAGCATGTGATTGAATTGGAGGAGGGGGCAAAGCCTATAATTGCCACCCCCTATCGTCATCCTAAGGTGCATAAGGATGAGATTGAGAAGGCGATAAAGGAGTTGCTGGAGATGGGGCACATTATGCCTAGCAAAAGTTCATTTGCTTCAGCAGTGGTTCTAGTAAAGAAAAAAGATGAAACAATGTGTATGTGCATAGATTACAGGGTTCTCAACAAAAAGACAATCAAGAACGAGTACCCCATTCTGAGAATAGATGAGTTGATAGATGAGTTACATGGTGCATGTTACTTCTCGAAGATAGACTTGTGCTCTGGGTACCATCAGATTAGGATGAGAGCAAAGGATATAGAGAAGACAGCCTTCAAGTGCCATTATGGCCACTTTGAGTTTTTGGTTATGCCATTCGGGCTAACCAACGCTCCAGCTACCTTTCAGAGTTGTATGAACCAGGTGTTCAGGAGACAGTTAAGGAAATTTGTGCTTATGTTTTTTGATGATATCTTGATATACAGTAGGACACGGGAAGAGCACTTACAACACTTGGAGGAGGTATTGCTTATACTTGAGAGTGAGTCCCTTTATGCCAAAGAATCTAAATGTGAATTTGGCATGACAGAGTTATTGTACCTTGGGCACATCATTAGTGCAAACGGAGTGAGGGTGGACCCAGATAAAATCAAAGCTATAGTACAGATGGAGTGAGGGTGGACCCAGATAAAATCAGAGCTATAGTTGAGTGGCCTACTCCTACTAATCTTACCCAACTCAAGGGGTTCTTTGGTCTATGTGGATTCTATTGGAGGTTTGTGAAGGGGTTCTCACAGATAGCAACTCCACTTACGGATTTCACCAAGAAGGGAGCCTTTGTATGGACAGAGACAGCTCATAAGTGCTTCGAGCACTTCAAACAGTTGATGACATCTTGTCCAGTATTAGCACTTCCAAACTTCAAACCATTCGAGCTTCCATGTGATGCATCTAAAGATGGGGTGGTGTTGTGACCTTTTTCACACATCGCCCCATTGCTACTGGGGACCCTTTGATTTTCCTGCGTTCTAGGGTTTTGTTAGTGTCCTGTGACCTTTTGTTGCAGTTTCACCAAGCCTTGTCTAGTTCAGAGCATTTCAGGCCCTGACGATTGAAAGTTAGTTTTTGCAAGTTATGTGATTCTGAAGTGTGAACACCACCAGAGTGCTTAGAAAGGCCAAAGGATGAAGATCACAATTGATTTGGACGAATTTGGACAACTTTCTATTTTTAGAAAGTTTGTTTTTTTGTTTTTTCCTATTTTTTAGGAAGTTTCGTTTTTGGCATTTTCAGCCCGATCCCCGGTATGGCTATTTTTAGAAAGTTTTTCCTATTTTTTAGGGATGTCTGCTTTTTGCTTTTTCGGGATGCAAACCTAGGGTTTACACTTGCACCACTAACCTGCTTCAACCGGAATTCGAAAATTCCAAGTTTTGACCTAAAAAAGCTAAATCCCTAGAGTTTAGGCTTTTTTGCTTTTTCGGGATGCAAACTTAGGGTTTACACTTGTACCACTGACCAGCTTCGACCGGAACTCGAAAATTCCAAGTTTCGACCTAAAAAGCTAAATCCCTAGATTTTAGGCTTTTTGCTGCTTCAAATGATCCACCTAGGCATGGATTTCAAATTTCAAGTTAATCCGAATAAATTAGACTAAACTGTGAAATTTTGAAATTTCTCTGAAAATTATTCTAAGTCTGGCTAACAAGGGTTTTGAAGTATTTTTGCAGGTTCAAACCCCACCACAATGTAATAGAGGCCATGAAGGAGCCTTGCCTGAAGTCCGCCATGCCTTAGGAGGCTGTGTGGGTGCTCACCTCAAAGTCCGCCATGCCTTTGGGGGTCACATGGGTGCTAAGCCAGAAGTCCGCCATGTGTTGAAGAGGCCATGATGGCCAGCACTCTAAAGTCCGCCCATGAGGGGATGTGTTGAAGACCGCCTTACATGGAGCAGCCATCAAAGTCCGCCATGTATGCATTGGAAGCCATGTAGGGGACACCACCAAAGTCCGCCCAAGCAAGAGGGACCTTCAAAGTCCGCCCCAATGCCTTCGCCAAATTTTCACCTTAATGGAGGCCATGAAGGTGCCTTAGCCAAGTCCGCCATGCATTTGGAGGTCATGTGGGAGCTAACAACAAAGTCTACCCAAGCATGCCAAGTGATGGAGAAGCCTAGCCTAAAGTCCGCCATAGGCTAGAGAGGTCATGTGGGAGCTAACAACAAAGTCCGCCCAAGCTTGCCAAGTGTTGGGAGCAACCTCCAAAGTCCGCCATAGGCTAGGAGAGATGCCTAAAGTCTGCCATAGGCTAGGAGGGTCCTGAGGAGAGGTCACCAAAGTCCACCCAAGGTGGGAGAGAAGTCTAAAGTCCGCCATAGGCTAGAGAAGTCATGTGGGATAAATGTCTAAACTCCGCCCTAGGCCATACTGGAGATGTGTTCAAAGTCCGCCCAAGATCTTCACAAGGGGGAGAGGCCACCAAAGTCCGCCCAGAGTAAGAAAGCCATAGAAGAGCCAAGTCTGAGGTCCGCCATACCTTGGAGAGGTATCCAAAGTCCGCCAAAATTTGAAGAAGATGGAGATAAAATTTGAAAAATCCACCTACACAAGGAAGGTCAAACAAAGTCAACATGATGTCACAAAATCCATAGAGATTTCAAAATTAAATCCAAAATGAAGAAAATATCTAGGGATTATTGAATATCTTCAAAATAAATCCAAAGTGGAGAGTTTTTTTTGAGGAAAAGAATATTGAAGGAATATTGGAAAATTATTGAGATATTAATTCAAAATGGAAAGTTTTTGAAAGGGAATATTGGAGAATTGATGAATATCTTCAAACTTGATTCAAAATGGAAAGATTTTTTTGGAAGGGAATATTGGAGGATTGATGAATATCTTCAAACTTAAATCAAAATGGAAAGTTTTTTTTAAGAATTAGAAGTATGAGTTGGATGATTTTAGGGGTTTTGCTTGAAGATTTAACCTTGTCTACAAATACTTCATTATCAACTTCATTATTACACCAAGAAGTTCAAAATTACTAAGGAGAGCTTAGTAAAGTATGTCAGTTTGAAGATCATCTGGAGAAAATTCTAGATATTGCTGGAAGTGGGATAATATTTTTTTGGCAGAAGGTTTACAAATTTCTGGAGAAGGGCAACTAGTACGAGGAAGAATCCTCCAAACTTTTCTGAATTTTCTGAAAATTTTGGAGAAAATTCTAGCCTTACTCCTATCCAAGTCAGAGGTGAAATTAAAATTGTGAATTTTCTGAATATTTTCCAGAATTTAATAAATGATTTTTTCGAAAATTTTGGAGGAAGAAAATCATTTTTTTTTGGCTATGTGAAATTTTTTTGAAAGTTTTGACACGTGGTAACCACAACCAACCTTAAGACTGAGGGTTTTAAGGTGAAAATTCAATTTTTATGGCTAAGTATGAGAATAAAAAAAGGAAAATTTTCCAACACTTAGCCATTTCGCAGCCCTGTTATTTTCAAAACTCTACAAATCCTTTCCTAACTTTAAAATTTCCATTGTTTGCCTGCAGGCCTTATACATTATGAAATTCCAGGTAGACAAAGCTGCTCCTCCAGAGTCGAGGATGACTTCAAAGTGGAAGAACATCAGCGACACCAACCTCGGGCACATCAATCTGAGGGAGTTTAAGAAGCGAATGTTTGGTCTGGACAACCTTGTGCCTACCACCATTGCGCGAAAAATGATGAAGAGTGGTATCGTGCACATTGTTGGCTTCCTCCCCACCATGCAGTGCAATGAACTAGTAGTCGAATGTGCCAAACACTACAACCCCATCAATAAGGATATTGTTGCACCTGATGGAAGAGTGTTGGCAAATGTCAACGATGAGGCCATCAGAGAGGCTTTCAAGATCCCTGAGTACCACAACGTAGTATATATGACAAAGGACGAAGTTGACAATCTGTACCACGACCACCTAGAGGAATATGATGCCATAGTTAACCATTCCTGGCTAGACAAGCCGAGGAAGGGCGCCTCCAAACTCCAGAGAAAGAGCCTAGCGTGAGCATACTTCAAGGAGGACATTGGGGACATGATTGTCTTGCTCAATAGAATAATAGGAAATCCTCAGGGAGCTCCATTCGAACCCTGGATGTATTATTTCATTAATGAAATAATCAATGGAGTAAAAATGATAGACTGGGCCCGTATGATCAGCGACAACCTAGACAGCCAGCTAAGGAATCTGGAAGCGAATAGGACTTTCTTCATGAGTTCTTACTTGTTCTATTCTTTAGCCAGGACCTACAGGTACAGAGGTCTCACTTGTAGGGGAGAAGATGGGAACAAGGAGAACCAATTTCCAGTATATGATTTCTATCCCCAGCTCCACATGGAGGAGAAGTTCCATTTCAAAAGGGTGAATGATACCTTCCTGATGCACATTACCCGGACCCTTCAAGGTGGCCTACACCAGAGGCTCTCTCAAGAGTCTATGGACTTCATCGATCGGTTCGGGTGTTGGTACATCCAATATCCAAAGTTCACTTACCTCCGAATTCAGGGATTCTCTGGGCCTCCATACAAGCTTCCAGCTTACCCTATCAACCGAGTGGTGTTGCTCGAGGTTGTGAGACAACTGGAGGAGTATATAGTGATTCAAAGGGATAAGCAGAAGAAGGCAGGGACGTCCTCACTTACAATTGGTAATGGGCTGGAAACATGTCCATCATCACAAAGCTGCAGCCACCGCTAAGAAAGAACTGGCCTGGTATCCCTTCTATCAATACAAGGCAAGAAAGGATTTCGATCCATTCCATACGATAAAGACGATCGAAGGGACAACGTTTGAGCACAGACTGGATCTAGAAGACTACTGGGCTAATGCAGCCGATAGTTTTGAGATCCGGAAGAGGTTTTGGTCAAGAATTCCTTTGAGTATGGTGAGAGCAACGGAAGTATTCAAAGTTGCCGATCAGGTAGAAGAAAGCCTAGAACTTCAGCAGCCAAGTTTTGAAAAGATGAAGAATGAACCCTTAGTCTTGATAGATTGGACAGAGGGAGAAAAATCAGATCTAGCAGACCTCATGAGGTCGGTGGTTGAGTACTCAAGGAGGTGGGCGTCTGAAAAGACAAAACAGTTGAAGGCCAAAGGTGTGACTTTAACTAATGAATTAATGGGAGTAGATGATACTCTGTCCGTCAATCCTTGTACCTGCACCGGTGATGCTCGGAATCCAGAAAGTGTTGGGTCTCGAAAGAGGAAGGAGTTGGGTGGAAGCTCCACAAAGGTCACAGAGAAAAGGGTTGTAGGTGAGAGAAGAGAATCCAGCGAAAGTCACTCCATCCTAAGTGCTGCTTCCATTGCGCCTGATCAGAGTACAATTGGGGAGCAAGAGATGAACATCTGTGTGATTGATGATGAAGTAAGAGTGTTTTCCCAGCCAGTTGAGGAAGTGGTGGAGAAGGTCTTCCGAACTCCAGACAAGGGGCAGATTGAAGCCCCTACAATCTTCTTGGATGGCATACCAGCGAACCCAGGAGAGGCAGATGATGAGTTTGATCGGAACACTGTAGAACAATCAACCATTCCAAATTGGCTGAGAGCAAGGATAAAGGCCAAGGTTCCCAAGGAGGCCCACTCAACCGAGGAGGTCACCGCAGCATTCCTGGAGAAGGTGAATGAACCCACTATAGCTAAACCGCCCAAACCAGCAAGGAAGTTTTCCCTAATTCAGAGAGACAGTGCCGGATTCAGGACAGTTCAAATAGCGGTGCCCAAAGAAGGGAAGACTAGGGACAACGTCACCGCAGATGATTACAAGGTTACCACCATAGAGATGGATAAGCCTACCCAGGATCAAGAGATCCAATATTTTGATACTCCTACAACGTTCTAAAGACGAGGCTGGCTCATGAAAAGGAAAAGAGGAAGAAAGTGGAAGAAGAGAACCAACAGTGGAAGAAGTATGTTCTCCATCTTACCAGCCCGCTCAACCATGAAGTCCCGACTACTCCACCACAGCCTCTTCAGCAGGGATCAATGAAGGACTATGATGATATGAAGGGATCGTACACTCAAGAAAAGGAGTGGATTTCAGACGCTTCGGTACATGCTGACACCTTGGTAGAAAACTTAGTATCGGCACATGAGGCAACTTCTTTGTTGATTGATTGTATCCAGGATCTAGCATCTAATTGGGAACAAGTGGATGAAATTCAGAATGAAATACTCCCTCACCTGAAGGTTATCCAAGGCATGTCAAAGAGGAGCTTAGTGGATGCAGGCATCATACAGATAGAAGACAGGTACGACTTCGGCACGTGGTACTATGCTCTGGTCACTCGGATTGAGGTTCTGAAGAAATCCGAGACCAAGTGTTTTGAGACAGAGGCAAGTGTTAGAGAGATCCTGGGCAAGGTTTTCCGTGTGGCGTCAGAGATCTGGAAGAAGGAAAGCCTAAGGGAGAAGCATTTACAAGCAGAGAACCTGAGAGCCAGGATTCAGGCGAGCTTCTTCCGAGATTCAGGGATGATTGACAAAGGCGATCTTTCGAAGATTGCGAACTTCCTCTCCATCGATGACAACTTCCTCACCCAAGCAGTGGAGTGGGAAGGCATCCTTGCCACATGCGCCAACAATGTAGACCTCATCAACTTCCAGATTGGCGGTTTGCCAAGTGTCACCATGGAGGAGGTCAAGCTCATTGTGTCCAGATACGTTGAATCTCTAAAAGAGGAAAGTGGCCACTCACCTCAGTAAAATTAACAGCTGCGCCACTTGTCACTCTTTCATTTGCTTGAACTGATAGTATTTCAGGAAACCCTAATTAGGGTTTAGGACTTTCAATCTTGGCCCTTGATCACTGTTTGATCTCGGCCATTCATTTATTTTTGAGAAACTATATAAGGTAGCCTCCTCTCATGTGAAAAGGGTGAGGTTTTTGATGTATTGTTGCTTAAGGTCATTTCCAGATAATATATTGCATGTGCGCTACTTTGTAATCTCTATTATTTGAATGATTTGCATGGTTTCAATTGCCTCGACATTTAGTTAAAATTAATCTAGATTTGCTTTCATTGTTGTTAATTTGAATGAAGGATTTGATAAGTATCAATTGATGGTGTGTCTCCGCTCATACTTTTGGTAAATGGATGATTTCCATTCTACCGTGCAAAGTTAGTCTGAGCCTATCTCCTGTGCATCCCAACATCTCGATCATAAGCACAACCCATTGAAGATTGCACCGGCCTTGTGTAGTTGTCCCTAGTGTGGCGAAGCAAGGCTTGGTTTCTCGAGAGCACCCAATTGACACCGTCTCCAGAATTCGTAGGATTAGATTAGCCTTCCTGAACTCTATCCCTTTTTCCCTTTCTTTTGAAAGTCTAAATCCCAGAAAATTCCAAAAAAAAAAAAGAAGAGCCTAAAACTGCTAAATCCATCTAAGTCCAGCAGTTCAAGATACTTGTCAAACGTAAGTCCCCCTTGAAATTTCAGCATACACTACCCAAGAAGCTATTCCACTAAAGTCGCTTGTTCGCACATATAGACCTTGGAATCAGTAGTGATTTTTCAGGAGAGGATAGAATACCTTCGGGTATCCTATCCTAATGTTTGGTAGATGATAAAACAGACACCAACAGGTGGGTGCAATCTTAATGCAGGAAAAGCATCCCTTTGCTTTTGAGGCTAAGGGGAGTAGAGAAGAGCTACTCTATATATGATAGGGAGATGTTGCCCATAATGCATGCATTGGCCAAATTCAGGTCTTATCTAGATGGGGGTTAAATATGTGATTAAAACAGATCATAACAGGATAAAATATTTTATGAGCCAGAGAGATCTTAAACGACAGGCAACAGAAGTGCATCACCAAACTACAAGTGTATTATTTTGACATCGAGTATGTCCAAGGGAAGAAGAATGTAGTGGCCGATACACTTTCTAGGAAACCGCATGTATGCTCCTTGGTTGAGATTTCAGCAAACTAGAAGGAGAAAATAATAGCTGAATATGTTGAGGATCAGTGGGCAACAGATTTGATAGAGGGATTTGTATAGGATGACAGATATGTGGCGGTTAATGACCTTATCCTATACAAGGATAGGATTTATTTGGCACCTTCGTCACACATCAAAGGTACTATCTTGAGGGCATTCCACGATGCACCTATGGTTGGACATTTCGGGTTCTTCAAAACATACCGGCAAATTCGTGAATGGTTTACTTGGAGAAGACTCAAGGACGATGTGCAGAGATGTGTTAGAGAACGTCCAATTTGCCAGCAGAATAAGGACGAGCATACCCCTCCAGCTGGATTACTATAGCCTTTACCCATTCTTGACAAGAAATGAGAGAGCATTTCGATGGATTTTATCACAGGCCTACCCAAGGTGCAGAGTCAAGACTGTATTTATGTGGTGGTGGACAGGTTAACGAAATATGCTCAAACCTCAATCCTCCAGACAACCTTCTTGACAACTTTTGCAACATTTCTCGCACTTTTGACAACATTTTGCAACATTGACAATATTGACAATTTTTACTACTTTACAACTTTTCTTGCTCTTAATTCTCAATCTTGATGCTCAATCAAGGATCTGAACTCGAAACTTGAAGTCCTGACTTGACCACACTCTACGAATAGACATCGCACTCCTAAGGCATTCCAAGGGTCGCCCAACACACCTTTCTCGAACTTGACAAGACAAAAAGCCTTCTCACAACCAAAGGCTAAAGACTACGAAATTATTGACAAGCTAAAACTAAACAAAAACACTAAGCTAAAAAACGAAAAAAGTGGGGGTCCCCATTTGCAATGGGACGAGTGTTTGCAACATAACACATACCAACATCATTCAATTTACTTACAGAAAGTAAAGTATCACATCAAACCTACCATATGTAAGGACCCACCAAACCCTTCAAACAGTGTCACTGAAGTCACTGATTGCTTGTGATTGTTTGCTGATTTTGATTGTTTTTTTTTTCTAAGGTTTTATTCTTTTTTTGAATTTTTGATATAAAAAGCAATGACATAGAATGTAGATAACAACGAGAAATCTACTATTCGAAAAGAGAATAATTACAGAGAAGGATTTTGCAATGGAATCCTTAGTTTTATTATATCGAAGTCAAATCATTACATGCATACCCACATAATTGATATCTTCATTACTTGAAACCCTTGTTGTGTTGCAGCAGCAAAAAGCAACTATAAATCCACAAAATCCATTCAATTTCCAGCAGATAGTCAATATCTCTCTCCTAAATTTACTCTACAACATCCTTTGATGAGGTCGCTTCCTTTAGTGAAGAATCCATTGAAAAAGATTATTGATTTTGCCCTTGAATAAATTCACAGCCTCCCTTCTATGATAGGGCCTGAAAAATAACAGCTGTTTGGCCTCTATTTAGAGCTCAAGAATAATTAATGCTGCCAGTATATATTATATATCACTCCTCAAGATGTACAATCTACTCCAACCTCTGATGAAACCCTCTCAAATCTGCACACTGTTGACCCCTGTACGAAGCCAATCTGAATAGCAGCTTCAGGTGAATATTTCACACCCTCAAATTGCTGTTACAATGAAGTAGCTGCACACTCCAATGCCAAAAATCTCTGAAAAACTGCAGAAACTTGGTCTCTCCAAATCTCAATGCTCTCCAAAATAAAGTTGAAATGCCAATATCATAATGAGTTCCATTTTGGCTTGTGCAAGCTTATATTCTCCTCAAGAGTTCGATTTCCAGGAAAAAGCATTTAAATAACATTTAAAATGTTATTACATTTTAACTTAGGAAATCCTTTTAATTTTTTCATTAACATTGGACCCCATAATTAATTGTAATAATGGCCCCCTTTTGATGATGACTTGACCCTCAAGTATTAAGTTAAGTTATAACTTAATAATATAACCTTTTTATAAATAATTATCATTTAGGCCAATTAAATATTAATATCTCCCCAAATACTTATTATTTTGCTATGCCATCTAAAATAGGAGTCAACACTGCTAATCACCATGTGACTAGATGCTCTACTAAAAATAGAAAGGGTCTTTCTCGAGCAACCTCTGACTTACTATAAATAGTAAGGATAGCAAATGAAATCCAAATGATGCCAAACGAAAGTCAAAACTGAATCAAACTGAATTCTGGAGAAGACAAGAACCTTTGTTGACCAAGTCTCAGCCTCAAAAGACCCTTTGTCCACACTCATTAGCCTACGAGGGTCAAAATGATAGGCTAATCTACCTAACACTAATGTCTAGCTAGAAGGGGACATCACACCATATGCAAAACATTGGAGAGCATTTTAATCCTTCCATATTCAAGTGCGAACACGACTTTTCCTTGACCAATGATTTTGAGAGACAAGTTATCTTCCAAGTACATTTGTCCACCTTGTAAGCTCTCATAATCTAGGTACCACTCCTTGTTGGGAGTCATGTGAAAGAGCCACCAAAAAAAAAACATTGTGCACCCTCATTTGCATGTGTAGCAAGTGTTGCCACGAAAGCATCACTATCATCATCATTAGAAATGCTCAAGTCTAAAACATCATCAAACTCCTAGTTTGCTTTCTTTTCCTTCTAGTCTTTAATGTGCCCAGTCTTACCATAGTTCCAAAATTTTACCTTGGATCTACCATGAGACTTAGATCTCCCCTAAGATTTAGCATGCTTGATGTCTAGCTAGAAGGGGACATCAAACCATATGCAAAACATTGGAGAGCATTTTAATCCTTCCATATTCAAGTGCGAACACGACTTTTCCTTGACCAATGATTTTGAGAGACAAGTTATCTTCCAAGTACATTTGTCCACCTTGTAAGCTCTCATAATCTAGGTACCACTCCTTGTTGGGAGTCATGTGAAAGAGCCACCAAAAAAAAAAAATTGTGCACCCTCATTTGCATGTGTAGCAAGTGTTGCCACGAAAGCATCACTATCATCATCATTAGAAATGCTCGAGTCTAAAACATCATCAAACTCCTAGTTTGCTTTCTTTTCCTTCTAGTCTTTAATGTGCCCAGTCTTACCATAGTTCCAAAATTTTACCTTGGATCTACCATGAGACTTAGATCTCCCCTAAGATTTACCATGCTTGACCTTCTCCTTTCCCTTGCCCTTGTCAATTAAAGCATCTCTAATCAATTTCATCTCATCTCTTCTTAAGTATTGCACCCACCACCTCAACAAGCTTTAGCTTTGAATTGATGGTACTGATTGCCATAACTAGGTTGTCTTGTGTATCAAGCAAAGAACAAATGAGGGTTATGGATTGATCCTCTTAATCCATTTTCACATCCACAAACGCTAACTAGCTCACCACAATGTTGAATGCATTCAAGTTCTCTATCATAGAATCTACATCACTCATCCTCAAGGAATAAATCTTCTTCCATAGGAAAAGCTTGTTTACAAGTGACTTTGTCTGATACAAAGTCCTTGACTTCTTCTAGTCTCTCAATGGTGATTTCTCTCAATCCATTCAAGAGCATTAAATTTGCAAGGCAAAGCCAAACAAAGCTCATTCCCTTATATCCTCTATTTAGTCTTCGTCTTTCATGCTAGAGGATTTCTACCTTAAAACTACTACCCATAGATCTCTATCATAAAATAAATCCTCCATATTGATCTTCCAAAGCTTAAAATTTGTTTCATTATAATTTTTTACGCCCATTTTAAAAGTGTTTGCCATATCTATTTCTTGAAACATGAGATCAACTGCAAAACTCACATTCGAGCAAAGATTAATTCCAAAGTAGCCCTATTCCTCCCACAAATCTAACAAGTTGGTTCGGCTTTGATACCAAATGAAAGGAAAAGTAAAACAATTTCTAATTAATCCAATTAAGAGAACACAAATAAACAAATCTATAACAATTTTAGCAAAGTAACAACACTAGTAGAACACAAGAAAGGAAGATTAGAAGAAGAAGAGGAACAAATTAATCACCACACAAAATCACACTATATATAACTTGGGAAAACCATCCTCCATAGCACCATATTTAATGTACTAATCAGCAACCAATAGTTACAATGCAATAGCAGACTTTGTGCTTCATAGGAGATTTATACTCTAAACCTATAGGAATTATAGTAGCATAACCCTGCATAAAACATGACATTCAATCTCCATCCGATGCCATGCATATATATGCAAAAAAGACCCAAGAAACTAAGAATGATTTTCCAAAACCATGAACCTAAAACAAGTCAAGGTGGTCCAAGTCCAAACCATGTACTCCATCTTGAAGAGTAACTCCACAAATAGAATGTAACTCCTACTTAACAAGTTTGACCCCCATGACCAAAGGCTCCAAGTGTAACTTTAAAGTGCTCCAACATAAGGCAATAATTGCACTTACATTTTCTTAGCCAAGCATGTTTTGTTAACCAGACATGTTTTCTTATCCCTGCTCTATATATTTCAATTACCTAGTTTAGTTATATATTTCAATTACCTAATTTAGTTTCATTTACTTTTCCAATACCCAACTCTTGCGTTTAATCTAGTTAGCATAGTTTTATATTGTAAGTTTAGACTTATATTGGAATAAATCAGATTTCTTAAATAGATTAGCACATGAAAGAATAAAGTAATTTACAATTAGTTTTAGTACATAGTGTAGTACAATTTTATCTTTTTCATATATAAGTGAGATTATGAAGCAAACCCCACTCACATGTGATTTTCAGTGATCACAAATGCTATATTGTTGATAGGGTCAGTACGAAGATAGTTACTTTCAGTATGGAAGATCATAGGCTTTCCAAGTTGGTTGTTTGGGATATTAAATACACAAATATCTCAAATTTAAATAACCACATGCAAAAAATATGCCAAATTGGGAAGTATCACAAGGTTCCATTTAATGAAGGTCAAGCTTAGGGAGCTAAGGAGATCTTTCAATTGATGCACGTTAACATTTGTGGACCTATGAAGATGGCATCAATCTCTAATGCATGTTATTTTTTCGCTATTTGTAGATGACTTTCTTGAAAATCGTAGGTTTATTACTTAGAAAAAATCAAATGTATTTGATGAGTTCAAAAAGTTGAAGGTCACGGAAGAAAAAAACCAAAAAAGAGTAGAAAAATATTTAGATTAGATATGACAAATGGGTACTTTATCATTACAGATGGGTGAACAAATATTAGACACTGCCGACTCATTTATTTTACAGTCACATGTAAAAAAGGCTCTTACTTCCTTAGAGCTACTGATTGTTCTACTTTTTGAGAAATGATATCAAGGAGAAACAACCAAGAAAGAGTAGAAAAATATTTGGATTAGATATGACAAATGGGTACCCTATCATCACAGATGGGTGAACAGATATTAGACACTACCCACTCATTTATTTTAGTCAAATGTAAAAAAGGCTCTTAATTCCTTAAAGCTACAGATTGATCTACTTTTTGAGAAATGATATCAAGGAGATTGACCCTTCCAATATAATGCAAGTGGTTACAAATGTAAAATTTATGTGTATGGTAGAAAGGAAGTTGGGTAGCTTTGTTGATGGGAATAATCATTATGTTATGTTGTCATATTATGTTTATGTTGTCGTCGGTAATAATGGGTTACGGCGGTCAGTTAGTTAGCCGACGGGTAGGTAGTTGGAGTCGCGACGGTTGTGTCATACCCCTTCGGGTATTATATATTTTGTACCTTTTCTTCGAAGTATGATCATGTTAGTCGTGTCAGATGTAATGTTATAAGCACTTATTGTACATGGACTGTTGAATTAATATAGAGACTGGTTATTTAATGTATTTCCATTATGTTCTGTGCATTTAGTTTCTGCATTTAACCGTTTACCCGAGAGGGCAAACATTTGGCGCCGTTGCCTAGACGTACTCGGGAACGGAAGACGCGGATGGCGCACAGACACAATGGGCCTACCCGTTGGTGAAGTAAACCCGGAGGCCGACGACGCGTGGACAGAACTTTACACAGGAGAAGACACGGCAACGCGAGAATTTTCGATTTTGCTCCAGGTAGAAATTCAGACATACGTTCGACGAGAAGCGGCGGAGGCAGAAATCCCACCAAGTGCCGTGTGGACAGCGCTGGAGGTTAGCCCGGCAGTAAACTGGTTAATGAACCACCTCCCCCGGCTGCTTGCACAGGCATCGCTGGCATAGCAGGCCCACCTGGAGGAGATTGCCCAGGAAGAGCGACGACAACAAATCCTGCAACGCTACGAAGAGAACAGCCGACGGGAAAGGGAACGAGATGGCGCCAGGCCAGGAGGAAATTGAACCTTTTACTTATGCCCAATAGACTAAATAAGGACAAAAATAAAAAGATACAGAGTGACGAATGGGAAGTGGCACAAACCGCATTGAATCTCAAACAGCAGATAGAACGAAGGCGTAGGCTAAGGCAGCTTGCCGAGGGACGACCGGCCGAGGGGTTGCCCGAAGGGAACCCAGGAGGTATCACGGAGGTTGCGGAGGCAGAGATAGATGGAGAGAACTACACTGTCTACACTGTTGTAGGGCTGCCAGAAGGAGTCACGGAGGGTGCCGAAGGAGAACTCTACAGTTCGCCAGAATACCACCGTAGGGTAAGAAGCCGCGAAGAGTTGGTGGAACAAACAAGGTGAAGTCTAAACCTGATCGACGCTACCAGAGACTTGCTAAAGAATTTGTCCATTTCAGAGGACAACCGGAGGGAGACAACCAACCGGAGAAAGACACCGGAAGGTGACGGTATGACCGAAGGTGCCGAGGGAGCACAAGGGTACCGTACGGGAGGCAATTTGGTTGGTTCGGTGTCAGCAACTTTTTCCGGAGGACCCACGAGTGGAGGTTCAGTTGCAGAAGGCGAAGGATCGCCAGGTACAAGTACATAAGGAATTAGAGAAGCGAGACCCAGCGGTGGGATGGCGAGTAAACAAAAATTGCCAAAGTTCACAGGGGAGGGCAAGGAAGACCCCTTACGGCACTGCCGTACATGTGAAACCATTTGGTCCGCCAACGGAGTAACAGACCAGGATGACTGGGTACAGCAGTTCCCAGCCACGTTATGAGGAGTTGCCATAGATTGGTACTCCAATGTGGACAAGCAAAAAGTGGCCACGTGGGCCAATCTACAGAAGGAATTCATGGGGGAGTTTCGGTTGCTCCGTGATGACAATGAAATTGTAACGGAGATATACAGTACCAAACAAGGTACTAGGGAGACAGTACGGGCATACAGTCGGAGGCTGAAAGAACTCTTGGGTAAAATGGAAAGCCAACCCGCAAATGGATTGAAGAAACGATGGTTCGTTGAAGGGTTGAAATCCTCCCTACGGAGGAAGATGAAAATTGTACCCCCGACATCATATGATGACGCTTATAATAGGGCGATGGACCTGGAGAGCGAACACAAAACATCAAAGAAGAAGAAAAGTAATAAATCCTCATCCGAGGACGATGACTCTTCACAGGAAAGCAGCAGTGACGACGAGGCTGGCAAACGGGTGCAAGCGCTCCAGAAAGACATGGAGCGAATGAGAAAGGAATTCAAAATAATGAGAAGCACTGGTCGGAACGAAGGGGACATATGGTGCACTGAGTGCAAAGAGGAAGGGCACACAAAGGGTACTTGCCAAAAGAAGGCATTCTGTGAGATTTGCCAAGTGATGGGACACTCCACCAAGGAGTGCCCATACAACATGAAAACTCGAGGTACGCAAATGAACCAGGTGTTGTTCACGGAGCAGGCCACAACATCCGCACCAGCGGGTACCGGCCAACATACTAACACAACAGCATCATCTGGAGGATACCGGGACAACAGACGCGGCGGCGGAAGGAATAGCAACAATAACAATAACGGAAGCCGTATCCAGTATGACGCCAAGGGCCGGCCAATTATCCAATGTAGGGCCTGTAATCAGTGGGGGCACTTCGCCCGTGATTGCACGAAGGAAGCCACCCCTCAGCACCTCTACCGTTGGTGTGGGCCAGGCGACCACGAGGACGCAAATTGCTCGCAGGCAGGGGTTAATCTCCTCAACATTGAGAAGGCTGAGAAGACTGGTGAGAAAGAAGTGCTGGCTATCACCCGCGCCCAGACGAAAAAAGCCACTTATCCCGACCCCCGTACGGAGAAGGAGAGATTACGGGAGGCAAAGGCCAATATTGAACGTGAGATGACGACCGAACGACGGGACAACGAGGTGGCGAGTACATCATCCCGTACGGAAGCGGAAAATAACATCATTGGGCAAATCTTGCAGATGGAGGTGCCGATAAAGGTAAAAGACCTTCTAGACTCTATGCCACAATTGAGGACTGCCATCCTCACCAATGTGCAAAGCACCGCATCGTCGAGTACACCACAGGTAGGGGTTCCCGCCACCGCAGCGTCGAGTGCACCACAGGTAGGGGTTCCCGCCACCGCTTCGAAGAGTACACCACAAGTGGAGGTTTCCGTCAGCCCTTCGACTGACCCGATGTTACTAGCCTTGAGCAGTGGTAGACACCCAGCTGTGGTAGAAATGGGTATCCGTGGGACCATTCTGAAGGACACCATTATGGACGGTGGATCTGGGGTGAATGTACTACCAGAAGAAACATGGAAGCGGTTGGGGAAGCCCACCCTGTGGCCACCCACATTCAACCTGGTGGGAGCGGACCAACACGGCATTAAGCCACTCGGCCTGTTGATGGCCCAGCAAGTGACAATTGGTATGCAACCATTCTTGTTAGATTTCGTGGTTATTCCCTCGAAGAAGAAAGGCTATGACGCCATCCTGGGGAGAGCGCGGTTGATCAATGCAAGGGTAAACCACAACTGGAAGAAAAATACACTTTCCATGGAGAAGGGAAGGCGGAAATATACCATTGACCTACACACCCAAGATGTCGGCGAAGAGCTCGCCTCTTCAGACTCGGACTCAGAGGACTCTAATAAAGGGGAAGGGGGTCCCGATGAAAGCAAGGGCAAGAACGCGATGGAGCCGAACAGTGAAGGGGTGCTCGAATTGGAGGGATGTTCTGAAGATGAGGTATGCTCACTTAACGGGCTCTTCCACTGGCAAATGGAGGATTACGAAATGTTCCAAAGCTACAGGCTCGAAGTAGAGGAACCAGAGCAACCAAAAGAGGTGTACCTGCCGGAATACAAAGAATATTGGAAGGGAGACGCCCCAAACTCTGGCGACGCAGATAATCCGAAGAGTGTCGGCAACGATTGGAACCCTGTGTGGAAGACCGCAGTCTTCAAAATCTTTATTCTTCTTCTTCTTCTTCTTATGTACGGGAAGGAGATCGTGGTCCCTGTAGAATTTGTGGTTCTAGGTCTTCCTATGGCCATTGAAAATAGACTTGCCACCAACGGGTACAAATTGAAACCCTACCACGCGAAGCGCGCAGGGGACCCGAGAGGCCGGACAGACACCCGAGAGCCCGGAGGGGGACCCGAGAGGATGGAAGGGGACCTAAGAGGCCGGGCAAGCGAGTCGAGAGGCACGAGACAAAAGCAGGAGACTTTTGGGCGAGGACAACCGAGAAGGATGAAGAGCGATCCCAGAGACAGGGGACCCGAGCTAAAGACTCTCTAGACAACTTAATAAAAAAAAATTAAAAAAAAGAGAAAAAAAAATCGCACGGTCGTACGACAGCGACCGTACGGTCAAAAAAAAAAAGAAAAAGAAAAAAAAGAGAGAAAAAAATCGCACGGTCGTACAACAGCGACCGTACGGTCAAAAAAAAAGGAAAAAAAAAAAAGGAGAAAAAAAGGCCACCGCACGGTGGGGAAGAGAAAGTGGCCACCGTACAGTGGGCCCACCGAAGGTGGCATCACCGTACGATGGAACCACCGTGTGGTGAAACCACCGACGGTGGAACCATCGTGCGGTGGAACCATCGTGCGGTGGAACCACCGACGGTGGAATCACCGACGGTGACACCATCGTGCGGTGGTCACACCGTGCGGTGGGAGCCACCAAAGGCCGCGCAAAACGGATAAAACGCCGCACGAAGACACCGCCGCGCAAGGGAAAAAAAGGAACGCCGCACACCGAGGATAGGAGGAAGCCACCACGCCGCACGAGGAAGTCACCACGCCGCACGAAGAAGCCACCACGCCGCACACCGCACAGCACCGGACACCGCGAGGCACGAAGGGTAAAGGAAAAGACCCCGCACACCGTCGAAGGCACATCACCAGCCAGGGAAAGGGACGCACCGCACAATCAACACACACAGCAAGGGTTACGCACACCAACACGCAGCAGCCGCAAAAGGAAAAAGAAAAAAAGAGACCAAGCCCGCACAATCCACACAGCCACGTAAGGGCAAAACGACCGCCACAGGTAGACCAAGCAGCCGCACGATTGGAGGTGCCAGTGCTGTTGTTGACCGGAGGTGTGTCCGTACGATAAGAAGGGTGTCAACCGCACGATTGGAGGTGCTAGTGCTGTTGTTGACCGTACAGGGAGGTTGTATGGCCGGGGTGCCATCGAGGACATTACAGTGCCAAAAAAAAAAAAAACGACGACGGCCAGATTTAAAATGATTTGCTGAAGTCTGGAGCCTAGACACTGAAAATATTGGAGTGTAGAAGAAGGGTTTTGACATCATAAAATATCACAGAAATGATGCGCGCCATGGACTTTCGTGGGGTTCTGAAGGTTGTAAATTGGTGTTGGCGGCGGGGGCGCTGCCCCTCGACCCCGCCCTGTACTGCGACAGGGAGCGCACCTGGGGCGCTGCCCCTCGACCCCGCTAGGGCGCTGCCCCAGACCCCGCGAGGGGCGCTGCCCCCAGACCCCCAGTTTATTTTGAGCTACAGAGTACCACGGGAAGTGTTGTGGTTGTTCGTACTGTGAGAAAGAAGCCTGCAGCTAAGCATTGGCGGGGAAGCCATAAGTCGTAGAGGGAGACGGATTTGGAGGTTGGGAACAAACAGAGTTCGAGGGAAGGCATTGCAGGTCTGCGCAGTTGTATGACACCAGGGAGTTATTCAGTTCAGTTTTTAGCCTTTGGGGAGTGTGATGGAGGATTTGAGGTGTCTCCTAGCATTTGTGCCAGCGGATTGTGGCCACCTCCAGGCATGACTGGTACGCTTTGAGGAACTCGGAGTATGTCTCGATTGGACGTGAGGTTGCCTTGGTGGATGCACAGAGGGCTCGGGAGGAGCTGACCACCAAGTTGGAGGCAATAGTCGCGTGAGACTTAGTTCAGCGTACCCAGGAGTTGGATGCCGGGAGAGCAGCACGAGTGGCCATCGAGGACAAATTGGCTAGGGAGATAGTATCAATTGAGTAGCAGTTGGTGGAAGCTGAGACTGAAAAACGTGTTTTGCAGACAAGTTTGGGTTAGGCACAGGAGGACTGTGATGGCAAAGGAAGCAATATTGGTGAAATCTGCACTTGAGCATCGGATGGTAGCAGAAAAGGGTTTTCAGGCGAGGACGCAGCAAGTGTATAAGATCAGGGCCCGACTGGCGTCAGTAGTTCCTGCCGTTCATCTCTATTTTGTATTAAGTCGTCGAAGTGATGTTGACGGGAATAATCATTATGTTATGTTGTTATATTATGTTTATGTTGTCGTCGGTAATAATGGGTTACGGCGGTCAGTTAGTTAGCCGACGTGTAGGTAGTTGGAGTCGCGACGGTTGTGTCATACCCCTTCGGGTATTATATATTTTGTACCTTTTCTTCGAAGTATGATCATGTTAGTCGTGTCAGATGTAATGTTATAAGCACTTATTGTACATGGATTGTTGAATTAATATAGAGACTGGTTATTTAATGTATTTCCATTATGTTCTGTGCATTTACTTTTTGCATTTAACCGTTTACCCGAGAGGGCAAACAAGCTTCACTTCCTTAGAGCTATTGATTGTCCTAGTTGTTGAGAAAGTGTTATTAAGAAGATTGACTATACAATGCAAGTGTTACAAATGTGAAATTTATATGTATGGTAAAAACAAAGTTAGGTAGCTTTGCTTCACTTAGAGCTACTGATCGTTCTAGTGTTTGAGAACTGTTATTAAGGAGATTGACCGTCCAATATGATGCAAGTGGTTATAAATGTGAAATTTATGTGTATGGTTAAAAGGAAATTAGTTGAAGTTACCTATGGGCACATCTAGTAAACCCGATGTTGTGTGCACATACTAAACAAGACACTAAAGGGCATTGAAAGAATTGATTGGGTCAAAAAGGATGTGGTGGATGCAACAGAAAGTATGCATGTGAATTGAATAGGTCAGTTGAGGCCAGTTTTGGATCCTGCTAAATTTTATTGGAGACGATGTTTGAGTTGTAGAAGCCCTTACAACTAATGATCAAAACAAAGGAGAGGTTTAGGTGGTGAGTGATCCTTTTTGGTCAGACATAAAATACATCACACTGCATGTATTCCTTGTGTTTATTGTTATCAAATATGGGGTCTCTAACAATCCATACCTTGGCAAGATCTATGAGAGCACAAGTAGCATGGCCAAACGAAGGTCATAAATTATCAAGAGACCCCACTTTGCAGTTCTATGACAAGAATGTGCATCAAATCATTCATTGAAGGTAGGAGAAGTTGAACATCCTTTAAATTTTTAATTCTTGGTTGCATATGTGATGAATCCAAAATGGTTTCTGGAGGACTAGTAAAGTTGTTCCTATTAAAAATGAGGTGGTAAAGCAGGGATTCATGAAGGCCCTAAATAAAATGTAGAGTGCAGTGAATGACACAATAATCAAGGATCAATGGATCAAATTTGATGAACACAATGGCTTCAAGAGTTTGGTAAAGATAACTAGGCAAAGTATGACATAGAACAAACCAACAGGTCAGTGGCAATTATATGGGCCTCCATAGTTGTCATGTGCACTTGCCATTCACCTTCTTCACAAGATTCTAGTTTCTTTTCTGCTAAGATAAATTGCTCTATCATCTATGTATAGTTTTATCCACTTTGTTAATGTAATGTCCCCACTTTTAAACAGAATTTAATAATAAATAATAATGATTAAATTAAAATACAAAAAAAATAAAAATAAAACTTAAATTAAAATATTAAAGAGTATAATTAAATATAATTAAAATTTAATTCGGTTAATGAATGGTCAAAAGGTATGAAATGATAATTTTTGACTCCCCTAAATATGAGATATAAAAGGGAGAAGAGAACTCATTTGAAGGGGAAATAATTTGGGAGTCAGAAGTGCAGATCTTATTGAAATAAGAAATGCAGATCTGATTGTGGAAGGTTAAGTCCCTTTCAAAGGGCAGAAATAATGAAGAGTTGCACTCTTTCAAAGGGTGCTAATGGTGAAAGGGTGTGTCTCTTGCCAGAGGGCATACATGATGAAGAGGTGTGACCTCTCCCTCACATTGAAAGATATAAAGGAAAGGAATCAAAAGCATCCAGTGACATCACCATGGATCAGATCAGATCAAAACTGTTATTAAGTTACAGGCAGTAAAATTCTTGTTCTTGGTGGTATGCATGGGATTGTGCTTAATATGTATGTTTAATATATGAAGCCTGATAATGTTTTTATGCAGAATTTAATAGTAATATTAATATAGACTGCAATATGTATGACAGTCATACTTAATTTCATATGCATTCATAGTACAACAAGATATTGACATATTTACAGTCCCAAGCTCTTAACCAATTCTAATTCCTTTTTCCTGAGGAGTGGTGTGATGCTATTCGGGAGAGGTGGGGTAAAACCATCTCATGATAGATGAGCCCCAAGGGTGAAAGAACTCATGATCCTGAAATCTGCGTTACAGGCCTCAAGGGTGAATGGGTTGAGGTTCTAGTAATCTGGGCTGCACTAGGAGATGGTATAATCGCGCCCTAGACAAGCAAGTCACCCATCCAGGATTAGAAACTAGAAGGGGATTAAGATTAGGCCTAAATAAAGACAATGCCTAACTGTACTATGAGCAACCTTAGTCATTGATTCGTAATTACTGTAACATGGTAGGTAGTAATGTATGTTTCCCTTTGGGAATTGACAGCCTATAAACAGGGGACATTACAGTTAAGAGGAAAGTAGGAAAGCTTGTTATTGTACAAATTCTTGGGTCTCCTTGATTGCAAAACAAATGAGTACAAAGACAGTACAGCAATGAAATAAATTGCAAAACCTAAGCAACTGAGGTAGGTTGATGAGGACCAAGATGTGCAGCCATGATTGGTCGGTCCCTTGTAGCTAGATAACTCTAGTAATTTGAGTAAAGAGGAGCAATTCAAGACATTACATCCAATGATGATTCTGACTACAAAGTTTGCTTCCCAATGCAACTAAGTATTTTTCATTTTGGCATTTAAGTTTCATTCTCAATTTGTACTTTGTCACCTTCATGAATTATCCTTGTAGAATTGTACTTGTTGACATGGATATCAAATGGATCATTTGATCAAAGGATTCTCATTGTAGCTTTGCCAATTTGTATTTGTATTAATTGTACAGCTACAACATCATTCAATGTTGGATCCTGGATCAAATAATTCCTCAGAAATTCAGCTTCTTTTAGTATGTTTAAGTTTTAATTTGGTTAATTTTCACATAATTATTTTTATATTTTTTGACAGCCATTCTCCTGTTATCCACATTCCAAAAACTCTTTTTCCAATACCTCGGAAACTCAAAGAAACACTGCATGTTTTGGTAACAATATGTTGTGTGTCCAACCTGGAATATTTTTCAATATATTTATTATTTTCAGAAAAAATTAACTAATTGCAGCCTCTGTTGCTAGAAACGGGACAGCACCCTGCCGTTTCCTGTTTCAACGAACAAAACCGGTTTCAACGCCAGAGAAACAGGTTTTTGAGCGGTGCCAGCATTTTGGAATGTTTCTTTTTACTTTTTCTAAGTATTCATCTAATGTTTCCGCCTAGCACAGATTTTTTAACTTTCTGTGTTTTGGGTTTTTTTAAAATATTCACTGAACATTTTTGCACAGCATGGATTTTTTTAACTTTCTAAATATTCACCGTAGTGGGGGGTTGGGAGCTTGATTTTTTTTAGTTTTTTCTAAAATTAACAGAGATTATGAAGCAGATTTCTCTACAAGTTATTTTAGTTTAGAAATTTACTATATTTTTTTGTTTTTTTCTAAATTAATTTTGAAAGTAATTTAGAAATTTACTATATTTTTTGTTTTTTCTAAATTAATTTAGAAAGTAATTTTTATATAGATAGTATAAGTTATTTTAGAAATAGATATTTCTATATAAAATATTTTAATTTGGTTATTAAATGATTAAAAGAAAGATTATAATTTGCTAAACAGCATTTGTAAAGAGAATTGATTGAAAGATTTACAGGATGAAGAGAGTTAAGAATTCGTTTTTCAGGTATGTTTATGTCTTCTATCCGTGAGTTATGGATCATTTTCTTTATCGGTATAAAATAAATCTTAGCACATGAATCAATTCCTTAAACAAATTTTTTTACAATTAAAAAATTTACATTTTAAAATTTTGAAACATATTTGTTGATTGTATATATTTTTGTTTTGAAATTGTATATACTTTAAACAGCATTTGAAAAATCATGTATGGTACCTCCTCAAATCCTTCTATGTTAGAATCACAAAATGAATCCACAAAACCCACTGAATATAATAAAGCAAAGAAGGAATTTGGGCAAAGGTTGTGGAAGATTGTTACAGTAACTGGAAATTATTCAGCAGCAAATTATGGAAGTTCTGGAAGTAGGCAATGGTATTGCCCACATTGCAAATCAAACCAGACTGGTTCAATTGCACAAGTTCGGTATCATTTGTTGGGGTTGGCAAAAATGAACAAATAGTTGTTTGCAGTCAAATTCCAAAAAGAGAAAGATCTAATTTGATCAAAGAGTTCAATTTTGTGTAGTCTTGAAAATCTTTTGAAGGAGAATCAAAAGATTTTCAACTAGGGAGGCCACCCTTTTCAAGTGCTTCTACCTTTATTTATGAATCTCAACTTGGGAAAATGTTTGATGCTACTAACCAAAAGAATGTAGATGTTGTTATTGGAAGACTTTTCTTTGGTTGTGGAATGCCATTCAACATAGTTAGGGCTCCTTTATGGAAAGAGGCTATGAGGATGATCAATAATGCACCTAAAGGATAGGTGCCTCCAGGTTATGAAAAACTTTGCACTATTGTGTTAGATGATGCACTATTGTGTTAGATGATAAGAAGAAACATATTGAAGGAAGACTACAAGACATTAGAGATAGTTGGTCATATACAGTTTCTATAGTTTGTGATGGTTGGACCAACATTGCACATAGACCACTAATCAATATTCTTGTTTCTTCACCTAAGGGTACAATGTTTATGAAATCACATGATACTTCAGGTCATGTGAAAGATGCAGCATATTTGGCTAGTCTTTTTCAAGAATGGAAGAAATAATGTTGTGCATATTATAACTAATAATGCTTCAAACAATGTCTTAGCAAGAGGGAGGATCAAAGATGAATATCCAAACAAATTTTGGACGACAATGTGCAATGCATTACATGAACTTTCTTCTTAAATTTTTACACAATAAGCTTCCTTGGAAATCAATGATAAAAAGATACAGCATTTTGTTGTAAATCACCTTATGTCACGTGCTATATATAGGAAATATGTTTCTTTGCAGTTGCTTAGATGTGTAGAAACACGTTTTGCTTCCAATTTTATCATGGTTGATAGAATTATGAAGGTAAAACAAGCATTAAGACAAATGGTGGTGTCCACTAAATGGAAGAGATGGAGAGATAGACCAAGTACCAATAGCTAAGCATGTGATGAAATTTCTGATCTCATAATTGGTAGTGGATCATTTTTATTCTGGCAACAGGCAAGTGACCTTCTCACACTTTCTTGGCCTATTCTTGAAGTCCTTCGTCTTTTTGATAACGATAGACCATGCATGGGAGATGTATTTGAGAAACTAGATCAAATGAGGGAGAGGCTACAAGATATATTTACTGATGGGGCACCATCATTTGATCAAGAGACAAAGGACATTGTTTGGGAATATAGTTTACAAAGATGGAAGATGCTTCATAGTCCTCTTCATTCTATTGGATTTCTACTTAATCCAAAATGGTTTCAATGAAGAGTGCCTGAAGTGAACTAAATTCAATGGTTCTCTGTGTGCTGATTGATACTACACACTTGCAAGAATAAATATATAGTAGAGATGTTTTGAATAGAAGAATAAATGAAAATCTCAGTACAATTATGATAGAAAACTAACTTAGTGATCAAGTTACACAATAGCTTAGCAACCTTGAATGAACTCGAGTAACTTGAGAAATAGGTTGCAGCGTAACAAATCTGATGAAACAATTAAGATTTATAAAAACATGCTGAGTCTAAGGTCCAGTAGAAAAACAGTATACTAACAGGAATGACACTAAGTTTAAATTCCAACTCGCAAATTCAAGAACAATTTTTTATAAGAGTCACAACCCATGAACGGATGGTTTCATAACAAATCACAACTGCAACTTCATTCAGACATATTGATATTTCATTACATAGACTATAAGACGAACACATTCCCTAAAACAGTGCGAAACACGCAATGGATTTCAAAGAATTGATTGATTAATCAGAATGAGCAAGACGCTCATAAATAATACAAAACTATTTACAAGAATAGCAAGTTTCTAATAAGAAACTGCTGAGAAGATCGAAGACGATCTGTCTAAAATAGAATATACACTGAATGAGCATTAATACTAAAATTAACATATTTTAATATTCTATTACCCTCCCTTAATGCTCAATCTATTAACTACACCTATAGACCCCCTGAATTTTACAAATTTATCAGGACCAAGGGGCTTGGTGAAGATGTCTGCCGGCTGCTCCGAGGTAGGAACATACAGCAACTGGATGGATCCGTCTTCAACCAGCTGTCGAATATAGTGACAATGCGTTTCCACATGCTTGGTTCTTTCATGGAAGACTGGATTCTTGGCGAGTTTGAGCACTCCCTGATTATCACAGAACAAGGGAGTAGGACCTGCCTGGGAGACATGCATATCCGCAAGCATTCGTCGAAGCCAAACCGCCTCACAAGATGCCTTAACTGCTCCCCGATACTCTGCTTCTGTCGAAGAGAGAGCCACTGCCTGCTGCTTCTTACTAGTCCATGTGACAGCACCAGATCCCAAACTAAACACATACCCTGCTGTAGACTTACGGTCATCAACCGAACCTGCCCAGTTAGAATCTGTGTAACCACTGAGTATAGGATCAGAACTCCGAGTGTACAGAAGTCCATAATCAGGAGTGCCACTCACATAACGCAGCACACGCTTCGCTGCTAACCAATGATCAGCCTTGGGAGCTGTCATGAAGCGTGAAATGTAGCTCACTGCAAAACTGATGTCAGGTCTAGTGGCAGTAAGATAGATGAGGCTGCCCACTAGTTGCCTGAACAGAGATTCATCCACAACTGGTGAGGATGACTGAGCTGAAAGTTTGAGCCCGGGTTCCATAGGAGTAGAGGCAGGTTTGCAATCCTGCATTCTGAACCTGTCCACAAGACTTTTGGCATACTTGGACTGAGAGAGAAAGATACTGGTCTCAGTCTGCCAGACTTCAACTCCTAAGCAGTAATGTAGAAGTCCCAAATCTGTCATATCAAAGGTGCGGCACAAATCCTGTTTGATCCCAGTGATCAAATGTGCTGAACTGCCAGTAATGATTAAGTCATCCACATAGACAACCACAAACAGAATATCATTACTAGTATGCTTGATATACAGGTTTGCATCAGATGGACTCCGCTGAAAGCCATGATCTGTCAGGTACTTATCAATTTTCATGTACCAAGCCCGAGGAGCTTGTTTCAGACCATAGAGTGCTTTGACTAGTCTACAGACCTTCTGTTCTTGACCAGCAACCTTGAATCCTGGGGGTTGCGTCATGTAGACTTCTTCCTGTAAGTCACCATTCAAAAAAGCACTCTTGACGTCCATCTGATGGACTTTCCAACTGAACTGGGCTGCCAAGGCAAGAACGAGCCGTATGGTACTCATTTTGGCTGTAGGAGCAAAAGTCTCCTCGTAGTCAATGCCTTCTTTCTGTGAGAACCCACGAGCAACAAGACGAGCCTTATACTTGTCTAGGGTTCCATCAGCTTTGTATTTTACTTTGTACACCCATTTGCAGCTAATGGGCTTCTTCCCTGAAGGAAGATCAGAAAGGGCCCAAGTGTGATTCTTCTGAAGACTCTGGAACTCAGCTTCCATAGCCTGTTCCCACTCAGGTATACCTTTAGCCTCTGAGTATGTCTGAGGCTCAAAAACACTATGTATGTTAGCCATGAGAGCAAAATTGACTGTATGCTATTGTTTGCTCTTATTACGGGAGGTTCTACCCTCAATGAGCTCAGTATCCCTGAGATCACCAATGGTCTTGGCCCACCATTTAGGCCGGAGAGTAGAAGTGCGAACATCTGGAGGAGCTGGAAGAGGCTCAGGATCAGGAACAGGAGCAGCAGGAGGAGGATTATTCTCCGGAGGGAACTCAGGTAGTGCATCATCGAAAATAGATTCTGCATCATCCCTCCCATCAGGCGAACCTAATGGAATAAGAACACTGTGAGGCTGATCCTCAGAACTCTGCTCAGAAGAAGGGGACTGAAAGAATCCTCTGTCTTCATCAAATACAACATCACGACTGAAGATAAGACGTTCAGTGTCTATATCTATCAGTCTGTAGGCCTTATGGTGATCACTGTATCCTGTCATCATGAGTTTCTGACTTTTGGAATCCAACTTGGAGCGCTTAGCATCTGGAATCCAAACATAGGCAACAGAGCCAAAAACCTTCAGGTGGCTGATCTGAGGCTTCCGACCAGACCAAACCTCTTCTGGAGTCTTCCCCGTAACAGCCTGAGTAGGAGAGCGGTTAAGAAGGTAGACAGCAGTAAAGACTGCTTCAGCCCAATACTTATTCGGAACACTCCTGTGTTGTAACATAGAGCGAGCCATCTCAACAACCGTACGATTGCGACGCTCGACAACACTGTTTTGCTAAGGAGTGTAGGGTGTACTCAACTGGCGTTTGATGCCATGGGTATCACAGAAGTTGGAGAATGCAGAAGAACAAAATTCCCCCCCGTTATCTGTCCTAAGAGTAATGATACTATGTCCAGACTCTTTTTCCACAAAGGACTTAAACTTCTGAAAGATACTAAATACATCTGATTTATGTTTAAGAAAGTACACCCACATCTTTCTACTAAAATCATCTACAATAAGCAAAAAATATTTGCAACCAGTAACAGAAGATGTATTCATAGGACCACAAATATCAGCATGAAGTAATTGAAGTACCTTAGATGCGCGCCAAGACTTTCCATGTGGGAATGAAGTCCGATGCTGTTTGCCAGCTTGACAGGCGCCACATACTCCAAGATGCTGAGTCTGAATATCAGGTAACCCTGAAACAAGTCCCTCCCGAGACAGCTGAGAGAGATACTGAATGTTGAGATGTCCATATCTCTGATGCCACAAAGTGCTAAGAGGAGAAACACGAGCTGCCAGAGCCACTTCAGGAGAATCACCAGTGTCAAGGAGCCTATATAGGCCATGATCCTCTAGACCAACAGCAACAGTAAGACGAGTCTCCCGATCAATGATGGAGCACTTGTGAGCACTGAACACCACATCTAGTTGAGGAGAATTCCTCATAATCTGGCTGACAGAGAGCAGATTAAGTTCCATTCCAGGAACATAATACACATTCAGAAAAAGGAGAGTCCTTCCACCAGACTGTATCTGAACAGTGCCTCTGCCAACAACTGTATACTCCTCACCTCCGCCAAATACAACGGAATCACTGAAAGGTGAGAAGTCTGTAAACCAGTCACGTCGATGAGAAAAGTGACGTGATGCACCAAAGTCGATGTACCAAGCAGAAGACCTGGCATGATCTGAAGACCTCTTAGCCATAAAAGCATAAAAGGCGGACTCCTTCTGCTCGGAATGTTCCGCAACATGCGCCTTCTGGTGTGACCCTCCCTGCTTCTTTTGTTCAGAAGCGAGCCTCTGACGGCAATCTTTCTTCATATGGCCGTACTTGTGACAGTAATTGCACTGCACATTTTTCTTCTTAGCTCCATCCTGTGTCTGAGAAGAGCCTTTCTGCTGAGAAGACTGAGAGGACTGAAATTTGCCTTTATCCTTCTGAAAGGATTGAGCTGTGAAGGCATTTTCCGAGGAGGCTGATGTAGTACCACTACCAAATTGCTGTTTCCAGCGATCCTGCTGTAGAAGTTTGGTGCACAGTTCTGAAAACTTCAGATCAACATTAGTGGAAGTAATATTGAGGGTTTCAATGAAGTGTTCATACGTTTTCGGAAGACTTTTTAAAGTGATTACAACCATGTCTTCTTCCTCCATAGTCCGACCAATAGCTTCGAGTTGATCTCGAATGTCCTTAATCCTCGTGAGGTGCTCCTGTAAGGACATACGTTCATCCATCATAATGGAGAACAACTGATTCTTCAGAAAGAATGCTCGGCTCTTGTCGGATGTCTCATGCAATTCCTTCAGATGCTTCCAGATGTCAGAAGCTGTCTTGCCGGAAGGAATCTGCGGTAACTGATCATCAGTTACTGAGAGTTTGAGAAGCATGACTGCCTCCCAATTGCGTTCATCAAACTTATCTTGATCTGCACCAGGTGTACCAGGACTGAGTTCTTTGCCCAAAACAAGCTGGTCAAGACGCCTATATTCAAAAATGGTCAACATACATTGTTTCCAGATGTTGTAGTTGTGACCATTAAAGCGTTGACTGCCTTCTAACATCAGATTGGTGAGAGAAGCCATTTGCACGTTTCCCAAGAAAATTTCCGGCTGACCCAGAAAAAAAAACCAAAGACAACCGAGAAATGCGTGCAAAAAAAAAACCCAGAAGGATTCTCGAAAATCGAGGCACGAAAATCAAGGCACCCAGAAAAAATGAACAACAACCCAGATTAGGGTTTGAAAAACCCACCACGAATCTGCAAGAAAAACTAAGCTTCGATAAAAACTGGAGGTAAGAACTTCAATCGAAGATTGCAGAGGTCGGCGCCATTGTTTGCAGAGAGAAAGACATCGTCGTTGCAAAGAATGACGAGTTGCAGGTGGCGCCGCTGAAGGTGACGACGCCGAAGCCTGCAGACGTGCACAGAGCCGAACAGGTCGCAGGTGAACGATGCGAACAGGTCGCAGATCGCGCGGGTTGCAGGTCGCCGAACAGCGCCGAGAACAAGTCTGTTGCAGGTCGCGGGAACAGCTCACGGGAACAGGTCGCGGGTGGATGACACCGGGAACAGGTCGCGGCGCCGAGAACAGATCACGAACCACGAACCGAGGTTGCAGACGACCCTACAGACGCGCGAACACAGGTCGCGAAAAAACGCGACAACCCTGCAGCTCGCGCGGGAGTTAAAGTGCGGGCACACAAACAAAATAGGTCGAACGCACAGAAAAACCAGGCGATAGCCCCCACACAAAAAAAAACACGCGAATTATAGGCCCTCACACGAAAATGTGTATTACAGGTCCTCACACGAAAATTCGCTCCAGATCACTACTGCTCTGATACCATAAAACAGTGCGAAACACGCAATGGATTTCAAAGAATTGATTGATTAATCAGAATGAGCAAGACGCTCATAAATAATACAAAACTATTTACAAGAATAGCAAGTTTCTAATAAGAAACTGCTGAGAAGATCGAAGACGATCTGTCTAAAATAGAATATACACTGAATGAGCATTAATACTAAAATTAACATATTTTAATATTCTATTATTCCCAACATTTTGACTAGAAACATCTTGGGTACGAAGGGTAAGAACTATGACAGGGATGCCATTATTTTAAAAACATGGTACAGGGAGACAAGAAAAAATATAAATTTAGATATTATATATAAATTTTAATGATAGTGTTACACATAAACATTTTATTTACTAGTGCAAGCTAACTACCATGGAGTACTCTTATTTCTTATTCCAATCAATTGATAAAACTTCAATGCTGTAGAGATCTGATGCAGAGAGATTCTCAAATCTCCTCTGCCCTTGTCTCTCAAAACTGCTCAACAATTCATAGTAACTAAAACCAGAATCTGTTCAAAGAGATAATAATAATAAGATATCTGTTTTGTTCAAGGATTTCAATATCTGAAGTTGCTATCAATATTCTGTTCTTGGTTATTTGTTCTGTTTGTTGCAGATTAACCCATCTCACTATTGATTTGAGCTGCATCAGATTTGATATCCGAGAACTTTAAGATGCTGGGGACAGAAGCTTTCGAGAGGAATTTTACTAGCTAGGAGAAGACTTAGAACAACAAAGGTTCGATGTGTTATGTTAATATTTTGCAATCTTCCTACACTGTAGCCAATTTGAGCATAACAAGTATGTTGGTGTGATGGCTAAGAGGAGGAAGGAGTTGCAGCTGTATTGTAGGGTTGTGGATATGTTTGTGGATCTAGATATGGAGTTATATCATAATATAAGAAAGAAGATAACCAAGGTGGAGGAAAAGATAAGGCAGAGGCAGAGGCAAAAGCTAACAAAGGATCACCAAAAGGAGCAGCAACAATTAGAGTTTGAGTTGGAGGAGTTATGGTGCATGTTGGAAGATTATGAGGCATGCAACAACAACAAGCCAAAGAAAAAGAAATCTACATTAAAAGTGTCCAAAGTATTATGAGAAGTAAAAAAAGAAAGGTGAACATAAATACTTGCCTTATGAACAAGAGCCTTTTTCAGAGAGGAAAGTCATTGAGTTAAGAATTAGTCAAGGAGTGCATTGTTAGAACACGGAAAGATTAAATCTATTGAAGAGCTGGCAAAAAAAAATTAGTGGATAGAAGACTCTTAAATGTGGTCTTCCAAGAGATACAGAGAGCACAAATAGATGAATGGAACAAAGATAGAGAGATATATGAATGGGATATAGATGAAGAGATGGATGAATTTGATGGAGTTGTTGAGTTGTGTTACCCTAGAGAAGGAGAAGGCATTGAAGATTACGATGTAGAAAGAGAAGAATTGGAAGACTGTTGTGAGAAAAAAAGCAACCTATCACAAGAGGAGGACCAAATTGTTGTACCAGTGGAAGCAGTCCACATTGGAGAGGAAGCTGCAACAAAGACAGAGGTCTTCGGGAGCTCCATATGTGAAGGGGAAGGCATTAAAGATTACAATACAAAACGAAAAGAGTTGAATAACTGCAATGAGAAGGAATGCAGCCTATCACAAGAGGAGGCCCAAAATGTTGTAGTAGTGGAAGCAGTCCATGTTGGAGAGAAAACTGGAACAGAGACAGAGGTCTTTGGGAGCTCCATATATGATGAAGATTTAATGTTTTTAGAGAACACGTGTCAGAAATAACTAAAAGAATGTTTGGAGAATCTTATTAGTGATAAAAAAGGAGTAGAAGATCAGCACTTTTGTAAGGAGGGAACAAGAGGGAGAGAGTAGAAATATGTTCAATTATGATGTAATAACAGCTAGTAGAAGTGATGCAAAGAGCAATGACGATTATCAGTGGAGGGGATCTATTATGCCTTCAAGGGGCTGGAAAATTTGAAAAAAGAGAAAATCAGCAGAGGAAGAGGATCTTTGTCCTAACAAGAGGTTGGAAGCAAAAGAAGAAAAAATATGATGATTTGAAAATACATCTAGTTTGGTGAAAGGGGACACCGTGGCTTGATTCTTCAAGTTACAAGAATATTTTTTGATATTAGTAATCTCTTGAACTTCTCCAGTTCGAACTCTTCAAAACCAGGAGGTTCAAATTTTTTCAAAGGTGGGGAGGATGATGCTTAATAGCCATTTCCCACGATTTGACAGTGGAGCAGAGGAATAACTATTTTTAGCTTTCTAATTTTGGGCTGCTGCTTCCGTAACTGCACAATTTTGGCTTGTTCCCTTTTTGTGTTTGTGTAGTGATCTGGCGGTTAGTTGTCGGCTTAATTAGGAGCTATTTTTAGTTGAGGTTTCTGTTGTTTTATAGGAGGTGGTTGGGAATAGAGGGAGATAGCGAAAAGATCGGAGACAAGAAACAGAGTCTGAGTCTCTGTCAGTTCTTGAAATGTTTTTCTTTCTTTTCTGTGTTGAATTTTGTCAATGATTCAAAGAGATAATAATAAGATATCTGTTTTGTTCAGGGATTGTTAGCCACATTATTGTATACGAGAATACAACTAGTTAATTAAGTTGTAATTGGGTTTGTTAGTTGGCAGCCGAGCGGTGGTAGTTGCGGTGCGACAGTTGGCCATCCAGACCTACATCCGACGAGAGGCGGCGGAGGTGGAAATCCCACCAAGTGCCGTGTGGACAGCGTTGGAGGTTAGCCCGGCAGTAAACCGGTTGATGAACCACCTCCCCCGGTTGCTTGCACAGGCCTCGCTGGCACAACAGGCCCGCCTGAAGGAGATTGCCCAGGAAGAGCGACGACAACAAATCCTGCAACGCTACAAAGAGAACAGCCAACAGGAAACGGAACGAGATGGCACCAGGCCAGGAGGGAATTGAACCTTGAACTTTTGATATTCAAATAAAAGTGTCATTGACACGAGTTGTATTGGAGGAAATGAATTAATAAAGACATGTTTTGATTTATGTATTGTGAGTTATGGAAATGTGCGACAATTAATGCCCAACCTATTGAATAAAGATAGAAATAAAAAAGCAGAAATGGACGAGTGGGAGACCGCGCAGAGGGCCTTGATTCTGGAACAGCAAGTAGAACGTAGATGAAGGCTGAGGCAACTTGCCGAAGGACGACCTGCCGAAGGGTGGCCCAAGGGGAACCAAGGAGGTGTCACGGAGGGTGCAGAAGCCGACGGAAATTTCTACACGTCGCCAGAGCATCGTAGGACGCGGAGCCACGAAGAGTTTCTGGAAGAAACAAGGTTAAGGCGAAATCTAGTCGAGGAGACCCGGGATCAGTTTAGAAACTTATCCCTTACACCATGGAGTGAAGATCACCAACGAGAACCAGGAGTGGGCGTGGGTGAGACCAAAGGGGAGGGCAACCGTACGACTGTAGGTGCGACGCACGGCAAGCAGAACATGGTACCACCAGTCACCCACGCAGGACACACCACAGGCGCTGGAGGAAGCGGCACAGGGGCTCAGACACAGCAACAGCCACCGCAGGGGAGACGACCCCCATCAATGGCAGGTAAACAGAAACTACCAAAGTTTAATGGCGACGGGAAGGAGGATCCCGTTCGCCATTGTCGAACGTGCGAAACCATATGGTCAGCAAACGGTGTTACCGATCAAGATGAATGGGTAACACAATTCCCAGCAACCTTGAGGGGAGTGGCCATAGACTGGTATTCAGCTATGGACAAAGCTAAAGTCAGCACATGGCCCGACCTGAAGAAGGAGTTTGGGATAGAGTTTCGTCTCCTGAGAGATGACAACGAAATAGTCGCCAAGACCTATGGAACGAAATAGAATAAGAACGAGACAGTGTGAGCTTATAGTCGGCGGCTGAAGGAACTACTGGGAAAAATGGAGAGTCAACCAGCAGATGGGTTGAAAAAGCGATGGTTCGTGGAGGGATTAAAGTGTTCCCTCCGAAAGAAGATGAAAATCGTTCCACCTACATCATACGAAGACACATACAATAGAGGGATGGATCTCGAGAGCGAGACCAAGACATCGAAGAAAAAGAAGAAGAAGGATAGCTCGTCCGAGGAGGATGACTCGTCACAGGAAAGCAGCAGCAACAGCGAGGCTGGCAAACGGGTGCAAGCGCTCCAGAAAGACATGGAGCGAATGAGAAGGGAATTCAAAACAATGAGAAGCACTAGTCGGACCGAAGGAGACATATGGTGCACTGAGTGCAAAGAGGAGGGGCACACAAAGGGTACTTGCCCGAAGAAGGCATTCTATGAGATTTGCCAAGTGATGGGACACTCCACCAAGGAGTGCCCATACAACATGAAAACCCGAAGCACGCAAATGAACAGGTGTTGTTCAGGGAGCAAGTTACAACATCCGCACCAGCGGGTATGGGCCAACAAACTAACACAACGGCATCATCTGGAGGATACCGGGATAATAGACGCAGCGGCGGAAGAAATAATATCAATAACAATAACAATAACAGAAACCGGATCCAGTATGACGCCAAGGGCCGGCCAATGATTCAGTGTAGGGCCTGCAATCAGTAGGGACACTTCGCTCGCGATTGCACGAAGGAAGCCAACCCTCAGCACCTCTGCCGATGGTGCGGGCCAGGCGACCATGAGGACGCAAATTGCCCGAAGCCTGGTGTAAACCTTCTAAACATAGAACCTACGAAGGCAGAAGTGTTGGCAATCACAAGGGCGCAGGCTAAAAAGATTGCCTACCCAAATCCCCACACGGAGACCAAGAGAGTGCGGGAGGCCAGAGACGAGATCACAAAGGAAATGGCCACACAAGGACAGAACAGCCACCAGACAGCAAGTCCACCATAGACGAGGGGAGAAGAGGAAATCTTACGGCAAATATTGCAGGTAGAGGTACCCGTGAGAATTCAAAACCTCCTGGAGACCATGCCGCAGCTAAAAACGGCTATCTTAAACTCTGTAACCCCACAAGTAAAAACGAGGGAGGTCGTGAGCCCCACAACCGACCCCGTGTTTAGGGAGGTCGTGAGCCCCGCGGTCGACCCCATGTTGTTGGTAGTCAACAGCGGACGCCACCCGGCGGTGGTAGAAATGGGTATACTGGGGACTACCTTGACAGACACTATTGTGGATGGAGGGTCAGAAGTAAATGTACTCCCAGAAGCGACATGGAAAAAATTGGGAAAGCCAACGTTGTGGCCCCCTACCTTCAACCTACTAGGGGCGGACCAACACGGGATTAAACCCCTTGGTACCCTCATGGGCCAGCAGGTGATGGTTGGCACGCAGCCATTCGTGCTGGATTTTGTAGTAATCCCCCTGAAGCAGAAGGGATATGACGCCATTCTCGGGTGGGGGTGGCTCATGTTTGCCCTCTCGGGTAAACGGTTAAATGCAGAAAGTAAATGCACAGACCATAATGGAAATACATTAAATAACCAGCCTCTGTATTAATTCCACAGTCCATGTACAATAAGTGCTTATAACATTACATCTGACACGACCAACATGATCCTACTTCGAAGAAAAGGTACACAATATATAATACCCGAAGGGGTGCGACACAACCGTCGCGACTCCAACTACCTACCCGTCGGCTAACTAACTGACCACCGTAACTCAATATTACCGACGACAACATAAACATAATATGACAACATAACATAATGATTATTCCCGGCAACATCATCCCCCCCAAGAAAAGAAGTCGACTCCGACGACTTAATACAAAATAGAGATGAACGACAGGAACTCCTGACGCCAGTCGGGCCCGGATCTTATACACTTGCTGCGTCCTCGCCTGAAAACCCTTTTCTGCTACCATCCGATGCTCCAGTGCGGATTTCACCAATATTGCTTCCTTTGCCAGCACAGTCCTCTTGTGCCTAACCCAAACTTGTCTGCAAAACATGTTTTTCAGTCTCAGGTTCCACCAACTGCTACTCAAATGATACTATCTCCCTAGCCAATTTGTCCTCGATAGCCACCCGTGCTGCTCTCCCGGCATCCAACTCCTGGGTACGCTGAACTAAGTCTCACGCGACTATTGCCTCCAACCTGGTGGTCAGCTCCTCCCGAGCCCTCTGTGCATCCACCACGGCAACCTCACGTCCAGCCGAGACATACTCCGAGTTCCTCAAAGCGTACCAGTCATGCCTGGAGGTGGCCACAATCCGCTGGCACAAATGCTAGGAGACACCTCAAATCTTCCATCACTCCCCCCAAAGGCTAAAAACTGAACTGAATAACTCCCTGGTGTCATACAACTGCGTGGACTTGCAATGCCTTCCCTCGAACTCTGTTTGTTCTCAACCTCCAAATCCATCTCCCTCTACAGCTTATGGCTTCCCCGCCAATGCTTAGCTGCAGGCTTCTTTCTCACAGTACAGACAACCAGAACACTTCCCGTGGTATTCTGTAGCTCAAAATAAACTAGGGGTCTGGGGGCAATGCCCCCAGCGAGGTCGAGGGGCAGCGCCCCTCGCGGGGTCTGGGGCAGCACCCCAGCGGGGTCGAGGGGCAGCGCCCCCGCGGGGTCGAGGGGCAACGCCCCTTGCAGGGTCTGGGGCAGCGCCCCAGCGGGGTCGAGGGGCAACGCCCCTCGCGAGGTCCTGGGGCAACGCCCCCGCCGCCAACACCAATTTACAACCACAACACTTCCCGTGGTATTCTATAGCTCAAAATAAACTGGGGGTCTGGGGGCAACGCCCCCAGCGGGGTCGAGGGGCAGCGCCCCTGCCGCCAACACCAATTTACAACCACAACACTTCCCGTGGTATTCTATAGCTCAAAATAAACTGGGGGTCTGGGGGCAACGCCCCCAGCGGGGTCGAGGGGCAGCACCCCTCGCGGGGTCTGGGGCAACGCCCCAGCGAGGTCGAGGGGCAGCGCCCCTCGCGGGGTCTGGGGCAATGCCCCAGCGGGGTCGAGGGGCAGCGTGGTTGGCGCCAACACCAATTTACAACCCTCATAACCATACGAAAGTCCATGGCGCACAGCATTTCTGTGATATTTTAAGATGCCAAAAACCCTTCTTTTCCACTCTGAATTTCCAGTGTCCTGGCTTCAAACTCCAGCGAATCATTTTAAATCTGGTCGTCGTTTTTTTTTGGTTGTTGTTGGCACTGTAATGTCACCGATGGCACCCCGGCCATACAACCTCCCTGTATGGTCAACAACAGCATTGGCACCTCCGATCGTGCGGCCACCTTCCCGTGTCGTCAACACCCCTCCACCGTACGGCGAACCACTGACGACAGAGTGGCTGCGTGGTTGTGCGTCTTAATCTTTGCGTGCGTTTTCAGCGTTGTGCGGGCTTTGTAGTTGCAGGTGCCACCGCACGACGGTGGTTACCACCGCCGGTGTCCACCGTACGGTGTTACCATCGCCGGTGGCCCACCGCACGGTGGTCAACGTCGGTGTTACCACCGTACGGTGTTACCATGGCCGGTGGCCCACCGCACGGTGGTCGCCGTCGGTGTTACCACCGTACGGTGTTACCATCGCCGGTGGCCCACCGCACGGTGGTCGCCGTCGGTGTTACCACCGCACGGTGGTCGCCGTCGATGTTACCACCGCCGGTGGCCCACCGCACGGTGGTCCCCGTCGATGTTACCACCACCGGTGGCCCACCGCACGGTGGTCCGTTCTTTTTATTTTTTATATATATAAATTTTTTTGACCGTATGGTCGCCTGTCATACGACCATTCTTTTTTCTTTTTTTTCATCTCCTAATTTAGTTGTCTTAGAGAGTCGTCAACTCGGGTCCCCTATCTCTGGGATTGCCCTTCATCCTTCTCGGTTTTCCACGCCCGAGAGTCTCCCGTTTTGGTCCTGTGCCTGGCGAGTCGCCTGCCCGGCCTCTTGGGTCCCCTACGCGCTTCTCGTGGTAGGGTTTCAATTTGAACCTATTGGTGGCAAGTTTATTTTCCATGGCCATCCGAAGACCTGGAACCACAAATTCTACAGGGACCACGGTCTCCTTCCCGTACATAAGAAGAAGAAGAATAATAAAGATTTTGAAGACTGCGGTCTTCCACACAGGGTTCCAATCGTTGCCAACACTCTTCGGATTATCTACGTCGCCAGGGTTTGGGGCATCTCCCTTCCAATATTCTTTGTATTCCGGCAAGTACACCTCTGTTGGTTCATCTAGTTCCTCTACTTTGAGCCTGTAGCTTTGGAACATTTCATAATCCTCCATTTGCCAGTGGAAGAGCCCATTAAGTGAGCATACCTCATCTTCAGAACATCCCTCCAATTCGAGCACCCCTTCACTGTTCGACTCCATCGCGTTCTTGCCCTTGCTTTCAACGGGACCCCCTTCCCCTTTATTAGAGTCCTCTGAGTCCGAGTCGGAAGAGGCAAGCTCTTCACCAACATCTTGGGTGTGTAGGTCAATGGTATATTTCCGCCCTCCCTTCTCCATGGAAAGTGTATTTTTCTTCCAGTTGTGGTTTACCCTTGCGTTGATCAACCACGCTCTCCCCAGGATGGCGTCATAGCCTTTCTTCTTCAAGGGAATAACCACAAAATCTAACAGGAATGGTTGCGTACCAATTGTCACTTGCTGGGCCATCAACAGCCCGAGTGGCTTAATGCCGTGTTGGTCCGCTCCCACCAGGTTGAATGTGGGTGGCCATAGGGTGGGCTTCCCCAGCCGCTTCCATGTTTCTTCTGGTAGTACATTCACCCCAGATCCCCCGTCCACAATGGTGTCCTTCAGAATGGTCCCACGGATACCCATTTCTACCACAGCTGGGTGTCTACCACTGCTCAAGGCTAGTAACATCGGGTCAGTCGAAGGGCTAACGGAAACCTCCACCTGTGGTGCACTCTTCGAAGCGGTGGCGGGAACCCCTACCTGTGGTGCACTCGACGATGCGGTGGCGGGAACCCCTACCTGTGGTGCACTCGACGCTGCGGTGCTTTGCACATTGGTGAGGATGGCAGTCCTCAATTGTGGCATAGAGTCTAGAAGGTCTTTTACCTTTATCGGCACCTCCATCTGCAAGATTTGCCCAATGATGTTATTTTCCGCTTCCGTACGGGATGATGTACTCGCCACCTCGTTGTCCCATCGTTCAGTCGTCATCTCACGTTCAATATTGGCCTTTGCCTCCCATAATCTCTCCTTCTCCGTACGGGGGTCGGGATAAGTGGCTTTTTTCGTCTGGGTCGAGGTGATCGCCAGTACTTCTTTCTCACCAGTCTTCTCAGCCTTCTCAATGTTGAAGAGATTAACCCCTGCCTGCGGGCAATTTGCGTCCTCATGGTCGCCTGGCCCACACCAACGGCAGAGGTGCTGAGGGGTGGCTTCCTTCGTGCAATCACGGGCGAAGTGCCCCCACTGATTACAGACCCTACATTGGATAATTGGCCAGCCCTTGGCGTCATACTGGATATGGCTTCCGTTATTGTTATTGTTGCTATTCCTTTCGCCGCCGCGTCTGTTGTCCCGGTATCCTCCAGATGATGCCGTTGTGTTAGTATGTTGGCCGATACCCGCTGGTGCGGATGTTGTGGCCTGCTCCGTGAACAGCACCTGGTTCATTTGCGTACTTCGGGTTTTCATGTTGTATGGGCACTCCTTGGTGGAGTGTCCCATCACTTGGCAAATCTCGCAAAATGCCTTCTTTTGGCAAGTACCCTTTGTGTGCCCTTCCTCTTTGCACTCATTGCACCATATGTCCCCTTCGTTCCGACCAGTGCTTCTCATTATTTTGAATTCTTTTCTCATTCGCTCCATGTCTTTCTGGAGCGCTTGCACCCGTTTGCCAGCCTCGTCGTCGCTGCTGCTTTCCTGTGAAGAGTCATCATCCTCGGATGAGGATTTATTACTTTTCTTCTTCTTTGATGTTTTGTGTTCGCTCTCCAGGTCCATCGCCCTATTATAAGCGTCGTCATATGACGTCGGGGGTACAATTTTCATCTTCCTCCATAGGGAGGATTTCAACCCTTCAACGAACCATCGTTTCTTCAATCCATCTGCGGGTTGGCTTTCCATTTTACCCAAGAGTTCTTTCAGCCTCCGACTGTATGCCCGTACTATCTCCCTGGTACCTTGTTTGGTACTGTATATCTCTGTTACAATTTCATTGTCATCACGGAGCAACCGAAACTCCCCCGTGAATTCCTTCTGTAGATTGGCCCACGTGGCCACTTTTTGCTTGTCCACATCGGAGTACCAATCTATGGCAACTCCTCGTAACGTGGCTGGGAACTGCTGTACCCAGTCATCCTGGTCTGTTACTTCGTTGGCGAACCAAATGGTTTCACATGTACGGCAGTGCCGTAAGGGGTCTTCCTTGCCCTCCCCTGTGAACTTTGGCAATTTTTGTTTGCTCGCCATCCCACCGCTGGGTCTCGCTCCTCTAATTCCTTGTGTGCTTGTACCTGGCGATCCTCCGCCTCCTGCAACTGAACCTCCACTCGTGGGTCCTCCGGAAAAAGTTGCTGACACCGAACCAAACAAATTGCCTCCTGTACGGTACCCTTGCGCTCCCTCGGCACCTTCGGTCGTACCGTCACCTTCCGTTGTCTCCCTCCGGTTGTCCTCTGAAATGGACAAATTCTTTAGCAAGTCTCTGGTAGCGTCGATTAGGTTTAGACTTAGCCTTGTTTGTTCCACCAACTCTTCGCAGCTTCTTAACCTACGGTGGTATTCTGGCGAACTGTAGAGTTCTCCTTCGGCACCCTCCGTGACTCCTTCTGGCAGCCCTACAACAGTGTAGACAGTGTAGTTCTCTCCGTCTATCTCTGCCTCCGCAACCTCCGTGACACCTCCTGGGTTCCCTTCGGGCAAGCCCTCGGTCGGTCGTCCCTCGGCAAGTTGCCTTAGCCTACGCCTTCGTTCTATCTGTTGTCTGAGATTCAATGCGGTTTGTACCACTTCCCATTCGTCACTCTGTATCTTTTTATTTTTGTCCTTATTTAGTCTATTGGGCATAAGTCACTTCCATACACAGCAAACACACGCCATGTACACAAAAAACTTTTATTATTTTTATTTTTATTTTGCCTTTCGGCCACAATTTATATCAGCAGTGTGTCGGGATTATTACAAGGTTCGATTTCCTCCTGGCCTGGCGCCATCTCTTTCTGTTTCCCATCGGCTGTTCTCTTCGTAGCGTTGCAGGATTTATTGTCGTCGCTCTTCCTGGGCAATCTCCTCCAGGCGGGCCTGTTGTGCCAACGATGCCTGTGCAAGCAACCGGGGGAGGTGGTTCATTAACCGGTTTACTGTCGGGCTAACCTCCAGCGCTGTCCACACGGCACTTGGTGGGATTTCTGCCTCCGCCGCTTCTCGTCGAACGTAGGTCTGAATGGCTACCTGGAGCAAAATTGAAAATTCTTGCGTTGCCGTGTCTTCTCCTGTGTAAAGTTCTGTCCGCGCGTCGTCGGCCTCCGGGTTTACTTCACCGACGAGTAGGCCCATTGTGTCTGTGCGCCATCCGTGTCTTCCGTTCCCGAGTTCGTCTAGTCAACAGCGCCAAATGTTTGCCCTCTCGGGTAAACGGTTAAATGCAGAAAGTAAATGCACAGAACATAATGGAAATACATTAAATAACCAGCCTCTGTATTAATTCCACAGTCCATGTACAATAAGTGCTTATAACATTACATCTGACACGACCAACATGATCCTACTTCGAAGAAAAGGTACACAATATATAATACCCGAAGGGGTGCGACACAACCGTCGCGACTCCAACTACCTACCCGTCGGCTAACTAACTGACCACCGTAACTCAATATTACCGACGACAACATAAACATAATATGACAACATAACATAATGATTATTCCCGACAACAGCTCATTGCAGCAAAAGCGAACCATAACTGGAAGCAGAATACCCTTTCCTTGGAAAACGTCGGGAGGAAGCACGTGATCGATCTTCGTATGCAGATGGTGAGTGAGGAGTTAGCCTCCTCCTCCGACTCAGAATCTGAGGGAGACCAATTAGCGGAGGGTGGAGATGGACGCCGCATGGAGCCTAGTGACGAAGGGGTGTTAGAACTGGAGGCATGCTCAGGGGACGACGGGGACTCTTTGAATGGCCTCTTCCATTGGCAAATGGGAGATTATGAACTATTTACACCCTCCTGCAACGTATTGAGCATCGAAGAAGAACCAGATATATTTCCCCCAGAATATGGCAAGTACAAGGAAGGAGAGGCATCAGTGAATGAGACGCCAGCACACCAATTCCCGGAGGAGGAGCCCATTAAATATCAGGAAGCCAATTTAAAGGAAACAAATCTCAGGGAGACGAGTGACCCCAAGATCATCCTTGTCGGAGATGACTGGAATCCAGTGCTGAAGGCCGCAGCCTTCAAAATTTTCCTTGAATACAAGGATGTCTTTGCATGGACATACAAGGACTTGAAGGGCATGCCCCCAGAGTTATGTGTACACCGAATAACATTGGTACCGGGAGCCCAGCCGATGAGGAAGCGGCCTTACCGAATGAACAAAAATTATGCTGCACGAGTGAACGACGAAATTGAGCGGATGTTGGAAGCGGGCATAATCTTCAAAGTGCAGACAAGTGAATGGGTGTCTCCCATTGTGATTTCCCTCAAGAAAGAGGCCAATCAGATCCGGATCTGTGTAGACTTCCGGTGCCTAAACGCTGTCACTATCAAAGACCCGTTTCCCATACCCTTCACTGACAGCATCTTGGAGGAAGTAGCTGGACATGAAATCTATTCCTTCATGGATGGGTTCTCTAGGTAAAACCAGATATCCATCGCGGAGGAAGATAAGTTGAAAACAACCTTCGTGGTGGAGGACGGTGTGTACGCATACAACCGAATGCCCTTCGGTCTATGCAATGCACCTGCCACCTTTCAGCGCATCATCTTGCACATCTTCGACAAGATGTCGGTGGGGAACTTCAAAGCCTTCCTAGATGATTGGTCTATTTACAGCGGACAGGACATCCAATTTAAAAACTCTCAGGGAGTGCCTAGAGAGATGTCGAAGGGCACGGTTGGCCCTCAACCCGAAGAAATGTAGATTCATGGTACCACAGGGAAGATTGCTGGGACACATTGTGTGTAAAGAAGGATTGAAAACGGACCCGGACAAGATTCGGGTAATAGTAGAAATGGAACCTCCTACGGACGTCACGGGGATAAAGTCCTTCCTTGGTCATGTGGGGTACTACAGGAGGTTCATCAAGAACTTCACTGAGGTGTCCCACCCGTTGGATAAGTTGACACAGAAAGGGGAACCATACATTTGGGCAGAGCCACAGAGCAAGGCCTTTGAAGAGCTGAAGACAAGGTTGATGAGAGCACCCATACTGGCATACCCGAATTGGGATAAAGAATTCCACGTTCACGTGGATGCCTCAAACTATGCCATCGGGGCTACATTAGCCCAAGTAGGAGGACACGGGTTGGACCACCCCGTTTACTTTGCCAGCAGGTTGCTCTCGAAGGCGGAAAAGAACTACAGTACCACAGAACGTGAAGCCCTTGGTATGGTCTATGTCGTACAGAAATTTCGTCATTACCTCCTGGCCACACCATTCACATTTTACGTAGACCACCAAGCACTCATGTACTTGGTAAACAAGCCTATTATCCAGGGGAGGATAAGCCGTTGGCTATTGCTACTGCAAGAGTTCACATTTTTAATTGTGGTAAGACCAGGGCGAAGCCATGTCATAGCCGACCAGCTGTCGCGGATTAAGTCGGGGGAACCTCCAGAGGGAGTAAATGATGATTTTCCAGATGCACACTTGTTCCAAATAGCCGTACTCCCTTCGTGGTACAGGAAGATTGGAGAGTACCTATCGACGTCCCGATTTCCGAAGGGTATGCCTCCAGGGGAACGGAGAAAGCTCGTATTAAGAAGCAAGACTTTTTCGCTCATCAACGGGTTACTCTACAAAATGGGGCCGGACCAGGTATTAAGGTGTTGTGTCATGGAGGAAGAAGTCTCGAGCGTATTAAGGGAGGCACATGAAGGACGCGCAGGTGGACATATGGGCCCAGACACTACAGCCCGCAAGGTGCTTCTCGCAAGACTGTGGTGGCCAACGGTACATCACGACGCCAGGGAGTGGGTTGTGGGGTGCGACACTTGCCAACGGGCGGGCAAACCCCTGAAGCTGGACTTCATGCCCCTCAACCCGTCGCACGCACAGGAACTCTTTGAACGATGGGGACTCGACTTTGTGGGTCCTCTTAAGGCCAGCCGCACACGACGGTGCCAGTACATTGTAGTTGCGACAGAATACTTGACCAAGTGGGTGTAGGCAAGGGCTCTCTCGGATAATTCGGCAGTAAGCACAGCGAAATTTATTTACGAGCAAATCATTACGCGATATGGTATACCTATTCAGTTGACCAGTGACCGGGGGGGCCACTTTGTGAACCATGTCATACGGTTGTTGACATCAGAGTTCAAGATTTTTCACTCATTATCGAGCCCGTACTACCCACGTGCCAATGGCCAGGCAGAGGCCACAAACAAAATATTGGTATCGGTGATTTACAAGTCCTGCGGGGTAGAAAAGGAAGATTGGGAGGAGAGGTTACCCTCTGTACTATGGGCCTACAGAACGACTTACAAAGTGACCACAGGTCAGACCCCGTTCCAACTCATGTATGGACAAGAGGCGGTGGTGCCAGCGGAATTCATGGTGCCAAGCCTTCGCATTGCAGTAGAGAACAGACTCGGGGATATGGAGAGTCTGAGGGAGAGACTATATGCCTTAGGTAAGTTGGACGAAAAAAGAATGCTGGCACAATGGGCCACAGAGGCAGCCCAGCAAAGACGAAAGGTGTGGCACGACAAGCACCTGCGGCGAATGAAGTTTACTCCCGGACAGCTAGTGTTGAAATTCAACGGGAAGAACGAAATTAAACCTGGGAAATTCAAAGTGCGATGGCTAGGGCCCTTCCGGATACGCGAGGTCAATACGAACGGGACGATTAAGTTGTGGACGCTGGACGGGAAGGAGATACCAAACGCCGTCAATGGGTCAAAATTAAAGGTCTATCACGAACGGAGGGAACCTGGACCCTCCAGTCAGTTAGTCCGCTAAAAATTGAAAAAAATAATATTAAAATTAAAAAAAAAAAAAAAGTGGCCACCGTACGGTGGGACCACCATGCGTGGAACCACCGAAGGTGGTCACACCGATGGTGGGGCCACCGGCGGTGGATGCCACCGAAGGTGGTCACCCGCACACCGCCTCGGCATTAAAACCCCCTCGCGCAACACTAAAACGCAGAAAGAAAAAAACACAGCGCCACACGCCCGCACAGCCGAAAAAAAAAAAAAAAAGAAGCCACACAGCAATGCGCAGCAACAAAAAGGAGGAAGAAGCCGCACAGCAACGCGCAGCAGCCGAAAGAAAAAAAAAAAAAAAAAAGAGAAAGACCAAGCCCGCACAATCCCACGCAGCCACGCCAAAAGTAAACCACACAGCCACGCAAGGGAAAAAGGACCGCCACAGGTAGACCACGCAGCCACACACGAAAAAGGTGGTCGTTACGAAGTTGCCTAAGACTACGATTTTTTTACAGGAAATCGGTTATACAGAGATTGATGGATTCAGCAGGGAAAAGAAGTTGGAAGAAACAGCTGCACGCTTCTTCCAGTAGCAGCCAGAGGGATAGGGATAGCAATATCAGGGTTTTAGCGTCAGGCGTACGTGTTGCAAGCGGCACCATGGATGCTAGCGCCCGACAAAAGCAAAAACAGAAGGCACCACAGGCTGCCATAAGTGCAAAAAACACAGTGACGCCCCAGAACATCACCTTTGAAGGCTTGAATGGGTCGGAATGTCGGAAATGGTGGCAGGACACTCCCGAGGATGATCTGGTGAAGCGAAACCTCCTAAAGGCAGAAGTGGAGTGGGCTATTCGGATGCCCGTGTTTCCTATCCGCGAGTATGAGGGTGCCCTACGGTTCATGGTAGACACCTTCGACAGGCACACATGCACCAGCACTTTTGAATACCTCGAGAGGGATGTTACCGTATCTTTCAAAGCAGGGGACTTCACGAGGGTATTCGGCATCCCAGGCAGACAGGGCAAGAAAATAGAACTGAAGGCTAAAAAGATAAAACGGGAAGAGAAGGAGCGATGGATTAAATTAATCTCCAGGAACTTGACGACAGCAGAGTTGGACAGCGTGGCTAGTGCCACGAAGGGTCGAGGAATCCGTAAGACTTTGGTTGCGGAGGGCCACTGGAGATGCATTATGGATATCATCAAGAGCAGATTGACAAGGTCGGGTAGGGCATCGGACATCGCCCTCTCTCAGATTATGCTGATGAACGGGTTGATGAATGGCATCATGTATGATTGGGCCGCGTTACTCGCAGAGCGCATGTATGAGTTCTTGACGCTGCAGCATCGCACATTCTATATGCCTCACTACGCTATAGGGTTGTTCCTAGAGGCCACGCAGGAAGCAGTGCCCAAGGAAGAGTTGGAGATACGACCACAGGGACCGTTGACAACAGGTGAGCCTCCAATAATGTATTAGAGGCACTTGGACATTGGGCACTCTTCCGCGAAGCGGAAAAGGGCGGTAGATACGGCCTCAGCTTCAGGGGAGCCTAACAGCGGGAGGGATTCCAGTAGCACGGAGGAATCAGAAACGGAAGAGGAGGACGATAGTAGTCGGGCAACAAAGGAGCCGGTACGAGTCCTGTTTTCCCCACCCCTGCTACCGATGGGCATGCCTGTGCCATCATCTGGAGTGGGCGGCCCCTGTATTCTGGCCTTCGGGCAGAGCCATACACCTGTTACACTTGGTCCCCTCCAGCACGAGCACCAGGAAGCATCACCGGGCCCAACCACGGCAGCACTTACCGAGGACATGGCAGAGTCAAGGGCGGAGGAGTCACCACATCGGGTAGTGGTCGCTGAGGAGCAGGGGCTGACGGAGGTGGTGAATACCGAGCCCCAGGTGCGGTTGGACGTCGTGGGTAGTGACGCAGTGGTGACTGTTTCTACTTCCTTGTTGGAGGAGCCGACGACAGCGAACCATCCCCCGGTCGTAGAGATGCGTGCCGACCTCGTGGCTATGCAGAGCTAGCTCACACAGCGGTTTCAGATGACACTGGCACAACCAGAGGGAGCTGTTGTATTCTCACCGTGTCGAGAGACTAGAGCAGGGGTAGTAGACTTGGATGACTCATCAGGAGAGGCACATGGACTCACAGTTGGGAATGAGGCAGAGGAGGTCGCCTCTGCTGGGCAGCCGCCGGGAAATGGTACACCTTCGGTGGTAGAGGAGGTACCTTCACAGCAGGATGCCGTTGCGTCCGTTCCACCAGAGACTTCACAGCCTTCAGCGCAGACGGGGGACGATATTGAGACCTATCTAGCTGACATGGCTGATATGGTGACAAGGGGTAGGCGGGTGGTGGCCGCTGCCCAGACGCAAGCATTGCAGTAGGTGGTGGTGGAGCTAGAGCAGGTCTTACAGTTTATGCAGGTGGGCTGCCCGACAGCCTTTGCTACCTGCTTTGAGTCTCAGGGGTGGCCGACTACGGAGACAAAGGAGATGCTCCAGGCTTGGAGGCTGCGTCAGCCCGTTGTGGAGTGTCGGGTGACGGCAGTTGTCCGCGAGATCGAGCAGGTCTACCGGGATGCCTATTATACATTGAGGCGTACACAGCAGGAGTCTGCAGTCAGGGAGGCTGCACGAGTAGCGTTGGAGAAGGAGGTGGCCAGTCAACAAGCCTCATGGGCAGCCGAGAGGGCGCAGTTGTTGGCATAGCTTGAGGTGGCCCGCGCAGAGACGGCTGAGACCCGGGCAGAGAAGGCCGAGGTAGAGACTCGTCTGGCAACTGAGCAGAATGTGAGGAGCCACGTGCAGCAGGAGTTGGATGCCGTCAGTGCCGAGAGGAGTCTATTGCAGACTCGGTTGGTCTGCGCGACAGAGGCAGCGGATTCAAAAGAGGAGGAGTTGCTGGAAGCCGCACACATGGTGAAGACAGCTTTGGAGAAAGTATTGGTGGCAGAGCGAGATGTGACTGTACGCACTCAGCAGGTGTATGAGCTCCGCGCCCGTTTGGCGGCCCAGACACCGGCATCTCAGCCTTCTGTTTCAGGGACGCTCCCTCAACCCCCTCCCTAGTTTTTCTGATATGTATATAGTCTAGGTGCATGATCTCCATTTTTGTTGTAAGTCGCCTGGAGACGACTTTTCTTTTGGGGGGGATGATGTTAGCCGCATTATTGTATACGGGAATACGACTAGTTAATTAAGTTGTAATTGGGTTTGTTAGTTGGCAGCCGAGCGGTGGTAGTTGCGGTGCGACGGTTGGCACTCGCACCCCCTCAGTATCTTTATATACTTCAGAATGTAACTTGCAACACACAATTATGAATGGAATAATATCTCTTATACTTGTCTGATATCTATGGCGTTATTATTCTGCATTACGTGCTTTATGTTTTAAGTTATTCACCCGAGAGGGCAAACAGGGATTTCAATATCTTAAGTTGCTTTCGATATTCTGTTCTTGGTTAGTTGTTCTGTTTGTTGCAGATTAATATATCTCACTATTGATTTGAGCTGCATCAAGAACCAAGATCTTAAGCCTTCTTATTGATTTTTATTTTTACTAATACCTCTTAGGGATTTAATAAGAAAAAAATATATTTTTACTAATACCTCTTAGGGATTTGATATAATGCAAAAATTTAAAATTATTTATCTGTAAGCATTTTTCTTTAGTTCCTTTAGCTCTCCACAGCCAATTATCAGCACTTGAGGAAAGCATCAACGTCATTTATATAATATTTCTAAAAAAAAATAATCAAAAATATTTCTAAAAAAATTTATAGTAAGTTTCCCAAAATTCAATGCATGCTTTTGGGAGATGTTAAATTGTCATCTGAAGTCTCCTGGCATCTAGACTCTAAGAGAACTACCGTTCGCAATAATCGCCAACTAAATAAAATCAAACTTCAGCAACAGCATGCAGGCAACAAATCTCTGGAAGCTGTAACATAAATATATTCAGAATAATAAAGGACACTGCTAGGTCATACCAAAATATAAACACAAGCAGAGCTACAATATCATGAGAATAAATTTAACATAAGCGAGTGCCTGCATCAAGGCATGTTAACATTATGCGACGTGACTTTTTTCAAAGGTAAAAGATAATTGATTTGATTGCAGTATTTGTCCTGCTCTACAATTTTAGTCACAGAATAAACGGTAGGGTCACTGATTTTACCGGGCAAATATCTTCCACAACAATGCTTACTGAAACTTGCTACACTCTGCTAGGGTAGGGTTATTGAGGTCCATTTTAGTTACACCCTGATTTGCCAAAGTATTCGTCTGATTTATATGTTAATTACCAGTTACATTTGCCAAAGTATTCGTCTGCTTTATATGTTAATTACCAATTAAATGCCAAGTGGTATTTGATCTATTTGTGAAGTTGGGTGCTCACAAAACATAGATCATGTCATGGCAACATTGATCCACTAAATACCCCTCAATCAATTATTTGTATACATATGATTCGTGTCTCACTACCCACAGGTTGCTACAGTAATTTAGGATGTTTATCCTCTCTCATTAAAAATTACCAGGTATATGCTAAATATCTTGAAGCACCTAGATTGGATTACAGTCGATTTCTAGTGTACCATCAAGTTTAACTGTAATAAAGAGAATACAACACCCATAACTCGGATTGGATGGCAAGCCTGATAGAAGGGTTTTTCGACAATTGACCAACATAATCCGGAACATTTCCGCACATTTCAGAAGAAGTATATGGATTATTTTAGAGAATAGATTCAAGTAAAATCGTTTTCCTGTCCATTTGAAAAAGCCCAATCATATGATAGGAGATTGCATATGGACAGAATGTGTGATTCAGGATTTTAATTACTAACCTCACGAGGTTTGGCTGTTTCCTTCCTCCGTAGTGGAGTGGATCTCTGAGATTGTCGTCTAATTGTTTTCGATTTCTTTCTTCTATATCTATTTCAGATTCAATTTTGTTGATTTTCTGCAGCTCAAATTTATTGAGGAAGACTGCTTATTAGTGATGACTGAAAAATTATGACGTGGCATTATTGTTATCCTGTTTATAGGTAACGAGCTGTTCTTAATACTTTAAAATTTTATTTGTTTTTAATAAATTATATTGTAATATTTTTCAAAAAAATATATATGTTTTCATTAAACTAGTTTAGATGAAAAATTTTGAGACAACGTGTTTGAATATTTATTTTTCTTTCATTTAATTGACTAAAATTAATAGGTTTTTTTATTACTATAATGGTTTGAGCAAATTATTTAGTTATAAATATGATTCATCTTTCATTTAAAATATTTTTTCAATCTAAAAATATATTAATAAATTAGTGTTGTATTTTTTTTAGTGTTAGTGTAGTGTCATGTATTTTATGTTTAAATATGTTTTATTAGTTCCTCCCTACTACTCGAGCAATCAAATCATTGGGGTTTTTATATAAATTTCATTACATCAATGTTTTGTGTTGAACTTGCATATTTTTTAGGGCAATTTTTGAAGAAAACTTATTCTTCCATGTGTGATTGGCACGGGAGACAGTGTTCAGAGTTGGTCATAGGAATCAACGCTAGAGAACACGCTAAGCAAAACAAGGTCTCGAGTTGTAAAGGCATTTGCAGACTGTAGGTTACACATGGTCTTGAGGGTTGGAAACCTGCTTGCAAGTTGCGTTGAGGTGGAGATAACAACATCTCGACACATGAATTTGAGTGACAGTGGCTTTGCAAATGCAAGGCCTTTTAAAAAATTACCCAAACTTCTGGATATTTGTAAAGGGTTTTGGATTTTCCAAAGCATAGTGGTTTGGAGCTATAGCATTTGGGAGTTTGCAACTGTAAGTTTTTCCTTTGCTTTATCACATGTTTTTTTTCTGGAGACGACATGAACCTCCAACCCCATAGGTATTCCTAATTGCTTTACATGTTCTTTATATATGTATATATACCCTAATTCTATGCACCCTTCCACACATTGTGTTGGTCTTCTTTTTAAAGCCTATTGATTGTATTCACGTTGTTTGAGAGCTTGGTTGCCTTGGGGAAAAAAGTATAGATTGTGGCCTGTAGAAAGAGTGGATTTTGCATCTAAGGCAAAGATTGTGGCCTATAGGAAGTGGATTGCTATTCTTGACTATAAAATTCAGTCCTAGTGACTTGCTTTCTCATTTGGGAATAGTAATATAATTTCAGTTGGCTGAATTCTAATGGCACTCCACTTGGTTTTATTACAAAGTTAGAATTTTTTTAACTTTGTATAGTTACCTGCACGTGGTATAGTTTGCTATGCATGACAATATACTTTAGCTTTTATCAACCTGATTTTGTCATTTCTATACATTAATATAATTTAAGATGTACATCTCATAATTTATTCAATAACAAAATCTGAAAGGTGCCAAGAACTCTCGATTTATCCAGTTAGTTGTTTCACTCTCTTTAAATGTTCCTTGTCATTTTTAACCAACATATTAGGCAGCATTAAATAAACAGTATTTGACTAACAATGTATGTCTAGGTTTAATCCTCTTCTCTAAACTGAAACCAAAATACTTTGCAAACCTATTGTTGCTCTATAGCACTCTGAATCAAGGTGATGTGTTTATGAAATTGATTTACTGATGCAATTCATGTGTCTTTGAATCCAGATGATGTGTTCGAGAAATAGATAGTTTTTGCTTCTATTTTTTTTCCCTTGCTCATGAGTTACCGAAGTTAGACGATTAAATACTTTGCAGACCTATTGTTTCTCTACAATGCTTTGAATTCAAGTGATGTGTTTATAAAGTTGATTTACTAATGCAATTCACGTGTCTCTGAATCTAGATGATGTGTTTTAAGAAATAGATAATTGTTGCTTCTATTTTTTTTCCTTGCTCATGAGTTATTAGAGTTAGAAAGAGTGTTAACTCACCATGGCCTAATTAAGTTATCCATGCATTCACCTTAATTGAAATTTTATGTTATAACAATCTTGGAAAGAGGCTGCTAATTAGGAAATCTGAAAGTTCCCTTGGGGACAAATTTGGTGATCTTGATGTTTTCCCAAATTGCAATTTTGCATAACAACCTAAAAAAGAGCACTAGCATTCAGTGAACAAAGAAGTTGCTTGATGCACCCATATCTCTGCATTGTGTGCTTAATGGATGATGAATATACACATTGATTTATTGAAGCATATTTATAGTTGTTTATTCCTTATGTATAGTCTAGCTACTTGATTAGGACACAATATTTAGCAATGGCATATATGGTCCTTAATAAATATGTCAAAACCTCTACTTTGATTAGGGTTTTTGCAAAAAATGAATCAAAGAGTTACTTGCCATTAAATCCAAGGTAGTTGAAGTTTGTTACTTAATTGCCCACGTTTGTTCCAATGTTAGAACCAAGGCAAGCAATAAAACTGAGAAAGATTTATTCAGCTAAAGTGGGTTTGATTTTTTGTCATATTTTACAATTGAATTCTTAAGTAGGTTGAGTTAAATCAGTTTGTCCATAGAATATCATAAACTATACAACTCATTGTTTCACCAAGGTTGACCATAATAGTAGATATTAGTCAGCCAAAGATTCAAGCATATAAAATAAATTGGCTAACTATACCTGACATCATATGAACAGAAAAAAAATGAAATCTTGTTGGCAAGAATGACATCAATTTTGCCTTATGTTTTGTTTTGTCTCCTCCAATGATGTGGCCAAGAAATCAAGATTAATGATATTAGGTTTAATCAAGAATCGAAAATTAATTAAACATCGAATCATATTGATGTGATGAATGACAATGGATGTGATGCACATTAATGCCACTAGGGGGCACTAATTGAATTAAGATCTCTACACCATGACAATAAATTAGGGGTTGGAATATATAATCTATCAATTTTTGTTATGTGTCATTTTGGTTTACCTCTATTGAATTGAGAATATAACTAAAAGCAAAAACAACAATGATCAAACCATGTGTAGCAACAATACCTCTTAGAATTTAAATGGTATTCATTAAAGGCTATACAAACTATTGCAAAGAATATTTGTAGGTATTACATGTGTTTTCATTCATATTGTTACTTTTTTTTTCTTGTATCTTTAGATATGCATGACCTACAAGTTGCGGACTTTGGCCATATTGTATAATTTGTATGGCTTCAACTCTCTTTTTCAATGAATATATGCATAGGTATTCTTCAACATAGGTATAAAATTAGGCAAGTAGTAATGTTATTTTTGCTTCAAAGGATTCTGTAAAACCATTGTTGATGCAAAGTAAAGTTATTAGCACTTTGAGAATTGCTTTTTCAACATCTTCACATTCAAGATACATAAATTGGTCGAATTAAAGAATTGATAATAAACATGTGTAGTTAAGGCTAGGTAGGAGGTCTTTATCGAGCTTTCATTAAAGATATAACTAAAGAATGCCAAGGCAAAAACTATATATTTATGGTCATTAAATATATATATGGTCATTATGTACGCATTCATACTAGTCCAAAAAGTCAATATATCAAATAGTTTCAAGTAATTTTTAATAGTTTCAAAAAATTTGTAAATTATGATATTTTTAACTATTGTATAAGTATTAGAAAAATGAAGTTAAGGGAAGGGATCTAGTTATTGTCCATGTTCTTATTATAGATCATAGGATTTCGCTAGCTACCCATTGGTATATCAAATAGTTGGAAAGAAAGTAATTAGTATCAATTGTGTAACTTGATTTATCAATTTATTAGTCTTAACTTCAAGTAATGAGTACTGGGAATATGAATATGTCATCTTCCAAGTGTCACTCAAACATCTCTATCTTGATACCTTTGTAGTCAGAGTGAATGAACTTCACTCATTGCTTCCATGGTCTCCCTTTAAAAAGCTATCAGAATGGTAACAAGTCTTACATTATCAGTAGGATATCTTGAATATATGCTCTATCGTGTAGCCATGTGCTATGCTCCAGAACTCACATGTTGGCTGAAGTTTCACTTTTTTAAAGTGAGAAAACTAGTAAAACCATGTTTATCTATGAAAGAAGATAGGGAACTATAATTTAAGAATACAAAGGATACAATGTATTAGAAAAAAAGTTAATTGTATCTAATAGTATGTTTCAATATATTAAATTATAGTTTCAATGACATCTTGAAATATGCTTATTCCAACTTGACTTTTTTGCTTCGCTATGAACAGAGGTGGACTTTTATAGCTAGTGTGATCAAGGTATGTTCTATCCCCTATTTTTGTTGTTGTGTTCAAAATGGTTCTAAATAATTGTTTGTATTGATAATTGTTTATAATATGATCTTATCTAGGTTATATTACCAAACTTCGTGGTCATGTTAATTAGTATAGGGCTTCTCTGTTAATAAGCTAATTATGTTTATGTACACCCTTACTTCTCTATAATCTACTTGATTTTTTCCTAGTCACTCCATGTCTTTGATAAAAGTGTATGGCTAAATTGAGTAAGCATTATGTGTATGTTTTGCACTTAGGCCTGTAAATTTTTAATTTTTTTGCATTTATTCTACTGAGTTCTAGATTTCACTTTGTGGTTTTAACTTTTTAGGAAGAGACTATTATTTAGATTTATCCCATTTTTTTGTCCATTTCTATCCCAATTCCATTCATATTCTTATTGTTCTTGATATCTATGTTATATTTTGGCCCAAATTGTTTGAGATATGTGAAAATCGTGAATAATTCACAAAGACTTTTACCCACCTAGTTCACTATTTTTTATGTTCTTTTCACATATCAACAACATTATATAAAATCAAGAAGTCCACAAATAAACTATACAAATGAGCTTTGAGCAACTCTCTATCCAAAAATATAGCTATATTGTGTCTACACCATAACCAATCTAAACAAACTTGAAACCAAACATGGAAAAACAAAGATGTCATACAAAAGAATTAATATGAATATAGGCTAATGAATTTCATTAACTATCCACCAACCCATGCATAGAGTTATAGGTTCATAATGCCCTTGAAAAATGGATTACAAATAACTTGAAATCATTTTCTCTTTCTATATTTTCTGCTCTAGCGATTCTGCAACAAAACATGCATAATAAATAATTAAGACTATCTATGTAAAAGACAAGCCTTTATGGGTTCACAAAAGATTGAATAGCATGCAAAGTATATTTAATATTGGATAATAAATTTGATGCTAACAAATAATCAACAAGTCTTCAAGGACACTAAAAAAGTATCTAGGATTCAACAAAGAAGTTTTAATTAAATAGAGTTAGATATTGGTAGATTAACAATATCATTTACCAACAACAAAGATAAATATGAAATTGAAAGGTGTAAGCGTAAACCTATAATTGTTAGTCTATAACAAATGTACCAAGTGGATTTTAGAGAAATATATCAACATACTGCCCCTAGTAGATCAACTTCCATGTTAAAATTCTTCCCTCTTGATAGAAACAAGTTATCTCTTATTTCAAAATCAAACTCTAACTGAAAATGTTAATGACATTATAAAAACCATAACCAATTTATTTCCAAAGCAAGGTTCAACTACCTTGATCCTATTTTGTATAAAATAAGGGATAAAAAGATATTGATTATCTTCTCTTGCACTCTAACAAAACATGTAGTTTGTGATTTTAGAAATGGAAGACATTTCTCATGCCCAAAGGGAAATCAAACATGCCAAGAAATTTAAAGGGTCATCAAAATATCAACAAGCCGCAAGCTCTTTACCTCATGAGAGAGAACTTTCAGAAATGTCTGATACAAAGACCTTAGCCTCTACATAGTGAAAAAGATAAAATGAAATAAACGAAAGGCTAATAAAAAGAAGTCATTTCAAGAGCCAAAAAAAAGGCAAGCCCTCAACAATACATGATTTCCTTTTTGTTGTGGAAGAAATGCCCCAACAATCAGTAAAGAAATATTAGACCACTACTACCAAGTTCACCCAAGAGGTGAGTGTGTAACTCTAAGTTTTGAAGAAGAGCTTAAAAAAGAACTCGGGTCTGAATAGGATTCCAAATTTTGTATCTTGTATTAACGTGAATGTATGTGAAGCATCTTGAACTTTTGTAAAAACCTATCTATCTTTGTAAAGACTACCTATGTGAATAAAAATGCTTTGCTTATTTAGAAAATGCTTGAACTTTCTAAAACATAGTTACTTTAAAAATTTAATTATGTATTTCCTTTTCCTTTTAGAGTTAAAATGATACCACCTAAAATTGTTAAGATTATCCAAATAATGGTCTAGATACTATTCTTACTTGTCAATTATATTAAATATGACCTGAATGGTTAGTAGTGAGATACTAAGAGATGCTATATGGTATGATCAAGGATAGTTTATCTCTTAACTCAATATTCACGACATCGTCAAAATAAGAGGCATTAGTCTCCCAGTTAGTCTAAAATCATGCTATCATCCAATATAACTATAATACCCTTACTTCAATTTTACCTAAGAACTTCAATACCATGTTTACGATATTTTAGAGGCCAAAACACACCTTGTAGTCATATAAGATATTTGCAAATTACCAAAGGTACTAAGTTACAACCTTAAAGATATGTTTAGTAAAGTGTGGTTGTATTGCCACTAAATGAAGTCACCATTACTTAAAATTTTATTCAGCTACAAGCTAAGGCTTGTGGTGATTATATCTTATTCTTAGTTCATATTATAAGGTGTACAACTAAAGATTTGACCTAGAACTCGTTGCCTATTTATTTCACTAGCGAAATCCCTACATTAAGTTATCCAAACAATTAACCCATGATTATAATTAATTTTTTTATTTCTATTTTTTTTGTAATTTCAACTTCTTTCACATATCAAAAAATCTAGCACTTGTGTTCAAATTTTTTAAATTTCCATTTTTCAATCTAAATTGTTAAAATTAAAATGTGATCATAACCCTTTTGTGATTATCCAAAAGTTGTTGTTTATTGATACTAGTAACAAGATGAGTTGGTTAAATTTATGAATAAGAACAAATAGTTGATATCAACAATATGGCATTAAGTTCAATGCAATGTACATCATTTTTATCATAATTACCTTCTTGTCAAAGTTGTGTGTATCAAGGATGGTTTATCTCTTAACTCAATATTGCCAACATCATCAACATAAAAGGCATTGGTCTCCCAATTAGTCTAAAATCATACTATCGTCCAACACAACTATAATAACCTTACTTCAATGTCACCTAAGAAGTTCAATATCATGCTTCTCATGTTTAAGAGGCTAATACACATCTTGTAGTCATAAAAGATATTTATTGTAATATTTGCAAATTACCAAAGATACTGAGTTACAACATTAAAGAAATGTTTAGTAAACAATGGTTGTACTACCACTAAATGAAGTCAACATTACTTAAAACCTTATTCAACTACAAGCTAAGGCTTGTGGTAATTATATCTCATTTTTGGTTCATATTATAAGGTCATCTTACAACTAGAGATTTGACCCAGAACTCTCTACCAACTTATTTCACTAGTGAAATCCCAACATAAAGTTATTCAAATAATTAACCCCTGATTATAATTAAATTTTTTATTTCTAATATCTTTCTAATTTGAACTTCTTTCACGTATCAAATAATCTATCACTCATGTTCAAAATATTTGTATTTCCTTCTTTTCAATCTAAATTGTTGAATTTCAAATGTTATCTAAACCCTTTCATCATTATCCAAAAGTTGTTGTTAATTGATATTGGTGATAATATGAACCAGTTAAATTTATGAATAAGAATAAATAATTGATATCAACAATATGGTATTGAATTCAATTCAATGTGTGTCCCTTTTTACATAATTACCTTCTTAACAATGTTTTTTGTTATGGTGTCCATTGCTCCTTACTTTCTATGTGTTGCATCTAATTTGTAGGTCATATATTGTCTTTAGTGTCTCCACTATATAAACTGCCTACACAAAGCATAATACAGATATCATTCGGTACATAGATTGCATAAATTGGAAATGGTAAGATACTGCTCACTTGTGATGTTTATCATGGAGTTGTTGCATTAGGCATATGATGAAAAGCAAAACGAAATTAACAAAATCATTAGAAAATATCATAGATGCAGACAACTACAAATCGATTAATAAAGAATAGTTTGTTCAAACAATTAACAAAGTGTTGGAAAACAATAACCTATTTAGGATAAAACCATTTGTATATAACATAGGTGACTTCCTTTTTTACTCTTTCTAGTTGTTGTTACATCTAAGGTACACTTATGTAGAACTACACAATGGAACTATTGACCACTTTGTAAATACATTAGAAAAAAATGATTGTGAAACTTAATTTCCATACAACTATGAGCTAGACACACATACATTGTATGAGTTGCATGGATAGAATGATGTTGACAGCTACCTGTGGTGTATGCAATTGCCAGTACTTCAAAATCGAAACTATAATGAGTATGGCCTTTGGGGGGGGCTATTTTATATTAAGTGGCTAGCCAAATGGCTAAAGATTGGAGTATGTATATGTTCTTCAACAAGAAAGTCAAATTACTTGAGATTCATTATCTTGTTCCATGATGAAAACCCTATCTGGGGACACTTTAAACCACTCATTAATAAAAAAAGGATTTCCTAAGGAACAAATTCACCATTTTGAATTCCAAGATAATCTTCGACTCAAATAATAGTTATGAAAAAGACAAGTTAGTAGGTGCAATCGCTAACTTGTGCAAAAATGCATTATCAATATCAGATTGTGGTGATAGCCTTTTCAACACAATTGCTATCTTAACAAGTAATGTGTAGACACCTAAAAATGTCTCATCAATCGCACACTAAGTATTCCTCTTATTAATTAAGTAATTCTTTAATTATTTGATTAAACAAACTATTTCTTCTAATCATCACCCTTAAACACTTCTAATTATTCTATTTCTATTCTCAAATCATTTTAATCAGTTAACCCTAGTTCAAATATTAATTAAATATTATTTATTTAATTAATCACGATTAATTCTTTAGTTAAATAATCTTTATTATTTAATTAAATTCCATTCCTAATGTTTAAATAATATCTTTTAAATTATTTAAATTAATTAATTACTCTTCCAGTTCCCCAAATTCTAATTCTAATTAATTTCATCTAATATTATTTCACATTTTCGCCAAATTCAAATTTCATATCATTTCAATTAATTTCATTTCTTCCAAATTAACATTTCACCAAATGTTTATTTTAGTTAATTTCATGTGCATTTCAGCATTCGAAAGTCAAAATTGAATTCAATTTCAAAATCCTACAACACATGTTGAAAATCAAACTAATTGATCAAATCAGATAACTAACAGTTAACTCGGTTAACTCTTCAATCACCAATTTTCACTAAAAATCAGTTTTTTCTGACTAATCACTCAATTCAGTCTTCTAATCCATCTAATCGGTCATCTCTCAATCAATTTAGTCAACTGACTAATCTATTCAAACCACTAGCCAATCTATTTAGTTGACTCCCCAGTCAAATGAGTTAACAAATCAATCAACTCTGTTAACAGAACAATCTATTGAGTTCACTGATCAATCAATTTTAGTTATCTAATAATCAACACTTTAGTTCAAATTCTCACCCCTTCTGTGTTGAAAATTTATAAATTCAATCTCTTTTCTCATTTTCAAGCTAGATCACAGCCTTCAAAATAGTTGCTAATCTATGCAGGAAATCCCAGTGCAATACCTGAGAGCCATCAAAAAGCGACTTGGAGAAGAACAATGGAAGCAAAATCTGGAATAGGGAGTTTCTTAATTTAGTTTAATTTCTTCCATTTCCTTGAAGATTTATTATTTTCATTGCACATGTTTGTATGTTTTGATTAGATAGATTTGTGATCGTCTTTTTCTCTAATTAATATTTAACACATTTTCAAGCATGGAAACAATGGTGAACCTAATGTGAATAATCAGATCTAACCTTCATTTCTTATTTTATGTGATTTTGCAGGTCCGTACAAGCCTAGAAAATGCAGGTCTACAATTGACAGTGCAGAAATTCACACTTGCCAATATTAATCTGCAATTAATGTTAAAATCTCATGCAATTGCTATTAAAATCTCTTCCAATTGATAAAAATTCACCGCAATTGCCAAAAAGGGCCAAAAATCAATTTTTATTTGTCGTTTCTTAATTAATTGATCTTGCGCACCTAACCCATAAATATTTTTAAATTCTATAAAATTCGTCTTTTTTGCATAAAATGTGTCTAATCTAATGGCAGGAAAGGTGACTTTCAAGATTGCAGGTCCCAAGAGGGCAAGACAACATAGAAGAGAACAAATAACATACCAAAGGCTTCTAAAGGCAGAAAGAGAACTTCATGCAATTGAAGAAGGAGAGGCAATCACTCAATACCACAGAAACATTCATCGATTCCTCGCCAAATTCAACTTTTATGGTGACATTGAAGTGATGGCTCGCGTGATCTGGAGTGACATCACCACAGACTAAGCTTCTCTCTCTTGTCTTATACTTTTGTCTAAATTAAACTCTTCTTGCTAATTGGTCCGCAATTGACATTACAGTGATACACAATTGCTCAGAGATCAGTTCGCAATTGATAGCACAGTAATTTGCAATTGACACCACATTAATTCACACTTGATCAACAGGTAATTCACATTTTATTAGTAGTTAATTCACAATTGCCATTTAAAAATTTTTGTATTCTATCTTTCATATTTGCTGACTTTTGTTAGGATTACTCTCAGATTGTTAAAAGACAGAGCTTTGTAACCGAGGGAAAGATAGGCTAGATAGACCACCATGTGTCCACTAACGTTATTTTCATCTGCGGGGCTAGAGTAGAAAACTTTATTTTGGTGCTTTTAAAAAGAACAAAACAAAAATCTTTTCTTTACTTCACAAATTGCTATGAGGATTAAAAATGAATACCATTCCTGTGTGGAGCAACATCTCCACTTAGAGTAGAGAATCATTACAATGAGGGTATAAAAAGAATTATGTTTCACGTGTCTTTGAAGTGATAGGTATTATGCTCTCCCCTTCAATGGGTGATCAAAAAACCAGACTCTCTTCTTTTATGCTTTCATTTAATTTTTGTACTTACATCCTTTAGAGGGCCTGCCTTCCTGAGTTGCCTTGAGGGGGCCGGTGTGAAGGGAACGACCCAAGTGAGTACAACTAAAGCCAAGTATTCTAACCCACTATAATCAAATCGTCTTTTGAGATGAAAATCTCGGGGGACGAAGCATATTTGAGTTTATCTCATATTGATATTTTTGTAGGGCCTTGAGGTCTCAATCACACTTGTGTGACTACATCTTGCTTGGTACTTTGTTGGGCTATAGACCTCAATCGCGCTTGTGCGACTTCAAAGGGTATCTTTGAATAGAAGCCTTTACTAAAAACCATAGTAATAGAGGCCAAACTGAGTCAGTAACCAGACACTTGGATTATCACAGTGCAAGGGTGGGGAATAATCCGCCCCCAAGATACTCACCATATATCTCCCAAGATAATGGGCCAATGCGATCTTCTTTGGTCTAATTTTCAAAAAAAGGCAAAAAAATAGGTGCACCCTAGGGTGTGACAGGGTTGTTTGAGATGACGGAGTATCAAGATGTGAGTTGAGGTAATACTTGTGACCTTTTGATCTTAGGAGAGTCTGCTTGATGTGATATCAAATTGCCAAAAATACTATCGAAAACAAAATGGGGTCTTGAAAAAGATCTCAACATTCATAGGGATCTGAAAAAGTCCTTCAAAAAAGTGCTCTTTTTGTTTAAGATTGTTTTCTTTGATTGCTACTATGTTTTTGCAATACCAAAGTTCAACAAGGTCAAAACCCCAACAAAGTCAAGTTTCAACATCAACAAGATCAAAATATCAACAAAGTCAAGTTTCAACAACAACAAATTCAAGTTTCAACATCAACAAGGTCAAGTTTCAATATCAACATCAAACTCAAACTTTTACAACTCTCTAGAAATGGAAAACATGGCATTTTCAAGTGATCTTAAGTCCTAGGCATTTAGTTGATGCATAGTCCTTTAGTGTCATCATATTACACAAAGTCCTTGCACAAGTCCTCACATCATAAAAAGGTAGTCTTCAATCAAGTTTGCATCCACTCATATAAAATTCAGTATTGCATTAGAGTCTTAGAAGCATACCTAGGTACATGGGTCTGAAAGGAGATGACAAATTTCCATTTGAACAACCCGATCTTGGGCCAAACAATGACCAATTAGCAATAATTGATAGTTTGGACAACCTCACTTGGAAATTAAAAGTTAATCATACCAATACAACATATTTGAAACTATCATAGATAATGAGATCCGTAAATCTATTCGTCTTGATGAAAAATTGAGGAAAAAGATTAAAAAGGCAGCTCAAAAGGAAGCCATCAGACAATTGGTCGAAAAGACCATGGAAAAGTTTCTAAATCCTCGTTAGATTTCTTAAAGCAAAGTGTCAATCGTTCCTAGGTTCTACATAGTCTGCATTGTAGTCTTTAACATATGGGTCTGAAAGGAGATAGTAAATTCCCATTTGAGCAACCCAATCTTGGGCCAAACAACATTCAATTAGAAATAATTGATGGTTTGAATATTCTTGTTGAGGAGTTGATAGTTGATCAAGACCAATACAACATAGTTCAAGTTGTCGTAGATGATGAATTTTGGAAGTCAGTACAAATTGACATAGACCTCAAAAATCAAATCAAAGAAGAGGCAGAACTAGAAGCATTTCGGCAATACGCTGAAAGCCTTGTGTTTGAATTTCGATTGGTAGTGAGTCTTCATTCATAGATTGCATTTTTGTCTTTAGAGAGTCTTAGAAGCATACTTAGTTGCATGGCTTTTAAAGGAGATGCTCGGTTTCAATAGTGTGTCTTTATATGACCTTGCATTTAGTTGAGTCTTGCATTCACATTTTAGAGAATCTTAAAGAGACAAGATCACTTTCGAATAACATCCATGCCATTAACACATGCTCAAAAGGTGAAACATATATGGATCATAACAACAACCCTTCGATTAACCCCACATGGAACATGAATCTGACCATAAATCAGCAAACACGAGGTTGGAGACCCGCAACCTTATCAACAAACACAAACAGGCTACCTTCCATTGATGAGATACACCATAATCTGACAAAAGAAGAATTGGAAGCAACCCAACAAGATCCAGCAACACTTATGATCCTCAATGCCCTCATCAATAATGATATAGACATATATCTCACACTTAGTCCAAAATGGGACCAAGTTACCTCCAGGGGTGGACATTTTTGCAATATTGCCGCCAGGTGTGACATTGAATCAAAATGTTCCTCAAGTGCCTATTGTTACACAGACTTGAGCAACATTTGCTACATAAAACCAGGGTGTATCCCAAAATACTCAACCTGCTACAACTTCAACACAGTCAATAGTGGAATCAACGAGTACTAATATTACATCCCAAACAACGCCCAACGTAACAATACAAGCTACCATAGCTCAAAACACTGCTTCAGCCAATATAATTCAACCTTCAGTTTCAGTTGGATCCACCTACAGTGGCAAAAATGTGAATCAAGGGACAACTAGCTCAGCTCAGCCGAATATCAATACACAATTTGCATACTTGACACCACCCGGTGGGACTTATGGTACACAATTACATGGTTAGACCATATTTTAGCAAGCTCCAATATACTCCAACACTATCCCTTTTGTGGGAAACACTTCTCAAGTCAGTACACCATTGACTCAAATAGAGATCCTAACTCAACAAATGGAGAATCTTCAGAAGAAGATGACCAGTATGCAAATAGTTAATGATTAAAAGAGTTATATAATGGAGGAACTCCATCCATATACTTTTGACAGAAATTTATACATGCCACCATTTCCTCCATATTTTGAAACTCCAAGGTTCAACAAATATAGAGGGAAAGGTAATCCGCGAGATAATGTCAGGGAATTCTTCACAACATGTATTGAGGTATCCCACGAAGATACATACTTAATGAGGCTATTTTGCAAAAGTCTTGGAGGGACAACATTGGAATGGTTTTCACACCTTCCACCCAAGATTGCTTCATGGGGAGAACTAGCTGAGTTATTCATATCAAAATTTGCATTGAATATAGATAATCCAGTTACCTTGATGGATTTATGTGTGACAAAGCAAAAGGAATGAGAAACCTTCACTACATTCTTGCAAAGATGGAGGGGCCTATACCGCGGATGTCTTAGTCACATCCCTGAAGCTTAGCAAGTAGACATTTTCAATGAAAATCTTATGCCTCAAATTAAGTATCCATTGAAAATGCAATGCCTAAGCACTTTCAAGGACATCACAGAGAAAGACATCAAGTGTGAAAGAGGCTTATTAGAGCAAGGGATATTGAAACACAACAAAGATAATGGGTCAACTGCAAATACAAACAATGAAAGGCCAAAATTTTAGCCTAGGAACAAAAACATCACAAGTGACGGAGTTGTTGATGCCCGTGTTGTAAATAGAGTTCAACCAACAGTATCTCTACAAGGACCAATTGATTCTACCAATAAGAATCAAACTCAAATAAACAACACCAATGCAATTCCGTCGAGCAATCCAAGACCACCAAGGATAGGTGCACCCAGAAGAACCTTTACATCCCTTGGTGAACCTATTGAATCCGTACTCAAAAAGTTAATACAAAGTAATGCCATAACTCTACCAGAAGCTAGGCCATATGAACTAGGTCCATTCAAGCCCGCTTGGTGGAATGCCAATGATTTATGTGAATACCACCACAATAAAGGTCACAAGACAACAAGTTGCTACAAGATGAAGAACCTCAAACGAAGACCTCATTGGTCAAGGCGACATTACTGTGGATGCCAATAAAACACCAAACACAGATCATACCATCTTCAAGCATCTTTTTGTCAAGCATGACAAAGGAAAGGCTTCTAGTTCCAATGCACAAAACAACATTGCCAACTATACCAATGTCACATTTGATTATGCCATAAACACACTCAATGCAGGAGATGCAATAGTGACTACAATCACAATAATTCTCAAAAGCAGAGATTGCGTTGTCATCACTAGAAGATCAAAGGTCACATTACAAGGGGTACCACCAAATCCACCTCCAAAAACTAGCAATTACAATGTGGTGGATTAGTTGAAACAAACTCCAGATTAAATTTCATTATTTGAGTTACTGCTCATCTCGCCAACTCATAAAGCAGTCCTTGACAAAGCATTACAAGATTCAGTTGTTGCCAGAGATATTGATGATAACACATTCCAGTCCATGGTTGGAAACTTGGCAGCTTCAAAGGTCGCATTCACTGAACAACATGTACCTATAGACTGACCCATGCATAATGATTCCTTACACTTCGAAGCTTTGATTCACCAAAAGAAGGTTCAAAGAGTACTTATAGATGGTGGAGATGGCCTTAACATATGCACATTGCATTTGATTAAAGCTTTAGGATATTTCGAACATTATATTGATCCTACCAAGAGAATCAATATCAAAGCTTATGATGATGAGGAACACTCTTCTAAGGGTGTGGTGACTTTGCCAATACAAGTGGGACCAGTTACAACTGATATCACCTTTCAGGTCCTAGACAGAGAGTTGGGATACAACATGTTGTTAGGCTGCCCATGGATACATACCATGTAGGCAGTACCATTGACTTTTCACCAATGTGTGAAGTTCCCATACAATGGCATTGAGATCACCATTCATGGCGACCCAAACCCTTTTCAACATTGCAATTATTTAAGGGCGAGCATAGATAATCAAGTACCAAACAATCAAGCAGCTCCACTTCACTTACAAATGGAATCCCTAAAGGTTGCAGAAACACCAACATCAACACCTTGCACACCCACATCACCTCCTTTTCAAATCAAGGGTGAAGGGTGTGGCGAGTACTCATGTTCTGGGACATTACCAGTTGGGAAGCTATCTCCCCGATCCTTTGGGAGAGCATTACAGCAATGAATAGGCAAAGACAAAGGAAAAGAAATCATCCAGTTTTCTGATGACTGCTCCTTCATCTGGTGAGGAGAACTCAATGAAGAGTCTTTAGAAGAAGATATAAATGGATGGTTGTACAAAGAAGAAAGTGATACTCCAAATGTCCATCTCCCTTTAGAGAAATATGGTCATGGTTTAAAAATGTTAAAACGCCATGGTTATGATGGAACCACGAGCTTGGGGGCACATGCACAAGGCATCTTTGAGCCCATACTGCCTACAAAAAATCCTAAGAATTGGGGTTTGGGATACACTGGATCTACAAGGTGGAGAAAAATACCTCGACTAGATTCCCCAACAATTCAAAGTTTGACAACAACAAAAGGAAATAAGCATTCTCAATCATCAAGCAACACAATGCAAATAATTTTTCAGCCAACTTCTCATGTAAATATAGTAATGGAAATAGAGATTACACCAGCATTAGATATATCTACATCATCATCAATACCAATAAGAGCCTCAACATGATCAAATATAGCACCAACAAGGGATGGTAATTCCATATTGCCCCTATCTCTCATTCAATCACTCAATGAGGTCTCTATCATAGAAGAAGAAGATACAAATCATACTACTTTCCCACATATCATCAACACAAATGAAACTCCTCTATCTCCAATTGAGGAAATTGATGAAGAGAAATTCGACAGAGAAACCTATGCAGAAAGTGTAACTACTGATTCACATGATTATGAATTCCTATCTACCCATAGTTGTAGCACATATTCAGTCTTTAGAACTTATGATAATGAACCAAACAAAGATGATGGCATTGAATATGAAAATATACCAATTTATCCACCATCCGGCAAATATGTCTACGATAACAATAGAATTTGTATGCTCTCGACAACATCTCCTCCAACTGAAGAATGGGATATTTGTCTTATGTGTCCTCACTTAATAGATTGGGGGCAAAAGGAAAAACCACAATTAGACTAGTTTCAAGACGATGAAGCCATAGTTGAATTCTTGGGTGCAAGGGACAAACTCCCTTATGATGATCACAAGGTTGTCTTTGCAATAGATTTGGACAGAACTGCATATTTTGGAGAAGCAAGCTCATCTTCCAATCAAGACAATGATAATGAAGCAGAACACATTACTCATAACAGAATGGACACTCTTCCTATTGATAAAGAACAATCAACACTATTAGTAGAAGAAACTGAAGAAATCAACATCGGTGATGTTGAAAATGTTCATAATATACACCGATCAAAGTCCCTGAATCCAATAGAAAAAGAGAAGTTTATCCAATTCTTTAAACAAATACCAATCAATTTTGCATGGTCTTATAAAGATATGCCAAGCTTAGATCCTGAATTGGTCTTACATCATTTACCATTACTGCCAGGAGCAAAACCATATAAGCAAAAACTCAGGAAGATGCACCCTCACATAGATTTGTTGGTCAAAATCGAGCTACAAAAATTGTTGAAAGTGGGTTTCAATAGACCCGTAGACTATGCTGAGTGGATTTAAAATCTAGTCCCAGTAACCAAGCATATTGGAGGTATCAGGATCAACATCAACTTCAGAGATCTCATCAAGGCTTGCCCAAAGGATGATTTTCCACTCCCTAACATAGACATGATAGTAGACTTGACAACTGGAAATGAAATGATATCACTCATGGATGGTTTTTATAGTTATAATCAAATCAAAATTGCATTAGAGGACCAACCTAAGACAACATTCACTTGTCTATGGGGAACATATTGCTGGAATGTGATGTCGTTCGGCCTAAAAAATGCAGGCATTACTTATCAAAGGGCAACGATCACTTTATTCCACGACATGATACACACAATCATGGAAGACTATGTAGATGATTTTCTAGCAAAATCCAACACAAGAGATGATCATCTAAACATATTGGCTAAAATATTTGATAGACTTGAGAAATACAATGTATGACTCAATAAATAAAAAAGTGTTTTCAGAGTAACATTCGACAAACTCTTGAGATTCATTGTATCCAATCACGACATTGAAATAGATCCAGAGAAAGTAAAATCCATTCTAGACATGCCATCACCCACTACACTCAAGCAACTCAGAAGCCTGCAAGGTAGATTGCAATCCATAAGGAACTTCATCACCCAATTGGCAGAAAATTGCGAACCATTTCAACATGTTTTAAAGAAAGGTGTTACATTCAAATGAACACAACAATGCCAAGAGGCATTCCAGATACTAAAAGAATATATTTTTTCTACACCAGTATTGATTCCACCCATACACGGGGAACCATTACTCATGTATATAGCTGCAACAAATTCCTCCTTAGGTGCTCTTCTAGCACAACATGATGAACAAGGGAAAGAAAGAGTTGTCTACTACATCAGTAGAATGCTCATTGGATATGAACTCAATTACATACCAATAGAAAGAGCATGCCTTGCAGTAGTTTTTGTATCACAAAAAATGAGGCACTATATGTTGAGTCATAAAGTCTAACTCATTGCACACTTTGATCCACTCAAGTACTTGATGAACAAAGCAACATTAACCAGAAGGCTTGCCAAGTGGGTCATGATACTCAGTGAATTCGACATTGAATATGTCAACAGAAAAGCCATAAAGGGACATATCATAGCAGATCAACTTGTAGAGGCACCCCTACAAGACAGTCATCCGATGGTGGTAGATTTTCCAGATGAATCAGTATTTGTATTGTCAGCACAAACAAACTAGAAACTATACTTTGATGGGTCTCACACAAATCATGGAGAAGGAGTAGGAATTTTATTCATAACTCCTTAAGGAGATTTCATTCCCAAATCATTCAGGATCAACTTCCCTTGCACCAATAACATTGTTGAATATGAAGCCCTGGTGATAGGACTTTGTACTATACTACAATAGAAAATCATGGAACTAAAAGTCTTCAGAGACTCACAACTCATTATTAACCAAGTCAATGATGATTACAGTACAAAAGATAATAAGCTGACACCCTATAAATAATTGGTGGACGAATACAAACAACACTTCACCAATATAACATTTGAACAAATACCAAGAGTGCAAAACAAGGTAGTCGATGCAATGGTAACAATAGGCTCTCTCTTGGATATGCCTAACAATGGGACTCACTTTTACTTTCAAGTGGAACAACTCATCGTGCCATCTTATGAAATACTATCCATTGAATATGTATGTATGATAGCAAGACTTGAGTCCCCATGGTACAAAGATATATATGCATACCTTCATGATCAATATATATCTCTTGATCTTTCATGAAATCAAAGAAAAACACTCATCTGACAATTGGAAGTACATTCAATCATTGCTGACACTTTATACAAAAACAGTGTAGACGACACTTTGCTCAGATGCCTCAATCTTGAGGAAGCACAAATCACCCTAAAAGAAGTCCATGATGACATATGCGGGGCACATTCTTCTGGACTAGCTCTAGCAAAAACACTATTGTGCACAGGTTATTATTGGCCCACAATGGAAAATGATGCTTACAAGTATGTCCAAAGATGCAAGAAGTGCCAAATACATGGAAACCTGATCCATGCATCTACTCAAGATCTTTAGCCAATAACATCACCATGACCATTCTCACAATGGGGATTAGATCTTGTGGGGAAAATACACCCTACCTCCTCCAATGGACATAAGTTTATACTCTCAACTACTGAGTACTTTACCAAATGGGTTGAAGCAATCCCGATGACCGTCACAACAGGAAAGAAAATAGTTAAGTTCCTTTTGAATTACGTCATTTGCAGGTATGGAGTCCCCATGTACATTGTAACTGACAACGGATGACCCTTCAAAAACCAAGAAGTGAGTGAACTTTGCTACCAATTTCATATCCAGCGATGTTTTGCAATGCCCTACTATCCCCAAAGCAACGGTCAAGTAGAGGCAACAGATGAGACTATTTTGAAAATTTAAAGAAAGTTATCAACGACATTGGGCAAGATTGGCATCTTCAGTTAAACCTAGCTCTCTGGGCCTATCCAACTGGTGTCCACACAGCCACTGGTTCCACATCTTACTCTTTGGTTTATGGTTTAGAAGATATTTTGCCTATTGAAGTAGAATTGACATCACCAAGAGTCTCTCTAAAACACATTATATCAGAAGAAGACTACAAAGTAGCATGTTTGCAAGAACTAGAATTCCTAGATGAAAAATGGCAAAGCGCTTGGAATCATTTACAAGGATATCAAAACATAATGAGAAGAAGCTACAAGAAAAGAGTAACCAAAGTTGCTTCGAAGTAGAAGATATCATTCTTAAATAAAATCAAAGGAATCTCGTTGAACGCAACAAACCAGGAAAGTTCAAGCTTAACTGGTTAGGTCCTTTTGTCATAACCAAAGTAGTTGGAAATGATGATTATCATTTGCAAGCGATGGAGGAAGATCCACTCCTCGATACCATTAACAACATGCACCTAAAAAGATATTACATCTAAAGGACTGGGTTTTAATTTATTTTTTGTACTTGCATATCATTTTGAAAGCATTGCATCTCATATAGTTGCCTTTATAAATACATCATATTCATAACATGTCGTTGCATCAATAATAGAGAACGATTATCTGAATTATTCACCTATCTGCATCGAAAGGAAAGAAGGTGGTCTCTTTTCCTAGATATTTGATCATGAAGTCCTTAGAGGCCTTTAGTAGTTCATTTTCAACATCACCTTTTCATTGAGCTTTATCTATCGTTGTGTGGAGGTTTCACTATTGAACCTTGTTACCCAAAATCTATCAATTGCTATATCTCACATATTAATCAAATACTCTAAGTCATTACAGATACCTAGTTGGTCATGTGGCTAGTGAAAAATCCAAAATTCTACTTCAGCGCCGATGTTATTGTCATACCTAAGTAGGTTTTATTACTTACAAGTCAAGGTAAGAAAATGAATAAAATAAAAGAAAAATACTATAACAAATATCTCAAGGAAAAATAAACAATGATATATTACTGAAATATCATGCATACAAGTGAGACAATAAAATCTTGAATATGGGAACATGCAAATAAATCCATTAGGGCTATGGAGGCCTGCTGGCATGGAGCAATATTTGATAGATTACAGTGCATAACCTCATCAGAGTCCTAAAAGCTTGTTGGCAGCGAGGCTCTATTGAGGATGCTTTTGAAGTTAGAATAACTCACGTAGCTAGCCACATAGGATTCCAAGGGTCTTTGATGGTTATAAGACTCAAAATGAATTCAAATGCACACACATTGGCAAAAGAAGATCAAAGTTTCAAGAATTGATGGAGAAGTTTTTTGCACCTCCATTCATAAATCTTGGCTACACAGTGTGTTAGATTGTATGGTCTAAAGTCTTTTGAGAATGGATTGAACTCCTATCTCTAAAATGTTTTACACCTTCAATCCAATCAGTGCATTTCAGAATGAAGGGCATACACATTCATCCTTGTTTGAATAGGTACTGCATCTTCATTTCGCATACTACATTAGCATAACTCATATCAAAAATTCATTATCTCCACCACATTCTACAGATCATCATGTCATCATAGGTTTGAATACTTGGGGGCATAACAAAAAAAATCATAAAAATCATAAAAAGTCATGAAAAAATCCTAAAAATCCTAAAAAAATCCTAAAAAAATCAATCCTAAACATTCAGATAAAGTCCTGAAAAAATCAACCAAAAACATTCAGATAAAGTCCTAAAAAATCAATCCAAAAACATTCAAATATCAATCCACAAAATACAAAAACATTGAAAAATCAATTAAAAACTTGCAATAAAATGTCTCACAAGAATCAAACACCCTAGCATATATCCAACAAACACTTCGCATGAAGTTAAACAAAGGATACAACTATCTTGTCAAAACATCTGCAATCAAGCTGATCAACTATCTAATTTATCGAATCACTATCAAACTATCAACATGATCAACATATTGTCTTATACAGAGTTTGTACACTCGAAACCATACAGGTCAGTCTTATACGGGGTCCAAAACTTTTGAAACTAGACATTATCAAAATCACATCAAACATATTAAAGCAAAGACACAGTCAGTCCAACTGCTGAGTTTTGTCTATTTTGGTTGAATCTTTTTATCAAATTGGCATTCAGATAATTGATTTTAGCTACTCAAGGATGTCCAAAAACTGACTAGAGGAGTCGTGATGGGCATGATCCTTTTCTTTTTTTGTTGTTTGTGGTTTGAATCGATGAAGTTTTGACATAATTGTGTTGTGGGTGTCTGTGATAAGTACATTTGCTCTGTGAATGTCGTACATACCTCGACTCCCAACATAATTTTTGAAATGCAGGGTTCATTCCTTATTTTCTACGTGTTTTTTTCTTGCAATGAGATATCTATACATCTTGGTTCCTCATACCCTAGTGTAATAAGCTTCATTGTTACATAATAAGGCTCAATAATGATAATGTATTGCACTATGAATAAAACAACGAAGATTTTCTCATCAAAATTTTATCAATCGAGTTGTTCTTATCAAATCTACTTCTAGAATAAATAAAAGTTGGTCCAATTGATTTATCATTTCATATCATAACTTCTTATCTATTTTCCATCTAACAACTAACATTTCTTCCAAAATTCATAAATTTTAACACCTATTTTGACACAACAAAAACATCACATTGCATATCACATAAAATTTCACATCTACATATAATGTTGCATTAGGTCATTTTTGCACATTCACATTTTGTGTAATAGTTACATTCACAAGAATTTCACTTAGTCAATTTTAGATCATTATCACACATAGATTAATACATCATAAAAAAAAGCAGTACAACACATAGACTGCATCATATCACATTCACATTAGTTGCATAATCAAGTAAGAATGCCACAAAAGAAAAAACATTAGATCATAGAATGCATCATAAAATAAGGCATATCTCATTGCCAAAAATTCATCTCATATATCTCATCAATGTGTCAAAATTACATCGTATCTCATCAATAACAAAGCATCTCAACTGACGCTGCCTCTATCTCTAGGTGGATCCTGCTTGCTAGATCCTGCCCCAGGATGTCCTGAAGATGTCCGAGGTGGATCTATAACACCACCACGACTGGTCATCCACGTAAAAGACCTACTAGAACCAAAATGGCCTCTTAACTCACTAAATCTAGGAGCTCTCTATGCCTCAAGTACAACACCATGGTAGAGTTGTCTTTAATACAAGGCCTCCTACGTAGCATAGTAAAGTCTGTCAGAATATTTGCGTGCATCAATACCCATAGAAAAATGTTGGTCATAAGAAGCCTGAACCAACTACATTTGCCTCTTTGCATCATCTCTCTCCCTTCGGAGATGAGCCCTCTCTTTAGTAAGATCCTCCATCGCTCGCTGATATACATCTCTATCCTCCATCCACCGCTACTGCAAAGTAGCGACCAAGTCCTCTAAACTCCTAACCTGAGCCCTCAGTATCTCCTTATCACCTCCCTCCACACCTCCTATCTCCATGGTCTGGGGCATATCAATATCATATCCACCCTCATCTCCATCGCTGCTCGATGAGCTTGAAACTGACTCACCGCTATCACTATCCCTCCCATCAAAACTGCTCATAGATGCGGTGTCTCGAACAATATCCACATCCTCCTCTCCACTCTCAACCTTCTATGCAACTACTGTTATCAGATCTATCTAACAACTATCACGTCCTCCTCAACCTCCATCTCTCCCTCCTCCATCTTGTCCCCCACCATCTCTCCCTCCTCCTCTCCCTCTCCCCTGGGACCCCTGTTGTGCCTAATCCACTGAGATGCAATCGATACTATCAGATCTTTCAAAGGTATGGACCTATGTTGTAACCACCATGTATCATACTGTGGTGTGGTCCCTGAATTTGCAACACCAACTAACCAACCCCACTGAATAGGACCAAGAGCATCAAACTCTGCAATGGCAACATGAGGCTGCACACATGCACCCCAATCACCAATCTTGCAAGTAGTACGAGTAAAATAGGCTGTAACATCTGAAACCCATTGAATCTCCCCAAACTATCGGATTACACAACCAGGAAGATGCATATCAATAACTCCATGACCACCAACATCTCGTCCAGTAAGGTATTGATGTTGTCGACAAAAAGGAAGGTGTTGGGCATCATCAACCCAATCAGGGCAAGTAAGATAAGGTCTCCATGAGAAGTATTGTAAGGTATCAATCTGATGACGCCAATACAAAGTGTTACCTGAAGCCCTATGTCTCACTCCAACAGTATATCTATAGGCATATGGCTTCTCTGGCTATAAATCTACATGTATCATAGGACAAAATATAGCTATGTGCTCCCAATCCCATATCTAGAGAAAAGTAACACCACATCCAATGGATTTCTGTTGTAAATATACAATCCCATGCATCTGATGATATACATTGGCAAGAAGATGTGAACCCCAAGCAAACACTCGTCTATCAATAACCATATCATGAATCACTCATCCCTATCCAATAGGGAAACTATGGGTACGTCTATCAGGGATCAACAATCCAACAACAATGCAACAAAGAACAATGATGAGATCATCATAATCTAAATCATCCCAATGAATTTCATAATGACCCCGAATATGAAGATCATCCCCAGAACACAAAAACAAAGCACATAAAGCAGATACTCCATCACTACGATCAAATGTAACTCATGCACCATATATGGGAATGTGTAGAATACACCACACACCCTCAAGTGTGATGGATGCCTCACCTGTCGGAAGATGAAATGAGAAAATCTCTGAATGCCACCGCTCAATCAATGCAGTAATCATGGCCCTGTTGGTAGTAACCTCAGGCAAGTGCACTATATTGTATAATCCAACCCGTCGAAGCAAATTTGTATCCTCGACATCTAAATCATGGCGTCGATCAAGACCATATGGCCTCATTTATCTCGCTATCAAGATTGGATAATTCTCTTGCATCTGAGACATGTGAAAAAAGAAAATGAATTAGATATGTCATCAAGAGAAAACACAAAAAAATATCAATAGATTATAGCAAATGCGGATCAATTAAAGCAAATGTGGATCAATTATAGCAAACGCGGATCAATTAAAGCAAATGTGGATCAATTATAGCAAATGTGGATCATTTATAGAAATTGCGAACTAATTATATCAATTATGAATTAAAATTCTCAATTGCTAGCATATTTTTGAAAAAATGGTCTTAATTTCACAATTTTTGGACCACTTTTTTCAAGGGGGCATATTTACACCCTAAGTGTCATCGGGGCATACTGGAGCATAAATTTTGCATTTTCTTTGAGACAACGTTGTTTCGACATTGTGTCAAAGAGGGGCAAATGTAGACACCTAAAAATGTCTCATCAATCCCACACTAATTATTTGTCTAATTAATTAAGTAGTTCTTTAATTATTTGATTAAACAAACTATTATTCTAATCATCACCCTTCAACACTTCTAATTATTCTATTTCTATTCTCAAATCATTTTAATCAGTTAACCCCATTTCAAATATTAATTAAATATTATTTATTTAATTAATCATGATTAATTCTTTAGTTAAATAATCTTTATTATTTAATTAAATTTCATTTCTAATGTTTAAATAATAACTTTTGAATTATTTAAATTAATTAATTATTCTTCCAATTCCCCAAATTCTAATTCTAATTAATTTCATCTAATATTATTTCACATTTTCGCCAAATTCAAATTTCATATCATTTCAATTAATTTCATTTCTTCCAAATTAACATTTCACCAAATGTTTATTTCAGTTAATTTCATGTGCATTTCAGCATTCGAAAGTTCAAATTCAAATCCAAATTGAAAATAAAAATCAAATTCAATTTCAAAATCCTATGACACATGTTGAAAATCAAACTGATTGATCAAATCAGTTAACTCAGTTAACTATTCAATCACCCATTTTCACTAAAAATCAACTTTTTTTGACTAATCAATCGATTCAGTCTTCTAATCCATCTAATCAGTCATCTCTTAATCAATTTAGTCAACTGACTAATCTATTTAGTCCACTAGGCAATCTATTTAGTTGACTCCCCATTCAAATGAGTTAACAAATCAATCAACTATGTTAACAGATCAATCTATTGAGTTCACTGATCAATCAATTTTAGTTATCTATCAATCAACACTTGAGTTCAAATTATCACCCTTTTTGTGTTGAAAATCTATAAATTCAATCTCTTTTCTCATTTTCAAGCTAGATCACAGTCTTCAAAATAGTTGCTAATCTATGCAGGAAATCCGAGTGCAATACTTGAGAGCCATCAAAAAGCGACTTGGAGAAGAATAATGGAAGCAAAATTTGGAATAGGGGGTTTCTTAATTTAGTTTAATTTCTTCCATTTCCTTTAAGATTTGTTATTTTCATTGCACATGTTTTTATGTTTTGATTAGATAGATTCGTGATCGTCTTTTTCTCTAATTAATATTTAACACATTTTCAAGCATGGAAACATAATGAATATGATAACCAATCTCTTAAATGATACATGGTTCAATAAATCTACAATGAAATAATACTCTATGGAGAAAAAATAACAATGGCCTGTATAGAAAAATGCATCAAATGTGACCTAATCATTAGTTGTGGGGACAAGAGCTAGGACACATTCATTGCAAAATTTGGAGACCCATATGAACGAAGAAAAATTGAAGGAGTTGATTTTTGTTTTGAGTGGCTATCTTACATCTTGCAAGTGAAGATGATAATTTGGTCAACAACCATTAACATGTATATAATGGAATATTGCATGTGTCTAAAGCCAACCAAAGCATACAATATCAAGTGCTACAAAGTTAATGACACACATACACACTACATGCCATATGGAGAAAAGATTATAATGGAAGGTAACACCGACATTGAACAATCAGAAAGGATGGTATTGCTCAAATTAATACAAAAAGTCAGTGTCCACAAATTGAAACAATTTTTTCAAAATAATGAACATGTACAAATCAATACCCTTACACAATGGACAAATGCCTTACATAAAACTTGTCATGACCCCCAATCTACTCAAAGAAAGGCACATGTACAAATGAATACGCCTGCGTGATCGACAAATGCATTTAACAAAATCCCATATGACTCACTTTGTAAAGTAAAGAAACACATGTATCAAACTACCGTAATTCAAAAGCTTTCATATCAAAAAATTGCAAAAAGGCTTTCATATCAAAAAATTACAGGAATTATAAAATTCAAATAGATAATTTGCATATCATACCACTAACTTGTTTTTCAAAACTTCAAAATACTAATTGGCCGTCTTTTCCACCATATGGATAACAATTCATAAGGGAAAAGTAAAAGGTAGAACTCTAATAGAAAAAGATGAATAACACAAACCAAACCTTGAAAAAAATTTGCAATTAGATATTAGATATACAAATTTTGAAAAGATTAGAAATTCACTAGACTATTTGCAATATCTCAAGAAGAATGTGTTTGCAATGATACGACAATTGGGGACCCTACCTTTTGTGTGACATTCACCAGTGTAGAGAAAAATTAGTCTCCATTAACAAAAACATTGGAAGAGCTATACATGTCACATTGTACAAAGTCAAGCCAAAGCCAAGTTGATCCACCTTCCAATATTGACATTTTCTCTTTGATTAAAAAGGATCCAACTACTTGTACCCGCTATTACAAACATAGAATCAATGCAATGAAACAATTACTATGTTCAGATGAAATAGTCTTTGGAAAGGTAGTGGACTACTTTTCAATTATAGAGTTTCAAAATTGAGGGAATGAACATGACCACTTCATGCTATGGATAAAATATGTACCAATCTATGGAAAAGATAATAATGCTACTATTGCAAAATTTATTGATAAATATATAACTTGCAATACAAAAACTTTAGATGATCAACAAGGTAAATTATACATACACCATCACACTAGACAATGTACAAAGACAAAGACAACATAATATGCACATTGCTAAGAAACTTAAGTGCATTTTAGAAACTTCAACTTATGATTCTTCTATATCCTTTGGAGATTTACGACTCAACATAAACATGAGTGAAGATGAATACATACTAACCATATGATCTACATTGCTTAGGCCAACATTATTCTTGAAAAGAAAGCCAACTCACATATGGAATAATTCATTTGCAACGCATATTCCACATCTTTGGGAAGCAAATAGAAATACACAATTTTTTCTAAATGCATATGTCACAATAACTTATTGTAGATTTTACATGACAAAAAGCAATAACTCAATGAGAAATGCATTCAACAAGATACAAACTGACCATAGACAACATAAAATTGATGTCATCCATATGATAACAAATCTTGACAATGCTTTTCTCAACTTACAACAAATGTTCACTCAATAAGTTGTTCATATTCTGCTTTTACTACCCTTGAACTATAGTTCACAAAAGTGTTGTTGAGAACTACACATTTGTTTTAAAGACTTCCAAGATTTTGAACAACGAATTGGACGAATAAAAAAATGTTGCTTGCAAAACCTTGATTGACCATTATTTTGCACGCCCCGAACCATTGGTCAACATTTGTCTAGCAGATTTTTTCGCAGAATACACAATTACAAACGAGATATTTACATGACACACTAGACCTTAGGTTATCAGGTTTATCAGATACAATAAGCATGTTGACTTTGAAAACTACTTCAGAGAGAAACTTTTGCTATATTTTCCTTTCCCGAGTGACAAAAATACATTGAAACAAGGTTTCACATCATGGCAACATGCTTTTGCCAGTAGTAAAAAAATAGTATATCTTAATGAAGTGAAGTATATATATAATGTCAATGAATTGTGGGGTGATATGGACGATGTTATTATTAATGTAAACAAGGAAGACGAAAACTATAACGATGAAAATAATATACATAGACTTAATAGCAAAGACAACGAACAATACAACTCGCAACCAGATTTAGGGACAATAAGACATAATGTGTACGCAAGGAAAAACCCAAGGGCATTTGAGATTGCTACTCATCCATGCCTACTTGACAACACAAAATATTACGATGTTCATATAATGTTGAACAATGAGCAACAAGCGATAGTGAAGGATATTTTAATCCAAAAACAACATAAAAACTAGAACCACTCCATTCATTATTAATAGGAGGTGTTGGCATAGGGAAATCCTTTGCTGCAAAAGAAATATATCAAGGCCTTCTTTATATATACAATAAATCTATTGATAGTGATCCATACAAGATAAAGGGCTTGTTGCTTGTATATACAAGAAAAACCGCTTATAATCTAGGTGGTACAACCTTGCACTCTACACTTCTCCTATCATTTAAAAGATCCACTTATACTCCCTTGAGCTCAAAGAGATTGGATGCAATGACAAAAAAATATCAACGACTTTGTGTATTTGCATTATAGATGAGATCTAACTAGTTGGAGCAAGACTGCTATGTTTCATAGATAAGAGATTGCATGACATAATGCATATTCCTACTAAACAATTTTGTGGCCTAGATGTTATCTTTGGTGGTGACTTGTACCAAGTAGAACTCATACATGATTGTCCAGTGTTCCAAACTCCAACAATGGATGTTAAGCTAATACCATATGAACTTTGGCAAGAAAACATCAATTGCTACAATTTACAAAGAACAATGAGGCAAAACTATGACATCTTTATCACTATTCTTAACAAAATACACATCAGTTCTCATACAAAAAATGGCATAGCATATTTGAATAACAAATTCTCATGGTATACAAACTGATGCAACTCATGGTATAAATGCACCAGTATGCATGGCCCCCAATCAAACCTCATCCTCTATGTCAGGAGAATCTCTAATGCTCTCCCTCATCCAATAGCTAATCTGCGAGTAGCCTTGTCGAGACACAAGAACCCACTGATAATCCCTCCCACCATTGTAGCCAGTGTGTGTCCACTAGTGTACATCACCTCCCAGCTCAGATGTTCTCTTCTTAGCTCTAACTCTAGGTCTCCAAAGACTCATCGCAATGCATCCACATCTCCCTCTCGGTCATAGACCACTAGCTCCCTAGTGATAGGAATCCTTAGTATCCTGTAAACATCCTCTAAGGTGATGGACATCTCACCCATCAACAAATGAAACGAGTAGGTCTCAGAGTACCATCTCTCTGCAAGACCAATCAGTAATCCTATGTTTTCATGAATCTCAAACATGAACATAATGTGTCTCAAACTCATGACCTCGATCACCGCGTGATCATCAACAATTAGGTTCGACCATAGCCATTGAGTCATAGGAAATCTCTAGATACTCCTGCAATCAACTATCACATAGTGTTTCTTATTCTATCCTATCCTAGTGGTGCCTATGTCTATCACATGGTACTGCTCACCAGGCTTTATCCTAGTGCTTATGTCTATCACATGGAACTCCTCCATCCTACTGTATACGTTTATTACATTTCGCTTGTTTCTATTTTGCTAGAGCACTTGCCTGGTTTTATCAATTTTATGACTTTTCTATTATCAGCTTAGCATCCTACCTACCTAGGGGCACCTATTTGAGTGTATCCTCTCAATGATTTATATCCAATTAGCGATGCATGTCTATCACATGGTTGTTGATTTTGACCCTAATCCTATTATGTCCTTGCGAGGGAGCCTGCTTGAGTGTATCCTCTCGATAGCTTATTCAATTGACAACGTATGTCTGCCATAAAACTGCCAATTTTAGCTTCTATGGACATAGATGTAGTTTTATCTATCATAAATATGTCTTTACTACACAAACGCAGTTTTATTCTCCCTAAATGTGTTTTTAATTATAGATGCAACACTGTTATGCACACAAGCACCTCTATCACCTAGACATGACTTTGGAACCTAGAGGAAACTTTAAGCTACAGATGTGCACATACATGACATACACTTTTACATTCATAAACGTGCACATACATGACATAGACACTATTACATTCATAAACGTGCACATATTGATCACATACGCATTTGTGCATCGTAGAAACGCCCTAAAGCGACCTAGACATGTTCAAAACCCTAAACACTAATTCCATATTTGTGTTCCATCTATCTATATAGCCTAATAAATGTGCATTAAATGCAATATGATTGAATAAGTTTGAGGTACATATTGGCTTGCCCATGTCTGTCAGCCACTTGAACTATTGGATGTGATTGAATTGATGTAATTTGCTTGCCATGATCTCCTGATTGTGGACTGCTCTTTAAGTTCTTTAAGTGCTCTGTGCTCTGATCTCTTAATAGCTGTGGATGAAAATGAGGATGTTCTCCCTCGTGGCCTCTATATATAGGTTGTGGAACTATAATTGGTCATAATCGCCTCTCGTCGCCATTTTCTTGCCCGTTGATCCCTTTTGACTCCAGTTTTCACCTACGTAACTCTGTCATCTTATCCTTATCTATTTTAGCCTTTCTTTCTTTTCGAGAGATTGTGTGCAATTTTTTTTGAACTTTTCATCCAGTCTCTTGAGGGGGAATATCACTCCCATCCTAGGGCAAACTTTGTACCAATTTATCTATCTTTTTTGAGCCAATGTGACAAGCTGCATTGTCTTGAAGAGGGACAAAATATAGTCACCTAAAATTGTCCTAGCCTAATTAAATAAATATTTTATTTATTTAATTATTTAATTATGTCTTCTATTAACTAAATATATTTTTATTTATTTATATTATCCTTTCCCTAAATTAAATAAATGGATCTTTATTTACTTAATTAATTCATTAGCTTTTTCCCTCCATGACACTTGTCATTTATCTCTTATTTTTCTCCTAACTACCCCTTTCATATTTTATTATTTCTTCTACATACCCTTTAATCCTAGCCGACCATTTATCCTTTCACCTCTTAATCCCATCCCTTCATTTTCTAAGGTGTCTTCTACATAAGACGATACTCTCATCCTTATCAACCCTAATCTAGCTAGCTAATGACATATGAAATCAATATTCTTGTGATCAAGCGACTACACAACCACAATTCATTCTTTGTTGAGCTCTTGTGCTCACAAAATCTGAGAGAAACCATATCAAACAAGATCAATGGAGATAGGAAACAATGGAGATCAAACCCTATCAAGCATGTGAATGGTAGAATCTTTCTATTTTGTTATGATTTACATGTTTTAGGTTCTTCATTGGTGTATGGTAGATTCTTGATTGTAGAACTAAGGTTTATGTGGTTGGATCTTTTATGGTTTTACAATAGTTTTATCTTCCAAACTTTATCATATACAATCATCATTGAGCTTTATTATGACAAACAGGTTATGACCATCCAGATATAGGTTCGACCTAGATAGTCATTAAACCCTTTGCATGGAGATCAAACAATCACAAACAAGGAATGCCCTAGTTCACACTAAACTTACATTGTCCTCATATCCTTGGATGAGCCATAGTATTAGTAAGAGACAATCCACAAACAACAAATAGGTGAACATTCCCCATTCTTGCCTTTCTAGTCAAAGAGACATTGGAGATAAAATATTTAGTTAGAGACATCCTAGAAAAGCTAAAAGACATGTCACCATAAAATATAAAATCAAAAGAAAATCAAAGACTTGACACCAACATACAATGTAATCATCAAGTTTTTAGTGTATCTTGCCATATATGTTAACATGTTTGATCTGGTCACAATGCTGAAAAATCCTATTGTAGTCAAAGCTTACCAAAAGATTGATTTGTTGAAAGCTCAATGTTGCTTGTGTCTCATCTAAAACTATCTTATCCATGCAGCTGGTACTTTACTGCGGAGAATAACGAAACTTTATTGCAGATCGGCGATGCATGTGATATTTTATTGTGGATTATGTGTGGAAAGAAGGAACAAAAAGACGATTCTCCTCAAAACATGTGATGCCAAGGAATCCACTCTCATGACTAGGTTTAGGATCTGACCCCGGTTACAGGTGGGACCTGATTTATTATGGGCAGAAGGAAAAGGGGTGGAAAAGGTTTATTAAGGATGCAAAACCAATCTTAGGTAGATCAATAACAAGCCATGATGAGAATGGTCAAATTTTATAATGGAATGAAACACTGAGTTTGTGCAAAGTGAAAGGTGAAATTGAATCCTGAAGGAGGGAGGAGCAAAAGTCTCTACAAATGGTGTCAATAACCCGATTTTAACCATTATACTTGTCGAGGGCACCATCAAAGTTGTTTTCACCATTGGACAAATTTATTTCTCTTTACTTTTTTCAAATTTTCAATTTTTTTGTCACAAGGCACTTGTTTGTCAGGTTTTCACAAAAGTGAAGATTTTTTTAGTTTTTTATTTTTTTGTATTTTTTATTAGGATACTCTGAAAGCTATGTATTAACTTGTAGAGGTACATGTTGTTGATAGGATCATCCAAAGGTTCTCCTTTTAGTGTTGATAATTGATATGCACCTGATCCACATGCTATTGTGATGACATAAGGTCCAAGCCAATTTGGTTCAAACTTGCCCTTTTTGTCTCTATCTTGCTGATTTTTAGGATTTTCTCTCAGGACCAGGCCACCAACCTCAGATGTGTGAGGCTTTACCTTGTGATTAAAGCTATGACTCATACATTTCTGATATGCTTTGAGATCAATAAATGTAGTTTGTCTACGCTCATCCAACAATTCCAAATCTTGCAAGCAGAAGACCTTGTACTCTTCATCACTGATAAGATCATGCAAAGAGACCTGTAAAGATGGTAGCTCAACCTCAATAGGCAAGATGGCTTCTGCACAATAGACAATTAAGTAGGGAGTGGCTCCAATGGGTGTGCAAAGACTTGTGCGATAGGCTCATAGTGGAGGATTGAGTTGGATATGCCAGTTATGGCCAACGCCATTGATTGTCTTTTTGAGAATTCTGAGGATAGTTTATTAGGATGCCTCAGTTTGACCATTATCTTGGGGGTAATATGGAGTAGAAAAGCGACTATGGATATGGAATTGGTCACAAAGCTCCTGAACATCCTGATTCTTGAAGAGACACTCATTGTTTGTGAAAATGGAAAGGGGAACACCGTATTGACAAATAATAGTTGTTAAGGATAAATGTTGCAATCTTCTTTCCAGTGACTTGGTTGAGGGGGATGACCTCAATCTACTTCGTAAAATAATATGTGGCTATGATGAATTTGTGGCAATTGAAAGATGGAGGGTGAATCTTGCCCATGAGATCAAGTCCCCATTGACAAAAGGGCCATGGAGTGGTGATCAATTAAAGTTCCTGAGTTGCTGCATGAATGAGGTCTCCATGAATTTGAAATTGCTTGCATTTTTTGACAAACAACTATGAGTCCTTTTCCATAGTAGGCCAATACTATCTAGTCCTCATAAGTTTCTTGGCTAAGGTTGGACCGCTAGAGTGAGCACCACATATACCTTTGTGAACCTCACATAATGCAATTTGAGCTTCGTCACTTTCTAAACATCTATGGAGAGTACCATCTAGACCCTGTTAGTAAAGGGTATTAGATATGATGACATAGTAGGAGGATTGACAAATGAAGATACAATATTGATTGTTGGAAAGGTCAGGTGAAAGGATATTATCGTAGAGGTAAGTGATAACGTTACTGTACCAAGGAGAATCAGGACCAATGAAACATATCATTTTTACAGGAGAGATCTTGTATGAGGGGACCAAAAGTTTATCCGCCAAGAACTCACAACGAGTCTCATTTTGAGGCATGTCAATCAAAGAAGCAATAGTGGTCATAGCATTTGTAGCTCGATTATTATCCCTTGGGATTTATTCAAAGACTATCTATGTGAAGTATTTCTTGAAATCATCCACCATTTTCTTGTATGGCATTAGATTTTCATCTTTAGTCTTGTAATCATCATTTGCTTGGTGAAATACATGTTGAGAGCCCCCAAAAACATGAAGTTCTTAGATCTTCCACTGAACTGTGGTTCGTAATCCTATTGTTAATATCTCATACTTTTCTATGTTGTTTGTGCAGGGGAATTATAATCGATATGACTTAGGAATGAAATCCCCTTGAGGTTTGATGAAGAAGATACATGCTCCTGCGTCATGCTGTGTGTATGAATCATCAAAAGATAGCTACCAAGGTCTTAAGTTTGTCACTTTAAAGATAGATACATTCGATAGATCTGAGATAATATGAGTCTCATCAATCATAGGTGCATTTCCTATCTGATTTGCAATGGTTTGTCCTTTAATGGCTTTTTCGTCCACATATTCAATATCAAACTTACTCAACATCATGACCCATTTAGCCAATCTACCTATGAGAGTTGCCTTGTTGATTAAGTATTTTAGTGGGTCAATCCTCACAATAAGATTTGTTTTATTAGTTAGCATGTAATGACATAATTTATGTGAATCAAAAACCACAACAAGACATGCACGCTCAATTGGAGTGTAGTTAGTCTTGTAAGCAACCAATGTGCAACTGATGTAGTAGATAGCTCGTTCTTTACCATCATGATCTTGTTGTTCCAAGAGTGCTCCCAGTGTTGTTGGTGTAGCTGATATGTAAAGTAATAGGGGTTTTCCTTGAATAGGTGACATCAATACTGGTGGATTTAGAAGATAGTCTTTGAGAATTTGAAAGAGCTATTGACACTTATCATCCCATTTGAACTTGATATTATTATGAAGTAGATGCTGAAAAGGATGAAATTTGTCTACAAGTTGTGTTATGAATTTGCGTATTGATTGAAGTATTCCTTGTAGAGATCGGAGTTGGTTGATGTTCTTTGGAGGTGGCATTTATAATACGGCTCTAACTTTTGTTGGATCTGCTTCAATACTACGTTGCGATATAATGTATCTTACGAGTTTCCCAGAGGTCACCCCAAAGACACACTTCTTGGGATTCAAATTGAACTTTTTACTTTTCCAAGAGTTCAAAAACTACTGATAAGATGTCCAAATGTTCTTCCCTTGTGACTGATTTTCCCAATAGATCATCTACATAGTCTTCCATAGTGACATGCATGGGATCGTGAAACATGGTTATCATGGCTCTCTGATATGTTGCACTTACATTCTTTAATCTGAAGGGCATGGCATTCCAACGAAAAGTGACCCAAGGACATGTAAATATTGTTTTGTGTTAATTTTTAGGCGCTATTTTGATCTGATTATACTTAGAGAATCCATTCATAAGTGATATAATTACATGGTTGGCTATGATATTGATAATTAAATCAACATTTGTCAATGGAAAATAATCTTTGGGACAAGACCTATTAATATCTCTGAAGTTTGTACATATCCTGAACTGTTTTCTAGTTTGCTAATAGGTACAAGATTAGATATCCACTCGGGATAGTCAATTGGTTTGATGAAGCCAACGTCCGATAATTTCTCAAGTTCCACTTTTAGTAGTAGTGCCACATGTGGATGCATCTTATGGAGTTTGTGCTTAACCGTCTTGACGCCTTGACTAACTGTTAAGTGATGCATAACTAAATTAGGATCTAATCTAGGCATATTTGTATATGACCATGCAAAATTGATTTGTTGCTCTTTGAAGACCTTTATGAACTTTGGTCTCTCAATTTCTATCATAGACTATGCCAGGAAGACTTTGTGCCGTACCTTCTATCCCGATATTTGTTTTGATAGTTTCTTTGATCAACATAGATGATTTTTATTCATATGATGTCATGAAGAGAGTGTCAAACCTTCCATCCTTAGGTGCCTTAGAGACGTTTTCACCATTAGATGCATCATTTCTTTTACTTTTTGGGGGTCTGAAGGTGCCACAATGTGGTTTTTACCAAAAGACCCGTTATTTGATTTTATTTTTATGTTTTTGTGATTGGAGGGTTTGGCACCCTCTCCAAAATATGTCGTGCTATTGAGTTCTATGATGTATCCTTCTTTGTGGTCCCCAAAAGGAAGATCATTTCTTATACCAAGGTGTTCAATGGAGGCCTCATAATTTTGGAATGTGTCAAGTTTTGGAGGCCCCTATTGATCCCAGTTAATGATTTGTGGATGAACGAGGGGAAGGCCATTGGTGTGCTCAAATTCAGTAGGTGTGAGGGTAAAGACACAAGAGTCTTCGAGTATTTCAATGCAATCACTAGGGTTGTTTCTAGTACTCTCCTCATCGGTCTCGATTGTAAACGAATCTAAATCAACATCGTCTGAAGGACACTCGACAACTGGAGTCTTTACACGGTTTTGACCTAGAGCTTCAAGACATAGAGGCTTCGGGATCCCAAAATGTTTTTATCCGTGATTATCCACATTGGTACAAGAACAACAATAAATGACTAAAACAACTGCTAAAAATTGCATAAATGACTAATCTTGGTCGCGTGGCCATTAATAGTTTATTGCAAGTCATTTATAACGTGACCACATTTATGACTAAACTATTTTGGTCATTTATTGGTTGTTTTGATTGATCAATTCGGTAGTATATTTAGTGGTTAATTTAGTCATCATTTTGGTAGTATATTAGTATATTTAGTGGTTAATTTAGTCATTGATTCTTGTTAATTGGTCATTTATTTAGTCATGGTAGTCATTTATTTAGTCATTGTAATCATGTATATTTTGGATGTAGTGGAGATATTCATTTATTTATTTGCATATGTTTCAATATATACATATGTATGTGGACATGTGTATGCATATACATATGAATATATATTATATGTATATGTATATGCTACTCATGTTGTTTATTAGGTACATGAACTCATAAAGACAACAAAAATATTATTATATTTTTAGATTTGGATAAACAAGTATATGTATATACTTTTTTATATTTTTTATATTGAAACAATGCAATTACAAAATGAATCTATCAACAGGTAGCTACAAAGAAATAAGAAAATACAATGAGAAATACAACCAAATAAAGGTTGCTCTAAAGTTATAATTCATTTCATTGCTTGACATAAGCCTTGATTCTGATCAAGAACATACAAGTTCTGAAATTGGATAATTTGTTTTTTGACTAGCTGAAGCTTGTTCACAACATCCACATTCTTCTTGCTTAAAACTTGGGACAGTGAGAAAAGGGAAGTGAACTAAAGAAAAATGTCAATATATATATATATATATATATATATATATATATATATATATATATATATATAAGTATATATTTATATAAATATATATTTGTATATTTATATGTACATATAAATATATATTTATATATTTACACAATAAAAATGATATTATTTAAAAAATAAAAAATAAAATTAATTTAAAAAAATTGCATCACTTGTGGGGACTCTAGGCCCTTGTAAAGGTTGCTATTGAGGGTAAAAATTGCACCATCTTGATGCAGATACTATTGAGAAGGTTTTCAGAATACCAACAACACCTGTTTATATAGAAGTTTTCAAAGATAGTGCAACTGAGTATTATGCTTCAAGAGAAAACGATTGCAAGCGCCATATCAATAGATGGATCAGTGAGCGACAAGCTCCTTTTACAAGGTGGGAAACGTTGTACCGTAGTGATTTCAAGTGGGAAATCTGTTAGTGAATAGATTTTGTCTTTCTTTAAATTGAATTAATTCCAAGCTCTGTTACCCCTTTGAAAGATAAAAGTTCAACTAAACAATTGGGCAAGTGTTACATACATCACTTCCCTCTGAATTTTAGATAGGTACAACTCCCTCCATTAGTTATTTAGGGAATAATCTAACTAAATAAACTGATATGCTTTTAACCTGAAAGCACATAAGGCCGCCTACTTCATTCTTTGATGAGAAGCCAGGTAATATGTAAAATATTTAAGGATAACTTTGTACAAAATGCTTCACCACAAATTATCAGAAGAAATTAAAGCAAAGTTTAATAACATTGATATGTCACTTCTTAAAAATGAACAAGAGAAGCAAAGTCCCTTTTCAGCTAAATATCTTTTCAAACAACACAAAAAGAAGCGCCAGATTGATAACAACATCTACCATCAAAAAGATAATCACAGACATTTTGATTAGATTAATATTTACAAAGAAATACCACTTCACGGATTCAAACTCAAAGATTTTCCTCCTCAAAATGTGTATGATCTTTATACATATATTTCATGCAACAAAGACATAACAATACACGCATAAATTCTTTCCAAGTTCAAAATTTGAAAAAAAAACTTGATCACTTCCTTCCGGCCAAAAACAAAAACTTCTAAAAATCTAAGTATACCATTCTAACCCTTTCTCTATATATCTTTATCTAATTTATAGTAGTCTTTAGAGAACAGAGGAGGTCTCCCGCAAAACTCGACCTCCTCTGAAGCAGTTATAAAAGCCAACAGAGAATTTAGGGGACAGATGTCCCGAAGTCATTGCAAGATTATGAAAAGCATATAAAATAAAAACAAAAGCATTAGTATCATGCTATGACTCTTCTCCATTGTCATCCTCTCCTCCACTTTTCTAGGCATCGTGGGCGGTTGCAAGCTCCTAACTTATAGACTGACTCAGAGTTTTCATGGCATTGATCTTTGATTTTGCAGCTTCCTTGTCCCACCTATGTTTCACCATTTTCTCGGCATGCTTAGGTAACTGATCATTACCAATGAACGTAATGGACTAGTTGTTCCTTCGGTTGCTTTCGGTGGGGGTGTCATGGCTACAGTGATTGCATGAGAATCGATGGCGTTGACAATGTCACTGTCAAGGTCCTTAACCTCAAAAATTTGAGTATCAAGGATTTTATCTTTTACCTCTATGTCTTTGACATGGTCCATTTTCCTCTATGCAATACTCCGTGATCTTGTATATCGAGGGGCAAGAAAGTTCAAGGCAGGATTAGGCTTGTGCTTGGTGTGAGATGACTTCTTATTTTTACCTACATGAATAGGCATAGAAGTGGGGTTAGAAAAATATTTTGGGGAATGTAGAGAAACCACATTATCTCTTGCAGGATCTCAATCTTGATGCCTAATTTCATTGCTCTTTTCCTATTAACCCAATCTGCGGTTCTTTCCAAGACTCTCTTTGTTCTAAGTTGTATATCATCCTCTTCTTCCACATCCTAATTAATGCAGGACATTTCAGGTTCAGCTTGGTCTAGATATCCAGGTTCAAAAAGCTCCAGATAATCCTCTTAGATCCCACTTATATCAAGTTTCACCTACAGTGAAACTACCTATTCCAGAACCATTCTCATATTTGCTCTTTTGAACACTTCAAGTTCATCACTGTAATCTTCCCAAAAGTCCTCCAAGTGTGGAATTGGAAGATGTGGCATCAAACCAAGACTCCATGAGAAACCTTTATAATCAAAACCCTTCCTTTCATGATAAAGTGGAAAATTGAAATTCTTCAAGTTAGCTCCTATGCTCAACGCATCTGACATTGAACTGCAAGATAAAATGCCCAATTGAATAGGAAAATGATCCTCCCATTTATCCCTGGGTTGAGCTTTCTTAATTACGGTAGACAACTGCCTCCAGATCTCAGCAAGGACAAAACTATCTGAACAAAAATGAGGAAGTCTGAAAGGCTCTTCTTCAAAACCACCTACCCTTATATAACAGAAACAAGGAAACTGAACAGAGAAACTACCATATCTTTTCACTAATGCCTGGGCATCTTTAGACATCCTCTTAGATTTCATGTTCTTTAACTCATAACACAAATCTCCCAGGAAAGCATTATGTACTCTCCTAAAATCTTGCAATGCATTATCTTTTTGCAACATGGGGTAAAAGTCATACACAGAAACATCTCCTTCAGCAAGCTGCCTAGGTATCCCCATTATTTCTTTAACACATGCCAAACAATATATCAAATATGAGGACATAAAGAAATTTTGCTTGAACTTCTTCGCCATGCTTAGCTGTTCTCTCATGGAGTCAACAATAAGCTCTGCCCAGTCAAGATACTGCTTTCCTTCCAACACCAGTTGCACATAACATTAAATCCAATCATCGAAGCTGTAGGCCTAAGTTGAACCTCTAACTTAGTGTAACAGTAACATAACATCATGGATGTGGGGAAGCATGTGATTTTTGTTGGGATATTTAGGTAACTTGGAGCCACCCCTCTGAGGAACTTTCAACCAATGCTTCGCTATATTATTCTGGTGTCCAGTTTTATCTGCATTGAACTCAATGACTGATTGGGCGGGAGAAAAATTTGAGAACTTATAATCAGGCAATTTGAAAACAAAAGAAATGACTTCCCTGTTAATCACGAGGAGGGTTTCACCATTATCTCTCTTGATAGTTTCAGAAATAGGATCATACCTTGCAATGCACTCCCTAACTAATTCTGGCCAAGGGATAGCAGAAGGAAAGGCTGCCGCTTCTACAAGGCCACTACTTAGAATTTATAAACCAAAAGAACTATCAATTCCTTTAAACACCCTTTCCTTCAAAACTTCCAATTTCTCTCCTTTCAGGTCTGTATCACTGACAATGGGTTCTGTGCAAGCAAGACTGAAAATATTTCTGAAAAGGTGCAGAGTGGACTTCATAATTCATAAAGAACAACCCTTATTTCCCCCAACAAATTTTATTACAAGAGAGAAAAATAGCTAAAAATCACTGGAGAAGATAGGAATCAAAACTCACCTTCATAGTTGAAACCAAACGAACAATTACCATCAGACAAACCTTCTATCAAACAAGCGCAACAATGAAGAACAAGTTTCAAAAATTAATCACTTCATACCTTATAGCAAATAAAGTGATAAAAGCTCATTTAGTGCATTAATTTCGACCGTCAACTCAAATGTGCCGAGCATTGGGATTTGACATCACACGTGTGCATTGAATGCATGGCGGCGTTTTTGGGGTAATCACCAATTCCCAAAAATAATTACTTGCCTTAAAAAATTGGCTAGTTGACGTCACCTGAGATATGGTTCAATCTTCATCCTCCTTAGCAATAAATACACCATCATGTCGTTTAGTCCATGGGACCCACCTGATTTGAACATGCACGAACAATTTGAACTGACTTCGTGAGGGTTCAAGTAGTTCAAAACGTACGTTGTATCCAGGAAATTTTACTTTGAAAAGATTAACTTTGTTAACTATTGTTGGCCTTTTGATCTTTACCGAACATGTTGAACATCACTGAACTGTTTGAACTAGGTTCAAACGGTTCACGGTTTGAAGAAAGAGGATATAAAACATCATCCGTGACCATGAAATAGAATTGTTGCAAAATACTTGAGTGAACGTTAGCCTGAAAACTTTTTAGACAACTTAGAACCTGCGGTACCTAAATGAACATTATGAACTCTTTTCAAAATGGTTCAAGGGGTTCATGAGGTTCAAACAGACCATTGAAACTTAACGCTACGGATTAAGAGACAATTTACAAGCGAATTAAGGATTGAACCAAGAAATTTCTAAAAAGATAAAGACTCAAATAAAATTTTGTAAGGCGGCTTACTGTTGTTATGAGGGATGAATGACAGGATAACATTGGCTCTGACTGGGGATTGTATTTTGTGAAAAATGCAAAGAACTCTAAATCTCTGGTTTCGCACAATAAAAATAGAAAGGGGACAAAAATAACACATACTAAAAAGACACGAAACAAACAACTAACCTACTGTGTACAGGAACTCTTGATCATAGATTTCAAAGTTTATAGAGCTTGAGGTCCTGCCCATTATAGGTATAGGGCATAACCGTTCCATCAGAATAATTCAGTCTGAATGCATTCGGTCCCACTACTTCATGGATCTTGAACGAACATTTCCACAATGAATCAAATTTTCCATGGGTGCCCTTCGGTTCTCTTCTCTTGTCCCACAACAATACTTCATCTCCTTTTAGGAAACCTCTTGGTCAAGCTCTCATATCGAAGATTTTCTTCACCCTATTTTGATGCTCAATAATTCTATCCACTAACATCTCTCTTTCCTCTTCCAACTTCATCAAATACATGACTCTCTTCTCCAGAGCATTTTGGAAGGAGTCCTCAATTATGGTTTGAAGTCTCACCGCTGCCAATTCTAGAGGTAAAGAAACCTTCGCGCCAATCCCATACCCCAGTTCATAAGGTGCCATTCCAATTACTCTTTTAGGAGTAATTCTATCCACCCATAAGGCTTCATATACCTTTTTATGCCAATTCTGGGCATTATCATCAACTAACTTCTTCACGATGGCTACAAGGTTCTTGTTGCTTGATTCTGCTAACCCATTACCTTGCGGAAAGTAATCGGAGGAATGTGAAAGAGAAATTTGATGTTCATAATAGAACATAGTCAAATTTTCAGATGAGAAATATGATGCATTATTCACGACAATCTTCTGAGGGACCCCAAAACAGACTAAAATGCAATCTTTGAGAAAATTACATATTACCTCTGAGTTTGCCTTCTCAGTGGGGACAACCTCCACCCACTTAGTAAAATAATCTGTTGCTGTTAGAATATACATATGACAAGCATTGGAATGAGAATTTATTGGACCAATGAAATCAATACCTCATTGTTTGAAGGGTTCATCCACTATCACAGGCCTTAAAGGTAGAGCAGTTAAATGTGGTTTTCCAGAAAAGAGTTGACATTTTTCATATCCCTTAACATAAGTATATGCATCATGAAACATACCAGGCCAATAAAAGCAATTTCTTAAAATCTTAAAAGCAGTTACTGAGGATGAGAAATGTCCACCGTAGGCTTCATCATGATAAACTTCCAGAAGCTTTTGTTGTCGAGGCTTATCTACACACCTCAAATAGGTACCATCCAAGCCTTTTTTGTACAAAGTGTCTTGCCAAATAACATACTTAGCTGCTTTCAATTTGAGATTCCTTTGTTCTTTAGTTGACAAATGACTCGAGCAAGTGCCATAGGTCAAATAATAAGCTACATTAGAAAACCATGTATCTTGCAACCCAATGTATAGAGTTAATGGTAGCTCTTTTTCTGTCTCCATCTTATTTTCTGCTATTAACTTGCATAAGCCCTGTCCTTTAACCATCTTTTTAGGATGAATATCCAGATCATATTCCTAAATTTTGGTTACCCATGTCACTCTTTTATTGAGTCCATCTTCTTGCTGAGTCAGAATACTTTTTACTGCAGAATCTGGAACAAACACCATAGAGTGAGAGTGCAGAATATAATACCTGAATTGTTTAACTGCTTTAACTATGGAAAAGGTTTTTCTCTGAGAGTGAATACTTAAGTTCATGTTTCTTAAGAGGGACACTCATGAATGCTATAGGTACTTCAGTCCCAGATTCATCTACCTGTAATAATATTCCCGACATTGTATGTTCTGAGGCATAATAGTATATGACAAAATTCTTTTTAAAATCTAGGTTGATGAGGGTTGGCGCATTGGCAACTGAGTTCTTTATCTTTTCAAAGGCTTCTTTGGCCTCATCAGTCCATTTAAAAGGATACTTCTCACTCAACAAGCTGATGATGTGCTTAGTAGTTTTTGCAAATTTGGGTACAAACCTTCTCAAGAAGTTTACCTGACCAAAAAATGACCTTACTCCAATCTGGTTTGAAGGCAAGCTGAGGTGTTGGATTGCATTGACTCTTTCTGGATCAATCTTGACACCTTTCAAAACGATGTGCCCCAATAATTTGCCCTCAGTTACACAAAAAACTGACTTTTTTGGATTCAAGGAGATACCATGTTCTCGACAAAGTTGTATAACTTCCCTCAGATCTTTGAGATGATTTTTCCTATCTTTAGAAAACACAGTCAAGTCATCTAGGTAAACACCAATAATTCTGTCACAGAAATCCCTAAAAGAAGAATCCATGGCCCTTTGAAAAGTTGCTCCGACATTAATCAAACCAAAAGGCATACGATTATATGCAAACGTTCCCCAAGGGGTGATGAATGTTGTCTCGTGCTGTTCATTTTCTACAACATCGATTTGATTGTAGCCGGAAAAACCGTCTAACATTGACATCATTTCTGATCTAGCTACTGTCTGCAGAATATGGTCCATATTGGGTAAAGCATAGTTATCCTTAAGACTTGCCTGGTTCAGATTACGAAAATCTACACAAATCCAAATTTCCCCATTTTTCTTCCTCACAGGTACTATGTTGGCCACCCAAGTAGAGTGATGAATTGGATATATAATTCTGGCTTTTAGCATTTTATCTACCTCCTTGAAAATTGTGTCTACCATCATGGGATTGAAATTTCTTAGTTTTTGTCTAAAAGGAGAAACACCAGGCTTCAACGAAATTTGATGTTGAAACTGACCATTCCTAAATTCCTTCAAATCATCATAAGACCAAGCGAACACATCAATGTATTCTTGCAGTAACTCATTGAGCATTCGTTTCTCCTTAGAAGAACAACATTTGTTGATTGTTACCATTTTGGGGTTAGATTCATCACCCAGATTGATCTTTTCACAACCCACCTTACTGTCATTATCAAGAACTTTCTTGCTAGTGAACACATCATTACGGGTGAAAAACCTCTCTAGGGTCACCAAACCTTTCAGGATTTTGTTTCCCTTAAGCTGAATGAAACTCTTATTAGAATCAATACCAGGATCTGGGCAAAATTCTTTACATATATCTTCAGAACCCTCAAAATATGATTGGACAAAGGAACAGGTACACTCCATGAAATCTTTAATCTGAGCATCTATATCAAATACTTGCCAATGATTCACATTGTCAGGGACACTAGGCCTATAAACCATTTCAACCCTATAAGAATCGTTCTTAAAGTCTGAGTGTGGTAACAAGAGAGAAGCAGAAACAACTAATGAATCCGCCCTAGTGTTTCTCTCTCTTGGTATAGCTTCAATTGAGAAAGCATCAAAAAACTCTATCTCATCCCAAAATCTATTTCTATAATGTTTTAGTCTATCATTTTTAACAAAATAAACATTTCTTACCTCTTTAACAATCAGCTCTGCATCACCTTTAACCCTAAGCAGTTTTATGCCCTTATATTTGGCTTCATTCAACCCTAAAAGTAATGCCTCATATTCCACAGTGCTATTTGTATTCTTGAAATCTAATTTAAAGGAAAAAGGGAAAACATTACCGTTAGGGGAAAGTAGAACTACACCTGCTCCTGAACCAGAGTTGGCACAACTTCCATCAAATTCCATTTGCCACAATTCATCTTGTTTATCAACTGCTTCTTCTAATTCTTCTTTATCAGGTGCAAGAATGAGATAATTTCCAAATTCACACTCTTGGAACAAAATCTGAGCTTTGGGATTATCAGAAGGAAAGACTGTATATTTTTTTTTCGATTCAGGTTCAAGTTTGATCTTCTGTTTTCCTAGAGGAATGATAGCTTTTGACCAATCCATCTTGATTTCACCTCCAAGATCTTTGCAGAAAGTCCTACTTAAAAGCTTCTCATAACTTGCAGGAATGCCAACAACCAAAATAGTCAGTTTCACCCTTTTATCAGGACATGCTGCAAGCACTGCTTGAACATCCTTTACCTGCCCAATGAGAGGGACCCGCTTCCCATCCATTGATTAACATCTCCCAAATGTTTTAGTAAGTGTTAAACCTAAAGCTCTGGCAACAGATGATGGCATTATGTTATCTGACGCCCCTGAATCTATAATACAATTGCTGAGCTTCTGACCGTTCAGGAGGAGAGAGATATAAAAAGGTTCGGGCTTCAGAACTTTAGTGTCAAGCTTATCTTCAGCATTATGAAAGGCACAGGGATTAATCGAATCAGAGGGATGACAAGAAGAAGATGTAGGTTTTTCAACAATAAACAAATCATTATCAACCCCACACTTATGCACTGAGGACTCTGAGGTGGGATCTCCTTTTACATCTTTGACCAACTTGTCTAATTCCCTCAGGTTCAGTTTCAAATATTCGGCAGTGGAAAGTTGAATAGTTGAAGCTTTGCAAAATTCAATTATGTCAAAGGGAGGAGAAAGAGAAGAATATATTTTTATGCCTCAGAACAACATTACCAAAAGTGAGTGCATATAATCTCTCAAAAGTGAGTGCATATAATCTCTCATGAGCCAAACGTTACCAAAATATTTCCACCTCTTTCTGAATCTGATTCATATTCAAGGTAAAAGGATCCAGAGTCGCTAGGTACTTCTTAAATATTCTCTGCTCCAACGAATTCTCCGAGTTCATCCTTAGTGCTTCCCATTTGGACATGCCTTATCATATCAGGACAAGAATTCCCATCATGATCTGAGGTAAGGTGAAAAGAGCACATAACACCTTTATCAAGAGGAGCCTCTATTTGCAATCTTTGTGGGGCAGCGGGAAGTTGCAAAGTTCTCCCATAATTATATTGGTTTGGTTGTTCTCTACTTATATCTTGATATGGTTGTGGGTAAGAACCTCAAGTTTTTGGAATTTGCCTTTTCAAGGCAATCATATCGTTGACTAATCTTTGGACAACTGGATTAGTCGAAGAAGTGGAAGCTTGAGATTGACCTTGAGAAATTTGCACGTCTTTTCTCCACTTCCCTGCTATTATTAGATCATCTGCAAGCTCTATAGCCTGGTTTTGTGCAGTATCAAGATCAAATGGCCTATTCCTTCGGAGATGGAAACCAACATCAGGAGGCATAGAGTTGATGAAGAAACATTGTTGGTTATTAGCAGTTGGTCTTTTAGCCTAGGGAATTTTATGAATAATCTTATTATATCTAGCTACATAATCTCTCATTGGCTCATGGATCTCTTTCTTCATTTGTGTGAACTGAGCCAAAAGTGAGTGCTCATTATCAACACTCTTGAACCATTTCTCAAAAGCAGTTTTCATTGTTTTCCAATAAGTTACAGATCCTGCCTGCAGATGACTAAACCAATCTACTGCTCCCTCGGTAAGAGTTTGAGCGAAAAGCTTGACAACCACATCCTCGTGCTGCACTGCCAGTATCCCAGTAGCTACATTAAAGGAATTCAAATGTTCTTCAACTGAGATTTTCCCATCTCCATTGAACTTAGGTAAAACATCCCTAGCCCCTTTCAGAAGAGAATTATGAGCACCAAGAGCAAGAGGCCCGATTGCGACACCCCATGGTTGGGCCATGATGAAAACAGGGTAAATAGTTACAAGAGGAGGAGCTTGAATTCCAGAAAGCATTAATGCTTGCCAGTGGCTAGAAGAGAGAGGTACTTTGGGAGTAGTTTTAGTAGGAGAAGGTCTGCTTTTAGTGTTCCTCTTGGGAGTGAAATTTGTGGAAAAAGATAACCCCTGCAATTCTTCAAAATAATTATCAACAACTCCCTCTCTCCTTTGTGATCTGGTATAAGGACGAGAATCCAGTGCTAGTCCTTGTAGGGTCTCTAAATGACTCTTTCAACCACAACAACGTTCTTAGGTTATGGGAATTTCTCTCAATCGTTCACCTTTTTTTTTCTTTCCTAAACAAAGCAATCTTGTTGATACTGTTGGTTGAGTTTCAGTTCTAACACATATGTAACATACTAATCTATTGAATGTTGACGTTCCCCCAGTAGAGTTGCCAAAAATCTGTTAGTGAACAGATTTTGTCTTTCTTTAAATTGAATTGATTCTAAGCTCTGTTACCCCTTTGAAAGACAAAATTTCAACTAAACAATTGGGCAAGTGTGACATACATCACTTCCCTCTGAATTTTAGATAGGTAGAACTCCCTCCATTAGTTATTTAGGGAATAATCTAACTAAATAAACTGATATGCTTTTAACCTGAAAGCACGTAAGGCCGCCTACTTCATTCTTTGATGAGAAGCCAGGTAATATGTAAAATATTTAAGGATAACTTTGTACAAAATGCTTCACCATAGATTATCAGAAGAAATTAAAGAAAAGTTTAATAACACTGATTTCTCACTTCTTAAAAATGAACAAGAGAAGCAAAGTCCCTTTTCAGCTAAATATCTTTTCAAACAACATAGAAAGAAGCGCCAAATTGATAACAACATCTACCATCAGCACAAACATTTTGATTAGATTAATATTTGCAAAGAAATACCACTTCACAGATTCAAAGTCAAAGATTTTCCTCCTCAAAATGCATATGATCTTTATATATATATATTTCATGCAACAAAGACATAACAATACATGCATAAATTATTTCCAAGTTCAAAATCTGAAAAAAAACTTGATCACTTCTTTCTGGCCAAAAACAAAAACTTCTAAAAATCTAAGTATACGATTCTAACCCTTTCACTATGTATCTTTATCTAATTTATAGTAGTCTTTAAAGAATAGAGGAGGTCTCCCGCAAAACTCTACCTCCTCTGAAGAAGTTATAAAAACCAACAAAGTATTTAGGGGACAAATGTCCCAAAGTCATTGCAAGATTATGAAAAGCATATAAAATAAAAACAAAGCATTAGCATCATGCTATGCCTCTTCTCCATCGTCATCCTCTCCTCCACTTTTTTGGGCATCATGGGCGGTTGCAAGCTCTTGAATTATAGACTGACTTAGATTTTTCATGGCATTGATCTTTGCTTTTGTGGCTTCCTTGTCCCACCTGCGTTTCACTATTTTCTCGGCATGCTTAGGTAACTGATCGTTACCAATGAACGTCATGGACTCTATTCAGGCGATTTGTGTTATATCTTTGGGAGTAAAGTTGCCTTTGGCCTTAACTTTCTCCATGTGCAACCTAAATGCCTTTACCGCGTCCTGTGTGTTCAGCCCACAAAGTCCTAGTTGCCAATAATGCTATGCGTTAACCACTTTATTGTCATTGACCAAGCTACACTGAAGTTCTTGAAGCTCATAAATAGAGGCCCTGACATCAGAAATCACAGACTTGAATGTAATTACCTGCCATGCTATAGTTTTCTTTAATACAAAAAGCTGGCACTCATCAGTTACCAATTTGATTGAATTTTCTGCTAAAAATTTTGTAGCTCCGTATTCCTCTATCTTGGTGAGCATGGGTAATACATTTTCCCATTTATGCTCTTCTTTTTCCCATGGCACAATCTGATTCTGAATCTCCGCAGTGAGGTTTTGCATTTCATCGCATACCTTCCTAGAGTTTGTAATATATTTTTCACCATCTCTAATCACTCCTTCAATCCATTTCTCTACGGCCTCTGCGATGCTCTTGGCTTGCTGAACTTGATTCATCAGTTTCTTGTTCTCTGGTGAAGTAGGGTCAAATTTTTTTGAAGCATGCGATATGGAAGTGCTCCAAAACAGCCTATGCTATCAATGAATTGAGCTAGAATCTTGATATGCCGTTTCAGTTCTCTTTTCTCCTGTCCATCTTTTTCTGACCTGGTGAGCATCTTCTTAGCCAACACTTGGAAAAGGTGATTATCAGAGTCCCTGCTCATGTTCCCGAGATCCACTTTGGTGACCTCAAAATCCTCTGCATTTACTTCCTTATTCTCATCTTTGGGCTTATAGGAAGCAATTTCGGCAACGCACCTCCCAGTCTTTTCATCAACATCCAATCTGGCAGTTGTTTTGAACTTCTTTTGTTTGGGACCCTTCTCCATGTATTTAACCACCATGTCTTGAATTGGGATGGACACTGGAATGAAGCTCTGTTTCTTGCTTACTGAAGTGGTTAGCCATTTGGGAGTTGTACTTGAACTAGTTGTTCCTCCGGTTGCTTTCAGTGGGGGTGTCATGGCTACAGTGTGTTGGGTCTCAAATCAACAGATTGGATAGGTTCTAAGGAAATGCCAACTTCTATGATCAAACCCTCCAATTGACTTGGCCAACATGTAGAGTGAACCTGTTTGGTTGCTAACTCTCTCACTTTAGGCTCTGCAGGACCTAGGCGGGTATACCTATTCACTGAATGTCCCCGATAACCAGTGCTTTTTATAGCAGATGTGTTATCCTAATCTGATATCTCCTGATCTTTGAAATGGCATGAGTTCCTTGGATGGAGATATAGCAGATGAGTTCAAGATTGTTGTTGTAGAAGCTATTCGATCTATGTTTCCTAACTACTTCTGTTTGCTTTTTGAAATAACAAATGGTGAAATATAATGATGAGTGTAATCTCTTTTGACCAGTGCCTTCTTTGCTGTTTGGGCTACAGAGTCATTGCACTTTCTTCAGGACTTATTATGCGAGCCTGTGAGACAGTTTTTTAATCCACCCTTTTGTAGACCTGTCGGTTATTATTTCTTTTGAGATCAATCTGAATGCTTATATCATGTGTTGATTGAATAAATTTTAACCCTACCTTTAAGGGACCAATCAATGAAGTACTGCAAGGAACAATTACAATTCGCAAGCAAAACTTTTGTTTCAACGTTATAACATGAAGCACAGATTTGATTTCAAGAATATGAATAACCTTATCACCTTAGATAATATCACAGACGATTGCCAAAACAAAGTGAGATAATCCACAGCACATACGCAAAGAAAAGCAATAGTTCATAGCATGTATTCCATTGAAATTTGTAAAACTTACAGGCTGTCATACATCGCCATCTTCCTCTTATCTAATATATCATTTTTTTTTACATTACAAAAATCATTCTCATATATATATGAGGATGAAGGCTTTTCACGAAGAGACACGACTTTTCAAAATACTAGTCGTTAACTAAAGTGTTTCTAAACTTAAGCAAAAAGAGATTTAGAAGTCCTAGATGATGAATATAGTCGTCGTCTCTGAAGGTTTTGATTCGAGGAGTTTGTTTTTTCAATTCATCTCCCAGCGACAAATATTTGAATATTATCTGGTTGACAGTAGGGGCCATATCTTTACTTCGATCTATCTCTGATAAGGCCCAATCCTTGACGCTGGTAAGCTCTTTTCGCAAATCCTCCAAAGATATCACTTCTCCTTCTTTGTAGACGGAGGGCATTCCAACAGGTTTCTCATCATCTAATTCTTTTAAGTCTCTTCTCAGCGTATCTTCAAGTTTGACATGATTTTCTATATACGCATTCCCCTCAGCCTTTTCCTCTGGTGTCATGGTATCGACATTGTTTAGTACTTCCTGCAATCGTGCTCTTAACCTTTCATGCTCTGTTAGCGCTTTTATCGTTCCGTTGTATACTATCCAATATGGTTCGACCTGTAAGAGCATGGTGTTAAACCGATGTCCTATGATGTCAATGACCAATTTGTCCATCTTTTGTTGGATATTGTCTGCGCGTTTATTGGCCTTTTCTGCTTGATACTTCCAGTACAGAGCATTGGAGACATCGTCCAAGCTGCGTCCCGCGGGGTATGAGGTATATTCGCTGATAGGAGTCCCCGTCTCTAGTTGCAATACTTTTGCCTGCAGCTTCTGATTTTCCTCCTTAGTTTTTTCATACAGTCCTTTATATGTGACGTTCTCTCTGATCAAAAACTCTGTCTGGTCCAGGTTCAATCTTGCAACATCCAATTTGAGCTTTGTAGTGACCCTAGGATCAATTTTCCCAACTTGATGAACCATGAGGTGTCCAAAAGTTTCTTCAATGTCTACAATGATAGGCCTCTTCCCCTTTGGATATAGTGCCCACTGTAGGAGAGCTTTCTTGTCTGGATCATATCCAGAGCCTAGGAACAATTTATCTACCTCCTGGGGCAACACCTGTTGATTCAAATCTTGTCTCTTCAGGAAGCCATCAAATAAGAGTGCTGAGTTAATATCCCAACCGGAGAAGATGATTACACCGGCCTCTTTTAATAGTCTCCTCCCTTTCTCAGGAGTCATGTCTTTCATGAGGACATCAATTTCATCCTGTAATCTCTTCGTCTGTTCCTCCTCTGGTCTTCCAGCCATGCTTCATTTTACATGAGCTCCTTTGTATTGGTACAAAAATGAGAGGAACTCCCTAGAAGAGGCAAATCCATCATCAGCAACGAAGTCTTCATGCTCAGTCATTCTGATATCAACAACATCCTTGATGTCAATCTCGCCAGTGTCCATATTCATTTCTGCTTCAAAACCAGGGGGATAATCTTCCCTAGGAGAATCAAGTGGGATACTACTGGCAGTCGACTTTGGTGACATGTGAGCTAGGGGCTGACTGTCCTTCTCAGTATTAATAAAATGAAGGAATTGCGAAGGCACTCTGTGCATAATTTCTGCTTCATGTTGAAGCAGCCTTTTAGCTACTTCCAGAGGATCTTGGAGATTTCCAATTAGGTCTCCATCTATCATTCCCCTTGCCCTTTTCCATTTGTAGGCCTCCCAAACTAACTCACTCTTTCCTTTTAAAGCTTTGGCCTCCTCTCGTTCAAGGTTCTTGATTAGGTCATCTGGCATTTTGGCCACATGTATTCCAGCTTTGAGTTTCTGTGAGGCTCTGGCGGCTCTTATATATCCTTCAGGATCAAAATTCTCCCTAGGCTCACCCAGAGTCATACCATAATAGTCTAATTTATTCTGAAGTAAATGATAACTTTTTGAACTTTTGACAATGAAATCAGAAAAAACTAATAAACCTGGAACAATAGATTGTTTACCGAAATCAGTTAAGTGTTTAGCACTGGCAATAGACAATTGCCTTATAATCTCCAAGCTAGCCACTCTGTTTGGTACCGTAATTGGAAGCATATGGGGTTGCCCTTCATATCCAAACACCCTTATTTCTGTGTGATTATCATGGCAATACCAATCACCCCAATTATGTTCAATCTGTGACTCTGGAGAGAAGTCCTTTGGTCTGAGAAATCTCTTGATTTCAGGAGACAAAGTGTAATCCCTGTGTTGCCCAAAAGCTGCACTGAGAGGTTTCACAAAGTATTCTTGAAAATGCCAATATTGGTTATTCATGAACCTCTGGTCCCATGCTGATACCCATAACTGAACCGGCTTCTTCAGACCATTCTTATCATAAGATCTAATGCTGAACTCATCTGGCCAGAAGTTAATTTCTTGTCCACAATAAAGAAGGATATGCATTAACATGGAGTATAATGAAAAATGAACATTCACAAGGTCTCCTTTCAATTTCTCCAGCCCATGATTCAAGGCATCTGCAACATAAGTGGCAAAATCAAATGACCTAGGGTCTTTTGATTGCAAGTCGGCACACAGAACCATAACCCCAATATCCATGAGTGGATGAGCCTCTAGGCCTAGTACTTGGGCTGCAGCATAATATGTATACTTGAAATAGGGATGAAAGTGGTTGACATCAAACGACACCTTGTCATCTTTGCCGAACTGAACAAATGACCCACCCACTTTTGGCCTGTGAACAGGTAGTCTCCAAGTTCTGTAGATATTTTCCAAACTAAAGAATTCTTGTGAAAGTTTCTTCATATCGATACTCTCCTCTACTTCCCAGTCCAAATCAAAAACCATATCAATAGTCTGTTTGTTAATTACTACTAATGTATTCCCTCTGTAATCACATATGGTTTTGGTTCTTGGGTTGTAGCAATCTACCAGAGCTTTCATTAATTCTACATCTACAAACACATTTGGGACTACTAATTTGCCTAAGTTCTTCTTCCATAGATTGCTTATGGGTTCAGGTGCATCCCTTCTTTTGTAACCAAACAAAAATAATTCATGCCCTCTTATCTCAGTCCAAATGTCTCCTAGATTTTCAAATCTGTCCTCTAATCCTTCTTCTTCACTTTTAATCTTCTTGGACCTCACACTAGACGATGGACACTGGTCTAACAAATCCTGAGTTAGAGCTCTCCCTTCTTTCTTCTGTCTCTTGGGCTTCTCTTCAGGGTTCAGCTCTTTTCCTTTCCTACTCTTTTTAGAAGAAGAAGACGAAGGTTCCATAATCACAGTAAATAAGAGAGACAACACTTACTTGGTGGAATGCTCAATTCTTCTGGTTATCGTTCGCAAGTCTCTGCAAGTTCTTTGCAATTTTCAATCTTTTAGCATCGATCTGGTTCTTACGAAAATTCACTCAGTTCAACTGTAATTGTATGGGCAACTTGTGTACAGTTAATGTTCTGCATCTATAACGGCTACTCAAGTGTTTAAACTTAATTGCAGATGTGACACTCTTCAACTGGGCCTTTAACTCTTTCGCGGGAAGTACAGTTCGCTCAAAATGCTCATATCTCAAGTTATCGATGAAACCCTTGTCTTCAGCCGAGTGTTTAAATCTTCCATCGAAAGCTCATTTTCTTCGATACTATTGTTTCGGTGCAAAGCTTATGTCGAGAAGCCGCTTTTAAGACTCATCGAAATCACTCTTTCATCGATAGTCCCCTTTTTCGATAAGTCACATGTAATTTCCATCGAAATCATTCTTTTCGGTGAGTTTCTTTCTTTGGTGAAGGCCTATGTATGTTCATCGATATCCCTTTTTCATCGATATCTCTTTATCGATGAAACAATTTTGCCTTTGCTCGACGTCATGTTCATCGATGAAAACTTGTATTTCGATGAATGCCTCTTGAGTTTCTTCGGTAATGATATTCCTTCGAAATCACCTTTTTGCCTTTTGTTTTCACTTTTTCGATGAAACTTAGAGTATCGATGAGTGGTTTTCTACGTTCATCGAAGGTAACCTTTTGTCGAAATACCTTTGCTTAGTGCTTGTGTCGATGAAAACACTTCTTTCGATGAAACTTCCTCTGCAATGCTCGATACAATTTGCTGGTCGAAATATCCATTAGTCTTCATGCTTATGGAAACATACATTTTTTTAATATATTTTTATTTTTAAATATAGTGCTCAACACAGTGATTGCATGAGAATCGATGGCGTTGACAATGTCACTGTCAAGGTCCTCAACCTCAAAAATCTGAGTATCAAGGATTTTATCTTTTACCTTTGTGTCTTTGACCTAGTCCATTTTCCTCTATGCAACACTCCGTGATCTTGTATATCGAGGGGCAAGAAAGTTCAAGGCAGGATTAGGCTCGTGCTTGGTGTGAGATGACTTCTTATTTTTACCTGCATGAATAGGCATAGAAGTGGGGTTAGAAATTTTTTTTGGGGAACGTAGAGAAACCACATTATCTCTTGCAGGATCAATCTTGATCCCTAATTTCATTGCTCTTTTCCTATTAACCCAATCTGCGGTTCTTTCCAAGACTCTATTTGTTCTAAGCTGTATATCATCCTCTTCTTCCACATCGTAATTAATGCGGGACATTTCAGGTTCAACTTGGTCTAGATATCCAGGTTCAAAAAGCTCCAGATAATCCTCTTAGATCCCACTTATATCAAGTTTGACCTACAGTGAAACTACCTATTCCAGAACCATTCTCATATTTGCTCTTTTGAACAGTTCAAGTTCATCACCGTAATCTTCCCAAAAGTCCTCCAAGTGTGGGATTGGAAGATGTGGCATCAAACCAAGACTCCGTGAGAAACCTTTATTATCAAAACCCTTCCTTTCATGATATAGTGGAAAATTGAAATTCTTCAAGTCAGCTCCTATGCTCAACGCATCTGACATTGAATTACAAGATAAAATTCCCAATTGAATAGGAAAATGATTCCCCATTTATCTCTGGGTTGAGCTTTTTTAATTATGGTAGACAACTGCCTACAGATCTCAGCAAGGACAAAACTATCTGAACAAAAACGAGGAAGTCTGAAAGGCTCTTCTTCAAAACCACCTACCCTTATATAACAGAAACGAGGAAACTGAACATAGAAACTACCATATCTTTTCACTAATGCCTGGGCATCTTCAGACATCCTCTTAGATTTCATGTTCTTTAACTCATAACACAAATCTCCCAGGAAAGCATTATGTACTCTCCTAAAATCTTGCAATGCATTATCTTTTTGCAACATGGGGTAAATGTCATACACAGAAACATCTCCTTCAGCAAGCTGCCTAGGCATCCCCATTATTTCTTTAACACATGCCAGACAATATATCAAATACGAGGACATAAAGATATTTTGCTTGAACTTCTTGGCCATGCTCAGTTGTTCCCTCATGGAGTCAGCAATAAGCTCTGCCCAGTCAAGATATTGCTTTCCTTCCAACACCTGTTGCACATAACAGTAAATCCAATCATCGAAGCTGTAGGCCTCAATTGAACCTCTAACTCGGTGTAATAGTAACATAACATCATGGATGTGGGGAAGTATGTGATTTTTGTTGGGATATTTAGGTAACTTGGAGCCACCCCTCTAAGGAGATTTCAACCAATGCTTCGCTATATTATTCTGGTATCTAGTTTTATCTGCATTGAACACAGTGACTGATTGGGCGGGAGAAAAATTTGAGAACTTATAATCAGGCAATTTGAAAACAAAAGAAATTACTTCCCTGTTAATCGTGAGGAGGGTTTCACCATTATCTCTCTTGATAGTTTCTGAAATAGGATCATACCTTGCAATGCATTTCCTAATTAATTCTAGGCAAGGGATAGCAGGAGGAAAGGCTACCGCTTCTATGAGGCCACTACTTAGAATTTATAAACCAAAAGAATCCTCAATTCTTTTAAACATCCTTTCCTTCAAAACTTCCAAATTCTCTCCTTTAAGGTCTGTATCACTGACAATGGGTTCTGTGCAAGCAAGACTGAAAACATTTCTGAAAAGGTGCACAATGGACTTCATAATTCATAAATAACAACCCTTATTTCCCCCAGCAAATTTTATTACGAGAGAGATAAACAGCTAAAAATCACTAGAGAAGATAGGAATCAAAACTCACCTTCACAATTGAAACCAATCGAACGATTACCAGCAAACAAACCTTCTATCAAACACTCCGCAGCAATGAAGAGCAAGTTTTAGAAATTAATCACTTCATACCTTATAGCAAATAAAGTGATAAAAGCTCATTTATTGCATTAATTTTGGCTGTCAACTCAAATGTGCCGAGCATTGGGATTTGACATCACACGTGTGCATTGAATGCATGGCCGCGTTTTTGGGGTAACCACCAATTCCCAAAAATGATTACTTACCTTCAAAAATCGGCCAGTTGACGTCACCCGAGATATGGTTCAATCTTCATCCTACTTAGCAATAAATGCACCATCATGTTGTTTAGTCTATGGGACCCAACTGATTTGAACATGCACGAATAATTTGAATTGACTTCATGAGGGTTCAAGTAGTTCAAAACGTATGCTGTGCCCAGGAAATTTAACTTTGTTAACTATCGTTGGCCTTTTGATCTTTACCGAATATGTTGAACATCATTGAACTGTTTGAACTAGGTTCAAACGGTTCACGGTCTGGAGAAAGAGGATATAAAACATCATCTGCGACCATGAAATAGAACTGCTGCAAAATACTTGAGTGAACGTTAGCCTGGAAAATTTTTAGACAACTTAGAACCTGCAGTACCTAAATGAACATTATGAACTTTTTTCAAAATGGTTTAAGGGGTTCATGAGGTTCAAACAGACCATTGAAACTTAACACTACAGATTAAGAGATAATTTACAACTGAATTAAGGATTGAACCAAGGAATTTCTAAAAAGATAAAGACTCAAATAAAATTTTGTAAGGCGGCTTACTCTTGTTATGAGGGATGAATGACAGGATAATAAAATCGAAGACATAATCACTTTTGTCAACATGATGATGGGTTTAGAACATTCTAATGTTTTTAAATCATGGATGTATAATTTCATCATGCTGATAAGGCAGTCTCAACACATCTCTTAGGGCAACATCATCAGTGATACCCTTTGTGAACAACTTGCAACACTTCCTTCCACTCTGACATTCTACATGAACTCATATTTGGTATATATAGCGGCATCACTCAGACACTTCCCTGGTCTTTCTACCAAGGGTGATCACTCACTTATACCAGTGTGAGATTACTATGACCAATTGCCTTTGAGACCTAGTAGATTGCACTTCAGGAGGGTCCAGGATGTCTTTTTTGGTCATTATATGTGCCTGTTTGATAATACATTGAAAAACAGAAGAGTGTCAGATGCCGCCTGGGAGAAGGTGAATGAATATGGCTGCTTGTTTCTTAAATTCCCAACTTTCACTTACATGAGAGTTGGATGTTATAGCAGCCAGCCATATATGCTTCCTAGATATCCAACTGATAAGATAATTCTTATGGAGTTGGGAAGACAGATCATGGCTGTTCATGCACATTAATCTATTAAGCATAAGGTTGGAATGAAAATTTCTACAAATAACCCATTGAAAGTTGGCCAGTATTCCCTCATCCACCAAAGCCAAGGCCATGGAGATCGAAATGCAGGAAATAAAACTCAAAAGGTTCAAGCCAGGAGTAGATTTTGATTACCGAGGCATGAAGGAGAAGATCAAAAATTCCTTCACGCATGTGCATCGAATAGAAGACATTTGGGTTGATCCCCGTACAAAAAATGAGGTTCGTAAGATGGATTATTGTAGATTTACTCTTGAGCAGATTCTTGACCTGAACTTGGTAAACATTCTCGAAGGAATGATTGATCATGGAGAGATACTTGATCCTGAATATGTTGAAAAGAGAGTTGATGAAGCACCACTTTCATAAATTCAATGGTCGCATAAGGAATGCACTTCCATTCTTGATAGATTTCAGCCTATCTTAGCTAACACCAATACTTGGCTCAAGGGTAATGGTGTTAGACTCATCAAGATCAAGGTTGGAAAAGAAGATGATTCTACAGGAGTTGTCGGACTCAAGTTTGAAATCAAAGTAAACAACAAGGAAGGTGCATCATCTTCAAGCACATGAATCAAGTTGAAGGTTAGCAGAGCAATGGTAATTCCTCCTGAAGAAGTGACAGGTCAAGGGAAAGAAAAGCCTAAGCTTCATATTCATATAATTGATGCTGAAAATCTAGAGGAGGAACTACAATCAGATAATGCTCCCGAGTCACCTATTTCAAAGTCACCTCATGAAGTTCCCCCTCAAATTCCTTTAGATTTACCTTTATCTTCTCTTGACACGAATGTGGATGTTTTTCCCACTATTCATATTGTTCTTGTTTCAGTTGAGGAATCTCCTTGGTGATTCATTTTGATTTTAGCAGCAGAGCCACCTCTTGATCATCCTCAAGAGAATTTGATGAATATCTTTGAGGATAATCCTGCATATGCCCCTTTGTCATAGATTGATACTTCTACTTGTAGTTTTGATGAGTTCATGATGCAATCATTAGGACCTTTGGTTAATGAGTAGTCTATCGTTGTTGTTCAAATAGTAACTTTTCCCAGGATGATGAGTGTTGTTCAAACAGAAACTGCTTCTCCCTCATTTTCAGTCGTTGCTCAAGGAGAATTGATGGTTTTACCTCCATGGTTTAGTTCTTTTACACCTAAAAGAAAGAAGCAATACATCTCTCCTGACATATTTGATTTCTATCATCTCAAGCAATCAAAACTCAAGGTTGCCAAAAGGGCTAAGACGATTTTAAGAGTAACAGTTGATTGTAACATGATGAAGGTGGCTGAAATTGTTGAGTCAATCGTAGACAAGCCACGAGAAGAGATGCAAGTTGTTGATTATAGGATCACAAGGTTGGAGTTGGGGAAACAAACGCATGAAGTGGTCAAACATGATGCTCAACATTTGGTAGCCTCATTGGTGCAGCCGTATAATGAACTTCTAGCAAAGAAGGATAATTTAGAAGAGGAAAATGTTCAAGTTGTTGACGAAATTCAAAAGATCACCAATTCTTCTAATGAAGGGGACAATCCTTCAATTTCGTCAAATGCAAAATAATCAGTTCAAGGAGTTGAAAGAGCTTCTCAAAAGGTACAAGCACTGGATTCTTGGGTAAATCAGCTTCATGATTTATGTACTCAAGTATTGAAAGATGTGTACCAAATGATGATCAAGTTGGAGATCGTTAAAGAAAAATTGAACAAGGTTTATAATGTTTTCAAATAGAACTTGGAAAGGGTTGAAGGCAATTTGATGGTTTGGTACAAGATGCCTCAAGAAAAGTTGAATGTTCTCCAAGAACATGACATTATTCCTTCCAGAGTCATGTACCTAGAATTTCAAGAACTTTTGGAGAACAAAGTCCTTGTTCTCAAGTCATTCATTGAGGATATTGATGATGCCATGAAATTACACACTGAAGCATTGGGAGATGTTGTTTCTTGTTGTGAGAAAGCCTTTTGTGATGTTATGGATCAGAATGGGGAATTATTGCTAGAAAAGGAAGTTCTCTCAGATCTACAGATGAAGATTCACCATGAATGGAGTAATGAACAATTTTCAGCTGTATCGATTCAAGCTTTGGTGAAATATCAAATCTTATTGCAGGAAATCCAGTCTTCTCTTGAGAAGAACAACATCACAATCCTTCGTTGCAATGATGTTGTTGTGAAAACCATGATCGTTGCGAAGAATACTCACGAACTAAATCCTGATAAACTGCAAATGATCATCCAGAAGTTTGAAGGGTTCATGGCCAAACATGTTGTAACATAAGTGTTTTTCAACACTTAGTTATAGTCTCAAATTTGTAATTTCAGTATTGTAGTTTCCTTGTTGACAAGCTTACTTGTAAAAGCAGTTTTATAAATTGCAAACTAAGTCATTACTTGCATTTTTGTAATTGCAAGTTAGTTGATTACAAGTCAAATTAGAATAGGACTTGTTATTTTGAATAAGTCTTAGTAGTTGAATAAGTCATGGTGGTTGAGAGAATTTCTCAAGTTAGTTGAGATCCTCCCACCTTTTTCTGAAGACTCCTCTCCTATAAATACTTGAGGGGGTCTATTGTAATTTTTTTCTTTTGAAAAACCAAGCAAGTAAACTCTACTAAAATTTACAGCAAGAAAGACTTTCTGTTTTTTATATGTAAATTGAAGTTGAAAGAAATAGAAGAAGATTGCTCAAGGATTCAGACTTTGTGCTAAATATCTTGAGTTTGTGTTCAATATTATATTTCTTGCTAGTGTTTCTATAAGAGCTTAATCAAATTTGATTTCCAGACTTTGTGTTGCAAGTATTGGAGATTAATATCAGTTAGAGTAGATATTTTGTTGAGAGAAGTTGTAGAACTTTGTGTCTACTCTTGTTTTTGAGAGAAAGTAGAAGTAGATTTTGTGATAAGAAATAGTTGGGAGACTTTGAGCTCACACTAGTTCTTATTGTTTTATGTAGAGGAGAATAAGATATTTCAGACTTTGTGCTGCATATTTTGTTCTTGTTATCATTAATTTATAAAAGGGGATATGATTTCACATATTCAAGACTTTGAGCTTTCTATTGTTGTCCCGTCCCGAAGGAAGTGATGAAAGTCTTTGTGCTTTCAGGAAAATTCATTTCCTTTCTCTCACTTTGTATTATAAGTTGTTACTATTGTTATTTTCAATTGCTATCACTTTTCTGTGAAGAGAAAATGATATATTTTTTCTTGAAGGAAAAAGAAAAAACAGTTATCTCATTTGTTTTTAGTTTAAGAATAGTTTATAGGTAGGGGGAGCCTTCCTTTTATTAGGAGAGTATCATACTCACACATTGTGGCTCAAACCACAATTTTGTACATTCCCCAGGTGTACAAAATTTTCAACCAACACCTTGCTACCTTCTTTCCTTGCATTTGAAGCATAATCCTTTTCTTATGCATTCTTTCTTTTCTTGGTGAGATAGAGGGAGATAAGTTTTTTATTTTTCATCTTCTTTGTACAAAGGTTTATTAGAAGGTCGATTTCTTGTAAGGCACTTATCTTTTGATGAGGGAATGTCAAATTTCATTGCCTTTTGAATGGCTTCTTCCAAGTTTGTTGGCTCCATGGTACTTACTATGTTTTGAATTGATTCTTCCAGTCCCTCTACAAAAAGGTAAGTGAATCTCTGTTGAGATACTTTTGATACCATGATAGCCAATTTTTGGAATTTGGTGCCAAACTCTTCCACAATTCCTTGTTGCCTTAGTTGAGTTAACTCTTTGAAGTACCATTGTGGATGCTTTTGGTCAAACCTCTTGATGAGTCTTTGTGTAAACTCATCATAAGTGCTTATGTGTTGATGACCTTGGGCGATAAGACCATGGTGCCACCACTTGTGGGTGGTTCCCGTCAAGTGCAACACTGCAAATTTAATTGCATTTTCCTCTGTCATGGGGCTTAGTTATAGGTAAGTGTCTAGCTTTTGGACCCATGAACGTGCTGAATTTTTTTTGGAACCATCAAAGCTAGGGAGAGTTATTTTACTTATCCTTTCTTTAAGGTCCTTGTCAGAATGTCTTTTTCTTTTCATATTAGGGCTATTATGAGCAAACAAGAGAAAGTAAAAAAAATAATGAAAATTAGGATTAAAAGGAACAAGCAAGCAAGAACACATTGAAAAAATCTTTTAGATCTTCATGGCTTCTTTGAATTAGGTCACACATCCTTGAAAAACCTACAACAATGGCCTCCATGGAGGAGGCTAGGGTTAGAGAGCTTGAGAAAATGTCCAATTATAGGATAATAAATTCTTTTCTTTCCATCATAAAGATGTTAGGGTTTCCATTGAAGCCCTAAGACCCAATGGTAGAGATTAAAACAATCTAATGGATGTGATTCTTTGCACAACCTTAATGGGTTGTGGCTAGACGCTTTTTAAATGGAAATTAAAACAATATATATTAATGATATATAATATAAATGTATTAGTGAGTATATATATATATATATATATATATATATATATATATATATATATATATATATATATATATATATATATATATATATATATATATATATATATATATATATATATATATATATATATATATATATATATAAAATTGTTTTCCAAGCACAAATATGATGTTTAGTTGTAATAGAGGAGTAATAGTCATTTATTTAGTCATTTATAGTTGTTTTGCAAAAAATGACTATAATTTGGTTATTTTTACATGTCGTGAAAAGTTTTAGTCACCTAGTCATTTATTTACCATTTTATACTAGTGTCACTATATTTATTTTCTTGAGATGTAGAACTAGATGATGGTGTTTGACCAACTCTAAATAGCTTTCTAAACTTCTCTTCTTCAGTGGGTTCAACTGGTTCTCTGAAAGTTTTTGTAAGCTCATAGTCACTGGACAACTTGCCTGAACCTCATTCTCATTCTTTAGAGTCTGCAGAATAACATTTTTTTTTTTTGTTGGTCATTTGTGGAGGTACGATCCATAATTTATAATGTTGTCTGGGAATCAAGACCACCTAATCTCAATGGTGTAAAACCAAGTCCTTTTGTGTGTTGCTTCTTTGGTACCAACTTTGGTTGCAACGACTCAACAATACCTTTCTTTTGTAACCCAAGATGGCCTTTTCCATCATATCCCATCTTTTTTCACAACTTAAAACCTTTACCATAGTTCTCACATGGTATTTTGATGTTTTCTTGATTAGATTCTTATTTAGGTTCCTTATAAAACATTTCATAGAGGTCCTCTTCTTCCATCTCGCCCCATTTTTTGAATGCAGAGGGATCCCATTTTATAATAATTGTGAACACTTGCTTTGAAGGATGTGGTCGTCCAATATAGTCCTTAGGAGAATCCATTAATTGTCTTAGGTACATGGTTTGATTCAAGCTATAATCTCATACCTTTGTCCTTAAACTTTCCTTTGAGCTCTGCTTGTTTTGATGTGGAAGATTTTCAATGATTCTGGATCAACATATGAAGAAGATGGAGTCACCTCTCTATTTATTGGAGATGCGTCATCGACTTCTGTGAACATAAGGCAATGTGGAGTGGAAAGATTTCCCATCATGGCTTGAAATTGGTTTGCATTCAAATCAGTGGGAATATATGTTTCTCTTAAGATCTTGTCAGGAATAGCCTTATGTGAAGGTGAAATGCACAATAGCTCAAGGATGGAGATAAAGGTGGGTATCTTCCCTAATTGGTCTACAAGGTCATACTCATTCTTGGTAGATGATGGAGTTGTTGTCTTGGATGGAACACCTTGTAATGCAACTTTACCCCGTCAAGTTGTAACATTCACTAGTACAAAAACAACAATATATGACTAAAAAAACTACCAAAAATTACATATAAATGACTAAATTTGATGACATGACCATTAATAGTTTAATGCCAGTCATTAATCACGTGACCATTAGTAGCTTATTGCCAGTCATTAATCACGCGACCAAATTTATGACTAAACTATTTTAGTCATTTACTAGTTTTGATTGATAAATTTAGTCATCGATTTGGTTATTGATTTAGTCACTAATTTAGTCATTAATTTAGTCATTGATTGTTGTTATCTAGTCATTTATTTAGTCATGATAGTCACTAATTTAGTCATATATTTAATCATTAGTTTAGTCATTGATTGTTGTTATCTAGTCATTTATCTCATGATAGTCACTAATTAAGTCATATTTAATCATTAATTTAGTCATTGATTGTTGTTAAGCAATCATTTATTTAGTCATTATAATCATTAATTATCTTCAATTGGTAGTATATTTAGTCATTTTTATTCATTGATTTCCGTCCATTGGTAGTATATTTAGTCATTTTTATTTACTGGTTTCCATTAATTGATAGCAAATATAGTCATGATATAAATAACTTATTAAATACCATAAATTTTATAATACAAAAATAACATAATATTAAACTTGAACTAAAACATAAAAACAAATAAAAACATTACATATACGAACAAACTACAACATGCTAGAATTAAAAGATTGATTCAACATCTTGATAAATAAAGGTAACTTGCAATAAAAAAAAATAAGATGTCAAAGTTGTCTAAAAGTTTCCAACTCTTTCAAATACACCATGACCATTAAGCCCCACATTCAAAATATTGCATAAAAAAGTGAGTCAAGATGTCTAACAACTAGTACATGATAAACATGATCAACTATGTCATTTTTTGCAAATATTTTAATGGCCACCATGTGAAAGTTCCCTGTTTCTCTTTCAGATGGACAACTTCATCTATTTCATTTTCATAAGCAAGGGGTATGTTACTTGTGACCTTTAAAATATTTATGTTTGCATCTCTTGTTCCTTTCAATTTGACTCCATGTACAATAGGTAGGGAGTGAATCCGCTCAATGCCCACAACAACACCATCAAACAGATCCAACACCTTAACTTTATCCCTTTCTTTGAGTTTATCAATACATTTCTGCAAAAAGAAAAAAAAAGAAAAAATAACACGTTATATTACATAGGTAATGATTACCCTAGTTTGCATAATAAAACAACCATTATTTACTTAAATAGTACTTGCATGTGTGTTAAAATAATTGCAGAAATAAAATTTCAAAAATGATTGCAAAAACAAAATTTAAAAAATAATTGGAATGATTCTATAGCCGAAACAAAAGACATTGCAACAACTCCATGAGTGCTATAGAAAGTTGTTGAAACATTTACACAAAAGCTTTCACTACTAAATATTAATTTGATCAAAATATATTCACCATTCTGGAATATAAGTATTTCTTTGAGGTTGCTAAGATGTTAATATAGTTTTCTCAGAAGCATCTTGTTTTATCTGCTAAATGTTCTATGAACACGTATACAAGTGAATGTAGTGATTAATGAACAAGTAGTTAAGTTGTTCGTATCCAAAAGGTTACAGACCATGAATCTCGGTCAAAAAATCACCTAGGATAAAATACATTAAGCAATTATAACGATAGTAGAAGGATTTGTGGGTTGGTTTGAGAATGGGATTAAAGATCAGAACTTATGTTTATAAAGGCATTCTATAGAAGACAAGGCATTCTGTAGCAGCCAAAGATGTGATAACAGAGAAGTTCGAGGACAGATCCAATGATAAAAATAGAGACCATATGCATAGAAAACGGTTGTGAAAAGTTCTAAAAGGGCATCTGCAGTGTAAGCCATGAGAAAACACCTCAAAGAGTATTGTGCAGCAATCACATGACTGCTAAAGACACAAGAGGACAGTTAGAAGCTAGATCACTAAGCAAATAGAAGCAATGTTGAGTGTAGAGAATAAAAGAGCAGGAAAGACAATGAACAATCTATACAGTGAATTCAACAGAGGTGGAGCTTTTCTCCAAGTCCAAAGAAGCAATATCTCTGCCATAATAGTGAATGGAAACTCACAAAAAGAACAGAGCAATGGGACAAAGGTATAAATCTAAGAATAATGAAGAGCAGACCCTGGGATCAATGAAAGCAACATTCACGCTTTTTAGACATGGTTGAAAATATACTGATTTGAAACACAAATGGTAAAAGACACTTTTCTCTATCATGAGATAATCAACCATAAATATGAGCAGTCCCTTTGATTGTTATAGGTTAATAAGAAGATATAAAATGCAGATCTGTCTGAAGGGTGGTAAAATACACAGTGAGCAACAACTAAATGAAGTATTTAGCCTACTCAAGAAGGTAAATATTCTAGATTTGTGAACAAAGATAACAATGAATTCTTAAAGCCTAAAGGACAATCATTCACACTTAAGATAGTCATTGTGGAAAGGAAATGACAGTACCAAATATGTCAAAGATCAAGGTTTTGAGTGTTTAGAATAATGTTGATGATCACAATGATTACAACCTATTCAAGAAGGTATGAGTAGTCTTTAGAAGACAAAGGTCAACATGAGCATATCACAGTAAAAGATTGTCAAAGCGTGAATGAACTGATCTCAGTCTCTGTACAAGTCAATAAGATAGTCATAGTCTTATTTAAGAGCAGATCTCTTCATGAAGAGGTTGTTGATCAGAGCACAGCGTATGTTGCAATACATCTTTTCAAATCTTCTCAAGATAGTGGTAATTTGTTGAAGAAGACAGTTGTCGGTATTAAGAGGCCAGTCTAGAGTCAAAGCAACATTTTGGAAGGGAGTGAGCCCTCATGAAGAAAGTTTAGAGCTTCACAGTAAAGACCAGAGCATTGAGACGATGCGGCCATGATAGAGAACAAGGCATGAATATGTAGCGCACATATTTAATCAAGTGGAAAGTCATAGTCCTAAATGAGATGAAAGCATTCATTCTTGACAATGAAATAGATAAAGGACATTATCAAAAAGGATTGTGATAACATTTTGAGGCATTAATCCCCTTTTCTCTTTGGCAGCCATGTATTGTTTTTAAGAGCATTAATGACCTTGACTAAGAAAGAAAAGGTGAAAGTCTTGACATTGAAATTATTAGAAGGCTATTTACTATTAAAAAGTATGGTAAAACAAAATATTTATTCTGTAGAAGCCATGAGGACATAACAGTGACTATAGATGGTGCAAAGAAAAGTAGTCATAGTAGCCAAATGATAGTGATGAGGTCTGAGATAGTGTTTGAAACAAAGAATGAGTAACGATGAGCAGTCACTGTATTTCAACAAGTAACCTTATAGTAGTGAATTAAGAGCAGAGGACATAAGCTAAAATGCAGAAATAGAATGGTTATGATAGTCATTAGGGCTGTTGTTGCAGCTAATGAGGGAAGAAATGATGAGATAAGTCTGAGACAGAGTCACTATCTCTATCAAAACTGAGGACAATCCCTGAAAAGGTAGATTGATAGGGTTATGTTTCAAAATACAATCATATAAATCCTTGATAGCAGCCATAGCCACTAAAAGATAGTCAAAAGGCACAATCATAGCCCCAATGATGGTAGTCACATAACAGAGATTCAAGGAAGGCTTTCAAGGTGAATAATATATCATGCAATCTCTATCTTAGAGCAGTATGATAGTCTTAGAAAAAGATAAAGAATAGAGGTCTGCTCAAGTAGAGAAAGACAGTGTCCATAACACTCTAATTGGTTTTTATTAGCACAAGGAGCACAATGCAGTTCTATAAGATCTTGAAGCATTGTGATAAGAAAGATTAAGAGACAAATACAAAGTGTTCATAGAATAATAATAAAGGTGAAACCATATGATCATAAAGATAGAGATGCCTTGAGATATTTGATACAGTCTAAATAGAGATGCATATTAGACACAACCCTAACAATCAAAGAAGAGAAATCCTAGTTCTTCATGATATACAAAACATTAATGAAGCACTTTGAAGATTTTAAGTCTTATACAAAGCTATACAAGGGTCTTGACAACATGTTTTTTCAGCCTTTTTCATCTTAATACACGTGAAAGAGGAAGGTATGCCACGTTCTTCTCAGATACATCTGCTATTCTTTATCACTAGAGAAACTCTTAGTTGGTTCTTTCGTGTTTACTTATGAAAACACATATAGTAGGTGAGAAATATCAAGAGAAAGATGAACTTCCATAAAGCCATAGAAGCAGATCATTAATGAATCTCTAGTGTGCATGTCGCAAGTACAGAAAAACATAATATTTCCGGGTCTTTTCTTTCTAAATCAATTAGCTTTAAATAAGCCTAATAAGATCGTCGCTCAAGCTTCCTTTGTAATAGGATTTGTTCTTTATTTTTATTTTTATTTTGAAAGAAACATTGCTCCTTTTACTGCAATACCTCTAAGTTGCTTTGATTATTAGCCAAGGATATACAATTTTCTATCAAATATAGTTAATGAGGGTTTCAGTCTCATAAAAAGATCATTGCCTTTCTCAAAAAATGGAGAAAAAAGATCTTAAAAATGCATATGACTATAATAGTCCCTTTAAGGACAATATAGCAGTCCACTGAAAATACAAGAACCAATAAGACAATGACAGTCCTTATAATAGTGAGTTGGGGTCATAGAGATGCTGAGAAAAGGGTGTTGGTAAGGTTATTGAAGGTTTGAAATAATAAAAGAATGAAACGATAAGATGTAATAAAAAGTGCAACAAGGGTTATTATCTTGTAATGATGAATTAGTCAGATGCAAAGTTTTGACAGAGATGATCCATCAAGTGTATCAAAAAGATAGCATACAGTCCGAGCATAGCCTTTCACAGTCACAAAGCTGAAGCAGGCATGAAGAATAGAGAAAAGGTTTGTAACAAGGGTTTGGAGATATAGACCATCCTGGGATTCTTACCTCATCAATTAGAAATGATTGGTTAATTTGAAGAGGGGCTTCTTGACACTCTTGTTTGGAGAACAATTTGATATTGTTGAAACATAACTACAAAGAGATTCATTCACAACCTAGAGACAATTTGACAATGAAAGTAGTAATTGTATTCAACATATAAATGATGGTTTTCCCTTTCCCCTTCTAAGTTTTATACTTCTCATTATTAAGTTTTTATTAGGTACTATCATTTTATGCGTTTTTCAACTAAATTGTATTTTAATCTAATAACTTCAATTTTTTTATTAGGTTTAATTTTTAATTTTTTATATTAAATTCAATAGTTATTTCTGAGACTTGGCTGCTACCAGTCGGGAACAGAGGTTCTCAAATATGATGTAACCTATCTTGCCTTAAGTTGTATTGCAGTTTAGGACTTCATAATCTTTGATTACTATCTGAAACGATAGTTGGATTTATTGTTGAATATTACTTTAGGTTAGGCTAATATTCACATCCTTTAGTGACTTACCAATCAATCTATATCTTAGAGGTAGTTTCAAATCGTGAATTGACACTTTGATTTATTTATATGTTCAAATCTTTGGTATGTTTATAATATGTCAATAGATAATTTTGTCAAACCTTTGTTCATGTTTATAATATAAGACAACCAATGACCTCACTGAAACTTTGCCCACAAAACTTAAACAACAAAGCAAATGAAAGGGAAAACGGCTAATCCAAAATATCAATGCAAAAGCTCTAAGTAATAAATGTGTGATGAACTAAAATGATAATAACAAAAATAAAAATTACTGGGGTTTTAAAAAATACCTATAGATGACAAGGAGGGTTGAATTATATCTTCAGAACTCTTATTGTAGCTCTTACAACACGTGCAAACACCCATAATTCATTAATCAGGCTATAATTTTTTTTCAAGTGAACATGCTGTCTTAACTGAGAATAAAAGTTGTGCAAGAAATCTCTACCTTTAAGAAACTCTTGTATTGTTCAATAGTACTTTATAGTGATTGCCAGTACCCTAGCTTGTCATTTCCAAGTATTAGCAAAAGGACATTTGCAGAATGCATTAGAGAATTCACTAATTTCAAAAAAATCCGAGATTTCATGATTTAATATAATAAAATTTGTGATTTCAGGTTCCAATTTTTTCTTTTAAAACAAGCTTTTTAATCATGTTTTTACTAGGTGTCAAGCCAACAAAATCATTGTAGTTTGCAAAGGAAATACTTCTTGCAAAGTAATTCTTCCCTTGATATTATCTACATGAAAGATGAATCATTTAACAGTGCTGAGGATTTACTGAGAGATGAGAGTTAAAACATTTATTGGTGCTGAGGAGCTATTGAGAAATTGGATCAGAGATTGGGGAGGAATTCGTCACGATTCTGAAACAGTATATTTTGGTGAATGTTTAGTTGAAATCTTTGTGCTGATATAATTATCTTTGTGCAATTGAAATAGAAAAAATCAATAAATCTTTTATACTACATTTTTTATTTCAATCTTTCTAAATAAAAAATAAAACGAATGTAGCGAGATATTTTTGGTTGAAACTGGCAATGGAAAGAAGGAAATCTGTTGTAAAATGCCCAACAATATAAGAAGATGAAGAATTTGCCTTTTCAGGCAAGTGCATAAGGAGATTCAAAATATTATTTAGAGCAGCTGAAAGCTATTAATAATTAGTATTACTTAACCGCAAATCAACTTTTATTTGTAGAGATACAAACCGTAGATCTCAAATGCTAAAAAATAGTAAAATTTCTTCCCCCCAAAAAAAATAAACTAAAAAAATAGTTTTCTCTGTAAATGTGAGAAAAAATTAACAAATAATTTTTGTTAAATGGCATGTACACAAAACCAGAGGTATGTATCAACCAAGAAAACTTTGACCTTGCTAAATTAGATAAAAAAGTACCTTTTTCCAAACAGTTTCAAAACTGTTAGCTATCGAGCCATGCTGCTAAAGTCTCATTCCATACAGGAATGGTAATCTGTTCAAAATTCACCAAGCTTAACTATTTCTTGAAAAAAAATATGCCTTTCCATGGATTTCATCTTATGAGATGAAAGTGCTAGATTAACTAGAAATTTTTACTTGGACCAACTTTTGCACAGATAGTTCTAAGACCTAACCATTTATAGGAGCAATATAAAGTGACGGGTGCTAGGAAAAAGAGCTTTAAGTTAATCTTCACAGTGGTTGCTCTTGAATATAATCCAGACAAAGTGTTTTTTGAATGATTGGAATGCATTGAAACTTATATGAAAAAATATTAACCTTCCATAGGTTCAATACCATGAGATAGAAATATTAGAATAACAAAAAGAAAATTGATTCGAAGACCCATGATCATGTAAAATTAGTGTTGCAAAGTAGTTTGAATGAGAACCTCTCTGTTTCTTTGAGTACAACCACTATCATTTGAATCTGTCGTTCCTAAAGATAGCCTCTCATAATTAACTGCAACAGTAAATACTTTCATTAATAACATTTTGCGATGGATATTATTACACTTTACTTAAGTTAACTTAGGATAATGCATATCTTCGTAGTTTGGATATGAGATACTTAGGGAAGTGTGCACATAAGGATATAGCTCGTAGGAGAAATTCCACCTTTTGTGGTCTTATTTTGCTGTTACATTCCACATTCGGTGGGTCATCCACCTCTTGTGGAATATTATATTATTTCTCCTACCTACCCCTAGTTTTTCTTACCTACCCTTGTTTCTCATTGAGCTACATGTCATGATTGTGTGCTCGTATATCCATATGACCTTGCCTATATAAGCAGGCTCATATTCATTGTATTGGTTATTCCAGTTGATCATTTGTATATTGATGAGAATACAGTTTGTTCTTGTCATTCTATTGTTTCTCTTTATGCTTTTCATTGTGCCTTTGATCTTGGCAAAATCTCACATGATATCAGAGCTATTGGGGCTTCATTGATTGGTTTTGGGAGACATCTTGGAAGGCTTCTATTTTTGGATCTGAGGTACTACGCATTTTAGAGGCATCCTAGAACGTTTTTGACCTCACCATTGCGTCTGAGAGGCCATTTCCATAACAATCGAGTATAAACTCAACCTATTTTGGCGAAAGTCGAATTTTGGGTGTTGGAGATTTTTTTTGCCCAATTCGGACGGTACGGTATAGAATTTTCAGATTTTTTCAAAAAATTAAAAAAAAAAATTTCTGAAAAATTATTTTCCATTTGAAAATCTTATTTTTTTGAATTTTTTTTTTTTTTTTGGAAATGTTTTTTTTGGAGTCCCTACCTTCTGCCCAGTCAATTACAACGCATAGTTAGCGCCTAGTCAACTTGGTCTAGGGGTGCGAGGGCCATTTAGACGGTCAGACGACCGTCAAATTTAGCACAGTGTTTTGCTGACGTCAACATTTTTTGAAAATTTTAGACCCCTCTCTGTTGAGCAGTTTGGATTTTTGGGTCAACTTTGGAGGCTCATAACTTGCTCAATTTTGCTCCTTTTTGGGTGCAATGGTTTTTGATTTGGGCTAATTTTTTGTGCTCTTTGCAGTGGTGTGGTTATTTTATGATTTTGGTGAATAGGTTTTTCAAAATTTTTGGATTCTCTCAGCTGTACCTATCCAATCCTCAATTTTGCAACTTCAAAGGCTTCGTTTTGGCTTATACGACCTCCTTTTTAGGTGCCGTTTTTTTTTAAAGTGCATAATTTTTTGCCTACTTTCATAATATATGATTATTTTTTGGAGATTTTGAGTGGATATTATACTTTCAGATATTGGTCTTTTTTGGCCTATTTGGTACTTGTAATTTTCTTGGATCTTAGTTTAGATCTCTTACATTATTAGTTTGAGTCTCCTTTGGCCTCATTGAGGTAGTTGTCAAATCATTTTTTTTTTTTTTTTGGGGGGGGGGGGTTCTATGATTGAGTGAATTTGGGGGGGTGTCTTGTGTGATTATGCCTCTCTTTCCTTGTGCTCTTTCATTTTTGTTGCAATGAGTCCTCATAAATATAATTATGCATCTTGGAAAATTAAAACATGGAGCAAATTAATGGAAAAAGGACTCACGCATTACATAGATGGAACAATAGCAACACCACCTGATCCTAAGGCTGATCCTAATGCTCAGTTAGAATGGCTCACTAAGAATTGCATGGCTCTTGTAACTTTGCGTAAGTATGTATCAGATGATCTCATTTTTCACATTGAGAAGTGTACTACAATCAAAGAGGCTTGGGAAATGTTTCAAAAATTGTATGGTCAAGTTGACAAAATCAGAGGTTACAAGATTGACAATGAGCTCACCAACTTGGATCCCAAGAGTTTTGATAAAATCCAAGATTATGTCACCAAAGCAAATGAGCTAAGAGCAAAGCTTAAGGATTGTGGAATTGATAAAAAGGATGCTCAGTTGATATTCAATTTGTTGGACAAGCTTGCACCTGAATATGCAGCATTTGTTTCTAGCTTCCAAACTCATCGTTTGACAGTGGGGAGTTCCTACACTCTGCCTTCATTTGATGCTTTCACATAAATGTTGATATTGGAACAATCTAAGTTGTTTAACATGGGGCTTCTCAAGTCTTTAAAGTCCAAGGCTTTGGTGGCTAATCAAGGGAGTCAAGGAAAAGATTCCAAGAAGAAGAAGAAGTAATCTAAGTCAAAGCCACAACAGAAAAAAGGACAATCATCCTCTCCATCACAAGGCGATTTTTCATCCTCTTCCAAGAAGGGGACTCCACCTAAGAAGGATAAACCAACTTGTGCTTATTGCAAGAAGTATGGTCATGATGAGCCTCGATGCCACACCAAGCAAGTTGATGAGTTGAAAAATCTTCTTAAGAAAAACATCAACTTTCCATCCGCCTACACAAAGAAGGATTCATCTCCTTCCTCTTCCTCACAGTCTAAGGGAAAAGGGCAAGCATTTGTGGCAACAATAGGTTCTTCACAACAACAGATACTTGAATCGGGTGCCTCTTATCACATGGGTTCTACAAAGGAGCAGTTTTCTTCATTGGAGCCATCAAAGCTACCTCACATTTACATAGGTGATGATACACAAGTTGAGGTTGAAGGGAAAGGTTCAGTTGACATGGATGATGGAACATTTGAGAATGTTCTCTATGTTCCTAACTTGTCTACCGACCTTCTCTCTATCTACCAAATCACTCACTATGGGAATGGGAAAAAGGTTGAGTTTACACCTGATTCAGTTATGATAAAGGAACTTGATAATGATGCCTTGGTAGCAGTGGGACAAGTCAATGACAACTCAAGTCTTTATTCATTCTCCCACTTTGTGCCAAGTTCTCCTTCTAGGGCCTTTCTTACTCATTCAAATTCAAAAAGTAAGCTATGGAATGAGCGGTTTGGTCACCTCAACTACCGCCATCTTTAGCAGCTCAACACTAAAGACATGGTCACAGGTCTACCTCGAATCAGTTTTTCAGAGGGTGTATGTTCAGGTTGTTCCATGGGCAAGCATCCCGAGGAGAAGTTTGATAAGGGGAAAGCTTGGAGAGCTTTGGAAGTTCTTCAACTTGTTCACAACGATGTAGCAGGTCCATTTCCATCACCTTCATTTAGTAAGGCCCGCTATGTCCTCACCTTCATTGAAGACTACTCTTGCTTCACTTGGGTCTACTTTCTTATTCATAAGAGTAAAGTATTTGATAGATTTCAGGACTTCAAGGCTCGTGTGGAGAAGCAATCCAAGAAAGTGGTCAAGATTCTTCGTACAGATAATGGAAGGGAATATGTGAACAAAAGACTTGAGGATTTTTGTACATTCAAGGGGATTGATCTTTAGCATTCTATTGCATACACTCCACAATAGAATGGAGTTGCAGAGTGCAAGAATAGAACTCTCAAAGAAATGGCTAGCTATATGATACATGCACATTCTCTTGATCTCACCTTTTGGGCAGAGGCTAGTAGTTGTGCCACACACATCAAGAATCGGGTTCCTCATAAAGCTTTGCAAGGTATTATTCCTTTTGAGGCTTGGGCTAGTAGGAAACTGATTGTGAGACATTTCAGAGTCTTTGGGTGTCCAACATGGGCTCACATACCTTCGCAGAAACACAAGACATTGGAACCTTAGAGTAGGCCTTGCATATTTGTTGGATATCCTAAGGGTGTTAAGGCATATCGATTGATGGATCCTAGGACACATGAGGTGTTCATTGAGAGGAGTGTTCATTTTGAGGAAAGCTCTCCTAGCTTAGCCTCGCTACCCCTTCTACCTTCCTCCATTGTGGACAGTGATTCTAGTGATTCAGATGATGAGACTCCTTCAACTCCTACTCACAGGGTTGCACCTCTGTAGGGTCCACTTGCAGTTGAGGAGCCTCATTCTCCACCTCCACCTAGATCTCGTTGGGCTCGATAGACACTTGAGTCAGTGAGTTCTCTTGTTGGAGATCCTTTAGACACACAGAGGACTCGATCACAACATCAGGACCTTCCACATGCATTTATTGCTACCGCTTCCGATCCACATACATTTTAGGAAGTATCAGGGGTTCCTGAGTGGGACCACGCTATGGAGGAAGAGTATAGTTCCTTGATGAGGAACAACACATTGGATTTAGCCACCTCCCTAAGGGGAGAAAGATGGTTTGATGTAAGTGGATCTATTGGACCAAGTTTGCAGTGGATGGTAGTGTGGATAAGTATAAGGCTCGACTTGTTGCGAAAGGTTTCTCTTAGGTTCCAGGTGTTGACTATACTGAGACCTTTGCACCCTTAGCCAAGATGAACTCCATTCACTTGACACTTGCTATTGTCGCAACTCATGGTTGGGTTGTACATCAGATGGATGTGAAAAGTGCTTTTCTTCATGGGGAGCTTGAGGAGGAGATTTATATGGAGCAGCCACAAGGTTTCATCCAGGATACTTCCTTGGTTTGCAGACTAAGGAAATCTCTTTATGGCCTTAAGCAGGCCCCCAAGGCTTAGTACGCCAAGATGGATTCCTTTCTTCTCTCAGCAGGGTTCACCAGGTGTCATTCCGATCCGAATGTCTACATTTTGCGACAAGATGACTCTCATTTGATACTTGTGCTCTATGTTGATGATTTAATTATTACAAGGAGCACCACATCCAACATTAGCAGGGTCAAATCTGCTTTGCATGACATGTTTGCTATGATTGACTTGGGTCTTTTGCACTACTTTCTCGGGATAGAGATTTCACAGTCACCTTCTGGGATTACACTATCATAGCCCAAGTATGCCCTTGATCTACTTGGACGCTTTCATATGGCTGATTGTAAGCCTACCCCGACTCCCTTTCTTTCAAGAGTCAAGCTTTAGGCTCAGTGCTCTTCTCCACCAGTTGATGCCACATTGTATCGTCAACTTGTGGTTAGTCTTGTCTACTTGACTCACACATGCCCTGATATTTCATTTGCCGTTGGCATGGTTTCCCGCTTCATGCATGAACCACATGAGCTTTATTGGAAAGATGCTAAACACATCCTTCATTACATCTAGGGTACACATCACTATGGGATTCACTATGTAGTAGTCACAAGACTTCGCTTGGTTGGTTACATAGACTCCGATTGGGCTGGCGATCTTCATGATCATAATTCTACTTCAGGTTACAGTTTTCACCTTGGTTCAGGCCTCATTTGTTGGTAGAGCAGGAAGCAACATGTTGTTGCTCTCTCTTCAACTGAGGCTGAGTATCGAGGAGTTGTTAACGCAACGACTGAGATCATTTGGCTTCAGAAGATTCTCACAGAGTTTGGGTTCACCATTACACCGCCGACAGTTCTACATTGCGACAATCAGAATGCTATTGTAATCTCGAAGAGCCCGACCCAGCACCAGCGGACCAAACACATCGAGATCCATATGCACTATATCCGAGAGCTGATTTAGGAGCAGGTCATTGATTTGCAGTATTGTCCTACAACAGAGCAAGTTGCTGACATCTTTACCAAACCTTTCACCGAGAGTAAGTTCCAGCAGCTGCAAGCTCTCTTGGGGGTGTGGGATGTCTCATTAGGGGGGTCAATTGACTTCTCCTTCCTCTCTTATGGGGGACTTTTTCCTCTTTGAGGTTTTGTCCTTCTTCTTAGAGGTTCTTTTGTACATTCATCTCTCTTTTGGGGGGGAGTTTTTCCCCACTGGGTTTTCTCCCTTTCTTCGTTTGTGAGAGATTGCATTGCATAGTTTTGTTTGCATTTCGTACATGGGTACCTATCATGGCCTAGTAGCTGGGACCCATCTTGCATTGTTGACTTGAGTCTTCATTCCCCTAAGTTGCACTTAAGGGGGGGTGTTGGTGTAAATAAATATTCATCATGGATATTATTACACTTTACTTAAGTTAACTTAGGATAATGCATCTCTTCGTAGTTTGGATATGAGACACTTAGGGAAGTGTGCACATAGGGATATAGCTTGTAGGAGAAATTCCACCTATTGTGGTCTTATTTTGTTGTTACACTCTGTTGGGGCTTCAAATTTTCAAATAATTTCAAGCACCCTACTATTAAAAATGGTGGTCACTTCATGGAAATGACACATAATGGATGATTAATGATTTGAACAACTAGAGTAAAGGAGGATATGAATAAATTAATTCCAATGGACCCCATGAAAGACTAGTGTTTTTGATCTTTAGAAAATATGATATGAACAAAGAATTAAAATGAATGAAACATGAAAATATAAGAAATACCCATTTCAAAAAATCAAGTTTCCAAGCTCAAGCAAAAATATTAGATCTGTACAATGTGTTTTTGGCTGTAGACCATACAGAAGACCGTAAGAAGGCTGAAAAGCCTGTAATTTTGACCTGCATGAAAGAATATGTGGACTTGGAATGAAAATGTATGCAAATATCAAATCTGATGATGACCCATTTTAGAAGTGGATGTTTCCTACCACCACAAAAATTTTCAAATTCGTATCTGAAGTTGAAGGCAGCCGACCAAACAAAAACCCAAAAGATAGCTTAAAGAAAGGTTATTGACTAACTAGTTTGCATATTAATTTCAAAGGGTTTTGTTAATTTTAATGTAAAATGGTGACTTTTCACCCCAAAAGGGGTATGGTGCCCATTCAACCACATATATGAGTGGTTAAAAAAAATATAGATATGGGGGGGAGAGTCATAAGAACAACATAATGCTGTAAGGATTGAATATCATTTTGTATTAGAGAAGTCTATAGGAAGAAGAAGTATCATTTTGTGCAAGCAATCTGTAATGAAGTATTTACAAGTGCAGCTTATGTATGCAATTATCTCGTGAAGATTAATATACAAGGTTCACTGTCTCTTTTTTCCAAATATTGTGTACACTTTTGTGTTGATGAGTTATCTTTGTCCTCTTGATAAATCTGTTTATAGATTTGCTATGATGTGAATCACATGTTGTTGTATTAGGTAAGAAGATTGAGTTCTTATTGTTTGTGTAATACATACTGAACCTTCATAGTTGATGAGAAATTGTCTCTTGAGTTGATAAGATATTCTGTCCACAAAGTGTCATATATATCCCTGGATAGAGGCACTGGTCTGTTATTGATTTTTCAAGGTTTTGATCTGTATGCATTCAAGGTCCTTGACACAAAAAACATTCTTCCCAAATCCTATATGAACTGATCTATGCATATGTCTTTTAGGTCCTAAAAGCAATCTCATTTTCAATATACATTCACAATCATTTCTTTTCAAAGCATTCAGTTAAAGCACATAATAAAGCATAATTGCAGACAACAATTTGCCAGTTTGTAATTTGCTAAAAGGTTTAAATCCACTTTAAATAATCTCTTTTGTGCTTGAGAGTGTGAGGTACACCCACCTAGGTTTAGTGGAGCCTAAAGTAAAGAGGGATTTAGTCTTTGACTATCCCTGTTCGTTGGCCAAGGCTGATTGGACTGCTTGAGGATTTGGCAAGTCTTTGGGTTTTCCAATATGTGGTTTTGGGAACCAACACACTCCACATTCGGTGGGTCATCCACCTCTTGTAGAATATTATATTATTTCTCCTACCTACCCCTAGTATTTCTTACCTACCCTTGTTTCTCATTGAGACACATGCCATGATTGTGTGCTCGTATATCCATATGGCCTTGCCTATATAAGTAGGCTCATATTCATTGTATTGGTTAATCCAGTTGATCATTTGTATATTGATGATAATACAGTTGTTCTTTTCATTCTATTGTCTCTCTTTATGCTTTTAATTGTGCCCTTGATCTTGGCAAAATCTCACACTATCATCTATTTTTGCAAATCCTTGATTTGTTGTTGCAAGTTATTACTAGGTGGTGTCTTATCTCTTTGAGTTATTCCCATTCTTGAGCCACCGGGTGGAGGAGGAAGGATATAATGCATGTAGGGATGATCTTGGTCAAGATATACTCATATGAAGGAGGAAAATAATTTTAGCTTGTATATGGGCCACTTGGTATTGTATTATAATGAGGATCACTAGGCCTAGGACGATTGTATGTGTCATGACCCTGAGGATGATGGATATTATATGTATGATCTTGAGTATTTCCCCCAAATCTAACATAGTGTCTCCTTGCATCATGAACTTATGTATTCCCTTGGGTATGGGTGTCTGTATTGGTATTCCTTTGCCCTTGGATCTAGGACAAGTACAAGTTTGCTCATGTGTATTTTTAGCAAAATTGGTATAGGCATGAGTAGCAGTCACGTCGGGTCTTCAAAAAAAGGACGAGGGTATCTCAGGCACAAGATGTTCTCTCCTATTACAACCATCATTACCACTAGGATTTGCATTAGCTTGATTAACTTGATTGGGATCATCTTCCAAGATTTATGACACATGAAAATCATGGGGTAATCTTGAACCACTTTGCATAAACATTTGCACAAGGTATTGATGATCTCTTCTCATAATTTCCTCAATCATTATATTAAATTGCACATCAGATATAGTGTGGTGAATATCATCAGAAGTAATGATCTCATTCTTATTGTCATTGTCAATTTGTGGTGGATTACGACAATTTTCAAAAGCTTGTGAGTTGTAAAACTCATCTCCATCAAATTCATATGTACTCATGTTCAAATTCTCTTCTAGACCTTTGTGAGTGGGTTTCAACGATGAAATAACCTTGGCTAAAATGGAGGATGAAAGAAAAATGTGAAGACTATGGAAGACCAAGAGGATTGAATGAAAAATGAAAGAATCTAGGGTTGTCTTGTAATGTCCAAAAGTGTAGGTCCAAGAAAAATGTGATAATCTACAACAAGGTGTGGTTTCCAAAGAGATGATAGACTCTTGATGAGGTAAGTTGACCTTAGCTAAAGATAACCAAATGATACCCAAGATGATAAATCTGATGTGGGAATAACCTAGTGATGTGAGATAATGTGATTGCAAGATAGGATGAGGACTACTAAACAACCTTCTGACTCTAGTTGGAAAAGTGTGTGTGAGGGGATTTCAAATGATGAATGAAAATGACTAAAATTTATGACAAAAGTTGGGACAAGTGATGGTTGACTCAAAATGAAGCCCTACGAAAGTAGCCTTAGAAGATCTCTTGATCTCAAAATATAGATGTGATATGAGCTCACATACATGCCAAGATTACACCTAAATGTAGTTTCAAATCTCAAATACGTAAGTCACAGTTGTAATGTACTTCTCAGTTTTGCTTAAATTTTGAAATTGTTGAAGGTGGCCAGATCTCAATGTTGATTGTTTTGTGGCAAGAAGACACAACACACAAGAAGACACAATGTCTGAGGGTATTTTTGTCAAAATTTTTAGTGCAATGTGTATATTCAATAGGCCAAATCATCCCAACTTCCATGACTCTAAACACAATCAAAGACACATCAAACACTTCTTAGCCTAAGGTCAATGTTCTCATGGCAATAACCTCAACTGACAACCTCGAATCTTTGTCGACTCAAATGTAGTGACACCTTAAGGGGTGTATACACTATTTTGTCTTTGCATGAGAGGATAGTTAGGGGCCTCCAAAACTAGAAGGATGGCCCAAATCACTCTCTCCCAGGAAGACTACAAGTAGCTTATGCTAAGCCAAGGATTCATGTCGCATCTCACGAGAGCCTTGTGGTGATTATCTTGGGGGGAAGACCAACTATTCCCTTGCATTGAAGCTATCACGATGTTTGAACAAAAATAAGGGTGGGCCACTACTCTAAGGTGTCTAGTGGGGGAAATTCAATGGTCCTTGGTGTCTATAATGCAGCGGTGGTCCACTTAAGAACCTATCCTAGTACTCATAAGAGGATTTTTATGCATCTCACACAAGTGTCGATACCAAGGGAACCTATTGGATAGCCCAACTTCACCAAGTCGACGACTTTTGCCTAACATTTTAATTTATATAGTGGGCTGAAGAAAGTACTGCTTGGGTCATTCCCTCTCAGTTGGCCTTATAGGCTACTTAGGAGGCAGGTCCTTCTACTTAAAAAAGAAGATGATAACAATTTCTCTTACACCCAAGGTCCAATGGAAGGCGACGAGAGAAGATACTTTTGTTATCACCTTTAGGGATCTAAACACAAAGTGTGCCGAATTGGCTTGGACCTTTTGTTACTCTATGTTTCCAATTCAAGAAGAATCATGTTTATGGGGTTCCTTAATCTCCCTAGGGCAATGTTGTCACTACTTAAATCGCATTTACTTACAATTCACGATCAATTCATTACATTACCATCATCATAACAATGCACATATATGCACCTAATGTTCTCACTTATCAAGGAAAACCACTACATGTGCACCCAAGTGTACTATCTAACATAGAATCTTCACCCAAGAATATGCTACATATGCTGCCCTCTATTCTCCTAATGCCTCCTACCAATAATAAAGCTTAACAACTGCATACTAAGTATGATATACACATCCCTAATCCCATGCTCATCTAGGAACTAAAACCATACATTCCTACAAGCCAACCACTCACATATGCATATCACAACCTACTTACTATGACAACACTAATGAATTGATACACATAATCCTTTCGGTGCATGACGTGTAGTAAGGAGCTACCATAATATGTGTATTGCCTAAGAGAATAATATATCCCACTCAATGCATACCCTGTAACCTTTGTGCTTATGCTCTAACATGACATGTATGAACTAATACCATAATAATGTCTATTCTTATATCATTGTTCTCCTACATAATGCATCACATAAGTGCTATTCTCACTAACTCTACTCCCAAATGCATGCACACTAGCCTACTCATGCAACTATATGCGCCATGGTATTGTTCATATATTATTAATTTTATTGCAGCCATCACATTAGTACAAATATCCCATAAAGTCTTGAGGTTATCAATTCTCTACTTTTGTTATAGTTTTCAACCATCTCAATGAATGCGTGCATGACCATATATGTTCTTAATGATATCATTCTACTTGGTTTCATTATGACTTTTAGCCTTATGGCCGATTTAGTTCTCATGATGCTGTCTTTTGTCAACATTGTGTCTTGTGTTTTCTGTCCTACTATTGATATATTGATAAGGTCTCGTTTTAAGCATCTTTATTCAAGTCAAGAATCAAATAAATGAAATGCTAATATCTACTTATATTGCATCAACATTCTAATGAGAATACACCATTGCCATTTGCTATTTCATTTCCTTTGCTTAAGGCATAACGTAATGAAAGTAAATAAATTATTTTCCCTTTTATTGCATTATGATCATATCCACATACATATATGCATTTTCTACTTAACATATTGATGCCTTGTAAAGATCTACATTTCTGACCCAAACTAATCTTAACCATGAACTCTTACATTACAACTTACTAATCACTTTTCAACATAAGTAAAGTAATTCCATTACATAGTTTTGTGTTCTCTAATCTAGGTTACAGTTCTCCAAGTCATGAAATGCAATATACAAGAACATGATTACATAAGGAGTACAATCATGAGTTCTCACTTCCTTTCCAACATTCCTATCCTATTACATAATGAGAGCACCTCACAATAATGAAGTATACAATACATAAATCTTCTCCAAGAAACCATAGCCACCACGAAGGAAGATCCAATCCACACAAGAAGAGAAGCACCTACAAGAGGGAGAAACCCCAATGGAAAAAAGCTCCAACCATTCGACCAACGTGGAACCTACAAGGAACCACCCCCCGAGCTAAGAGATGTTGCTAGGTCCCAACTCCCACTCTACACCTAGGCTTATGCTTAGACCAAAGGACTAACATCAAGGAGAACTTCCACACACACACACACACACATGGACCAATCACAATGCAAGTCAACAATCAAGGAAACTCCTAGAGGCCGACACATTATCAATCATGAATGTGAATGCAAATCAAAGGGACACCTGTATGAAGGGAGTTTTATCACATACCAAACCAAAAGAAACTAGGCTCAAGCCTAAAGGCATGATGAGCCATCTCAACCTATGAGAGATGAAGGGAGATTGTCTTACCGTCTCCACGGCCTTCTCATGCTCATCCTAAAATATCCTCCCTAGGACTAATTAATGAGGCACAATCAATTTTTATCTTTTTAATTATCTAACTACCCAACACAATTCATTTATTTAATTATCACTTAATTGCAATGCCAAGTAAACTCCTGTGCACCCAAGGGGACTGAACTTCATGCATCCTTACAAGGAACCTCATGATAGTCCATCTCTCGTGACCCCCAGTCATCATAGAGGAGCCCACTCCCTCTATATTGACCCATAAACCAACACAAGAGGCTCTAATAAAAAATAAAATCTGAAATAAATCATCATGTCGTAGCATCCCACTCATAGACATATGCTCATGAGAAATTAAACATCAACATAACATAAGAGTGAGCCTCTTGACCAAGAAAAAGCATAAACCAAAACATTAAATTGCTGTAGATAACAACATAACCCAACAAGGTCTCCACACTTGTTGTCCTAAAATTAGCAGTATGCAATATTAATCCTCATGGCATCATGAGGGTACTCAAAAAACTATAAATCTTGCATCAATAAGTATCGAACTGAAAATTATGCAAATCAAGAACATAACAGCAATAAGACGGCCTCCGATACCATGACACCACATGACTTATGTGTGTGTGAAAAGTGGATAAGTATCTGTAAACTGTAAGACACAACACTTCAATTAAGTCATTGCATGCATGGTTAGACATATATAATCATGAATATGAAAACCATAACAAATCAACCTATTGCCTTTTAAAGATGCAAGTACAGACTTGCTCTCAGATTTGTCTAATCAATACCAGTGACTAGACTACACCAAGAAGAAGGATTTAATCTATATGAGCACAAGAATAAGCTAAATGGATGCAAGATTAAGCTAGATGAATGAATATTAAGCTAAATGAATGAAGACTAAGCTAAATGAATACAAGCAATAATGATTAAACTAAATATGCAAAAAGCTAAACTAAGATGCAATAATCTCAAAGAACAATATCTTCAATGACTCGAGAGCAAAAAATGCATAATAACAATAAATCTCCAGGGTATCTTGAATGAGAGACGAAGGATGAATTTATAGAGACTCAAAAGAGAGACTAATGGTCAACATCGACTAACAATGAGTAGTTTAGATTCCTTAAGAAAAAGCACAATCTAGGTTAATTAAAATAATTGGGAGATCAGATTAAGTTAATCTTGAGATAGATTCCAATTATAGCTTGATTGAATGCATTCAGATTATAAGTCTAAGTCTGTATTGGAGATAAAATTTAGTTGATTCCATGCACTTGAGATAAAAATAGTCGATTCCATGCACTTTTCTTTAATTTGGTCAAGATTTTTATTTAGAAAAAGCCTTTTCAATATAATTGAACTTCTTTCCTCAAGAAAAGCTTTAAGTTTTATTTTTAGAGAAAATGATTAATTCAATTTAATTGCTTTTCTGATTTCTCGAGTTATCTCAATTTTAGAAAAAGAAACATCTCAAGTTTGATTTCTTCTCTCAATTTAGTTCTTTTCTTTTGTTTTCAATTTAACTCTTTCTTTTGCAAATTAATTCCTCTTTTTGTGATAAATCTCTTTTTGTAAATTAATTTTTTTTTTTGTGATTAAATGACAAATTTATCTATTAATTAAATATGTTAGGATATTTAATTAAATAAATAGGATAATTGATCAAAATGATTTACTTGGAATGATTAATTAATTAAATAAATATTTAATTAATATAGAGTGATTTACTTGCCATGTAACATTAATGATTGAAGAATTAATTAATTAGGTGCTCAAGGTTGATTTAATTGCCTTTGGTTAGGACCTTGGTGATGTTGTCGAGATTAGGGGCCCATGGTTTAGGTGACCATTTTTAGGGTATTACATTTTTTCCTATTTTAATTAATGTTCGAGTAGTGCGTTGGTTCACAGAATAGTCATTGATGTCAAATACATATCAGTTCTGAACTTGATGGATCAAAAATTGATGAAGAGCGAGATGTTCAGCTTGATTTGAAGTGATGAAATTGAATAGATTGATTAAAGTGATACCAATCCTGAACTTGATTGAACTAGGACCGATGCAAAGGGAGATACTATTTTTGAACTTGATTGATCAAGAAACGAGCATCGATCTAGAACTTGATTGAACTAGATTGAGCAAGAGACGCAATCGATTCTGAACTTGATTGAACAAGAATCAACTGAGCAAAGCGATAAAACCGATTCCGAACTTGATTGAACAAGAACCGATTAACAAGAGAGAATGTCCAACTTGATTTGATGTGATGAAATTGAACACCGATTTGATGATTGATTCAGATATGGACAAAAAAAAAGTTATGCCCCTAGAGATTGCTTTATTTGACATCGAAGAATCTCAACTTAATATGACGTGATTTAGTTAAGATGCCCCTAGTAACAAGGTTTAGTTGATTTTCTTTGTTTCAAAAGATTTTTGCTCTTTAGATGAAGATTAGAAAAATTTCTCGACTTTTGATGATGATAATCACCGAAAAGATGTAATGAGTATGCCCCCTCGGGAGTGAAATCGAAAGATAGCGAGGGTACAACATTTTTAGGCAATTTTGAGAAGATGAAATAGATATAGGGATGATAATTATTTGATCACGAAGATTGATGTAAGAATTAATTTTGAGATCAGATTTGAATTGAGCACAAAATGATTCGAAAATTGACTTGAGGATGAAAGTGCTGAGTGGTGAACATTGTGAAATTTTGACTAGAAAAATGATCTCAGATTTCGATTTCGATCCCGAAAATGGACTCAGGATAGTCGATTTAGGCAAGGGTACAAATTTTATGTCCATCGAAGCAAGTTTAAAAATTAGGGTTTGGGCTATATAAGGGGTTCAATGTGTCATTTTCAATTCATTTTTACCTTTCAAAGTTTAAAAATTTGAAAAACCTCCTATGAAAAAAATGGCCATTTTGATTCAAGAGCATTGATTCGAGCACCAAAGATGACATAATCGACTGCGGAACTACGCCCCAGTAGTAAGTGATCGATCTTAAGCCTTTGCATTTCTCATTTTTAAAATTTTTTTGCGAATTTTTGTATTTTAAATTCCATTTAAAGTCATGGTTATCGTTTTATCGTGCGGTGTTATACTGTTTGTCGTACGAGTTTCTGTCGCTTTGTGTTTTGTTGTATGGTATTGTAGGGTTTGTCATCTGGTGTTCACCCATGAATCATACAATAGTGTTCTTATGAGACCATTTAGTCGTGTGACATGTTATTATTTGTTGTATGATAGTGATTAGTTGTGCGGGGTCGTAACGATTGCTCGTACGAGTTGTTGCTTGTCTGTGAAAACTCGTATGAGAAACAACAATTAGTTTTTTTAAGGTGTAAACAACATTTTTTGATTTTTAATGTTGTATATTTGGATCCTGTAGCATGTTTATCACATACTTAGCGCAAATTGTGCCACGTACTGACGATTTGTATGTTTGATTTTGCAGATTTAGTTTCCTGATATTCAGTTTCAGTGTACATTTCCACCGACGATGAGGCTAGTGCGAGATTTATCAGATGCAAAGAGAGGTCATATTGGTTTGTGTGGATTCAGATACCTGTTACAAATGCCTGATATCCGTGTGAATCATGATATGTTGACCACTTTAGTTGAGCAATTTCATTCTTAGCATAACACCTTTCATTTACTAGTTGGAGAGATGACCATCATGCTAGAGGATATATATAGGATATTGAGGATTCTGTTTGCTGGAGATAAGGTTGATTATGATTCTACTTCACAATCGGGTATTTTGGCATTGAGATGGATATTCCATGATGAGACTATCCTTGATCGCGCTATTACGTGGGATGATTTGATGAACATATATGGTGCGCAGTACCCTCTGGCTTACGTTTTGGCCGGAATGATTGGTTATTTTGTGATGCTGGATAGGGGACAACATGGCAGTATGACTGTTAGTTTTATAAATATAGGCATGGGAGCACATCCCAGTATGCAGACCAATTGTAGATGATTCTAGAGAGGCGCACTAGCCTATTGTATGCTGTTATTCGGGTTATGTTACCCAGCCCCACCTTGGCAAGACTGATTATTGGAGGAGGCAGTTAGATGATTTGATTGCTGTAGTATGGAGATTGTATAGGGGTTTAGAGTTGTGGGATGATTGGAGAGCACAGAGGAGGGATATGTTTATGACTCAACCTCTCATTGGCAGATTGGTGTCTATCATTGAGCGATTTGTAGTATCTAGGGTGATGAGAGAGTATAGGAGACCACAGAGTATATCCCAAGTGTTCACAACCTATGCTAGATATGGAGAGGAGGAGAGATGAGGATGGGCATCGAGACTGTCATATGCATTGAGCATGTAGGAGTTAGTGGGTTTACAACTGTAGAGATGGGATTATCTAGAGGATGTAGTAGATGCGGGAGAATTGCCCCAGTATAGAGATTGGTTTTAAAGACATCCTTTTCCTCGGTTTATAGATCTGGGAGAGAATACACTGCTTATAGAGGAGGTTGAGGAGGATGCACCAGCACAGGTATAGGTACCAGTTCAGGTATAGGGATGAGGGCAGGTACAGGGACAAAGAGCGGATGTACCTAGGCAGATAGGAGGTGATCCTGGTGCTAGTAGCACCAGGGCAACAACAGGAGGTCGACAACGATAGAGAGGGGAGGGTGGATCCTTAGGGGTTATTAGGGTTGAGGCTGGCAGTTCTAGGGTAGCAAAGGTTGGAAGTGAGGAGGAGAGAGTGGCTCCTAGGCAGGTTATGCAACAAAGAGATGAGTAGAGAGGTGGAGAGGGGGATGTTGGGAGAGAGCAAGCAGTACCAGACGTAGTACGGTCTTTGAGGTTGAGGTTGATAGGTTTGTAGTCATAGTTGATAGTGGCACAGACGCAGTTGGCAGAGCGAGACCGATAGATCATTGAGATTAGAGCTGAGCGCGATCAATAGCTTGCAGAGGTGAGAGCAAAGTGAGAGGTTTTGCATCAGACGAGTCATGCAACTTATAGTGTAGTGGTCCTAGTAGCGCAGTTGGTTATTCCGTATTCTCAGTATATGGCTCAATCTAAGGGAGCTAGGGCACCTAGATAGGATGTCGGTCAGTAGGCACCACCTCCTCCACTCGATGATGAGGGAGAAGTAGAGATATGGAATTGTTATATCTCCTAGATTTTGTTGTATACCTCTTTTTTGTAGCCTATACGATTCTCGCTCCAATGAGACATTGTATTTGATAGTTGATATCATTTGTACTCTTAGACTTTGAGATTATGATGAGATATATGAGCTCTTGATTTGATTTCATTGTACTTGTGGCGATTGATTATGAGATGTATTTCTATATGCTTTATTCTATATGTATGCATATCTTTTTAGTATGGATGTATGTAATGCACATGGATATGGATGTTGTTTTTTTGTTTCTTTATTTCATATACAAATAAATGATGAAAATGAGTAACTAGTAATGCAAATGTTTATTTTTCATGTAATAATATGAATGAAAATAAGTATATAATGAAATGTATGGATCTGTTCAAGATGCTTATGTATGCAGCTAAAATCTCAATACACAAGTACTTGATCGGAGAAACGGTGATGAAAAAGAGACCACTTAGCCAAGAAATGATGATTGCTTCAGACTCTCATTCAAAAGATAAAGAGATCATTGTTATCATACCGAAGTCACTTGAAATGCATAAAATTTAAAATGAATGCAACTTTAACTTAGTCACTGGATTTGGTATGCTTAATTTTCATCACTGAGCATTTTACAAACACAACAGGCAAAATAGAGTTCCTTTCTTTTCATATGCAATATTAGTTATCTTGTCCGCAATGACCCTTTTATTGTTCATATCCTTGGATAGATTATGCATGCATCCAAATTGCACATTAAATTATTTTCCTCAAAATAGACAAAGAAATGACTCCAACCTCCCTGTAGTATACAAATAAGTGGAGTCGAGGTATGTGTGGTGATTTCACCTTGATGTGAAGGAACTTATCACAAACATCCAATTCATTAGATGTTTCTAGATCTTCAGAATCATTCTTACAAGCAGAAAATAAAGAAAAGTATTATGCCCCCAATCCTCACTCCTCTTAGTAAAGATAGACTTCCTCGAGTTACTTAGAGGGAATAATAATCAAAAACCAATTTAGAAAACATCATACAAAGAAAATTTCAATCATATCTCAAATAGTTTAGTGATTGTTTTTTGTAGTCTTGTTTTGCTTATTTACTCAGTGATAAAACTCTTCAATAGTTTGGAGAGAGGTGACTGACTCAAATTGGATGACCTGGTACTACTGACAGAAAGATGACTTAGTTGATACTGCTTAGGACATATAAATTGATCAGTCAATTACCCTAAGACTAGTACATTGATCGATTTCAAGCCATGAGGGTTCTAAAACAACCGGGATGTCACAAAAGTGACTAAAAGATATGTAAAAGCGAAAGCGTAGATGCAAGAAAGTGGGAATGAAAACGGGAAATGCCAAATTTGCGTTGATAATTCTTTTTTTCACCAAGGCATTTGATTTTTTTTTTCAGGGCTTTATAGCTGTACAGGTTGTTGGAGCAGAGAATACTAAGTGAATACTTTCTTCAAGTGGATGGTGTTGATCGGTTCACGAAGTTGTTCTCCTTCTGATGTTGAGAGTTGATAGGCACCAAAGCCAAGACTGCAATAACGATGTAGGGACCCACCTAGTTGGGTTCAAACTTCCCTTTGTTGTCTTGAAACTATTGATTTTTAGGATTCTCTCTCAAAACAAGGTCACCAACCTGAAATTCTCTTTGCCAAACTTTCTTGTTATAAGCTCTAGACATTCTCTTTTGGTAGGCTCTTAGATGATCAAACACCACTTGCCGACATTCATCCAACAACTCGAGTTCTTGCAATCTATATATTTTGTAGTCTTCATTAGTAATAAGACCTTGCAAAGAAACTCTTAAAGAAGGTATTTCCACCTCAATAGGAAAGACTACTTCAGATCCATAGACTAAAGAAAAAGGTTTAGCCCCAGTAGACATTTTGATACTTGTTCTATAAGCCCATAGTGCAGGATTGAGCTACAGATGCCAATCCTTTCCAGATTTTTTTACCATTCTATGCAAGATAGTCAGCAAATTTTTGTTAGATGCTTCAACTTGTCCATTACCTTGAGGGTAGTATATGGATGACCAATGTTGTTTGATTTTGAAATTTTCACAAAGCTCATCTAGATATTTGTTTTTGAACTTCCCTCTATTGTTAGTCATAATTGAAGAAGGTATCCCATACCTGCAGATGATATAGTTAAGGATGAACAAAGCTACTTGTTTACCAGTTGCTTTGATTAGCGAAACCGCTTCTTCCCACTTAGTAAAGTACTCAGTGGAAGTTATGATAAACTTGTGTCCATTAGATAATGCAGGATATATTTGGCCAATGAGGTCAAACACCCATTGTTGAAAAGGCCAATGTGTGATGAAAGGTATTAGATCCGTTGTTGAAGCATGTATGAGGTTCCCATGTAGATGACACTTCTCACAAGTTTTAGCAAATTTTATAGCATCTTTTTTCATATTTGGCCAATAGTAGCCAACCCTTAGCAGTTTTTGAGCTAGAGTAAGACAATTTGAATAAGATCCACAAATACCTTCATGGACTTCAGATAACGCGTGTTGAGACTCTTCAATTTCTAGACACCTAAGAAAAGTACTATCTAAACCTCGCCTATACAAATCGTTAGCGTTGATGACATACCATGAAGCATTTCAAATAAGGTTTCTTTTCTCATTATAGGTAAGATTAGCAAGGATAATTTGGTCACACAAGTAAGAGTAAATGTGGCTATAACGATACAAATCATGTCCAATAATAGAACAGACCATGTGGGACTCAGGAGAATCATAAGCAGGATAATGTAACTCTTCCACCAGGAATTCAAAACGGAACTCAGATTCTTGTAGTTGTGGTACAGACGCCAAGGTAGCCATAACATATGCTGTGATAGTTCTGATACTTAAAGATAAGTATAGATGCCAAGCTAATAAGATGAGAGAGGGGGGGGGGTGAATCATACAAACTTAATCTTCCATAAAAACATCAGATTCAACCTTGGTAACATATGCTTCAGTAATATAACCAAAACTGCTAAACATGCAAACTCAAAAGCATATAAACATCATAATACTCATAACACCAGATTTAACGTGGAAACCCAAATAGGGAAAAACCACTATGGGATTTCGGACCCACTAAGAAATATACTCTTCTAGAGTATGCTCGGTTAAAAGCAAATCCTGTTAAAGATTACAAACACATTGCTAGATGTGACCCAGTTAAGGGATTTCCCTCAGATCTGTTAGGATCTTGAACTTGTTAGAAGTGACCTTGTTAAAGGATTTCAAACACTCAATCAGAATGTCACCTTGCTAGAGGGTTTTACAAATAAGACTGTTAAGTCCACTCGGTTAAGAGATTTTCTATCACTTCACTAAATAACAGTAATAAAAATCTATCTGCAACTTCACATCTAAAATGCTAAAGCATATTCTTATTTGCCCAATACAATTTAGGACTTATCTTGTCCATCTGCTGGGCTCTATACTCTGTTATTCAAATAGGTCTTCAAGCTTATGTGCTCGGTAATCACTATGTAGCATCCTTGTGCATACACTTGCCTGCATACATTGTTTATCAACAGTTCTTTATTTATAAACAATAGCTAACCGCTTAATCTCCTTGATCACATTTCCCATGATCAATCATAGCCATCAGATCTTCAAACTTTGACCAGGTTCAATGTATCCTTCGATCTGAAAATGTTTTACCCCGCCTTGGAACTTGCATACATTTCTTGGAACTTGTGCTAGGTTATTGCGGTTCAATCTGAGCTGTAGATCTTCCTGCCAATTTTCCTTTGCCATAGATTCTTTAACAAACTTCATTCACGGCATACCAATCATTTAATCATAGCCAACTCATCAACTTCCTTCATTAAATAATGCATGTAATCATTTAATGCATTCTGTTATTACTTGGTTGCAACTCGGTAAATACTAAACTTCACTCGGTAGACATTCTGCCTTCATTAATCGATAGTGATAACCTTAGGGTTTACCGACTAGGTTATTTGCTTGGTAACATAGTATAGTATTAACCTTACAATCAATAACATATGTATCATATCAAAACAATCTAAACATCATGATCTCATCATTGTCTAACTCGGTAATAGTTGCCCATTGAATAACTTATTCCTCCCCTTATTCATCATATTCTTTCTGTGTCTTTTACCGACATCTTTATACTCATCAAATCATACTTCTCAAGATATAGCAACATCATACTGAATTAGAAAATCAATTTCTTGACATCAATGAAAAAATAATAATATTAAGACAATAAAACATCCTTAATCAGTTATATCCATAATCATCAACAACCTTCTCAACATCCTTATTGAAATGCCAACAATCTCTCATTGCTTGTTATAATGCCAACATGTTGCTTTGTTTGTTGATCTGGGAATCTGTTGAAATGATACAAAGGTAAAGTATTTCTTGAGGTCATTAACCATTCTTTTATAGGGCATCCGTTTCTCATCCCGAGTCTGATATATATCATTGATTTGGTTGATAATCATAATACCCTAAAACTGGTCATCTAAACCATGGGCCCCTAATCTCGACAAACATCACCAAGGTCCTAACCAAAGACAATTAAATCAATCTTGAGCACATTATTAATTCTTTAATCATTAAATATCACATGGCAAATCAATTACTCAATATTAATTAAATATTCATTTAATTAATTGAATCATTTCCAAGAATATCATTTTGATCAATTATCCTATTTTAATTTATTAAATATCCTTGCATATTTAATTAATTAATAAAATTGCCATTTAATCATGCAAAAGGAATTAATTTATTACAAAAGAGGAATTAATTACAAAGCAAGAGTTGAATTGAAATTAAAATAAAAGAATTGAATTGAAAGAGAAATCAAACTTGAGATATTATTTCCTTTTCTAAATTTAGAACTTGAAATCATAAAAACAATTAAATTGAATTATTGAATTATTCTCTAAAATTGGAACTCAAATCTTTACAGAAAAAGAAGTTCAATTGCATTGAAAAGACTCTTTTCTTGAATTAATAAAAGAATTATCTATTTTTATCACAAATGCATGGAATTAATTTATTATTATTTTCAATGCAACTTGGACTTCTAATTTGAATGCATTTCAATTAAACTATAATTGGAATCTATCTCAAGGTTAACTAAACCTGATTTCTCAATTATTTTCAATTAATCTTAAATTGAGCTTTTTCTTTTGTAATTCTCTATAAATCCAGTCTTCAACTCTCATTCCAATTTACCCCAGAGATTTTTGAGAACACGCTTGGAGATTATTATCACGCTAATTTCGCTCTGGAGTCATTGAAGATTATTGTGCTTTTTAGATTATTTGCATCCATATTTAGTTTTACTCACCCATGTTTGCTTGAATCCATTATTGCTTGAATTGATTATTTGCCTGAATTATTCATCCATTTTGCATCCATATAGTTAATATCATATAGATTAAATCCTTCCCCTTGGTGTAGTCTAGTCACTGGTATTGCTTGTAAAAATATGAGAGCAATCTTATACTCGCATCTTTTAGAAGGCAATTAGTCGCTTTGTTATGGTTTATTTATTGATTGATTATTATTTACTAACCATACATATAATGACTTAATTGAAGTGTTGTGCTTGCAGCTACAGACCTCTTAATTGAGTTTATACCTCGATGCGCCGAACGGATCCCTGACTAGTTCCAATTAAAATTAGAAGCTACCCGGTTCACCTCCGAAAGGGAGATAATCTTTGTGCAAGAGAGATAGTAACTCTCCCAAGATACTTGTCATTTGTGCCCCGATTAGCGTTTGGAGTTGGATAATACGGTGTTGAGAATCCATTGCGTGAGACTCAGTGGTCGTATTCTGATTAGCTATTGGGTGTGTATCTGAGTCTACAAGCAAAGGTTTTCTTTCCTCACCAAATTCCTTAGGGTTTGCATGCTGTGATTGGAGTCACTATACATACTACTTGTTTTCTGTGTTTTCCCAGAAACAAAAACTGAAATACCAAAATTGGAGAAGACAAGAAACCAACTCAGTCATTAGAAACTCTGTCCGTGTCAGAAACTAGTCCATCCTAATTCAAAACTCTATCCGTGTCAGAAACTAGTCCGTCCTAAGTCGAAACTCTGTCTGTATCAGAAACTAGTCCATCCTAAGTCAAAACTCTGTCCGTGTCAGAAACTTGTTTATCTTAAGTCAAAATTCTGTTCAAAACTAGTCTATCCTGGTCCAAAATAAGTCCATCTTAGAATTGGTCATACTCAGTTATCATACTCAGCAATTGAAAAAAAAAAACTCAGAATTTCTAGGCTCTGTCTTGTGAATAGTCGTACGAGTTTGATAATTTATCATGTTGAACCTGATCTTGTGTCATATGAGTCTTCTGATTTATCGTCCTATACCTGATCTTGTGTCGTACGAGTCATTTTCATCTGTCGTCTGGCTCTGTATCCTATGTCGTACGAAACAAAATTGCTCTGAGTATTTTGTCATCCTACACATACCCACCTGCCGTACGGTACAAGCCAACAACTCGTATGAAACAAAACTATTGTCGTCCTATACCTGCTAAATTGTCGTCCGGTTCAGAAAATCCTGTCGTATGAGTCTCTGGTTTTGTCAGAAAAGAACAGTCAAACTTGCCTAAAAACAATCTATAGTGAACATAATACTGGTTATCATCATCCTAAGCATAAAAAGATCAAGATAGTGTACCTCTACCATTTGCGTTGCACGATTTGGTCGATCATCTTTCAGCTAGTTCAATCAACTACCTATCAAATTTTAAGTCACTTAGATAATGTCTTATATAGGATAGATCATTCCTGAAACCAGACTAAATCTTACACTACTCTTAGAATCAACTTAGATAAACATCTTATACATGATAGATCGTTCCTGAAACTAGACTAAATCTCAGCTGTTTCTCCCAAACAATACTCTAAACAAAACAACTAGCTCTGAAATTGATCTTGACCTCTGCATCACAAACAACTTTAGGTCGCACTAATCCATAAAAATGCCTACACAAACCAGGAGTTCTCGTAAGAAAGAAGCCAAAGGCAAAGGAATACCCTTTTCATACATCGACAATCCATTTTACGAAGGGGATCCACTCACTGACATACCATCGTCATCAGGCAGACCAATTTTTGATGAGCCTAAATCTCCCACTATATATGAGACAGAACACAATGACGACAACAAGGACGATAATAACATTCTCAAAAATGATAATGATTCCTCATCATCAAGTGAGGCTGATGAAGACACTAAACCTCTAGAAAAAGAAATTCGTGACTGTCAAAAGGACAAAGACTTTAGAAAAATGATGAAAGCTATCATGACCCGAGAAAAGGAAGACTATTTCTTAGAACTAGCAAAACAAGGTGCTAAACTTCCTACTGGATATGATGTTCAGACACTCGTTACTAAAAAGAAAGAATCACCTATACTCATGGTACACAAACAATTACAAGCCTTACGAATGGAGGTCATAGAATTGAAAAATAAGGACAAGTCCCCAAAACAATATTCTCTGGAAACAATATGTCCCTTTCCATTTGACAAGAATCTATACATGCCTCCATTTTCCTCATGAGTGGAGATCCCAAAATTTGATAAGTATGATGGTACCTCAAATCCTCAAGATCATGTCAGAGAGTTTTGTGCCGCCTGCATGGAGTTCATGCACGATCAAACATACCTCATACACCTTTTCCAAAGGAGTTTAGGGGGTCAAGCAATGGAATGGTTCTCAAGTCTAACCAAGGGAATAAAAACGTTCGAAGAACTAATCCAACTATTTTTACAACAGTACTCATACAACATTTGACATCCTATGACTATGATCAAGCTTTGCAATACTAAAGAAAAAAAAGGGGAGCCTCTTCTTACTTTCCTCCAACGCTGGAGAAAGATGTTTTCTAGGTATTCTCGACCTATCCCAGACTCTGAGAAAATGGATATATTTTTCAATAACTTGGTCCCCGAATTGAAGTATAGTGTACAAATGCAAGTACACCCATCATTTAACAAAATGGTAGATAATTCCATTCAAATGGAAGATGTGCTCATAAAGAAGGGGGATATCAGACCTTGGAAAGAAACACAACCAGGATCTAGCTCTAAAAAGAAGAACAAGTATTGGAAATTTGGCAAAGACAACAACAAGAATGTTGTTAACAATGGAGTAGTAGACACTGTTCAAGCCAACTCAAAGCCCACAATATTCAACTTGGCTAGTGGTACACAAGCACTTAAAGCTGCTGAGGCTGCAACAGAAAATCCACCAAAGAAAACGAAGGAATGGTTCAAAGAAAAGCCTTGGCTTTCCAAAACTAAGCGTGATTTTACTCCTCTCGAAGAATCATATGAATCCGCTTTCAAAACTCTGTTGGCAAAAAACTTGATAACACTACCAGATAACTCCAGACCATATGATACAGAAGTCAAACCAAGATGGTGGAGAGAAAATGAATACTGTGACTGCCATCGGAATAAAGGTCATAACATAAACAATTGCATGAAGCTAAAACATGAGATTCAAGATCTCATAGACGCTGGTAAAGTTGTTGTTGGGAATCATCTGACCAATGTAGATCATAAAGCATTTAAGGGCCCTTTGCCTGTTTATGAACAAGGTGATTCTTCAAAGACCAAAGGAGGTGCCAAGGTAAATTATACTTATACCAGTCAGGACAACATTATCAACATGATTGAGCCTTCCCACTTGGAATATTGCAATGTGATTATAGTCCAAGATAAATCAAATGAATCACGATATGCAAGAGCTCTCACCCTTTCTCAGAAGAAAGTCACCCTTCAAGGAGCTAGTTCTTCCGACCCAACTCAAGCAACATGAAACCCACTAGCCTTGTCAAACAAACAAAAAGAATCAACCTTGGACAAATTTAAAAGGTTAACTTCATCATCATCTTCTGGATATAGTGTCGTTGCACAGTTGAAAAGGACAAATTCTCAAATCTCAATCTTTGAATTGCTAAAACTCTCATCTGCTCACAAAGAAATTCTAGACAAAGAATTGCTCACCACCAACGTTCCAAAAGATTTAGACATTGATTGGTTTTAGTCTATGGTGGATCATCTGACTTCACCTCACTATTTGAACTTCTCCGCAGAAGATGACAACTCACTAAATCATCCAAATAACTAGCCATTGCATATTGAAGCCATGATCCATAAACACAAAGTCAAACGTGTTTTGATATATGGAGGCGCGGGGTTGAATATCTGTACTTACAATCTGCTTACACAGCTAGGATTCTCTGAAAATGTCATTGATCCTGGCAAGAAAATAACAATAAAAGCCTATGATGAGGAAGAAAGGACTTCTAAAGGTCTGGTATCATTACCTATCAGAGTGGGACCAGTAGAAAGAGATGTCCTTTTCCAAGTACTTAATATTCCTTTGTCATACAATATATTACTGGGCAGGCCGTGGATTCATGAAATGAAGGCAGTACCGTCAACATACCATCAATGCTTAAAGTTTCCTTATAACGGAGTTGAAGTCAGTATTCCTGCTGATACAAATATCATCTGTAATGCATTGACAAAAGGTGCAGATACTTTTGTGCCTCATAATAGTGCAGCCTCTCCAAATGCAGATCCAGAAACAGTGATTAAAGACTTAGAAAAGAGATTGAAGATTACAAATACCGACATGGATGGCTACAAGAGAACTGGTACTTTCATTAGTTTCTCTCCCTCCATCACCAAAACAGTTGGGCAAGCCATCAGAGGCTATGAGAACACTAACTTCAGCTCCGAATACCATATATGATGGTCTCTTTGTACAGTCTTCTACCTCCTTGGCAGATGAAATAGAAGTGGATGCTGTTCTTAATTGGCTCTTTAAGGAAGATAGTCAAAATGAGGAGGTACGACATTGTGAGATTTCCTCAAACTAATATGGTCCTGGCTATAAAATGATTCAACGCATGGGGTACTCAGGTACTAATCCTCTGGGCAAACAAAAGGAAGGTATTACTAAACCAATTCAGCTACAAACCAAATCCACAAATGATAAGGCTGGACTGGGATACGATCCGAAAAAGACATCAGATCAAAAACATGTTTCTAAGTCTAAGTGGCAGAATAGAATATCGCCTTTAACATTATAGAAAGTAGACACTCAACAAACAAAAGTAGAGTGTAGAAAAGAGAAAGAGGAATCAACAGTCAAGAAAGAAGAAACAGTCAGTGCTCAAGCTTTGATGGTATCAGCTACAATAATACATGAAGTTGAGGTCCCCGAGGATATAAGAGATGAAGTAGTAAGAATCAGAGAATTGTTTGCACCACTAAAAGTGCCAGTCACATATACTGGCAGGCAGCAAGTAGACGATTCAGAGACTGATTCAAATGAGTATGAATGGGGTCCTCACCACCTCTCAGACACATCCACTACAGAAACTCCAGAAGAGTCTAGCGGTGTCATAGATGATACTCAAGAGCTGATGCACATAAAACTAGAGAAACAAATACAGGAAATTAGACAAAAGAGACAAGCAAATTATGAACAAGGACTGAAAGAAGGAAGAATACTAGAAAGCTTCTCATCTATGTACCCCTATCCTAAAATAGTTGAAATAAGGTGTAACACTACACAAGAAGAGTTGGAAGCTACAGAACAAGAACTAATTATCAACCCAGAAGGAGCTGAATGGAGTAGATGACAACAAATCATAGAAACATCAAGATCATGTCAACAGGTGTGTCAGATACAAATGACAAATGAACCACAACATGAAGGAACTTGTAGTATTAAAGATGTTGGTGTTGATACCATACATACACTTATTAAATCACTTGAAGAAGACTCAGAAACTTCACTTGATGACTCTGATGATGGTCCTATTCAGGACAATATCTACTCAACCTCGAATTCTGAATCAGCAGATACAAATAATGAAAATTTGTCTATTGATCTTATCACTGTTAAACCAAGATATGACGTCCAGTCTGGCATAGTGAATGGCGTTACAAGTATGTCTATCGGATTAGATCAACTAAATATTAACGTGAACTTTAATAATCATGATCTGACTCTTCCTGGTCTCGAGACACTTACGCAAGGTATTCTTCCGGAACTTGACTTTTCGATCCACCACTATGATAACAATACGGTGAACGCTCTTGAACCTATCCATAATTTATCCTTAGTACATCTCGAATTGATTGATTGTACCTTACAAAACCAGCCCATGAATATACCTACTTTTGCCAATGACTATACGTTAGCCTATTATCTCAATGCAGTCGAACCTATAGACTCTTTCGCCAGTGAACAAAGTGAAAATATGACTGAAGCAGATATCAAGTATCTTAGTCGCAAAAACAAGAAAAATAAAAATAAAAGATCTGATGGTGAAAACCACATTGTGGCAGTGTCAGAATCTAAAAAAGAGAAAATAAAGGACGTACCTAAAGGTGAAAACCTCTCTGAGGTGCTTGAAGGTGAGATACTTGATATACTGCCAAGTCATTTCTAGGAAAGGTCCTCCATATTGATCGAGCCAACTCAGCCAGTGAACATTGGGAGTTAAGAGACACCACACATCATTCATGTAGCTCAATCACTATAGGCAAAAGAATTGAAGGAGTTCACTCAGCTATTCTTAGAAAAGAAAAGAAACTTTGCATGGACGTACTTTGATATGCCAGGCTTGGATCTTGATCTCATTATGCACCATCTTTCAATTACACTAGGAGTAAAACCAGTTAAGCAAAAACTTCGTAAGATGCACCCGCATGTAGCACTATTAGTCAAGGCTGAGCTAGAAAAAACTACTAAAAGTTGGATTCATTAGAGCTATAGATTATGCCGAATGGATTTCAAACATAGTACCTATGTTAAAGGCAAACAAGTCTATCAAAGTTTGCACCGACTTCAGAGATCTTAACAAAGCTTGTCCAAAGGACGACTTTCCATTGCTAAACATTGATATGATAGTCGACATGATTGCTGGGTATGAAATGTACTCACTAATGGATGGATTCTTTAGATATAATCAAATCAAAATAGCTCCTGGAGATCAAGAAAAGACAACTTTCACCTATGCATGGGGAACCTTTTGCTGGAACGTCATGCCATTTGGGCTAAAGAACACAGGAGTGACCTATCAAAGAGTAGTTACAACCATTTTTCATGATATGATGCATAAGAATATGAAAGATTATGTTGTTGACACCCGAGTGAAGACTATGAAAAGATCAACACATATTCAAGAGTTAGGTCCTATACTCGACAGAATGGAAAAGTTCAAACTCCGATTAAATCCAAAGAAGTGTGCATTCGGAGTGACATCTGGTAAACTACTTGGCTACATCATTTCAAAGAAGGGAATCGAGGTCGATCCCAAGAAGGTCCAAGCCATAATGGAAATGCCACCTCCAAAGAACATCAGTCAAATGAGAAGTCTACAGGGACGTCTCCAATCCATCAGATGATTCATTTCTCAGCTAGCAGATAAAGCTCAACTTTTCACATAGGTATTGAGAAAAGGAGTAATTTACAACTGGGATCAGTAGTGTGAACAACATCTTCAACAAATCAAAGAGTACCCATCGAATCCACCAATATTGATGCCACAGATTCAGGGTAAACCACTAATTTTATATATATCAACAATTGATTCATCACTGGGGGCACTTTTGGCACAACATGATGACAATAAAAAGGAACGAGCTATTTATTACATTAGTAGGACATTGGTGTCTTATGAAATGAACTACACTATAATAAAAAAAAGTATGCTTGGTGTTAGTCTTTGCATCACAAAAATTGAGACACTACATGCTAGCACATTCAGTCAAGTTGGTGGCCAAAATTGATCCACTCAAGTATCTTCTCAATAATACAACACTTACAGGAAGATTGGCGAAATGGGTCATGATCCTTACAGAGTTTAACATTGAATATATGGAACGTAAAGCCATAAAAGGATAGGTAATTTCTGATCAACTTGCTGAAGCTCCACTTGAAGACTCTCAACCACTACACATAGAGTTTCTAGATGAATCTATAATGCACCTTACTCAACAACCTTGGAAAATATTCTTTGATGGGTCCTTTACTCAAATTGGTTCAGGTGTTGGCATATTATTCATTACTCCTCAGAATTATTCAATCCCAAAGTCTTATAAGATTCTATTCCCTTGCACAAACAACATTGCAGAATATGAAGCTTTGTTGAAAGGGATAAAACTAGCTATTGAATGGAAGGTTATAGAATTGTATATCTATGGAGATTCTCAGCTGGTGGTTAATCAAATCAATGATACATATCAGACTCCAGATGAGAAATTGATTCCTTGCAAGAGGATGGTTGATAATCTTAAGAAGTATTTTGCTTTTGTATCATTCCAACAGATTCCTAGATCTGCAAACAGAGCAGCAGATGCTATGGCCACCTTGGCATCTATACCTGAGTTATAGGAGTCCAATTTTTGCTTTGATTTCCTAGTGTAAGAGTTATATTACCCTGCTTATGATTCTCCTGAGACCCAAATAGTCTGTGCTATTATTGGACATGACTCATCCTGATACAACCACATCTATTCCTATCTATGCGACCAAATTATCCCTGGAAATCTTACCCGAAATGAGAAAAGAAACCTAACCCAAAATGCTTCATAGTATGTTATCATAACTAATGATTTATTTAGATGAGGTTTGGATGGTACATTGCTTAGATGTCTAGAAATTGAAGAATCTAAATGTATGTTATCAGAAGTTCATGAAGGTATTTGTGGATCTCATTCAAATGGCCTTACTTTAGCTTGGAAACTACTATGGGTTGGCTACTATTGGCCATATATGGAAAAAGATGCCATCCAATTTGCTAAGACTTGTGAGAAATCTCAACTTCATGGAAATCTCATACAGGCCTCGGCAAGGGACCTTATACCATTTATTACACACTAGCCTTTTCAACAATGGGCCTTTGATCTCATTGGTTAGATATATCTTGCTTCATCTAACAGACATAAACTCATCATAATTGCCACTGAGTATTTCACCAAGTGGGTAGAAGTGGTTCCACTCATTAAAGAAACCGGTAAACAAGTTGCCTTGTTCATCCTAAACTATATCATCTGCAGGTATGGGATACCTTCATCCATCGTGACTGATAATGGAGGATAGTTTAAGAATAAAGATCTGGACGCGCTTTGTGAGAAATTCAAAATAAAGCAACACTGGTCATCAGTATATTACCCTCAAGGTAATGGAAGGATTGGCATCTGCACAGGTAAGGAGAAGCTGAGGTGTCTAACAAAAACCTACTGACTATCTTGCACAAAACAGTGAACAAGTCTGGGAAGGATTGGCATCTGTAGCTCAATCCTGCACTATGGGCTTACAAAACAAGTATCAGAACACCTACTGGGGCTACACCTTTCTCTTTGGTGTATGGGTCCAAAGAAATACTACCTATTGAAGTAGAAATACCATCTCTAAGAGTTTCTTTGCAAGGTCTTGTTACTGATGAAGATCATAGAATATCTAGATTGCAAGAACTCGAATTGCTCGATGAGTGTCGACAAGTGGCGTTTGATCATCTTAGAGTGTATCAGAAGAGAATGTCTAGAGGATATAACAAGAAAGTTTGACAAAGAGAATTTCAGGTTGGTGACCTAAATCTGAGAGAAAATCCAAAAAATCAACTATTTCGTGACAATAAAGGGAAGTTTGAACCCAACTGGCTGGGTCCCTACATTGTTACTGTAGTATTCGGCTCTGGTGCCTATCAACTCTCAAACTCAGAAGGAGAACAGCTTCATGAACCGATTAACACCATCCACTTCAAGAAATTCTTCACTTAGCATTCTCTGTGCTATCAACATGTACAACTAGAAAAAGTCCTGAAGAAATACTAAAAATAAAAAAAATCAGAAAAATCATAAAATACAAAAAAATCAGAAAAAGAAAAAGAAAAAGAAAAAGAAATAATAGAGAGAGAAAATGCCCTGGTGAAAACCTAGTAAATAGGCACCTTGGTTAAAAAAAAAGTGAATCTCTGCCAAGCAGGTGAAAACCTGGCAAACAGACACCTCTTGTACTCAAGCACTCCATCTATCAATGCAATGTTGGCATTTCCCACTTTCATGCATCTTTTGCTTTTGCTTGTACATATTTTTTAGTCACTTTCGTGACATCCTGGTTCATTGAAACCCTCATGACTTGAAACTGATCAATGTCCTAGTCTTAGGTTACTCGACAGAGCACATTACATATCCTAAGCAGTGTCAAACAAGTCATCTTTCCGTCAGTGAATCAGGGTCGTCCACTCTGAGTCCGTCACCTGTCTCCTAACTACCAACAAGTTTTTATCACTGAGTAAACAAACATAACAACATAACGAAAAACAATCACTAAACAGTTTGAGCTATGAATGAAAATTTTCTTTGTGTGCTGTCTTTTATATTGGTTTTTGATTATTATCCCAATGATCTAAAAACATCTAAATTAGCTGGGTGTCTATGATAAGAGCCTTCACAACAAGGTGAAATCACCTCACATACCTCGACTCCTCTTATTTGTATGCTACAGGGAGGTCCATATCATTTCTTTGTCTATTTTGAGGGAATTTCTTTATGATGCAATTTGGGTCCCTGCGAAATCTGTCCAAGGATATGAACAAAAAAAGGGTCATTGCGGACAAGATAAAACATATTGCACATTAAAAAAGAAAGGAACTCTAACCTGCCTGTTGTGTTCGTTATGCTCAGTGATGAATCTTAAGTTTTTTAAATCCAGTGACTAGGTTTAGGTTGCATTTCGCATATCATTTTGCATATCATTTTGGATTTTTGTGAATTTAGAGTGATTTCAGTATGGTAATAATCTCTTTATCTTCTGAATGAGAGCTGAAAGCATCATCATTTCTTACGCTAAATGGTCTATTTATCATCATTTCTTCGATCGAGTACTTGTGTTTTGAGACATTTTAGTTGCATACATAACATTTAATATAGCTTCATACATTTCATTATTCACTCACCTGCATTCATCTTATTGCATATAAAAATGAAAACATTGCATTATTCATTACTTAGTTGCACATTCATTTATTTGCATATGAAAGAAACAAAAATAGACATCCATAATCATTTGAATTACATATATTCATATTGAAAAGAAATGCATACATATAGAATAAAGCATATAAAAGACATCTCATAAATGAATCAACACAAGAACGATGAAGTAAAATCGGATCTCATATATATATATATATATCATGTCAAGTCTAAAGGTAAAAAATGATGTCGAATGACATATACAAACTCCCATCAGAGCAAGAATCATATAGGCTACAAAAAAATGGGTGTGTCTACAAAAAATATATCCGAGCTACAAGAAGAATATCTAGCTCTGAGCCTCTCCCTCATCGCCTGGTGGAGGAGGAGGAGCCTGATGACCGGGATCCTGTCGAGGTGCCCGAGCTCCCTCAGAACGTGCCATATACAAAGAATAAGGGATCACCTGCAGCGCTACTGGAACTGCCACGCTATATGCTGCGACATAGTAGGCCGCCTTACTATTCTGATGCAAAACCTCCTACTGGAGGGTGTCTCGCTCTGCTCTAATCGCCGTGACTTGATGATCATGCTTTGCTCTCAGCTCCGTAAGCTAATGATCTCACTCCGCCATCTGAGTCTGAGCCACTATCAACTGTGACTGCAGCTCTACAAGATGTGCTCTCGTCGATCATCCTGTGTCTGTCCCCTGCTCTCTTGCCGGCTCTCCACCCCCATCTCCACCTCTAGTAAACCTAGGAAAAGGATGCAGCTAGAATCACTCTTTGTACTGGGGAAATACCCCTGCATCTGCTACATTATCCATTTAATCCCATCTAAGGCGCTGTAGACCAGTCAACTCCTACATGGCTAAGGCATAAGATAACCATGGAGACCATCCCTGTCTCTCCTCATTCGCGTAACGCGCATATGCTATAAACTCCTGCGAGATCCCCTGAGGCCGACCATACTGCCTCATCACTCGAGAAATGACGAACCACTCCACAATAGTCTGTGTTCTCCCAATAAGTGGGCGCGTGACAAAAAGGTCCCTGCAGACTAGCCGCCAGTCATCCTATGGATCCAAATATCTATAAGGTCTCCACACCACGACTATCAAATCATCTAAGTGTCACCACCAAAAATCTGTCTTGTCCAGATGGGGCTACGTAATATTACTGACATACCTATATATAATCGGCTTCCCGAGCTCTCTACTATCATCTACAATAGGCCGACAAACGGGAAGATGCTCCCAAGCCCAAACCTATAAAATATATACACCTGCGGCCATGCTCCTGCCATCTCTATATACAATCTCATGCATCTTGCGATACATGTGAGCCAACAAGCAAGAACCCCAGCCAAGCCTCTAAGGGGTCTCCATCAATCTCATCAATATCCTGCCCCAACCACACTAGAAACCCTGCTGCCCTTTATCTGGCATCAGAAAATAGCCTATAAATCTTGCTAGAACACACGCCAGAGGAAACTCCTCACTATATCTGCTCATCAATATGTCCCAACTAATAGAACAGGCCAAAATATCAGGATCTCTGAAGACATGCCTCACTGCCTGTAATCCTGGAAGGTGTCCTGAATCGTAATCCACCTTATCCCCAACAAAAGGGATATGGAGGATCCTATATACATCCTCGGGAGTGATAGTCAAATCCCCCACCAATAGATGAAACGTGTTATGCTCAGAATGGAAATGCTCTACCAACGTTGTGAGCATTCCGTGATTCACACGGATATCTGGCAAACTAAGAAGATGAGTCAAACCACATACATCAATATGAGCCTACTCAACCTTAGATAAGTGTCAAACTAATGCCATAGTGGGAGGATAAATGCATCTAAAGAGCACAGGAGGTAATCGAACCTGCAAAAAACCCAACAATGAAGCATCAGAAAACATTCCAAACGAGCCTACACGAGAAGTAAAACATCAAACAAATCCAACTAAGTCAAATGCAAAATCAAATTTTCACGTTTAGACCTTCAAAAATGCTCATTGTCTCTCGAACAACAAAACACAGAGGGACAGAATCTTGTACGAGTCAAGAATAGCTCCCGTACAACAAAAACAACCCCAAACGAAAATTTATTAGACTTAGAACGATAAAATGGTCTTTTTACAGACCTGTCATACGATACAAGGGTGCATCCCGAATGACAATTCTAATGACTTCAAATGACACAAGATAATTTACTAGTTACTCGTATGAGACAGAATCCTATCTCGCATGATAAAACATGAAACCCGACCCCACACATGCAAAAAACTTGAAAAATGAGCAAAAAAATCCAAAATTGAAAACATAAGAGGCGTAAGATCGATCACTTACCACTGGCTCATAGTTTCGGGGTCGATTATGATGTCTCTGGTGCTTGAATCAATGGTGACAAGTAGGGACCACCATTTTCTTCGTAGAAGGCTTTTTGAATTTTCAAACTTGGAGGGTTAAAATGATTTAAAAATGACACTTTTGTCCCATATATAGCCAAAAACCTAATTTTTCAACTTGCTCCGATGGACATGAAAATTGTACCCTTAGTTAATTTGACCGTTCTGATTCCATTTTCGGGATCGAAATCAAAATTTGAGATCATTTTGCTAGTCAATTTCACAATTTGGATCACTTAGCGCTCTTTTCATCAAATGCTCATTTTTTCTTCCAATTGCGCTCAATTTCAACGCTGAATATCAATTTCAATTCTACACATCAACTTTACGATCAACTCTGTGCTTAACTCATCAATCAATGCCAAATTTTTCAAATATTCCTCACAATGAATTTGTGCTCAAATAACTTATTTTCCCCACATAATTGCCTATGATCAAGTACCCTCGCTATTTTTTTGATTTCGTTCCCGAGGGGGCATACTTACGACCTTATGACCTCACATCTCACATGTCGAGAACATTTTTTTTCAAATTTTCATCAAAAGTCGAGCAAAATATTTTCAACTAAAGAAAATCAATCAATTCTTATTGCTAAGGGGCATCTCAGCTTCATTGCTTCACATCAAGGTGAGTTCTCTCGATCATCTGAATCGAATCAATCGCTAGGGGCATCTTAGCTTCATCACTTCAAATCAAGATGATATTTGTCTTTCATTTAAATCAATCTCTTAACGTTAATCAATTTCATTGTTTCAAATCAAACTAATTATTTGTTTAAACTCAATCAAAAGTTTAAAGAGTATCTTTGATCACACTCAATCTAAGCAGGTGTTCAATATTTGTTTCTTGATCAAGCTGGACAGTTTATCTTCATTGTGTCTTGATCAATCAAGTTCAAGATCGATTTTTATCATCACTCACTGTGTCTAGATCAATCAAGTTCTAGATCAGTAATATCCACTTTTTGATCGATCTAGTTCAAGTTTGGTATCTTTTGTTTCTATCGTTCCTCAGTTCAATCAATTTCGGGAATGGTATCGCTTTAATCAGACTTCATTCAGCTTTATCGCTTCGAATCAAGCTAAACACCTTGCTCTTCATCTAGTTCGTGATGATTCAAGTTCATAACTGGCATCTTCTAGATATCACACGTTCTTTGAACCAATGCGCTGCTCGCACATTAATTCAAAGAGGGGCAAATGTAATACCCTAAAAATGGTCATCTAAACCATGGGCCCGTAATCTCGACAAATATCATCAAGGTCCTAACCAAAGGCAATTAAATCAATCTTGAGCACATTATTAATTCTTTAATCATCAATTATCACATGGCAAATCAATTACTCAATATTAATTAAATATTCATTTAATTAATTGAATCATTTCCAAGAATATCATTTTGATCAATTATCCTATTTTAATTTATTAAATATCCTTGCATATTTAATTAATTAATAAAATTGCCATTTAATCATGTAAAAGGAATTAATTTATTACAAAAGAGGAATTAATTACAAAGCAAGAGTTGAATTGAAATTAAAATAAAAGAATTGAATTGAAAGAGAAATCAAACTTGAGATATTATTTCTTTTTCTAAATTTAGAACTTGAAATCATAAAAACAATTAAATTGAATTATTGAATTATTCTCTAAAATTGGAACTCAAAGCTTTTCAGAAAAAGAAGTTCAGTTGCATTGAAAAGACTCTTTTCTTGAATAAATAAAAGAATTATCTATTTTTATCACAAATGCATGGAATTAATTTATTATTATTTTCAATGCAATTTGGACTTCTAATTTGAATGCATTTCAATTAAACTATAATTGGAATCTATCTCAAGGTTAACTAAACCTGATTTCTCAATTATTTTCAATTAATCCTAAATTGAGCTTTTTCTTTTGTAATTCTCTATAAATTCAGTCTTCAGCTCTCATTCCAATTTATCCCAGAGATTTTTGAGAACACGTTTGGAGATTATTATCACGCTAATTTCGCTCTGGAGTCATTGAAGATTATTGTGCTTTTTAGATTATTTGCATCCATATTTAGTTTTACTCACCCATGTTTGCTTGAATCCATTATTGCTTGAATTGATTATTTGCCTGAATTATTCATCCATTTTGCATCCATATAGTTAATATCATATAGATTAAAACCTTCATCTTGGTGTAGTCTAGTCACTAGTATTGCTTATAAAAATCTGAGAGCAATCTTATACTCGCATCTTTTAGAAAGCAATTAGTCACTTTGTTATGGTTTATTTATTGATTGATTATTATTTACTAACCATACATATAATGACTTAATTGAAGTGTTGTGCTTGCAGCTACTGACCCTTTTTCACACACACAATAATCAGCTGAGAGTCTTCATAAATGTGTAGCTCAACAACCTTCCATTCAATAGCTAGCTTGATTCCATTTACCAAAGTTTCATATTCTATAATATTGTTTGTGCAAAGAAAGAGAATCTTGTAAGCCTTTGGGATTGAATATCTTTGAGGAGTGATAAAAAGTATTCTAGCACCATAACCATGTTGAGTGAAAAACCCATCAAAGAACATTTTCCAGGATCATTGAGTAAGGTGCATGATGGATTCATCTGGAAATTCTATGTGCAAAGGTTGATTGTCATCAAGCGGAGCATCAACAAGTTGATCTATAATGACTTGTCCTTTGATAGCTTTGTGTTATATATATTCAATATCAAATTTTGTAAGAACCATCACCCATTTAGCCAATCTCCTTGTAAGTATTCCTTTGCTGAGAAGGTATTTGAGTGGATCAATCTTAGCCACCAACTTGATAGAATGTGCTAGCATGTAGTGTCTTAATTTGTGTGATGCAAAGACTAATGATAAACAATATTTTTCTATGATAGTATAGTTCATCTCATAGGACACCAAGGTTCTACTTATATAATATATAGCTCTTTCCTTTTTATTCTCATCCTATTGTGCCAAAAGTGCCCTCAGTGATGTATCAGTAGCTAATATGTAGAGAAACAATGGTTTGCCTTGAATTGGTGGCATCAATATAGGTGGATTAGAAAGATATTCCTTGATTTGCTTAGGTGTTGTTCACAATCTTTATCCCAGTTGTATGTAACTCCTTTCCGTAATGCCTTTGTGAATGGTTGAGCCTTATCTTCTAGCTGAGAAATAAAGCATCTTATTGAGTGGAGGCATCCTTGTAAAGTTCTCATTTGACTGACATTCTTTGGAGGTGACATTTCCATGATAGCCTTAACTTTTTCTAGATCCACTTCAATTCCTTTCACTAAAACAATATATCCTAGGAGCTTACCAGATGTAACCCCAAATGCACATTTCTTAGGATTTAATCTGAGTTTGAATTTTTCCATCCTATCTAATATTGGACCTAGTTCTGATAGGTGTATTAATCTTTTCATAGATTTAACTAGAGTATCATCAACACAATCCTCCATGTTTTTGTGCATCATATAATGAAAAATTGTTGTTACAACTCTTTGATAAGTAGCGCCTGCATTCTTTAAGCCAAAGGGCATTAAATTCTAGCAGAAGGTTCCCCATGCGTAGGTGAATGTTGTTTTCTCTTGATCCTCAGGTGAAATTTTGATCTGATTGTATCCAGAAAAACCATCCATTAAAGAGTACATTTCATAGCCAGCAGTCATGTCCACGATCATGTCTATATTTGGTAGTGGAAAATCATCTTCGGACAAGCTTTGTTTGTATCTTTGAAATCTGTGCAAACATGTATTGATTTGTCAGGTTTGGAAACATGTACAATATTAGATATCCATTCGGCATAATCAATTGCTCTGATGAATCCAGCTTTTAGTAATTTTTCTAGCTTAGCCTTAACAAGTAATGCAACATGAGGATGCATTTTTCAGAGTTTTTTCTTAACAGGTTTAACTCTAGAAGTGATAGAAAGATGATGCATTATGAGGTTAGGATCCAGACCTGACATATCAACATATGTCCATGCAAAATTGATCTTTTTTTTTGTGAAGAAATCAACAAATTATTTTAATTCTTCGTCTGACAAGGATTGAGCTACATGTATGGTGTGTTGAACTTCTTTTGTCCCAATGTTTATTGGATACGTAGGTTCAATTAGCACTAATGATCTCTCTTGAAAGTGATCAGGCAAAATGTCAAGTATCTCACCTTTAGGCACCTCAAAGAGGTTTTCACCGTTAGGTATGTCCTTTATTTTTACTATTTTTGATTTTGACATGGCCACAGTGTGGTTTTCACCATCATAACTCTTATTTTTCTTTTTTTAAAATTTTTGTGACTAAGATACTTGACATTTTCTGCTATCATGTTCTCACTTTGTTGACTGGTGGAAGAGTCCATTTGTTCAACTACATTAAGATAACAGGCTAATGCATAGTCATTGGCAAAGGTAGGTATATTCAAAGGTTGATCTTGGAGAGTACAGTCAATTAGCTCAGGATGTACTAGGGATAAATACTTAATAGGTTCAAGGGAATTCATAGTATTGTCATCACAACCTCGGACCGACAGGTCGAGTTCCAGAAGACTACCTTGCGTAAGCATCTTGAGACCAGGAAGAGTTAGAACACAATTATCAAAGTTTACATTAGTATTTAGGGGACCTAACCCAATAGACTTATGACTAGCCCCATCTTCTACTTTGAACTGGACTACATATTGTGGTTCGACAGTAACAGGTTCAGCAGACAAAGATTCGATATTCATGACGAAGTAGTCATAGTTTGGTGTCGAGTAGGTAATGTCATAAATAGAGCTTATGTCAGAGTGATCAAAGTCAGAAGATGAATCTTATTCAAGTGGCTCAGTGATAGTATGTATAGTATCAATGTCTACATCTTTGATGTTGCAAGTTCCTCTATGATTTGGTTCAATGATCACTTGTAGTTGACATACCTGTTTTCATAACCTTGATGACTCTGTTAGTCTCTACCATCTTTTCCATTCAACTTCATCTGGACTAATGATCGACCCTACTTCTGTAACCTCCAATTCTTCATTTGTAGTCGCATACTTGATTTTATCTATCTCATTAGAGGGAGATATAGTAGGTGAAGAATTTTCTTATGTTCTTTCTTGTTTTAGCTATTGTTCATAGTCTTCTTGTCTTTTTAGTTTGATTTCCTCTATTTCATTTTGTAGTTTCAAGTGCACTATCTATTTTGCTTCATCTATGATATCACTAGGTTCTTCAGGAGTTTTTTTAGTAGATGCATCTAACAGAGGCTCTGGACCCCATTCATACTCATTCAAGTCATTTTCTCAATCATCTACTTGCATTCTACCTATGTATGTGACCAGAATGTTCAGTGGTGCAAACAATTCTTTAATTCCTCCCATTTCTTCTCCCATATCTTCTGGGATTTCTACTCTGTGTAGTGTTACTACTGATACAGTTGGAACTTTATTACAAGCTACTTCTTCTCTCTTGATTGCCAGTTCTTCTTGTTCTTTTTCATACTCTTCCTGAGTTTGCTGAGTATTTATTTCTTGTAATGTTGACGGTAGTATCTTTTTCCTCCACTTATATTGACGATGAGAAGTATGTTTCTGATCTGACGACTCCTCTAAATGGTATCCAAGTCCAGCTTTGTCATTTGTAGACTTACTTTGTAGCTTAATAGGTTCAACAATACCTTCTTGAGGCTTTCCTAGAGGACCAATACCTGAATATTCCATGCGTTGAATCATCTTATAGCCTAGACCATATTGTTCAGGGGAAATTTCATAGTGTTGCAGTTCTTTGTTTTCACTATCTTGTTTGAAAAGCCATTTGAGAACAACCTCCTCTTTTGTTTCATCTGCAAGAGAAGTAGAGGATTGTACAAAAATACCATCATAAATGAGATTTGGAGTTGAAGTTTGTGGCTTCATAGCGACAGATGGTTTTCCAGATTGTCTTGGCGATGGAGGAAGAGACATTAGTGAAAGTATGGGTTCTATCTTGTATCCATCCATGCCAGTATCTGTGATTTTTAATTTTTTTTCTAAATCTTTCATCATAGTTTCTAAACTTTCAGCTACAAAGGCTGCTCTTTTATGAAGAACACAGGTATCAATACACTTCTTTAATGCATTACAGGTGTAACTTGTATCAGCAGAAATACTGACTTCAACCCCATTATAAAGAAATTTCAAGCACTGATGATAGGTAGATGGTACTGCTTGCATTTCGTGAATCCATGGCATGCCCAACAAGATGTTGTATGAAAGAGGAAGATCAAGCACCTGAAAAATAACATCTCTCTCCACAGGTCCTACCCTGATCGGTAATAGTACTAGAACTTTAGAGGTTCTTTCTTCTTCATCATAAGATTCGATTGTTATTTTCTTTGTTGTATCAATGACATGTTTAGAAAATCCCAATTGTGTCAGTAGATTGTAGGTATAGGTATTCAACCCAACGCCTCCATCTATCAAAACATGTCTGACTCAGTGTTTATGGATCATAGCTTCGATGTGAAATGGCTGGTTATGTGGGTGATTCAATGAATTGTCATCTTCTTTAGAGAAGGTGAGGTAATGACGAGAAGTCAGGTGACCCACTATAGATTGAAACTGATCTACATCTAAATCTTTAGAGACATTAGTAGTGAGGAAAATCTTTGTCTAGAATCTCTCTATGAGCAGAAGAGATCTTAAGGAGTTCAAAAATGGAGATTTGAGCGGTAGTTTATTTCAATTGTTCGACAATGCTATAATCTGGAGAGGATGATGAAGCTAGCTTCTTAGATTTAGCTGTGAATGTATCTGATTGTCTGTTTGAAGAATTCGGTAGGTTTAGTGTTGTTTGCTCGGGAGTTGAGGAACTAGCTCCTTTTAGAGTAACCTTCTTTTGAGAGCTGGTTACAACATTTGCAGTTTGCTTTTTATTTTGTTTATCTTTGACTATGATCATGTTGCAATACTCAGATTGGAAAGATTCAATTATGTTGATCACATTGTCATTGTTAGCATAGGTGTAATTGACTTTGGCATCTCCCTTGGATTTTGAGGAATCACCTTGTTCATAAGTAGGCAAGGGATCTTTAAAGGCTTTGTTATCAACATTAGTCGTGTGATTTCCAACAACAATTTGTTCAACATTGATGAGGTCTTGAATCTCATGTTTGAGTTTCATGCAGTTGTTTGTTGTATGACCCTTATTTCGATGAAATTCACAGTACTCATTTTCCCTCCACCATTTGGGTTTAAATTTTGGATCATATGGTCTAGAATTGTCTGACAATGTTATCAGATCATTTGCCAATAAATTCTTAAGAGTTGATTCATACGATTCCTCCAAAATATTGAAATCGTGTTTAGGCTTTGAAAGCCAAGGTTTCTCTTTAAACCACTCTTTTGATTTCTTCAGAGGGTTTTCCGCCACAATTTCAACTACTTTGAGTGCTTGTGTGTCACTACCAGATTAAATATTGTAGGTTTTGATTTTGTTTTAACAATGTCCACCACTCCATCATTAACAATATTTCTGTTGTTATCTTTGCCATATTTCCAATATTCATTCTTCTCTTTAGAACTAGAACCGTGTTGTGTTTCTTTCCAAAGTGATATATCTCCTTTCTTTATAAGCACATCTTCTATTCTGAGGGCACTATCTTCCATTTTGTTGAATGAAGGGTACACTTTCATTTGGATATTGTATTTCAATTAAGGGATCAGGTTATTGACAAAAATGTCCATCTTCTTAGAATCTAGAATAGGCCGTGAATATCTAGAGAACATCTTTCTCCAACGTTGAAAAAAAGTGAGAAAACGTTCTCCTATTTTTTGTTTGGTATTGCAAAGATCGATCATAGTGACTGGATGATGAATGTTATAGGAGTATTGTTGGAGAAACAATTTGATTAATTCCTCAAAAGATTTGATTCCCATAGGTAGGCTTGAAAACCATTCCATATCTTGTCCTCCTAAACTCCTCGGGAAAAGGCACATGAGATATGTTTGTTCGTGCATGAAATCCATACATAAAGCACAAAATTCTCTAACATGGTCTTGAGGATCTCCATTACCATCATATTAGTCAAACTTAGGAATCTCCACTCTTGAAGGAAATGAAGGCATGTTGTGAGATTTTGCCAAGATCAAGAGGCAATGGAAAGCACAAATAAGAGAGAACAAAATAGATGATAGAAATAAACTGTATTCTATCAAGATGAAAAATATGATCAATTGGATCATTAAGCATTCGTTACATACAATGAATATGAGCCTGCTTATATAGGCAAGGCTATATGGATATGTGAGCACACAAACATAAAATGTGGCTCAATAAGAAACAAGGGTAGGTAGGAAATAGGTGTGGGTAGGTAGGAGAAACAATATAATATTCCACATGAGGTGGATCACCCACTGAATGTGGAGTGTAACAACAAGATCACACCATAAAAGGTGGAAATTCTCCTACACACACTATCCCAATGTGGCACAAACACCCAAGTGTCTCATACCCAAACTATTATGAAATGCATTTCCTAAGTAAACTTAAGTATAGTGTAATAATATCCATGATGAATAATTATTTACACCTGTTGGGTCTCAAATCAACAGATTGGATAGGTTCTAAGGAAATGCCAACTTCTATGATCAAACCCTCCAATTGACTTGGCCAACATGTAGAGTGAACCTGTTTGGTTTCTAACTCTCTCACTTTAGGCTCTGCAGGACCTAGGCGGGTATACCTATTCCCTGAATGTCCCCGATAACCAGTGCTTTTTATAGCAGATGTATTATCCTAATCTGATATCTCCTGATCTTTGAAATGGCATGAGTTCCTTGGATGGAGATATAGCAGATGAGTTCAAGATTGTTGTTGTAGAAGCTATTCGATCTATGTTTCCTAACTACTTCTGTTTGCTTTTTGAAATAACAAATGGTGAAATATAATGATGAGTGTAATCTGTTTTGACCAGTGCCTTCTTTGTTGTTTGGGCTACAGAGTCATTGCACTTTCTTCAGGACTTATTATGCGAGCCTGTGAGACAGTTTTTTAATCCACCCTTTTGTAGACCTGTCGGTTATTATTTCTTTTGAGATCAATCTGAATGCTTATATCATGTGTTGATTGAATGAATTTTAACCCTACCTTTAAGGGACCAATCAATGAAGTACTGCAAGGAACAATTACAATTCGCAAGCAAAACTTTTGTTTCAACGTTATAACATGAAGCACAGATTTGATTTCAAGAATATGAATAACCTTATCACCTTAGATAATATCACAGACGATTGCCAAAACAAAGTGAGATAATCCACAACACATACGCAAAGAAAAGCAATAGTTCATAGCATGTATTCCATTGAAATTTGTAAAACTTACAGGCTGTCATACATCGCCATCTTCCTCTTATCTAATATATCTTTTTTTTTTACATTACAAAAATCATTCTCATATATATATGAGGATGAAGGCTTTTCACGAAGAGACACGACTTTTCAAAATACTAGTCGTTAACTTGAGTGTTTCTAAACTTAAGCAAAAAGAGATTTAGAAGTCCTAGATGATGAATATAGTCGTCGTCTCTGAAGGTTTTGATTCGAGGAGTTTGTTTTTTCAATTCATCTCCCAGCGACAAATATTTGAATATTATCTGGTTGACAGTAGGGGCCATATCTTTACTTCGATCTATCTCTGATAAGGCCCAATCCTTGACGCTGGTAAGCTCTTTTTGCAAATCCTCCAAAGATATCACTTCTCCTTCTTTGTAGACGGAGGGCATTCCAATAGGTTTCTCATCATCTAATTCTTTTAAGTCTCTTCTCAGCGTATCTTCAAGTTTGACATGATTTTCTATATACGCATTCCCCTCAGCCTTTTCCTCTGGTGTCATGGTATCGACATTGTTTAGTACTTCCTGCAATCGTGCTCTTAACCTTTCATGCTCTGTTAGCACTTTTATCATTCCGTTGTATACTATCCAATATGGTTCGACCTGTAAGAGCATGGTGTTAAACCGATGTCCTATGATGTCATTGACCAATTTGTCCATCTTTTGTTGGATATTGTCTGCGCGTTTATTGGCCTTTTCTGCTTGATACTTCCAGTACAGAACATCGGAGACATCGTCCAAGCTGCGTCCCGCGGGGTATGAGATATATTCGCTGATAGGAGTCCCCGTCTCTAGTTGCAATACTTTTGCCTGCAGCTTCTGATTTTCCTCCTTAGATTTTTCATACAGTCCTTTATATGTGACGTTCTCTCTGATCAAAAACTCTGTCTGGTCCAGGTTCAATCTTGCAACATCCAAGTTGAGCTTTGCAGTGACCCTAGGATCAGTTTTCCCAACCTGATGAACCATGAGGTGTCCAAAAGTTTCTTCAATGTCTACAATGATAGGCCTCTTCCCCTTTGGATATAGTGCCCACTGTAGGAGAGCTTTCTTGTCTGGATCATATCCAGAGCCTAGGAACAATTTATCTACCTCCTGGGGCAACACTTATTGATTCAAATCTTGTCTCTTCAGGAAGCCATCAAATAAGAGTGCTGAGTTAATATCCCAACCGGAGAAGATGATTACACCGACCTCTTTTAATAGTCTCCTCCCTTTCTCAGGAGTCATGTCTTTCATGAGGACATCAATTTCATCCTGTAATCTCTTCATCTGTTCCTCCTCTGGTCTTCCAGCCATGCTTTGTTTTACATGAGCTCCTTTGTATTGGTACAAAAATGAGAGGAACTCCCTAGAAGAGGCAAATCCGTCATCAGCAACAAAGTCTTCATGCTCAGTCATTCTGATATCAACAACATCCTTGATGTCAATCTCGCCAGTGTCCATATTCATATCTGCTTCAAAACCAGGGGGATAATCTTCCCTAGGAGAATCAGGTGGGATACTACTAGCAGTCGACTTTGGTGACATGTGAGCTAGGGGCTGACTGTCCTTCTCAGTATTAATAAAATGAAGGAATTGCGAAGGCACTCTGTGCATAATTTCTGCTTCATGTTGAAGCAGCCTTTTAGCTACTTCCAGAGGATCTTGGAGATTTTCAATTAGGTCTCCATCTATCATTCCCCTTGCCCTTTTCCATTTGTAGGCCTCCCAAACTAACTCACTCTTTCCTTTTAAAGCTTTGGCCTCCTCTCGTTCAAGGTTCTTGATTAGGTCATCTGGCATTTTGGCCACATGTATTCCAGCTTTGAGTTTCTGTGAGGCTCTGGCGGCTCTTATATATCCTTCAGGATCAAAATTCTCCCTAGGCTCACCCAGAGTCATACCATAATAGTCTAATTTATTCTGAAGTAAATGATAACTTTTTGAACTTTTGACAATGAAATCAGAAAAAACTAATAAACCTGGAACAATAGATTGTTTACCGAAATCAGTTAAGTGTTTAGCACTGGCAATAGACAATTGCCTTATAATCTCCAAGCTAGCCACTCTGTTTGGTACCGTAATTGGAAGCATATGGGGTTGCCCTTCATATCCAAACACCCTTATTTCTGTGTGATTATCATGGCAATACCAATCACCCCAATTATGTTCAATCTGTGACTCTGGAGAGAAGTCCTTTGGTCTGAGAAATCTCTTGATTTCAGGAGACAAAGTGTAATCCCTGTGTTGCCCAAAAGCTGCACTGAGAGGTTTCACAAAGTATTCTTGAAAATGCCAATATTGGTTATTCATGAACCTCTGGTCCCATGCTGATACCCATAACTGAACCGGCTTCTTCAGACCATTCTTATCATAAGATCTAATGCTGAACTCATCTGGCCAGAAGTTAATTTCTTGTCCACAATAAAGAAGGATATGCATTAACATGGAGTATAATGAAAAATGAACATTCACAAGTTCTCCTTTCAATTTCTCCAGCCCATGATTCAAGGCATCTGCAACATAAGTGGCAAAATCAAATGACCTAGGGTCTTTTGATTGCAAGTCGGCACACAGAACCATAACCCCAATATCCATGAGTGGATGAGCCTCTAGGCCTAGTACTTGGGCTGCAGCATAATATGTATACTTGAAATAGGGATGAAAGTGGTTGACATCAAACGGCACCTTGTCATCTTTGCCGAACTGAACAAATGACCCACCCACTTTTGGCCTGTAAATAGGTAGTCTCCAAGTTCTGTAGATATTTTCCAAACTAAAGAATTCTTGTGAAAGTTTCTTCATATCGATACTCTCCTCTACTTCCCAGTCCAAATCAAAAACCATATCAATAGTCTGTTTGTTAATTACTACTAATGTATTCCCTCTGTAATCACATATGGTTTTGGTTCTTGGGTTGTAGCAATCTACCAGAGCTTTCATTAATTCTACATCTACAAACACATTTGGGACTACTAATTTGCCTAAGTTCTTCTTCCATAGATTGCTTATGGGTTCAGGTGCATCCCTTCTTTTGTAACCAAACAAAAATAATTCATGCCCTCTTATCTCAGTCCAAATGTCTCCTAGATTTTCAAATCTGTCCTCTAATCCTTCTTCTTCACTTTTAATCTTCTTGGACCTCACACTAGACGATTGACACTAGTCTAACAAATCCTGAGTCAGAGCTCTCCCTTCTTTCTTCTGTCTCTTGGGCTTCTCTTCAGGGTTCAGCTCTTTTCCTTTCCTACTCTTTTTAGAAGAAGAAGACGAAGGTTCCATAATCACAGTAAATAAGAGAGACAACACTTACTTGGTGGAATGCTCAATTCTTCTGGTTATCGTTCGCAAGTCTCCGCAAGCTCTTTGCAATTTTCAATCTTTTAGCATCGATCTGGTTCTTACGAAAATTCACTCAGTTCAACTGTAATCGTATGGGCAACTTGTGTACAGTTAATGTTCTGCATCTATAACGGCTACTCAAGTGTTTAAACTTAATTGCAGATGTGACACTCTTCAACTGGGCCTTTAACTCTTTTGCGGGAAGTACAGTTCGCTCAAAATGCTCATATCTCAAGTTATCGATGAAACCCTTGTCTTCGGCCGAGTGTTTAAATCTTCCATCGAAAGCTCATTTTCTTCGATACTATTGTTTTGGTGCAAAGCTTATGTCGAGAAGCCGCTTTTAAGACTCATCGAAATCACTCTTTCATCGATAGTCCCCTTTTTTGATAAGTCACATGTAATTTCCATCGAAATCATTCTTTTCGGTGAGTTTCTTTCTTCGGTGAAGGCCTATGTATGTTCATCGATATCCCTTTTTCATCGATATCTCTTTATCGATGAAACGATTTTGCCTTTGCTCGACGTCATGTTCATCGATGAAAACTTGTATTTCGATGAATGCCTCTTGAGTTTCTTCGGTAATGATATTCCTTCGAAATCACCTTTTTGCCTTTTGTTTTCAGTTTTTCGATGAAACTTAGAGTATCGATGAGTGGTTTTCTACGTTCATCGAAGGTAACCTTTTGCCGAAATACCTTTGCTTAGTGCTTGTGTCGATGAAAACACTTCTTTCGATGAAACTTCCTCTGCAATGCTCGATACAATTTGCTGGTCGAAATATCCATTAGTCTTCATGCTTATGGAAACATACATTTTTTTTATATATTTTTATTTTTAAATATAGTGCTCAACAACACCAACACATGTAAAGGTTTTTGTCAAGTGGGAATGGGCATATCGTGTCCAAAGAATATTGCTTTGATGATTTATCCTTGTTTTTCATTTATGTGGTTTCAGTTTGTAACGCTTGTAATTGTTTGTTTACTAGCACTAAGGGTGTCTCTTCCTCTTTAGCGATAAGGGTTTCAATGTTATAATTAGTAGGAAGTTTAGCGCCTTGTTTTTCTAGCTCTAGAAAATAGTCTTCCTTTTCTCTAGCCATGATAATATTCATCATTTTTCAGAAATCTTTATCCTTTTGACAGTTATTTATAACAACTTATGTAGGTTCAGAGGCTTCAAACTCGTTAGATGAGAAATCACTGTCATTAACATGGGTGCTAATATTGTCATAAGTATCATGTTTAGCAGCTTCTCTTTCTTGCCTCTCTCCAGACATGGTGGGAGATAAGGGTTGATCAAAAATTGGTATATTTTACGATGAAGGTTTATTAGAGACAGGGTCCTCTACAAAGAATGGATTATCTTGTAATGAAAAGGATGATCCTTTACCTTTGGCAACTTTCTTATGATAAAATCTGGTTTGAGCAGGCATTTATAACTGATGTGACCGAGAACTAGATGTGATGCAGAAGTCAAGATCAAATTGAAGTTAGTTGTTCATTTGACGTAGCGATTTGAGAGAAGTAACTAAGACTCAGTCTAGTTTCAGGAACGATCTATCCTGTATAAGACGTGATCTAAGTAACTTAGTTTGATTTGAGAGAAGTGACTAAGACTCAGTCTAGTTTCAAGAATGATCTATCTTGTATAAGACGTGATCTAAGTAACTTAGTTTGATTTGAGAGAAGTGACTAAGACAGTCTAGTTTTAGGAATGATCTATCCTGTATAAGACGTGATCTAAGTAACTTAAGTTTGATAAGTAGTTGATTGAACTAGTTGAAAGATGATCGACAAAATCGTGCAACACAATGACAAGGGTACACTATCAAGATTGTTTATGCTCAAAATCATGATGACCAGATATACGCTCACTGTAGACTGATTAGGCAAGTATGACAATTTTGGAAAAAGTGTGTAGACAGACAAGTTTCTAGTTTGACAAAATCAGGAAATTGTATGATAGAGTTTTCAGAACCAGACGACAATCTAATAGTTCCCAAATGACACAAGGTAGTTTCTTGTATGATTTGCTAGCTAAATTCGCATGACACTTTAGTGCTCTATAGATGACAATCTAATGAGTATGATGATTATTCATACGACAATAAACTAAAGGCGAGAGAACAATTCTCTAGTAATAGAATGACAATTCTGATAGGACCAGACAATAAACTGATAGGACCAATTAAAACTCATAAGACAAAACGTATAGAGCCAGACGATAATTCATTAGACTTGTATGAAAATGGACTGGATAGAGATGAGATTCTAACACAGACAAAGTTTTGATGACTGACAAAGACTAGATTTTGACTAGGACAGAGTTTTGATCATTGAGTTGTTGATTGTTTTCTCCAGTTTTAGTATTTTAGTTTCAGTTTCAGGGATGAAACATAGTAAACATGCAATATGTATAATGACTTCAAGCACAACACGCTAACCCTACAGAATTTCGCTTAGAGAAGAAAACCTTTACTTGCAGACTTAGGTACACACCCAATAGCTAATCAGAATAGGACCGCTAAGTCTCACACAATGGATTCTCAATATCGTATTAGTTGACTCCAAATGCTAATGGGGGCACAAAATGGCAAGTATCTTGGGAGAGTTACTATCTCTCTTGCACAAAGATTATCCCCCTTTCGGAGGTGAATCGAGTAGCCTCTATCTTATAGTTCTTAGTCAGGATTTCCGTTCGAAATTACCCCTTGAAGTCACACAAGCATGATTGAGGCCTATAGCTCGACAAGGTACCAAAATGAGTTGTAGTCACTTAAACGTGATTGAGACCGCGAGGCCCTACAAAATTCTTAATATGAGAGATCTCAAAGAGAAAACTCAAATAATCTTGTCCTCAGAGATTTTAATCACCAGAGGCCTATTTATTATAGTGAGTTGGAATACTCAAGTCCATATGTACTCACTTGGGTCATTCTCACAGGGTGATTACTTTCTCCCACTGTGACAGGCCCACTAAAGGTACACAAATCTCAAACTTAGAAAAAGCTTCGAGGGTTTAGATTTCTTATTGTCTGTGCAGACAAGAGAATACTCTCCTACCTCTTAGATTTTTCTTAAAACACAAAAGACATATTTGTTCATTAACCAGATAGAAATTTAAGTGCCTAAAAAAATGAATTTAAAGAATACATGAAGTTCACTTGAATCTCCTCAGGCAGCCTGCAAAAACAACGAATCAGTAGTCATATTGTTTCTATGTAACATGCATGTTCTTTGACAAACATTTAGCAAAAACTGGTTAGGCTATCAAAATTTCTCAGGTAGACCGACAACAAGCTAGGGTCAACATTAGTACCATAAAAATTCAATAAGAAAAACCCTAAAAATGTAGTATGTTTTAATACCAAAAACTAGAATATCGTACGAGTATTCTCACCCAACCCTACAATAATTCGCGACAGACCGTATGATATCTGCAGTTTGTCATTTGGGCCTCTGTGAAAACTCGTACAAGTTTTTACAGTAACTCTACAAAAAAAATCTAAAAAATAGAAATAAGTTAATCTGCGAGGCTGAAAGATGTAGTCTTCTTCCCCACGGTGGGCGCCAAAAATGTCTGTGTGAAAAGTGGATAAGTATCTGTAAGCTATAAGACACAACACTTCAATCAAGTCATTGCATGCATGGTTAGATAAATATAATCATGAATATGAAAACCATAACAAATTGACCTATTGCCTTCTAAAAGATGCGAGTATAGACTTGCTCTCAGTTTTGTCTAAGCAATACTAGTGACTAGACTACACCAAGGCAAAAGATTTGATCTATATGAGCACAAGAATAAGCTAAATGGATGCAAGATTAAGCTAGATGAATGAATATTAAGCTAGATGAATGAAGATTAAGCTAAATGAATGAAGACTAAGCTAAATGAATACAAGTAATAACGATTAAACTAAATATGCAAATAGCTAAACTAAGATGCAATAATCTCAAAGCACAATATCTTCAATGACTCGAGAGCAAAAACTGGATAATAACAATAAATCTCCAGGGTGTCTTGAATGAGAGATGAAGGCTAAATTTATAGAGACTCAAAAGAGAGACCAATGGTTAAGATCAATTAACAATGAGCGGTTGAGATTCCTTAAGAAAAAGAACAATCTAGGTTAATTGAAATAATTGAGAGATCAGATTAAGTTAATCTTGAGATAGATTCCAATTATAGCTTTATTGAATGCATTCATATTATAAGTCTAAGTCAACATTGGAGATAAAATTTAGTTGATTCCATGCACATGAGATAAACATAGTCGATTCCATGCACTTTTCTTTAAGTTGCTCAAGATTTTCATTTAGAAAAAGCCTTTTCAATATAACTAAACTTCTTTCCTCAAGAAAAGCTTTAAGTTTTATTTTTAGAGAAAATGATTAATTCAATTTAATTGCTTTTCTGATTTCTCAAACTATCTCAATTTTAGAAAAAGAAACATCTCAAATTTGATTTCTTCTCTCAATTTAATTCTTTTCTTTTGTTTTCAATTTAACTCTCTCTTTTGCAAACTAATTCCTCTTTTTGTGATAAATCTCTTTTTTGTAAATTAATTCTCTTTTTTTGTGATTAAATGGCAAATTTATTTATTAATTAAATATGCTAGGATATTTAATTAAATAAATAGGATAATTGATCAAAATGATTTACTTGGAATGATTAATTAATTAAATAAATTTTAATTAATATAGAGTGATTTACTTGCTATATAACATTAATGATTAAAGAATTAATAAATTAGGTGCTCAAGGTTGATTTAATTGCCTTTGGTTAGGACCTTGGTGATGTTGTCGAGATTACGGGCCCATGGTTTAGGTGACCATTTTTAGGGTATTACAACTTATAGCATAAAATGACTTTGATAAAAGAAAGACAATAAGATTAAAACGGGACAGTGTTACAAATACGCTTAGCCCGCACTATAAATCGCGAGCTTTAACCCAATACACTGCTGTACTTAATGCTTCTGGCAACCAATTGTCAACACAAACCAACTAGACTCTTAAACATAGCCAAAGATAACATCCATTGAATACAATTAAAAACTCATAACTTTCCTGTCACATAAGAGATAGGAAGTTACCTTAAGCAATTTTGAAATACATAATATTACCAATTAAGAAAATGCCACATATACAGAATTATATGGAACACATATTATTAGCAATTATGTTACTACATTATTACATCAGTATAAGCTAAAACAATGACTGTCTCGTAGCATGGCTAGAAAAGATAAGATCCAAAATACCATTCATAACTCATGAGAATAACATCTATACTCAGCTGAAAGCAAAATATAATATTTAGATTAACAAAGTAATTCTGGGCATGTTTGCCCTCTAAGTTTTCCTCTACATTGCCAGACCCATCAAATGTGGGTGGCAGTTTGTAGACTTGCCCATCGAAATGGGCGTGCAGGAAGAATCCGTTAATTGCTGGACTGAACTACACGACAGAGGGGTAGCGTTTTTAAATCACCTTATATCGTGGTGTTTTTATTTCATTTATCTCTATTCGCAGCTGAGTGAACTAAAATTTGGGTCAATGTTATATTTTTGTTGCATACCACATATCGTGGTATTTTTACTTTTTTTTTTTTTTGGTTCATTGTTGGGCGAACTAGCAAAAGGAAAGGGGTTGCGATGGGTTAATACTCCACATCATGGAGGTTGCAATGGCAAGCACCCACAATATGTACATCATGGTACAACACCCATGATGCCACATTGTGGTGCTGTGGAGGGGGTGCTGCAACAACAACACAAACAACATACATATGCCCCCCTCGCCCCCCCATTAAACAAAATAAAAAAAATACATAAAACAAGGAAGAGACGGGGCATCCGTAAAGGAGTAAAATTTGAATTTCATGAACAAAAAAGCCTCATCCCATGAAGGGATTTAACAATTAAATTCTCAAACATATGCACTAAAGTTTAAACACCAAATTTACTGGAAGCTCAATTTCCATAATGAAGGGTTTCAGACTGTAAGGAAAAGAAAACAAACATTCAATCTTCCAGTATAAATAAAAGAAGAACTAACTGATGTTTCACTATCCAAGCAAACACAATAAATAAACTTTATTGCTCCAATATCAACATTCATAAACAACTTAATATGCAATGGAATTCACACATATTCCTCAACCCATGAACACAATTACAGACACAAGGTAATATTGAAGAAAAATCTTCAACAAGACTAAGGTTTTCAAACCCAATCTGGGGAATTTGAATGAGGAGTTGCTCTGCTGAAGAAGAACCTCTCCCAATCCTCCATCAACAACCAAAAATCTTGCCAAGCTCCTTCGGAAATCACAAATTATAAAAGCCCCAAAATTTTGCAGATAACTCCCCAAAAAAGAGAGTAAAATGATGAATGATCAAGAAGAAGAAATGAAATCATGACAAATTCTTAAAAAACCCTAACCTCCCAGCAAACCAATCAAATTGCTCCCTTTAAATTATGTCTTCTTTAAAACTATATAACATATCTATATTTTATTTTCCCCCCACTAACTTTTGGATGGAGAATTTAAAATTCCAAAAATAATGTCAATATAAATTGGAGAATTATGCTATTATTTAATCCCCTTAGCATTATTCCACACTATAAAAACGATTATAATAATTAAATAGACTCAATTAAATAAATCAAGACGGATAAAAATATATTAAATAAAAATTGAATAAACATTAAATAAATAATTAGATAAACGATAAACAATAAACAACATTATCAATTAAATCAAACTATAAATAATAATTATTAAATAAAATCTCAATCAACTTTAAATAATTGTCATCAACTAAATCTCAAGCGACATAAAGTAATAATTATTGATTTAAATTTAAAAGTGAAAATAGTTAAATAATTAAAATCGTCAAATATTAATAAATTACAATAAGGCTCAAATCATTAAACATTAATAATTGAAATAACACTAAAATCATAAATTAAGATTAAATAATTACTTAATCAAGAATAGATCATTAATCACAAATTAAATAGATTAAATAACCACTCTATTAATCAATAAATCAAATTAAATAAATGAAACAAATTAAATACATAAACTCACCATGCCTCATACTCACATTCAGGACAACATGACGACATGGCATACCATGTTGGCATTTTGAGTTTGTTGGCATTTTGCATAGAGATTGCATTAATGATATGTTGTCATTGATGTCAATTGAACCGGTAATGGCATTCATGTTATTGCTGATATTGTTGTTTTTGATATAGGCTAGTAACCGGTAAAAAGAGCTTTGTGGAAGATGTTGTAAATCGGTATGTAAAATTTGTGAGTTGAACCAGTGAACCGGTGTAAAGGGTTAAACCTTTCTAAGCAATGTAACCGGTAAACCCTATCAGTTGTTAAACCCTAACCGAACAAGTTTATTGGTTTACTATCTGATAAGCGGTAATGATGGAGACACATGTGATCATTGTATGAGGATAAGTTCAAGTTGTTTTGGCACGTTTGTTTATTGTCTAGGGAAGGAGCAAAGTGGATTGCATCTAATGCACAACGCGTGATGAGTTACAAAGTCCGATGAAGCGGTGATCATGGAGTGGTTGGAATTCTCTTGAAGAATGTGAAGAGATTGTCATGATTTCTAACGGTCAAGATTGTACCAACTTGTTTGTAATCTCAATGACAAGAATTAGGTTTTTGTTGTGTTACCGACCTAATTGATTTGTATTTAAGGTCGATGAAGTTGTTTGTAAAGGTTATTGGCAAGATTGATAGAAACTTGTTGAGTGTGTAGTTGTCTAACCAATGAATGGATCTGCACTTTGAGTGAAGGCAGATTGAAGCTTAGAAGGATCTAATCAAGCAAATGTAGTACTACTCAGACAGATCAAGAAAACCTGTTGTTTTCTAACAATTACAACAGAAGTGAAATCCCTTAACAGGGGAAGCTCTAACAAGCTTGGTTACTCATTAAATCCTCTAACAAGGTGGTCCATTAGCTTGGATTCTTAAATCCTCCAGCGTGGTTACTCCTAACAGGGTATTGTGCTTTTTATCAAGGCATATTTATAAATCCCTTAACAGGGTGATTCCTAACCAGAATTAGTTCTTAACATGACTTATTGTAAAGTTTTAACAGGCTTGGCTCCTAATAGGGCAAACTTCAGAAGAGTTTAGATAGCTATCCTTGTGAGTCTCATCTCACCGTGGTTTTTACCTATTTGGGTTTTCCACGTATAAACATTTGTGTCAAGTGGTGAATGCTTTTGTGGTTATGATCTTATTTGTTGATTTGGTTAACTTCTGATAAGGCATGATAAGTAGAAGCATTGAGAGATGAATATGTTGAGTTATGATTAAGCATTGTTGATGTTTACAAGATTGAAGTTGTTTGCTGTTAAGTTGTCATAACAGTTAAACCGGTTAGTGTCAAGTATTCTTATGAATATTGATCTTGACTGAGGTATGTTTACTTTGTGTGATTGAATTTGAGGTTGAGAAATTTGTATCAGTTTTTCAATATACTGATTCACCCCCCTCTGATTATTCTACTGGATACTTACTCTTTCATCATACCATCATACCACACCAAGACGGATCACAACACTGGATGACCAACCTAGACCTAGAGTGTGGGTAGGGAACCAATGACACCTTTGACCACATATTCACCATTGGGAAGAGGCATGCTCACACCTATCAAGCCAGGGGAGCTTACACCTAGTTTCCCGAGAGGAATGAATTCCTTAGTACCTGCAAACCTATAACCACCACAAAAATACATGTGCACACACACACACACACACACACACACACACACACACACACACACACACACACACACACACACACACACACACACACTCATCACAGATAAGTGGAGGAATTTTGCAATGACACATACCACTCACAAGAGTGACACGACGTTGATTCCCCCACATAGACAGTCACACATTATCCAAACAGTAACACATAATACATGCAACATCGCATCATAAGTAAATCGAGCTAGGGTTAGCATGTCCATTCCATAATAAAGCAAGATCAATAAAATCTATTAAAGCACATGATAATCAAAATGCTAACACTATCCATCTTTGTATTGACCACGACATATATACATATAGAAATCGATCATCATCATGTTAAACATCTAAATCACATAAGGTCATAACTAAACATGAACATAATCACTAATATCAAGAATCATGAAATCATGTAATGTCTGTCAATGATCAACAATGAGGTACATATGAAAAGCCAAAAATAACATCCATGCATCATGTATATCTAATCTTGTCTATCATATCCATTGCTCAAAAATAAAGATCCAATCAAGTCTACCAAAGTGGAACGAGAATCTACTCAAAGGTGAACACTACACCATCCTCCATACAACCATCAGATAACGTTAATCTGCATAATGCCTAGCGTCATGCTAAGCAACTAAAATACCTAGCATCCTAACCATAATCTTGAACATCCTCTCATGGCCTTGGTGAACCTATCACAGGTATCACATCAATTGGGCCGAGGAGAAGCATTACAGGATAATAAAATGATGCAACCACTGAAAGAGGAATGTAAGTTGGAAAATGCTATTGAAGATATATTGCATGAAGAATAAATCAACAATAAGGAAAATGAAGAAGCAAATGAACCATTAGTAGGCCCTTTCATTTAATAATACCGTGATAATACAATTGATAAAAATGAGGTATGTGTATTTGTCAAATTATTTTAAATCCCTTATGTGATGAATTGGTAGAGGAGAGTCAGACTCCCTATTGCCATAGTGTATGTGAAAAAGATTTTCATTTATTTTCAAATCTTTTATATGATGGGGAAGAAATATTTCCAAGTAATACATTTGATACTAAGATAGAATCATGTGCACCAAATGAACACTCTATAGCATAATTATTGCATCAATAATTGGGAAATGTTTTAAAAACAATAAATGGCATGACTGATTGGGATAGTACCAAGATGAGTGATCATGATGTTTTTGAAGATGTAATGTTTCTACATGACCAAAATAAAGTATTTGATAGAGGGTAAAATAGATTTTCATTTTTGGGGGCTTACGGCCACCAAATCAGATTGTGACTTGATGTTTAACAAGGAGATGAATAAGGCATATGCTCTGCTGTACTAGATATCTGAATTCTTGCTATGCCCTTAAGGGGCATGCATCCCCAAACAGAGCCACTGTTGAGGCTTGAAATTTACAAATAATTTCAAGCACCCTACTACTGAAAATGGTGGTCACTTTATGGAAATGGAACATAATGGATGATGAATGATTTCATCACCTAGAGTAAAGGAGGATAAGATAAGGATATGAATAAATTAATTCCAATGGACCCCCATGAAAGGTTGTTAAGCTACCTTGTATTTCACATATACATACATTCCCTTCAAGTCATAAAGAGTCTATGTATCCTAAGCATATTTAACTTGCTATCCCACTTCATGCATGAAATAATAAGTCCATATAATCCTTCATCATCCCGTCCTCATAACCCTAGGCATGCCATATATATTTGTTCCAAAGAGTGCTATCATGAGCCATTTTTCTTATGAGGATGATAACATCTCATAATAACTTTCCATCTCAAATTTTAGCATTTCATACCCTAATATGTTGTTTCTAAATGTTCCTAAATAGACTTAATACATATAGACCTACTAACATGTTGACCCAACCTGTCAACTAGCTAACATGGACTCTTGACCTGCTGATTTTGCTTGCCAGCTATTGCAGATTGGTGTTTTCAATCCACAAAAAAAATGAAGTTGAAAAAGAATGAAATTGTGTTAAAATTGAAAATGTAAGAAATACCCATTTTATAAATTTATGTTTACAATATCCAATAAAAATATCATGTCCTTATGATGTGTTTTGGGCTGTTAACCATAGAAAAGATCATAAGAAGGCTGAAAACAATCCATAAAACCCGTCATTTCGATTTGATACAAAAATGATGTCGACTTATCATGAAAACGAAAGAAAAATGAAATTATAATGAAGACCCATTTGAGATATGGATATTTCCTACCACCTAAACAATTTTCAGCATATGAAATGAAGTTTAAGGTTGTCAAAAAAAAGGAAACCTGAAAGATATCTTAAAGCAAGGTTATTGACTAACTAGTTGATATATGAATTTCAAAGGGTTTGGTTAACTTTAACAAAAAATGGTGACTCTTCGCCCAAAAAGGGGTATGGTGACTATTCAACCACATATATAAGTGATGAAAAATGTGGAGAATAAGGGAGATAAAATAATAAAACTTAAAATAGAAGACTATCCACAAAAGGGTAGAAATTGTAACATATTATTTTCAAAAAAGGGGCTTAAATTTAAAAACCTTCCAAACATTGTGCAAGAAATACAATTTAATGTTCTCTAATTTAGTTTCACTTGTTATATTTGCTAAATTGGCCAAGGTTGTTTGAGAACTCCTATATGTCATGTTTTTCCTATTATATTGATTTGAATATCAAGGGTATTTCAAATTGATCAAAGATCTTTTAGTATCTTTGTATGATTTGTTGTCTTGATTCTCTCAAGGAGAGATTAAAATTTCTTGTTAACAAGTAATAGTAATAAAGACAAAATAATTGAATGTATAAGGATTCAAGCAACTGACAGATTCATGCAAGGCATGGATGTAAAAATTGTCTAATAAAATGGTGCAAAAGCAATGAAGGAATAGGAGATTGACTCTATTGCCCAATGGATGAAAGGAACTAATCAAATCTCATTTCAATACCAATCAAAACAAATCTTGTGTGATTTGTGGAAGAGGTTCTATTTCTTTTGATGGTAAGCATAATAGTGATGATGTCTTGTATGTTGAAGGTTTAAAGAATAATCTTTTGAGTGTGGGACAGATGGTTGACAAAGGTTATGATTTACAATTCAAGAATGCTAAATGATCCTAAATGCCTCTGGTATAGAAATTGCATCTAGGACTAATACTGAAGGTAATATTTTTCATTTGAATGCTGGTGAGAAAAGTTGTTTGATTTCTCAGATTGATGAAAGTTGGTTGTGGCATAGGAGAATGTGTCATGTTAACTTTGATTCAATGATTAAGATCAATTATATTCAAGATGTTAGAGATCTTCCTAAAATTATTAAGCCTGCTAATCTGATATGTAAAGAATGTCAATTGGGTAAGCAAACAAGAATTTGTTTCAAGAGCAAACAAAATACATCTGATGAATTTCTAGATCTTGTGCATACTGACCTATGTGGACCTACAAATGTTAGAAGTGTGTAGGGAGATAGATATTTTATGTTCCTAATTTATGATTATTCTAGGATGATGTGGGTTGTCTTTTTGAAGGAGAAATATGGAGCATTAGACAAGTTCAAGATATTCAAAGAAAAGGTTGAGACTGAGTCAAGATTGAAGGTGAAATGTCTGAGATCTGACATAGGTGGAGAATTTTGTTCTAGTGAGTTTGATTCATTCTGTGAGAATAATGATATTAGAAGACAATTATCTACTCCTAGATTCCCTCAGTGGAATGGAGTTGTTGAAAGGAAGAACAAGACTATTTTGGATGTTGTAAGGACTATGTTGATTGAAGGAAATGTCCAAAAGATCTATTAAAGAGAAGATATTACCACTATTGTTTACGCATTCAACCGATTTCATATCAAAGGTGATACCGGTAAGACTCCTTATGAGTTATGGTTTGGTCATGCTTCTACTGTGAGACATTTTAGAGTATTTGGTAGCAAATGTTATATCAAGAGAGATGATGACATAGGAAAGTTTGATGCAAGAAGTGATGAAGGAATTTTCTTGAGTTATTCTACAAAGAGAAAAGCCTACAAGTGCTACAATAATAGACTGAGAAAGATAGTAGAAAGTGCAAATGTGAAGGTGGATGAGAACCTTGGGAAATAGATCAAAGCTTGTGGATATGATGATGGTCATAACATTATTTTAAATCCTATTCAAACTAAAGAGTCAAAGCAGAATGATCCAATAGAAACTGTTAATCAGAATGTTGCTGCCGCCAGTGGAGAGGTACAAGAACCTAAAAATCAGAATAGTCAAAAGACTTTGAGGTATGTAAGACTGAATCATTTAAAAAATTAAATTATTGGAGATAAAAATAAAGGTGTGATGACTAGAAAGAAGGCTAGCTGCTAAAGAGGTATGTTTGATTTCTAAAATTGAACCTAAAGATGTTATTGAAGCTTGCAAAGATGAAAATTGGATGAGAGCTATGGAAGAATAATTAGATCAGATAGTGAAGAATAACACATGGGATCTTGTGCCTAGACCTAAAGATAAAAATGTAATTGGTACTAAATAGGTATTCAGGAATAAATTGAATGAAGTCGGTGAAGTTGTCAGAAATAAAGAAAGACTAGTATGCAAAGGATATTCACAGAAAGAAGGAATTGATTATGAGGAGACTTTTTCTCCGGTGGCCAAACTTGAAGCTGTTAGACTATTTCTTGCATATGCTACCTATAAATATTTCAAGGTATATCAGATGGATGTCAAATCTGCCTTTCTGAACAGTGATCTTGAGGAAGAAGTCTATATTGAGCAACCTGATGGATTTTTATTATCAAATGACGGAGACTGTGTGTGTGAAAAAGTGGTCTGTAGCTGTAAGCACAACACTTCAATTAAGTCATTACATGTATGGTTAGTAAATCAATAATCTATAAGTAATAAACCATAACAAAGTGACTAATTGCCTTCTAAAAGATGCGAGTATAAGATTGCTCTCAGATTTTTATAAGCAATACCAGTGACTAGACTACACCAAGATGAAGGATTTAATCTATATGATATTAACTATATGGATGCAAAATGGATGAAAGATTCAAGCAATAACGAATTCAAGCAATATGGATTCAAGCAATATGGATGCAAATAATCTAAAAAAGCACAATGTATTCAATGACTCCAGAGCAAAATTAGCGTGATAATAATCTCCAAGCGTGTTCTCAAAAATCTCTAGGGTGAATTGAAATGAGAGCTGAGGATTGAATTTATAGAGAATTACAAGAGAAAAGCTCAATTTAGGATTAATTGAAAATAATTGAGAAATAGGGTTCAGTTAACCTTGAGATAGATTCCAATTATAGTTTAATTGAAATGCATTTAAATTAGAAGTTCAAGTCGCATTAGAAATAAGGTTTAATTAATTCCATGCATTTGTGATAAAAATAGATAATTCCATGCATATATTTGATTTATTCAAGAAAAAGGTCTTTTCAATGCAACTGAACTTCTTTTTCTGAAAAGCTTTGAGTTCCAATTTTAGAGAATAATCAATAATTCAATTTAATTGCTTTTCTGATTTCAAGTTCTAAATTTAGAAAAAGAAATAATATCTCAAGTTTGATTTCTCTCTCAATTCAATTCTTTTTGTTTAATTTTAATTCAACTCTTGCTTTGTGATTAATTCCTCTTTTGTAATAAATTAATTCCTTTTGCATGATTAAATGACAAATTAATTAATTAATTAAATATGCAAGGATATTTAATAAATTAAAATAGGATAATTGATCAAAATAATATTCTTGGAAATGATTCAATTAATTAAATAAATATTTAATTAATATTGAGTAATTGATTTGCCATGTGATATTTGATGATTAAAGAATTAATAATGTGCCCAAGGTTGATTTAATTGCCTTTGGTTAGGACCTTGGTGATGTTGTCGAGATTAGGGGCCCATGGTTTAGATGACCATTTTTAGGGTATTACATTTGCCCCTCTTTGAATTAATGTGTGAGCAACGCGTTGGTTCAAAGAATGTGTGATGTCTAGGAGATGCCAGTTCTGAACTTGATTGATCACGAACTAGATGAAGAGCAAGGTGTTTAGCTTGATTCAAATCGATAAAGTTGAATGAAGTTTGATTAAAGTGATACCGATCCCGAACTTGATTGAACTGAGGAACGATAGAAAACAAAAGATACTAAACTTGAACTTGATTGATCAAGAAGCAAATCTTACTATTCTAGAACTTGATGTATCTAGACACAACGAGCGAAGATAAAAATCGATCTTGAACTTGATTGATCAAGATACGATGAATCAAAAATAAACTGAACGCCTGCTTAGATTTAGCGTGTGATCAAAGATAATCTTTAAACTTTTGATTGAGTTTAAAAGAATAATCAACTTGATGAAAAGCGATGAAACTGATTTACATTAAGAGACTAATTCAGATGAAAGACAAATATCAGTTTGATTTGAAGCGATGAAACTGATATGCCCCTAGCGATTGATTCGATTCAGATGATCGAGAGATCTCAACTTGATGTGAAGAGATGAAGCTGAGATGCCCCTTTAGCAATAAGAATTGATTTTCTTTAGTTGAAAATATTTTTGCTCGACTTTTGATAAAGATAAAAAAAAAAATTCTCAACATGTGATATGTGAGGTCGTAAGGTCGTGAGTATGCCCCCTCGGGAACGAAATCGAAAGATAATGAGGGTTCATTATAGGAAATTGTTGGCAATGATAAGTTATTTGGGTACAAATTGATTCTGAGGAATTTTTGAAAATTTGGCGATTATGTTAAATTGATCGCAAAGTTGATTTTGTAAAATAAAAATTAAGATTCAGCATTGATTGATGAGAAATTGAGCGCAATTTGAAGAAAGAATGAGCATTTGATAAAAAGCGCTAAATGATCCAAATTTTGAAAGTGACTAGTAAAATGATCTTGAATTTTGATTTCGATCCCGAAAATGGAATCAGAATGGGAAAATTAGCTAAGGGTACAATTTTCATGTCCATCGAAGCAAGTTGAAAAATTAGGTTTTTGGCTATATATGGGAGGAAAGTGTCATTTTCAAATCATTTAAACCCTCCAAGTTTGAAAATTCAAAAAGCCTTCTGCAAAGAAAATGGTGGTCTCTACTCGTATGCATCGGTTCGAGCATTAGAGACATCATAATCGACCCCAAAACTATGAGCCAATGGTAAGTGATCGATCTTAAGCCTCTTTATGTTTTCAATTTTGAATTTTTTTGCTCATTTTTCAAGTTTTTAGCATGTTTGGAGTCGGGTTTCACGTTTTATCGTGCGAGATAGGATTCTATCTCGTATGAGTAACTGTTAAATTTTATTTTGTCATTTTAGGCCACTAGAATTGTCATTCGGACCTTACCCTCGTATCGTACAACATGTCTGTAAAAAGACCATTTTGTCGTGCGAAGTCTAATAATGTGTCGTTTGAGAATGTTTTATCATATGAAACCCATTCTTGACTCGTACAAGATGCTGCCTTTCTGTGTTTTGTCATTTAGGAAACAGTGGGCATTTTTAAAGATCTAAACTTGAAATTTTGATTTTGCACTTGACTTAGTTGGATTTGCGTGATGTTTTATTTCTCTTGTAGGCTCATTTGAAATGTTTTCTGATGCTTCGTTGTTGGGTTTTTGCAAGTTCGATTAACTCTTGTGCTTTTTAGATGCATTTATCCTCCCACCATGACATTAGTACGACAGTTATTAGAGGTTGATCAAGCTCATATTGACTTGTGCGGTTTGACTCATCTTCTTAGTTTACCAGATATTCGTGTGAATCACGGTATGCTCATAGCATTGGTTGAGCGTTTCCATTAAGAGCATAACACGTTTCATTTGCCAGTGGGGGAGTTGACTATCACTCTTGAGAATGTATATAGGATCCTTCATATCCCTTTTACTGGGGATAAGGTGGATTATGACGCAGCATTGTTACTTGGACTATAGGCAGTTAGGCATGTATTCCAGGATCCAGACATTTTGAACCGTTCCATTAGTTGGGACATTATGATGAGCAGATACAACGAGGATTTTCCTTTGGCATGTGTTCTAGTAGGATTTATTGGCTGTTTTTTGATGCTAGATAGAGGGCAGCAGGGTTTCCAGTGTGGATGGGGTAGGATGTTGATGAGATTGATGGAGACCCCACAGAGGCTTGGCTGGGGTTCTTGTATATTGGCCCACATATATCGTGAGATGCATGAGATTGTATATAGGGATGGCAGGAGCATGGCTGCAGGTGTATTTATTTTATAGGTTTGGGCTTGGGAGAACCTCCTAGTTTGTCGGCTGATAGTAGATGATAGTAGAGAGCTTGGGCAGCCAATTATATATAGGTATGTCGGTTATGTCACATAGCCCCATCTAGGCAAGACCGATTTTTGGCGGCGGTAGCTTGATGACTTGATAGCCGTAGTATGGAGACCTTGTAGAGGTTTAGAGCCATGGGATGACTGGCAGCTGGTTCACAGGGACCTTTTTGTTATGCGCCCTCTTATCGGGAGATCATAGACTATTGTTGAGCAGTTCATTGTATCACGAGTGATGAGGCAATATGGCTGGCCTTAGGGGGTGTTGCAGGAGTATACATCTTATGCGCATTATGCGGATGAGGAGAGACAGGGATGGTCTCCCTGGGTTGTCCTATGCTTTGGCTATGCAGGAGATGACTAGTCTACAATGACTTAGATGGGACTATATGGTTGATGTTGCGGATGCAGGGGTATTGCCCCAGTACAGAGATTGGTTCCAGCAGCATCCATTTCCTAGGTTTACAGATCCAAGTGAGCAGGCACCCTGCATAGAGGATATTGAGGATAGGGCCAGGGATAGAGACAGGGATGAGGAAAGATTGTCGAGGCTCAGAAATAGGCAGGTGACGATCCTGGTGCTAGCAGCAATAGGGTTCTAGCTGGGGTTGGACAAGAGAGGGGTGAAGGTGGATCCCTAGGGCGTGTAGGAGTGAGATTGGGTAGAGATGAGGAGGAGCGAGTAGCTCTGAGATAGGTTTGGCAGCAGCGTGAGGAGCAGGGTGGAGTTGGAGGTGGAGATGGGGGTGGAGAGCCTGTGAGAGAGTAGGGGACTGATGTAGGGCGGTCAATGAGAGCATGTCTTGCAGAGTTGCAGTCATAGTTGATAGTGGCTCAGACTCAGCTGGCGGAGCGAGACCGACAACTTGTCGATCTTAGGGTTGAGCATGATCGCTAGATCTCAGAGATGAGAGAAGAGATGAGAGCAGAGATAGAGGCCTTGCGACATGAGGTCCTTCTCCAGACTAGTAGGGCAACCTACTATATTGCAGCATATAGTGTCGTAGTTCCAGTTGTGCAGCAGGTTATACCCTACTCGCAGTATATGGCATGTTCAGAGGGAGCTCGGGCACCTCGTCAGGATCCCGATCATCAGGCTCCTCCTCCTCCACCAGGCGATGAGGGAGAGGCTGAGAGCTAGATATTCTTTTTGTAGCTTGGATATTTTTTGTAGACACACCCATTTTTTGTAGCCTATACGATTCTTTCTCTGATGGGAGTTTGTATATGTCATTCGACATCATTTTGTACTTTTAGACTTTGTACAATATATAGATATATATACAAGATCCAATTTGACTTCATTGTACTTGTGTCAATCGATCTATGAGATGTCTTTTATATGCTTTATTCTATATGTATGCATTTCTTTTCAGTATGTAATGCAAATGATTATGAATGTCTATTTTTGTTTCTTTTCATATGCAAATAGATGAATGTGTAATGAGTAATATGAAATACAATTTTTTATTTTCTATGCAATAAGATGAATGCAGATGAGTGAATAATGAAATGTATAAATCTATATGAAATGTTTATGTATGCAACTAAACATCTCAAAACACAAATACTCGATCGAAGAAATGATGATAAATAGACCACTTAGCGTAAGAAATGATGATACTTTCAACTCTCATTCAGAAGATAAAGAGATCATTACCATACCGAAATCACTCTAAATTCACAAAAATGCAGAATGATATGCAAAATGCAACCTAAACCTAGTCACTAGATTTAAAATGCTTAAGATTCATCACCGAGCATAATGAACACAATAGGTAGGTTAGAGTTCCTTTCTTTTTCAATGTGCAATATTTATTATCTTGTCTGCAATGACCCTTTTTTCATTCATATCCTTGGACAGATTTCACAGGGACCCGAATTGTATCATAAAGAAATTCCCTCAAAACAAACAAAGAAATGATGTGGACCTCCCTGTAGCATACAAATAAGCAGAGTCGAGGTATGTGAGGCAATTTCACCTTGATGTGAAGGCTCTTATCACAGACACCCAGCTAATTTAGATGTTTCCAGATCATTGGGATCATTCCTACAAGCAGAAAACAAAGAAAATATTATGCCCCCAATCCTTGCTCCTCGTAGTCACAATAGACTTCCTCGAGTTACTCAGAGGGATAATAATCGAAAACCAATATAAAAGACAGCACACAAAGAAAATTTTCATTCATAGCTCAAACTGTTTAGTGATTGTTTTCCATTATGTTGTTTGCTTGTTTACTCAGTGATAAAACTCTTTGGTAGTGAGGAGACAGGTGACTGACTTGGAGTGGACAACCAGGTTTCACTGACGGAAAGATGACTTGGTTGACATTGCTTAGGATATGTGATGTGCTCAATTGATTAACTTAAGACTAGGACGTTGATCAGTTTCAAGTCATGAATGTTCCAATGAACCAAGATGTCACAAAAGTGACTGAAATATATGTACAAGTGAAAGCAAATATGTATGAAAATGCCAACGTTGTGTTGATAGATGGAGCGCTTGAGTATAAGAGGCGCCTGTTTGCTAGGTTTTCACTTGCTTGGCAGAGATTCATTTTTTTTTTTACCAAGGTGCCTGTTTACCGGGTTTTCACTAGGGTATTTTCTCTCTTTATATTTTTCTTTTCTTTTTCCTTATATATATATATATATATATTAATTTTTATTTTTTTCAGAACTTTTTTCAGATTTTTAGGATTTCTTCAAGACTTTTTTCAGCTGTACATGTTGATGGCACATAGAATGCTAAGCAAAGAATTTCTTCAAGTGGATGGTGTTAATCAGTTCATGGAGCTTTTCTCCTTCTGAATTTGACAGTTGATAGGCACCAGAGCCAAATACAACAGTAACGATGTAAGGAACCAACCAGTTGGGTTCAAACTTCCCTTTGTTGTCTCGAAACTGCTGATTTTTAGGATTTTCTCTCAGAACTAAGTCACCAACCTGAAATTCTCTTTGTCTAACTTTCTTGTTATATCCTCTGGGTATTCTCTTCTGATACACTCTGAGATGATCAAATGCCACCTGCCGACGTTCATCCAACAATTTGAGTTCTTGCAATCTAGATATTTTATGATCTTCATCAGTAACAAGACCTTGGAAGGAAACTCTTAGAGATGGTATTTCTACTTCAATAGGTGGTATTGCTTTGGACCCATACACCAAAGAGAAAGGTGTAGCCCCAGTAGGTGTTCTGATACTTGTTCTGTAAGCCCATAGTGCAGGGTTGAGTTGCAGATACCAATCCTTCCCTGATTTTTTCACTGTTCTGTGCAAGATAGTCAGTAGGTTTTTGTTAGATGTCTCAGCTTATCCATTACCTTGAGGGTAATATATTGATGACCAGTGTTATTTTATTTTGAATTTATCACAAAGCTTGTCCAGATCTTTATTTTTGAACTGTCCTCCATTATCAGTCATGATGGACGAAGGTATCCCATACCTACAGATGATATAGTTTAGGATGAACAAGGCAACTTGTTTACCGGTTGCTTTGATGAGCGGAACCACTTCTACCCACTTGGTGAAATACTCAGTGGCAGTTATGATGAATTTATGTCTGTTAGATGAAGTAGGATATATCTGACCAATGAGATCAGAGGCCTATTGCTGAAAAGACCAATGTGTAGTGAAGGGTATAAGATCCCTTGCTAGAGCATGTATGAGATTTCTGTGTAGCTGACATTTTTCATAGGTCTTAGAAAATTTAATAGCATCTTTCTCCATGTTTGGCCAATAGTAGCCAGTTTGTAATAGTTTCCGAGCTAAAGTAAGACCATTCGAATGAGATCCACAAATACCTTCATGAACTTCTGATAATGCACGTTTAGACTCTTTAGTTTCTAGACACCTAAGCAATGTACCATCCAAACCTCATCTAAACAGATCGTTAGCAATGATAACATACTGTGAAGCATTTCAAGTTAGGTTTCTTTTCTCATTACGAGAGGTTTTCAGGGATAATTTGGTCTCGTAAATAAGAGTAGATGTGACTGTATCGGGATGAATCATGTCCAATAATAGCACAGACTATTTGGGTCTCAAGAGAATCATAGGCCGGGTAATGTAACTCTTCCCCATGAATTCAAAGCAAAAATTGGACTCTTGTAACTCAGGTATAGATGCCAAGGTGGCCATAGCATCTCCTGCTTTGTTTGCAGATCTAGGAATCTGTTGGAATGATATAAAAGAAAAATACTTCTTAAGATCATCAACCATTGTCTTATAAGGCATCATTTTCTCATCTTGAGTTTGATATGTATCATTGATTTGATTGACTACCAACTAAGAATATCCATAGATGTGTAATTCTACAACCTTCCATTCAATAGCTAGCTTGATCCTGTTCACTAGAGCCTCATATTCTGCAATATTATTTGTGCAAGGGAATAGAATCTTATAAGACTTTGGGATTGAATACTTCTGAGGAGTAATAAATAATATTCTAGCACCTGAACCATTTCGAGTAAAAGACCCATCGAAGAACATCTTCTAGGGTTGTTGAGTAAGATGCATTATTGATTCATTTGGAAACTCTATATGCAGCGGTTGAGTGTCCTCAAGGGGAGCTTCAACAAGTTGATCAGCAATTACCTATCCTTTTATGGCTTTGAGTTCCACATATTCAATGTCAAACTCTTTAAGGATCATGACCCATTTTGCCAATCTTCCTGTTAGTGTTGCTTTGTTGAGTAGATACTTGAGCGGATCAATTTTAGCCACTAGCTTGACTGAATGTGCTAACATGTAGTGTCTCAATTTTTGTGATGCAAAGACTAATGCCAAACATGCTTTTTCTATTATAGTGTAGTTCATTTCATAAGACACCAATGTCCTGCTGATGTAATAAATAGCTCGTTCCTTTTTGTTGTCATCTTGTTGTGCCAGAAGTGCCCCCACTGATGAATCAATTGCTGATATGTATAAGATCACTGGTTTACCCTGAATAGGCGACATCAATATTGGTGGATTGGATAGATACTCTTTTATCTGCTGAAGGTGTTGTTCACATTCTTGATCCCAATTGTATATTATTCCTTTCCTCAGTACTTTTGTGAAAGGTTGAGCTTTGTCTGCTAGCTGAGAAATGAAGTGTCTGATGGATTGGAGATGTCCTTGTAGACTTCTCATTTGACTGATGTTCTTCAGAGGTGGCATTTTCATTATAGCTTAGACCTTTTCAGGATCAACCTCTATTCCCTTATTCAAAATGATGTAGCCAAGTAGTTTACCAGATGTTACTCCAAATGCACACTTCTTTGGATTTAACCGAAGTTTAAACTTTTCCATTCTGTCTAGTATAGGACCTAGCTCTTGAATATGTGTTGATCTCTTCATAGTCTTCACTAAGGTGTCATCAACATAATATTCCATATTCTTATGCATCATGTCATGAAAGATACTTGTAACTGCTCTTTGATAGGTCGCCCCTGCGTTCTTTAGCCCAAATGACATGACATTCTAGCAAAATGTTCCGCATGCACAGGTGAAAGTTGTCTTTTCTTGATCTCCGAGAGCTATTTTGATTTGATTATGTTCAGAGAATCTGTCCATTAGTGAGTACATCTCATACCCAGCAGTCATGTCAACTATCATATCAATATTTGGTAATGGAAAGTCATCCTTCAGACAAGCTTTATTAAGATCTCTGAAGTTAGTGCAAACTTTGATAGATTTATCTGCCTTTGACACAGGTACTATGTTTGAAATCCATTTGACATAATCTATAGCTCTAATGAATCCAACTTTTAATAGTTTTTCTAGCTCAACCTTGACCAACAGTACCACATATGGGTGCATCTTATGGAGTTTTTGTTTGACTGGTTTAGCTCCTTGTGTGATAGAAATATGGTGCATGATGAGATCAGGATCCAGACCTGGCATATCAGAGTACGTCCATGAAAAGTTTATTTTCTTTTCTATGAATAGATGAGTGAACTCCTTCAATTCTTTTGCTGATAGTGATTGAGCTACATGAATGATGTGTGATGTCTCTTGACTCCCAATGTTCACTGGCTGAGTTGGCTCAATCAATATGGAAGACCTTTCTTGGAAATGACTTGGCAGTACATCAAGTATCTCACCTTCAGGCACCTCAGAGAGGTTTTCACCTTTAGGTACGTCCTTTATTTTCTCTTTTTTAGATTCTGACACCGCCACAATGTGGTTTTCGCCATCAGATCTTTTATTTTTATTTTTCTTGTTTTTGTGACTAAGATAGTTGACATCCGCTTCAGTCATGTTTTCACTTTGTTCGCTAGTGGAAGAGTACATGGGTTCAACTGCATTGAGGTAATAGGCTAACGTATAGTCATTGGAAAAAGTAGGTATATTCATGGACTGTTTTGTAAAGTACAGTCAATTAGTTCTGGATGTAGTAAGGATAAATGTTGGATAGGTTCAAGAGCGTTCACGGTATTCTCATCACAACTGCAGTTCAAAAAGTCGAGTTCCAGAAGGATACCTTGCATAAGTGTCTCAAGACCAAGAAGAGTCAGAACATGATTATTAAAGTTCATGTTAATATTCAATTAACCTAATCCAATAAACATACTTGTAGCATCGTTCCCTACGTCGGACTGGATGTCATATTGTTGTTTGACAATGATAAGATCAGAAGACAAATTTTCATTGTTTGTATCAGATGATTCAAAATTTGAGGCTGAGTAGATATTGTCTTGAATAAGACTGTCATCAGAGTCATCAAATGAAGTTTCTAAGTCTTCTTCAAGTGATTTAATAAGTGTATGTATGGTATCAACACCAACATCTTTAATGCTGCAAGTTCCTTCATATTGTGGTTCATTTGTCATTTGTATCTGACACACCTGTTGACATGATCTTGCTATTTCTGTGATTTGTTGTCGTCTACTCCATTCAACTTCCTCTGGACTGATAATTGGTTCTTGTTCTGTAGCTTTTAACTCTTCTTGTGTAGTGCTATACCTGATTTGTTCTGTTTTGTCATAGGGGTACATAGATGAGAATCTTTATGGTACTCTTCCTTCCTTCAGTCCTTGTTCATAGTTCGCTTGTCTCCTTTGTCTAATTTCCTGTATTTCCTTCTCTAGTTTTATGCACATCAGCTCTTGAGTATCATCTATGACACCGCTATACTCTTCTGGAGTTTCTGTAGTTGATATGCCTGAGAGGTGGTCAGGACCCTATTCATACTCATTTGAGTTAGTGTCTGAATCATCTACTTGTTGCCTACCAGTGTATGTGACTAGAACTTTTAGTGGTGCAAACAATTCTTTGATTCTTACTACTTCATCTCTTATATCTTCTGGGACCTCAACTTCTTGTATTATTGTAGTTGACACTATAAAAACTTGAGCACTGACTGTTTCTTCTTTCTTGACTGCTGAGTCCTCTTTCTCTTTTCTACACTCTGCTTTTGTTTGTTGAGTGTCTGCTTCCTGAAATGTTGAAGGTGATATCATTTTCTGCCACTTAGACTTAGAAACATGTTTTTGATCTGATGTCTTTTTCAGATTATACCCTAGTCCAGCCTTATCATTTGTGGATTTTTTTTGCAACTGAATTGGTCAGTAATACCTTCCTTTTGTTTGCCCAGAGGACCAGTACCTGGATATCCCATGTGCTGAATCATTTTGTAGCCAGGACCATATTGGTTAGAGGAAATCTCACAATGTCGTACCTCCTCATTTTGACTATCTTCCTTAAAGAGCCAGTTAAGAACAACATCTTCTTCCATTTCATCTTTTAGGGAGGTAGAGGACTGTACAAAGGGACCATCATACATGGTATTCAGAGCTGAAGTTTGTGTTCTCATAGCCTCTGATGGCTTGCCCAACTGTTTTGGTGATGGAGGGAGAGAGACTAATGAAAGTACCGGTTCTATCTTGTAGCCATCCATGCCGGTATTTGTAATCTTCAATCTCTTTTCTAAGTCTTTCATTAGTGTTTCTAGATATTCATTTGTAGAGGCTTCCCTATTATGAGGCACAAAAGTATCTGCACCTTTTGTCAATGCATTACAAACGACATTCATATCAACAGGAATACTGACTTCTGTTCCATTATAAGGAAACTTTAAGCATTAATGGTATGTTGATGGAACTGCCTTCATTTCATGAATCCATGACCTGCCCAGTAAGATATTGTATGACAAAGAAATATCAAGTACGTGGAAAAGGCCATCTCTTTCTACAGGTCCCACTATGATAGGTAATGATACCAGACCTTTAGAGGTCCTTTCTTCTTCATCATAGGCTTTTATTGTTATTTTCTTGCCGGGATCAATGACATTTTCAAAGAATCCTAGTTGTGTAAGTAGACTGCAAGTACAGATATTCAACCCCGTGCCTCCATCTATCAAAACATGTTTGACTCTGTGTTTATGGATCATGGCTTCAATATGCAATATGGCTGGTTATGTGGATGATTTAGCGAGTTGTCATCTTCTTCAGAGAAGGTCAGAGGGTGAGGTGAAGTTAGATGACCCACCATAGACTGAAACTGATCAATGTCTAAATCTTTTGGAATGTTAGTGGTGAGAAATGCTTTGTCTAGAATATATTTGTGAGCAGATGAGAGTTTTAGCAATTCAAAAATTGAGATTTGGGCATTTGTCCTTTTCAACTGTTCAACAACAATATATCCAGAAGATGATGTTGAAGTTAGCCTTTTAAATTTATCCAAGGTTGATTCTTTTTGTTTGTTTGATTGGGTTGGTGGGTTCGATGTTGGTTGAGCTGGGTTGGAAGAACTAGCTCCTTGGAGAGTAACTTTCTTCTAAGAACAGGTCAGAGCTCTTGCATATCATGATTCATTCGGTTTATCTTGGACTATAATCACATTGCAATATTCCGATTGGGAAGGCTCAATCATGTTAATGATGTTGTCATTGCTAGTATAAGTATAATTTACTTTGGCACCTCCTTTGGTCTTTGAGGAATCACCTTGTTTGTAAACATGTAAAGGGTCCTTAAATACTTTATGATCAACATTGGTCAGATGATTCCCAACAACAACTTTACCAGCATCTATGAGATCTTGAATCTCATGTTTTAGCTTCATGCAATTGTTTATATTATGACCTTTATTCCAATGGAAGTCACAATATTCATTTTCTCTCCACCATCTTGGTTTGACTTCTGGATCATATGGTCTGGAGTTATCTGGTAGTGTTATCAAGTTGTTTGCTAGTAGAGTTTTGAAAGCGGATTCATATGATTCTTTGAGAGGAGTAAAATCACGCTTAGGTTTAGAAAGCCAAGGCTTTTCTTTGAACCATTCTTTTGTTTTCTTTGGTGGATTTTCTACTGTAGCCTCAAGAGCTTTAAGTGCTTGTGTACCACTAGCCAAGTTGAATATTGTGGGCTTTGTGTTAGCTTTAACAGTATCTACTACTCCATCGTTAAAAACATTCTTGTTGTTGTCTTTGCCAAATTTCCAATACTTGTTCTTCTCTTTAGAGCTAGATCATAGTTGTGTTTCTTTCCAAGGTGAGATATCTCCATTCTTTATGAGCACATCTTCCATTAAAATGGCATTATCTACCATTTTGTTAAATGATGGGTGTATTTGCATTTGTACACTATACTTCAGTTCAGGGACCAAGTTATTGACAAATATATCCATTTTCTCAGAGTCTGGGATAGGTCGAGAATACCTAGAAAACATCTTTCTCCAACGTTGGAGGAAAGTAAGAAGAGGCTCCTCTGTTTTCTGTTTAGTATTGCAAAGCTCGATCATAGTCACAGGATGTCGAATGTTGTATGAGTATTGTTGTAAAAATAGTTGGATTAGTTCTTCAAACATTTTTATTCCTTTGGGTAGACTTGAGAACCATTCCATTGCTTGACCCCCTAAACTCCTTGGGAAAAGGTGCATGAGGTACATTTGATCATGCATGAACTCCATACAGGCAGCACAAAACTCTCTGACATGATCTTGAGGATCCGAGGTACCATCATATTTGTCAAATTTTGGGATCTCAACTCATGAAGGAAATGGAGGCTTGTGTAGATTTTTGTCAAATGGAAAGGGACATATATTTCTAGAGAATATTGTTTTGGGGACTTATCCTTATTCTTCAGTTCCATGACCTTCATCTATAAGGCTTGTAATTGTTTGTGTACCATGAGTATAGGCAATTCTTCCTTTTTAGTAAAGAGTGTCTGAACATCATATCCAGTAGGAAGTTTGGCACCTTGTTTTGCTAGTTCTAAGAAATAGTCTTCCTTCTCTTGAGCCAGGATAGTTTTCATCATTTTTCTAAAGTCTTTTTCCTTTTGACAGTCAAGAATATCTTTTTCTAGGGGTTCTGTGTCTTCTTCAGCTTCACTTGATGAGGAATGATTGTCAGTTTCATGAATATTACGGTTGTTTTTGCTCTTGTCATTGTGTTCCATCTCATATATAGTGGGAGATTCAAGTTCATCAAAAATTGGTCTGCCTGATGACGAAGGTATGTCGGTGAGTGGATCTTCCATGTAAAATGGGTTGTCTTGATATGAGAAGGGTTGTCCTTTTCCTTTGGCTTCTTTCTTGCGAGAACTCCTGGTTTGAGTAGGCATTTTTTATGGATTAGTGTGACCTAAAGTTGTTTGTGATGCAGAGGTCAAGATCAATTTCAGAGCTAGTTGTTCAGTTAACGTATTGTTTAAGGGAAACAACTGAGATTTTAGTTTGGTTTCAGGAAAGATCTATCCTATATAAGATGTCTATCTAAGTTGATTCTAAGAGTAGTGTAAGATTCAGTCTGGTTTCAGGAACGATCTATCTTGTGTAAGATGTTATCTAAGTGACTTAGGTTTGATAGGTAGTTGATTGAACTAGCTGAAAAGATGATCGACCAAATCGTGTAACACAAATGGCAGAGGTACACTGTCTTGATCTATTTATGGTTAGGATAATGAAAACCAGTATTATGTTTGTTGTAGACTATTTTTAGGCAAGTTTGACTATTCTATTCTGACAAAACTAGAGACTCGTACGACATGATTTTCTGAACCGAACAAAAATTTAGCAGATATAGGATGACAACAATTACGTTTTGTACGAGTTGCTACTTCGTACCGTATGACAGATGGGTATGTGTAGGATGACAAAAGAATCAGTGTAGTTCTATTTCGTATGACATAAAATTTAGCTCCAGACGATAGATGAAAAGACTCATACAACACAGGATCTGGTGCAGGACGACAAATCAGAAGACTCGTATGACACAAGATTTGGTGCAGGATGAAAATTTACTAGACTCGTACAACTGTTCACAGAGCAGAGACTAAAAATTCTGAGTTTTTTTTCCATTGCTGAGTATGACAACTGAGTATGACCAATTCTGAGATGGACTGATTTTTGACTTAGATAGGCTAGATTTGGACATAATTTCAACTTAGGATGAACAAGTTCTGACATGGACAAAGTTTTGACTTAGGATGGACTAGTTCTGACGCGGACAAAGTTTCGACTTAGGATGGACTAATTCTGACACAGAAAAAGTTTTGACTTAGGATGGACTAGTTCTGACACAGACAGAGTTTCGATTTAGGATGGACTAGTTCTGACATGGACAAAGTGTTGACTTAGGATGGACTAGTTCTGACACAGATAGAGTTTCTAACCATTCAGTTGGTTTCTTGTCTTCTCCAATTTTGGTATTTCAGTTTTTGTTTCAGGGATGAAAACACAGAAAACACGTAGTATAAATAGTAACTCCAATCACAACATGCAAACCCTAAGGAATTTGGTGAGGAAAGAAAACCTTTGCTTGTAGAATCAGGTACACACCCAATAGCTAATCAGAATACGACCGCTGAGTCTCACGCAATGGATTCTCAATGTCGTATTATCTAACTCCAAACGCTAATGGGGGCATGAAATGACAAGTATCTTGGGAGAGTTACTATCTCTCTTGCACAAAGATTATCCCCCTTTCGGAGATGAATCGGGTAGCTTATAATTTTAATTGGAACTAGTAAGGGATCTGTTCGGCGCGTTGAGGTATAAACTCAATTAAGAGGTCTCCCAGCCTTGAAAATCAAGGTTTAATATGTTAGGATTCCCAAAGATATTGAGGGGGGGGGGTGAATCAGTATCTAACCAGTATATAAATTTACTTGACTTAAAACATGAAAAACATATTAAAATTGTGTACCAGTAAGCCGGAAATAATGCAGTAAACAAGAATAACAGTAACCACATGAGAAGCACACCATAACGCAGTATTTTAACGAGGAAACCCGATATGAGAAAAACCTCAGTGGGATTTGTGACCCACAATATTCGCTTACTAGCCAATAAGGGAATGTTACTCTTACAATAGGGGCCTGCACATGCAGGAAGGCCAAGTGCCTAGAGCTCACTGCTCAATTACAAAAGAAGTCACACTAACTTAGAAAAATGGATTATACTAATCCAATGTCTTGTATTGCCTCAGATTAGTATCTGCTATGCCAGATTCAGTACCGGTTTAAGCTCTCCTACAACATAAATCCTTAACCAATATTTCGTATATTAGGTGTGCTTATCTCGCATCCTATTTCACATATTTCGTATTACAAAATGATCTCAAACATATATGAGTCATATTACAACTCGCCATGTCAGCTTACAATGATTTTACAATTAATTACAAAATACATTTCAAACAAAATTGAAGTCGGCCAAGGTGTCGGTATCCTTCCTTTCACTGCCGGTGTTCTATGTGCCGGTGTAGAGTCTGTTTGTCGGTGCCGGTGCCGGTTTCTTTGTCTTACCGGTATCATATGATTGCAAGGTTGCCATCAATGAAAAAACCTTCAATCACCTACAATTTCTCATTGGAGTGTGCATTTGCCAACAATCTCCCCCTTTGGCATTGATGGCAACACTCATGAGAAGAATCAAAAGTGTCCAAAATGATATCAAAAATAGTCTGCCAAAAAAAAATTGTCTTTCCAAAATTGTATGCTCCCCATGAGCAGATGAAGTCCCTTCCTTCTGACCATTTTTCTCATCCCACTACTCCCCCTTTGACATCAATGACAAAGGTTGTCATTCGCTGTCAGTGGAGTCCTACCTGGATTCTTGTAACCGGTGGGTTACAATCTGAAAGATATCTGTCAAAACTAAGTTTATACCATTGCTAAAAGTTTTGCTATCTTTTATTGCCTCTTGTGTTCTCTGCACTGTACCAGTGAGTATATGCATTTTCTCTTCTGGTGTCTTCAGTCTGGGAACTAGAGCTTTAGATATTTCTTTTCTCAAAGAAGTAAGGTATTCAAGTTTTGGACTAAGTATGCATTTCAAGTCCTTTGCCTTATCCTTTATTCCTTGTTTGTCATTTTCTAACTTCTTGATTTTCTCTTCCTGTTCAACAATCTTCTTTTCTAATTCCAAAAATGAATCTGATGTTCCAATCAGATTGTCAGCAATATTATTTATCTTCTCTTGTGCTTTTCTAATCTCCTTGTCAAGATCCTCTGTCAAAATATTTGTTTTACAGGTGTCCCTATACAGTTTCTTGAAGTCATAGATTATTTCTCCAAGTTCTGGTAAAAGGGTGTCCATTTCTTCCTTGTTCTCCTTTACAATATCCTCAAATAATTTCTCTTTTTCTTTTATCATTCTCTCCTTAAATGTATTCTCATTTATTTGATCAATAGTTAGTAGGTTGCCGGCAATGAACTTAGACAATGTGTCTAGTTGACCTAAATAATCTTTATTCTCAACACTACACTTTGGTGCTATCAATTTAAGAATTGGTATTGTATCATCAATAGCCTTATAGGCTTGTGCATTGCATTCCATGATCTTCTTTATTGAATCTAACAGGATTCTGTCATAGCTGTACCAGATGTTTGTCCAACAGTCTTTATAATAGCCATGCTACTGGTTGTGGTAATTTCCTTGCTTGATTCAACCTCTGTCTGTGTTTGCATTTCTACAAACAAAGGTTTATGCTTTTCAGTTTGGGCCGGTGGCACTGTGTGCCGGTGTAGAGTTTGTCTGTCGGTGTCGATGCCGGTGCTGGTTTCTTTGTCTTGCTGGTATCATATGATTGCAAGGTTGCCATCAATGACAAAACCTTCAATCACCTACAATTTCTCATTGGAGTGTGCATTTGCCAACATAATATACCCGAAGGTACGGAGGATAGCTATTCTTGAGCACTGCCGTTGACTTGATTTTCATCAAATCATGTTTATTTTATAGTGGATTGGAGTACTTGGTGTTTAGCCATTCCCACTTAGGTCATTCCCCTCACACTGGCCATTACAAATTTAAGAGTTTTTCAACCCCTCACGAGGGCAGGTCTGCTAAAGATGTACAAATCACAAACAAAGAAAAAGCCTCAAGGGTTTGGATTTTTGATTATCTAGAAAAAGACAAGAGCATACTCTCCTACCTCTTAGAATCTTCTAAAAACACGAAAGACAAATTTATTCTTTAACCAGATAGCAAGTTAGGTTCCTAAAAATGAATTTAAAGAATACATGATGTTTGGTCGATTCTTTCAGGCAACCTGCAAAGACAACGAATTAGTAGTCATATTGTCTTTGTGCAACAAGTATATCCTTCGATAAGCATTCTGCAAAAAACTGATTAGGCTATGAAAAATTATGAGATAGACAGATAAACAGTCAGGGTCAGTCGTCAAAATAATCAATTTGAATCAGAAAACCAAAATCATGAAATTTGCCTTTTTAACCAAAAAAATACATAGTCGTACGACATAGTTTTAGCTAGTACGATATAGGATTCCCTCTCATACGATACATGATTCCTACTTGTATGATACCTGCAGTTTGTCGTTTCAGCCTATAAAGATTGTCGTACGAGATGTACGGACGAAAATCCAAAAAAATCTGAAAACTGGAAAATAACAAAAAAAAAAAAAAAGCAATCAGTCTTGGAAGCTGAAAAATGTAGTCTTCGACCCCACGGTGGGTGCCAGCTACAAAGCAATAATGAATTCAAGCAATATGGATTTAAGCAATATGGATTCGAGCAATATGGATGCAAATAATCTAAAAAAGCACAATGTATTCAATGACTCCAGAGCAAAATTAGCGTGATAATAATCTCCAAGCGTGTTCTCAAAAATCTCTAGGGTGAATTGAAATGAGAGCTGAGGATTGAATTTATAGAGAATTACAAGAGAAAGCTCAATTTAGGATTAATTGAAAATAATTGAGAAATAGGGTTCAGTTAACCTTGAGATAGATTCCAATTATAGTTTAATTGAAATGCATTTAAATTAGAAGTTCAAGTTGCATTAGAAATAAGGTTTAATTAATTCCATGCATTTGTGATAAAAATAGATAATTCCATGCATATATTTGATTTATTCAAGAAAAAGGTCTTTTCAATGCAACTGAACTTCTTTTTCTGAAAAGCTTTGAGTTCCAATTTTAGAGAATAATCAATAATTCAATTTAATTGCTTTTCTGATTTCAAGTTCTAAATTTAGAAAAAGAAATAATATCTCAAGTTTGATTTCTCTCTCAATTCAATTCTTTTTGTTTAATTTTAATTCAACTCTTGCTTTGTGATTAATTCCTCTTTTGTAATAAATTAATTCCTTTTGCATGATTAAATGACAAATTAATTAATTAATTAAATATGCAAGGATATTTAATAAATTAAAATAGGATAATTGATCAAAATGATATTCTTGGAAATGATTCAATTAATTAAATAAATATTTAATTAATATTGAGTAATTGATTTGCCATGTGATATTTGATGATTAAAGAATTAATAATGTGCCCAAGGTTGATTTAATTGCCTTTGGTTAGGACCTTGGTGATGTTGTCGAGATTAGGGGCCCATGGTTTAGATGACCATTTTTAGGGTATTACAGAGACATGGTATGTAAACTGAAGAAATCTCTTTATGGATTGAAGCAAGCCCCTAGAGCCTGGTATGCTAGATTGGATAAGTACTTGTTGAAATTGGGATTTAATAAAGGGAATGTTGATAGTAATCTGTACTTTAAGATTGAAAATGATAACATCTTAATTGTTGAAGTATTTGTTGATGATATTATCTTTGGAGGTGATGACAACTTGAGCATGAATTTTGTCGGTGATATGCAAAAAGAATTTGAGATGTCTATGATAGGTGAGATGAAATTTTTCTTAGGATTATAGATTTCACAGATTAGAAAAGGTATCTTTATATCTCAAACTAAATATGTGAAGGAATTGCTAAAGAAGTTTGGATTAGATGTCTCCAAACCGGTTGGAACTCCTATAGTGATTGGCTGTAAATTATCTAAGAATGATGAATCTCTGAAAGCTAATCAGAGTTTATATAGGTCTATGGTTGGTGGACTGCTATATCTTACTCAGACTAGGCCAGACATTATGCATGTTTTGTGCATGGCTTCTAGGTATCAAGCTGATTCGAAAGAGAGTCATGTCACTGATGTTAAGAGAATATTTAGATACTTGAAGGGAACTATGGATTATGGTTTGTGGTATCCGAGGAATGATTATTTTATGTTATGTGCTTACACTGATGTTGATTGGATTGGTGATGTTGATGACTGGAAGAGTACATCCGGTGGTGCTTTATGTTTTGGCAAGAAATTGGTTTCATGGGCTAGTAAGAAACGAGATTCAATATCCTTATCTACTGTTGAAGCTGAGTTGGTGTTTCTCCTCTGGTGGAGTAGTTTGGTTATGTGTTGTGAGGAGAGATACATTATCTACATTTTATCTTTGGCATTGTTGTCAAAGGGGGAGAGAAGCATGTGAAAAATTGTTTTATCTACTTGATCTTAGGGGGAGTTCGTTGGAGTTAATTTCTTTCTTTGCAATGATTTTTTTCATATTGATATGTTGGCATCAATGCTAAAGGGGGAGATTGTTGAACATTGTTGCTGCTAAGATATGTTGTTGTCATTGATGTCAACATATTCTTGCCTCGATGACTGCAGATTGGTTCATTGTGATTATGGTTTTATGTATGGATTATCTTTAGTATCATTATATTCTTTTGTTCTGGTGTTGGTGATTCAGGAAGCTTAATTGATCATATCATATGATCTAGTTTTGTAGTTTGTTTATCTGATCAATGCTTTGTAGAGTTCAGTATTTCCTTCGGTATATTTCGGTGTGATCAGATCTTGATCTGAGATTTTGGGATATTATTTGGGATGGTCTTGTGTATCTTCATTTCAGATGGTTTGTGATTTTGTGCTCGACAAGTTGTCTTTCTTCATGACAATTGTTATTGTTTGAGCATTCTTGAGTTTCAGATGATCGATGAAGATATGATAAGTAGTGTTGGTGCAACTATTACTAATGATTCTAACATTCTTGTTGGCATTTCCTAATTTTTTCCTATTTGTCCTAATGATCCACATTGATCGTTGTGTGAGCTTTTGGTGTTTTTCCTGGACCGGCGATGTTCTTCATGTTATGCGGTTTTCCTGGTGGTGTAAAGTGTTGCAGTTAATCTTGGCATGATTTCCAGTGGTGTTGCATGTTTGGATATTTGGTTTAGGACCATATTATGTCATGTAAATCATTATATTGGTCGGTGGTCAATATTTGTATCATGTGATATAATTTTGTAATTGTGAGTTGAGGGTATAGCCGACCTTGTTGTCAAGGTTGATGAATTGTATAAATAGGTGATATTCTCATGTAATTTAGGTGCCGTGGTTGTGTATGCATCATCAAAGAGTGGCCTATGTGTGACCAAGTGATTCATCCTTTGGCATTGTAATTGAGTAATGCTTGGTGTTGCAGAGAAGACATTGTGCTTAATTAGAACTGTCATTAGGAATTTAGAGATGCTATTATTGCAGTTCATTCCTTTTGGATTGTAGTCCGATTCTTTATGTAAGTTAGTGAGACTTCCTTGAAGGTTGTATCCTTCTAGGTCATTATCTTTTGAGTAATGAGCTCTAGGCGGTGTGCCTAAATGCGTGTGCATTCTGCATTGTAATATTTTCACATACTACTTAAGAGTATCATCTTATTGTGGGTAGGTTCTGATGAATACTAAAAGGGGGGGTGAATTAGTATACCAAAAATTACTGAACTTAAACTCTTAAACAGTTTAGCAGTTAACCGGTATAACAGATTTACTAACAAACCGGTTAAGACAAATGCAAATCAAACAACAAATAAAGAATTCACCCACAAGAGCACAATCACCATAACACGAGGTTTTGACATGGAAACCCAAATGGGACAAACCACGGTGAGACGAAAATCACAAGTAACTATCTGCATAATAGTAACTAGACTGGTTAAGGTCATACAATGTTCTTCACCAGAACAGATCCTGTTAGGAATCTAGATCTATGTTAGGAGAGAAGTCTTGTTAAAGACTACCTTGTGAGAGGATTTCATATTCACAGATGTGAACCACCTTGTTATAGGATTTACAAAGGCTTTTCCAGGCCTACTTGGTTAAGGGTTTCAGACTTGTCGAAGATGTGAGTAATCAACAAGTGAGTGATCTAGATACTAGCATAGTATGCTTGGTTAGATCCTTGATAGCTCATTGTTAATGCATATTTAGCATTACTTCAGTCTTCAATATCTCCGCACTTAATTTCTTCACACAGACCTAATCTTCTCTTCTATGATTGCACATACAAAACCCTCATCAGCTAAAACCCCTTCTTCTCCTAAAACCCTAGACATGATGTCCTTATAAAGGAATCTGATTTCATGTCGGTTGAATAGGATTACATTGCAAGTTCCTAGGTTCAGTGCATGTAGACATATTTGGTAACACGACACAAAATCACCACCAAAGTGTTAGTGGATGATAACTCATCATAGAAATACCAGTCGGTAACTCATCACAGAGTAATACCAGTTCATTACCGATTACCGGTTCAAACATTTTACCAATTACCGGTTTGTCAAAATAAAGACTGGAAAAATGTTAACTATCGCTTTGTTCCTTTGTACCGCTTTGGGATCCTTGAACCACTTGAGGTCTTCATACCACTTTGTGTCTTCAGTCAGTTTGTGACTGGTAAACACCTTTTGCAAAACACCGATAGTCTGAAGACTATAATGCATAATACCGGTTGGAACAATTACCGGTTGAGCATAACTCATACATAGGGAAGTGATCATAAAACAAGTGTGTATCCATCAATGACAATCACAACATCATCTAAATGCCAACAAGTTCCCACTGTGGTTTTTTCCTTAACCTGGTTTTCGAGGTCAAAATCTTGGTGTTGTGTGTTGTGTTATCATTTTTTTTATCTCTATTATTGTTGTAGTTTATCAAATCTATTTTTGTGAATAAGTTTGTAGATTTGGTGAAAACTGATTCACCCCCCGCTCAGTTTTCCCTCATTGTTGTTGCCAACAAGAACAAGAGAATCCATAAGGTGAAGACCTGAATGTAGAACTAAACAAGATGAGTGAGATAGCCCTATAGTAGAATGCTCTGCTAGAAACAACAAATGATAGTAAAAATGTTGAAGTGAAAAATCCACGGATATAAAAAAAGGGGGAAATGAGGAAATAAATAATAAAGAAGAAACTCTGACATTCAATACAGAAGACAATGTTAATTCTAAAGTTGAGCAAAGACAAGAGAATCAAGAAAAGGAAGAAAAGGGAGAAACTCCATAGAAAAAACAGAAATAAGGAGTCACAATTGACTCAAAAAATTCACCAAGGCATAAATTATGACTCGAACTTAATCTAGAAGAGATGTAATAATGTGTAAATTATGAGGAACAAATGGAGATCTTAGCATTTAACCAAAGTATAGACATTGGATTCATTTTCAACAACCACAGGAACTCATAGAAAAACTCAGAAAGAGAAAGGTTTAAACAACCTTATAAAACTATGATCAAGGAAAAATAATCATCCCAAACTCACATAGAGAAGAATAATAATTTGATTCCACTCACCCTAATCAAAATAAGAATCCTTAATAAACCATAGCATTCTCTAAATATGCATAGGAAACTCACAATGTTGTTCACGACAAAATCCCAAATAAATGAATATAGTGAAAACATATAGAAATCCAATTCCCCAAACAATATAATAAGTATATATCTATCCCAATATTTGATAAAAAATATTTTCCCCCTACAAACAATCTTTATGCATACACGAAGAAAACAACTCTTTTAAAATCAAAATACAAGAATAAAGGTATAGCTCCAACCTAGAAATAGAGTGATGGCTACCAAATTCAAAGAAGAGTGAAATCCAATTCAGAAAGCTTTCCAAAATCCAAAATCCAAGTCCAACCAAGAAATTCTAACTCCAAGCCAATCGAAAATCCAAAAGTTGTAGAAAATTCATCCAGAAGCTAACCACGATAAATATGCTCAAAAAACCAATAAATAAAATCTCCTTCAAAAATAGTAGAATAATCCCAGCCAATAAAAATATTCCAATAAACTATATTCTATACCAACTCCCTTCCAAAAATTGAGGTAAGAATATAAAATAATATTATTTACTTACCCTCACATCTCAACCAATTAAATAATAGGGTCGATATAAACATATAAATATTTAATTACTCAATTAGTAACAAGAGAACGCAATAATAATATTAATAAATCAAAGGCAATATAAATAAATGCTCTAATTAAATATAAAACCTCAAATAATATAAATAAATAAACAAACAATTAAATCATAATATCCTCACAATCACAACTCCCAAGAGGGTCAATCATAACAAGGGGTAGGCACATAAATAATAACAAATAAATAACCAATAAATAAAAAAAAGAAGGCAAATAAATAAATAAATAATTAAAACAATAAATAATTAGATAAACAATAAATAACCCAACAATAAATAAACAATAGACAAATAAGCAAAATGGATAATAAATAAGTAAATGTACAAACGAGCATTAATACTGAACCAGTAATTAAACAATAAATAAATGATAATCCAATAAGTCAAAAGCTCAAATAATAAATATTCCATTAAACATTAGACCATAAAATAAAATAATATCAATTCATGAAATAAACATCAATAAATAATAAATCTCCAATTATAATAATTCACACATTAATATCAAATAATAATGTCATCCATTAATTTAATTTAATACTAAATAAACTATATAAACTGATTAATTATTAATTTATAAATAATCGCAAATTCACAAGGTATCTTGATCTATCCTTATTGTGAAGCAGATGTCATCTTCATACTTCTTCACAATATCACCAGATATCCTCATTCTCTGGCTCATCTTTCGTTTGAATTCATCAAAATATTTACCTAGAACCTCAGCATATGCAATTCCCACTGCTTGTAGGCTCTCCTTAATCTGTGTGGAAACCGGTAGGTCAGTAGATCATTGAACATCACCTACTCCAGGGAAATAACCTTGAAAATAGAAGAATAGGCCGACCGGAAGCTAGCCAAACTTGAACCTCAGTGATTTATCTTGTTTGACGGATTTCAGATTCACCAACAATTGCTTCTGTAAACAAGTACATAGGTCAAATTTAGTATCTTCCTTGATCATCTTGTAAGCAACATTCACCACAATAGTAGGGACATAATTCATTTTGCTGGCATAAATTATTCTATAACCAATCACCATGCAAGCATATTTTACCAGATCATCTATAATGGTGTTGACGATCATTGCCCGTTGGTCACTCACAGAACCGGTGAGCTCTGTCATTTTAGTTTGGGGGACCTTCCTTAGAGCTGGTACTTCTCCAACATTGCAGAATCTGGTGACGACATGAACCGCTTCTGGTGTGATGTCGTGGGTCCGCTCGAGATACATCTTGTCACCATGCACTCTGTTGAGGATAATGCGAATATGTTCTTCTATAAATTCTTCCAAAAAGTATACTGCATTGTGTAGATTCATCTTCTCGAGGATGCTATACTGGTTTGATCTTCTTGTCATCTCCATAGAACAAACTTAGCTGGGAGTGAATTACTAGGGATCCTAGGTCTTCCAACTTACAGTCTATATACCCTGAAACACCTTCTTTGACAATAACTCTGATAGGAATTTGAGATAGGGCATTGTATCTTATTTTCTTTTGAAGAAACTTAGGTGAATCTTCAGGTGAACTAGAAGTAGGATGTGATGTAGAAGCCATAACCAAATGATAAGAAAGAATTTTAGAAAATACCTTCACAATCTGAAATTTAGGTTTTTCAATATCACGCATAGTATACCACTTCGGTTGCTAGTTCATCGCTTAGTGTTCTTCACTGATTGCTTGAAGATAATTGCAATATTTCACACACAATTTCTCCAAATGCCAAACAAATTGCTCTGGTTGCTCTTCTCTTGAAGATTCTTCTTTCTAAAACAGATAAGTAAAAATGATAAGAAAAACCCTTTTAAACAAACTCTCACCTAACATAATAAATGCATCATTGCTAGGGCACAAACCCTAATTTTGCCTTTTACCACTTCAAATCTTCTGCCGACTAACAAGTAACATATATCGGTAAAGGTGTTTACCGATATAAACTGGGGGTTCAAAATATTTCACCGATATGTTCCCCCTAAGCTTTTCTGAAGCTCAGTTTTCCGGTTCAGAGACTTCCACACTAGGTGCAGAAGAAGGTTCATCCTGTGACTCTTCTTCTGATTTCTTTTTCCAAGTTTTATTCATTACCACCTGAACAGTTTCAACATCAATCTTCCCTTCTAGAGTGATCAGTATATCATCCGATAGGTTCTTTCTTAGTTTGCAAGTTCTGGCAGTGTGTCCCAGTTTGTTGCAATGATAGCATACCATTCCAGGTGTTCTCCATGGTTTGTTATTCATACTTCCATTCTTCCTTCTGCATGTTGCAGCAGTGTGACCGCTACCACGACAGATGAAACAAGTTGCTCTCCAACTAGTTGCCACTTGATAACCAACTGATCGATGGTCATAGGTATTGTACCGGTTGGGATTCCGGTTCACAAGAAGTTTCAGAATAACTCCTTGAGTCCTCGGAGAATATCTCCCAGTGTTGTACAAAACTGACCTGCATTCAAATTCTCTATGCCCAAACTTGTTGCATGCATAACGGTTTCCATTGAATCTATTGGATCTAGGCATATTGTTTTGAAAATAAGGAAAATTATCATAGGCCTTGCTTCTACACACATTTGCAGTATGTCCTTCTTTGAGACAATTGAAGAAAACATGTTTAAATTTTTGCTTACCTTTATCCTTGGATGTCAGTTGCTTCTTTGATGCTTCAGCTTTTGTTCCTGAGGTCTCACCTTCCTCATACCTAGAGAAACCAGGTCCAGTGGTATTCTTTACTGGTTTTGCTGATTCTAGCTTTTGGTCTAGCTTAGTAGTACTCTGATTGAATTTGGCAAGTATCTCCTTTGACTCAGTAAGTTCCTTGGAAATAGCAGCATTGGATTCTATCAAGGTTGCATTCTCAGAAATAGCCATGTTTAGTTCACCTTGCATTTCTTCTTTTTCCACTTTACTCTCCTGGAGATGAGCTGTAAGGGTACTGATTTCTTGCTTTAGCTTGGAGATCTCATGATCTGTCTTTTACCAGATCTTCAGCTTTCCTTTTGTTCTCAAGCTCTTGACACATTCTGATAGTCAGTCCTTCCAAATCTTTTCTCAAATTGGATTTTGATTCATTTATTTTTTCAACTTCTTCAACTAGGGCATCCATGTCTGCTTCATCAGAAGAGCTATTTTCAGTAAGTTCCATCAGTTTCTCAGCATGCTCTCTTCTCTTGGCCAAAGAGGCTTTATACTTGACTTTGAGTTCATCATATACTCTCTTAGTCTGAGTGAGATGATGAGTAAGTTCCCTCACATTGTATTCCCCCATATCTCCTTTCAAGTGGTTAGACTTATAGAAAGGTTGGCTCTGATACCAATTGATGAATACTAAGAGGGGGGGTGAATTAGTATACCAAAAAATATTGTAATCAATCTTTTAAACAATTTAGCAGATAACTGATGCAACAGATTCACTAATAAACCGGTTAAGATAAGTGCAAACCAAATAGCAAACAAAGAATTCACCCACAAAAGAACAATCACCATAACACAAGATATTTGATGTGGAAACCCAAATGGGAAAAACCAAGGTGAGCAGAAACTCACAAGTAACTATCTGCAGAATAGTAACCAAACCAGTTAAGGTCATACAATGTTCTTCACTAGAAGAGATCCTGTTAGGAATCTAGATCTCTATTAGGAGATAAGTCCTGTTAAAGACTACCATGTTAAAGGATTTCAGATCTACAGTTGTGAACCACCTTGTTAGAGGATTTACAAAGGCTTTGCTAGGCCTACTCAATTAAGGGTTTTAGACTTGTCGAAGATGTGAGTAATCAACAAGTGAATGATCTAGATGCTAGCATAGTATGCTTAATTAGATCCTAGACAACTCATTGTTAATGCCTTTTAGCATTACTTCAGTCTTCAATGTCTCCACACTCTATCTCTTCACACAGACCTAATTTTCTCTTCGATGATCACACATAACCTTTTCTATTCTATATCTCATACACATGCAAACCCTAGACATGATGTCCTTATAAAGGAATCTGATTTCATGTCAGTCCAATAGAATTAGACTACAAGTTCCTAGGTACAGTGCATTTGGACATGGGATGATAACTCATCACACATTACAGTAATACTGGTTGGTAACTCATCACAGATATATACCGGTTAATACAATATACCGATTATCGGTTGTCAAAAGGGAAGACTAGAAGATAGTAGCGTTCTGATCAAAAGTTAACTACTACTTGGGTCCTTCATACCGCTTGAGATCCTCGAACCACTTGGGGTCTTCATACCACTTGGGATCTTCAGTCAATCTGTGACTGGTAAACCATCTTCTGCAAAATACCGATAGTCTAAAGACTATACATTCAATAATACACAATACCAGTTGGAACAATTACCAGTTGAGCATAACTCATACATCAAGAAAGTGTGTGTCCATCAATGACAATCAAAACATCATCAAAATGCCAACAATAAGTTGATGGTAAAGCTCTCAAAACTTTAGAAACTATTTCATCTTCACTCAAAGTTTCACAACAACATTAAATTCCCATAACAATTTCATTTACCCTTTCCATGAATGCAATAATCCTTTCATCTTCTTCCATCTTCAAGTTTTCATATCTCACCTGGTAACCATCAAGTTTAGCAATCTTCATAGTAGGGTCACCTTCATTAAGAGTCTCCAACTTGTCCCATATAGCCTTTGCAGATGATTTATTAGTTAATCCTATTATTTGTTGATCAGACAATGCACACAAGAGGGCTTCTCTTGCTCTACAATCATTCTCAAGCTCCTTATACAAGTTTTTCAGAGGAGGATTTCCAGATGCCGAATTATAAGGTGTAACACCATTCTCTGTGATTTCCCAAATCTCCTTACCAAGACATCTTAGATGAGTCTCCATCTGAATCTTCCATACTCTGCAATTTGTTCCATCAAGCCTAAGAATATCTCTCTGAAAGATAGCAGCAGATGAACTAGATGAACTTGAACTGTTAGTCGTCATAGGATCATCCTCAAGCGGTTAAGCTTTTGTAGAGAGGACTAAAGATCGGATACCAATTGTTAGAAAGTTCAAATAACCAAAAGACAACAAAGAGGGGGGGGGGGGGGGGGTGAATCAGTTGTCACCAGATTACCATAACCTTAAGCAATTAAACTTTAATACCAGAACCCAAAAGATAACAATCAGAGAATAAATACCATCCACGTGACACCAAGATTTGTACGTAGAAAATCCAGTAAGGGTAAAAACCACAGTGGGAAGCCTACCCACAATTAGATAATACTTCTATAGTAAGTATGTGATTACAATTGAGGGGCTTGCACTTGCAGGAAGGCCAACAACCTAGAGCACACTGCTCATCACAAAAGCAGTCTCACTGACTACATAGAAATCTAGACTACAATCTGGAGGAAAGATTGAACTGCAAAGATAGCATCTCATATGTCTGAATATAGTTTCGGTTGAGCTTAATACCAGAGGACTAAATTCTCTTACATAAACCCAACTCGATCACCAATGGTCGACTAAATCTTTTTCTTGAATGATTATTACATTATTCGCTCCTTACATTACCATATCCCTATTGTCACCCAAATAGCACTCGTAATGCACAAGCTGAAAGCTCAAGCAACTTGGTGACACATGGGATAATTCTCAGGCTTATAGGTTGTCTATAGTTAGAATTAACCTCCAAATGAAGGGATGGTTCCCTGTGAATAAATCTAAATATTTATTGAGAAAAGGGGTAGGAAAACTAAAAATGAAAATAGAATGACTTGCAAATGCTAAACAGAGGTGAAACATCAATAAGATATCTCAAAATGACAGAGATACTCTCCTAAAAACACCAATCTGCACAAATAGACTTTTGGTTCATAACACATAAATATTTCATGTAAAGGATTTAAACTTCAAGAAATTGAAAGGAAAGAAAACTTTCACACTCAACCAAATGAACCAATTTATCACAATGCACAACCTGTGACTTATAAATGAGACAAAAAATTTAAAGGTTATTTAAACAATAACACAATAAACTAGCTCTCAATCATGAATAATAAAAATTAACTGTAAAGATATAAGGTATAAGCTGATAATTTTTATTCAAAATTCTGTCATAAAAAGAGCTAAAAGAATGTATTCTTTGCTAAAACCAGCAAGAGAATGATCAAGAACTAGTGAAGAAAGATAAAAAAAATTCACTTTATACAAAAACCTTCCAAAAGGTAGAGGAAAGATATCTCTAGAAAGAGTGAAGATGAACTCCCACAGAAAAATATCTCTTCCGAAAACTGATCCTCATGTAGAAATTAGAACCACCAAAATAGGCTCAAAATCATGAGAAAAACTCATGCAATTCAGTTCAAGCTCTTAGTCAACTAAAGGTTGACCCATATGGCACTGAAAATCAATCCTTATTACCTCAAGATCACGAGAAAGACTCATGCAGACTTGCTCTCAAGCTCAAATCAGACCTCAAACTACCTGATGACTTCTCTTCTCATTACGCATGGATCCCTGGATGCTACCTTGCCTGCCACCACTTTTGGCTTCTGAGTATAAGTAGCATTGCTTTCTTCATCAAGTCATTGGGTTACCACTGAAACACTTATTCTGATGGATGATGATACACTCCCAACTGAATGCTTCCTTATTCGGTTCTTGGCATGGCCTCAAACATGTTATTTTGATGGCCAATGATAGTTCCATATTCAGTCGTTGGGTCGCGATGGAAATCCTAATGAGCAATTTCCCACCACGATTTAGTGACTACCATCAGATCTTCTCTGATTGTCATTGATCAACTGTGATATGCTCAGCCTTTGACTCTCCTTAGCTACTCTCCCTATCTATTGGGTCCACCACGTGTCACTTCCTGGTTGGATCTTGGGTCCACCTTGTCGCAATGATAACTGGGCATGCAACTTTTCTTTGTGCCTTAGCGACAACCATCAGATCTTTCGGACTTGCATGACCCTTAACCCACTTGGGCACTCACATTTTCTGCACGTGCTTTGTTACCAAGTCGCGGAGATAACTGGCGAGCTTCTTTCTATAGTGGTATGGCGATAGCCCTTAGATCTTTCAGAATACCGTTGATCTTCCCTCAAACTTCTCGATCTTTAGCACTTGAGCCGATCTTCTCTCTTGTGTCGCGTGTCAACATGTGTCACCCTCTGATTGGCTCTAGAGATCCACCTGGGCACCACCTATCTATCGGGCCTGCCACGCATCTTATTCTATTGGATATCATTCTTTCGACCAAACTACTCCCTCGGTGAGCTGTTTACAAGTCTCATCTAACCTACAGTTTCATCGATATTATTCTTTCAGCGAGACTGCTTCTGATTTCTTCCATATACCCTATGTCGATGGAACTGAGCCTTCGGCGAAACCGTTTAGAGATTCATCACGGCCAAGGTCTGCTCGATAAGTAACCCATCTATGCCATGTCACCAGCCACTGGACCGCCACCTATTTACCACCTATCCTTGGTCTGCTCTGCCACATCATCAGTCGCCAAGTCACGATGATATCCGGCAAGCATCTAACCATCATGACATAGCGACAGTCATTGGATCACCACGATCTACGTCCGATCTTCCTTACTTGCTTGACCTTTAACCTCTTCCCGCCAGTCGGTCACAAAATTTGGATGCCTTAAGATGCACGCGCACGCGGGGTCCACTTGGCCATGAGCCACTTCTTGTCAAAAGACTGTAATATTTGACACTATAGATAAATGCGACTTTGGTTTTAAATACAAAAATGCTCCTCCCCGTGACCAATGTGGGATAAATGTTCTTCATGCCTAGCAACTGAAATTGCTTGGAAGTTCTGTGGCCTTTTAAAACCCTCTTTGGTGCCCAAGTAAAAAACTTTACACAGACCGATCGCTTTTGCTCTGAGTTTCTTTTGGCCTTTCCCAACAACCATGTAGGGGATTTGGCGATTCACTTGCCAAATGAATTTGCTTCAAGGTTTTAATAGCCACGCCATTTCATCTGCAATGGAGCATAAATATCTCTGTGATCTACAACATGTTGAGCTCAACCCTCGTGGGAGCCACATTTTACCCCACATGCTGTCTTACTTTTCCTATATCTATACATGAAGCAAACAAGTTAGACCAAAACACTGCATTTTCTGATTTCTCATTCATGATTTGACCTTTTCAAAATGAATGAATGAAAGGCTTCATTAGGGCAATAAATTTGGTAACATTTTTGGCGACCTCTGTGCAGTGTTTTCCTACAAAACACTATAGACCAGTAGCCTTTGTTGCATCCATTGGGTACAAAGTCATGCCTCTTCACCTCTTGTAACTCAACTGAAGATGTGGAACAACAACAAAACAAAAAAGAAAACAAACAAGGCTCACAAAAAGCCTACAAGCTTGTGCAACAATTGCTTATTTGTAACAAACTAGACTAAAGATGAACTAAAACATGTGCGACAAATGCACTTATTGAAAACAACTGAAAAAAAATAAAAGAATCTATCTACCCTAAGCTAACCAGGAATAGCATTGGATCAAATGAAACCATTATCTGGTTCTAAAAAAGTAACTGCCCTTTCTTGACAATATGCCATGTTGTGCATGAGTTTTGGTAGCTACAAGAAAAATTAGGCTAAAGATATGCCTTAGACAAAGTTGTATAACTTCTTGAAAGATGAAAAATAGAGTTCCTACCTCCTTCAGTTGGTCTTTCTCACTTTCTTCTATAAATGAAGAAATGATTGGGATGCAAACCCCTTTTATAAGTTCATGATGAGGATCTTTGGTCTTTGAACCTTCATGTTTAATTGTAAGCATAGTTTGCAATGTTCTGCTATCCTTTTCTCTAGATAAGTACCTAATAGGACAACCTTTTGATAGTGTAGGCTTCTATGTAACGCCTAGCTATCCTTGATGAATTATTCTAGTCTTATCTTCTGTTGTAGAGGTTAGCTCACACATATCTTGATCATCATCAACAAATAAAGGAAGCTCAACAAATTGATCGACATGAATCATTCCTTGCTCTTGGGTTTGTTGTTCTAGATTGCTAATCATTTGTACGTCAAACAATAGATCTACTTTTTCATATTGAATATTATCTGCATGTGTTACCTTTTCTGTCATAGGCGAAGATACCATGGCTGGAGGTGCTTGGCTAAAACTAGGCATTAAAAGAATCTGGTCTTTCTGAAATTGAACCAACAAAGTCTTCATTTGCTGATCCTTTGCTGCCATCACCCTCACAAGATGCTCTTCATATTGTCTTCTTCAGCCCTCCATCTCCTGCTCGCAAAGATGAATCTGATAAGCCAACTCATCCTCTTCGACACTATCAACTTGTTGTCTAGAAACCATGATATTTTCTCCTTGTGGTAGATCTTCATCATCTTCTTGCCAATTCATGTATACACAAATAGGAATATTTTCCTCAACTTGTGGACCTTTTTTCTCATATGTATCCTGCACAAAATATTTAGAAAACGTGCAATTGTGATGCCCTTGATGGCTTTGACCTTGGATTTCTTTGGGGTAAGTGCAGTGATTATGCATCTCAGGTTGGCAAAGGACTGACTTCCCTCTATAAGTTTGTAACACATCTTTTAACTCTTAGATTTCCTGAGAAGGGGTTGATAAAGAAAAATCCTGAGGAGTTTCTTGATACTCTAAGATTGAAATAGTAGTTGTAATTGGGACTGGTAATAGCATATTTGGCTATATCTCTGGAAGAATTGGCATAAGTGCTCCAGGAGCTAGCTTTCTAGCTAGAATAAAACTATTCTCTGCTCTAATAGCTATATTAAAATCATCTGGAAAGGTAAAACCTCCCATAAATTGAATCATTACAGATATATCGCTATTAAGAGATCTCAAATAATATAAGAAAGCATGGTCATTGGTGGGTCTTATCGATACTGGAATCCTGCTCCATGTTCTTTGGAATCTATCATTGAAATCAGACATGAGCTCATGTTGTGCTCTCTTTATTGTAGATAGTTGTTTTATTAATACTAGAATGTTTGACCTATCCTCAAAGTGTTCATTCAAGGTAGCTCCTAATTGATCCTGGGTTTTGATAGAAGCTACAGGTAGCTATCGGAACCACTGTAGTGCTTTTCCCTTAAATGACATGGCAAGCAATCTGATGGCGATATTCTCCTATGTGATATGGTGAACTGCACAAAGTGATGCAATGTCTCTGATGTGATCTATCACCATTGTTTGGTCTTCACCAGTGAAATAAGTTAAATTCTTCCATGAAACCAAAGGTATATCATCATATTGTGTCAAAATCAAGGGAGTACACTGATCAAATGACATAGATGGCTGATTTCTTGGTGGATTTTGAGCCATCTGAATTAGTGTTGGTACTACTGGTACATCTTTTGAATGCTGATAATATTTGATCTTGAAAACAGGATCACAGAGTCACCAGGTATTTGTGCTGAAAACCTCTGAAAGGCTGAAAACTATTGTTCAATACCCAAAACAATAGTAGGAAATAAGTCTGCTCCTAAAATCAGGATTAGTTTAGGTTCCCACTGGGAATGCCAAACATTGTTGCCACCCAAATTGCACCCATAATGCACAAGCTGAAAGCTCAAGAAACTTGGTGACACATGGGATAATTATCAAGCTTGTGGGTTGCCTGTGAGAATTAACCTCTAGATGAAGGGCTGGTTCCTTGTGAATAACTCTAAATCTTTACTGAGAAAAGGGGTAGGAAAACTAAAAATGAAAATAGAATGACTTGCAAATGCTAAACCAAGGTGAAGCATCAATAAGATATCTCAAAATGACAGAGATACTCTCCTAAAAACAACAATCTGCACAAATAGACTTCTGGTTCATAACACATAAATATTTCATGCAAAGGATTTAAACTTCAAGAAATTGAAAGGAAAGAAAACTTTCACAATCAACCAAATGAACCAATTTATCACAATGCACAACCCGTGACTTATAAATGAGACAAAAAATTTAAAGGTTATTTAAACAATAACATAATAAACTAGCTCTCAATCATGAATAAGAAAATGAACTGTAAAGACATAAGGCATAAGCTGATAATTTTTATTCAGAATTCTGTCGTAAAACTGCATATGAGCTACAAGAATGTATTCTTTGCTAAAACCAGCAAGAGAATGATCAAGAACTAGTGAAGAAAGATAAAACTTTTTCACTTTATACAAAAACCTTCCAAAAGGTAGAGGAAAGATATCTCCTGAAAGAGTGAAGATGAACTCCCACTGAAAATATCTCTTCTGAAAACTGATCCTCACGTAGAAATAAAAAACCACCAAAATAGGCTCAAAATCATGAGAAAAACTCATGCAATTCAGTTCAAACTCTTAGTCAACTAAAGGTTGACCCATATGGCACTAAAAATCAATCCTTATTACCTCAAGATCACGAGAAAGACTCATGCAGAATTTCTCTCAAGATCAAATTGGACCTCAAACTACCTGATGACTTCTCTTCTCATTTCACATCGATCCCTGGACGCTACCTTTCCTGCCACCACTTTTGGCTTCTGACTGTAACTAGCATTGCTTTCTTCATTGGGTCATTGGGTTAGCACTGAAACACTTATTCTGATGATCAATGATACACTCCCAAATGAATTCTTCCTTATTCAATTCTTGGCATGGCCTCAAACATGTTATTTCGATGGCCGATGATAGTTCCATACTCGGTCGCTAGGTCGCGATGGAAATCCGAACAAGCAATTTCTCACTGCAACTTGGCGACTACCATCAGATCTTCTCTGATTACCGTCGAACAACTATGATCTGATCAGCCTTTAACTTGCCTTAGCCACTCTCCCCATCTATTGGGCCCACAGTGTGTCACTTCCTAGTTGGCTCGTGGGTCCACCTTGTCGCTAAGTCGCAGCGATAACTGGGCATGCAACTTTTCTTTGCACCTTAGCGACAGCTGTCGTATCTTTCAGACTTGCACGACCCTTAACCCAGCTGGGCACTCACCTTTTCCACACATACTTTGTCTCCAAGTCATGAAGATAACTAGCGAGCTTCTTTCTATAGCGATATGGTGATAGCCCTTAGATATTTTGGATTACCGTTGATCTTCCCTTAAACTGCTCGATCTTTAGCACCTGAGCTAATCTTCTCTCTTGTGCCGCGTGTCAACATGTGTCACCCCCTGATTGGCTCTGGAGATCCACCTGGGCACCACCTATATGTCAGGCCTGCGACGCATCTTGTTCTATCGGATATCATTCTTTTAGCCAAACTACTCCCTCAGCGAGCTATTTACAAGTCTCATCGAACAGTTTCATCGATATTATTCTTTCGGCGGGACTGCTTTTGATTTCTTCGATATACCCTATGTCGATGGAACTGAGCCTTCAAAGAAACCTTTTAGAGACTCATTGTGACCAAGGTCTACTCGATAAGTCACCTATCCATGCCATGTCACCAGCCACTGGACCACCACCTATCCTTGGTCTTATACCCTTTGCTCCGTGATGTCATCAATCGCCAAGTCGCGATGATATCCGACAAGCATCTAACCATCGCAACAGTCATTGGATCACCGCGATCTACACCCGATCTTCCTTACTTTCTCTACCTTTAACCTCTTCCCGCTAGCCGGTCACAAAATTTGGATGTCTTGAGATGCGCATGCATGCGGGGTCCACTGGGCCATGAGCCACTTCTTGTCAAAAGCCCGTAAGCTTTGACACTATAGATAAATGCGACTTTGGTTTTAAATACAAAAATGCTCCTCCCCGCGACCAATGTGGGATAAATGTTCTTCATGCTTGGCAACTGAAACTATTTTGAAGTTCTTTGGCCTTTTAAAACCTCTTTGGTGCCCAAGTAAAAAAATTTACACAGGCCGATCACATTTTCTCTGAGTTTCTTTTGGCCTTTCCCAATAGCCACGCAGGGGATTTGGTGATACACTTGCCAAATGAATTTGCTTGAAGGTTTTAATAGCCACACCATTTCATCTGCAATGGAGCATAAATATCTCTGTGATCTACAACATGCTGAGCTCAACCCTCGTGGGAGCCACATTTTAACCCACATGCTATCTTACTTTTCCTGTATTTGTACATGAAGCAAACAAGTTAGACAAAAACAGTACAGTTTCTGATTTCTCGTTCATGATTTGACCTTTTCAAAATGAATGAATGAAAGGCTTCATTAGGGCACTAAATTTGGCATGTGCAAAATTTGGTAACAATGTGCAAAATTTGGTAACAATCCCTTATACGTATGATCTATGATGAGATCTTACATCATATATATACAAACCCTCGACCACAAACAATAAGGTCGGCCCCAGACAATAAAACAAATACATAATTACAAAACATGTCGGCCAGAGACCAAACAAATATTATCCAACCCATAAGATATCTCAGAAACACATCGAGAAGTCCAATCCACACGTTACATTAAGCCGGTCCATAACCTAGATAAATTGGGACCCAATATAGGTCCACACATGCTAAAGAAATTATCCCAATCAACCAAGTCTTGAACATGATCACCATTAGCATCCAAAATCTCCACTAGAATCCGCACCAACACCACTTATGCATAGCATCAAAGATCTTCAATAAAAATCTGCTGGTGAAACCCTCACCGGAACAACAAACCAAGCTTGCCAACATACAGGATAACATCCGATCACCAGATCAAAACCAACTGACTGAATATGAATATGAGTAGCATGAATAAGACAATTCCATAACCCAAACATACCAGAGCATACCAGATCATAACAGATCATGATGATCCAATCCAATCAGAAACCAAACAACCTACCGAGACTAGAAGGATACCGGTAAAGAAGCTAAAATAGCTAGTGTTGACATCAATGACAAAACATCAACGCAACACATAATCAATTCCTCCAAATGGCCAATACAAATTGTATTTCTCAATTATAGTTTTCAATTTTTGCATACAAATTTCCCTCATTTGTGCTTGAGTTTTGTTACCATTAGTGTTACATATAGTATTCCCATGAGAAGAAGTTATAAACTTAAGGCTTTTCAAGGTTTAAGCACTAAGGATATGGAGCCTCAGTTGGATCACTTATTCCATGAGAATGTTTGTGTTCCTCTATTCCAACAAATGACATCATTTATCCCCATTCTCCTCATAATTCTCATGATGTGGATGAATCACTAACTAGGGTTACCATTGACCAATTGGAGAAGATTGACAATGAAATTGAAAATCTTCAAAAATGGATTCAATTCAATAATACCTGGAAAGTGAGGCAATCCCTTTGCTTGAAGGATTCAAAAGAATGGTGCAAAATGATTAAATTGGTGTTGATTTATTGTGGTGTTCTTTCTCATATTTTTGGCACTAATATCATGCCAATCAAAATTCGTGTTGAAGTACTCGGTTACTCTCAACCCACTAGTCAAGTCAATCATTACATTCCTATGCCTACAACCTTTCCTAGTGTGCCTACATTTACATCTTCTATCATGACTACTTCCACACAAAATGTTAATCCTAGACATGTTATCCATGGGGGAAATCTTGTTAATCAATATTCTTACATACCTCCTTTTGTGAGTCTTCCATTTGTTTCACAACTATCTCCCATACCAACATACCACAATGTTCCACATCCTTATTCTCAACCTCCACCTACATATAAAAATGTCACTCCTCCATCCCAATCCAACATGTTCAATTTCAATCCATCCATCGAAGAAACCATCAATAACTTTGCCCAAACTATTGTGAGGATAATTGGTGAACAACTAAGGGGGGGGGTGAATCAGTTGTTAACAAATTATGAAACTTTAAGCACACAAAATGTTTTACTGGAATGCATAAACCAAATATTAGAATAGTAGATATATCAATTAAGCACAAACATAAATCGTAAACCAAATACCATGTATCCACAACACATAACACCAAGATTTGTATGTGGAAAACCCAATAAAGGAAAAAACCACGGTGGGAAGCCTACCCACAGTTAGATTATACTTCTGCAATAAGTATGTGATTACAATAAGGGGCTTGCACATATAGGAAGGCCAACAAGCTAGAGCACACTGCTCATCACAAAGGAGCCTCACTAACTACAAAATATCTTCGGACTATAATCTAGAAATAAGAATGAACTGCAAGAATAGCATCTCCTAATGCCTGAGTACAGTTCCTGTTAAGCTCAATGTCAGAGGTCTTAAACCTCTTACACAAACCCAATTCAATCACCTATGATAGACCAAAGCCTCTGCATATGATTACAACTTTATTCGCACACAAATAATCCCATGACCACGATCTATGAAAGAGATCTTACATCATATTTATACCAACCCGGGACCTAAATAATTAGGTCAGCCACCTAACAGATAATACAATAAATCCATTACATGAACCCACAAACCAATGATAATCCAAGTTGGCCTAAGATTGAAACAAAATTAACCAAACAATAAATTCAACCAGTAACGTATTGGGAGCATCCACCAACATGTTACATAAACCGGTCCATAACCTAACAGAATAGCATTAGGTCCGGTGTTGAATGCAACACCACAGATCAAATGGAACTTAAACATGATAACCATCAACATCCTGAGAAGCTTATAGAAGCTGCATCAACACCACTTATTGAATCCATCAAAAGATCTTCAACAAAGCTCTACCGATAGAACCCTTACCGGTAACCAAAATGCTTACTAGAACATATGATATCTTCTAGATCACCAAATCCCAAACCAACTGAATGTGACATACATCTGAACCATATGAATGACCGAACCAAACCAATTCCACCAATCTGAACATATCCACGGTATTTTCATCACAATCCAACCACTCTACCAGAACCCGATAGACAACCAAACAAGCTAGTGTTGAAATCAATGACAAACATCAATGTAACAGATAATCGATTCCTCCAAATTGCCAACAACTATTAAATCCTTACAACATCAATTGACTTCCATTTCTCAATCCAAGTTCAATGTTCCCACATTTGATGTAGTGAGGCCACTATACAATGACATTGTTCATGCAGTTCCCCCTAAACATATGGAAGTCCCTCAATTGGAGTTGTATAATGGAAAAGACGATTTCTTGACTCATATGAAGATATTTCAAACTTTGTGTAGTGGGTTTTCTCATGACCAAAGACTTATGGAAAATTGTTTACTAGAACCTTTAGGGATAAAGCTTTGCAATGTTATTTTTCTTTGTCTCCTTATTCTATTACTTCTTTTCAAAAATTAGCTAATGCTTTCATTCAATAATTTTAAAATAATATTGGTCTTAAATTTACTTTGAATAATTAATTCATTGTAAGCAAGGAGTTAAAGAAAAAAGTGACTAATTTTATTGGTAGATACAAGCATTTGCATTCTTAAATTGCTTATCAAGTGCCTAATCATGATGTTAAAAGAATTTTTATTTCTAATTGACAAAAAGATATTAGAGATAAGCTTTTTTTTTTTTTTTTTTTGAGTTTACTTCCTTTATGTAATTGTGTGCAGTGCTTCATAATTATCAACTTCAAGTGAGTCAATTTTAATCATTCTCTTCAATGACTCTGATTGACAAGAATCAAGGTGCTCAATAATCATTTGAAAAGTTTAAACCCAACAAATGTTACATCAAGATAAATAACAACATCAATAGTCAAGTAGCAGCCACAACATCATGTGTGGCCCTTTTATCCAAATAATTTAGTAAAGACAACTCCTTTTTCTGAGTCGTTGCATAGTATGATACCGAGGTTGATAAATGATAATGTGTTGAACCTTCCTCCCATCAAGCCAATTGAAACTTCTAAACCATTGTCACCCTACCATGATCTGAAAGCCTTTTGTCAATGTCATTGTCAACCTAGCCATGATACCAAGAAATATTATACATTGAGGAATAAGATTCAAGACTTCATTGATAATAACACTATTTTCGTAGCTAGTTTGAATGACAAAGGAAATAAATTTGTAGCTCCTCCTAATAAAAACTCCAAATATTCACCAATCCTTTACCTTCTCACTCTACCAATTTTGTTGAGTCCCAGTCTATTGCCTTTTCTCCTGATGACCTTGGTATGGAATCTAACAATATTGTGAATCTTTTTCACGAACCTACACCTCCTAAAGACCTATGCGTTGATTTTGATCCTAGTGAGAATATTGTTGCACCTGATGGCCCATTAAATATCACTGTGAAGATCAAAGACAAATTATCACAAGGGGTGCTTATCGATCCAGTGTGTATAGTGAATATGATTACTAAATAATATCTATATATATTACAATTGCATCAAGTTACATATGATAAATCTAATGTTGTCGTTAATGTGTATGATGTTTCTCTTGCCCTACTATTGGTTCTATTACTCTCTCTATTGAGGTAGGTACTAAGTGCTTAGATGTCACTTTTGCTATTATTCCTATGTTGGATCAATTTATTGTGAAGTTGGGACATCCTTGGCTCTCTTCCATGAAAGCTATCCCTTCTACAATTCATAAATGTTTGAAATTCCCTCATAATGGCACTACCATAACAATTAATCATAGCCTTTGCCAGCCCATAGTAAGGTATGGTAATTTCACCCTTGATTACTTTTGGCCTAAACAACCTGAACCTCTTAAGCCTAGAAGTGACATTCTTTTCTTATATTATCAAATATAAAAAAATGAGATGATCATGTCCTTGAGTAAGCCTAAAGATCCCATACCTGTGGATATTCCTCCTCATAATGGACTTGGTATTTTTCCTAGTCATATTCCTCCTAATATGCCTCAGTTCTACCTCATACATCTTACAAAAGGAAAGCGATTGGAATCTCTATGTTTCAACCTAGTGGTGATGTGGGAGCATCCCTAGTTCTTGGCAATCTTGCATCAACCAATTTTTTTTTCCTTTCAGTTTGTTTCTTGTTTTGCAATTTCAATATTTCTTTCAGAATTTCATTATGTTTTCTCACCAGATTTTGCTTAGCTGGATTTGTTTCATGGACATGTTTATCCATCTTATCCTTGGTCCGTGAGGCATTTAGATCTTTTTTTCGGTAAGTTATCACTTTCGAAATATGGGACAATTTTCTTTCCTGTGTACTAGAGCCGCCTGGACCTATTTTCTATTGGTGATTCTTGGGGATCTTTCCCGTAGCTTGCGAAGCTTGATTTTGTTATTTCCAACATTCCTTGGTTCGTGGCGGAACTTTCTTTTGGGTCCGCACATCATTCTATGTTGTTCTAGAGGGATTCCTTGGTGGAGGCCGACCTTGTGCTCTACATGTTTCATTTTTCATTCTTCAGTGTTTGTTGCTTCTTGGGCCGACACAGATCATCTTGGAGCTTGTATTTCATATAAATCATTGTATTTGTGCTTTTAGAATCAATCAAGATAGAATATATGAAAGATAGAAGAATAATATTAAGACTCAGAGATCTAGAGTTGGCTCACAATCTTGCTTGAGACCGGATACTATGTAGTCAGGCCTGTGAGCTAAATCTGTGAGCCCGAATGTTGCTGGCAGTTTGTAATTGAATTTTATTATATAATAAAGACTGATTCTGCATTTTCTCCTTTACATTGAGTTGTTTGTGTTGTGTTTCATTTGTTGCACGGTTTGGATTGTTCTCTTTGAGGAACCTCCTAACCTTGACTGCACCAAGTGGTATCAAAACGAGATTTTGTTTCGGAGATTGTGGAGTCCCATAAGATTTTTGTTTTGGGGTGGCATAATTGAGGATTCAAACCATAACTGCAGAGGACTTGTGTGAGATGACTCAAATAAATGCTAGAGGTGGTGGAGCATGTGGGAATGCAGACCCTACTACGATGGAAATATTGAGAGAAATTGCAGCCCGGTTAGAAGCTACTGAAACGACCCAGAGATGAGGTCGACATGTTGAAGATGTGAGAGATGATGAAGAAGAAGTTGATGTAGGAGAAGCAGTATCAAATTAACCAATGATTGATCCAGAAGAAGAAAGGTTCTTGAGGGTTTTGAGTAAAGAAACCACCAAACCACATTTTACCCCACCAGATTATGATGGCAAGCTGGATTCAAATGAATTGATGGATTGGATGACAGAGATGGAAAAGTATTTTGATTTTGAGAACACCGTGGAAGATCGGAAGGGGAAATATGCTTGTCCTAGGTTGAAATATCATGTATCTTTTTGGTGGGAACATTTGTGTAAAGTGGAAAATTGAACCCTAGTGACTCCCCACCTAGGAGAGAGAAAGGAAGTCACTAGGATGATTTTCACTTGGGAGAAACTTTACATTCAAAAGAGGGACTTGAATCCACTAGATCCAAATCCAAGGGGAACAAGGATATGAATTCCAAGTGGATCGCAAGGGTTGGAAAGTGATTTGCCCTCTTTTATAAATAGAAATGTTGACTTGTTGATTATTTAGAAAAGAGAGATAAAATTAATGAAATGAGGAGCTACCGGTTCGGGATCGTGCTGTAATTTTAGATCTGAGATATTCAGACTGATACAAACTTTCCCTACAAATTTAGAGAAAAGTCACCAGGACCATGTTGAAAGTGCATGGTCCTCCAGAAAATCCATGTGCTGAAAAGGGTTTTTTTGTCTCTACAAATGGAGTCCAATCCTGCAATTACACTTGCGCACCTACAACCTACACACATAAAAGAAGGGAAAAAGGGTTGTGGATAGGGGTTTTTCTCAGTCAAACCCCAGTTGAGGAATCAACCTTGAAAGAAAGTAATTGCAAATACTTAAGTGTAAATGTAGGAAATGTATACCTTGTATATTTGCAATTGATGATGATGATTACTTTGCTTCTTGAATGTAATCACAAATGTTGTATGAAATTGCATGTAACATGACAAAACCCTAACACACACACATGCTTGGAAATGAATGTTGTAATGTTGCTCCAATGGATGAATGACGAAGACACATAAATGTAAGGACTTGGTGGATGCTTAAAGACTTGACTACTTGATGAAGACCTTTCTCTTGCATTTCACTTATTATCCTTATCTTGCCTATTTTTGCCTATTATCGAATGACGGAATTGAATCTCTTTTTATAACATGCCCAAGAGAATTAATTTTCATCCATCGAAGGCCGACAAAAAAAGATTTAAATCCCCAAAGAGAAGATTAAGAAAAAGGGCTCGGATGGACCCATCTTAGGGCCACCTTAATAGGGGGGACATGGGCGCCACGCCCCTGTCCTGTCCTGTTTTGGGCTCGGACAAGGTCTTAAGGAAGCATAAAGGCCACAATAGGAGGAAAATCAAGATGAAAGTGCAGAAAGAGGTCTTAGTCGAGAGAGAGATGCAGTCGCCTAGGTGAGGACCTAAAACATGGTCGAAATTGCAGGGGTTGCAATTTAAGGACACTACAATTTGCAAGTAGACCGATAGAGAAGAGGTAAAGAAAAGATCAAATCATGGGAGCAGATGGTTAATAAGTTGAAATCAAAGTTCTTGCCTACCAAATATCAAATGAATTTGTTTTGGAAGTTGCAGAACCTGAAGTAGAAGGAATCTAGTGTGAAGGAGTATACTGAAGCAATCTACAAGTTGAACATTAGATCCGAACACACCGATGATGAGATTGAATAAGTTGCCTGATATTTGAATGGATTGTGGATGTTGATACAAGATGAACTCATTTTGATCAAGTTGTAGAGTGTTCAAGAAGCTTATCGGTATGCCTTGAAGGTAGAAGATAAGTTGAATAAAAGACATCAGCAGAAGCAATGAGGTAGAGGCGGAAGATTTCAAGGAGGAAGATCCTATACCAAAGGTTGAGGACATTATGAAAATAAAAATAAAGACAAGGAAGTTAGTCGAGATGGTAATTCATACCGGAGATGAAATAATTTTTTACCGAAAGAAAGTAAATGAAGGTTACCGAAATGAGGGTTATGGAAAGGAAGATAGAAGACAAGAAAAGAGAGTGTTTAGAGGAACCTACTTTAAATGCAGAAAAGGACACCATGCTTTTCAATGCAAGAAGATAGAGAATCATGGAAGAGAAACCTTGGTAGAAGAAGAACCTGTCGAATAAGGTAACAAACAAGAGAATGGAGAGTTGTTGTTGATGAGGAGAGAATTATATGTAATGCCCCTCCTCAGACTAGGTTGACGTGACACTTGTGTTAGGTCATTGAGGCCATTGAAGGACGTTCAAGATTATGATTTGAAGGCTAGGTGTTTTAGTTGCTTAGTGCAGTGCTATGTATTATGGAGGATTCACGTTATTTTATGCTCATACGAATGATGGAGTAGTGTCTACTTCAAGCAAATTTCCTTTTCACCTTGGTAGACTTGATCGGACCCTTGTTTTGTACGATGGATATGAAAGACTTGATTGGATTTACATATTGCATGAATGCTATTCTAGCTTTCGTATATTCTTCACTAGTGATCCTTGATAGACAATATATGATTTGATGATTACTGATAGATGTTATATAATTCCATGATTCCTGATATTTATGCTTATGAGTGATTTCAACTTAATGTGATTTAGATGCATATTATGATGATGACTGACTTCTTTATGCTCTTATGTCATAATTTGATGCATAGATAATGTTAGTATTTTTTATTATCATATATTTTGATAGAGATACTGATCTTGTTTATCATGCGATGGAAATACTAACCCCTAGATGATTTACTCATGATGTGATGATTGTATGTATTACTGGCTGCCTATTGTGACTATCTACAGGTAGAATTGACAACACATCACTCATTGTGAGCGCCCTGTGTTGTTGTGATATTCTACCCCTTATTTGATGTGTATGTATATATGTTGTATGCACATGTATCTCATGTTGTTGTAGGTTGCAGGTACAAAGGCATTCATTCCTCCCGGGCAACCGAGTGCGAGCTCCCCTGGTTTGACAGGTGTGACCGTGCCTCTTCCCAATGACAATATGTGGTTTAGAGATGTCGTTGGTTCCCTTCCCACACTCTAGGTCTAGGTTTGATGTCGAGTCCTTGTTATCATTCTTGGCAAGTTTTCCATGTCATTGTCGTCATGATTTGTGAGTATGTGGCATGGTTAGTTGATTATTCAGTTATTTTATTTAAGTTCTCTGCGTGGTGATTGATTTATTACTTAGCATATTTAATTTCGGCATTTGATTGATCGTGTTTGAGTTGTTACTTGATATTAGTTATGACCCTACTGGTAATATCTTTATTTTGAAGTTATTAAGATTGAACGATTTTTAAATATTTACTATTTACACGTTTAAACTTGGTTAATGCTCATATTGAGATTTCAAGATTTTATTTGGCTATTTGCGTTTTAAGCCGGTTTAATCTATTAAATATTTATTGATTCACGTTATTGACTTTATTTTTATTTAACGATTTTAATCTTTAATTATTTAATTACCTTGATTATTTTAACTGAATTATTTATTTAATGACGGATTCGATTTCTTTTTGGTTAATGTTGAGAAGTCGATTATTAAATGAAATTAGTTTGTTTGATTTTTAAATCGTGTATATATATAAACGTAATTTGGATAATTAAAAAGAGATAAGTTATAATATTTTACTTATTATAATTCACTATATTTTAATATCCAATCTTTTATTTTGAAAACTGTTTTAAAAACTCAATGAGAGAATGGATTTTGTTAAAATCTCATAAAAGAATGTGATATGGCAATTTTAATATTTTATTACTCAATTTTCTTTTGGACAAAAAGGGAGCTAAGGTTTTCATTTCGGGGGATTCTTTTCTCTTCATATGTTTTTTCTTGATTCTTGGTGGTTTTGGGAGATGAATAATTGCTGGAAATCTTGAATGATTGGAGAGTTTGAAAATTGTTGTTGAAGATTGAACTTTTTGCACAAATTTCCTTCATCTTCTTTCTTCAGGAAGAGGTAGGATTTTGTATTCCCTTGTTTTCTCTTTTCTTCCATGAGCTAAAAATTAAATTTAGAAAGGAAAATCTTTGTTTCTCCCTTAGATGTCCAATTTTGGTTGCATTCAAATGAGTTTTGGATTTGCAAGAAACACTGTGATTTCAAATGTTGTTGAAGAAGAAAAAAAAAGAAAAAGAAAACCCTCATTTGATTTTTTGCTGAGAATAGAATTTTGGTTGGTTTGTGAAGAAGGAAACATGGATTTTATTGAGAAATCTTGCCTTGTTTTGAATCATATTGTTAATTTTATTGCTGTTATTTTCTCTGGTATGAAAGAATTTTTTTGATTTGGGGTTTCCTTCTTCATTTTGGGTCTATTAAGAGATTCCATTCTTTTTTTTTCTTTCTCTTATTCTGCCTTTGAATTTGCTAATAAAAAAAGGATTTTTGAACAAATTTTTTTTTAAAAAAAAAAATATTAATCAAGCCACATAGTGGTTGGTTTTGCCAGCACCACCCACCACGTAGTGTGGGGTGCTGGGCAACCCACCCACTACGTAGTGGGGGATGCTGAGCCCACCCACCATGTAGTGGTGGGTGTTATTGGACAACGCCACCCACCACGTATGGTGTGGGTTGTTGAGCCACCACCACCACATACGTGGTGGGGGAGGGGGTGCAACCCGCACCTCCAAAAAAGTTTTAATTTTTTTTTTTACATTTAAAAAAAAAAGTAAAAATATATAAATATTTTTTTTTCAATAAAAGTGGAGAACCACTAATTTAATTAATTATAAATTTATACAATCCTGGTTCAAAGAGCACAGGTAGGAAAGAACCAGGCAAAGAAAATCTTCAGTCTTGCTCATAAAAATCCCATTGGGAAGATAATATGACCGATTACATTGAAGTAGAGAAGTGAAATCTCCAAACCAACCCAATCTCATCCCAAAAAGGCCATATAATCCAACACCGAATACAAAAATGATACCCAACCCCCCAAAATTGCCAAAGAAGAGGCGAAGCAAACAAGCATCAGGAGTGCAAAAACCAAGTACTAGAACTCTCATCTAGAGGGGGCAACATCCTCTCAAACTGGGAAGTAGCCACAACCTGAATATCCAAAGCAACCACTTGCAGAGGCTCCACCAAACTTGGAAGAGACATAACTGCCTTCATAGAATCAAGGAGGAAATGTATACCTGAAAAAACATTTACAACCGCAACCAAAGTATCCAAAGAAACATGATCTAAAAAAGCTACAAGAGCAAACATCGTGTCATCATATATGTCAAAAATAAAACCACCTCTCAAAAGTGAAAGTAATTCACAATGCCAACATTTAGATAGTAATTCAGACCGAGATAAAAAACCACCATAAGGAAAATCACCAAGATCAAAATGATAAGAAGACAGAGCATTATCCAAATTAGAAGCATAATAAAAAGAGGGATGAAAGTCATCCAATAATGCCCGAACCAAAGAAGCATCCAAGAGCATATCCATACACACAGTAATAAAATGAGAAGCAACTTCAGCAAGGAAAATATTATCATTTTCCACCAACCACCGTCTGCCCACCACCTTACGAATAGCAATAGAAAACTTCGAAGAATGAAATTTAAACAACCTGTCAAGCTTTTCATTGTCAAAGGCATCAGGATCCTGAAAATCACAATTCTTAACAGACAAAGAAATTTTTTACTAGCAGCATCCATCACAAAAAATCTTAAGGGAAAAATAAGACACAAAGCAAAATGTCATGAACACATAAAAGAGAAGAGAAGCATCATTAATAAGTAAGCTTATCACACAAGCAGCCATAGAATGACACAAGTATGACAGAAAATGATACAAAATCATATATTAAATATATAAATATTAATATATGTATTAGATATTAAATAAATTAATACAAGACATGTTAATATATATATATATGAAGTTAATGGAGTATAATTAGACTAAAGCAGTCAAATATTAAAATAATATTATAATGCCAAAAAAAACATGATAATTGATTGACATTAATAATAGTATTACTGTAATATATTGTTAATTTGGTGACCTTATTGTTATTATTGTTGTTATGTATTTTGACAATGTAAATGATAATGGATATACATACAAACTTATATATATACACGTGAGTATACCCTCAAACCATTGTATTTGTGGATTGCCTATAAGTTAACTATTTCCCAGCTAAGAGTCTTTTTATTTATGCTTTTCATCTGGAGACCGTTTGTGTCATTTTATTTAAAACCTATGTTTAGTGTGAATTTATTTTACTTGCGATTCTTGAGATTGTTTTTGTTCATTTTGACATGCCCTCATGATGATTTTGCCATGAGGACGAAATAACCACACTGTTGATTTTGTGGTAGTGAGTGTGAAGACCTCACGATGTTGATGTGTTTAAGTGTAGATGTATCATGAGTTGGTCATATTCCATTAGTTAAGAAGCTCGTTCTTTCACATGTGTTGTTGATCAATTTTTGGGTACGTGTTTGTTATGGTTTGGCATTGTGTCCAATTTTTGCTTGTGTAAGAGCCTCTTGCTTTATTGTTTCTGGATCCATGTAGAAGGAGTGGGCTCCTTTATGACACTCGGGGGTCATGAGAGATGGACTTTCACAAGGTTCCTTGTAAGAATGCGTGAAGTCTAGGCCTTTCGGGCATGAGGGGGTTTAACATATTTTAATCAAGTGATAACTAATTAATGAATGGGTATGAGTAGTTAGTTAATTTAAAAAGATAATAACTCATCAGTGTCTCATGACTCAGTCCTAGGGAGGATGTTTTAGGCTGAGAATGGGAAGACCGTGGAGACAGTAAGATAATCTCCCTTGGTTTCTCTCTCGAGATCGAGATGGCTCCGCATGCCCATCGGCTAGTGCCTTATTCTTGGTTTGGCATGTGATGACACTCCCTCGTACATGCGATTTCTTTGCTTTTTTTTGTATTCTTGTTATGATGTTTTATTGGTCTCTGGAAATCTCTTGTCTCTTTCTTGGTTGCTTGGTGCATGGTTGTATGTGTGGAAGTTGTTTGGTATTAGTCCCTTTGGTAAAGTGTCAACCTTAGTTTAGTGTGTGAGTTGGGACCTAACGACATCTCCTAGCTCGGAGGGTGGTTCCTTGTAGGTTCCACATTGGTCGGGTGGTTGGAGTTTTTTGCCATTGGGGGTTTTTCCTCTTCTTTGGTGTTGTCTTCATGCGTGGACTTGGAGTTTTGTCATATTGACCTTGAACCCTTGGAGCAGATTCATATATTGATCATTTTGTGATGGAGACACTCTTATCATGCATTAAATAGGGAATTGTTTATAAAAAGTGAGTTAAACTCGCGATTGTATCATTTTATTAAAGCAACCAAAATTGTATCCATGATTTACTTTAAATTATACATTCAGAAAGAAATAATATAAGTTAATCAAAATGTAAGTAGAAAGAAAGAATAAATGAGATACTCTTACTAGTAATGTCTTACCATTTGTTAGTCATGTATACTTCCTTAAATTGGATTCATAGAACATGAATGATTTTTCATGCTTAATATATGTGAAGGATTAGTTATTTGTAATTGAAATGTACCTTGTCAATGAGTTAAATCAGAAATTCCATTATTATGTGGTAATTAAATGTTATATAGTAGATGCATAGATGTGATTTCAATGCAATGGAAAATGGATGTTATCACTTTCTCCATGTTATATCTTTAAAAATGGAAATGAGTTAATGCTTGTATCTTCAATATCTTCATGAGAATATGGATGAAAAATTAAGTTGATGTTAGCATATAGTTATGAGATCAATGATTTGAACAATGACATTAAACGAAGAACTTAAACTATCAATGATAAAGCATGGGAAGCACAAGATCATTGAAGATGTAGTTGAATTCTTGGAAACTAGAATAACACTAAGGATGAAAACTATAATGTAACTTAGTGCATAGACATCATTAAGAGATAAATGAGAATACATATAATTGTGCTATGGCTTCCATAAAACTAACATTGCATAAATAACATAATGAACATGTAAGTTGCATACGTAGGTTAATGAGAATTCTTGTGGGTTGATGCATTGAGTAGTGGACAACACTAGTAGCATTATCATGTGAAGTGTATGATATAGATTAATTTGCATACATGCATTTGTAGTTGTGTTCCTTGGTAAGGATAAATCTTTAGGATCATAGAAGTGAACTAATATGATAATGGTAAACTAAATGTATCGATCATAAATCATAAATGGAGTAAGTCTAGTAGTGACGTCAATACCCTAGGAAAATGATGGAACCATGTAAGCCATTAAACCTTGTAAACATGACCTCCCTTGTGTTAGTAACGTAATGTATGAAACAAAGGTTAAACACTTAATGTTCGACTTTAAACTATTGAACTAAATCATAAACTTAATGTCTAGATTGGATTAGATGTAGCCTTGTTAGTAAACAAAAAAAAATATTCCACTCTTTGGGTCTAGTTGTAATAAGTTTCCCAGGGGTTTGTTGGTGGGCGCTACATGTTGGTATTAGAGCTGGGTACAACACTGAGATCTCTGGTTGATTTTGTGAGTTTAAATCATGCTGAAAAATTAGTATTAGGAGTTATATTTTAGAAAACTAGCAGTGTTCCGTCCCACTCTGGAAACAAACCTATGCTACTCCATGAGATTCAAGGGTCACATAAACCCTTACCAATGTATCTAGTTGCTCAAGTTGTGTATTTGAGTCCTAATTGGGTCAAGGAGGTCAAATGCATGAACATGATGATAGTTCTGATACTTAATATAAGTACAGATCCAATAGCCAACAAGATGAGAGGGGGGGGGTGAATCATACAAACTTAATCATTCATAAAAACATCAGATTCAACCTCGGTAACATATATATCAGTCATATAACAAAAAATTGCCAAACATGCAAACTCAAAAGCATATGAACAATATAAACCTCATAACACCAGATTTAACGTGGAAACCCAAATAGGGAAAAACCACTGTGGGATTTCGGACCCACTAAGAAATATACTCTTCTAGAGTATGCTCGGTTAAAAGCCAATCCTGTTAAAGATTACAAAACACATTGCTAGATGTGACCCGGTTAAGGGATTTCCCTCAGATCTGTTAGGATCTTCACTTTGTTAGAAGTGACCTTGTCAAAGGATTTCAAACACTCATTTAGAATGTCACCTTGTTACAGGATTTACTTATAAGACTGTTAAGTCCACTCGGTTAAGAGATTTCCTGTTACTTTTACAAGCTAACAGTAATACAATCTATCTGCAACTTTACATCTAAAATGCTAAAGCAGATTCTTATTTGTTCAACACAATCTAGACATAGAACTAATCTTGTCTATCTGCTGGGCATCAATACTCTGTTATTCCAACAGGTCTTCAAGCTTTTGTGCTCGGTGATCACTATGTAGCATCCCTGTGCATACACTTGCCTGCATACACTGTTTATCAACAGTTCCTTATTTATAAACAATCATCTAACCGCTTAATCTCCTTGATCATATTTCCCATGATCAATCATTACCATCAGATCTTCAATCTTGTCTAGGTTCATTGTATCTTATGATCTGAAAAATGTTTTACCCTGCCTCAAAACTTGTACAATCATCTTGGAACTTGTGTTAGGGTAATGCGGTTCAATCTGAGCTGTAGATCTTCTTGCCAACTTTCCATTGCCTTAGATTTGTTAACAAACTTCTTCCACGACTTGCCAATCATTGATCCGCTCCAGCTCATTAACTTCTTTCATTAAATATCACATGTAAACATTTAATGCATTCTGTTATAGCTCGGTTACAACTCGGTGAATACTAAACTTTACTCGGTAGACATTCCGTCTTCATTAACCGACTGCGATAACCTTAGGGTTTATCAACTAGGTTCTTTGCTTGATAACATAGTGTAGTATTAACCTTTACATTTTACAACATATGTATGATGTTAAAACAATCTAAAACATCAAGATCTCATCATTGTCTGACTCGGTAGAGTTTCCCATTGAATAACTTATCCCTTTATTCATCATATTCTTTCCTGTGTCTTTACCGACTTCTTTATAATCTTCATATCATATTTCTTAAGATATGGCAATATCATACTGAATTAGAAAATCAATTTCTTGACATCAATGAAAAAATAATAATATCAAGACAGTAAAACATCTTTAATCAGTTATGTCCATAATCATCAACAACCTTCTCAATATCCTTGTTATATTACCAACAATCTCCCCCTTTGGCATTGATGGCAAAACCAATTGATTTGACCATTAAGAATTCGGATTGTTGTGATTCTGAAATGCTGAAATGCTCTCCCCCATACATTAGACTCCTCTTCTAGTTTTCTCTCAATCTTCTTAGGTCTTCTCCTCCTGGTAGTCTTCTCCTCCTTGGGTAGGTCTTCTCCCCCTAGTAGTCTTCTCCCCCTGGTAGTCTTCTCCCCCTTTGACAACAATGCCAAAAAGAAAAGAACTAAAACATAAGTTGTTTCTGTAAGAAGTTATTTCCTGCTGATGTGTATCAACTGAGTCTCATTCAGAGCATTTGTTTACAATTCTTGTTCCCTATATCATTTTCTGTATTATCCCAATATTGTTCTAGTACAATTTTAGAAAAGCATTCTTAAAGTGTATCACTCCAGCATTATCTCCCTAAAAGATATTCAATAGATTCATCGAAGTGATGCTTTCACCGAACTCAATCAGTGAGTAAGAGATAGGGGTATGAACCCTAACTTACTTTTGAGATATTCAAAAGTGTCCTTTGGTAGTGGCTTGGTGAAGATATCAGCTATTTGTTCCTTTGTGTTAACATATTCCAACACCACTTTCTTTTCATGAGCTTCTTCTCTAAGATAATGATATTTGATAGATATGTGCTTTGTCTTAGAGTGCATAACAGGGTTCTTTGAAATATTAATGGCACTAGTATTGTCATAGAATATAGTTATTGGCTTGGTAACTTTCTCATTTATACCTTCCAACAATTGTTTGATCCATGCAATGTTGGTACAATTCAGTGCTGCAACAACATATTTAGCTTCGGCTGTTGACTAAGAAACACATCCTTGTTTCTTGCTAAGCCAACTCACTAGTCTTTCTCTTAAGAAGAAAGATCCTCCACTTGTCCTTTTTCTGTCATCAATGTTGCCTGCCCAATCAGCATCAGTATAGACTTTCAAATCAAAATCATTTTCTTTTTGATATGCTAAGCCATAATCTTTAGTGCCTTTCAAGTATCTGAAAATTCTTTTGATTGCTGTCATGTGTATTTCCTTAGGATCTGTAGAGAATATTGCAACAATACCTACTGCATGTGCTATATCAGGTCTGCTATGAACAACATATTGTAGTTTTCCAATCATGGATTGATAGAGTGTCTCATCAACAGATGTAGATTCATCATTCTTTGATAGTTTGCAGTTTGTAGTCATAGGAGTACTTACTAGCTTTGAATCCTCCATTCCAAATTTCTTCAAGATTTCCTTTATGTATTTGGATTGAGTAATTAAAGTTTCATTTTTCATTTGCAGTATCTGTAAGCCTATAAAATACTTTATCTCACTGATTAATGACATCTCAAATTCTTTTCTCAGTTCATTACCAAAGTTCTTGCATAAAGAGTCATTTCCACAAAATATAATATCATCAACAAATATGGCTGAGATTAGTATTCCATTTTCATCATTCTTCATGTACATATTGCTATTCTCACTTGTCCTTATAAAACCAATCTTAATCAAATAAGAGTGCAATCTTTCATACCATGCTCTAAGTGCTTGTTTCAGACCATATAAAGCTTTGTTCAATTTACATACCTGATCTTTATTATTGTCTTCAACAAATCCTTCAGATTGTTCAATGAAAACGTGTTCTTCTAATATTCCATTTAGAAATGCAGATTTGACATCCATTTGATATACCTTGAATTTTTTGAAAGCAGCATATGCCAACAATGTTCTAACTCCTTCAAGTCTGGCAACAGGTGCAAAAGTCTCACCATAATCAATTCCTTCTTCTTGGGCATAACCTTTGCAAACCAATCTTGCTTTGTTCTGAATGACCTCACCTTTCTAATTTAGCTTGTTTATGAAGATCCACTTTGTACCGATTACATTTTTGTCCTTAGGTCTTGGGACTAGTGTCCATGTGTCATTCTTCTTGATTTGATCAATCTCTTCAGTCATAGCATTTATCCAATCTTCACTGTTGAATGCCTCTTTTCCTATTCTTGGTTCAAATTCAGATATCAAACATGTGTTCTGTCTCAGTTTGTTCCTTGTCATCACTGGATCATCCTTATCTCCTATAATCTGACTTGGTGCATGATGTCTTCTGACATATTTGGCTAATACAGGCTCGGTAGGCTCTATATGATCCTCTTCATCACTCGGTAACTGGATATCTTCCTCATTTCCTTCAACAATTATCTCAGTAGGACTTTTCGGTTGCACATAGACAAATTCATCATAGTCTTCTGGTTCTTTGGAATTCTTGTCATCAGTTCTTTCTGCAAATTCATCAATTTTTACATTTGCACTTTCTACTATTTTGTTAGATGATTTGATCAGACATTTAAATGCTTTGCTTCTAGAAGAATATCCTAGAAATGTTCCTTCACTTTTCTGATCAAACTTGCCATTTCTATCATCTTTATGAACATAGCATTTGCTTCCAAAGATCTTAAAATAACTTACGTTAGGTTTCTTGCCATACCAGATTTCATAAGGTGTCTTCAAAGTACCTTTCTTCATTTGAACTCGGTTCAAGGTGTAAACAACTGTGCATATTGCTTCTCTCCAAAATGTTTGTGGAACCTTCTTCTCAATCATCAGTGTTCTAGCACAATCCACAATAGATCTGTTTCTTCTTTCAGCTATTCCATTTTGCTGTGGAGTCCTCGGTGTAGAGACTTGTCTTTTAATACCATGATCATTGCAAAATAGGTTGAACTCATCAGATGTGAACTCTCCTCCTATATCTGATCTAAGACATTTCAGTTGTCTTCCTATTTCATTTTCAACTCTAGCCTTGTACCACTTAAACATTTGAAAAGCTTCTGATTTTTCTTTTAAAAACATTACTGACATCATCCTTGAATAATCATCCACAAATAATATGAAATACTTATCACCATAATAACTTTGAACTTTCATAGGACCACAAAGATCAGTGTGTACAAGATCTAAAATTTCCTTAGAAGTGTAGGACTTACTTGTAAAGCTGGATCTTGTCATCTTGCCCATTTGGCATTCTCAGGTTTTTCAAGACTTGGTAGACCTCTTACTCTGTGCTTCTTACTTATCTTGATCAGATTATTAAAATTAACATGACAAAACCTTTTATGCCATAACCGGGTGTTATCAATCTTTGCATGCAAGCACTTGTTGTGAGTAGAGTCAAGGTGAAATGTATTACCTTTTGTTTGTGTCTCGGTAGCAGCTAACTTTCCATTTTTGTCATGAACTTTGACAATTCCTTTCTGAAATTCTATTTGGTAACCTGTGTTGTTTAGTTGTGCTACACTCAACAAATTATATTTCAAACCTTCAACCCAATAAAGCATTGCATCTTTCTTTATCAAGAAGTGTTATGGATCCTTTACCTCTTACCGGACATGGTGCATCATTACCAAATCTAACATAGCCTCCATCATAATCTTCTAATATAACAAACTTGTGTTTATCTCCTGTCATATGATGTGAGCATCCACTATCTATAATCCAAGAATCATTAGTGTTTATGTGAGATATTAGGGCTTTTTCGTCATACCTTTCTTCATCTGATCCATCCTTGATAGCCACACAAACAACTTCCTCTGTATCAGTCTCATCTGATTTATCATCTTCAGATTCCTCATCAGCAATTAAGCAGGTCTTTCTATCTCTTCTTCTGAAGTCTTGGTGACCTCTGTAATGATTATCTTTCTGTCTGTCATCTCGGTAATCTCTCTTTTCAGTGAAATCTTTGTCAGGATAGTTAGAAGCCATATGTCCAATCTTATCACAATTGAAACATTTCAAGGGTAGTTTTCCCTTATACTTACCTTTGCCTCTTGGTAACCTTTTGGCCAATAGTGCTTCAAACTCTTCTTGCTTTCTGATTTCTTCATACAGTTTGTGTACCTCCTCCATGTTCTTTCGAAATATTTCACTTGCTCCACTATGATCTCCTCCAGAGTACTTATACTTTCTTTCATTGTAATCATTAGATTCATTCAGATGAAAAGAACTAAATGCAAATTCAACTTTATTTACCGATGACCCACTGTTATCAAAATTACTTATCTCAAATGCATGTAGCTTACCAATAGTAGCATCCAAGGAAACTGGCATATTAGGTATAGACCTCAATTCATTGATTGCAAAGACTTGGATTACATAGGCAGGTAAAAGGGTTCTTAACAACTTACTTGTCACATCCTTTTCTTCAATAGTTCCTCCCGCTCCCTTGATTTGATTTACAATCTCCTTTAGTCTTGTATTGTACTGGGTTATGTTCTCACCTTCATTCATCCTCATAGATTCAAGTTGTCCTCTTAGACTATCAACTTTTGCTCTTTGAACATGTTCATCTCCTCCATATACAGATATGAGCTTAGTCCACATAGCCTTCGCATCATTGCAACCTTCTAGATCATTAAACTCAGAATTGGTCAATGCAGATGTTATTTCAATCATTGCTTGAATGTGTTCTTGCTTTGCCTTTATCTCTTCCATAATCAATGGATAGGTGCTTGGTGCAACAAAATCATTCTCCAGATAGTATATAGCATATTCTCCAACTCCTGATAGATGTATCTTCATCCTTTTCTGCCATGTAGAGAAACTTGACTTATTCAGCTTAGGTGCATCCCTCTTATACATCTTTGGATCTTTAACTCAAGTGCCTTTAAACTTTCCTTTCGGAGTCCAAAGCTTTGATACCAATTGATAGTTCTGATACTTAATATAAGTACAGATCCAATAGCCAACAAGATGAGAGGGGGGGGGGGGGGTGAATCATACAAACTTAATCATCCATAAAAACATCAGATTCAACCTCGGTAACATATATATCAGTCATATAACCAAAAACTGCCAAACATGCAAACTCAAAAGCATATGAACAATATAAACCTCATAACACTAGATTTTATGTGGAAACCCAAATAGGGGAAAACCACTGTGGGATTTCGGACCCACTAAGAAATATACTCTTCTAGAGTATGCTTGGTTAAAAGCCAATCCTGTTAAAGATTACAAAACACATTGCTAGATGTGACCCGGTTAAGGGATTTCCCTCAGATCTATTAGGATCTTCACTTTGTTAGAAGTGACCTTGTCAAAGGATTTCAAACACTCATTTAGAATGTCACCTTGTTACAGGATTTACTTATAAGACTGTTAAGTCCACTCGGTTAAGAGATTTCCTGTTACTTTCACAAGATAATAGTAATACAATCTATCTGCAACTTTACATCTAAAATGCTAAAGCAGATTCTTATTTGTTCAACACAATCTAGACATAGAACTAATCTTGTCTATCTACTGGGCATCAATACTCTGTTATTCCAACAGGTCTTCAAGCTTCTATGCTTGGTGATCACTATGTAGCATCCCTGTGCATACACTTGCCTGCATACATTGTTTATCAATAGTTCCTTATTTATAAACAATCATCTAATCGCTTAATCTCCTTGATCACATTTCCCATGATCAATCATAGCCATCAGATCTTCAATCTTGTCCAGGTTCATTGTATCTTACGATCTAAAAAATGTTTTACCCTGCCTCGAAACTTGCACAATCATCTTGGAACTTGTGTTAGGGTAATGCGGTTCAATCTGAGCTGTAGATCTTCTTGCCAACTTTCCATTGCCTTAGATTTGTTAACAAACTTCTTCCACGGCTTGCCAATCATTGATCCACTTCAGCTCATCAGTTTCTTTCATTAAATATCACATGTAAATATTTAATGCATTCTGTTATAGCTCGATTGCAACTCGGTGAATACTAAACTTTACTCGGTAGACATTCCATCTTCATTAACAGACTGCGATAACCTTAGGGTTTACCGACTAGGTTCTTTGCTTGATAACATAGTGTAGTATTAACCTTTACATTTTACAACATGTGTATGATGTTAAAACAATCTAAAACATCAAGATCTCATCATTGTTTGACTCGGTAGAGTTGCCCATTGAATAACTTATCCCTTTATTCATCATATTCTTTCCTGTGTCTTTACCGACTTCTTTATAATCTTCATATCATATTTCTTAAGATATGGCAACATCATACTGAATTAGAAAATCAATTTCTTGACATCAATGACAAAATAATAATATCAAGACAGTAAAACATCTTTAATCAGTTATGTCCATAATCATCAACAACCTTCTCAATATCCTTGTTATATTGCCAACACATGAACAAGGAAGGGTGGATTGAATGTGAAATGTCTATTTGGGGTCCATATTAATATGTTTTGAGTGTTCATACAATGTTTTAGTAAGTTTGGAGTTAAGGTACAAAGGTTGTCAATCTTGGCGTAAAAGTTGTCTAGCACAAAATGCACTGTAAAGTTGTCACAAAGGGGGTTGTAATTGGACATGGGTAGATGTAGCTATGAAGGGGATTTGTAAAGGCTATAAAAGGTTTGTTTGGATGAGTAAGAGAGAGTGGTGGTTGAGTCAGAGGAAGTTTATAAAGGAAGATCCATAATGCCTTTGATTGTCACTATGGTTCATGCAGGGTTGGTGGACAGTCAAACATTCTTTCATTAGTTGGAATGCATGAGATGATGATAGAAGGTGTAAAGGTGTTCTATAATGTGAGTATAGAACATTGTAGATGTTTTTGTAAGTCTTTACAATGAATAAGGAAACCGTTTATTTCAATCTTATGACCGTTCACATGTTGACAGCCATGTTTACTTGTTGTTTCAATGGAAGTTTCATGTGTTATTGGGTGAGGTCGAGCTTGAAGCCTATTTGGAATGATAAGTGAAGTGAATTAAAAAAATTTCGGATGTGATAGTGAAGTAGGATGAATAAACTTCATTTTGGTTCAAGTCTCATTGAACTTGGTGCAATATTGAGGAAGATATGAGTGTTTCTAGGATTGTACCTTCCAGATTCTCCCTACAATAGTCCTGTTGCAGTGTTTGGTATGGCCACGTGAGGAATCATAATGAAGAAAGGATATATTCGTTATAAATTTCTATGAATCTTCTTTCTAGTTCTTTTTTCTGACTTAATTTGGTTAGGAATTGAAGAAGATATGGCAATTTTTCTAAAAACTGTTTGAAACTCGCTATGAAAGGGTTAGTGAGAAGGGTTTAACCATAAATTTATTTTAAATCATTAAAAATTCATGTTATTTTGGATTATGATTGTGTATTATATGTTCTTTAATATGTAATTGAGCTGACAGGAAATTTTTTATACTGGGAGAGTTATTTGATGCACTAGGCAGACTGTAACATAGTTTCTTCTTGGTCTAGGACAGTAAAAAAACAGTCTCGGAACAAAGGGCGTAACTTTTTATTGCATTGTTGGATCTTCATGAAAATTGGATATGATGTTAATAACTAGGTTTTCTACATTAAAACCATAGAGATTAGCCTAATAATTTATGGTGTGAAAGGTATGAATGACAAATTTTGTACTATCAAATTGCTGTCTAAATCCGAACAATTGTTATCCAAAACATAGTTTACATCTTTGGCCATGATGGAATGTTTTGTTGGGAAGGTGATTAGAGGTTGTTTTGCTGAGACTAATGAAGTTGATTGTGAATCAAGGAAAGTGAGCATGATGTGGATTTTTTTGTCTTATGGTTGATGTTATTGCTTTGACTAAGGGGACTAATGTTGTTATTGGTACACAACGAAACCTTTTGGGTTTATGATTAAGAAGGAAGGACAGAGTTAAAAGGCCATGGTGATGGGATCGAGTGAAGGTAATGGAAGAGGTAAATGATTGATTTGATTGTTATGAATAATATTGATGTTGTATCATAATTTGTTGAGTGGAGATTTAGAGTAGTGAATTTAATGTGTAATGGACTTGAGTGAGGAAAGATTGGATATTGAGAATTTGGATTGGTTGAATGAGTTTGATCATAGAGAACTAGAGAATAGCCCAGCCATTGGAGATCATGCCAAGTTATGATAAGAAGGAGTTGAAAGAGGATGTTTTTGGTCCAAGAGGAAGGTTTGGTTATTGCTCATTTATTGGTGAAGTTAAGCCCTAGAGGGATGAATAAATACGAGTTTAAAGGTGAATGATATGTTAACATTGATTATGGTTATGAAGGATATAGGGAGTGGTGTTGCACTAACTTTTCCCTAACTTGAGATATAGGAGTAAATCGTATTCCTTATGACATCTCGGTAAGAGGAGGCTACTGAAAAGGAGATGATTGTGATTGGTTCTAAGTGTATGGATGGATACCCCACATATGGATGAAGTAGGTTAATTAATGGTAGATGCTTAGCCTAGAGGAGTAAAAATCGGTTAGCAATATTTGAGTATGTAAGAAGACTATCAAGTGTTCTATCTGAGTATAAATCTACCAAAACCTAATGACTTTATGAAGAAACTCAATCACCCTTGTGTTGTTAGTTGTGTATAGAGCATAATGGTGTAAGAGTGTTATCTCTTAAAGTATTTATGGAGGAATTCAATATTTATATTTATATTATGACATAAAGAATCTAATCTCAAGGTATAAAGGATGTGTGGATACAACAACATTGATGTGAGTGTGTGTCTCTTGTGTAGATCCAGATGTACTAAATCACCCCAACCTTTTTGCTTGCAATTATATTTTTGTTCTAAAGGCATTCATGTGGATCTCATGAGAAGGGATAGATTACGTTAAAGGAAATTAGGAGAATACAAAAGCTAAGCAAAGGTCATAGTCTCAAGGCGCACACTCTCTACCCATTCAAGGGCATTGGAATATTGAGTGTTGGGTAGTGGTTACTCCCTTTGGCATGACTAATATTAGTCACCTCGTGATGTGGATTTAATAAATTGTTTATTTGGTTTTGAATTTCTCGTTATTGGGAGTAATGTGGTTTCATATTTTCCTTACTTGGGACTGGTCGACAATTTCTAGCTTTTCTATTTCAATTTACTTTCAAGTGGCACTTGCCACCTTCATTTTTGATTGGATTTCATCGGCAATTTTTCTTCTTTTTCATGATTTTGAATTTAAGGATTTTTCCTTTTTGGTTTCTCTCTTTTTGTATATGGTGACCATTCCAAATGTGATTGTGTTGTGAGCCTATTATGTAATATGTGTTGTTTCTATCATGTCCCCTTTGAACCTCTGATAGTATGTGCAAGGGAGAACACTGCAAAGAGTTACATTGGTTTCGCAGAGTTGTTGAGTAGTGATGATATTTAGTAAATGGGTAAAATATATGCCAGTGAAGTAATATACCGATAAATCCTTGAATGTAACAAGGATAGAAATGCTTGGGATTGGATAGACCTACGATGCTTTAAATAGTCAAGTAAATCAGAGTAGTGTAGTAGAAGCATGGAGGAGGAGATTATGTGGTCTATATGTCAAAATTTTGTGAATTTTAAGAAGTAGGTCACCCAACTTAAAGTGGAATTGACTAAAATTAGCCTAAAGAGGTGCACTTTTGAGAAATTTTCCTCTCACTTAGACTTAAGACATGAGGAAGGAAGTATTGTGCAAAAGGGCCTAATTACCTTTTTATGTGTATACAAATAGTTGCTAGAGGAGAGAGTTGATGTGCCTATATAGAGTAAACTATCTCACCTTCGATTAAGAAGTAACTAAATAATACCTAGTTATTGAAGCCCAATAATAGGTGGTACGGTTAATCTATTGATAAGTATGCTGAGGTAGAACTAGTTATCGTGTAAGTTTCAAGTAGCATTAGGATCGAATAACACTTGACGTATCTTAACCACTACGACTTCCAGGAGTAAGTTGGACCCAAGGGGGGGAGGATGTAATGCCCCTCCTCAGCCTGGATTGATGCGACACCTGTGTTAGGTAGCTGAGGCCGTTGAAGGATGTTCAAAATTATGATTTGGAGGCTAGGTGTTTTAGTTGCTTAGCGTAGTTCTATGCATTATGGGGATTCACATTATCTGATGCTCGTACGAATGATGGACTAGTGTCCACTTTGAGCAGATTCCCTTTTCACCTTGGTAGACTTGATCAGACCCTTGTTTTGTACAATGAATATGTAAGACTTGATTGGATTTACTTCTTGCATGAATGATATTCTGGCTTCCGTATATGCTTCACTAATGATCCTTGATAGAAAATACATGATTTGATGATTACTGATAGATGTTATATGATTCCATGATTCCTAACATTTATGCTTATGTTATGAGTGATTTCGACTTAATGTGTTTTAGATGTGTATTATGATGATGACTGATTTCTTTATGCTCTTATATCATAATTTGATGCATAGATAATGTTAGTATTTTGGATTATCATGTATTTTGATAGAGGTACTGATCTTGTTTATCATGCGATGGAAATACTAACCCCTAGATGATTTACTCATGATGTGATGATTGTATGTATTACTAGCTACCTATTGTGTGATTGTCTATAGGTAGAATTGACAACACATCACTCATTGCGAGCACCCTGTGTTGTGATATTCTACCTCTTGTTTGATGTGTATGTATATAAGTTGTATGAACATGTATCTCATGTTGTTGCAAGTTGCAGGTACAAAGGCATTCATTCCTCCCAGGCAACCGGGTACGAGCTCCTCTGGTTTGACAGGTGTGAGTGTGCCTCTTCCCAATGACAATATGTGGTTTGGAGATGTCTTCGGTTCCCTTCCCGCACTCTAGGTCTAGGTTTGACGTCGAGTCCTTGTTATCATTCTTAGCAAGTTTGCCATGTCGTCGTCGTCATGATTTGTGAGTATGTGCCATGGTTACTTGATTATTCAGTTATTTTATTTAAGTTCTCTGAGTGGTGATTGACCTATTATTTAGCCTATTTAATTTGGGCATTTGATTGACCATGTTTGAGTGGTTACTTGATATTAGTTATGACCCTATTGGTAATATCGTTATTTTGAAGTTATTAAGATTTAACGATTTTTAAATATTTACTATTTTCGCGTTTAAACTTGGTTAATGCTCATATTGAGATTTTGAGATTTTATTTGGCTATTTGTTTTTTAAGTTGGTTTAGTTTATTAAATATTAGTTGATTTCACATTGTTGACTTTATTGTTATTTAACGATTTTAATCTTTAATTATTTTAACTGAAATATTTATTTAATCACGGATTCGATTTCTTTTCGATTAATGTTGAGAAGTCGATTATTAAATGAAATTAGTTTGTTTGATTTTTAAATCACGTATATATATATATATATATATATATATAAATGTAATTTGGATGATTAAAAAGAGATAAGTTATAATATTTTACTTATTATATTTCACTATATTTTAATATCCAGTCTTTTATTTTGAAATCTATTTTAAAAGCTCAATGAGAGAATGGATTTTTTTAAAATCCCATAAAAGAATGTGATATGTCAATTTCAATATTTTATTACTCCATTTTATTTTGGACAAAAAGGGAGCTAAGGTTTTCATTTTGGGGGATTCTTTTCTCTTCATATGTTTTTTCTTGATTCTTGGTGGTTTTGGGAGAAGAAGAATTGATGGAAATCTCGAAGGATTGGAGAGTTTGAAAATTGTTGTTGAAGATTGAACTTGCTGCCTAGATTTCCTTCATCTTCTTTCTTCAGGAAGAGGTAGGGTTTTGTATTCCCTTGTTTTCTCTTTTCTTCCATGAGTTGAAAATGAAATTTAGAAAAGAAAATCTTTGTTTCTCCCTGTTAGATGTCCAATTTTGGTTGCATTCAAATGAGTTTTGGATTTGCAAGAAACACTGTGATTTCTGTTGGAGAAGAAACAAAAAAAACCAAAAAAAACCGTCATTTGATTTTCTGCTGAAAATAGAATTTTGACTGGTTTGTGAGGAAGGAAACATGGATTTGATTGAGCAATCTTGCCTTGTTTTGAATCATACTGTCTACTCCAACTATAATAATAATAACTATAATTGAAATCTCAACCCGAAGTTTGGACATTCATCTAGTAAAGTTACTATTTTCATGGCTAGTGTTCATTTAGTTATCAACCCAGGGACGTAAAACTTAAAATGGGTCTGCACTATACATGCACTAAGCTCCTTCAATGGCTATTTTGCATTGCTGCAGTAACTAACATTATGCGGAAAGGAAAGGCAAGAATGGAAATTATAGAAGGCCACATGAAAACTGATAAAAACAATGCTGGAATGATCTAATATAAATAATAGAAATCACTCTGTTCTAGCTTGGCTGCAGGAACAGTTAGTGGATCTATTTTCAGTGGCTGCAGGAATAGTCAAGGCACGAACTTCTACTGCAACTAAAGAAGAACTAATTTCAATGAGCATAAACACAGGATCACTCACCAAGTGGGCCCCCTTGGATGAGTGATATCAAGCTTCCAGAAAAATACTTTTAACAGATTAGAACAACATATCTTTTATTCATTGCTTCCTGAAAATGATTACATATTTGAAAAGAAAATTCAAGAATGCTTATCAAAATTCTCTTCTCTATTCCTTTCTATTATGTCTAACCTCTAAGAAAAAAGGAAGAGCTTATTAAAAAGAAAAGATCAACTACAATGGACAACTCAAATCATGCCCAGAAGAAGAGGCAGATGATTGACTGATGAAGAAGATAACTAGAGCTTGGCTACAAGAAACGTGGATCTAGACCAAACCACGGTCTTTGCATGTCATAGTGATATTTTGTGAATTCAATACCCACTAGAGTTAAACTTTCGTAGTGCTGCCTGGATGCTCCGCTCATGCCGTACCTTGCGCTCGCTCGGCTCCTCTTCAGTTTGATCTCCAGTTATTTCTTACATGATTCTTCCTTCTTCAGGGATGAAAGGAGAATATCCACCACAACATCATTTATTATCTGCACTACAACAAAAACAACATACAAGGACATGCATACATATTTTATTTAATTAATACATTCATTAATTCACATATGATATTACCCTAAATAATCCGCATAGCAACATGAACAAATCACTTGGCTGCAGGAATAGACCGGCAAAGTTCAAACATGATTTCATAAGTTCAGGTTTAACACATGGAATACATATAGTCAATTTACAATACTTCACTACTGCTATGCAAACCAAAAGATGTCAAAAACCTAAGAGTTTTGATGATAAAAACATGACAAAGTCTCAACTTATCATGCCCCCCAACTTTAAGAGTTTGCTAATCCTACAGCAAAAGGAAAATTTCTGACTCTCGCTGTAACTCTTAAATCACCAACGGTGCCCTGACATGTCCCCCCTGAAGCCAAGGTCCAATAAAATCCTTTCATTTTTTTCATCTTGGACTATCTAGCTGTTTCTTCTATGACTGCATCATAGTTCTGCTCTGTAGGCTGACATGCCAAAAGTGGCCACATAAGGATTGGGGGTTGAAAGATCAATGGTAGCCAGTTGTTGGCTTTCTCCCTGCCTAACTGTATGTATCTGGGGGCTCTTTGCATGGTTGCATAAAATTTTTGTAGTGAATAAGGTTCTCCTTGTTTTAACTATTCCGGTAGATTATTCCAGCACTGAGTTAACCCTTCTATTGCAACTATCCTGCCAGTCTGAATCAAATGCTCATATGCTTGATAAACTTCTTCTCTCATTGGAAGCACTAATTTTCTAACATCATCTCTTACCAGTAACTTCTGCCAATCATAATTAAAAACTCTTGGTACTTCTGATTCCCTTCTTAATGGTAATGGACAGTCAAACTCTAATTTTTCATACTCCTTGGCTTGTGCCCCCATGATAATCTCATTTTGGATCCATGACATTAAAGATTTGATATGGATATCCCCAATATACAATAAAGGGTTCCACTCCCTGTCTGAGGGTACAACATAGTTATGTAAGTATAATTCACATAGCAAATTCTTCACAGTAGGTGGAGAGGTTTGGTAAGCATAAAAGAATTCTTCAGGTGTTTCTAAAGAGGGGTTAAGGTCCCTAACAATGCGATTTAGTTTGAAGTTAAGATACCGCTCTTTCAAATGTACTACATAAACTCTTGGAGGTGCCCTACACTGCATCAACTCAGGAACCATACCAGAAATTATTTCTACCTTAGCCTCTAACTCCTCAATTCTGTTATCTCTCTTTTCAATTTCTTTTTGTTGCTTATCAATAATCCCCTGTAGCCTAGCCTTCTCTATTTCCCATTGTCTATAAAATGTTAAAGCAATAGATAAACTACTTAGGGATGAAGGAGGTCTAATAGGTACTACCTTAGACCGTGAGATTTCCTCAATAAAATCCTCAATCTGAGCTAGCATCTCTCCAATATTTTCCTTTGGTTGCTGTAGAATATCTTCAATAGTTTCTTCGAATTGCTGTGCCACAGAAGCAAGATTTGATAGTTTATCCTCAGCAACATTTTCTTGGATTTCATCCTTTGCAGGGCTTCCTTCTTCTTGAGTTTCAATATCTACAAGGCTTCCTTCTTCTGAAGTTTCCACTGTAATAACCTCTGTCGGATTACCCACATGATGAGTCTTCTGTGTCTTGCTACGTGTTCTTCTTACATAAACTTTTGGAATGACTGTAGGAGTTGCTTCAATTGCTGTAGTAGTTTTTATTTTTGTCCTACACCTCTTGGCTGAAGGAGGAATATGAGTTACCTACGGCTGGGTCATAAGTTCTTCATCTGTTTCATCCCTTTCCAACTCTTTTCCTTTCCTTCATAGAACTGGTGAATCTCTTTGACGAGAAGTAGAGGGTTGTTCTTCACTTGATTCCGCTATCTTTTCTTCCATAATAACCATGGCTCCTTTAGCAACAAGAAAATCCTCATCTGCAGCAACTATGGGGGAAGAGGGTTCTGCAATATTTTCTTCTTCAACTAGAGGGTTATCTGCAACAGGGGCATCTTCAACCCTAAATTTTTGTATATCCTCAAACAAACCCCATTCCATTTGTGAAATATCTCTTAGGGACTGCTGTACAAGTAGCTTAACCAATCCATGATGGCTAACAAAGCGATTTCCATTTTTCCACGTCTCCTTAGCACTTGTAGAAATGAGGTGGTATAAGAAATTAGGAACATTCACTCGTCGGCCATGCCGCAGATGACTAAGTAATTTAAAATGAGGTGAATGCAGATTTGAATATCGCCCTTCACATGTAATGTATTTCATAACATACAAAGCTACTTGAGGCCAATGTGCTAGTAGAGAAACCCTTCTAGTTCCTTGTTTGTCCACCATTAAGGGTCCATCCGTGGGAATTGTGAACTCTGCCCTGGCACTCCTTGCATCTTTTTATTCTGGAAATAGTTCTCCTTCCCGCGGAAACCCCGTTACTTCTGCTATTTGATGCTCCGTAGCAATAACCCTCAAACTTTTAACTGTAGCTTCTCCTTCATTAAAGGAATGCATAAATTATGTAGCAATTTCTTCGTTATAATCCCTGATTTTCAAGAAGTAATCCAACCAGCCGTGGTGCCTGAAATAATGCTCACAAAGAGCATCCTACAGCAACACTTCATGAACCGTTGGCTCATGAAGAATTGGATCACCACCCATCTCTTACTCTACTATTTTTTCTCTTTGTAGTTGAACCAAAATATCTGACAGTCTTGCTAAATTAAAATTCCCTTACATATCTCAATTTTGGCGGCATAATTTATTATTTACTTGCGTGAAATAATAACATAATAAGTAATGATGGGGAAAAAATCAATTTGGAGTACCAAAAAGAACTGATAATTAATCACTTTGGAAACCGAACCATAAAGCACCCCCCAACTTAACCTAGCACGTGTCCACACAAGCTGACAAGATTTCAGGTAGTAGAGCGGATTTAAACAGGATATAATCATAATGAACTAATAAATGCATAATTAAAATAAAACACAATATACATGTACCTGCAATTGTACGAAAATGATGGCCAAATGAAATGAAATGACAGGTAGGAATGTGGGATGGAATGTTGTGGATGGGATTTTATGTATGGAGAAGAATATTCCCATATAATATGGAAATATTTTATTATGAAGCGGCAAATATGTTCATTGCAGAGGCTGCAGGAACTTTACCTTTATTACCTTGCTCAATTGCATTAGGAAGCTCCTGAGTTGCTACAGGCTCATTGTTAGTTTCTGCAGGAACCCCTATGTCACTTTGTGGAGCAAACTGCTATAGGAACTCTTCTTTAGTAGTTGGCTTATGATATAGACGTAGTCAGTGACCATTTACTAAGAGTTTAAATCGAATAGGATCAATTGTGGACAAACAAACAACTCCATTTTGCAAAACTTCTTCTATCTCATACAAACCTAACCACCTGGTTTGAAGCTTTCCCATAGCATCTTTATATCTGGAATCATACATTAGTGCCCAGTCACCAGATTTGAATTTATTTTCCTTGATATATTTATCATGCCATTTTACTCTTTGATTTTGAATCAATTCTATCTGTTGAACAACTATCTTTCTCCATTCATCTAGAGCATTTAATTGTTGAATGCATTCTTTCTGTGCTTCAGACAATGTCATATTTAATTGCAAAGCTGTCCTCGGGGTTTTATGCTCAAATTCAATAGGCATCATTGTTGCTTTTCCATAAACCATCTCAAAAGGTGTGAAATCAATTGGTGTTTTCCAAGTTGTTCTATATGCCCAAATAGCTTTTGAAAGCCAGTGAGATCAATCTTTCTTGTGAACAAAAACTATTTTTGTAAGAATAGCCTCAAGCTCTCTATTTGTAACTTCTACTTGTCCATTAGCTTGTGGATGATATGGAGTAGATTTTCTGTGCCTTATATTGTATTCATTGACCAAAGCCTTTATCAATGTTGAAGTAAATTGAGGTCCCTGGTCTGAGACAATTTCCCTTGGTACTCCATATCTTGTAAATATCTCTTCATAAAGAAACTCAGCTACCTTATTATCTCTTGCATGTGTCATGGCACAAGCTTCTGCCCATTTTGTTACATAGTCTATACATACCAAGATATAAGATCTTCCATTAGAAGGTGGATCAATTGGGCCAACAAAATCTAATCCCCACTTGTCAAATGGTGCAATTGATATTTGAGGATATAGTGGCATCTCATCAGATTTTGTAGGTCTTCCCATTCACTAACATCTGTCACATTTCCATGTATACTGAGCTGCATCCTTATGTAATGTGGGCCAATAGTATCATGTATTGAGTATTTTCAGTGCTTTTCTTTTGGCAGCAAAATGACCTCCACATGGCTCATCATGACATGCATGCAGGATGTCATATGTTTCATCTTTATAACACATCTTCGCATGACTTGGTTAGGTCCAGTATAAAATAGACAATCAACAATCCATGAGAAGTTAAACTTTTTTTAACTAGCAACCTTTTTTCCTTAGGAGAGAAATAAATTGGCATCCTAGCTGCAGCTAAATAGTTGGCAATATCAGCATACCAAGGAGTGTGAGCTTGAATGAGAAACAAATGTTCATCTGGAAAAGTGTCATCTATTATTGTAGAATATTTTTGCAATTGAAGATGTGAAAGATAATCTACAACCACATTAGACTTCCCTGGTTTATCAACAACTGTGATATCAAATTCCTGCATCAACAATAACCAACAAGCTAATCTACCAGTGATTGATGACGTATTCATGAGATATCTAATTGCAGTATGATCTGTATGCACAAATATGGTATATCCTATGATATAGTGTCTAAATTTGTTAAGTGCATATATGATAGCTAGCATTTCCTTTTCAGTAACTGTGTAATTCAATTCAGGTCCCTGCAAATTCTTGTTAATATAATATATTGCATTTTCCAATTTGTCAATTCGCTGTCCTAGCACTACTCCTATTGCATAATTAGATGCATCTGTATGGATTTGGAATGGTAGAGACCAATTTGGCCCTTTAAGAACTGGTGCTTGAGTCAAAGCATGCTTAAGCTTTAAGAAAGCTTCATTGCATGCTGGGGTCCATTTAAATTCTGCATCTTTAGTAAGCAGTGAATATAAGGGACTTGCAATTTTACTGAAATCTTTGATAAACCGTCTGTAGTATCCAGCATGACCAAGAAAACTTCTTACATCTTTTTGCTTCACAGGGTCATTAATATGTTGAATGACCTCAATCTTTGTTGGATCCACCTAGATGCCTTGTACAGATATATGATGACCAAGGACTATTCCTTCTTCCATCATGATGAAACACTTCTCACTGTTTAAAGACAAATTGTAGTCTTCACATCACTACAAAACTTTCTTTAGATTACCCGATGCTTGATCAAATTCAGAACCATAAGTTGTAAAGTCATCCAAGTAAATTTCCATAATATCTTGAGAAATATCAGAAAATATACTGATCACTGCTCTTTGAAAAGTGGTTGGAGCATTACACAACCCAAAAGGAAGAAAAAAAAATGCATACGTGCCCCATGGGCAAGTAAATGTTGTCTTCTCTTGATCCTTGGGGGCTATCTGGATCTGATTGTAGCCACTAAATCCATCAAGGAATGAAAAATATCTCTTACCAGCTAGAGAATCCAATACCTAATCCACAAATGGCAATGAAAAATGATCTTTTCTGGTTGCTAAGTTCAGAGCTCTATAATCAACACATACCCTCCATTTTCCTCCTTTTTAGGGACTATCACTAGAGGTGATACCCATTGACTATCAGAGATAGGATAGATAAACCCAACTTTTAACAATTTTTGTAATTCTTCTTTAACTATCTCCTTCAAGGCAGGATTGACTCTTCTTTGAGGTTGTCTGAGTGGGCAACACTCATCCTTTATATAAATACAGTGGGTACAAACTGCTAGATCAATCCCATTCATATCCTTGTAATCCCATGCAAAAGCATTTTTATGAAGTTTTAGCAAGTCCACAAGGCCCTCTTTTTGAGTATCTGATAGATCTCTATTGATATTCAAATATTTATTCCATTACACCTCTATCTTAATAGTAAGATCAATCTGGTTTATATCAGAAAAATGAGAAGAAGATAATTCCTACAGCAACAGAGTATGCAATATATCAGTGGCTGTAGGAAAGTCCAAACCTACAATATTCGGAACCAATTCCTGCAATTTTAGCTCTTCTATAAATTCATTTATCAGGATTTTATAAAGAATTGATTCCTCATCATATAATTGCATGAGTGGTCCTTGATTAATCATCATAAGGTGATTAATCGAGTCAATTTCTTCAGATTCTTCTCCCATGATAGGCCAAATGGCTTGTTGCTGTTCAAGCTGGGGTTGTGCTAGAGAATACAAGGCTAATGTTTTTGTAGAACTCCCATCTGAAATAGTCATATCCCCTGATCTACACCCAATATATGCATCAAGGTCTACCCAAAATGACCGGATATCCTCCCAATGTTTCCTTTGGAGATAAAATCATAAAGTCTGTAGGATATTCCCAGGAATCTAGAATAACCACTACATCCTCTATGATACCATAAGGTCTCACTATAGAGCCATCAACAAGCTGTAGAACTATGGGTGTAGGCCTTAAATTATTGATCTCAAGATGTTTCATTACTTCCCTTGTCATTACATTAATGGCTGCCCCTAAATCAATCAAAACATTTTTTATTTGACTGCCATAATGACTATACTCACAACAGGACTACCTGGATCAGAATACTTTGGAATGACAATCTTACCTAGCATAATATTAGCCAGTTGATGCATAACATGCACTATTTGTGGATCCTTTTTCTTCCTGCCAGGTTTTTTTAGACATGCTTCTCTCAATGCCTTACCATATATGGGAACATCCTTTATTGCTTGCAACAATGGAATTTTAACACAAATGTGCTTCAGTTGATCAATAATATCAAATCTTTGCTGCTGTTCAGTGGGGACTTCTTTTTCTTGCAATCTATGGGGAAATGGTGACAATATTTGATTCTGGGGTATTGTATTTGTTGGATTAGAGATTTCTTGCTCCTCCTATACCTCAGTGATCACTGGATGAGAGAGATTAGGTAAAGTTGTTCCAGATCGGAGGTGAATGTCATTTAGTGATAAAGAATAGGCTGGGTACTGATTAACATCATTAAGAGCTAAATGAGAATACATATAATTGTGTTATGGCTTCCATAAAACTAACATTGCATAAATAACATTATGAACATGTAAGTTGCATACGTAGGTTAATGAGAGTGCTTGTGGGTTGATGCATTGAGTAGTGGACAACACTAGTAGCATTATCATGTGAAGTGTATGATATAGATTAATTTGCATACATGCATTTGTAGTTGTGTTCCTTGGTAAGGATAAATCATTAGGATCATAGAAGTGAACTAATATGATAATGGTAAACTAAATGTATTGATCATAAATCATAAATGGAGTAAGTCTAGTAGTGACGTCAATACCCTAGGAAAATGATGGAACCATGTAAGCCATTAAACCTTGTAAACATGACCTCACTTGTGTTAGTAACATAATGTTTGAAACAAAGGTCAAACACTTAATGTTCGACTTTAAACTATTGAACTAAATCATAAACTTAATGTCTAGATTAGATTAGATGTAACCTTGTTAGTAAACAAAAAAAAGTCATTCCACTCTTTGGGTCTAGTTGTAGTAAGTTTCCCTGGGGTTTGTTGGCAGATGCTACATTATATCATACTGGAGGAGAGCAAGAGCCCTTGCAGAGGAAGAATTTGTTCAAGACAAGAAGTAGAGTAGCCAGTAAGTGTTGTAAAGTTATAATTGATAGTGGTAGTACTAATAACCTTGTTTTAGAAGAAATGGTGACTAAATTGAAGTTGGAGAGATTGAAACACCCCAAGCCCTATCAAATAACATGGATTCAGGATCTACATAAGGTATTAGTAAGTGAACAATGTCTGGTAAAATTAAAGATTATAGCTTATCATGATGAACTTTTGTGTGATATTATTCTTATGGACGTATGTCATATCTTGTTGGGTAGACCTTGGCAGTATGATAGATAAGCAATGCATGATGGAAGAAGGAATATATACACTATTGTGGCTAATAGGGAGAAACAGATCTTGTTGCCTTTCGAGGAGCCTTTGAAGAGTGAAGTTTGTACTAATGCTAGAAATTGTTTAGTTGATGAAAGGAAATTCTTGGATGGGATGAGACATGAGATTATGTGCTTTGCCTTAGTTCCTAAGAAGATTGAGAATCCAAAGAATGAAGAAGAACAACCAAAGGAGATAAAAAGTTGTTGTCAGAGTATGTAAACATCATTTCAGATAATATACCTGATGGATCACCCCCTATGTGAAGTATCATTTATTGCATGGACCTAATTCTCAAAGCTAGTTTTTGTAATAAAGCAACACATTGGATGACACCGATAGAGAATGAGGAGCTGAATAGATAAGTGTAGGAGTTGTTGAAGAAAGGTTTGATTAGAGAGAGTTTGAGTCCTTGTGCAGTTCCAACAGTGTTAGTACCTAAGAAGAATGGAGAATGGAGGATGTGTACTGACTCTAGAGAAATAAACAAGATCACAATGAAATACCAATTTCATTTTCCTAGGATAGATGACATAATGGATTGTTTGAGTGGAGCCAAATATTATGCAAAGATAGACTTGAAGAGTGGATACCACTAGATCAAAATCAAAGGAGACGAGTGGAAGACAACATTCAAGACAAATGAGGGATTGTATGGATGGTTAGTGATGCCTTTTGGATTGACTAATGCACCAAGTACTTTTATGAGATTGATGAAAGAGGTATTGAAGAAATTTTTGGGTAAGTTTGTTATTGTGTACTTGGATGACATCTTGATTTTTAGTAAGACAAAGGAGGAGCATATGTTGCATGTGAGACAATTTTTGCAAAGGTTGAGAGAAGAGAAGTTGCTAATAAATATTAAGAAGTGCAGTTTCATGAAGGGAAAGTTATTTTGGGATTTGTGATATCTATAGATGGATTGAAGATGGATCCTGAGAAAGAAAGAGCAATTGTTGATTGGCCTATACCAAAGAACATTGGAGAGGTAAGATCATTCCATGGGTTGGCTAGTTTCTAGTGGAAGTTCATCAGAAATTTTAGTTCAATTTGTATCCCTATGACTAAGATAATGAGAGGAGATAGGAAGGATTTCAAGTGGACATTAGGAGAAAATAAGAGTTTTGAGTTGCTGAAGCAGAAGGTAACATATCAACTTGTGTTGGCTTAACCATATTTTAACAAAGTCTTTCAAGTGGATTGTGATGCAAATGGGAATGCAATTGGAGCAGTGTTGAGTCAAGAGGGAAGACCAATAGCTTATTTCATTGAGAAATTAAATGATGCAAGGAGGAGTATTCAATATATGATCAGGAGTTTTATGTCATAATTCAAGCATTAAAGAAGTGGAGACATTATTTGCTAACTAAGGAGTTTGTGTTGCATACCAATTATCAAGCTTTGCAATATTTGAATAGTCAAGGTAAGTTGAATCAAAGACACATGAGATGGGTAGAGTACTTGTAGAGTTATACTTTTGTTTTGAATCATAAAGTGTGAAGTCAAATAAAGTTGTTGATGCCCTGAGCAAAAGGAGTAATTTTCTGACAAACATGAGAATAGAAGTATTAGGTTTTGAGGAATTGAAGAACTTATATGAGGATGACCTAGATTTTCCAAAACCTTGGAGAGATTGCATAGAACTTGTTGTGGTGGATATGACTAAGTGGTCAGATTATTTCATTCAAGATGAGATGTTGTTTAGAGGAAATCATTTTTGTATACCCCGAAGCTCTATGAGAGAAAATCTTATAAAAGAGAAGCATGGTGGAGGATTAGACAGACACTTTGGGGTAGATAAGACAACAGCCTTGGTCAGTGAGAATTACTTTTGGCCTTAGATTCATAAGGATGTTAGGAAATTTGTTCAGAGTTGTAGGACTAGCAAAAGGTAGTAGTCAGTGTTAAAATCATAGATCACTAAGAGGGGGGGTGAATCCATGATCTACTGAAAATTGAAACCACAAACTTATTCTTTATCCAGCGGTTAATAATACATAACATATATGAACATAAAAAATGCAAGAATAAAAGCACAAATCCACAACATCAAAATTTTTACATGGAAACCCGAAAAGGGAAAAACCACGGTGGGGATGGAACCCACAATATTCATATTCTATGGCCAGGAGTACATAAATATTACATAGATGGGGAATGCACTTGCATTCAGGCTCACTGCCTAGAGCTCACTGCTCAATTATAATTGCCCAAAAGGCTACAACCTTCATGGAAATTTCATTGACTTACAATTTGTTTATAATAGGAAAGTACAATGAAATGAACTCTTACAAAGCTTCTGACTATGCAAAGATGGGTTCCAGTTAAGCTTTGAATCACTGACTGTTACTACTCTGCTAATTACCCTATTCCAATCTCAGTCAGTATTGGAATCCAAGAACACTAAGAGGGGGGTGAATCAGCATTCTACCAATAAATGAATTTTTGAACTTATTACTAATCAACCGGATGACAAAATATGAAATTAAAGTGCATAAACAGATCAACACACAAAGTGATACCATAACACCAATATTTTTTCCATGGAAAACCATGTAAAGGGAAAAATCATGGTGGGCTAATACCCACAATATCTATATACATGATGAAGGTATACAAATATTACATTGAGGGGTATGCACATGCATACAAGCTCGCTGCCTAGAGCTCACTTCTCAAATAGAAGTCTCACTAACTTACACAATATTACATAATGTTTTTAAACAGAAATGAACTTAAATAGTGCATTTGATCATGTTGGATAAGTTCCAATTTAAGCTCTGTGAACCTTCACTGAACCGGTGTTACTGATACTCTATTTTGTTGTTGGTTAGAACTGTGCATGTGTAACTGCACACAAATGCTAATACTCGCACACCAATTTCTAATATTATCAATCTCTGACCTTTTCACATATCAAATTGCATCACCATAATAATGAAATCCATCGCTAAATGATCTCCCTTATATACCCTTGTAGCTTGTTCATCATGTCGGCCTCAAGACGAAAATAATCCCGTCAGCTTCTTCCTAGATCATGAAGTATGTTATGCATTATCCTAATGATCATATCTGATGTTGGCCTACATGCTACTCCCAATTCCACAAATAATTTTATTGGGTCCCATAATTGTTGGAAATATGTTGGATTTGGTTAAGTTGTCATTTATGTCAACACTGTATCTTGGTTAGTCTTGGTGATCTTTTTGGTTCTAGCTGTGATTTTGATCCAGTATGATCAGACCTTTGGAATTGGTTTTGGATGCTTATTTTGATGGTTATATGCTTGCTATATTTTGGTGGTTTCATGATTTGGTTATCACTTTTGGTATTTCCAGTTACCAGCTTCTTCTTGGCTTTCCCGACTAGCTTTTGGCTTTATCGGCTTCTGGCATTCCCGGTTAGCTTTACTGGTATGTTGTTTTGGTGACTTGGTAAGTGGATTTTGGGTCTGACTTATGGAATCGGTTACTTTCATGCTGAAGGTGCTTCTTGATCATATCTCAAGCATTTGGTGACTTTGCTTTGGATGGTGTGCTATTATGGTGGTCCTATTTGGATCTAGTTAAACTTTCACTTAGGGTTTCTATCGACAAGTGAAGCGTGTTGGATTTTGGTCTTAGTGGAATCCCTGACGGATATAATTGTTTGGTTACTTGATTTAGGTCCATGCTATGTAATGTAAATATTAATATTGGTTTGGTGATATCATGTGATATAAATTTTGTAATTATGGGTTTATGGGTTTAGGGTTTAGCCGACCTTGTCAATAAGGTTGCTGATCTGTATTTATAGGTGACTTATTCATGTAATTTGGAGATAGGGAAAGAGATGGTTATGGTTGGTTAAGTCTACATTATCAGAGAAAGAATTAAGTATGAATAAAGTCATATCATTCAGGTGAAGGTTGGAAAGGTTTTATATTGTAGAGCTGACATCAGTGCTTAACCAGAACTGTATCAGGCATTAGTAGATGATACTTTCATAGTTTATTATTTTTTGGATTATAGTCCGATGATTTTGTGAGTCAGTGAGACTTCCCTTTGTGATGAGCAGTGTGCTCTAGGATGTTGGTCTTTCTGCATGTGCATACCCCATTGTAATTATTCATAATACTATTACAAAGTATTAATCTAATTGTGGGTAGGGTTTCCCACCGTGGTTTTTTCCTTTTCGGGTTTTTCATGTCAAATATTGTTGTTATGTGCGTTGTTCTTTCATGTTATATTATTAATTGGGTTGTACTCTGGTTTAAGGTTTATAATTGAATTGATTGTTGTTACTGTTAGTAAACTGATTCACCCCCCCTCTCAGTTTACTATCGGTATCAGTGCATTCCAAAAAATTGGTATCAGAGCAAGGTCCTCACTATAGAAGCTTAACTGCTTGAGGAGATCTGATGGCAAATACATCTAGTTCTACATTCAATCCTAACCAGAAGGAGAGTCTCAGATTTGATGGTACAAATTACAAGATATGGAAGGAGCGATTGAAGATTCATCTCAGATGTCTTGGAGCTAAAGTTTAGGAGATAATGGAGAAAGGGTATACACCTCATGATTCTAATTCTGGAACACCGATACCTACTTATGAATAGAAGAGAGCTGAAAATGATGTGAGAGAAAAAGAAGCATTGTTAAGCACCCTATCTGATGAAAAGCTATTGAATGTCATAGAGTTGGAGAATGCTATGCTGATCTAGAAAAAACTTGAAACTCTTTATGAAGGTGAACATGATATGAAAATTGCTAAAATTGAAGGTTTTTAGGTAAGGTATGAAACTTTAAAGATGGAAGAAAATGAGAAGATAAGTTCTTTCATGGATATAGTCAATGAGATTGTCATGGGTATCAAATGTTGTGGTGGATCTGTTAGTGAAGATGAGATGGTGCCAAAAGTTCTAAGAGTTCTACCTTCGGCTTACAAAATGAAGGCTACTACTATCAATGAACTCCGAACAATGTCAAGTACCCCTGTGACCAGAGATACACTGCTCCGGAAATTAGTTGCTTTTGAACTTGAAGAACTTCAAGATCAAAGTGCTGCTAAAACTGTGACTGCATTTAGAGCATTTACATCCGGTAAATAGAAGATAGATTGGCAAGAGATGTATGCTAAGGATATGGATGAAATTGAGAAAGAAGAAAGAGAGCTTGAAGAGCTGGAAGCCTTGATTGCTAGAAGAATTCCTAAAGGATCGGCTAGAAGTAAGTATGAAGGAAAAGTCCTTTTTAAATTTTTTTCATGCAATAAGATTGGTCATTTTGCATCTAGATGTCCTAAAAGAGCTGCTAGGAATCATGAAAGATTTATGAGGAATTATAAGCCTAATCCTGAATATCAGAGCAAACCTAGATTTAGAAGGAATAAGGATAAATCATGTTATTATGCTAGTGATGATGATGGTATTTCTATTGATGATGATGAACCTGTGAGTGGATCCAGTAATGGTGCCTCATCCGGAAAAGATTGGGTCTTTATTGCTATCAAGGATGATTCTCTAAAATTTGTCATTGAACCAACACATACTGAGGAAAAGGCCTTGGATACTAAAATTCAAGGGAATGATGAATGGGTTATAGAAAGTAGATTATCACATCACATGACTGGTGACAAAAGAAAGTTCTTATCATTGCAAGATTTTGATGGTGGATTGGTCAGATTTGGAGACAACAAGGCATGTAGGATTAAAGGCAAAGGAACAATATTTTTGGATGGTAAGACTAATACTGATAATGTTTCTTATGTTGAAGGATTAAAGCATAATATTTTAAGTGTAGGTTAGATGGTGGATAGAGGATTTCATTTTCAATTCAAGGATGGAAATGCAAGATCATTAAAAAATTTGGATTGGAGATTGCTTTCGGAACTCAGATGAATGAAAACATCTTTCATTTGAACTCCAGTGAGAAGGCTTGCTTGATTGCTCAGATTGATGAAAGTTGGTTATGACATAAAAGGATGTGTCATGTTAATTTTGATTGCATAGTAAAGATTAGTTCAATATTGGTTGTCAGAGATTTGCCTAAGATTGTTAAACCTCATAATCCGGTATGAAGAGAATGTCAAATGGGTAAGAATGTTAGAACTTATTTCAAAAGTGTACATGTTAAATATAAATAAATTCTTGATCTTATTCATACTGATTTGTGTGGACTGGCAAGGACTAAAAGTTTTCAAGGTGATAGATATTTTATGTTACTTATTGATGACTATTCCTGAATGATGTGGGTGGCATTTTTGAAAGAGAAATCTGAATCTTTTGAGAAATTTAAAATCTTTAAGGCTATGGTTGAGATTGAGACAGGACTGAAGATAAAGTGCTTAAGATCATATCATGGTGGTGGGTTTACATCTGGTGAGTTCAACAACTTTTGTGAAAGGAATAGTATTAGGAGACAACTTTCTGCACCTAGAACCCCACAACATAATGGATTGGTGGAAAGAAAGAATAAAACAATTTTGGATGTTGCAAGGACTATGATGACTGAAGCTAAATGACCTTATATCTATTGGGGAGAGGTTTTTAATATTATTGTATACACTTTCAACAAAGTACACATTAAAGATGATATCGATAAGACTCCTTATGAACTATGGTTTGGTCATACTCCTACTGTCAGATATTTTAGAATTTTGGAAGCAAATGTTACATTAGAAGAGATGATGCATTAGGAAAATTTGATCCTAGAAGTGATGAAGTAATATTTTTGGGTTATCATACTAAGAGAAAAGAATATAGATGTTATAACAAAATATTGAATAGGATATTGGAAAGCATAAATGTCAAGGTGGATGAGCATGACAGTAATCAGATCAGATCATATGATTATGGACCGGAAGATGAATTTATCAGACCTGAACTGGTAATGCAAGAATTATTTCAGAACAGTGAACCAGTGACACTGGTAGACTCAAAAAATTCAATAGTGATAGTGGAACAACAGAATGAGTCAGCAAATCAAGAAAATTCAAAGACTCCGAGGTATGTAAATCTAAATCATTCTGAAGATTAAATTATTGGAGATAAAAGGAAAGGTGTGATGACTAGGAGAAGGTTAACTACTAAAGAGGAATGTTTAATTTCTCAAATTGAACCAAAATATTTCATTGAAGCAATTAAAGATGAAAATTGGTTAAAATAAATGGAAGATGAATTAGATCAGATTGAAAAGAATAAGACATGAGAACTTGTACCTAGACCTAAAGACAAGAAAATTATTGGAACTAAATGGGTTTTCAGGAACAAATTAAATGAGGAAGGTCAAGTGGCAAGGAACAAGGCTAGATTGGTTTGTAAAGTTTATTCATAGGAAGAAGGAATTGATTATGGAGAAACTTATGCCCCGGTTGCTAGAATTGAGGTGGTAAGACTTTTTCTTGCTTATGTTGCACATAAGAACTACAAAGTATATCCGATGGATGTTAAATGTGCTTTTCTGAATGGAGATCTTGAAGAGGAACTTTACATTGAACAACTTGATGGATTTTATTTATCAGAAGACAAGGACATGGTTTGCAGATTGAAAAAATCTTTATATGGACTAAAACAGGACCCTAGAGCATGGTATGGGAGATTGGATAAGTATCTTTCAAAGATTGGGTTCAGTAAAGGTAATGTTGATAGTAACTTATATTAAAAGATTGAACATTATGACATATTGATTATTGAAGTCTTTGTGGATGATATCATTTTTGGAGGAGAAGAAGGTTTATGCATGAACTTTGCTAATGATATGAAGAATGAATTTGAAATGTCTATGATTGGTGAAATGAAATTTTTCTTAGGTTTGCAGATTACTCAGATCGATAAAGGCATTTTCATTTGTCAAACTAAGTATGTGAAGGATTCACTTAAGAAATTTGGACTTGATAATTCTAAACATGTCGGTACTCCTATGATAACCGGTTGCAAATTGTCAAAGGATGATGAATCACCTAAGGTGAACCCGAGCAGATTCAAATCAATGATTGGTGGTTTGTTGTACCTACCTAAAACAATACCTGATATAATGAATGTTGTTTGTATTGCTTCTAGATTTCAGTCAGATCCTAGAGAAAACTCATGATATTGTTGTCAAGAGTATATTCATATATTTGGTAGGTACAACAGGCTTTGGGTTATGGTATCCAAAGAATGATGACTTCATATTATGTGCATATACAGATTCTGATTGGGCAGGAGATGTGGATGATCAGAAGAGCACTACTAGCGGTGCATTCTTTCTTGGGAAGAAGTTGGTTTCATGGCTTAGTAAGAACAATCATGCACCTCATTGTCTACAACTGAAGCAGAATATGTTGCAACTGCTATGAAAAATACTCAGATTTTATGGATGAAACAAGTGTTAAAGGATATAAGGGTAAGTTATGATGAGCCTATTATTATTCACTGTGATAATACTGCTACTATTGATATGTCAAAGAATCCGGTATTTCATTTCAAATCAAAACACATTTCTATAAGGTATAATTTCTTGATGAAAAGGTTGAAGCAAAGGAAGTCAGATTGGTTTATGTGCCTAGTAAGGAACACATTGCAAATATTCTAACGAAACCATTGCCTAAAGACATTTTTGAATATCTCAGAGATCAGTTGGGGGTTACCAGCCCTCCAAAAGAGACTTAGAGATGCAGGGATGCATCAATCCAGTGAGCTTATTAGACATACTTTTTCTATCTGGGTTGATGAAGATGGTGCTACTACTCAGGGGGAGTAGTCAGCTGTTTGGTTCAGTACTCTTGGTTTAGTATCCGTCCTTTGTAATTGATGTCAAAGGGGGAGAATTTATTCATGTGAAAATTGCTAGATTTTTTTATGGTTTTGGAGTTTGTTGGCATTCCTTGGCACTTGGATGTTTTTCACATTCAGTGTTTCCATCAATGCCAAAGGGGGAGATTGTTGGCAATATGATGGATTTGGTTAAGTGTTGTCATTGATGTCAACACTATATCCCGATTGGAGACTATCTCGGTTGGATCTATCCCAGTTAGTCGTTGGTTCTGGCTATGATTCTGATCTAGTATGATCAGACCTCTAGAATCGGTTTTAGATGCTTATTCAGGTGGTTATATGCTTGCTATATTCTGGTGGTTTCATAATTTGGTTATCACTTTTGGTATTTATAATTACCGGATTGTTCTTGGCTTTCTTGAGTAGCTTTTGGCTTTACCGACTTCTAGCATTCCCGGTTAGCTTTACCGGTATGTTATTTTGGTGACTCGATCGGTGGATTTTTGGTCTGGCTTATGGAATCGATATCTTTCATGCCGAATGTGCTTCTTGATCATATCTCGATAATTTAGTGACTTTTCTTTGGATGGTGTGCAATTATGGTGGTCTTATTTGGATCCGGTTAAACTTTCACTGAGGGTTTCTACCGACAAGTGAAGCATGTTGGATTTTGGTCTTAGCAGAATCTCCGATGGATATAATTGATTGGTTACTTGATTTAGGTCCATGCTATGTAATGTTAATCATAATATTGGTTTGGTGGTATCATGTGATGTAATTTTTGTAATTATGGGTTTATGAGTTTAGGGTTTAGTCGACCTTGTCAATAAGGTTGATGATCTGTATTTATAGGTGACTTATTCATGTAATTTGGAGATAGAGAAAGCGATGGTTATGGTTGGTGCGAATAAATTCATATCATTCAGGTGAAGGTTGGAAAGATTTTGTATTGTAGAGCAGACATCAATGCTTAATTGAAACTATATTAGGCATTAGTAGATGCTACTTTTATAGTTCATTGTTTCCGGATTGTAGTCCGATGATTTTGTAAGTCAGAGAGACTTCCCTTTGTGATGAGCAGTGCACTCTAGGTTGTTGGCCTTTCTGTATGTGCAGACCCCATTGTAATTATTCATAATAGTACTGCAGAGTATTCACCTGATTGTGGGTAGGGTTTCCCACCATTGTTTTTCCCTTTTCGGGGTTTCCATGTCAAATATTGGTGTTATGTGTGTTGTTCTTTCATGTTATATTGTTCATTGGGTTGTGCTCCGATTTAAGGTTTATAATTGAATTAATTGTCGTTATTGCTAGTAAATTGATTCACCCCCCCTCTTAGTTTACTATTGGTATTAGTGTATTCCAATAATAAAATCTTAACCAAGTCCTAAATATGAGTTATTGATTAACAAGAATAAACAATAGGGTATATACCAGTTGGCCCAATCTAAGCAAAATGATAAAGCAATGTTTTCGGATAAAGATAAAGAAATACCAACACCTGAAGATGAGTTGCCATCAATGACAACCCAAAATGCAATTTACCTCAGAAGGTGACTACTGGATGAGTGTCAATTGCCAACAATCTTCCCCTTTGGCATTGATGGCAACACTCATGTGAAAAATGATATTACCTCTGAGTGCTCCCCCTATCCTGTACATCCATGCAGCTATATACCCCTGTGTTCTCATTGTACTCCTCCCCCTTTGACATCAATGACTAAGTGGGATGCCCACCAAAATTGTTGTACACATATATACAGATACTGGTTTCTATACATGTTTCAAAATGTCTACATACAATTCATCAAAAATGAAAATTAAGTATCCCAACCTTTCTTGAGAGAATCTAGAATGGAGTTGAATCCATTCAAGAGACTGGCATAGTACTCAATTGCTTGGGATTATGTCAGATCTTCCTGTTGTATATTAGCTTTACACTCTATTTTGTGACATAGTAGGTTATCTAATCAGGGACCTATAAAATTTTGGAGCTTTGTGGCTCTCCTTATTGTACTATCCCTTTCCTTTTCCAACCTTAAAATCTGATCCATAACTACCAAAACTGGACCTTCTAAAGAACTGGTTAAATTTGCTATCGGATTATAAGAATTAGAAATTTGTAGCAATTGGCCTTTGCAATCCAAATTCTTCTTGTCTACGAATGTAGTAATCTTAGAAAAGTCTACACAAGTCTTATACACTTTACCTCCTTTTGCTAATGCATCATCAATAGATTGTAAACAAGTTTGAAGTTTAGCCTTTTCTGATGTAATCATCTACAAAAATGTCTTCTACCTAGCCTCAACAAATTTATCTTTAGCCTCAAGATCTGAAAGCTTCACCAAAGAATCATACTACTTAGGGATGTATTCAATGATTTCCTATAGTTTATCAGATGAGCTTGAGCTCTCCTTAGCCTAAAATTCCAGTATAAGCCGGTTCAAAACATCAAAGGTTGTTTGAATTAACTCTTTGTCTTTGGATTCTTCTTGTGCTAATTCTTGAGTTGCGTGTGCCTGTGTTGGCATATGCACACTCCAATGAGACATTGTATGTGATTGAAGGTTTTGTCATTGATGACAACCTTGCAATCCTATGGCACCGACAAAGACATTATACCGGCATCAGCAGATCACACTCTACATCGGCACTCAGGACACCGACACCGGCATAGAAGAAAGGAAGTATACCGGCACAGAGGCCGACAAGATTTTTGTTATATAATATTTTTTTTATTATTGTAAGCTGACTTGGCAAATTGTAAAATGACTCTTATATATAAAAGAGATCATTGTAGACATTGTGTAGTAAGTGATGAATGTGAAATAGGAGCATAAAAGAAAATATTAGGCAGACCTAATGTGCGAAATATAGGTCAAGGGGTATATGTAAAGAACATAGCAGGAACCGGTACTGAATGTGGCATTGAAGATGCTATTGTAAAGCAGTACAAGTTATTGGATTTGTATAATCCTTATTGTAAGTCAGTGTGACTTCCCATTGAGCAGTGAGCTCTAGGCAGTTGGCCTTCCTGCATGTGCAGGCCCCTATTGTAAGTAATGTTCTCTTATTGGCTAGTGAGTGAATATTGTGGGTCACAAATCCCACTGAGGTTTTTCCCACACTGGGTTTTCTCGTTAAAATCTTGTGTTATGGTGTGATTTTCATGTGGATGTTCTTGATTCTGTTTATTGCATTATTTCTTGCATATCGGTACATTGTTATATTATGTTCTGCATGTTTTAAGTTAAGAAATTCTAAATACCGGTCAGATATTGATTCACCCCCCCCTCTCAGTATTTGTGGGACCCCTAACAATTGGTATTAGAGCCTGGTCCTCTATTTTCAGAAGCCCAACAGCTTGAGGAAGATCTTGACACTGGTAAAAATGGAAAATCTGATGAAACAACTTGAAGGAGCTCTTACAGACTATGATGTAGAGAAATTGAAAAATATCAAACTAGAAGATGATTTAAGGGCAGCTCAGGATATCATTCAGGCACTTCAAGAAAAATTTACTATTGCAAGAAATAAAAGAAGAGAACTTTGTGAAAAATTACAAAATGAGAATGACGAAAAAGAATCACTTAATGATATGATAAGCAAGTTGAAACAAGAGAACATGACAACAAAAAATGAGATGCAAGATATGACTATGAGATTTTGCAAAGAGATTGAGGATAGGAAGAAGAATGAAAAAGAATTGACTAGAAGACTAAGTGATGCAGCAAATGAGAATACAAGACTTAGCTATGAAAATGACATGTTGAAGACAGATCTGATGCATACTCAGAATGACTTAAATGAACTGATGAGACAAAAAAAATCTTGGAAAGAGAACTGGAAACTACAAATCAACACAAAGAAAAATTCAAGAAAAGCTCAGAGGAACTTGGCACCTTGCTGAAGAATCAAAAACCTAAAGGTGACACTTCTGGAATTGGCTTTGAAGCTGGTGAAAGCTCCGATACTGCAAATACTCAGGATCATAGCAAACCGGTAAGACAACCTAATGCTTATAAATTCAATAGAAAATGCTTTAACTGTAATAAGTATGGTCATAGAGAAAATGAATGTAGATCTAGAAATTATCAGAATATCAACACACCCATCAGTCAATGTTCTAAATGCAACAAAGTAGGTCACAACTTTGAAAACTGCAGAATGAATGTGAGATGTTATGTTTGTGGAAGATTTGGACATTTATCTAATCAATGCAGAACACAAACCGACATAGGTTATGGGAAAGCTATTTAAAAAAATAATGTAACTTGTTATGCATGTAACAAGATTGGGCATATTGCTAAATTCTATAGAAGTAAAGGAACATCGGTAGACAACAAAAGTTCTAGCTTGAAAGGTAAAGAAAAAGTTGAAGAGGCTAAGCAAGAATTCTCAAAACAATGGATTAGGAAAGTTGATCTAAATATTGGGAATACTCCTCCACTGGTAGAACAAACCAATGCTTCATCGGAAGAACAAAGTGATGCTTCATCAGAAGGACAGAGCAGTAGTCCACCGGCAGGAAGTTCTTCATCCAATTGAAGAAAATTTCCTTGAGGGTTTGGCAATCTAATGATACATGTGCTATTATTCCCTCGGTTAGAGATAAGAAGTTGGAAATTACTTATTACTGGGAAACAATGTTAAGTAAATACTTAATCGGCATGCAATTAATGTGGTAGATGGCAAAAAGACACTATAAAGTTAAGGTTTTGGCTCTATTTCATTTCACCGAGATTTCAAATTTTCAGAGAGCGCGAAGACTTTGAGCTAAGGCATTTCGAGCAAGAAGCAAGCACACTCCAAGCAATCATCCATCCAAGGCAGTACAATGTATTTAATCATGGCATCCACCTCTGCAATTGAATACATAGAAAACCCTACTATTGTTGAAGTAATAAAAAGACCTAGGCCCATATTTCAGTTAGTTCCCGAGATAGCAAAGAAGGATGATACCTTAGGTGCTTTTTCTCAAATTCCTAAGGGAGTTGTTTATGCTGAAGACCCCCGAATGTACATCCACTGTAACATTGAAGAGTTAGGAGATGAGGAAATCAAAACCATGTATAAAACTGTCATATGTGATAATACCAGCAATGTTAAAGATGAACACAAAATCATTGAAACCTTGGGATTTACAGAGATCCTTAGCATTCTTGAATTTCCAAAGGATGTGATTAGGATAGTTTTAAGCAGGGTACATGGAGAATTTTTCTAGTTAGATGCAATACATAAGATCACCAAGGAAGTTGTGAAAGCTATCACAGGGTTACGACCACCGGTAAAAGGCCAGATAAAACCAAGAAGGTTTCCACTGACCTAGTTATAGACCTAACTGGTGCAAAATTTGACAAAAGGTCTCTAAGGGTTAATGATGTAAAAGATATCAATGTGAGATTCATCAGTATGATATTAGGGTATAAAACAACTCATGCTAATAGACTAAATTCAGTTTCAAGTTTATACATTAAGAGTGCTTATGATATGGCAACAGATAATGCAAAAATTGACATATGTGAATGGCTAAAGGATGAATTAATTGACAATCTTGGAAAGATCAAGAAGGACAAGAAAGGAACTTTTAGATTTGGAAATTTGTTGGTATGCCTAATGCTACACATAACAAAACAGGTTCCTAGTATAGGTTACAAATAACTTGGATATGACATAATGGTAGGCAAACAATTGACTGAACTATTCAATAACATGGGTGAGAACAAGGAAAACAATATTAATGACTTCTTTCAAGTATTAAAAGCTAAAATGAAGAAAAGAGTAAGGTTATCACAAAAGATTGTAGACAAATACAAAGATGATATATGCTTTGTCATCAAGAAAGATGAAATCTGGATGGAAGTGGTCATCCCAAGGACAGTTTGGGTAACCGAGATGGGCTATGAAAAAGATGATCACATAGTTGAAACATATGCCAAAGCACTTCTGGAAGCCCCCAGAGAATCAAAAGAAGAAATATTTGGTAGTGCTGAAACCATAGAAAGCCAAATTCAATCAAAGAAAATAGTGAAAAAGGTTGAGGCAGTTGTAAGGAAAGGGTCCAGACAAGCAAAAGCCATTAAGGAAGATGTATTAAAGAAAACTGACATAACAGAGGATGAGTTAGCAGCTCCACAGCCTGAAACTCGCCTATCACCGGTAGGTACTTCTTTAGGAAGTGACATGCCTGCAACTTTTAAAAGAGTTGTAAGGAAAAGAGATCCCTCACCGGCAACCACACCTTCACCTAGGAGGACAAGGCAAAAGGAACAAGCAGTGAGATCTCCGGTTAGAAAGGCCACACCAAAGAAGAAACTAACACCTAAGAAGAAGAAAAGGACAAACAAAGACTTGGATCCTCTTGATACACTGCTAAATGAAATCATAGAGGAAGGTAAACTTAAAAATATAGAGAAAATTTATGACACTCTAATAGCTGATGAGAAAGAACAAGTTGAGAATAGTGTTATATTGCACATGGATATGTACAAGAAATTTTTGATGGAAGTAGTCAATGAAATTCCTGATGAATTATTCAAAAGACTTGAGGCAAGAAGATAGGTAGTGATAGAACTGGATAAGAAAATAAAAATTGAGAAGTTACTTGCTGTATATCCGGTAAACTCTCCACAAGAAATTGATGATCTGATTGCAAAGGCAAACCAGTCAGTATTCTCTACTACACATTGACATATTTCACTAATGGCAGGAAGAGTTAATGAAGTGACAGAGGAAACAGAAGATGGATGGGATATATTCCTAGTTGAGAAAGAAAAACAAGAAGAATACATGAATCCCAAACCTATAAAGGTTTATCAAAAAGATAGAGACAAAGGGAAAGGTAAAGTTGGTGGACCACCAAGCATCAAAGTTAAAGACAACTTACCCCCACCTTCTTGAAATACTCCACCAGTAAAAATAACAACTACTGAAGATCAACCGACAGTTGAGAGTATGGATATAAAGGATAATAATCCTAAACTTGAAGTCCTATATACTATGAATGTTGATACTCAGAGGATCAACATAGTAGTAGACAAAGATACAACTAAGTCAGATATGGCTAGTGAGCCTCCGATAGCAGGGGAAATAGATAAACCGGTAGAAGATAAAGAGCAAAAGGTAGAAACTGAGACATAGACTGAGGCAATGCAATATACTGAGAAACAAACAAAGCTAAAGGCTCCGAAACAACAACAACTGGAATAGGTACATAAGGAAATAGTGCCACCGGCAACCAGTGAAGTAGGAAAACCAATGCTTAAATAAATGCAGACATAAACTGACCTACCAGAGGTCAATACAAGCTTGGTAACTTCCACCGGTACTCAGATTGTTGGATCATCATCAGCATATAAATCAACAAATGTGACTGAGGTATTACTAGATTCTGTCAAGAAAATAACCGACTGCAGCTCACAGGCTTACAAAGCAATTGATGATTCCATACCAATTTTGAAGGTAATTGCACCTAACTGTTATATAGATAACAAAGATTCTTTAGGACAATTGGATACATTGTGTAAATATATCTCAGAGAACATTGAGAAAATAAAGGAAGAGTCAGTAAAGGATAAAGTAGAAGTTGAAAAATAAAAATTCTTTGATGAGGAAATAAAGAAGTGTAATAGAGATTTTGACACACTTCTACCAGAACTATGTAATTTGTTGAAAGAATACAAAAATTTGTACAAAGATACCTGTAAAACAAACTTTTTGACTGTAGATATTGACAAGAAAATGAGCAAGGTACAAGATGAGATCAATAAACTTGCAGATAATTTTGTCAACTCACCTGATACACTATCATTTTTTGAAGAGAAGATATCAAATTTTGAGGAAGAACTACTCAAATTGGAAAGGGAGAAAGGAAGAATAATAAATAAGGCAAAACATTTGAGATCTAAACTAAGTCCAAGATTGGACTATCTAGCATCTCTGCGGAAGGAAATTTTCGAGGCATTAATACAGGGAAGAAAAACACCGGCAAAGCATTTGCAGCATCTCACCGGTACAGTGAAAAGAATTGAGACAACAATAAAGGATAGTAAGAAGTTTATGGAAAGTATAAACTTGATTTTGGGAGATCTTTTTCAGATTATAACTACCCAGCTACAAGGTTGAGTTTATGGATAGTTGACAACCTTTGTCATTGATGCCAAAGGGGGAGTAGTGGGATGAGAAAGTTCAAAACATAGGAATCATATGCTCAGGGGGAGCTCTCACATTTTTGGTAACATTTTTTTTGGACTGCACACTTTTGAAATTTCTCATGAGTGTTGCCATCAATGCCAAAGGGGGAGATTGTTGGCATATGAACACTCCAATAAGACATTGTATGTGATTGAAGGTTTTGTCATTGATGGCAACCTTGCAATCCTATGGCACCGACAAAGACATTATACCGGCATCAGCAGATCACACTCTACACCGGCACTCAGGACACTGGCACCGACACAGAAGAAAGGAAGTATACCAACATAGAGGCCGACAAGATTTTTGTTATATAATATTTTGTTTATTATTGTAAGCCGACTTGGCAAATTGTAAAATGACTCTTATATATAAAAGAGATCATTGTAGACATTGTGTAATAAGTGATGAATGCGAAATAGGAGCATAAAAGAAAATATTAGGCAGACCTAATGTGCGAAATATAGGTCAAGGGGTATATGTAAAGAACATAGCAGGAACCGGTACTGAATCTGGCATTGAAGATGCTATTGTAAAGCAGTACAAGTTATTAGATTTGTATAATCCTTATTGTAAGTTAGTGTGACTTCCCATTGAGCAGTGAGCTCTAGGCAGTTGGCCTTCCTGCATGTGCAGGCCCCTATTGTAAGTAATATTCTCTTATTGGCCAGTGAGTGAATATTGTGGGTCATAAATCCCATTGAGGTTTTTCCCACACCGGGTTTCCTCATTAAAATCTTGTGTTATGGTGTGATTTTCATGTGGATGTTCTTGATTCTATTTATTGCATTATTTCTTGCATATTGGTACACTGTTATATTATGTTCTGCATGTTTTAAGTTAAGAAATTCTAAATACCGGTCAAATACTGATTCACCCCCCCCTCTCAATATCTATGGGACCCCTAATAGCCTGAAGTATTGTTGTAGCCAAAAATTTCTCTGCCAGTGACATTAAATGATAAGGCTTGTCAAAACTGATTGAGAATTGCAGCAATTTCCCTTTAGCTTTTGATAATGAAGTGTCAATTGCCAAACTAGAAGGGAAATATTTATGTCTTTTTGTCTTTGTCTGTCGATTCTCTATCCTCTGAAGTCTTTAACTCATATGCACTGATGGCTTCACCACTTAGAGATTCACTCTATTTCGGTGCCTTTACTTAAACCTTCTCATATGTACCTTTATCTTTCTTGTGAGGCCCCACCTCGACTCAGCCTGACATTGCAGTGGTTTTTATATTGAGACTATTATGGATGCTTTATTTTTATGCATTATGGATTTAGAACTTATATGATTCCATGATTTGGATAACACTGCTATATTTTGATGTTTTATTTATATGCTTTATGATATAGAACACTACATGATTTTTGAATACGATGAATTTGCGGTGATAAATGTCGTTATTGAATTTGCAGGACTTTACTATGATAATAGAAATATGATGTATGTTTTAAGTGTGGATCAACATTATGAGAATTAGGATGAATTGCTTATGTGAAATTGCTTGGATATAAGATGTATTAAATTGTTCACATGTAAATTGTATGCAAGTGATGATGTGTATTATTATTCTTGTGATTTATATTATATGTGGTTATTTGAAAGTTACTAATGTGTAAATTGAGATGTGTAGGAAGTTATCCATGTGACCATGGAAATATTATGGAGAACCAAACCTAGACCTATGTATGTTCGTAAATCTAGGGTTTGTCTATTTGGAGAGACAACACCCCGTTTGTGTTGTATTTTATTCATAATAGTAAATGATGCATGTGTGTTAAGTGTTATTTAATTGATTTATGTAAAATCCACAAGAGATGATTTCATGTATAAATTTGTAAAAGTATTTTCTTTGTGTCACTTGACACATGTGTGGATTTATGTTTGAATTTTTAAATTTGTCTCTTGGTGGGAATTGTTTAACTATAGCTTTTTCAATTAATGTAATGAGATTCCATAAATGCCTTGGGTAAAGAATCTTTGGGATGGTCAACATAGGTTTGACCCGAAAATAAACTTCAGAGGGGTTAAAAAAGGGTTAAATGGACACCTAGGGGTAGTTTAATAGGGTTTCCTAAAACCCATAAGGTATACCTAAGGTTTAGGGGTAATTTAAGGCAAGTTTCTACTCCCATGTGACCTTTTAGACACCCTAAAAATTGACTTTTCTAAGTTGTGCGAAAATTGAAATTAGAAGACTTGAACCTAGTTGTAAACCTTCCTTTTTGAATGAGAGTTCCCTTTCCCATTCTACCTTACCTTCCTCTTTAGTTTTTAGAAACTTGTGAGAACTCTCACAATGGGCTTCTTAGGCAAGAATTAGAAAATTTATGGGTAATCACCCACTCTCCATTTTTGGAGACGAGAATTTTGAAAAGAATAGGATAGATTGTTGAATAGAGAATTTTTGCTAAGGGTAGAAGGAGAAGAACCGTGGAATTGGGTTGCTCATCCTTAACAAAAATAACCTACCTTTGGGCAGATTAAGGTTGGTTGCATTCTTCTTATAATGGATTTCTTATTGCATGTGTTTGAAAGTAATGTTGGTGTAAAAGATTTGCTTCCGTGCATGTTCTTTTGGAAATTTTATTTGGTGTTTTGTGTTATATATTGTATGTGTTTTTGGGAGTCATCAAGACCTCTTACTCTTGGGGGAGAGGAGGATCTTGTGGGTGGTAGAAGTGACAGCCCTCGAGTGAGAGACTCTCATTATGAGAGCGATCACAAGGGATTTTGTGTGACCCTTGCTACATGGCTTGTTTATGCAATGGGGGTCATAAGGAGGGAAATAAGGCATGAATGCCTTGGGGGGGCATAAGGAATAAGGGGTTGCCATACTTGATGTATTTGGTTTTCCATGAGGTGGCTACATGTTTTTCCATACTTGCAGTTCTCCTCAGGGTACTTGGTCCACTACCACCCTTAAAAAGGTCATCACCAAGGTGTGGTGCAGTGAAGCCAGGTTGGGAGTGTGTTTGAATTTATGTGCATTTTGTCCTTTGTGTTTGCATGTTTGTTTCCCGTCTAGGGCTTGGTTCTCCGAGCTCGGGGGTGGCTACCAGTTAACCTAGGCTAGGAGGTGAGCACTCCATGGTCATATCCTTGATCTTATTTGCAGGTTGTGGAAAGAAAGGAATTAGGACAAGTGGAAAAATTTGATGGAGTTAATTGTTGCAAAATCCATTTGGAAAATATGTTATTATTTTGTTTTAAAATGTCCTCATTATAAAAGTTGAGTGACCTATTTGTAAAATGACTATAGTGTCTTTTAAAGTAATTCCTAGAAATGTAATAGTTATTTGTTATATTGCAAAAGATGAAATGAATAATTCTGGAACAATTTTCTAAAGTCTGGTTTTCTGAATTTAATTATTGTTGAGTATATTAATAATGTGGGAAGCAACTAAATTTATTTTACCCCTTTATGCATGTGAAATAAATCCAGGAAATAAAGAAAGAAATTAATGGTTGTATGTATGTTGTTTTGAATAAAAATATTGCAGTTTAAATTCCTATTTTCACGATTTAAGTTTAAGGATTCTAGATAAATATAGTTGCAGAAAATTAAATCACGAATATAATTGTAGAAATAAAACCTAAAGTAGTTATAATTATTTCTATGGTTTTTATTTAATAAATTCTGATTTTATTAAGTTGCTGTTAAATTTATCGATTTCTGGAATTTACTTAGTTGCAGAAATAGAAATCTAGAGTAAATAGTTATTCGTTTTAAATGAATTTGTAGTGCTATAGTTGTTGGTTTATGTTTAATAAATTTTGCTAGTTACTTTTGTTGCCAAAAGTAGAACTAGAGTTAAATAGGCTATCTACTTTAAATAGAACAATATTTAAATAGTATGTTGTATAAATTTATTTAAATCTGCCATTATTTAATTGCAAGAAATAAACCTATGACCATATATCTTATCTTAGATTTTAGCAAACTCGTAGTCAAATCTAAAATAATAAACATTGATCAAAATCTGGATATTTAAATTAATTTGTCTAGGGTTTTTTTTTTCAAAAGTTAATATTTATAACTTTAATATATATTCACAAGATAAATTTGGCCTAAGCATTATACATTCAATATATAAAAATATATATATACGTATATTTATATATATAAATATACATATAAATATATATATATATATATATATATATTATAAATATATAAAATAAATAAAATAAATAAACTACAAAAAAAAATAAAACAAGGAGGTGTATTGCTTCGGCTGAACCCACTGTGCTTTGCACAGGGGTCGGCGGTGCCTCCCCACTGTGCATTGCACAGTGGTAAGCGGCGCCTCCCATTGTGCAAGACACAGTGGACGGTGGTGCCTCCCCACTGTGCATTGCACAGTGGTCGGCGGTGCCTCCCACTGTGCAAAGCATAGTGGACGGCAATGCCTCCCACTGTGCAATGCACAGTGGACGGCGGCGCCTCCCACTATGCAATGTACAGTGGTCGGCGGGGCCGAGTCCACTGTGTATTGTACAGTGGAAGGTGTTGGTCACGCCGTTTCCCCCCCCTTCAAACTGCGTTCCTCCTCCGCCATGGCCGCCTAGCTCGAGGATGTTTGATTCGGCCTTGTAGAAAAAAAAAGGGTTAGTCAAAAAAAAATATCAGTATAAAACCCTAGCTCGGGTAGGGTTAGGGTAATGATATTTGAATTAATAAAAAATTATAATCTTAGGAAGATTTTACAATGCAAATCCCTAACTAGGGTTTGCATGGGTTGGTCTTAATAAAATTTGGAAATAAAACATTATATTGATTTAAAGATATATATTTCAATATATAATTATAAGTATTTATATACACATATATGTAAATAAGAATTAGAAAGTTGTAGTTAAAAAAGAAAGAAGCATGTCTATAGGATTAAATATATATTTAGTGTAGTTTTTTTTAGAATAAATAAAATCAAGTGGGCAAACATTATTTATTTAATCAGCCTAAGGGTAATTCAATAAATAGTAATTTAATTGTCTTACTTGGATATAGGTTTTGAAATTTAAAACCTATGGGACGTTTTTCGTCATGGGCTTAATTATATCTTAGTTAAATTAATTTGAGCACATTTTAAGTATGGATTAAATTGGATTAACTTTAGTAAATTTAATTTTGGACTAAATGGATGCTAGAAGAATAATTTTAATTAGCGTTTTAAAAAAAGAAAAAAAATCATGTAATAGCTATCCGTGATTAATTTTGCCCGCGTAAATTAATTATCTAAATTAATTGTCTTATTAAATTCGAGTAGACAATAAAACCCTTCAATTAGAATTCCGCATTTTATCTTATTTAAATTCCCGAATATGGAGCTAGTAGATAAAGCTAATCCAAACATAGTTAAGACAAAACATGTTGTAGTTTTTATTCATATTTGTAAATTTAATGCTCTTATCAGTTATGTTTTTTTAAAAAAAAATTATCCCGTTCTTGCCCTAAATTTTGGGCATGACATTTCTCAACCTTAGCCTCAACATCCTGTACATTTTCTTCCAAAGGATTATAAGTATCCTCAGCTTCAAAATTGGACTCATTAGCCAGTGGATTAGTATCCATATTCTGTTCATCTTTCTTTACTAGTTCCTTATTGGCTGTAAATTGAATGTTTTGTGATTTTACAAAACTGGGACTTAACTCATAACCAAGACTCAAAAGAATTCTTACCCATATGTCAATTGTCTCCTTCCGGATCTCTTCATATTTTTCAAGCATTAAATTATTTATCTGGTGTTTGGGTTTGAATTTAGTCAAGTCTATTTTATTTATCAGATTAGTAACCACTACCAGAGTTATTGATGGACAAAGATTAACTAATTCTATTTCTTTCATCCGTCGGTCCAAATTATGTGCATGAAGTTTCCTTATATTTAATTTATCATACAATTCCTTAGGAAAAATCTTCTCCAATTCAATAAATGTCCTACTAAAAGAATCAAGATATAAAATAATTGCTTCTTATCATTCTCATCAAAATCATCATAAAATGTAGAAATATTATCCAAATTTTCATCATTAATAATCTAATCAATGATTTCCTGAGAATCTAACTTTTTCTTCTTACCGGTTCTCCTTTTGGCTTCCGATTTAGACCGCTCATTTGCTTTAGGCTTTATCTTATGTACAATTGTGATTTTAGGAGTCTTCCTAGGTGGCTCCTTTACCAACTCCTTCTTCTGATCATCCTTCTTATGTCTAACAACCCTAGAAAATACACCTTTCTTCTTTAGAACTTGCTTGATTTCCTCTTCTGATTCCGTCTCCTCTGAAAAACTGTCATATACTACCTTGTCGAATTTTGTTTTCTCTTCATTGTTTCTTTTGGCTTGGAGTCAGGAGGCTCGTTGGATTGTCCTTCTGGTTGTTTGGATGACTCTGTAGTAACTGGGACCACATTGGGAGTAGCCCGAGTTTCCTTCTTAGCCTCTCTCTCCTCATTTATCTTCTGCTTCTATTCTTCCTTCCTCCAGGCTTCAAGGATTTTGACCTTTTGTTCTAATTCAACCCTGTCATGTCCTTCACCGATTAATTTCTCGGCTACAACCCTTGTCATTTTTTTTTTGATGGCGGGTGGAACTTGTTCTTGATGAACTTTCAAACCCTTTTCCTGAGTTGTACCAAATCTCTTTTCTCTCTCATCAACTGAAGCTTTCAATAGATGTTGTGCATATGCATCAGGTATGGCCTCATCTACTTCATATCCTATAGGCATAATCCAGACTTTTCTAGGTTGGATTGCCTCCATCATGCATTCATCTTTATTGACCATAAAATAAATAATATCCTTGTATTTTTCAATAATTTATTTTGGAATTCTAACCTTATTTTTCATTTCTTCTTGAAAAGTTTTAAAAAAGGCCCACAAGTTAACCTTTTGTTTCTTATCTCCCTGTCAGTCTAGTATTTGAGAAATTTGTGTTGCAACCGGTCTATCAAATGCCCATTGAATCTTCCCATAGCTAGGTACCATATTTAGAAAATAAAAGGTCAAACATATAATGAAAGAACCATACCAAAAAGTATTCTTCTTGCCTTGCTTAATCTTTCAGAGATTGGTCATCAACTCCTTCAGCATAACACTACATAAATCATAATGCACATCTTCTTTCACCATCTGATATGCAATGTGAATGGCAGTTCTGAAAACTGAGTTCAACCGGTTTGACTGATAAACCATATAGACAATCACCATTGTTGCAAAATTCACATTAATATCCCTAATATCATCAACTCTCATAGATCTATCATCATATATGGCGTTAGTGAGTTTACAAAGATCTATGTTTGATATTGACCAAAGCCCTAGAAAACCTCCGACCTTGTGAAGGCATGTGATGTTCTTGATTACTTCTTCTGTGATTTTGTACGACCGATCCAACCATAAGAATTCCCCATGATACATTTGAGAATGTACCATTCCCATTCATCTTCATCCAAAGTTGGAAAATCCATGAACTAGGTAAAACCCTTCCTCCTCAGATGTTCATATTCTGATTTCAATTGATTATCGGTGATTAGATCATTAGTGAACATGCAGGACATCTCATAATTCCCGATCTCCTCGATATCGCAATGAATGTATTCCCTAATGTATTCAATATGAAGAATACCATGACAAACACTAAAAAATGCTCCCAAAGGATCATCCATAAGTGATTTGAAAGGATGTTTCTTGAATTCCGGATGAGGGCAGTCCTTAATTTCCACTACCAAAGGAGTATCAACATTTGATGATGATGCCATGATAAATTTTGAAGGTTTCAACAAATGGTAAATACCTTGATAACTTGTCGGATGATGAAATTCTCTCTAGATGCTCACGCAAATCACCTTAGGACTCTTGAATTCCTTATAAATCTCTCTTCAGAATACTCATTCATTGTGTGAATAAATGATACCCCTTTTTATCGCCATTAACCCTAATTTTAAATTGTCATAAATGCTACTGGAGAATTTGACCGGATCACATAATCTGCATATAGGTTCTAGTAAATAGTTGAATTCACTTGAGTATCCATCCACAATCAAAATTATCTGACTACAGACCTAATCCAAGGTATTTGCATGATCTTCAATGATTTTCCTACCTCTAAGGCAAAGTGCCTTAGTTACCAGTTGAAGTTCCTGCTTCCAGTGCAAGACCTGATTTATCTACTGGTTGATCTATTAGTTGTGTCTCTAATTTCTGAACCCATCTTCTCTCATGTTGTTTTATGATATCTTCAACCTTTGCCTTTCCTTTCTCATCTGAATTTCCATCAGCTACTGGTGGATTCTTACTCCTGCAATACTTAGCAATATGTCCAATCTTGTTGCATGCATAACAAACAACATTTTTATTTTGAATTGCTTTGTTATACCCTTCATTTCCTTGATTTCCTTTTGATCTGCATTAGTTAGCCATATGTCCAAATCTACTGTAAGAATGACATCTGACATTTCCAAGACCGATGAATGATGCATTGTTCTTATTATTCCTATTGCTGCACTAACTTGCTATATGACCATATTTATTGCAAACAAAGCATGTACCATTAAATTTGTGAGCATTAGGTTGTCTTACCGGTGATTTCTGGTTCTGGTTGTTGGGATGATTTTTCTTCTAACCAGATGATTGATCTTGTTGTGCAGTACCAAAGCTTTCTCCTACTTTATATCCAAGACCTCTCTTGTCATTAACATCTCTCTAGCTTTTTAGCAATTCATAAAGTCTTGCAAAGTTGGCTTTGAACCTATCTTTGTAGTCATTTATAATGGCCAAGTCATCTCTCATGATTATGATCTGTCTTTCAAGATCCTATTCATTATTCTGGGATTGAATTAGTTCAAGTCTTAGTATATCATTCTCTTGTGTCAGTTTGTTGCATTCATCTAATCTATCCTTCAATGCTTGAGCTGGGTTTTCTTCATTCTTCTTTCTGTCTTCAATCTCCTTGCACATTCTCATAGTTAGGGCTTGCATTTAATTCTTCAAGAAAGTATTCTCCTGAGTGAGTTTCTAACATTGATCTTTCAAAGCATCTTCTTCATCACTACTTTGATTTTGCAGTTGATCACAGAGTTCCTTCCTCTTAGCTTGAGCAGCTGATAGCTTTCCCTATAATGAAATGATGTACTCATTGGCTTGCCTCAGTTCATTCTTTTTACTTTGTTGCTTTTCTCTTTTTCATCATCAAGATCCTCAAGAGAAAGTTGAATTTATTGCTGCAAACTAGTTTCCATTGATTCCAAGTTCCAGATCTTCCTCAAGTTGTTAAACTTCTTCTGAGGAACTAGTCTCTGATACCAATTGTTGGAATCCAAGAACACTGAGAGGGGGAGGGTGAATCAGTGTTCTACTGGTAAATGGATTTTTAAACTTATTACTGATCAACCAAATGATAGAATATGAAATTAAAGTGCATAAACAAATCAACACACAAAGAAATACCATAACACCAATATTTTTAACGTGGAAAACCCTGTAAAGGGAAAAACCACGGTGGGGCCGATACCCACAATATCTATATACTTGATCAAGGTATACAAATATTAAATAGAGGGGTATGCACATGCATATAGGCTCATCACCTAGAGCTCACTTCTCAAATGGAAGTCTCACTAACTTACATAACATTACATAGTGATTTCAAATAAAAATAAACTTAAATGGTGCATCTGACCATGTTGGATAAGTTTCAGTTTAAGCTATGAGAACCTTCATTGAACCGGTGTTACTGATACTCTGTTTTGCTACCGGTTAGCACTGCACATGTGTAACTATGCACAAATGCTAATACTCGCACACTAATTCTCATACTATCAATCTCTAACGTTTTCCCATGTCAAATCACATCACTATAATAATGAAATACATTGCTAAATGATCTCCCTTATATACCCTTGTAGCTTGTTCATCATGTCTACCTCAAGATGAAAATAATCCTATCGACTTCCTCAAAGATCGTGAAATATATTATGCATTATCCCAATGATCATATCTGATGTCCGCCTACATGCTACTTCCAATTCCACAAATGATTTTATTGGGTCCCATAATATCTTAACTAGGTTCTAAATATGAGTTACTGGTACCAAGACTAATCGGTTAAGAAGAATAAACAATAAGGTGTATATCGGTTGGCCCAATCTAAGAAAAATGATAAAGAAATGTTTCCGGATGAAGAAATACCAACACTTGAAGATGAGTTTCCATCAATGACAACCCAAAATGCAATTTACCTTAGAAGGTGACTACCAAATGAGTGTCAATTGCCAACACTCAACTACCAGTTGATCTAAAACCAAAATGCACACGTGAAACTGTACTCAATCACATCAAAACTGATCATCACATGCATAACACACCAAAAATCATCCACCACAATGATCTTATATATCCGGTCTTACCACAAAAATAATCTCCTTCAAGTCAGCTTCAATAAGTGTAACGTGTAGATCAAGTCGGCTTCAATCTCGAATAACTTATAGCACCAGACTAAAATATTATTAGCACACACTTCCAAAAGGTCTTACTAAACACCGAGATCACTAAAAAAATTACCAAAAATATCGTAATCATCGGAAATCATTCTAGATCAAAGCATTACCAAAATACCTTGTTTTGCCCTATTTTGTCAGTTAATTATCTACCGGTTACGTCCATCTTCCAGATAAGCTAAATCATGATTGTCGGATCAAATCACCATGAAGAGTTGACATGAATGACAACCCTAAACAAATAATCAACCACCGAAAGTCTCCTAAAATAACTAGATGAGTGTCAATTGCCAATAATCTCCCCCTTTGGCATTGATGGAAACACTTGTGAAAAATGGCTAAGTGTTGAAATCTATACAACCGGATGAAAGAATAAAAGAATGCCAAGAATTCCAAGACTCCCCCTTAGATCAACAATCCATGAATCTACAATACTCTGGGCTGTACACTCCATACATACAATCAGTCTATTCACTGTACATTTTTCACCTCATTTCTCCCCCTTTGATAGCAATGCCAAAGATAGGGTGTGCACCAATTTTTTTTGTACATATATATATGTATACTGGAGGATTGAATCTATACATGCTTCAATATATCCACATAATCCAACTTAAGGAACCCAAGATATGTGCTCCATCTTGCTCGCAACTTCTCCAAAATTGAAACAAAACCATTCAAAACATAGGCATGAAATTGTATAGTTGCGATCTCAGTAGGAGTATCCTAAGACATGTTCTGAATGCAGTCCATTTTATGATATACTAAGGTGTCTAACCAAGGACCAATTAAGTTCCAGAGTTCACCTATTTGCCAGATTATCCTCTCCTTCTCCTTTTCAAAATTCCTAATCTGCTTAGTGATATTCAAAATTTGACCCTCAATACTACCGGTTAAATTGGTTGTGGGATCATAGGCCTTAGAAATCTGGGTTAACTGCCCTTTACAATTCTCTATTTTCTTGTCTATGTCAGTAGTAAAATTTATTAAAATTAGGCAAGACTTGTATATTTTACTACCCTCCAGCAAGGCCTCGTCAACTAGTTTTAACTCTTTATCTAACTAGGCCTTATCATTATTGATCATTTGCAAAAATGTTTGAATTTTAGCATCCTTAAACTTTTCCATAGCTTGTCAAGCTCATGATTTAGACAAAGAATCAAATTTGGTGGATATATGATCAATCAAATTGTGAATCTTACTAGATGAACTGGTGCTTGCATCAAGTTTCAGTTCTAGTACCACCTGTTCCAAAATTTTAATTGATTTTTTAATAAGCTTCTTCTCCTCTGATTCTTACTAGGCTAACTTTTGACTGGCTTGCACCTGAAGAGAAGCAACAACTATCATTCTCTCAACCAGAGACATTTGATTGAATGGTTTATCAAAATTGATGTTGAATTGTGGAAAACTCCCTAGGCTTTAGGTTTTGGCAACGCTAATTGCCACAATTATCGGAGTATTCATACTCTTACCCTTGTCCTTATCCTTATCCGACTCACTTTGTTTCACCTCTTATTTCTTTTCACCCTCAACACGTCTAGATTTAACCTCTGTAGGTGCCTCTTGTGCATCAGTGTCACCACTTGGTGCACCATCCCCTGCCTTTGTTGGTTTGTCATTGTCTTTTGCAGCTTTGACCTTATCAGAATCCAAAACTTCTTGTTCACCAATGTTCTGAGTATCTTCTTCTTTATTTACATTGTCTATTGGAGGATCTTTTGACTAAGTGGCATTATTTTGAGAATCAGTATTTACAAGTCGGTTCTTAGTGAGAAACTTTTTCCATATTTCAACAATTTCTCTCCTTATTTCTTCAAATCTGCCGACCATCAGATTGTTAACTTTGTGCTTGCTTCAAAATTACTTTTTATTTGCCAACAAAATCAATCTATCAATTTCTTCTATGGTGATACTAGTGCATTGATTAACCGGTTCACTCTCCTTTATTTATCTATCCATTTGGCTAGCAGATTTTCTCCTAGCATGAATTAGGCTATACAAATATTTTGGAAGATATTTTTCTAATTCAATTAATGCTTCCTCTATCTACCTCTGATCTTTATCATCCATATTTACATAATATACATATATGTTCTTTAAATTTCCATCTTTTATAATCTCATCTATTAACTCTTGAGTAGAGAGAGGAGGAATGATATGATATTTTTTTTTGGAAGATTTCATCTTCCCGGATTCTATGGCCTCATCTAGATCAGACTTTATCTTGTTTCCTTTCTTGAGTTGGCCTATCAGTTCAAGTTCATATTTGGTCTTGTTCTTCTTCTTTTTCTCACCCTTCTCACCACCAAATTAGGGTTTTTTGATTACTCTAACAAATTCACCTTTCTTCGGTGCCTTGTGAAGATCAAAATCATATTCAATCTCTGATTGCATCGGAGTGACCACCACATATTTTCTTTGGGTCTTTTGCTTCTTCCTTAGAACACCTTTTCCCTTTACAAGTACACCAAAGGGTTCATCTCTAGCAGTAGATTTCTTCACGGGGGTAGGAGAAGGTCTTGTCACCTTTATCTTAACAAGAGCATATGTAGGCTTCTATTTCTTTTCTTTTTCATCTGCATCCCTTTCTTCCCTAGCAACCTTGACTTTCTCTCGGGGATGGCCTTCTTCAACAAGAATATCTTCAACAATCTTCACCACCTTCCTCTTCCTTGCTGATTCGGTGAATTTGGAGTGTCACTCCATTGACTTCTCTTTACAAGTTCTAAACCTCTCCTCCTTGGTGTCTTCCAGAGAGTTAAGCAAGTGTTGTGCATATGCTTCCAAGGTAGCCTCATCGACCTCATATCCTATTGGCATTATCCAAATAGTTTGGGGTTGGACCGCTTTCATCAAACATTCATCTTTGTTTACCATAAAGCATATTGTCCCCTCATATTTGTTCACAATTTCCTGCGGATTCTAACTCTCTGCTTCATCTTCTCCTGAAATTCTTTGAAGAAAGCCCATAAAGCAACATTCTGATTGTCTTGATTCCCAAAATTGTCCAGCCTTGCTTTATCTGCTACACAACCAATCTGTCATAAGTCCATTGTACACGACCGATTCTAGGGATTTGGTTCATGAAGTACAGAGCCAGACAGATAATCAAAGATCCGAATTTGAAAACATGTTTTTTATCTTGTTTAATTTTCTTCAAATTGATCAACAATTCCTCCAACAACACACTACATAGGTCGTAATGACCATCTTCCTTAACCAATTTGTATGCTATGTGAATTGCAGTGCTGGAAACTAAATTCAATCTGTTGGATTGATACACCTTATACCCAATCACCATAGCAGAAAATTTAACATCATCTTCCTTTATAGTGCCAATCTTCATTGATCTAATCTTCTTTCTCCTTCAACTTGTCCATTAATTCCTTCCTCTTTTATTTGCATATACTTGCTTGATCCTTCAGGTCACTAATGAATTCATTAGCAACATTTATATTCTTCTTCAAGGTACATACCTCACTTCTAGTAGCATCAAGATCTTCAAGTGCCACATTGAGTTGTCTTTGGAAACCGTAATCCATTGAATCAATCTCCCAAATCTTCCTCAAGCGGTTAAGGTTCCTTAGAGGAATTAGGCTCTAATACCAATTGTTAGAATTAGAGATCACTGAGAGGGGGGCTGAATTAGTGATCTACCATAAATTGAAACCATAAACTTATTATTTATCCACTAGTTAATAATGCATAACAAATATGAACATAAACATGTAAGAATAAAAGCAGAAATCCACAACACCAGAATTTTTACGTGGAAACCCAGAAAGGGAAAAACCATAGTGGGGCTGGAACCCACAATATATACTATGGCCAGGAGTACATAAATATCACATAGATGGGGAATGCACTTGCATTCAGGCTCACTACCTAGAGCTCACTTCTCAATTACAATTCCTCATAAGGCTACAACTTTCAGGGAAGTCTCACTAACTTACAATTTGTTTATAATAGGAAAGTACAATGAAATGAACTCTTAGAAAGCATTTGAATATGAAAAGATGAGTTCCGGTTAAGCTCTAAATCACTAAGTTCTGGTCTCAATCAACTACCGGTTGATCTAAAACCAAAATTCGCATGTGAAACTGTGCTCAATCACATCAAAACTAATCATCACATGCATAACACACCAGAAATCATCCACCACAATGATCTTATATATCCGGTCTTACCACAAAAATAAACTCCTTGAAGTCGGCTTCAATAAGTGTAACATGTAGATCAAGTTGGCTTCAATCTTGAATAACCCATAGCACCGGACTAAAATATTATAACTACACCTTCCTAAAGGTCTTACCAAACACCAAGATCAAAAAAACAATTACCAAAAATACCGTAATCATTCCCAATCAAAGCATTACCAAAATACCCTGTTTTTCCCTGTTTTACCGGTTAACTGTCTACCAGTTACCTCCATCTTTCGGATAAGATAAATCATGACTACTGGATCGAATCACCACAAAGAGTTGACATAAATGACAACCATAAAAAAATAATCAACCACCAGAAGTCTCCTGAAATCATTGGATGAGTGTCAATTGCCAACAATCAGAATGTTGGATTGTATAAGCCTTTGACAGTTTCAGAGAGACATTAGGAAACATAAGCATAAATTTCATACTTGGATTACCTAAAATATAGAGAGGAAATGATTATATATGTGTGGTGGTAGATAGATTCTAAAAGGTGGCACATTTCATACCTTGTAAGAAGACAACAAATGTTGTGCATGTAGCTGACCTATTTTTCAAGGAGGTGGTAAGATACATGGATTGCTTAAGAGCATAGTTTCAGATAGAGACACTAAGTTTGTTGGATATTTTTGGAGAACACTTTGGAAGAAGATGAAGGTAGATTAGAAATTCAATTCTACTTTTCACCTACATACTGATGGATAGACTGAAGTAGTAAACATGAGTCTGGGAAACTTGTTGAGATTCTTATTTGGAGAGAAAACTGGAAGTTGGGATTTGATTCTTGCACAAGCAAAGTTTGCCTACAACAATTCAGTGAACATGAGTACCGAAAGAACACCATTTGAGATTGTTACAAGAGTACACCCTAGAGGCATATCAAAATGGAGAGACACCAATAATAAGGACAAGTGGACTGTAGAAGTAGAATTATTTGTAGAACAAATGAAGGCATTACATACTCAGGTTAAACAACATTTGGAGGATATGTATGGTAGATATAAGGTTAAAACATATGAAAAGAGGAGACATAAGGAATTCAAAGTTGGAGATGAAGTGATGGTGTATCTAAGAAAAGAAATATTCCTAGTTGGTACTTATAATGATTTGAAGATGAGGAAGTTTGGACCTTGCAAGATCTTGAGGAAATTCAATTTTGGAAATGCATATAAAGTGCAGTTACCAGATACTTTGGGTATTTCACCTGTATTCAACATTACAAACTTGTATCAATGTCATGAGGTATAATTAAATAAAGACAATGCAATAGACTTGGAGAAGCGAATACTCCAGAAGGTACCAGACCAGATTGAAGAGATTTTCGATAGCAGAATTGGGTGTAGCACTCGTATCAAGTAGTATAGAGAGTATCTTGAGAAGTGGAAAGGAAGACCAGCTGAAGATTCATCATGGATTTCTCAGGCTGAGGTGGACCATCTTGGTTTTCCTTTAGCCCCAAAAAGCTAGGGATCAACCCTATATGTTTGATGTAGGAGCATCACTAGTTCTTGGCAATCTTGCATCAATCAAAAACATTTTCCTTTCAGTTTGTTTCATGTTTTGCAGTTTCAATATTTCTTTCAGCATTTCATTATGCTTTCTCATCGGATGTTGTGGAGCTAGATTTGGTTCGTGGGCATATTCATCCATATTATCCTTGGTCCACGGGACATTTGGATGTTTTTTTGGCAAGTTATCACTTCTGGAATATGGGACAGTTTTCTTTCCTATGTACCAAAGTCGCTTGGACCTATTTTCTGTTGGTGATTCTTGCAGATCTTTCCCATAGCTTGTGGAGCTTGATTTTGTTGTTTCCAATGTTCCTTGGTTCGTGGCTAATATTTTTCCCCTCTTTGAAATATTGTTGGAACAACATTGTTTCAAAAAAACATCAAGTCTCGATTTCATTGCCCCTGATGTTTGATAAATTGTTGATAGCGTGCCCCCTTGGGAGTTTGATCGTGAAATTTTGAAAAATGTAGTTGAATGATGAATCTCAAGACAAAATGATGAAAATATTGGATTAAAAATCCCTTAGGAAGAAAATTATTTTGAAAACTAAAAATGCCCCTCTCCTTTTAAACAAAAATTAATTACCCTTCATTAGGCCAAAAAGGTAATTATATAAAATATGGATGGGCCCATGTCCACATCATTTGCTTTGTTGGAGTTTGGAGAGTGAAACTAGGAGAGATATTTGGAGATTTGAGTGCCCCATCTATCACAATGGTGGTCCCATATGCGAGTCACTGATTTGAGCAAGTGCATAGATACCAGAGACCACTTGAGTACAGACCCCTGATATGTACCCTAAACTTGACCTTGTATTTTGATTTGTACGATTTTTCCGAGAAACCTGCATGTTAGGTTAGGTTTTTTTTTCTCGAATTTTCCACACATGTTTTAGCGCTTTTGTTAATTTTTTTAGTGCTTTTTCTACGTTTTTTCATGCTTTTGTTTTTATTGCGAATTTGATCAAAGTTGTCATGCTTTGTGAAGAGTTTTTCTGCATTTATGTTTTTAGCATAGATGTTATATGTTTTCGCGCATTTACATGATTTGATAGCGCTTTTGCTTGAAATGGTGCATTTTCTCAAAGTTATCATGCATATGTTATATGTTATAGCGCATTTGCTTGATTTAGCGCAAATACACAATATTTTTATGCATACGTGATTTGTTGTAGCGCATTTGCTTAAAATAGTGCTTTTGTTGTCATAAGTCAATTTTGTTTGATGAATCGATGATGTTTGTTTTGATGTTGATAAAGATATATGATTTTGAGATGCAATTGATAGATTGATAACCATGATTAATGGTTTTAGATTGGATAGAAATCTCTAAGAGATCGATCTAGTCTCTGATGAAGGGCTGATTATGGATTGATATCATAGATTATTTGATAGATAGGATAGATGAATGGATAATTGACTTAGACAAGATTATTTTCGTAAATAGGATATTTATGATGTTCTCCAGTGTCATGAGTAGTTTCCATCCATGCAACATTTAGTTCCTAAGTTAGATGCAGTAGCCTTGAGACATATTGATGTTTGTGGTTTGAGACATCTCCTATACATGCTTGGTATCAGGATAAACAAGGGATTATTGATAACACTTGCGAAGAGGTGGCATAGTGACCACAACTCCTTTCATCTTCCTACTGGAGAGATTAGTGTGACATTGGAGGATGTGTATAGGATATTATGCATCCCGGTTGTTGGAGAGTTTCTTTAGTATGATCATCATGAGATGGGTGGTACACCAACACTAAGTAGAGTTTTTGGTGATGAGTCTATTGCTGATTCTAAAATTAGATGGGAGGATATGCTGATGTACTATGATACTCTACCTTCCATACTGGGTGGATTTGTTGGAGGATTCATTTGTGTAGATAAGAGATCTCGGGGTTTATCTGTTGGATGAGGTCGAATTTTGTTGAGCATGATGGAGCAGAGGAGGAGTGTACTGCCCCGCCAGAAACCCTAAAGGAAAACAACACAACTAGGCAACTAAAGGGTGAAATTTTTTTTTTTTTAAAGATTAAGAGAATTAATTATAACAATTGCATGTTTAATAACACAACAGAAGTCTAACACATGATTTCCTAAGGGTTATCAACAAGATTAATTCGCAGATTATATTAACACCATGGTTAATCCAATAGTCTATCTAATTAGGAAAAATTAAATACTTAAATTTTAAACATACTCATACATCTATATCCCATAATGAAAGAATCTAAGTATCCCAATGCATTTATTTTTCCATAGATCATTTATACAAAAGATTAAAGCAACTAAATTAACATACATTCCACTAATATAATATTACAAAATCCATAAATACATGGTTTCCAATAATACCACAGATTACAAAGTTACAATGTCAAAGTTACATAATTGTTTGATACAATGACCACAAGGTCTCAACTGAACAATGATCATGAAAATGAGTTGTTACATGAACCACAAACCAAGAAAACACCAGTGAAGCCTTTCCTCACCTGAAGATACAATCTAGAACATCCGATGGGAAGTGGCACTACCACCCGACTATGTGATCCCAAAATGGAACCACCCCACTATGCTAGGAGATAGTAGAAGACCCTCAAGCAAGCAAAATAAGATAAGTACGACAGTAACATGACTCTGAAAACATCCATGTGACTCAACTCACAAACACTAGTGACTCTAACGAGAGAGTGTCATCGCATGGCTTAAGGTGGTTACCCTAGGTAGGCCTCCATAGGTCCCGGCCCCCATCCTGGGTTATCCTGGTAATCTCTCCCGAACCCCCGACTCCATATAAGCATCATGCAGACCCTACCAATCCTTTCGTGAAGACAAGGTGGTAGGTTTGACATTCCAGGCCTTCTCACCACATCCTGAGCCTATACAAGCACTCAACCATGTGCGAGGCCCATTATCTTAGTTAATATTTTAGCTACCCACCCCCTAATCAATTATTAGGTAATCACTTCTTAACTGACTTTCGAGGGGTTATCCTGCCATCCACTTTGGGTGTGACCCCCGCTCGAAAGCCACTCTCTCTCATGGGACACTAACAGGAAAGTTCTCTCTACGAGAACTCTATGGTGAAACTGATAGCCATATCTAATCCTAACAAACCACAGGTGAAGGATACATAATCACTAACCCAGGATTGACCATTTGGAAACATAGCACACAATGACTCACATCAACAGGGTTATATAACGGCACCTGACTAAGGGGTAAAACAACCTTAGTAAAAAGACAATAACTCAAATCAGATTTACAATGAAATATGCTTTTACCAGAGAATACCCTTTATTCTAAAGATTCTATAATAGGCAATCCTTTTAAAATAGTAAAAAGCATTAATTACTTGCAATTGCCGACATTTCAGAAAAGAAGAAAATACACCTCATTGATAAAAGAAAAGCAGAATTGTCATTTGATCAACAAGGCTAAATTAAGCACATAAAAATTTACCTTCTAATGTATTTCTAAGAATAAATATAGAATCTAAAAATATAAACTTTTCTGGAAATAACCAAATTCTGAATTAACTATATATATAAAATAATATAATATAAGTATATTAATATATATATTCACCGAATATATATATCATATGCATATATTCATATTACTAAATATATCTATATTAAAACATAAATAAATTTGCATGATATTAATACAACTTATTTAATAAAATGCCCAAGTTTTAAAAAAAAACATATATATATATATATATATTACATCACACAAAAATTAATAAAAATAAACTGAATTTTCATCAATACCAAAGCACGCAAACCAAGGTAGATTAAATCTGTCATGGCAACTTTATTAGCTACCCTACGGTAGCATGTACTACTATGGTAGTACTGCTACCTTATAGTAGCAGGTGCTACCGCACTGTAGCACTACTACCGATGGGTAGTAGGTACTACCGTCGGTAGTACTGCTACCATATGGTAGCATTGCTACCGTCGGTAGTAACTATCGACCCATGCAAAACCGAATTTTAATATATTTAAAAAAAAAAAATTTAAAGAAATTTAAATTTTAATAAATGCCCAGATCATATACAAAGGTTAAAATTTCACAAACCCCCCCCCTTTTTTTTTAAGGAAAATATTCACAAAGAATATATAAAATAAATATCAAATTTTTACATAATATAAAGATCCATTTTCACAGAGAATTAAAAGTCAAATTTTCACAGGGATTTAAAATTAAATTCCATAGGGATAAAAAGATTGATTTTTAACAAAAATAGAAATCAATGCATCCCCACTTACTCCATATTTATTTACACAAATATCTTCCCTAATCCAATTATTTCTTCCCTATGATTTTCACAATACCAAAACTAAAACTTATAGGAAAAAAAATCAATAAACATGAGAATCTCCACAACATAGATTAGAGATTCAACACACTAAATTAATTTTTTTTAAAGAAGACAAAAGAACACCAGACAAAGCAACCCAACCTGTGAAGCTTTCCTGGAAGATTCACGTGGATGAGCTCTCTCCTGCAACAAGGTTTCCAAGCCAATCCCTCTTCCAACAATCCTCTGATAATTTCTTCTTCAACAAAATATTGCTTCCCAAAACATTTTTTTCTTCACCAAAATCTCTGCCTCCTCCCCGTGACTCCCCCAAAAGAAAAAGATATATCCCTTTTAACCTAAAATTTTAGGTTGCACATATTTTTCCCCCAAAAACCCTAATATTTAATTTTAGTAATAAAAAGGAATTTTATTTTCTTTTCTAATTCCCATCAAAGGGATAAATTAACATGCAATAAGCAAAAATCATAATCCTTTCTTTTTTTTATTTGTTTTTCTCTTTTCTCATACAAATTAATTAATTTTCTAAAAAAAGAAAATAAAGCAATACTTTAATTCTAATCTATTATTTTATTCATTTATTTATTTTTTTATTCATTTAAAAAAAAAAAAATTCTAGGAACAATAAATGAAATTAATCTAATTTATTTTTCACTAAAATTTAAATAAGATATATTTCTAATATAATGCAACTTGCAACTTAATTTAATAACTTATTTGAATTAATTAAATTTAAAATCTCAATGCATAAAATACATAATTCCAAAAATGCCAACTATGAGATAACTCCATAAATTTATTTAATTAATTAAATCCACTAAACACACAAACTGAGCAAACCCCAAGCAAAGACTCATAAAAAGTCAAACGACAAAATACGAAGGCCGAACAAACTGACAAGACGACCAATTGACGACACTCACAAGAGTGTAACGGGGTAAAATAGGGTCAACTAGTACCTCGTCCACTTCCATCAGACAAATATAAGGCATGCTCAGACCTGTGAAGCCAAGTGGAGACGATACCTCGTACCTTCCTGGTACTTGTACCTGCAATATCCTACATCATCGAACCACACATGCATATATAATATAGAAAACACAACATGCACACCGATGAAGGAGAATCATGACGTTCCCTGTCTCACCGGAGTGAGTGAAGGAAAATCGTCCCCTTGCATCCAATACACTCGCAGACACGCAACATATAAATTTCACATTGCATAGATAAAGTAAAGTGTCAATACATAGCAATAATCCACAAAATGCTAGAAATCACAAGTACTGAAATACTGCAAATAAATTATGCATCTCATATCAAGATAAAGCATGAAATAATGTCATATAAGTCTGAATAACACATCATAGTAATGTGTCCACTGAAAGTAAGCAACAATAAAATATGAGTCTAACGAGTTCAAACAAGGAGGGGTACTACATTCTCCCCCCCAAAACTAGGCTTACTCTTAAAAGCGTAAAACAAATAAGAATAAAGCTCTCTCATCTTCACTGCATCCTCCCAAGTTGCCGAGGTCTCATCATTTGGGTCTCATAAGACCCTTACCTGGTCGATGGTGCGACCCCTGAGGGTCAAATCCCGACGCTGAAGAATGTGCATGAGCTCCATGGAAAGTTGCCCATCCTCGACCTGCAAAGAGTTCCAATCAAGAACATGTGTCACATCAGGATGATAAGGTCAAAGAACTGAAACATGCAAGAGATCGTGGATGCAGGATAGACTCGATGGCAAGGCAAGATGATAGGCAACAGGTCCTATCCTCTCAAGGATCTCAAAAGGGCCAACAAACCGAGGCGCCAACTTAGAACCCTTTCCATAATGGATCAGACTCTTTTGCAGACACACTCTCAAGAACACACGATTGCCAACAGAAACCCGACGATCTACCCTATGAGCATCTGCCTATCCTATGTAGCTACCAAATGCTCACGAATCTGCTCCACCTACTGCTCCATCTCTCGAAGAATCTACGGTCCTGCAAGTACCCTGTCCTCTAGCCAATCCCAACTCAAAGGAGTGCGGCAAGGATGACCATACAATGCCTGAAAGGGGGACATACCTATGGAGCTATGATATCCATTGTTATAAGCAAACTCCACTAGATAGATATAATCCTCCCAGTGCGATTGCTGGTCCATAACATACATGCGAAGCATGTCCTCCAAAACCTTATTCACTCACTCTGTCTGACCATCTGTCTCTGGGTGATACGCTGAACTAAAATTCAACTGAGTCCCCAAAGCATGCTGAAGTGAGGTCCATAATGCTGAGCTAAAGACAGGATCTCTATCAGAGATGACCCGCCTCGGAATCCCATGCAATCTCACCACATCTTCCAAGAAGACTCGTGCCACCACTGTAGCTATATAGGAAGCTTGAATAGGAACAAAGTGAGCAACCTTTGTCAATCTATCGGCATTGACCATGATGGCATCATGAGGACGCGAAGAGACAGGCAACCCAACAATGAAATCCATGGAAATGATATCCCATTTCCAATCTGATACCAAATTAGGTTGTAAAAGCCCTGCCGGGTGTTGATTCTCTGCCTTCACTCACTGACATTCTAAACATCTCGACACAAAATCAACAATGTCGCGTTTCATACTAGCCCAATGATAAACTAGTCTAAGATCTACGTGCATCTTCTTGACACCTGGATATGTTGAGTAAGGTGCACAATGGGCCTCAGTCATGATCAAAACACGAAGATCCTCTAAAGGAGATACATAGATCCGTCCAAGGTGACGAAGAAGTCCATTTGTCTCAAGGTTATATCCAGAAAATATACCCTCTAAAGGCCTTCCAAACTCTATCATGGCTCTAACATCCTGGTACCAAGTATCTTGAGGAAGAACTCCAAGAATCCTCCCTCTCAAGTCTACTCCAAGGGACAATGCTGAAAATTCATGCTGCCTATGACTCAAAGCATCTGCAACCACATTCTCTTTCCCTTGAATATAACGAACCTCAAAATCATACTCGCAGAGGAATTTCATCCATCTCTGCTGTTGAGAATTCAAGTTTGGTTGCGTGAATATATACTGCAGACTGCGGTGATCACTATGCAGCTCAAACCGACGCCCTAACAAGAAATGCCGCCACCTAACCAAAGCATGAACTACAACTACCAACTCTAAATCCTGAACTGGATAGTTCAACTCGTGGTTCTTGATTTTGCAAGATAAGAAACCACACATCCATCCTGCATAAGCACTACACCTATACCTTCCAAAGAGGCATCTGTGCATACCATAAAATCTCTAGATGAATCAGGAACTGCCAAAATCAGAGCATTGACAAGGAGTTCCTTCAAGGTACAAAAAGCTACCTCACACTGATCTAATACCAAATGTACTGCCCTGCCAGAAACCCTAAAGGAAAATATTTGCATGGGGAGTGTGTTTTAGCACATTTATATCATGATCTCCATCAGGTCGTATATGATGGTGCAATTAGTCTATCCATAGGGGTCACTCTCCTATAGGTTTGGTGTTGGGAACACATTGCAATTACATGGCCTATTGATGATCGAGTTCAAGGAGATGGGCAGCCATATATTTATTTTTACCATGGCATTCTTACCTAGCACAAGCTAGGTAAGCTTGACTACTGGAGGTGGGTACTGGATACCATGGACTCAGTAGTTTGGAGACCTTATGTATATTACGAATGGATCGATGATGCTAGATCACTACCAATGATTATGTAGAGTAGATACTTGATTGGTTGGATGCCATTTGTTATTGAGAGACAACTCATTCAACAAGTCCTTAGATAGTTCGACTGGCCATAGGGTATGCCACAAGGTGTTTCCTTGTATGCACATAGATACAAGGATAGGCGAGATTGGGGTCCTTCTCTCTTATTTAATGTTGCATATGTAAAGTTCATAGCTATGCCATTGGTTCCTTTTGACTTGCGATCTTATATCTTAGATGCTGTCACTACAAAGGAGTATGCTAGATACCTGGCAGCTCATCCATTCCTAGATATTACAGATCCTACAGATCCACTACCTAGCTCAAGGGATGAGGATGATGATGAGGATGGCCCTTGATGGAGGAGGATGCGGTGATGACAATGTGGTCAAGGAGGAGATGGAGATGAGGGAGATGATGGGAGAGGTGGGAGGAGAGGGGAGTTTTGATAGAGGACCATTACTACCTAGTGCAGGAAGAGTTGGTGGGAGAGATGGAGGCCAATGAGGTGGATCAGATAGGGGTCGAGGGAGTGGAAGAGAGGGGAGAGGTAGTGGAGCTCTTCAGTTTGGTCAGATTGGTCACGACCCTAGTGGGTTGGCAGCTCATGGAGGGTTTGATGAGGATATCTCTATTGATGATTCAGAGGATGATGTTCCTTTGATTAGATACAAGATTACTAGGATTTTGCAGGTGGACCCTCAGGAGGAGGAGATATGTTAGAGGTACAGGCAGTAGGAGATTATTTGCAGATGCATTATGATGTGCCAAAGTTTTGGGATGATACAACCAGTTTGAGGGCACATATTGCACAACTTCAGGCACAGATTCAGTCTCTTACCTTAGAGAGAGACATTTCCAGACATTAGAGAGATACTTTTATTGAGTGGTATGGGAAAGCATAGAGAATTATTCAACACATACAATAGATAGGCACTAGAGGTCTCATAACAGATATAGTGAGGGAGATGATATGCCCTGGGAAGGAGATTCTTCATTGGTGCAGGCTATATGAGAGTGTGGTTCCTCAGAGTTAGAGGATAAGAAGTTATGTTTCCACCACACAATGATTAGGCAAACAAGGTCAGACAAAGAGTGGTGGTGTCATGGGACTACCTCGCAGAGACCTAGATCCAAGAGTCGAACCGTCTGGAGGTGGAGATGCCCCCCTTCAATGACATACAGATTTTGGTGGTAGTTCCACATGATGCATTTTGAGACCATATGGGACTTGTACATTATTGATTATTTTTTGATATCATGGTATACTTGGACATTTATATATTTTATGATGATATGCAGACATTAGTGGACTCTATATGATGCTACTTTGATATTCATGCATACTATTGTGATGATTTTCTTATTATGATTTTTACATGATGATCTATATAATGACGACTTTATTGCTTTATCTAGATGATGATGATCATTTTATGATCTATATGATGATTATAATGATGTGATCTATATGCATTTCTTATATGAATAATCATGTGTGTTAGGACTTGGAGGCAACTAAGAGGGGGGGGTGAATCAGTTGTCTATTAATTTCAACCCAAATATAACTTAATCAAAATTGATACATAATACCGATAAACCAAACTTAATGCTGGTTAACAGATTAATAGTTAATATTAATACCAGTGAAACTTAATGCATGAAACAAAAAGAGAAACAACATCCACAATACATAACACAGATACTTGTACGTGGAAACCCTATAAGGGGAAAAACCACAGTGGGAAACCTTACCCACAATTAGATGATACTACTGCAGATAGTATGTGTATACAAATGGGGTCTGCACATGTAGAAAGGCTAGCTGCCTAGAGCTCATTGCTCAATCGCAAGATGGGAGTCACACTGACTACAATTGGATGATTAAATCCAATAATAATGTACTACTCAAAGTAGCATCTCCAATGCTAGATTCAGTACTAGTTAAGCTCTGATAATCACCTTCAAACCTTCCTTGAACCTTCTCTATGGTCTGCTCATATGATCTTCAATATTCACACATACCATGTTACAATACCTTAACCGTACATCCCATATCCCTACATCTCACAATTGAGATCTTACATATATACCAAAATCTAAGACCAAATGTGTAGGTCGGCTTACTAATAATATTACAATTTAATCATTTACAAGTAAGTCAAGATGTGATGCATCATGTTGGCTCAATGTAATTACAACAATACCAATTGATTAAATCATCTCCATAACGTGACGTGCTGTCTAGAATAGATAATGTATGTCGGTCCATAACCTAGATCAATTTGTTGATAACAACAAATATGTCAACCCAATTAGACCAATAACCAGAATACCAAAACCAAGTGTCCAAACCATGTCTTCGACATAACCAAGTGATCTCCAGATGATAAAAAGTCATCCTCAGTGATGGTAAACAATATAACCTACTGGTGAACCAAATACCAGTGACTGTGCATAAGTCACTGAACTTGCCGATGAACATATGTGTCGGTTCAACATGACCAAAGATCTCCAGAAGGATAAGTGCAGATAAGTGTTGAAATCAATGACAAAACCAATGCAACATATCCATAATACCAACAATCTCCCCCTTTGGCATTGATGGCAACACAAGATGGAAAAACCATCTAAGTGCCAAAGCAAAAATGCCAAAAACCAAAAACCAACAATCTCCCAAATAGATCAGTACTAGAAATCAAAATACAAATGCAGAGAGTAAAAAATATCTCCCTCAATGAATAGTCTCTCCCCAAAGGATAATGTTTTTCCATAGATATCTCTCCCTCTTTGACATCAAATACCAAAGCAATACAGATACTAGATACAACCAGTTCATAGAACCAATTACAATTACCAACTACTCCCCCTGAGAAGTATCTCTCCTTCATCAAAGCCAGAAAAAGGTTTCTCTGTAAATTTTGCCGATTTGATGCCAGCCATCAAATGTCTAGGTCTCTACCGATGAGGGTATAACCCCAAGATGCTCTCTGAGATATTCAAAATTTTCCTTAGGCAAAGGCTTAGTAAAGATATCTGCAATTTGCTCTTTAGTATTCACATAAACCAATCTCACTTCTTTTGCTTCAACATTCTCTTTCAGAAAATTATATTTGATAGAAACATGTTTAGTTTTGGAGTGAAATACCGGATTCTTAGATATATCAATTGCTGCTAAAATTATCACAATAGATGATTATAAGTTCTTTGCATTTTACCTTTATGTGCTTCAACATTTGCTTAATCCATAATACTTGAGTACAATTAGTTGCTGCTCCAACATATTCTGATTTTGTTGTTGATAATGATGTACAACTTTTTTTCTTGCTCAACCAAGAAATCAATTTGCTACCAAGAAAGAATGCCCTGTCGATGGTGCTCTTTCTGTCATCTACATCTCCTGCCCAATTAGCATCAGTGTATGCACATAAATCAAAATTTTCATCTTTAGGATACCATAAACCAAGATTTGTTGTGCCTTGTAAATACCGGAAAATCCTTTTCACTACTGATTCATGATTTTCTTTAGGATTACTCTAAAATCTTGAAACAATACACACTGCATTCATTATATCAGGTCTTGTTTGTGTCAAATATAGTAAACCTCCAATCATAGATTTGTATCTTGTCAGATTAACAGGAGTTGAATCATCCTTCAATGATAGTTTATCAGTTGTAGTCATAGGAGTACTTACTGGTTTAGAATTTTCCATACCAAATTTCTTTAGTAGTTCCTTCAGGTACTTTGTTTGACATGTGAATATACCTTTATCAGTCTGTGAAATCTGCAATCCTAAAAATAATTTTATTTCCCCAATCATAGACATTTCAAATTCTTCCTGCATCTTATTAGAAAAGTCTTTACACAATCCATCTTCTCCTCCAAAAATGATGTCATCAACAAAAAATTCAATAAACAAGATGTCTTCATTTGTCACTTTGAAATATAAGTTGTTGTCAGCATTACCTTTAGTGTAACCAAGCTTCAAAAGATATTTGTCCAATCTAGCATACCAAGCTCTAGGAGCTTACTTCAATCCATATAAAGCTTTCCTTAATCTACAAACCATATCTTTATCATTTGTCAATGAAAATACATTAGGTTGTTCAATGTAAAATTCCTCTTCAAGATCACCATTCAAAAATGCACATTTAAAATCCATTTGATATACTTTATAGTTCTTATGTGCTGCAAATGCAAGAAATAATCTGATTGCCTTAATTCTAGCTACCAGTGCAAAGGTTTCATTGTAATCAATTCCCTCTTTCTCTGAATATCCTTTACACACTAATCTTGCTTTGTTTCTGATTACCTTACCATCTTCATTAAATTTATTTATGAATACCCATTTAGTTCCAATTACATTTTTATCTTTAGGCCGGGGAACCAATGTCCATGTATTGTTCTTTTCAATTTGTTCTAATTCATCTTCCATAGCTCTAATATAATGTTTATCTTCACATGCCTCATTAACAGATGCTGGTTCAATTTGAGAAATTAAACATACCTCTTCATTTTGCCAGTCTTCCTCTTGTCATAACTCCTTGATACTTATTCCCAATTATCTGACTTTTAGAGTGATTCAGTCTTACATACCTGGGTGTGTTCACTTGCTGATGTTCTTCAGTCATTGTGGAATTCTTTGATGATGCCGATGTGACTGGATCTACATTCTGTGCCAGTGCACTCTATATAGGTTCATTTATGATCATCTCAACTGCCGGTTCAGAATTCATAGACCTTGAATTTCCTCTAAAGTGTTCATCTATCTTCACATTTGCACTCTCAATGATTTTCTGCAATCTTTTATTAAAACATCTATATGCTTTTCTCTTAGATGAATAACCAAGAAATATACCTTCATCACTTATAGGATCAAATTTACCAATATACTCATCTCTCCTAATGTAGCATTTGCTTCCAAATATTCTGAAGTACTTAAGAGTAGGAATATTACCAAACCATAATTCATAGGTTGTCTTACCGGTTTCACCTTTGATGTGAACTCTGTTAAAAGTGCAAACCGTTGTATTTACTGCTTCTCTCCAATACAAATGAGGTAGATTTTCTCCTAATATCATGCTTCTAGCTGTATCCAAAATAGTACTATTCTTCCTTTCCACAACTCCATTTTGTTGAGGTGTCTGGGGTGTTGATAGTTGTCTTCTAATTCCATTCACTTCACAAAATGTATTGAACTCCTTAGATGTAAATTCACCTCTTTGATATGATCTTAAACATTTTATTTTCTTACCGATTTCATTCTCAACAAGTGCCTTGAATAATTTACATTTCCCAAAAGCTTTTGATTTCTCCCTAAGAAAAGTAACCCAACACATTCTAGAATAATCATCAATAATTAGCATAAAGTATCTATCTCCTTGTAGACTTCTTGTTCTTGCCAGACCACACAAGTCAGTATGAATTAAATCAAGAACATCATTGGATTTCTCAGATATACTCTTACAAGTTGTTCTAACTTGCTTTCCCATTTGACATTCCTTACATACTAGATTAAGAGGTTTTACAATCTTAGGTAAATCCCTTACTACCTTAGATGACCTAATCTTTACAATGCAATCAAAATTCACATGATAGAGTCTTTTATGCCATAACCAACTTTCATCAATATGTGCAATCAAGCATGTCTTTTCATTGTTATTCAAATGAAAGATATTACCTCTAGTTTGATTACCGGTTGCAATTTCCAAACTAGTTTTGTTCATGATTTTGCATTTACCATTCTTGAATTGTAATTGAAATCCGTTTTCAACTAATTGACCAACACTCAAAAGATTATGCTTCAAACCTTCAACATAATAAACGTTGTCAGTATTGTGCTTACCATCAAAAGATATAGTGCCTTTTCCTCTGATCAAACAAGCTTTGTCATCTCCAAATCTTACTAGACCTCCATTGTATTCCTGAAAAGATAAGAATTTACTTTTATCACCAGTCATATGATGTGAACATTCGAAATCTATAATCCATTCATCCTTTTCTTCAATTTTAGCTGCTAGGGTCTGCTCAACTAGTGGAACAGTAGGTGCCAGTTGATCTTCTTTTATTGCAACAAAAGCCCATCCATTGTTTTCCAGTTCTTCATCGGAATCATCAGTAACTCCTTCATCATCATAATAACATGATTTGTCTCTATTCTTCTTAAATCTGTATCTCTGATATTCAGGGTTAGGCTTGTATGTTCTTTTAGCTTCTTCTCTCAATCTTGCATGTCTATCAGGACATCTAGATGCCATATGACCAACTTTATTGTAGTTAAAACATTTAAATGGTGCTTTACCTTCATACTTAATTCCAATAGGACCTTTAGGCATTTTCCTTGCAAATAGTGCTTCAAGTTCTTCAAGATCTTCATTTTCCCTCCTAATATCTTCAAGTTCTCTTGCATAAAGTGCTTTCCAATCAGATTTATCAGATGATGATGATGATGCAGATGATGATGATGCTTTGAAGGCTCAATCTATTTTAATTGTAGCAACAAGACCAATTCCTCAAGCTCAAATGCTGAAAGTTTTCCAACCAAGGTATCTCTAGATACTGATGTATTAGGCATTGTTCTCAACTCATTAATAGTAGTTACTTTCATTTTGTATGTTGGTGGCAATGATCTTAAAACTTTAGAAACAATTTCATCTCCACTTAAGGAACCTCCATAACATTGTATTCCCAAAACAATTTCATTAACCCTTTCTATAAAAGCAAAAATTCTTTCATCTTCTTCCATTTTCAAATTTTCATACCTGACCCGAAAGCATTCCAGTTTTGCAATTTTGACAGTGGTATCTCCTTCATTCAATGTCTCTAATTTATCCCAAATAGCTTTAGCAGTAGATCGATCTGATAATCCCATGATTTGATGATCTGACAAGGCACTCAAGACTGCTTCTCTTGCTTTGCAATCATTCTCTTGATCCTTACCCAATGTAGGTGGATTAGGTTGACCCGATGTAGGACCAACATAGCCATTATGTGTAACATCTCATATATCTCTTCCAATGCAATTCAAATGTGTCTCCATTCCGGTCTTCTATATACCATAGTTAGTTCCATCAAGTTTCAGACTGTCCTTTCTCAAAAAGTTAGTTGCCATAGAATCTCCTCAAGTTGTTAAACTTCTGCAAAAAGAGGACTTAGCTCTGATACCAATTGTTAGGACCCAGAGGAAACTGAATCAATTGTATATTAATTTCAACCCAAATATAACTTAATCAAACTTGATACATAATACCGATAAACCAAACTTAATGTCGGTTAACAGATTAACAGTTAATATTAATACCGGTGAAACTCAATGCATGAAACAGAAAGAGAAAAAACATCCACAACACATAACATAGAGATTTGTACGTCAAAACCCTGTAAGGGGAAAAACCACGATGGGAAACCTTACCCACAATCAGATGATACTACTACAAATAGTATGTGTATACAAATGGGGTCTGCACATGCAGAAAGGCTAGCTGCCTAGAGCTCACTGCTCAATCACAAGATGGGGGTCACACTGACTACAATTGGATGATTAAATCCAATGATAATGTACTGCTCAAAGTAGCATCTCCATTGCTGGATTTAGTACTAGTTAAGCTATGATAATCACCTTCAAACCTTCCTTGAACCTTCTCTATGGTCTACTCATATGATCTTCAATATTCGCACATACCATGTTACAATACCATAACCTTACATCTAATATCCCTACATCTCACAATTGAGATCTTACATATATACCAAAACCTAAGGCCAAATGTGTAGGGCAACTTACTAAGAATATTACAATTAAATCATTTACAAGTAAGTCAAGATGTGATGCACCATGTCAGCTCAATGTAATTACAACAGTACCAATTGATTAAATCATCTCCATAATGTGTCGTGCTGATCTGGAATAGATAATGCATGCCGGTCCATAACCTACATCAATTTGTCGGTAACAACAAATATGTCAACCCGATTAGACCAATAACCAAAATACCAAAACCAAGTGTCCAAACCATGTCTTCAACATAACCAAGTGATCTCCAGATGATAACAAGTCATCCTTAGTGCTGGTGAACAATATAACCTGTCGGTGAACCAAATACCGGTGACTGTGCATAAGTCACTGAACTTGCCAGTGAGCATAATGTGCTGGTTCAACATGACCAAAGATCTCCAGAAGGATAAGTGCAGATAAGTGTTGACATCAATGACAAAACCAATGCAACATATCCATAATACCAACAATGTGATGATGTATGCATTTATTATGATGACATGATTCTACATATGATGATGTTATAATGATTTTATGATGCACTTATGATAATTTCTCTGATATTGATGATACTCATGTGATGCCTACTCTTATGGATTGTATGTGCATATGATAATGTTTAAACAATATGATGAAATGTTCTAAATGAGAGATGAAATGATTTTCATGACATGCTCATAATGAGACACTATATGTATATGGAACTAAATGTAGCTAATGAATATGATAATGAACCAATGAACTAAATCAATTATAAATGATTAATAAAATGAACCTAATCAATGAATGCAACTAATGCACATGTTTTTTTTGTCCAAATATACTCAATCATTATTTTCAACCATTGATCATGATTAATACCAAAATGAATGATATAATGCATGGATAATGAATTCTTATAATGTAAATGTAAATGCAAAGACTTACCTAAATGATATTTGTCATCTTTTCAACTTTTAGTATAGTGCTTCAATTCATCATTGAGATTTTAAAATGTTGTAAGAAAATACAAGCACCTAGGTATAATTACACCAAGATGACTTGCGTATATCTTACATGGATTTTTATTTAGAAAGTTAATACAAGCATCTAGGTACAATGAACCAAGATGACCTGAGTATTTCTAGCATCAACAGACAAGGATTATCCCCTTCCATGTATGACACGACACGTCCTCAATGATTTTTTTCCAATTATGTCCTCAGACAAGTACATACATTACTAAGGGATAAACCAGAAACAACAGACAAAGAAAAATAACCATGCCCCATCATAGCTCCTCTAGTCTTAGACATCATCGAGTTACATAGGGAACATGATTAACGAAAATAAAATTACAAACATTGAATCATGCATGTCACATGTATGTTCTCTTAGTCAAAATAGATATAATCATCTCGATTAATGACTCTTGATATATGTTGTCACTTGTTTGGTGAATCTCCAAAGTTTGAGTTTCTTCATTTAGTGTTTGTTTATATTCTGATTTTGTTTAAGACTTGTTGTCTTATTGCTTGTCGTATATTCTCAAAATCCAAATTGTTTTGTGACTAAGTCAGGGATTTTTCCCCCAGCTAAGTTCTTGATTTTTCCCCCAGCTAGAAATAAACTTTATTATGGATATACAACAATGATCAAAACCATGGTGAGATGGCTATGTCTGATTATATACAAAAGGCCTTATTATGAGCACGCACAGATGCGACGGATGGAGGTAGAAAGAAATGTGAACTCATAGATAGAAGAGCTGACTTTCAGATAGCACATGTTGTCAGGTTTTTACCATCTATTTTTTTTTGCATTTTCCATATATTTTATTTTTTTTCACTATTTTCGTTGTTTTCGTTGTTTTCCTCTATTCTACTTTTTATGGATTTTCTCTACTATTTCACTTTTTTGGAATTTTTCTGCTACTTTAGGCATATAACTTTTTTCAAGTGCATGTTATTGATTGGTTCCTCAAACCATCCACCCTCCAGTGTAGACAACTTGTAAGCTCCAGATCCATATGCAACTACTATGATAAAAGGACCCAACCAGTTTGGTTTAAATTTTTCCTTTTTTTCTCTATCTTGTTGGTTGCATGGATTTTCCCTGATAACAAGATCTCCCAAATAAAAAAATCTAGGCTTAACTTTTTGATTATAGCTCCTCGCCATTCTTTGCTCATATCCTTTTAAGTGATCTAAAGCATTCTAGTGATGCTCTTGTAATAATTCCAGTTCTTGCAACCTTGATACTCTATGTTTCTCATCTGGAATGAGTCCCTTCAGTGACACATGTAGAGAAGGTATCTATACTTCAATTGGTAGGATTTATTCTAATCCATACACAAGGAAATATGGATTTCCTCCAATTGGTGTACAAATGTTGGTGCAATAAGCCCATAGAGCAGGATTCAACTAAACGTGTCAGTCCCTACTAGCCTCATTAACAGTCTTTTTCAAGATTTTGAGGATTGTTTTATTGGATGCCTTAGCTTGTCCATTCCCTTGAGGATAGTATGGTATTGATAACCTATATTGGATTTGGAATCACTATAATAGTTTTTGCACATCTTGATTTTTGAACGGTCTTCCATTATCAATGATAATGGAGATGGGAATGCCATAGTGACAAATGATGTAATTAAGGATGAAAGATGCAATTTGTTTTTCTGTGACTATTGTTGAAGGCGTCGCTTCAATCCATTTAGTGAAGTGAGATGAAGGGTTAATCTTTCCCACCATGTCCAGTCCCCATTGAGAAAACAACCATGATCCTACCAAAGGATGTAATTCTTGTATTGGTGCATGCATAAGATTGTTGTGAATATGACATTGTTTGCACTTTTTAGCATATGTGAAGGAATATCTTTCCATAGTGGGCCAATAATGCCCCAATCTAATGAGTTTATTAGCTGACGTAAGACCACTTGAATGTGTGCCACAAATAACTTCATGGACTTTGTTTAGATCTTTTTTGGATTCTTCATGTTCGAGACACCTTAGGAGAGTGTTATCTAGACCTCATCTATAAAGGATATCAGCAATAATGGTATAACGGGTTGATTGACGGATAAATTTTCACTTTTGATTTCGGGATAAGTTTGGGAGAAGGATGTTGTCTTTTAAAGTACATATAGGTTTGGCTATATAATGAGGCACCAGTTCTAGATATATTGCAGACAATTTGGATATTATGGGAATTAGGGGTAGGATAAAATATTTCTTCCACCAGGAATTCATAACGCTATTGGTTCTCTTAAGTTTGTATAAAAGATTCTATTGTTTCCATGGCATCTGTTGCTTTATTCTCATTCTTTGGAGTCTAAACAAATGTGATTTTAGTGAAGTATTTCTTGAAATCTTCAACCAATTTCTTATAGGGCATTAGTTTATCATCTTTGGTTTGGTATTTATCATTTATCTGGTTGATAACTAGTTGTGAATCTCCATAGACATGTAACTCTTTGATATTCCATTCAATAGCCATCTTGAACCCAATGACTAGTGCCTCATATTTTGCAGTATTGTTTGTACATGTGAAGCACAGTCTTTATGATTTAGAAATAGTGTGACCCTGAGGTGTTATGAATAAAATTCCTACACCCGATCCGTGTTGTGTGTAGGAGTCATCAAAATACAACTGCCAAGTCTTCTTGTTGACAATGAGAACATTTGCATCAGGAAAATCAATATGTAAGGGTGCATCATCGCACAGGGGCGCTTTAGCTAGTTGATATGCAATCACTTGTCCTTTTATCAATTTCCAATCAACATACTCAATTTCAAACTCACTCATCACCATAACCCATTTAGCTAGTCAACCTATCAATGTTGCCTTGCTAAGAAGATACTTTAGACAGTCGATCTTTGCAACCAGCTTACCAGAGTGTGTGAGCATATAATGTCGCAACTTTTGGGTTGTGAATACCACTGCCAGAAATGTTTTCTCCATTGTTGTGTAGTTTAACTCATAGCCAACCAGGGTTTTATTGATATAGTATATTTCTCTTTCTTTCCCTTTAGTGTCATGTTGTTCCAGGAGAGCTCCTAATGATACATTTGTAGCTGAGCTGTAGAGCAATAATGGTTTTCCTTTAATCTGTGATGCTAGCACTAGTGGATTTACTGGGTATTCCTTGATTTGTGTGAAAGATTACTCATGTTTGTCATCCCATCTAAATGGAACATTTTTGTGTAATAAGTGAGTAAATGGGTGACATCGATCAACCAACTGAGCTATGAACCTTTTTATTGATTGCAATCCCCCTTGCAGAGAATGCAGTTGACTGATATTCATCAGAGATTCCATTTTCATTATATCTTGTACTTTTGTTCGATCAACTTTTATGCCATGAGCAGATATGATATACCCTAGGAATTTACCTAATGTAACTCTAAAAGCATACTTCTTTAGGTTCAATCTCAATTTATATTGTTCTAGTCTATCAATTTTTTTTGTCTAGGATCTCCAAATGCTCTTCTCTGTTGTGTGACTTTGCCAATATATCATCCACATAATCTTCCATTAAGGTGTGAATCATATCATGAAAAATGGTTGTCATAGCTCTCTGATAAGTAGCTCCAACATTCTTGAGCCCAAATGGTAGGATGTTCTAAAGCACCCCAAGGGCATGTGAAGGATGCTTTCTCTTGATCCTCAGGAGCTATCTTAATTTGGTTATACCCCGAGAAGCCATCCATTAAAGAGAGCATTTTATGTCTTGTTGTGAGTTCTACAATAATATCAATGCTTGGTAGTGGAAATTCATCCTTTGGGCATGCCTTGTTTAGGTCCCTAAAATCTATGCACACTCATATACTTTTATTTGTTTTTGATACAGGTACAATAGTTGACACCCATTATAGATATGCGACTATTCGTATGAACCCTACATCCAATAGTTTCTTCAACTCTACTTTGACAAGAAGAGAAATATGAGGGTGCATCATTTTGAGTTTTTGTTTGACTAGTTTAACTCCTGGAGCAACATTGAGATGATGCATGATGAGGTTTGGAGCTAGTGTTGGTATATCTATGTATGACCGAGAAAATTTGATTTGTCTTCTCTTAAAAAAGTCATTGTAGTCTTTTTTCTCTTTTTGTAATAAAGATGTTGCAAGATGAAGAATTTTAGGATTCTCTGGAGTACTAATGTTGACTGCTTATGTAGGTTCAATCAGGATAGCTGACCTCTCTAGAAAATATTCTGGGATAGTGTCAAATCTTCCATCTTCTAGTGCCTCAAGAAGGTTTTCACCATTAGATACACCCTTTATTTTATCTTTTGATTGGTCTAATGTTGCCATAGACTAGTTTTCAGCATTAGACCTTCTTTTTTATTCTTTAATTTCATTTTTGTGACTGGAAGATTTTGTACCCCCGACTAGAAGATGCGTTATTAGATTCACTAGTGGAAGCTCTTTTCGATGTTATGGGTTCAACAGTGTTAAGTTATATAGATATAGCATGGTCATTTGGGAAGGTATCAATTTCAATGAGTTCAATATTTTTCTAGTCAATAAGTTTTGGGTGGACTAAGGGTAATTTTTTTGCTTGATTAGTCTCAAAGGTCTCAATGGTCATGATGTAGTTGTCAAATTTTATGGGTGTGTCATTCAAGTTAAGGATATCACTCTCTTCAGGATATACTCTCTCGATCGATCTCCAATTAGCTCTAGTAAAGTTAGAATGGTTAGTTTGTGATTCACCCTCAAGCGGTCTATTTGCTAACGTTTGTCCCACAAATGAATGGACCATATCGATATGCACATCTTTTGGGTAACACACCTCTTCAGAAGATGTCTCAAAATTTGAGTCAGTTTCACTACTAACTTGTAATCTACACATTTGGGTAGCTTATGCTACTTTTCTTTCCATTTCTTTTCTTCTCTCAAGCTCTGCTTCATCTGGACTGATTATTTCTTCTATTTGGCTTGCTATCAATTCCTCTTGACTTCTTCCCATTTTTGGTACTTGTTGAATGGGGATTGATTTGTATTTTGTATCATTGTTTTGTTTTGGTTTCTCATTGTTGACTGCTTTTGTTACTTCTTGTTTTCTCTTGTCTTCTTCCTCTTGTTTTCTAGTATGTTCATCTTTTTGTTTGGTGGAAGATGTTTCTTGCTTTGTAGAAACCTGCCTATTCCCTAATCCTATTGTATGTTAATTTTCTTCACCTGACAAATCAGATGGTGAGATTGGATCCCACTCATACTCATGTGAGCTTGTTTCAGAATCACTCTCTAAGATTACACCATTGTATCTGAGAGGGATGTTATATGGCAAGAAGAGTTTGTTGATAATTGATACAAGTTTTTTTCACCTGTTCTGATTCAGGTTTTGTACTTGCTTGTTTTCTTTGGATCTGTTTACATGAAGCTTATTCTCTTTGAATAGCGAGTTCTTCTTCTTGTTGTTCATACTCTTCCTCCCCTTTTTCTGATTATTTATTCAGTTGCTTGTTGTTGTGGCAATTTTTGTGATGATTATTCCCTTTGCGCTATTTTCATGTTTCGTTGGTGATGCTGGTGGTGATCTTGACTTTGTGTAGGTTGAGTATTCTGGCCATACCCAAGTTTAGATTTATCCTTAGCATGTTGATAGTGAGGTTGGATGGGTTTTGTGATGTCTTCTTGATGCTTACCAATAGGGCATAATCTTTTGTATCCCATTCTTTGCATGATTCCGAATCCATTACCATACTGCTATGTGGGGATAGTGACCTCTAAATTTGTTGCTCTAGTTTCTTCTCCATCCTTGTATAACCAATTAAGGATGTATTTATCTTCAGTTTCTTTAGATAATGTCCCAACTCTGACAAATGTTTCATCAAATATTTGAAGAGATTTTTGTGGGATTTTTTATTGTGAACTTGTCGGTTTTCCACAAGATCTTGGAGAAAGTGGAAAAGTTTGTACAGAATACATTCCCATTCCTTCATCATTCAATTTTATCTTTTTATCAAAACTTTCTAAGGTTGATGTGAATAATGTCTCTTGAGATGACACAATAGGAGAGAATGCTTCTCTGTTATGAGGAACTGTTTCATCCCGAGCTGGCTTTAGATTGCTGCAATATTGAGTTGAATCTACTGAAATTGTTATCTCTTGTCCATTATAAGTAAATTTTATACATTGATTCTAGGTTGATGGGACTGCTTGCATATGATGAATCCAGGGTCTGCCTAGAAAACAATTATAGGATAAATTTAAGTCTAAGACTTGACAAATTGTATCTTTTTGAATCGGTCCTATTCTAAGTGGTAAAACCACTCTTCCTCCGGAAGAACATTCTTCTTCATCATATGCTTTGATTGTTATCCTCTTTTTGGGATCCACTTTATTTTCTAAAAAACCCAAAGCTTTTGCAAAACTCAATGCACAAATATTTAAGCCTTCTCCTCCATCTATGAAAACACGTTTAACTTGTGTTTTATGAATAAGCACTTCAATATGAAGCAGAGCATTATGAGGATGTTGCAATGATACATCATCATTCTCTGTGAATGATAAGAAATGAGGGGCTATGAGATGTCCCACCATGTTTTGAACTGATCAACATCCATGTCTTTAGAGACTGTTGTTTCTACTAGAGCCTTTTCCAATATTTCCTTATGCATTGGTGAGATTTTTAGGAGCTCTAGGATTGATATCTACGCGGATGTTTTCTCTAATTGATCTACTAATTTATAATGCCTCGAGGTAGAGGTTTTATCATTCATTACACCCGGGAATGTTACCTTAGCCTTACTTCGAGTAATGGAATGCACTAGTTCTGAGGGTATTTTATCTTTAATAATGATGACGTTTACTACATTGCCGTAGGTATGAGCATAATTTACCTTTTCTTTTCCTTTGTCATCTTGTGTATTTGACTCTCCATCGTTTTCATAGTTAGGGAGTGGATTTTTTAAGCCTAAATGTAATTCATTCATTTTGTGACCATCCACTGTGATAACCTCATTGTCAATTAAATCTTGAATAAGATGTTTTAGCCTTTGACAATCATTAGTTCGGTGTCCCTTGTTTCTATGAAAATCACAAAAATGGTTGTCATTCCACCAACTTGGTTTAATTTTGGGCTCAAAATATCTTGCTTCTGGTAATGTGATTAACTTGTTTGCAAGAAGTATTTTTAAAGACGATTCCAATGGTTCCCCAATGTTTGTAATTTTTTTGTGAGCGTTGGAAAAGAAAGGTTTTGGTTTAATATTATCTTGGTTATTCACTAGTTCTCGACTTGAGAGATTGAAAATAGGTTGTTGTGGTTTAATAATGTTGTTGTCAAGTACTCCCTCATTAGCAACATTTTTTTTCTTTGTCCAAAATTTTGGTTTATTGTTGTTGTTGTAATTGTTGTTGTTATTTTTGTTGTTGTTATTGTTGTTATTGTTGAAGTTAGATAAATTACTTCCCTCCTTGTACAGTTTCAATTCTCCTTTTTTGACCATAGCATCCTCTATTTTAAAACCATTTTCAATCATTTTTTCAAAACTAGGAGGACATTGTAACTTGAGTCTATAACTCATTTCACTGGTAAGACTATCAATGAAGATGTCCATTTTCTCATGTTCTGGCACTGGTCTAGGGTATCTATTAAATAATAATCTCCATCACTATAGAAAGACCATGAAAGATTCCCCATTCTTTTGTTTGATGTTATACAAATCCAACATTGTTATTTCATGGTTTATGTTATATGAGTATTGCGAAATAAATTTGTTCACAAGCTCCTCAAATGATCTAATCCCGGGTGGTAATTTAGAGAACCATTCCATTGATTTTCCACTCAAACTTCTGGGAAATAAACGCATGAGATAGGTTTCATTATGTGCAAATTCCATACTCATAGTCCACAATTCCCTAATTTGATCTTGAGGATCCATTTTCCCATTATACTTATCATATTTTAGGATCTCACAATGTTGTGGGAATGAAACAATGTTCAAAATTTTGTCAAAAGGATATGGGAAGATATACTCCAAGGAATATCTTATAGCACTTGTTCCATTCTGCATATCCTGTATTTGTTGTTGCAAATTTTGCATTTGTTGAGTGAGAGTTAAAAGAGGATTATCAACATAGGCTCTCCTTGTATCCTCACGAGTTCTTGTGTCACCATGATTCCTTCTTATTTAATCTTGGTTCCTTGTAGTATCATCATGGTTTCTATTTGTATCATTAGTGTCCCCTCTGGTATCATTATTCACCTGATTTATATTATCGTAATCTTGGTCATTGTTGTGTTGAGTATGACTTGATTCAACACTTTGTCTCAGGATTTCTAGATCAAAACTTTGGGGTAATTTAGCCCCTGATCTTGCCAACATCAAGAAGTATTTTTTTTTGGGGGGGTTCTATCATTATTTTCATTAGTTTTTCAAATTTAGGATCTTGTTGAAGTTCTCTAATGGTCACATTAATTTCTGTCTATTCATTATCTATGTGTTGATATTGACTTAAAGTAATATTTTCCTCCTCCATTTGTATTTGTTGTTGTCGTTTCTATTTCTCGTGTTGACATCTAGTCCAAACTGGCATTGAATGTTTTGATTTCAATATTTGACTCAATAGGCAATCAATTGTTCAGGTAAATATACTAAGTTGATTCTACCACCTCTATTGAGTTCTTGTGATAATCCTAAACTTTGTTGTAAAGCACACATTCTCAAAGGTTCTTTGTCAAACTTATTTCCATGACCGCGTAGGTATGCACAATAGGTGTAAAAATATATGATGTTTCAACAAAAGTTTGCGGTTTATGTATAGAAACTTTCTCTTTTTCAAGAGTTCTTTATAACTAAGTTTCCTCTTTTTTTTACAAGACACGAAATGATCATACGAGTATGTGATTATTTGCAAGTTTTTGATCCTAATGAGAGTGCAAATTTTGTGAAATTTTGATATGACCAAGTTCAAATAAGAATGATATATCCAATGCAAAGAACGAGGTTAATCCGATCAAGCTTTGTAGTTTCGTGATAAAGGATGATAATCCTGATAAGAAACTATATTTGTAAGATCAGTTTATCAAAGATAAGAGATTATGCACTCTGAAATGTGTTAGGCCCAATATGGAAAGCTAATGTACTGAGAGGGGAGGGATGAATCAGTACTCCAAAACTTTTCTTCAATAATAACCTTACTGTTATGCATAAACAAAATAGTGCAGTAACATAAAATAAAGTTAAAACAAATAGATAACAATCATACATGATTCACTCCATAACACATATATTTTAGTTACGCAGAAACTCTTGGTTAGAGAGAAAAACTGCGGTGGGGATGGCACCCACAACTTCACCACTACAATAATAAAGATTGCTTGGTTAGAGCTACATTTAGCTATTTCTGATAGCTTACCTTGTTAGGAGTATCAAGATCTATTAGATCTACCTTACTAAAGGATTTTACAACACTATATAAATGCTGCACCTGGTTAGAGGATTTACAATTTATAGACTTGGTTAGAGTCTTTTACCCTGTTAAAGGTTTCTCATACAACTTCACAATTTTACAATAAAATCATTACAAATATTTGCAACTTTACATCTGAAATGCTATATAGCATATTCTATGTGCTCAGAATAAGATTACCTAGCCTGTAGCATACCTCGGTAACCCATATTGTAACTCGGTAAACCCTTCGGTTTACTCTGTTCTTTGACTGTTCATTGATAACCTTCTCAGTGACCTCTCTGTGTCTCTGTAACAGTCTTCCTTCATGCATACACACACATATCTCACATCTGTCTTTTTTTAACCCTAAAATCATGCTGTATAAATAGATCTCTTACAGCGGTGATCTAATTCATTGCTTCGATCTTACAAAAAGATTCTTCGAATGAATAACTAAACAAAATATTTCATTGGTCATATTGACCTTGTAATCATACACAATCTCCTAGTGCAATTTCCAATGTAAAATGGTTAGATGTGCCTCGATCTTGTAACACGTTTTCATGTGCATGACCAGGTTCAATGTATCTGGTAAAACGTTTCACTCGGTGAATATCAACTCGGTGAGTTAACTTTACTGCTCAGTAGCCATGAAACATTACTCGGTAAACAGCTCGGTGAATACTGCATTCTGTGACTGCTTTCTTCTATAACCGACTAGACTGTTCATACCGACTTCTCTGTGTGTACCGACTGCATGATTCGGTAATACTAACTGACTAGAATATATAGTATGACTTTGGATATGAAACTAATGGCAATTTGATAAGTAGTAACAAAATGTTGGATCTAAAACTTATTGAGTTGAATATTTGTTAAAACCTTAAGTGTGATCTAACTTTATGTGCAAAATATTCAAGAACCATGTTTATTTGACTAGCTATGAAGTCTGTGACAGTCAAAATAAAGTATTCTCTAAAGTGGGTATCCAAACTTGTTTTCAGAATTTTCTTGTGTCTAGTGGAAGTACCCTCTGTTGCAAATGTACCAGAACAAATTCACTACAAGTTTTAACAAATGGGCTACAAAAATGCACAAATGCGCTACACAATGTTTTAAATGCACGACTTTGCATTGTATATGCATTATAGAATTGTTCAAATGCACTAATGTTTAAGAGAAGCAACAAAAGGTTTTGAAAATACGTTAAAAAGTTTTGGAGATGCACTACACTGTTATTCAAATGCGCTATAGAATCTCTCAAATGCAGTTTTCTAGATTTTAAATGTGTGATTCTATGTTTTTCCTTCAAAATTTCAATTTTTTGCTATTTCAAAAAGGGATGATTTTTCTATCTTAATGAGAACGTAACACAAACACAGTAGGCACAATGTTTGGAAAAGTAAACTAAAAAGACAAGCCCGATTCTTATGGATGGCTAGGACAATAGTTATTGGATCTCACGTGGCTTTCCCCTACTATGCTTATTCAAAGTGGATACTTAAGTGCTTGACCCCACTGGATCCACTCCACAACACTCACTTCTTTGGGGCAGCCAAGCATCAATTCCCATGAAAAGTCCTTATGGTAAACTTTGTATCTCTACTAAGAACCGTAAGAATGTGAGCGTCATCAGAGGTCCAACCTCCTGTACCAATCGCTAGAAATTTTTTGGCTTCTAAACAAGTGTTCTTAGTCTAGTCATCCATTCAAGTGGTCATACATGCGGCGTGTTACGCTCCCTTAAAGGAAGGCCTCCTGTTACTTGCAACTTTCATCACAACCACATTTATTTATAGTGGATCAAAAGAGCTTGGCTTTATCCCATTGCCACTTGAGTCTTTCCCTCTCATCGAGCCTTAAGGGCTACTCAGGAGGCAGACCCTCTAAAGGTTACACATTGTAGAAAGTGGGTCTAGTTTTCTGATCACCTGGTTAAGGTGAAAGAATAATAACCTACCACTTTGTGCAAACATAGTAAACAGTTGATGAATTAACCCCCTAGATTATTCTAAGTGCAACTATTCTAAGAAGACAAAGATGTAAGTTGCATGCTATACATTGACCACCTAGTTAAGCTATTTGAAACAAAAATGATTAATTTATTATCCCCTAATTATTCTACATGTATCAATGCATGTAGAACACTTGCAAAACCACCAGTTAGTAGTTTGAGAGATTTTGTCTTCGACGTACAAAAAGAGCTATAACTGTTAGAAGAAAAACCTGCAAACTGTCAAGTGGGCATATGCGCTAGAAATGAAAATATGCTAAAACTAAGTACAAATGCGCTACTCTAAACTATAAGTGTGCAACCCTAAATTACAAATGCGTGAATCTGCGTTGTAAATGCACTTAAAGTCTACAAATGCGCTACCAAATATTACAAATACGCTACCAAAAAGTGCAAATGCGCTACATAAAACAACATATGCACTAAAAAGTATTACAAATACATTAAAAAGATTTACAAATGTGATGCACTACTAAAAATGCGAGAATAAAAGACAGAAGATAGAAAGTGAGGCTCCTGCCCCACGGTGGGCGCCAAAATGTGCAACCTGGAAATATTTCAAGAATGAACCTGCAAGATTTGTTATTTTCACAATAGTATAAACCTACATGAAATTCCAAAATAACAAATGAAACAATTAAAAGAGAAATACTAAAAACAGTAAACCCTCCACTTGTTGTCTCATTGTGTCTTATCATCTTTGATCTTGTTGCATATTTTTCTCTCAAATTGCATTGGTTGTAGCTTGCAAGATGACAAATGATGAATGAACTCTTGATAACTGGATGTTGTATGCAAAGCTAAATAATTTATGCAAACATATGAAAATGATTAAATCAAAAAGCCAAAGGTACACTGTGAATTGCTTGAAATGCTTGAATGATAAAAAACTCACGTAAATGCAAGATAACTACTAGATTCAAAATGCTAGTGGAATTCTCTTTTTATAGACTTTCATGAGCAAAATCCCATGTGGTAGAGATCAATGGTTGAGATTGAATCATGCAAGATTCATGGCTATGAAGGATTAGTTGGAATATGAGAGAAAAAGGAGGAAGGGTAGTCCAAGTGGCAAGATTCTCTCCTTGACTGAAGATGAAGACCCCAAGAATATATGATGGTTGGAGGAGATTTAGGAAATGTGGGACAAGTGGAAGTTGATCAGGATTATGTGGAGACAACCTCGTCCAAATATGTAGGACTTATGGAGAGAATATAGGGAAGTTAAGAATTAAGTATACATACTCATTCTTTTATTTAGGAAATAGAAGTTAGAGTTTAATATGGCTAATTAATAATTGAAAATAATTAATTTGTTTAGCCACATAAATATGAGTTGGCAAGATTGAGTGATATGGAGATGAAGTGAGGTGGAAATGAATATTTAAATAATTATAGAATTATTTAATTATTGAAGACTTTAGAAGAATTGATAATCGATGATTAAATAACTAATATTTAATAAGATTGAAATGGAAGAAAGACTAGATGAATTAAATCATTAAACTTTTAAATTTAAATATTTAATAGAAGAATAATTATTAAATAAATAATAAATATTTATTTAATTAGTCTTAGCCCTTTTTGAGTGTATACAAGTTGTTCCTACATAGTTGATCAAGATTTTTGCACATTTGACAATTGTGCTTGGTTTTTGTTGATGAATTCTTGCATGCAGAGTTTATGGGATTAGATTGATTACATACAAAGTATTATATGATTAAGTTTCTCGCATGCAAGGTTCTCAATTCAATAATGATGTTTAATGATCAAACCTCTAACTAATTTGGCTTAAAATGAATCACAAATCTCACATAGCCTAAATAGGAGTTGAATGAACCATCACATAGCCTAATAAGGGTTCAATTTGGATTCAATTTATCATTTCAATTTGTTAAGTGATTAGAAGGAATTTAGTCTAATTAGGGTTTCAATTTTCTTTCAAAACTTCCATTTCATTTTGCAAAATTGATAAAGTGAACCCTCGTCTAGCTTAATTAGGATTTCATTTTGCATTTAGATCTCAAATATAGTTAAAATTTATAAAAATGAATCAAAATGGTTCTCCCATTAGTGAACATGACCTTAGTGCTTCAGCCCAATTTATGCTTCCAAGGAAAGCAAGAAGACATCATTTTTTAGTTAAATACCCTAACCTAGAAAACCAAAAAAAGCTATGTCGACTACATGCGAACAATGCTTGTCATAGAGGAAGAGGAAGAAAGCGCACAATTCCATGTAGATGACCTATGAAGAGAACATGAACAACAATGAGAACAAAAATGAAATCAAGCTCCTCAGCCACCTCCTCCGCAACCCAGATAAAATTGAGACCCTATTTTTAGTCAATTTTAGTCTTTTGATGCTCAATTTAGGGTTTTATCTCATTTATTTCATAGTTTGACTTGATTTATCTCTCTATTTTGCAAGTGGAGACCAAATTTGTGCAATTGGATCTTCATGTTATGCATTTGGGGCTTCTTGTTGTGCAGTTAAATTGTTTTTGTATTCGTTTGGGCCTTTGTTTTGTACAATTGATCATTTGTCTCTACACAGTTGATAGGTATAACTTGGTTTATGATTAGGGTTTTTCAATCCGTTTTGTAGGGTTTCAATTAAATTTAGTATAGAGGTTTTCTATGTTACTAATGGTCTATACAACACCCTTGGCACTTTTGGGATGAAGAATGAAATATAAACTACAAATGAGTTTGTTGCAAGATGTTTGATGAAGAATTATAAACCCAAACAATTTACATGTTTGTTTATTGTACATTATAAAACATTTCAATTTTGAAATGGAATGAACGTGTATTTTTGTGTCTAGTACACTTGCATTTCTGTAGGGTGGAACCACAATTGCACCGAGTATCCTCTTCCCTTGCCTTTGGGATCTTGGGCGAAAGAGAAAAGTGTCAGCAACACCCAATTTTTCTTTTATTAGATAAATATTTGTGGGGATTTCATTACCTCATAGTGTATTTCAAAAATTGAAACAACTTTGGGGATTTGATCACCTCGTAGTGAGTTTCAAGTGATATTTCTCTTTGGGCCACCATACAAGTGTTGTTCTTAAACGTTCCAAATAAGGTTCTTTATCAGTTACTTCCTTTATTTTATCAAAGCTCTGATCTTTTCCCTGAGTCTCCTCATTTTTCTCCCCTTCCCTATCTAAAGCATCAAATTTTGAAGGATTATTTTGATTCCTTAATTGAATATCATCAACTTTTATTATATTCAAACCAAGAGGATTAGAATCAATGTTAAATGTTTGCTAAGTATGATTATTCTTTTGGTTTTGATCTGGTTGTGTCGGTATATGAGGTTGATTCACTTGCTCATTAGCAGAATTTGGTCTAGTAATAAGGGGTGGAGTTTGTCCCCAAGGTCATTTTGGGCCTTGATTTTTCCATGGTTGAAATTGAGGTTGGTTTTGTTGCCATGGTGGTGGATTGGGTTGCCACTATGGTTGATTTGGTTGCCATTGTGATTGGTTACATTGAGAAATAACCCATTCTGGAGGTCCCAAAGATGTAAGAGGTGGTTGCGTTGCATAAGGAGGGATCCATTGGTTAACATTCTCCCACTGATTTGAATCCCAAATATTTCTAGGGCCATATTATCCTAAAGAAGAGTTAAACCCTAAATTTTGTTGTCTTTGTCCAACATAGTTGACCTCCTCTTCCACAATAGGAGGTTTCTTCAAATGGTTTTTAATCTATGTTAAGAGATTACAAGAGTTTGTTGCATATGGCTTTTCACAAAGATCGAATGGTCATTCCCTCAAAAGTTATTTTCCCCTACATTTTGAATAGTAAATGGCTAAGGGCTTAGTGTTTTTCTTGTCTGCTTGAGTATTAAGATGAAGGAGTAGATTTATTTCCAAATTTTATATTTCCTCCATCACTAGGGAGACATTGGGACCTAAAGCTTTGTTTCTTGTAGAATCCCTAGTCCCTGTTGGTATTCTACACTCTTATGAGAATAGTTGATGTTGTCATTGATGAAAACCAACTGGCAACCAACTGGAAACCAACCGGTAGATACCGACACTGGCAATAGATTTCTACACACACCGACATGTACTTCACCGACATTGGCAACAATGAATACTGACACTTAGGCCGACATGGAATAAATTTTTGTTTATTGTAATTTAATGTAATTATCTTTTTTAAAGCCAACTTGGTACATTGTAATAGACTCATATATGTATGAGATCTTATAGGTCATTTTGTAAGTAGGTGGATAAGAAGGATAAGGAAATTTTGTATAAGGTGATATAGTTGATAGCGAAGGTTTTGGTTATTGTATGAGCTTAAACCAGATTGAACCTGACATATGAGATGTTGTTTTGAGTAGTACATTGTAATGGATTTTGATAATCCATTTTGTAGTCAGTGTGACTCCTATTTTGTGATTGAGCAGTGAGCTCTAGGTTGTTGGCCTCCCTGCATGTGCAGGCCCCTCATTGTAAGTAGTATTTATTCATTGGCCAGTGAGTAAATATTGTGGGTCACAATTCCCACTGAGGTTTTTCCCACACTGGGTTTCCTCATTAAATATCTTGTGTTATGGTGTGTTTCTATGATGTCTCTGTTATTCTTATTTGTTGCATTAATTCTCATTTACTGGTACACTATTTTGGGATGCAAAGTTTTAAATAAGTTTAGATATTTTATCAACTAGTTAGACACTGATTCACCCCCCCCTCTCAGTGTCTTTGGGACTGTCATTGAATCTAACAATTGGTATCAGAGCCTAGTCTTCTATTTTCAAAAGCCTAACAACTTGAGGAAGATTCTGACACCGGTACAGATGGAGAACTTAAGAAAACAGTTGGAAGGAGCTCTTGAAGATTTTGATGTAGAGAAATTGAAGAATATCAAACTTGAAGATGATTTGAGGATTGCACACGAATTCATAAAAGGACTTCAGGAGAACTTTGCTATAGCACAAAATAAAATAAAAGAACGTCACAAGAAGATGTAGAATGATGGTGATGAAAAAGAAACTCTTAAAGACATTGCAAACAAGATGAGACAAGAAAATAGTAATATGAAGAATGAAATGCAAGATATCACTATGAGGTTATGTAAACATATTGAAGACAGGAAGAAGAATGAAGAAGACTTGACTAGGAGACTTAACGATGCTGGAAATGAAAATCTGAGACTTGGTCATGAAAATGATATGTTGAAGACAGACTTGATTCACATGCAACATGATAAAACTAAGCTTATGAGACAAGTTGGAATTCTAGAAAATGAGTTGGCTACTGCAAAAAAACACAAAGACAAATTCAAGAAAAGTTTAGAGGAACTTGATGATATGCTGAAAATTCAGAAGCCTAATGGAGATACTAATGGACTTGGATTTGAAGTTGGAGAAAGTTTCGGTACTGCAAACAATCAAGATCAGAACAAACCAGTAAGATAACCTAATGCTTATAAATTTAATGGCAAATTTTTCAATTGCAACAAGTTTGGTCATAGAGCAAATTAGTGAAGATTTAGAAATAATCAGAATATGAACTCACCCACTGATCAATGTTCCAAATGCAACAAAGTTGGTCATAATTCAAAAAACTGCAGAATGAATGTGAAATGCTATGTTTGTGGAAGATTTGGACATTTATCTAATCAATGCAGATCACAAGCCAGTCAAGGATATGGAAAGGCTATTCAGAGGAATAATGTGTCTTGTTATGCTTGTAACAAGATTGGACACATTGCAAAATTCTATAGAAGCAAGAATGCACCGGCAAACAATATGAGATCTAGCTTGAAGGGAAAAGAGAAGGTAGAAGAAGTAAAGCAAGAATTTTCTAAACAGTGGATTAAGAAAAGAGATCAGAGAACTGATGAAACTATATCTTCACTGGTAGAACAAAGTAACTCTCCACCGGTAGGAGACTCTTCATCTAATTGAGGAATAATCCCTTGGGGGTATGGCAACAAATTGAAAAACATGCATTCTACCCTCGGTTGATGATGAGAAGATACATTTCTTCTTTACCAGAAGGTGTGTTAAGTTTTCACTTAACCGGCGAGCATTTATTGATGTTTTAGATAACATTTTGGTTATAAAGCAATGGGAAACCCTCATTTCAAACTCACCGAGCATTCAAACTTTCTGTGAGCATGAAATCAAGAAAAGGAATTCAAGACAAATCTGGGAAGTGTTTATCAAGCATTCAACAAACATCTAGATAAGAGGTATTTTTCATAATGGTTGTTTCATCTTCTATTCCTAAATTTATTCTGAACCCTACCATTGTGGAGAATGTGAAACACCCTAGGCCCATATTCAAAATAACTCCCAAGATTGTGAAGCAAGGCGACTTTGTAGGAGCTTTTTCAAAAATACCTAAGGGTGTAGCATTTGTAGAAGACCCTAGGATTTACATACATTGCAATATAGAAGACCTGGTATTTGAGGAGTTAATGAAAATGTTTAACAAGGTCATTTGTGATGAACATGGAATCGTTAAACCTGAACATAAGATTGTGGAAACTTTAGGTTTTGTGGAGATACTAAATATCCCTCAATTTCTAGAGGAAGTGGTAAGGATTGTATTGAGTAGAGCACATGGATAATTCTTATGGTTGGATTCTATTTGTAAGATAACCCGACAAGCAATTGGGGCAGTTACTGGTTTACCCTCAACTGATAGTAGACCTGATAAGACAAAGAATATTCCCAACAAGATGGTGACAAGCCTAACCGGAGCAACATCTGACAATAGATCAATTAGAGTAAATGACATTAAGTACATTAATGTGAGATATGTAAGTATGGTCCTTGGAAAGCCACACATGCTACTAGACTCAATTCTATTTCCAGTCTTTGTATTTATAGTGCATATGAAATGATAAACAACAATGCTAATATAGATATGTGTGAATGGTTAAAAGATGATCTTGTTGACCACTTGAAAAATATTAAGGGAGACAAAAAGGGTACCTTTCGCTTTGGAAACGTTTTGGTATGTTTGATGTTATATTTCACCAAAGAGATGCCCGATACAGGACACAAAGACTTTGGTTATGATACACCGGTAGGAAAACAACTACAGGATGCTTTTACCAGCATGGGAACTAATAGAGATAACAACATAACATATTACTTTAAAACTTTCCAATCTAAGATGAGAGCTAGGGAAAGGATTCCCTCATAGCATAGTTGAGAAATATGACAAGCAAATCTATTTTGTCATTAAAAGAGATGAAACCTGGATGGAAGCGGTAAGCCCTAGAACTATTTGGGTTACTAAAATGGGTTATGAGGTTGATCTACATATTCTGGAAACGTATGCAAAAGCACTGTTTGAAGTACCTAGAGAACCATTTGAGGAAATATTTGGAAGTGTTGAAACCATAGCTAGTAAAGTGCCAATGGAGAAAAATAAGAAGAAAAGAGACAAATTCATTAGGGATGCATTTAAGAAAGCACAAGGAATCAAAGAAAATGTCATGAACCTTAGTGGCATATCGACTAGTGAGCTTGAAGGACTTCAACCGGAGGCACATATTTCACTGGTTGACACATCTTCTGACAGTGATAGTGGGAAGCTTGTTGAGTTCAAAAGAGTGGAAAGGAAAAGGAAAGCCTCACCGATACCTTCTCCTACCCTGAAGAAAACAAGAACTTTAAGGAAGAAACATCAGGCGGTTAGGGAACCAAAGAAGAAGCTTACTCCAAAGAGAAAATAGACATCGGTTACCCCTTCATTGAATGATTTACTAAATAAGATAATAGAGGAAGGCAATCTATCTAATGTGAATAAATGGTATACTTCTTCAAATGACACTGAAAGAAAAAATATTGAAGAAAGCATTGTTCTTCATTTAGATATTTATAAGAAAGTTTTGATTGAAGTTGTTGATGAGCTACCAAATGATCTCTACATGAGACTAGAAGCTAAAAGGCTATAAGTGATGGAATTAGACAAGAAAATGAAAGTTGAAGCACTCTTGGCTATTCACCCGGTTAACTCCAAGGAAGAAATAGATGAACTTATTTTTGAGGCTAACCAATCAGTATTTGCTAGTGGACACTGACAAGTGAGCCTGATGGCTGGAAGAGTGAAGGAAATTGTAGAAGAAACAGTGGATAATTGGGATATATTCTTTATAGAGAAAGAAAAACAAGAGGAAAAGAGCAGACCCAAGAAGACATTTAAGGTTTATCAAAAGGACAAAGGTAAAGGAAAAATTGGTGGTGTTCCAAAATTAAGATTACTGACAATCTTCCACCGCCACCTTTGGATACTACATTGGTACACTTAGAAGATCCACTGGTTATTAACACTGAAGGAATAATACATGATGATACTAATCCTGAGTCAGAGATACTTTTTACAATGAATGTGGATACACAAGAGGTAAACATTGTTGTGGATAAGGAAACCTCTAAAGTTAAGTCAGACAATGTTGACAATAGCAACATAGCAGAGGAACCGGTACAAACTGTTGAAACTGAGACATCAACACAAATAGAGCAATCAACACAGACTGAAATACCTACTAAAGATAAAGGTACTAGCACAGGGCCATCGGAGACAGAGAAACCAACAGAGAAACAAACTAAGGCAGAGGTGCACACAAAGACAAAGCAACCAACAATCACAGAAACATTGAAATAGTTTGAGAAACCTTTAAAGGTTGAGATGCAAACATAGACTGATCCACTAGAAGAAAATTCAAGCAAAATGGACACATCTGATGGAAGAAAAGAGGTAATAAAAATGATTGGTTAGACATCCAGCACATCTACAGGTGAATTCAGACCTACCAATGTTATAGAGGTACTTTTGGATTCAATTAAGAAGATAACAGATTGCAATGCATTGGCCTATAAGGCAATTGATAACATACTACCCATTCTTAAGTTGATTGCACCAAATTGTAAAATAGATCACATTACTATTTCTTTGTGTAAATTGGACACATTGTCTAAATTTATAGCTGATAATGTAATAACTATTGATAAGGTGAATGAGGACACAATTAAGGAGAGAGTTGAAAAAGAGAAAAATGCATTCTTTGAAGACTATAAAGAAATGTACAGAACGCTTAAATACATTATTACCAGTACTTAACTCTACAATTTTGGAGTACAAGGAGCTATATAAGGAAACATGCAAACCTCACCTTTTGACAATGGACATAGATGAGGAGATCAGAAACACAGAAAGAAATTGATGACATAGCAGATAATATAATTGGTTCATCCGGACATATATCAGTTTTTGAGCAGGAAATGGCAAGTTTTGAGGAGAAGTTAGAGAAACTTGAGAAAGAGAAGGAAAGGATAAGGTCAAATGCCCAGGAACTTAAAAATAAACTTGGTCCTAAGTTGGGCAATCTTATATCTCAGAGAATTGAAATATCTAAGGCATTAGTTCAAGGAGAGAGATCACCGGAGGAGCACATGCATTATCTCACAGACATGATCCAACGGACTGAGGAAACTTTGAATGATATCAAAAGGTTTATGCAGAGTTTGAATTTAGTTTTGGCAGATATTTTTCAGATTGTAACCAACCGGTTACAGAATTTGAGGTGAAATTTTTGAACTCGTTTGATTATTTTTGACAACCTTTGTCATTGATGTCAAAGGGGGAGTAGTGGAGAGAAAAAATACATGTACAGAGGAGATCACTTGCTTAGGGGGAGCACATCTTTTTGGAATCTTTTTGGACTTCAATTTTTGGAAACAGTTTTTGGATTTTTCTCATGAGTGTTGCCATCAATGCCAAAGGGGGAGATTGTTGGCATTATACACTCTTATGAGAATAGTTGATGTTTTCATTGATGGAAACCAACTGACAACCATCTGGCAACCAACCAGTAGATACCAACACCGACAGTAGATTTCTACATACACCGGCAGGCACTTCACCGACATCAGCAACAATGCATACCGACATGGAATAAAATTTTGTTTATTGTATTTTAATGTAATTATCTTTTGTAAAGCCGACATGGTACATTGTAATAGACTCATATATGTATGAGATCTTACAGGTCATTTTGTAAGTAGGTGGATAAGAAGGATAAGGCAATTTTGTATAAGGTGATATAGTTGACAGCGAAGGTTTTGGCTGTTGTCTAAGCTTAAACCGGTACTGGACTTGGCATATGAGATGTTGTTTTGAGCAGTACATTATATTGGATTTTGATAATCCATTTTGTAGTCAGTGTGAATCCTATTTTATGATTGAGCAATGAGCTCTAGGTTGTTGGCCTCCCTGCATGTGAAGGCCCCTCATTGTAAGTAGTATTTATTCATTGGCCAGTGAGTAAATATTGTGGGTCACAAATCCCACCAAGTTTTTTACCACACTGGGTTTCCTCATTAAATATCTTGTGTTATCGTGTGTTTCTATGCTATCTTTGTTATTCTTATTTGTTGCATTAATTCTTATTTACCGGTACACTGTTTTGGGATGCAAAGTTTTAAATAAGTTTAAATATTCTGTCAACCGGTTAGACACTGATTCACCCCCCCTCTCTTAGTGTCTGTAGGACTATCATTGAATCTAACAGTCCCATCTATGGTTCTAGAGTAATTCTGCATATACCAATAATATCTTCCAAAGGGATTTTATTGATATCTCCTTTTCACATTAAATTCAAATCTTCTTGAGACTCATCATCAATTCCTCTTAACAAAATTATTCTACTAATCTCATCATTGAGTCCATCAGCACATTTTTTGTACACGAATATGAACCTATCAACATAATCTTCCAAAGTTCCATATTCCATTTGCTTCATTTAAAACAATTCATCCTTCATATCTCTCACCCTACAATAATCTTGGTACTTATCTAAGAACACAGTTTCCATCTCCTGCCATGTTGACATTGAACCAACATGTAAACCCATAAACTATCATAATGTTGATTCTTTCAAAGTAGAAGGGAGAAATTTCAACTTTTGATTATCCGATGTGTAATCATGTCTAACAAAGTACTTTAAACACAAAGAGAAATTTATTAGGATCTTCAAAAAAATTTCCTCTAAAAGTTGGTAACACCAAGGGTGAAATATTTTCCATAGGGGGCTCATGATCTCACACCTTCAAATTAATAGGATATAAAAATATCCTATTAGGTGGAGGATAATCAACTCCTACTCGATCACCCATTCCTTCTTCTTGTTGCTCAAATGGTTCTTGTTGTTCTTTTACTTTTTCTTGTTCTTCTTCTTGAAATTGATTGAGATTATAATGCCTTGGAATAAATATTCCAAAAGGATCTCTAGCTCTTCTCATCAATAGCCTAACTCCTTCCTAATCAACACTAAGGCTTCAAACATTTAGTAGCTAGATCTTTTATGATCCTTGACAATGGCACCAAAAATGATGGGCGAGGTTGTTGATGTCACAACTCACATCATTTAATTTCTCATTATCAAACCAGGTGTCTCTTAGAGCTATATACAATAAGTGTTTAAGTTGGGGGGTTTTTGCACTAATAATAGTGCCTTATGTTTTGATCATGCTTCGTCAAGAGCTCTTAGGATCTCTTCCTAAGGTCTAAGTTCTAGGTTTATGACACTTTCTTAAAACTAAGACTAAATATAACAAATCTATTCTAAAGGGGCTCTGGTACTTTTGATGTAATCTAGATAGAACTTTAATTACAACTAATTCATGGAATTATCTAATTATGACTAAACCACATCTAAACTACAACACAAATTCAAATTATATTTTACTTGCTGGAAATGAAATCTATTCTACACTTTCAGAAAAATAAAATCCATTCTACGATACATTTAAAGAAAACTAAATTTCATGAACAAATTTAACAAAGCTTCTACGTTAATTGCAATTTCGATCACCATTGCCATCATTTTAAAAAGATTAATACTAAACTGGAATGCAACATTTGATAAATATGAACTAAACTAAGAAAGCACAAATGTTAACCTATGTGAATGAATTATTCTATCCCAAAAGCTACTGAATCGACTTGTGAATGAAAACTATAGATTGGAATTGATTTTTCGATTCTTAAAATTATCATGAACATGCAGAAAAGAATGTAACTAAATTCGATGTGCAATATTTCAATAAAACAAAGAATTAACTTAGGATCACCTCCCTTTAGTTCATAAATACCTTCTCTTCCTATAGTGGGATCCATGAACATAGATATCTTAGTTCAAATTCAAATTTTTATTGCAATTGGCTCCCAGGAGGGAGTGAAACAAGTTTTTGAATTACAGAAAATGAAACTCTGAACTAACAACTAACTTATGATCTAGCTAACTAACTTTATTACAAAATCCATAGGATATATATACATATCCTTATTCAAATTCAAAATTCAATGTTACCCACTTAGAGGAGTAACAACAACTACCCTAAAATACAAAACACTTGTCAATGCATTTACTATTCAAATGAAACTTGAAGCTTCATAGAACAACTAATAAAAATAGACTTGGAGAAGATAGAAGTTTCATCCAGGTGGAGGGATCGAGAGAGACCGAGCATTCCACATTCTTTGAACAAGAAGTTCATGATTCCATATCTTACAATAACTTCTAAGCATATATTAAACATATCCAGGAAAGATAGCATGATATATCACAACAAAAACTTAAAAGATTAGTTATTTCTTCATTAATCGATCATAAAGTAATACATTTACACAAAATACTATTTCTAATATATATCATCTAATTAGCAAAGTATAAAAGCAAAAGAAATAAACATGTGTGTATATAGTCTGTCACTAGGCACATTAATTAACAAAATATTAAAAGTTTTAAAGCATAAATTATCATATAAAATGTCATATTCAGGCGCTCATCATATTTTCATCTAAGAGTGTATGGAGTTATTACATTCCTGAGTAGGGTCACAAGTTTGGAAGTCAGTAGACAGTTTTAATAATGGATGTTTGCTTACATCAGAGATATCAGAATAAATAAGGGTTCATTTGACTAGGCCCAATTTATAAGTGACTCAATCCATGAGTTCATTATGGGGACATCTGGAAGCCTTTACATGTATTCATATGTGGTCTATTCACGCACGGTCAAGGCAAATATATAGGGTTTGAACATAGTGGGAATTTTGAGTACTAATCCTAGTGAAAACCTAGTCTATTCTTATTATCCTCAGCTTACACAAGAGCAAGCATTGTTACATTACAGGGAAGTCAATGATTATTTTGTAATGAAGCTTGCCAAAGAATTAGAAGGAAGAGTCAAGGATAGAGATCCAAAAGAAGTACAAGATGTGATTAAATATTTTGGTGGATGGTATATACATGAAGTTTCCCACATGGTCATACTTAAGAACATAGGGGTTTTCTAGTCAACCATTCAAATTACCCAAATATCCCTCCACTTGGGCTTGGTTGATGTAATTTTGTCGACAAATTCTAGAGTTCCATGATACTTATCTTATTTCTCACTGTAAGCTAGGGTTCAAGTTGTTCTTGGTACAAATGGGTGGTTTTTTATGCAATGCATTACAAAATTCAAGAAGAGCTAAAGATGACTTACTCACTAGGAAATTACCTTACTTCAAATATCTGCAAAAGGATTATGATCCTCTTCAAAAGATATAATGTTAGACAGTTCAGATAGCTGGAAGACAACTGAGAGGGGGAGGGGGTGAATTAGTTGTCACAGATTACCAGAAGCATTAACAATTAAGACTTTAATACCAGAACCCAAAACAATAATATCGAAATAGCAGATAAACTAATTAAGCATAAATAGTAATCACAGAATAAAAGTCATCCACACAACACCAAGATTTGTATGTGGAAAACCCGGAAAAGGGAAAAACCATAGTGGGAAGCCTACCCATAGTCAGATAATACTTCTGTAGTAAGTATGTGAATTCCAATGAAGGAGCCTGCACTTATAGGAAGGCCAATAGCCTAGAGCACACTGCTCATCACAAAAGGAGCCTCACTGACTACATATAAATCCAGACTACAATCGGGAGAAGTGTTGAACTGCAAAAGATAGCATCTCCTATGCTTGAGTACAATTCTGGTTAAGCTCAATACTAAAGGACTAAATCCTCTTACACAAACCCAATTTGATCTCCAATGATCGACCAACTCCTCTGTCTGAGTAATATTACATTATTCGCACATTACAGTCCTTGACCATGACCTCTTACAATAAGCATGATGATCTACAGTGAGATCTTACATCTTATTTATACAAACCCTCGACCATAAACAATCAGGTTGGCCACCAGACAATAAACCAATTACATCATTACAAACCATTTCGGCCTTAGACCAAACAAATAATATCCAACACATAAGATATCCCAAAAATACAATAATAGGTCCTATCCACATGTTACATTAATATCGGTCCATAACCTAGATCAACTAGGACCAAGTATAGGTCCACACGCTTCAATAATGATCTCCAAATGCCAAGTCTCAAACATGATCACCAACAACATCCTGAAACTCCATCAGAAGCTGCACCAATACCAATTATACAATCCATCAAAGATCTCCACCAAAAAACTCTATCGGTGAAACCCTCGCTAGAACCAGAAACCAATCTTCTTAGCAAGCAGGATAGCATCCAATCACCAGACAAAAACCAACTGACCAAATATGACTATGAGTATCATGAGCAAGCCAATTCCATCATCAGATTATACCAGAGTCAACTGGATCATACTGGATCCAAGTTAACTAGAAACCACTCAACCTACCGGGACCAAAAGGGTGTCGGTAAAGCATCCAAACAACTAGTGTTGACATCAATGACAAAATATCAATGCAACACATAATCTACTCCACCAAATGGCCAACATATACAACTACATTACTGACAAATCAGTCCATGTTCTAGATATTGAAGACTATTGGATAGATCGCAAGGATGAAAAGGAGGTTAGGAAGAGATAGTATCAAAGGTTGAATTTACAACAAATGTTAACAGTTGGATTAAATGTAATAGGAATAGAAATTCCTCTGGTAGTGAATTATGATGAATAAATATTGAGACTAGATTATGTAAGGAATGAAATTGAGGATAGGCCAATCACAAAACCTTGTCTTAATGATCCTGAAATACTATCTTTAGATGTGGTAATTCAACCTGTTGGGTCTCAAATCAACAGATTGGATAGGTTCTAAGGAAATGCCAACTCCTATGATCAAACCCTCCAATTGACTTGGCCAACTTATAGAGTGAACCTATTTGGTTACTGACTCTCTCACTTTAGGCTCTGCAGGACCTAGGCGGGTATACCTATTCACTAGTTGTTTTCAAAGACTAGTGCTCTTTATAGCAGATTAAGTATCTTGATCTGGTTTCCTCCTATCACAGAATGGCATAAGTTCCTAGGATGGAGATATAGCAGATGAGTTCAAGATTGTTGTTGTGGAAGCTATTTGATCTATGTGCTCAGAATTTTATATGTATACACTATTGCCAACTTACTCTATGCTTCCTACTCAATTACTCCTATTGTAAAATAAAATATGATGAATATGGTGATAAGTTGTAATTTACAAATGGCCAGTGCCTTCTTTGCTGTCTGGGCTACAGAGTCTTTATATTGCCTTAGGACTTATTGTGTGAACTTGTGAGACAGTTTTTAAACCCACCCCTTTTATGGATCTATGAGTTACTATTTCTTATGAGATCAATTGAATGCCTATATCATAAGTTGCTTGAATGAATTTAACCCTACCTTTAAGGGACCATCCAAGTAAGCACTGCAAAGAACAATTATAATTCACAAGCAGAACTTTTATTTCAACCTTATAACATACAACATAAATTTCACTTAAAGAATATGAATAACCTCATCTCCTTTAGATAATATCACAAGCAATTGCCAACAACGCATGAAATAATCCACAACACATATGCAAAGAAAAGACAACTAATTATATTATGTATCCATCAAAATTTGTGTAATAGGAAACTTACAAGCTATCATATATCACTGTATTCTTGCTATCATCTTATTAATCCAATTACAAGAAACCTTTCTCATATATATATGAGAGCAAATGATATTTATGAAAAGACAAGTCTTTTCAAAATACTAACTGTCAATTTGAACATTCTTAACAAACTTAAGTAAAAAGAGATTAAGCATCCCTAAATGATGAATGTAATCATCTTCTTTAAAAGTCTTGATCTTGATGCTCTGTTTCTTTAATTCTTCTCCCTGTGAAGGTATTCGAATATCATCTGGTTGACGGTAGGGGCCATATCTTTGCTTCGATCCAATCTTGACAGAGCCCGATCCTTGACGCTTAGAAGTTCATTCCACCATTCATCCATAGATATTAATTCTCCCTCTTTATAAGTCGAGGGCATTCCAATAGGGTTCCCATCATCTAATTCTTTAAGATCTCCTTTTAGCACATCTTCGAATTTAACATGATTTTCCATATACGAAGTCCCTTTTGTTTTCTCCTCTAGCGTTATCACATCAACACTGTTTATCACTTCATGCAATCATGTTTTTAACCTTTCATGCTCTCTTAATGCCTTTATGGTCCCAGTGTACACCCTCCAATAATGTTCAACATGGATGAGCATGGTATTGAACCTATGTTCAATGATATCATTAACCATTTTATCCATCTTCTATTGAATATTACTCACCTGTTTGGCAGACTTCTCTGCTTGATATTTCCAATACAGAACATCAGAGACATCATCCAAGCTTCGTCCTATGGGATATGCAACATATTCATTTAAAGGAGTCTCTGTCTCAAATTGCAATATCCTTGTTTGTAGCCTCTGATTCTCCTCTTTAGTTCTTTCATATAAACCCTTATAGGTAATGTTTTCCCTGACCAAAAACTCTGTCTGATCCAAATTTAATTTGGCTACATCCAAGTTTAATTTTGCAATGACCCTAGGGTCAGTCTTTCCTACCTGATGGACCATAAGGTGTCCAAAGGTTTCTTCAACATCCACAATAATTGGTCTTTTTCCTCTCGGATATAGTGCCCATTGTAGGAGAGCTTTTTGATCAGGATCATACCCCGAGCCCATGAACAATTTATCTATCTCTTGAGGCAATACCTGTTGATTTGTGTCTTGCTTCTTCAAGAATCCATCAAACAGAAGTGCTGAATTTATATCCCAACCTGAAAATATGATAACTCCAGCCTCCTTTAATATTTTCCTCCCCTTCTCAGGGGTCATACCTTTCATGAGAGCATCCATCTCATCTATTCTTCTTCTGATCTCCCAGCCATACTTCGTTTCACATGAGCCCCTTTATACTGGTATAAGAATGAAAGGAATTCTCTTGAAGAAGCAAATCCATCATCCGCAACAAAGTCTTCATGTTCTGTCATCCTTATATCAACTATATCTCGAATATTAAATTCACCAGTGTCCACATCTACCTCTACTTCAAAACCAGGGGGATAATCCTCTCTAGGGGAGTCAGCAGGGATGCTACTAGCAGCTGATTTTGGTGACATGTGAGCCAATGGTTTACTATCCTTTTCAGTGTTGACAAAATGGAGGAACTGTGGGGGTACTCTATGCATAATCTCTACCTCATGCTGAAGTAGTTTTTTGGCTATCTCCAAAGGATCTTGGAGGTTTCCAAGTAGATCTCCATCCACCATCCCTCTTGATCTCTTCCACTTGAAGGCTTCCCAAGTCATCTCACTTCTTTCTCTCAAAACCTTGGCCTCTTCCCTTTCAAGGTTCCTGATTAAATCGTCTGGCATTTGAGCCACATGTATTCTGGCTTTTAGTTTCTGTGATGCCCTTGCAGCTCTTATATATCCTTCAGGATCAAAGTTCTCTCTAGGATCACCCAGAGTCATGCCATAATAATCTAATTTATTTTGAAGTAAATGATAACTTTTAGAACTTTTAACAATGAAATCAGAAAACACCAATAACCCTGGCACAATAGATTGTTTACCAAAATCTATGAGATGTTTGGCACTGACAGCAGACAGTTGTCTTATAATCTCTAGACTAGCCACCCTGTTTGGCACTGTAATTGGAAGCATGTATGGCTTTCCTTCATACCCGAAAATCTTGATTTCTGTATGATTAGGGTGGCAATACCAATCACCCCAGTTGTGATCAATCTGAGACTCTGGAGAGAAGTCTTTTGGCCTGAGGAATCTTTTGATTTCAGGAGACAAAGCATAATTTCTATGTTGTCCGAAGGCTGCACTAAGTGGTTTTACAAAATATTCCTGAAAGTGCCAATATTGGTTGTTTATAAATCTCTGATCCCATGCAGAAACCCACAACTGGACTGGTTTCTTCAAACCATTTCTATCATAAGTTCTGATGCTAAAATCGTCTGACCAGAAATTGATTTCTTGTCCACAATAAAGAATAATGTGCATTAATAAGGAGTACAATGAGAAGTGAACATTTACAAGGTCTCCTTTTAACTTTTCCAACCCATGATTTAGGGCTTCTGCAACATAAGTGGCATAGTCAAACGACCTAGGGTCTTTTGATTGAAGATCAGCACATAGAACCATAACCCCAGTATGCATGAGAGGGTGAGCCTCTAAGCCTAATACTTGGGCTGCAGCATAGTATGTATACTTGAAATACGGATGGAATTGGTTGACATCAAATGGCACCTTGTCGTCTTTACTGAATGGAACTAAGGACTTTCCCACTTTTGGTCGGTGAATGGGCAGTCTCCATTTCCTATAGATGTCCTCTAAATTGAAGAACTCTTGTGACAGCTTCTGTATGTCAATTTTCTCTTCTACATCCCAGTCTAGATTAAACACCATATCAATGGTCTGTTTGTTAATTACCACCATAGGATTCCCTCGGAAGTCACATATGGTTTTGGTTTTTGGATCATAACAATCTACTAGGGCTTTCATTAATTTGACATCCACAAATACATTCGGAACTGCCAATTTCCCCAAATTTTTCTTCCACAGGTTACTCACGGGCTTAGGAGCATCCCTTCTCTTGTAACCAAATAAGAACAACTCATGTCCTCTGATTTTAGTCCATATGTCTCCTAAATGTTCAAATCTATCTTCCAACCCTTCCTCTTCACTTTTGATTTTTTTAGACCTCACACTGGATGTCGGGCACTGGTCTAACAGATCCTGAGCTAAAGCTCTACCCTCCTTTTTCTGTCATTTGGGTTTCTCTTTAGGGTTCAATTCCTTTCCTTTCCTACTCTTTTTAGAAGAAGAAGATGGTTCCATAATTTCAATCAATGAGAGATATCACACTTACTTGGAGAATTGTCGAGCTCTTCTGATTGTTGTTTACGAATTTCAGCTAACTCCTTGTAACTTTCCGTCTTTTGCACCAAAGTCTGGTTCTTATGAAAATTCGATCAATTCAGCTGTAACTGTGTGGGCAACTTGTGCAATAGTTAATGTCTCTATGTTTATAACGGCTACTCAAATGTTCAAACTTAATTGCAGATGTGACATCCTCAACTTGAGCTTTTAATTCCTTCGCGGGAAGTACTGTTCAGCTGAAAAGATTGTGAATCGAGATTTCGATGAAACCCTTGTCTTCGGTTGAATGCTTTAATCTTTCATCGAAAGTTCATTTTCCTTGATATCAACTCATTGGTGAATGGCCCTTGTCAAAAAACCATCTTCTAGTCTCCTCGAAATCATCCTTTCTTCGATGAAGTCTTTTTCAATGAATTATTCGTGAGCCTCATCGAAATCATATTTCGATGAGTTTTATACTTTGGTGAAAGTTCACGCGAGCCCTCCGAAATCTTCTTTTCATCGATGTCCTTCTTTTATCGATGAAATCCCTCTGCTTTTATCGACATATTGTTATCGATAAGATTTGCTTTTCGATGAATGCTTTTTAAGCTTCCTCTGCAATTTCATTTCCTCGACTTCACCTTTTTGTTGGCATTTCACTTTTCGATGAAACTGGGATATCGATGAGTGGCTTCCTTCATTTACCGAAAGAGATATTCTGCCGAAGACATCTTAACTTAGTATTTTACACTTTGTGTTTTATTTCGATGAAACTATTCTTTCGGTGAAACTCATTCTGAGATGCTCGACATGATATTTTGGTCGATGATCTTTTAGCTTTCGCGCCTTTGGGAAGATTTTTTTAAATTCAAATATATTGTTCAACACAACCCATCCTAATGGCTAGCCAAAAGTGGATAGAAAATTACAAGGTGAAACTACAGAAGTAGGGGCAAAAGATCACTTCTAAGAAGAGAACGAGGAAAGACAAGGAAGGCGTTGGGCATGACAACTTTCTAATAAACAAGAGAAGCATTGGCATGGAAAATGTCATAGACTCAGAGTCAATAATAGGGGACCCCGAGGCTTACATGATGAGAGTTGACGTAGTAACAATAGACATAAATTTCAATCATTTGGCTAGAAGTAAGATTGTGGAGCCTCGGGATAGGGGAAGTAGAAGTGTAGAAGCTTCAACTTCAAAACCTTTCAAAGAACAATAGGAGGACGAGAAACTGGTGCAGGGGCATAGTTGGGTCCATGGGACCTATTCAGGATGTTTGTTCTTGGATTCATGTTTTGTTGTTCATTTTGGATGTAATAAGGTCTCAAGGACCATCTTCATATTTTTGCAGTCCTTTTATCTCATTTTGTAAGGCCTTGGTGCCAATTTGTTGAATGTACTCAAATAGGGATATCTTGGTCAAACTAGGTCAATGCCTCCCAAAGTGTGGTATGGGGGTATCTCTGATGTATTTGGTGGTTATATACCCTATTTGAGATGTCTTCAAAGTTCTTAGGGGTCATTGGTGTCAAAAATGGAAATTGTGCAATTTTTGTAAAAGTTGCTTGACAACTTTCAACGTTGTCAAGACACTTAGCACTCAAAATGTGGTTGTAAGGCTAACAAATTCAAATGGTGGTTATAGCCATTTATTAAAGAGTATTTATAGACCCCTAAGATGTTTGGAAGGGGTTGGTTGATGCTATTGTATGGAGAACTCCAAGTTAAAGGCAATTCATGAACATTTTCTCTGCAATTTCTAGAAAAATGCTACACTTTGTCTCATAACTCTCTGTTTTGGATGAATTAGAACTCAAGGTTGGAATTTTTGGAAATTTCTCTGAGTTACCTTTCATTTGGAACTATTTTGGATTTATTTCATTGGGTTTTGTGCATTATAAAAGCGATTTTATCTAGACTGGTCGATAACCCTAGGTTTGGAGGGTTTTGCCAAGAATTATGCATATCCACTCAATCCACTAATGGATTGACTCAAGAGTTGATGAAATGATGGGTATAAGTGTTATTCAAGTGTTTTTTTAATCTTTTTTGTAAAGGAGCAGTTCAAGTGGGGTTTTGAGCAATTGAAGGCCTAATATCTCCATGTATTAGGCCGGTTTGACAAGTTTGAGTGACTTGTTGTTGGTTTGGGTATAAAAACAGCCAAGGAGACCTTGAAAATTATGAAATACATTCAATTTTGACATACCCTTACCTTCAAAATCAGTTTTGCAGGGCTGTGAAGATTCTAAGAGGTGCTTGTAGTGTTGTTGGAGGCCTAATTAGGCTTTTGTAGGACTGTAACAATCTGATTTTGAGTGCCTTGGTTCAAAGTACCCCACCTTGGTTTTTAAATATGTTTTACAACTTCCAAAATGGTATCTAAAAATGGTTTAATTTCATCCCTTGTGTCTAATAATCAAAATATACGAAGGATTTTGTCTCGGAACAGAGCTACTAGAGTTTAGGCCCATAGGGTGCAGTTGGTGTTGGATGGTCTAGTAAGGATTGATACCAAGATTGATATTGGTGTTTCTAAGTCCAAATAGGTTAGAGGACATATTGGAACTCCTACCCCAAGTCCTTCTTGTGCCCTATGCTTTGATGTCTCATTAGGCCAATGTGAGTGTTGTCTAGGCTATAGTCCCAGTTGAGCATTCAATGATCAAATTGAGGTGGGGTTTAGATTCTAATCCCTGATTATTGTGAGACCTCTTAGACCCTCTACATCAGAAACCACTATAGGTTCTTCAGGCCATACCAATAGCCACTTCTCAACAAGTAGCATAATTATTCACTTCACCACAATTAGTAAATAATGCTTTGAATGAGATACTAGGTGTAATTCCTCTATTAGAAGAGGACTCTACAAGGACACAAGTGTAACAGGAAATGCATCAAGTGGTGGAAAATTTTGTTGTGGGGATTTTAAGTGCCATGAATTCGATGTTAGAAAAAGGAAAAGCTTTGCAAGTATCAGAATCAAGAGAGCCAGATGCATAAAAAGAAACCACAAGTAAAAACACAATGGCAATTTTCATAAATGTAGACCAAGGTGAATCGACACAGTCTGAAGATGAAGAAATTATGAAAGAGGAAGAAATAGAAATTCAAACTTGAATAAAAAAATGCCCATCAAACCAAAAATAAATTAGGGGAGGCGGTCTGACATCTGTGAGTGTAGAACAAAATTTGAACACGAAAGAACACATTGCTCTGAAGGAACAACTGTTGGACATTGTTGTTGCTAGGATATGTTGTTGTCCTTGATGCCAACATATTCCTTCTCCGATGATTGTAGATTGGTTTATTGTGATTATGGTTTGGTGTATGGTGTTTCTTTAATATCATTATATTCTTATGTTCTGGTGTTATTGATCTGGGAAGCTTAATTGATCATATCATATGATCTTGTTTTGTAGTTTATTTATTTGATCAGTGCTTTGCAGATTTCAGTATTTCCTCTGGTATATTTCGGTATGATCAAATCTTGATCTGAGATTTTGGGATATTATTTGGGATGGTCTTTTGTATCTTTATTTTAGATTGTTCATTATTTGGTGCTCCGCACGTTATCTTTCTTTGTGATAGTCGTTGTTGTTTGAGTTGTTGGCATTTTTGATGATGATGTTGTGATTGTCAATGATGGATACACACTTGCTTTGAGATCACTTTTTGTATGTATGAGTTATGCTCAACTGGTATTTGTTCCAATCAGTATTATGTATTATAGTCTTTAGACTATCAGTGTTTTGCAGAAAGTGTTTACCGATCTCAAGCGGTATGGAGACCCAAGCAGTATGAAGACTCAAACGGTTTGAGGATCCCAAAGCGGTACGAAGGAACAAAGCGGTTGTTATCATTTTTCCCAGTCTTCATTTTGACAAACCAGTAATTGGTAAATGTATGAACCGGTATTACTCTGTGCCGTGTTACCAAATGTGTCCAGATGCACTGAACCTAGGAACTTGCAATGTAATCCTATTGGACCGACATGAAATCAGATTCCTTTATAAGGACATCATGTCTTGGGTTTTAGTGGTTGTTAGGTTTTTAGGTGGTTGATGAGGTTTTTGTATGTGCGATCACAAAAGGAGATTAGGTCTGTGTGAAAAAAAAGAGTGTGGAAATATCGAAGACTGAAGTAATGCTGAAATGCATTAATAATGAGCTATCAAGGATCTAACCAAGCATACTACGCTAGTATTTAGATCACTCACTTGTTGATTACTTACATCTTCCACAAGTCTGAAACCCTTAACCGGGTAGGCCTAGCAAATCCTTTGTAAATCCTCTAACAAGGTGGTTCACAACTGTGGATATGAAATCCTCTCACAAGGTAGTCTTTAATTGGACTTATCTCCTAAAAGAGATTGAGATTCCTAATAGGATCTGTTCTGGTGAAGAACATTGTATGACCTTAATCGGTCTGGTTACTATTCTACAGATAGTTACTTGTGAGTTTCATCTCACTGTGGTTTTTCCCATTTGGGTTTCCACGTCAAAATCTCTTGTGTTATGGTGATTGTGCTCCTGTGGGTGAATGCCTTATTTACTGTTTGGTTTGCATTTGTCTTAACCGGTTTGTTAGTAAAACTGTTATACCGGTTTACTGCTCAATTGTTTAAGTGTTTGAGTTCAATATTTTTTGGTATACTAATTCACCCCCCTCTTAGTATTCATCATGAGTATTCTTGAGTTTCAGATGTTGATCGATGAAGATTTGATAAGTAGTGTTGGTGTAGTTGTTGCTGATGATTCTAACATGCTTGTTGGTGTTTCCTAATTGTGTCCTATTTGTCCTAATGATCCACATTGATCGTTGTGTGAGAATTTGGTGTTTTTACTGGACCAGTGTTGTTCTTCGTGTTATGAGGTTTTCCTGGTGGTGTAGCGTGTTGTGGTTGATTTTGGCATGATTTCCGGTGGTGTTGCATGTTTGGATATTTGGTTTAGGACCATGTTATGTCATGTAAATAATTATATTAGTCTGGTGGTCAATCTTTCTATTGTGTGATGTAATTTTTTAATTGTGAGTTGAGGGTTTAGCCAACCTTGTTGTCAAGGTTGATGAATTGTATAAATAGGTGATATTGTCATGTAATTTAGGTGGCGTGGTTGTGTCTTCATTATCAGAGAATGGTATATGTGTGATCAAGTGATTCATCCTTCGGTATTGTGATTGAGTAGAGTTTGGTGTTGCAGAGCAAACATTGTGCTTAACCAGAACTGTCATCAAGCATTTGGAGATGCTATTATTGCAATTCATTCCTTCCGAATTGTAGTTTAAATCTTGTTGTAAGTCAGTGAGACTTCCCTGAAGGTTGTAGCCCTCCGAGTCATTATCTTTTGAGCAGCGATCTCTAGGAAGTGTGCCCGAATGCATGTGCATTCCCCATTGTAATATTATCACATACTACTACAAAGTATCATCTTATTGTGGGTAGGGTCCCACTGTGGTTTTTCCCTTAATTGGGTTTTCTACATCAAAATCTTGGTGTTGTGTGTTGTGTTATCATATTGCTTATCTTTATTATTTCTATAGTTTATCAGATCTGCTTTTGTGATTAAGTTTGTAGATTTGGTAAAAACTGATTCACCCTCCCTCTCAGTTTTCCCTCATTATTGTTACCAATAATTGGTATTAGAGATAGATCCTCCTGAAGAAGCTTAACCACTTAAGGAGATCAGAGATGGCAACTTGAACTGGAGGTGTTATCTTTAAGAAGGAGAGTCTAAGATTTGATGGTAGTAGCTATGCTATATGGAAGGACCGAATGGAAGTGCACTTGAGATGTCTTGGAGAAGATTACTGAAATATTACAAAGAATTCCTATCTTGCTCCTCCGAATGGACTGGTTACTGGTGATGAGATCAAGGAAGCTGAACATAACATTAGAGTGAAGGAAGCATTGGTGAGTGCCCTGACTGATTTAGAAATGACAAATGTAATGGGACTTCATACCACACATGACATCTGGGAGAAGCTTGAGACCCTTTATGAAGGAGATAAACAGGTCAAAGTTGCTAAGTTACATAGTTTGAACAGGAAATATGAGATGTTGAAGATGGGATAAGATGAGAACATAAATACCCTTATGGATAAAGTGAATGACCTTGTCCTAGGTACCAAATGTGCCAGGGGAACCCTTGATAAAGATGGAATTGTTCCTAAGGTGTTGAGATCTTTTCCTCCTACTTATAAACATAAGGTAGATACTATTGATGAGATCTGAAGTGTGACTACTATGACAAGAGATATGTTGGTTGGAAAGATTGTTGCATTTGAGCTTAGTGAATTTGTTGAATCACATGGAAATTCTGAGACAATATTTAGAGCATTTGTATTCAAAAAATAGAAGTATGAACCTAGAGACTGCAAAATATCCAGATATGAAAGAGAAAGGAGAGAGATAGAAGAGAAAGAAAGAGAACTTGATGAGCTTGAAGCATTAATTGCCCAAAGGTTGCCTAAGGGAGCCGATAAGTATGATGGAAAATTGTCTTTGAAATGGTTCTCTTGCAGTAAGGTATGGCATTTTGCTTCTAGGTGCTCAAAGAGAGTGGCTAAGTATGATAGGCATGATAAATTTGATAAGAATGATAGAAATGATAGATATGAGTAGCATGAGAAGTATGACAAGCCTTACAAGCCTTACAAGAATTTCTTTCAAGATCAAACAACTTACATATGATGGATTGCTAGATCTTGTGCATACTGACCTGTGTGGACCTACAAGTGTTAGAAGTGTGTAGGGAGACATATATTTTATGTTGCTAATTCATGATTATTCTAGGATGATATGGTTTGTCTTTTTGAAGGATAAATCTAAAGCATTAGACAATTTCAAGATATTCAAAGCAAAGGTTGAGACTAAGTCAGGATTGAAGGTGAAATGTCTAAGATCTGACAGAGGTGGATAATTATGTTCTGGTGAGTTTGATTCCTTTTGTGAGAAGCATGACATTAGAAGACAATTATCTGCTCCTAGAACCCCTCAACAAAATGGAGTTGTTGAAAGGAAGAATAGGATTGTTTTGGATGTTGCAAGGACTATGTTGATTGAAGGAAATGTTTTGAAGATCTATTGGAGAGAAGCTATTACCACTTCTTTTTACACATTCAACCGAGTTCATATCAAAGGTGATACCGGTAAGACTCCTTATGAGTTATGGTTTGATCATGCTCCTACTGTGAGATATTTCAGAGTATTTGGTAGAAAATGTTATATCAAGAGAGATGACGATATAGGAAAGTTTGATGCAAGAAGTGATGAAGGAATTTTGTTGAGTTATTTTACAAAGAGAAAATCCTACTAGTGCTACAATAAGAGACTGAGAAAGATAGTAGAAAGTGCAAATGTGAAGGTGGATGAGAACCATGAGAAAGAGATCAGAGCTTGTGGATATGATGATGGTCATCACATTGTTCTAAATCCTATTTAGATTGAAGATTCAAAGCAGAATGATCCGGTAGAAACTATTAATCTGAATGTTGTTGTCGTCAGTGGAGAGGTGCAAGAACCTGAAATATCAAAACAATTAGAAACTCTAAGGTATGTAAGACTGAATCCTTTAGAAAATCATATTATTGGAGATAAAAATAAAGGTGTGATGACTAGAAGAAGGCTAGTTGTTGAAGAGATATGTTTGATTTCTAAAATTGAACCTAAAGATGTTGAAGCTTGCAAAGATGAAAATTGGATGAGATCTATGGAAGAAGAATTGGATCAGATTGAGAAGATTAACATATGGGAGCTTGTGCCTAGACCTAAAGATAAGAATGTAATTGGTACTAAATGGGTATTCAAGAATAAATTGAATGAAGTTGGTGAAGTTTTCAAAAATAAAGAAAGAGTGGTATGCAAAGGATATTCACAGAAAGAAAGAATTGATTATGAGGAGACTTCTGCTCTGGTGGCTAGACTTGAAGTTGTTAGACTGTTTCTTGCATATGCTACCTATAAATATTTCAAGGTATATCAGATGGATGTCAAATCTGCCTTTCTGAATGGTGATCTTGAGGAAGAAGTCTACATTGAGCAACCTAGTGGATTTTCATTATCAGATGATGGAGACATGGTATGTAAACTGAAGAAAGCTCTTTATGGAATTAAACAAGCCCCTAGATCTTGGTATGATAAATTTGATAAGTACTTGTTGAAATTGGGATTTAATAAAGGGACTGTTGATAGTAATCTGTACTTTAAGATTGAAAATGATAACATCTTAATTGTTGAAGTCTTTGTTGATGATATTATCTTTGGAGGTGATGATAACTTGAGCATGAAGTTTGTCGGTGATATGTAGAAAGAATTTGAGATGTCTATGATAGGTGAGATGAAATTTTTATTAGGATTGTAGATTTCACAGATTCAAAAAGGTATCTTTATATCTCAAACGAAATATATGAAGGAATTGTTGAAGAAGTTTGGGGTAGATAAATCCAAACCGGTTGGACCTCCTATGATGACTACCTATAAATTATCTAAGAATGATGAATCTCTGAAAGCTAATCAAAGTTTATACAGGTCTACGGTTGGTGGACTGGTATATCTTGCCCAGACTAGGCTAGACATTATGCATGTTGTGTGCATGGCCGCTAGATATCAAGTTGATCTGAAAGAGAGTTATGTCACTGTTGTTAAGAGAATATTCACATACTTGAAGGGAACTGTGGATTATGATTTATGGTATCCGAGGAATGATGATTTTATGTTATGTGCTTACATTGATGTTGATTGGGTTGGCAATGTTGATGACCAAAAGAGTACATTCGGTGGTGCTTTCTTTTTGGGTAAGAAATTGGTTTGATGGGCTAGCAAGAAACAAGATTCAATATCCTTATCTACTGCTGAAGCTGAGTACATTATTTTTGTTGGTAGCTGCACTCAAGTGGTTTGGATGAAGCAAATATTAAAGTATATTAGAATTATCTATGATGAGCCTACTATCATATACTGTGATAATTCAAGTGATATCAACATGTCAAAGAATCTGGTGCAACATTCAAAGACTAAACATGTGTCAATCAAATATCATTACTTGAGGGAGAAAGTCAGTGAAGAGGAAGTTAAGTTGGAGTATGTATCTACAAAGGAACAAATTCCAGATTTTTTACTAAGCCTTTGCCTACAAATACATTTGTCTATTTAAGAGACAAGTTAGGGGTATCCACCCCTCTTGATGAGAACTAGATGCATTGAGTTGCATCAATCCAGTGGACTTCACAGTCTTATCTCTTTATCCGGATTGATGAGTTGGTGTTGCTCCTCTGGTGGAGTAGTCTAGTTATGTGTTTTTAGGAGAGATGCATTAACTACATTTTGTCTTTGGCATTGTTGTCAAAGGGGAAGATAAGCATGTGAATTTTTTTTTATCTGCTTGATCTTAGGGGGAGTTTGTTGGATTTAATTTCTTTTGTGCATTGATTGTTTTTTATATTCATATATTGCCATCAATGCCAAAGGGGGAGATTGTTGGACATTGTTGTTGCTAGGATATGTTGTTGTCATTGATGTCAAGCTATTCCCACTCTGGTGATTGTAGATTGGTTCATTGTGATTATGGTTTGGTGTATGGAGTATCTTTAGTATCATTATATTTTATTGTTCTAGTGTTGGTGATCCGAGAAGCTTAATTGATCATATTATATGATCCTATTTTGTAGTTTCTTTATCTCATTAGTGCTTTGCAGAGTTCAGTATTTCCTCTGGTATATTCCAGTGTGATTAGATATTGATCTGATATTTTGGGATATTATTTGGGATGGTCTTGTGTATCTTCATTTCATATGGTTCGTGATTTGGTGCTCTACAAGTTATCTTTCTTCCTGACAATTGTTGTTGTTTGAGTATTCTTGAGTTTCAGATGTTGATTGATGTAGATTTGATAAGTGGTGTTGGTGCAGCTATTACTAATGATTCTAACATGCTTGTTGGTGTTTCCTAATTGTGTTGTATTTATCCTGATGATCTACATTGATCATTGTGCGATCTTTTGTTGTTTTTGCTGGACTGGTGATGTTCTTCATGTTATGCAGTTTTCCTAGTGGTGTAGCATGTTACGGTTGATCTCTGCATGATTTTCGGTGGTGTTGCATATTTGGATATTTGGTTTAGAACCATGTTATGTCATGTAAATCATTATATTGGTCTGGTGGTCAATCTTTATATCATATGATATAATTTTGTAATTGTGAGTTGAGGGTTTAGTCGACCTTGTTGTCAAGGTTGATGAATTGTATAAATAGGTGATATTGTCATGTAATTTAAGTGATGTGGTTGTTTCTACACTATCAGAGAGTGGTGTATGTGTGATTAAGTGATTCATCCTTCAGCGTTGTGATTGAGAAGAGTTTGGTGTTGCAGAGAAGACATTGTGCTTAACCAGAACTGTCATCAGGCATTTGGAGATGCTATTATTGCAATTCATTCCTTTCGGATTGTAGTATGAATCTTGTTGTAAGTCAGTGAAACTTCACTAAAGGTTGTAGCCTTCCAGGTCATTATCTTTTGAGCAATGAGATCTAGACAGTGTGCCTGAATGCATGTGCATTACCCATTGTAATATTTTTTACATACTACTACAAAGTATCATCTTATTGTGGGTAGGTTCCCATCGTGGTTTTTACCTTAACCAGGTTTTCCATGTCAAAATCTTGGTGTTGTGTTATCATTTTTCTTATCTCTATTATTGCTATAATTTATCAAATTTGTTTTTGTGATTAAGTTTGTATATTCGGTGAAAACTGATTCACCCTCCCCCCCTCTCAGTTTTCCCTCATTGTTGTTGCCAACGACAACAAGAAAAGTTGGAAAGTGAAGGACTGAATGTAAAAATAAACAAGACAAGTGAGATAGCCCTACAACAAAATGCTCTGCTAGAAATTATGAAGGATAGTGAAAATATTGAAGTGAAAAATATACGGATGCAAAAAAAGGGGGAAATGAGGAAATAAATAATAAAGAAGAAAATATGACATTGAGTGCAGAAGAGTGTTAATTCTAAAGTTTAGCAAAGACAAGAGAATCAAGAAAAGGAAGAAAAGAGAGAAACTCCATAGAAATAAGGAGTCATGATTGACTCAGAAAATTCACCAAGGCATAAATCATGACTCGAACTCAATCTAGAAGAGATGCAATAACGAGTAAATCATGAGGAACAAATGGATATCTCGACATTTAACCAAAGTATAGACATTGGATTCATTTCCAACAACCACAGGAACTCATCGAAACAATTCAGAAAGAGAAAGGTTTAAACAACCTTATAAATTAAATAATCATCCCAAAATCACATAGAGAAGAATAATAATTTGATTCCACTCACTTTAATAAAAATAAGAATCCGCAACAAACCATAGCATTCTTGAAATATGCACAGGAAGCTCACAATGTCGTTCATGACAAAATCCCAAATAAATGAATATAATGAAAACATATAGAAATCCAATTCCCCAAACTATATAATATGTATATATCTATGCCAATATTCGATAAACAATATTTCCCCCCCTACAAACAATATGTATGCATACACAGAGAAAATAGCTCTTTTAAAATCAAAATGCAAGAATAGAGGCATAGCTCCAACCTAGAAATAGAGTGATGGCTAGCAAATTTGAAGAAGAGTGAAATTCAATCCAGCAAGCTTTCCAAAATCCAAAATCCAAGTCCAACCAAGAAATTCCAACTCCAAGCCAATCAAAATCCAAAAGTTATAGAAAATTCATCTAGAAGCTAACCATGACAAAAATGCTCAAAAAGACAACAAATAAAAACTCCTTCAAAAATAGTAGAAGAATCCCAACCAATAAAAATATTTCAATAAGCTATATTCTATACCAACCCCCTTCCAAAAATCAAGATAAGAATATAAAATAATATTATTTACTTACCCCCAAATCTCAACCAATAAAATAATAGGGTAGATATAAACATAATATTTAATTACTCAATTAGTAACAAGAGAATGCAATAATAAGAATAATAAATCAAAGGCAATATAAATAAATGCTCCAATTAAATATAAAACCACAAATAATATAAATAAATAAACAAACAATTAAATAATAATATCTTCACAATCACAACTCCCAAGAGGGTCAACCATAACAAGGGATAGGTACATAAATAATAACAAATAAATAACCAATAAATAAAACAACAAGGCAAATAAATAAATAAATAATCAAAACAATAAATAATTATATAAACAACAAATAACCCAACAATAAATAAACAATAGAAAAATAAGCAAAATGGATAATAAATAAGTAAATGTACGAACAAGCATAAAACCTAAACGGGTAATTAAACAATAAATAAATAAATGATAATCCAATAAGACAAAATCTCAAATAATAAATATTCAATTAAACATTAGACCATAAAATAAAATAATATTAATTCATGAAATAAACATCAATAAATAATAAATCTCCAATAATAATAATTCAAACATTAATATCAAATATTAATGTCATCTATTAATTTAATTTAATACTAAATAAACTATATAAATTGATTAATTATTAATTTATAAATAATCGCAAATATACAAGGTATCCCGACATAGGGTTGAACAACATACGACATGACGCAGACGAACAACTCAAGCCAAGACACCAACTGACAAGGGTATCAACTTGAGCCTAGAGTGTGCAGTAGGAACTCATGTCATCTCCGATCAACTTGCCATTGGGATTAAGACACGCTCAAACCTATGAGACCAAGTGGAGTCGATGTCTAGTACCTGCAACCTTGCAACCAACAATAACCACATGACATGTACAATTGCATATATCATAAATAAACAAGCAAGTGAATAGAATCACGACATCAAATCATACTCATAATGAGTGATATGACATCATCTTTATCATGAATACATTTGTAAGACAATCATGACAATCGCATCATCATCTCATCCAACACAATCATGAAGTAGTGTTAGCACTTAACAAGATACCATCATCACCATAAGCAATATTAATCACACATGTATGATAAGTGCACACAAAACTAATGTATCATCTGTCAATCTAAGATCTCATGGCTTGGAGTGTTAGTGCAGACCGAAGTGAGGCATGGGAAGATCTGGTAACCAGATAACCCGAACTCCCTTGATTTCCTCAAAGGTTGAGATGGTTTCGCATGTGTATCATGGATATCAAGACTGGGTTCTAGGATATCCTTTATTGTTGGTGAGAACATGTGATGGCACTATTCCCTACATGTAGATCCTAGTTCCTTATGCTTGTTGTCATGGTGCCTCTGGATGCTTGTGTCCTGTATCGTGTTTATGTCATGTCTTGTGTATTGATTTGCCCATGTGGTGTGTTTGGCATATTATTCATATGGTTTCCTTTCCTTATGGTTGTTACTATATCTATTTCATTTAGTCGTTAGGTGTCAACTTATACTTAGAGTGTGTGTGGGATCTTGTGTCATCTCCTAGCATGGGGGTGATTCCTTATGGTTCCACATGGTTGGCTGGTTTGATGCCTTCATCCATTGGGATGTTTTTCTTGGATTCTTTTGTGCCTGGATGTGGATTCATCATCTCTCTAGGGTATGGATGGATTCATGTGGCATATTGATGTAAATATGATTCACTTGGCATTAGTATTATTAGGACTTATAAGATGGTTGTAATTGCAGAAAGAAAATTATGTATCTTGATGTAAAAAGATCTTGTATTCATATGTAATGAAAGGATGTATAGGATGTGATCATGACTTTTGTAATAGGATATAATGTGTTGGAAATTGTTAGACTTGTGTTAATAATTTTGTTATTGATGTCAAACCAATTAGCTGGTTTTGACTGGACAGTGTATGCAGTCTGAATGTTATGGATGTTATGAGTGTTGTATGCGAAGATTGTATGTAGTCAGTATGTGCAGTTCAGTGTTGTTGTTTTGGTTTGAAGTCATTATGTAGCATGTTATGGATAACTCTGGATGATGAGTCTTGACATCTCCTGGAGTTCTCATTATCTCAATGTTATGAGTTCTCATTGATCCCGGTATCAGTTATGTGTCTCGATGTTAGCTGCTTTAGTAATTGTCAGAAGTATCTCTTTGAGTTTTGTGTTGTGGTTTTCTTGGTACATGTGGAATCTACATTTTGTGAGCTTGATTTTTTGATTTTGTGATTATGGTAAACTCGGTGTATGCATTGGCAATTGGAGTATGTAAGGAAGTGTGTAGAAGCTTTGCAAAGGCCAACATGAGAATATTGATATCATGTTGGGCTTGCTCGACACACTATTTTGCATTTCTGCCCATTGCTATATATACATACATATATAGTAGTATAAGGGCAAGGAAAAAGAGAAGAACAAGACTAAGTGTGTGAAGGTGTGTGATGTGTGAAATTTGGCAGTGAAGATAGCAGTATGTGAAGTGTGTGTTGTGAACAACAAAAGGAAACAATGTCTTATGGTGCAACAGTCCTTTACCGTACCTATTGGAGGATAGTTGTACAAATATCTCTAACCATATTTGTTGTAGAGTTTGAGATTTGTAATTTGAGATTAATCTTAGAACTAATCCCATGGATTTGGAGATACTATCCCTTTTCGTTCAACCCTTTTACTTGCAGTGAGCATCCTGGCAGTTAGCCATCTCTTTGTTGTATCTACAGTGAGCAGTCTGGCAGTGAGCCATTTTTGTAATCTGGCAGTGAGCCACCTCTCTTTGTAAACACAAATATAACTAGTTAAATATTATCTTGAGATTTAACACTCTTCGTGGTTTTTCCAATTTGGGTTTTCCATGTATAAATTCTTGTGTTTATCTTGTGGTTGTGTTCTTCATGTTTAATCTGCAATAACTACTTTATATCAGTCAAGTTTGTTTGATATTTAAGTGGAAGGTTATAATTCAGAAGAAAAGTTTTAATCTTTGGGAATACTAATTCACCCCCTCCCCCCTCTCAATATTTTGGTGCTTTCAACTTGATCAACCATGATGTTGTAATCATTGGTGTATCTTGGATATTGGTCATTGATGGAAAGAAGATATTGGAAATTATGATTATATAATATAAGTGTTAATAGATAGCTTAAAATAGAAATTGAGTGTATGTTCTAGTAGGAAAATATGTTGCTCCTTATTGCATTTATCTATTAAAATGGCCATGCATTTATTTTTATTAAAATGGAGTAGGCATGTGATAGATGTTGGTAGGAATAGAATTAATGATGTTATGATAATATTGAAATTAAGAGAATGGGTATTAGGAACCTTTGGATTGGTGCTCTTAAAATGAACTTAAGAGGGGGTCTAATGGGATTTGCATTATTAATTATTGTAATCATGATAGTCAGAATAGTGAAGGATTCTTATGTATGCATGAAAAGGGATTTGCATTATCTTGTGGTTGTGTTCTTCATTTTTAATTTGCATTAACTTCTTTATTAAGTCAAGTTTGTTTGATATATGAGTGGAAAGTTATAATTGAGAAGAAAAGTTTTAATCTCTAAGAATACTAATTCACCCCCCCCCCCCCTCCCCTCCCTCTCAGTATTTCAGTGCTTTCAACCTGATCAACAATGATATTGGATATTAGTCATTGATGGAAAGAAGATATTGAAAATTATGATTATATAAGTGTTAGTAGATAGCTCAAAATAGAAATTGAGTGTATGTTCTAGTAGGAAAAGATGTTGCTCCTTATTGCATTTATCTATTAAAATGGACATGTATTTATTGCTATTAAAATGGAGTAGGGATCTGATAGATGTTGGTAGGAATAGAATTAATGATGTTATGATAATATCAAGATTAAGAGAATGGGTATTAGGAACATTTGGATTGGTTCTCTAAGGTAGTCTAATGGGATTTGAATTATTAATGGTTGTAATCATGATAGTTAGAATAATGAAGGATTCTTATGTATGCATGAAAAGAGAAATGGTAGTTGAGTTAGAATGCATTGGTTATGGTAGTAATTTATGATGTTATTCTTATGTATAGTTGTGTTTATTTCTTCTTGTGTATAGTACTTGGTGATTATGATCATGATGGTTATTGGTTTATCTTGTTAATGGATGTTAAATGCATATGTGTAGTTAGTTGTATGTATTGTAAAAAGAGATGATGTTTTAATTTTTTTTTTAATCTCTATTAGCATGTTAGTGATATTTCTCTAGGGTATTTTGGTGGGCATCACAATAATTAAAGGACCTATTTGGGGAGAACCATTTCACATACATGCAAATGCCTCCAACCTAGTCATTGGACAGTTTGGGGTAAAAAGATGAAAATTAAGCAATGCATGCTATTTATTATGTCAGCAAAAAATTGAGTCCCACAAAGAGGAACTATATGACAACGAAGAAATAATTTTTAGTTGTGGTTTATGTAATTAATAAATTTAGACATTATATTACTAGTTTTAAAGTGTTTGTCCACACTAATCATGTAACCATAAGGTATTTAATAATCAAAGTTATTGTTGGTGGCCGAATTATAAGATGGTTGCTGTTATAATAAGTTGACATCACTATTATGGATAAACCAGGAAAGGATAATGTTGTTGTTGACTTCATTTCAAGAATGGTTTTGCAAGGTAATAATGAACAAGTGGATGACACATTACCAGATGAATATTTGTTTGCCATATCAGTTCAGTCATCATGGTTTGATGATATTCCTAACTACATTGTAACAAGGAAGTGCCCAAGTCATTTCAGCCCCAAGCAAAAGAAAAGATCAATTCATGACAATTCTAGGTTTCGATGGATATATGGCCTTTTATTTGATCATGTTCTTTCTAGGTGTGTGTAGGAAGTAGATGTTTATGACATTATTCATGCATGCCATAATGAACCAAAAGGAGGACATTACTAAGCAATCAAAACAATTCACAAGATCCTTAGAGCTGGCAATTTTTGGCCAACCATGTCAAAGGATGTTTCATTTTATGTGAAACATTGTTATGAATGCCAATGTATGGAATGACCTATGCCAAGAATGGAGATGCTACTGCAACCCCATATAGCTCTGGAACCATTTATAAAATGGGGAATTGATTTTTTGGGACCTATTGGTCCACCTTCAAAAGGACATCATTATATTTTGGTTTGCATAAATTGTGTAACAAAGTGGGCAGAAGTGAAGACATTGCTAGCAGCAAGAGAAGATAAGGTAGTTGATTTTCCATACAAGCATATTCTTCAAATGTTTGGTGCACCAAGAGAAATAGTTTTTGATCAAGGACCTTAGCTTATGTCTGCTATGATTGAATCTTTCATGCACAGATACAAGATGACACACAATAATTCTACATCATATCATCCTCAAGTGAATGGACAAGTAGAAGTCACCAGCAGAGTCGAATTGGAGAATATCTTAACAAAAATTATTTCATTGAGAAAAATAGACTGGTCAAAAAGATTAGAAGAAGCAACGTGGGCCTACAATACAACATGGAAGACTACTTATTGGCATATGTGCAGAGTATGATGACATGATGATATTGTATGTTGTCATTGATGTCAATATGCTGAAGAGTGAACCGGTATATTGAAGTAAGCAACTTGCAAGAGAATCGGTATGATGTTGTGAACTGGTATATGTGAAAAAGTGAAGCGGTATGTCTGTCCAAGTGAACCGGTATGTTGGAATGTGAACCAGTATATGGAATTTTTTGTATCAAGTTTTCATATGGTATGACTACCGGTTGGTAGTCTTAGCTTCAGGGTTTCCGGTTGAAGTGTTCCAAGCCTGTGTGATTCAACCGATGACATCGTGTGATGAGTTAGCATTGTAATGAAGAACAGATTGTGTTGCCACGTCAGCCTTGTGCGCGTGAAGGATCTTGCATGAAGGAGATTGATCCTATGTACCTCGGGAATGTGTGAAGTCTCTGTAAACGATGGAGAAAACGTGATGGGTTATCAGCCTCCAAGAAGCGGTGAAGAACGAACATTGGAGAATGTCTTGAGATCTGTTTAAGACTGTTGTAATCAATGCAATATGTTCAACGGTTAGGATTGAACTGACTGAATTGCTTAACCTAAAATGTTTAGGGTTTAGGGTTTATGGTACCGACCTATCTGTTTCCTATAAGGTCAATGTTGTTTTTCATGATTGAGGTTGTTGGCAAATGTTGTGTGTGTATCTAAGTGTAGAGATATGTGATTCTTGCTAGACCAGATAAGAGAATAGATACCTACAAAGTGTTATTGTAGAAGGAAGGAACTAAAGCAGATCTGCATTGGCATTGAAGTGTTGTTACCAGATCATTGTAATACCTGTTGACCTCTAACCACTTCAACAGTTGGAAAATCCCTTAACAGGGTAGCTTTAACCGGCTTGTTGTAAATCCTTTAATAAGGTGACTCAAAATCTTTGAGTTCTTAAAATCCTCTAACAAGGTAACCTTTAACATGGTTTAACCCTTAACTAGGTATTTTAGCCATCCCTTAACCGAGTGATCCCTAGCAAGATCAGTTCCTAACAAAACCTATTGTAAAGTCTTTAACCGGACTAGGCTCCTAACAGAGCGGACTTCAAAAGGGTTCAAAGAACAACTTGTGGGTATTCATCCCCATCGTGGTTTTTCCTAGTTGGGTTTCCACATGAAAAAATATGTGTGTTATGTGTGATGCTTTGTTATTTTCTGTCAAGCGGTAAAGCATGTTGAACCAGTAAGTCTTTACATTTCTATTGATGTATTACTTGTGTATGCATATGGGTGAAGTGGAAATAAGATGTTAGATAGTGTGGAAAGCTAAGAGTTGTCGGTTTATGTCTTTCACATTCTTACTGTGTTTAACTGGCAGTAATCTGGTTTAGATCGGTGTTATTGCTTGCCAGTCAAGTGCAGTGTTTTCAGTCAAACTGGTTCAAGGAAAAGTGTTTTTGTAAATACTGATTCACCCCCCCTCTCAATACCAGTTTGGTACTAACTGTTCATCATTGATTCATCAATTGGTATCAGAGCATCTTCCAAGTCCTCTGTGTTGTAAGCTTAACCGCTTGAGGTAAAGATCCTACTCTAATGATGAAGAGGGAAGGTCCAAAGTTCAACAGAAACAACTTTAAAATATGGAAGGAAAGAATGAAGATATACATCAGAAGCATGGGTGCTCAACACTAGAGCTATGTTGAGAATTCTTATGTTATCCGTACCCATACTCTCACAGATGATCAAAAGAGAGAGATTCAAGAGAATGGGCAAGTCATGGAAGCCCTAATCAGCAGTTTATTTGACATTGAGTTTATTGATGTTTAGGATAAAGAGAATCCCAAAGAAGTATGGGATGCTCTTGAGAATATCTATGGTGGTGATGAGCATGTGAAACAAGCTAAGGAAGAAATCCTTAGGGAAAAGTTTGAAGACATGCAGATGGTTGAAGGAGAGACCATTCAACAATATAGAATAAGAATAAAAACTATTGTTGGAGATATCAAGAGTGCAGGTGGTAAAATGGAAGATTCCACTATTGTTAGCAAATTTTTGAGATCCTTATTATCGGTCTATGCAATAAGGGTTGTTGCTATTCAGGAGTTGAGGTCTGTAGACAAGACAAAGGTATCTTTGGACTCCATCATTGCAAAGTTAACATCTTATGAGCTAAATAATTATGATGGCAGTATTCAAAAGACTGAATCAGCCTTCAGAGCGTCTACTACACCATCTAGAAAAGGCAAAGAAGCTAGTACCAGTGGTGAACCAAGACAAAGTAGAGAAATGGATGGTGAGGAGATCCTGATGGAATTTTAATCTCTTCTTGCCAAGAGACTTCCCAAGGGAACCGATAAATACAGAGGTAAGCTTCCTTTGAAATACTTTTCTTGCAATAGGATAGGACACATTGCTGTAAACTGTCGTAATGGTGATAATAAGGACAAACCGGAAAAGTTCAAGAAGTTCAAAGGAGGAAACCAGAGACACTGTTTTGTAATAGTTGATGAAGGTGTCATTGATGAGGAGTCAGAAGATGAAGAAAGTGAATACATTGTGTTTGTAGCAGTTAAGGAAGATGTGTCAGACAAGAAGGCTCTTGTCTCCCGCTTTGATAATTCCAATGAGTGGATTATTGACAATGGTTGTTCTCACCATATGACTGGTGACTGGAGTAAGTTTCTATCTCTGGAAGAGTATGATGGTGGTGTGGTTCATTTTGGTAATGATGCACCATGTATGGTAAAAGGTAGAGGGTCCATCTCTCTGAATGGAAGAAGCAGTGCTGACAATGTGTATTGGGTAGAAGGTCTCAGACACAACCTTTTGAGTGTTGCTCAACTGAATGATAATTGACTCACTCTAGAATTCAAAAATGGAGTATGCAAAATCAAAGGAAAGAATGGTGAATTGATGGCTACTGGTATGTAGACCAAAGGTAACCTATTTCAGCTAAATGCTAATGTTAGTACATGTCTAATGGCTAAGTTTGAGGATAGATGGATATGGTATAGGAGACTCTGCCATGTAAACTTTGATAATATTGTGAAGGCTAGTAAGATCAAGATAGTTAGAGGATTGCCTATGTTGAGTAAACTGGAGAATCCTTTGTGTAAGAGTGTCAACTGGGGAAAATGTCTTCCTCAACCTTCAAAGGTAAACCTTTCACTGCAGATAATTTACTTGATCTTGTGCATATTGATTTGTGTGGTCCTATGAAAACTAGGAGTGTGCAGGGAGATAGGTATTTTATGATTCTTACTAATGATTGCTCAAGAATGATGTGGGTCACATTGTTAAAGGACAAGTTTGAAGCCTTTGGAAAGTTTAAAGCCTTCCAAGCACTGGTTGAAAAAGAAAGCGGTAAGAGGATTAAGTGCCTGAGAACTGATCAAGGAGGAGAATTCACTTCTGGTGAATTCAACAAGTACTATGAAGAGAATGACATCAAGAGGCAACTATCTGCCCCCTGGACTCCATAGTAGAATGGCCTAGTAGAGAGAAACAACCGAACTATAGTTGAAGCAACCAGAACAATGTTGATCCAAGGAAAAGTTGCTCACACTTTTTGGAGAGAAGCGGTGAGCACTGTAGTCTACACAATGAACTGGGTACTCATCAAAAAGGGTAAGGATAAAACACCTTATGAGTATTGGACATGTAAGACACCAGTGGTAAGCTACTTTAGAGTGTTTGGTAGAAAATGTTATATCAAGAGGAGTGAACATCAGAGCAAGTTTGATGCTAAATGTGATGAGGGAATATTCCTAGGGTATTCCACAAAGAGAAAATCTCTCAAATGTTTCAACAATAGGACTCAGAGAATTATTGAAAGCATCAATGTTAGAGTTGATGAAACCTCTGAGAAATCTAAGGAAACCGACAGTGAGCAAGTAGGAGATGAAACGGTAGTAACCTTCTGGGAACTGGTTGCAAAATAGCCTAGCACCAGTAACAATGCTCCTACACCGGTAGATGCCGATGCTGATGAAGATGAGGATGATGAAGAAAAGAAAGAGGAAACAACAAAGATCATTCCTAGGTATGTAGAGCTAAATCATGATCCAAAGCAAATCATAGGAGACAAGGATGCAGGAATTCTTACAAGAAGAAAGGTCAGAGAAAAATCTTGCATGATCTCTGAATTTGAGCCTAAAACATTCAGAGAGGCACATAAAGATGAAGATTGGTTCAAGACAATGGAAGAGGAACTTGACCAGATAGAAAAGAATGGTACACGGTCTCTGGTACCCAGACCTGAGCATAAAAATGTCATAGGTACCAAATGGGTTTTCAGAAATAAGTTGAATGAAGATGGCACAATGGTAAGAAACAAAGCCAGACTGGTGTGCAGAGGATATGCTCAAGAAGAAGGAGAAGACTATGGAGAAACCTTTGCTCCAATAGCTAGATTGGAAGGAGTTTGTATGCTTCTTGCATATGCAGGATTCAAGGGATTCAAAGTATATCAAATGGATGTAAAATCTGCATTCCTGAATGGAATACTAGAAGAGGAGGTGTATATAGAGCAACCAGATGGGTTTTCCCTATCAGAAGACAGTGACATGGTGTGTAGGCTACATAAAGCCTTGTATGGACTAAAGCAGGAACCTAGAGCATGGTATGAACGCTTGCACTCCCATCTTGTGAAGATTGGATTTGAGAGAACAAGTGAGGATAGTAATATCTACCTGAAGTCAGAAGGAGATCAGATTCTAATCTGTGAAGTATTTGTTGATGACATAATTTTTGGAGGACATGACAAGATGAGTCATGATTTTGCAGATGAGATGAAAAAGGAATTTGAGATGTCACTTATAGGGGAGATTAAGTTCTTCATTGGACTATAGATTCAACAAATGAAAGATGGAATCTTTATCACTCAATCCAAGTATGTCAAAGAGGTGTTGAAGACTTTTGGCATGGAAGACAGCAAACCGGTTGGTACACCGATGGTGACCAGTTGTAAATTATCAAAAGAGGATGACTCAGGGTTGGTAAATGAGAAGGAATATCGATCAATGATTGGTAAATTGCACTATGTAGTACATAGCAAACCGGATATTGCACATGCAATGGGCATTACTGCATGGTTCCATAAAATCCCAAGAGAATCCCACTTGGTAGCAGTCAAGCAGATTCTGAGATATCTGAAGGAAACTATTGACTATGGATTATGGTATCCATACAGTAATGATTTCAACCTAAAAGTGTTTACAGATGCTGATTGGGCTGGTAATGTGGATGACCAGAAGAGCACAACTGGTGGTGCATTCTTTCTTGGTGGTAGACTAGTCCCATGGATGAGTAAGAAGCAGAGCTATATCTCTCAGTCTACAGCAGAAGCAGATTATGTTGCAGCATTTATGAACTGTACCCAGACAATCTGGATGAAGCATGTATTAAATGGCTTCAAAGTTCCTGTATCTGAACTAGTAAATATATTTTGTGACAACACAAGTGTGATTAATATCTCCAAGAATCTGGTTTTACATGCTAGAACCAAGCACTTCAATCTCAAGTATCATTTCTTGAGGGAGAAGGTTCAGAACAAAGAAGTTGTACTGGAACATGTTTCTAGTAAGGGGCAATTAGCAGACATATTCACCAAGCCTCTACCGAAGGCTACCTTTACCTGTTTGAGAGGTGAATTAGGGGTGTTGCCCCTTCAAAGGTGAACTAAAGGTGTGTGCTCCACATCAGTCAAGACATACATTGATATATCTTTTTCAGGATTGGTGTGTTGAAGGATGCTACTCCTTAGGGGGAGCAGCATATTGGGACATAGATGTATATGCCTCCACTTTGGCATTGTTGTCAAAGGGGGAGAAGATGTGAAATGGAGAAGATATCTATAGTGTTGGGGGGAAGATGTGAAGAAAAGAGATATCTTTGTATATTGCCATCAATGCCAAAGGGGGAGATTGTTGGCATACGTGCAGAGTATGATGACATGATGATATTGTATGTTGTCATTGATGTCAATATGCTAAAGAGTGAACCGGTATATTGAAGTAAGCAACTTGCAAGAGAACCAGTATGATGTTGTGAACCGGTATATGTGAAAAATTGAAGCGGTATGTCTATCTAAGTGAACCAGTATGTTGGAACGTGAACTGGTATATGGAATTTTTTGTATCAAGGTTTCATATGGTATGACTACCGGTTGGTAGTCTTAGCTTTAGGGTTTCTGGTTGAAGTGTTCCAAGCCTGTGTGATTCAACCGATGACATCGTGTGATGAGTTAGCATTGTAATGAAGAATAGATTGTGTTGCCATGTCAGCCTTGTGCACGTGAAGGATCTTGCATGAAGGAGATTGATCCTATCTACCTTGGGAATGTGCGAAGTCTCTGTAAATGGTGGAGAATGCGTGATGGGTTATCAGCCTCCAAGAAGCAGTGAAGAACAAATGTTGGAGAACATCTTGAGATCTATTTAAGACTATTATAATCAATGCAATATGTTCAATGGTTAGGATTGAACGAACTAAATTACTTAACCTAAAATGTTTAGGGTTTAGGGTTTTTGCTACCGACCTATCTGTTTCCTATAAGGTGGATGTTGTTTTTCATGATTGAGGTTGTTGGAAAATGTTGTGTGTGTATCTAAGTGCAGAGATACGTGATTCTTGCTAGACCAAATAAGAGAATAGATACCTGCAAAGTGTGATTGCAGAAGGAAGGAACTAAAGTGGATCTCCATTGGCATTGAAGTGTTGTTACCAGATCATTGTAATACCTATTGACCTCTAACCACTTCAATAGTTGGAAAATCCCTTAACAGGGTAGCTTTAACCGGCTTTTTGTAAATCCTTTAACAGGGTGACTCAAAATCTTTGAGTTCTTAAAATCCTCTAACAAGGTAACCTTTAACAGGGTTTAACCCTTAACCGGTTATTTTAGCCATCCCTTAACCAGGTGATCCCTAGCAAGATCGGTTCCTAATAGAACCTATTGTAAAGTCTTTAACCGGACTAGGCTCCTAACAGAGCAGACTTCAAAAGGGTTCAAAGAACAACTTGTGGGTACTCATCCCCACCGTGGTTTTTCCTAGTTGGGTTTCCACGTGAAAAAATATGTGTATTATGTGTGATGATTTTCATGTAATGCTTTGTTATTTTCTAGTCAAGCAGTAAAGCATGTTGAACCAGTAAGTCTTTACATTTTTGTTGATGTATTACTTGTGTATGCATATGGGTGAAGTGGAAATAATATGTTAGATGGTGTGGAAAGCTAAGAGTTACCGGTTTATGTCTTTCGCATTCTTACTGTGTTTAACGGACAGTAATCTGGTTTAGATCATTGTTATTGCTTACCAGTCAAGTGCAGTGTTTTCAGTCAAACTGGTTCAAGGAAAAGTGTTTTTGTCTGTACTGATTCACCCCCCCTGGTCTTAGTACCAGTTTGGTACTAACTGTTCATCATTGATTCATCACTACCATAGGATTTTCTTCATATGAAATAGTATTTGGAAAAGCTCCCATTATGCCCATTAAGTTTGACTTGCAAACATTAAGGACAACATTGGAGGATATAATTGATTTATTAGAAGTAGAGAAGACTATAATTTTATAGATGAAATTTGACTTGCTGGTCAATGGTCATCAATAAAATTTATATCGTAAAATATCATCTAAAGAAGAGTTTATTTCGATATTGCAAGCCAAAGTTGAACATTTCATCATGGAAGATATCACTTCCTTGGTAGAACTCAATTCTGAGTAAATCCAGCAAGAAGACAAAAAGAAAGAAGGTAAGCTACAAACCAGAATGGTAGTTTATCTCCCAAAAAAAAAATCAGGGATGATTGAAAACTAGAAATGGCAGTCTATCCTAGGGGTGTACTAAAAACCAGAAAAGGTGGTTCATACCTTATAGAGTGAATTTAAAAACCATAAATGGCAAATTTTCTCCCATCAACTTTAGTTTGCTTCTGATGACTCTTGATGGATCTCAAAGTTCTCAAATAAGTCTTTTATAGGTATCAGTAAGGAAGAGTGTCTCCAAAATGGTCCTAATCATTCTTTTTGAGGAAATGAATCTCTCTCTTTCAAGAAGATAGTTCCAGATCATTTAATGCATCATTTTAGTCCATATAGAATGAGCCTTGAGTATCTCCTGATTGACTCTAATAATTTATTACTATTTGAGTTGACTCATAAGCTTCAGATGGCTCTTGACTGATAAGTCAATTTGTGTCCTTTGGCAAGACAATCATCATTGCATGACAACTCCTGATCGATACGCTTGTTACTTTTGGAGAGTTAGTCATTACTATATGATAGCTATTGATGGAATGTGCATTAAATGATGAGGTATACATTTATTGTAAATATTATTTTCAGATTTAGTAGGTGTAAAGTAGAATTGGTAGACATTGTTTGTATATAATTCTCTGCCAACTCATTTTTAACATTATTATCACGAGTTTTAAGTATTAAATTAATGATGGTGGAGAGGTAAGAAAATGTATTTTGAATGACATCATTTTTCAATTCTAATTTAAAGTAATTATTACTGTGAATAGCATGCATGTCATGACTGTCACCAACTTTTTGAATCAATGAGGAAGTATAGAGAGTGGAGTGTGGATCATTCAGTCCAATTCAAGAAAATCAATGCAAAAACATGAATAGTAAATCATCATCCATGCTGAAAATTTCGGTTGATAAAAAAAGGGAAATACCTATTTTTGTGGCTGAATTAAAACATTCAAATTTATAGAAACATTCTCGAGTTGTAGAGCTAAAATGGGTAACAAAAGAAAGAGCCAAAAAATTTTAATCTAGAAGTAGGATGGTTGAACTTCATACACATGTATGATGTAATCCCCGCCAAAATACCCTAGAGAAACTGAACATCTAACATGAAAATGGAGATAATTTTTTTTTATTAAGGTCTAATAACAACTAGCATAACACATAACATCTCCATATAACTACATTCATTAGCCATTTAACCATTATGAACATACATCATTATGCATTTCATAAATTAACGCAAGAGAAAATAACATAACATCATTAACTTTTCCTGAGGATACTTCAACATCATTACTTGATTAACTTGTTGGCATTTTTGATGATTGATTCTGTGATCATCATTGATGGACACACACTTGATTTTAGATCACTTTTTGTATGTATAAGTTAAAGCTCAACCGATATGACATATTATAGTCTTTAGACTATCGGTGTTTTGCAGAAAGTGTTTACCGATCTGACGCAGTATGAAGACCCCAAGCGGTTCAAGGATCTCAAGTGGTACGAAGGAACGAAGTGACACAACTCATATTTCCTAGTCTTCTTTTTGTCAAACTGGCAACCGATATTTTGCTTAAACCAGTATTTTGTATGAACCGGTAATACTTTGTGATGAGTTACCATCCACCAATTGTTTGGTGGTGCTGACACTCTGGCGATGCTTTTTGTGTCGTGTTACCAAATATGTCTAGATGCATTGAACCTAGGAAATTGTATTGTAATCCTATTGGACCGACATGAAATCAGATTCCTTTATAAGGACATCATGTCTAGGGTTTTAGGTTGTTGCTGGGGTTTTAAGGTGGTTGAAGAGTTTCTGTGAGTGTTAAGATAGTAGAGAAGTTCAGATCTGCGAGAAGAGGCAGAGAGTGAATGTGTTGAAGACTGAAGTAATGCTGGAATGCATTAGGAACGAGCTATCAAGGATCTATCCAAGCAATCTGTGCTATTTGCTAGATCACTCACTTGTTGATTACTCACATCTTTGACAAGTCTAAAGCCCTTAACCGGGTAGGCCCAAAAGCCTTTTGTAAATCCTCTAACAAGGTGGTTCACATTTGTGGATTTAAAATCCTCTAGCAAGGTAGTCTTTAACCAGACTTATCTCCTAACAGAGATTGAGATTCCTAACAGGATCTGTTCTGGTAAAGAACATTGTATGACCTTAACCGGTTTGGTTCCTATTCTGTAGATAGTTACTTGTGAGTTTCATCTCACCGTGGTTTTTCCCATTTGGGTTTCCACATCAAAATATCTTGTGTTATGGTGTTTGTGCTTCTGTGGGTGAATGCATTATTTGCTATTTGGTTTGCATGTGTGCTAACCGGTTTGTTTGCTAAACCGTTTTACCAGTTTACTGGTAGTCTAGTAAAGTGTTTAAGTACAATAATTTTTGGCATACTAATTCACCCCCCCTCTTAGTATTCATCAATTGGTATCAGAGCCAACCTTTCTATAAGTCTAACCACTTGGAAAGAGATATGGGGGAATGCACTATGAGGGAACCTACCCATCGCCTCACTCAGTCTGAGCAAGCCTATGATGATCTTATGGTCAAATATAAGGCCTCTCAGGCAAAAAGGAGAGAACATGCTGAAAAACTGATGGAGCTATTTGAAAATAGTTCTTCTGATGAAGTGGACATGGAAGTTGTAATTCAAGAAGTAGAAAAGTTGAATGAATCCCATTCCAACTTGAGAAAAGAGTTGGAAGGACTGACTATTCGAATGTGCCAAGAGCTTGAGAACCAGAGGAAAGCTGAAGATCTGGTAAAAGACAAAGATCATGAAATCTCCAAGCTAAAGTAAGAGATCAGTGCCCTAAGTGCTCAACTCCATGTGAGCAAAGGGGAAAAGGAAGACATGCAAGGAGAATTGAACATAGCCATCTCCAAGAATGCAAACTTGATGGAAAAAAATGCTGCTATTTCCAAAGAACTCTCTGAGTCAAAGGAAATACTTGCTAAGTTCAACAAGAGTACTATTAAGCTAGAGAAAAAGCTTGAATTGGCCAAACCTATCAAGAATACTGATGGACTTGGTTACCCTGGTCATGAGGAAGGTGAGACCTCTGGTGCTAGTGCTGAAGCATCGAAGAAACAACTGACATCAAAGGATAAAGGTAAGCAAAAGTTTAAACCTGTTTTCTTTAACTGTCTTAAAGAAGGACATACTACCAATGTGTGTAGGAGAAAAGCCTACAATAATTTTCCTTACTTTATAAACAATGTACCTGGATCCAATAAGTTCAATGGTAATTGTTATGCATGCAACAAGTTTGGGCATAGAGCATCTAAATGCAGGTCTGTTATGAACAACATTGGAAGATATCCTCAGACGACTCAAGGAGTTGGTCCGGAACCTTTTGTGAACCAGAATCACAATTGGTTCAATGCCTTTAATCATCAGTCAGGAAGTGGTGGCTATCAAGTGGCAACTGGATGGAGAGAAAATTGTTTGATCTGTCATTGTCATGGTCACACTGCTGCAACATGCAGGAGGAAGAATGGTAACATGAATAATGGACCTTGGAGAGCACCTGGAATGGTCTGCTATCATTGCAACAAACTGGGTCACATTGCCAGATTTTGTACAACAAGAAAGAACATATCGGATGACATACTGGTCACTCTGAAAGGAAAGATTGATATTGAAACTGTTCAAGTGGATATGAACAAAACCTAGAAAAAGAAACTAGCAGTGTTGCAAGAAGAACCGGTTACTGCACCTAGTGTGGAAATCACAGAACCGACAAACTAAGCATCAGAAAAGTTTAGGGGGAGAAAATGGAGAAATACTTCGAACACCCGGTTTACACCGATAAAAGACCTTAACCGATATGAGATACCTGCCAGTCGGCAGAAGACCGGAAATGGTAAAAGGAAAATTAGGGTTTACGCCCTAATATTGGAGCATTTATTATTGTAGGTGGAGAACCTGTTTAAAAGGAATTTTCAAATCACTTCTCACTTATCATTTTTAGAGCAAAGAAGTTTTTCAAGTGCAGAGCAAAGGAAAGCAATTTACACTACGAATCAAAGAATTTATCAAATTCCCGAAGAAGAATATGAAGCAAACATCTATTGGAAGAGTGTAGAACGCAAAGCAGTATCTTTGCAACCGAAGGAGTGTGAAGCGATGTTCAAATTGCGAAGCCCTAAACTTCAATCTGCAAAGGTATTTTTCACAATTCTTCATTTATCATGGCTTCCGCATCTCATGATAGCTCTAGTGCAACTGTTGATTCTATGGACTTCATTAAGCGAAAGTCAAAATATAATGCCCTGTCTCAAGTATCGGTTGGTGTTATAGTAGAAGAAGGGATTTTTGATTACATAGACTACAAAATCGAAGACCTAGGGTCTCTTGTAATCCAGTCCCAACTGAGCTTATTCTACGAAAAGGATAAGAAGATTAAACCAAAATTCAGCATTCTAGAAAAGAAGAAACTCCAAATGTAGTTTACTTTCTTGAAGAATTTTTGGATGATCACATTTGCATTATTCTAAGTAGGGTACACGGTGATAAGATGTACCTCGAGCGGATGCATGATATCACACAGGGAGCGATTCATACCATCACCAATTTCTGCAATACAGGGGAAGTGCCAACCCTGAGGAAGGTTAGCAAGAATGAAATGTCCAAGCTCACCAGTTCAGTGAGTGACTCATGTGGTATGACCGTCAACTCAATCAAAGATGATCTAGTCAAGTATGTCTGCATGGTGATAGGTTATCGAACGTTCTCTGCTAGCAAAAGTAATTCTGTCTCTGCTGCAGCGGTAAATGCCACTTACAGGATTATCAAGGAGGATGCATCGTTTGATCTGTGCACTTGTATGCAAAGACAACTTATGTTGAATCTTAAGTCGATCAAACAGGACAATGCACTGAGATTCAAGTTCAGACAACTACTGGTTGGGTTGTTCTTTTACTTTCAAGGCTACTTTCTAGGAGTAGGTGACATTCAGTGGTCTGTCGACCAACCGGTAACAAAACAAATCAAGGAAAGTCTACAAGTAGTTGGAACTGGCTATCTGGAAGTAGTTGAACAGGAAATCATTAAGTATTTGTGTGTTAATGATCGGTCGCCTTCAGAAATTAGATCCGAGACAAAAGATTCTTTGTATAATTCTTTAGACAATAAATGGCGCATTGCCATAGAAAAGGAACATGAAATGAGGGAGGAAATATTCTCTCAACATTTTTCTGATGTATCAAATTCAGAACTTTTCGAAATTATGAATAAATACAAAGGCCTCTTCTTCATTAGAAGAAGAAGACTCCTATTACTGGAAGGAAAGGTTAATGAAGTCATCAAAGATACACATAATCATGCTCAAGAAGCTCTTAAGATGCATCAAGTGGCTGAAGCCAATAGAAAAACTGAGCAAGAACCAGAAACTAGCAAACCAGATGAGATGTATAATAGTGAAGAAGAACCGGTCATAGAACAAATGGACCACATTGATGTTGACGCCTTAGATGGTGAAAATGTTACTCAGGATACACCATCAGAAGGAACAGGATAGGAAAAGAAAGCAGAAGAAGAAAAGAAGCAACAAGAAGCTGAAAAGAATAAACAAGCAGATGAAGAGGATAAGAGAAAAGAAGAGAAAAAGAGGAAAGAGGAAGCAGATAAGAGAAAAGAGGAGAAAAAGAAGAAAGAGGAAGAGGATAAAAGAAAAGAAGAGGAGAAAAAGAAGAAAGAGGAAGAGGATAAAAGAAAAGAAGAGGAGAAGAAGAGAAAATAAGAGGAAAATAAGAAACAAGAGGAAGAGAGGAAGAAGAAGGAAGAGGAAAAGAAAGAAGAGGAGAAATGGAAAGAGGAAGAGAAGAAACAGGAAGAGGAAAAGAGGAAGAAGGAAGAGGAGAAGAAGAAGGATGAAGAAGAGAAGAAGTGAAAAGATGAAGAAAAGAGACAATAAGAAGAGAAAAGAAAGAAAGAAGAAGAGGAGCAAAGGAAGGCTCAAGAAGATCGGCAAAAAGCCAAGGACAAGGAAGTAGTGGAAAAGAGCACATAGGTGGAGACTCCAATGGCAATCGGTAGTCAGGCTAAACCGGCTGCAATTACCAGTCCTATTGACCTCCAGTCTGCAAATGAATTGGAGTTGTTGTAGAGCATTAAGCTTGCTCAAGAGAGATTGGATGCTCTAAGGAGGAAAAAAGGAGGAAGATGTTATCCTAACTGCGGTGGAAACACTTACTAGTTTGATACCCGGTATGAACCTTCCGAGTACCAATTCCTCACTTGCACAATTGAAGCTCCTATGCTCAGTTGTAGAAGACCAAGTACAAAGCCTGGAAGAGGTTGCAAAAGCAAATGCCAAGAAGGAACATCAAAAGGCTCTAGACACTTCCCTGGTGAGAAAGCTAACAGAGCTCCGGTCTAATCTCCAGAAGGCACAAAAGGCCATTAGAGATGCAATGAATGAGGGCAATCTTCTACTCAGCAAGATTTGTCAACCTAATTTATTCTGTGATGATGTGCTTACTCAAAAGGACAAACTGCAATCTGATATGCAGTCATTCATTAGCACCTTCAAGATGCCATATGATTGTTTTTCCACATATGGATAAACTATTCACCGGCTTCAACTACAATCTGCAAGAATAGGGGCAGAGATAAGAAAGTGGACATGAAATTTGTAGGAACTTCAACTGGTCCTACTACCAAGGCTGCAAATTCTGCAGAAATGCTACCTAAATCTTGATGCCCTAACGGTCACTCAAGAGATGAGCATGATAGATTCCATGGAAGAACAAGTCTCCCTAATGCAGACAGAGAAAGAGGTGGCTACCTCCCTACTTGACTCATGGTCCTTATCCATGAAGCAATTTTTGTAGGACTTTAAATCAGTTTTTGACAAGTTTTACTCTTTACTGTCATAAATACTTATTATTTTAATACTAATGAAATAGGGGTTAGTCTGCAATACTTTTCTCATTGCTAGCAAAGGGGGAGAAGTATAAATTTTGAATGTTTTGATGTATAGTTTCATGTTATTTTTGTTAAGGAGTAGTATACATTGTATTTTCTGCAAAAGGGATAGTGTATATGCTTAGGGGGAGTAAATTTGATTATGGCATATTTTTGTTGTAAAACACTTAGATGTCAAAATTTTCTTAAGTATTCCCATCAATGCCATAAGGGGAGATTGTTGGCATTTTTGATGATTGATGTTGTGATTGTCGTTGATGGACACACACTTGATTTGAGATCACTTTTTGTATGTATAAGTTAAAGCTCAAACCGGTATTTGTTCCAACCGATATGACGTATTATAGTCTTTAGACTATCGGTGTTTTGTAGAAAGTGTTTACCGATCTGAGGTGGTATGAAGACCCCAAGTGGTTCGAGGATCTCAAGCGGTATGAAGGAACAAAGTGGCACAACACATATTTTCCAGTCTTCATTTTGTCAAACCGGCAATCGGTATTTCTCTTAAACCGGTATTTTGTATGAACTAGTAATACTTTGTGATGAGTTACCATCCACTGATTGTTTGGCGGTGCTGACACTCTGGCGGTGCTTTTTGTGTCATGTTACCAAATATGTCTAGATGCATTGAACCTAGGAAATTGTATTGTAATCCTATTGGACCGACATGAAATCAAATTCCTTTATAAGGACATCATGTCTAGGGTTTTGGGTTGTTGTTGGGGTTTTAAGGTGGTTGAAGAGTTTATGTGAGTGTTAAGATAGTAGAGAAGTTCAGGTCTGCGAGAAGAGATAGAGAGTGAATGTGTTGAAGACTGAAGTAATGCTAGAATGCATTAGGAATGAGCTATCAAGGATCTAACCAAGCAATCTGTGCTATTTGCTAGATCACTCACTTGTTGATTACTCACATCTTCGACAAGTCTAAAGCCCTTAACCGGGTAGGCCCAAAAGCCTTTTGTAAATCCTCTAACAAGGTGGTTCACATCTGTGGATCTAAAATCCTCTAGCAAGGTAGTCTTTAACCGGACTTATCTCCTAACAGAGATTGAGATTCCTAACAGGATCTGTTTTGGTAAAGAACATTGTATGACCTTAATCGGTCTAACCTTAACTGGTCTGGTTCCTATTTTGTAGATAGTTACTTGTGAGTTTCATATCACCGTGGTTTTTCCCATTTGGGTTTCCACGTCAAAATCTCTTGTGTTATGGTGTTTGTGCTTCGGTGGGTGAATGCATTATTTGCTATTTGGTTTTCATGTGTGCTAACCGGTTTGTTTGCTAAACTGTTTTACCGGTCTACTGGTAGTCTAGTAAAGTGTTTAAGTACAGTAATTTTTGGCATACTAATTCACCCCCCCTCTTAGTATTCATCATAACTACCTTAATGACATCTTACTCATAAGATAAGCATATTCCATCTTGAGTTATTGCATCATATTTAATTTCCTAACCATGAGATATGCAGCCTACCATATTATCTATCCATCATGATATGCATGCCATTATACCATTCCACTAGCATATTGCATTCCTACTTTAAAATGCAAGACAACCCATATTCCTATGTTCATTTAATGCATCAAATCCAAATGTTTTTTAAACCAACATTTCCCATCTACATGCTATTTTCCTTTTTATGGTAATGCAATCCTACTGCATAGATATGATCCAACTTTTCTAATCCAATTAATCTTATCTAACATAATCATTTCTTACTCTTTGAACATTCTTCTTCTAAGGTTACTTTACATTCTAACTTGCTTTCTAAACATTCCATAATGTAATACACTTAAACCATAATGTAAATTCATTTCTTTTTCAACCATAACCATTAAATTATAAGATACATAGATCACATCCTTACAATAATCCAATTACATCCCCAATGTCTCATTACAATGTATAACATAACCCCAAATCTAACTACAATCCATCTTACAATTACAAGTACATAGAATACATCATGAGCATAGCTCTTCCTACTATAAGATTCCAACTACTACATACAAGAATATTACACATATTTCATCATATTCATTACATAAATCTGCTACAAGGTACATCCATAATCATCACGAAGAAGTATCCACATCCACGCATGAAGAATCCAAGAGAACATCCCAATGTCTAAAAAGCACCGACCACCCAACCATCTGGAACCAAAGGAACCACCCCCCATGCTAGGACATGACACAAGGTCCCAACACACACTCTAGACCTAAGCTAGCACTCTAACCAAAGAGACTAACCACACAAGGACACTCATGCAAGAACCCACACGAAACAACAAGAATAAACTCTTAGAGGCATATAAATCATCAAGACATAAATACATCCAATAAGGAATAATCATAATTCATCAAGGGGAAACATGTAGGAGTGGAGTGTCATCACATGCCATCCTCGGATCATAATAATATAAGGCTCTAGCCTGATGGACATGTGGAGCCATCTCAACCTATGAGAGACCAATGGAGATTAGCTTACCATCTTCACAGCCTTCTCATGCATATCCTAAAACATTCTCCATAGGACTAATTCATGAGGCTCAAATCAATTTTTATCTTATTGTAGCGCCATAAATTGTACACCCTTGCTAGGGTGGTACAATTCTATGCTTAGTTTAGCACCTGCCTTAATGTGTTTGCATCTTGCATTGTAATTTCCCTTTAAGCATTTAATTAATTAATTTAATTAAATCTTAATTCATATTTCATCACTTCATACATTATAAAGTTGGGCCCTTTACCCTAAGTGTGCCCCCTTTTTTTTTATTCATCCAATAAATCATTAAATCATAAACCCAAATTATGTCTTATTTTGACCTTTAAGGCCTGATTTCGCATATAGAGACATCTCAAAATCAACTATAACTTTGGGATTCACTCTAATATCATCATATCTAACGCCCCTGAAAATTTGGTGAAAAGTTGGTCGGACCAGGTGCAAGTTGCACCCGGTCCCTGACATTTTTCCTAAAATTTTGGGAGCATAATTCTATGATATTATAATGCTTAACCCCAAGAAATTGATGGGAAATTCAAATCCTAGGTCAGCCTAAAGATAAAATTAAGATCTAGGGTTGATAACTTAATGATGAACGAATAGTACCAAACCGGTACTGAGAGGGGGTGGGGTGAATCAGTATTGGCAAAAATTCAACCTTAAACCGGTTTGTCAACTAACACTTATGCACTGACAGACAAACAGCAGCACTGGTCCTTCAACAGAGTTCAACTGGCAAAACCCAGTGTAACTAAGATGAGCAAAGACCGGTTGACACTTATCTTCTCATATAATCTAACTCTTCATTCCCATTTCACTCTAATGCATGAACAAGCAATCTACCATCAAACATGTACATATTACAGCAAGATCAACATGCATCACCACTTAATCAGAAAACAATCATAACATCGCACATGACACACATATTTTTCACGTGGAAACCCAACTGGGAAAAACCATGGTAGGGATGAATACCCACAAGCTTGTTTTTGAACTCTTTGGAAGTCCGCTCTATTAGGAGCCTTGTCCAGTTAAAGACAGATACAATAGGTTCTGTTAGGAAACGATCCCGTTAGGGATCACCCAGTTAAGGGATGGCTACAATACCCAGTTAAGGGTTAAACCCTGTTAAGGGTACCTTGTTAGAGAATTTCAAGAACTCAATAGCTAAAGGATATCAATGACTCAATAGCTTCGAGTTACCCTGTTAGAGGATTTTCAACAAGCCGATTAAGGCTACCCTATTAGGGGATTTCACAACTGTTGAAGTAGTTAAAGATCAATAGGTATATCAATGACCTGATAATAGCACTCAATGCTAATGTAGATCTGCTTAATCTCCTCTTCACCTTCTGCACTTACACTCTGCAGATATGACTTCTCTCCTCTGGTCTGGCAAGAATCACGTATCTCTTCTCTTAGATACACACACACAACTTTTGCCAACAAACTCTGAAAGAATCACAACATCAACCTTATAGGACAACAGACAGGTCGGTAGCATAAACCCTAAACCCTAGACCTATTAGGTTAAGGAATTCAAACGGTTCAATCCTGACCGTTGATCATACTGTATTGAATGCAATAGTCTTGATCCAATCTCAAGACATTCTCCATTGTTCATTTTCCACCGATTTCATGGCGGCTGATAATCCATCACATGTTATCACCATTTACAGACTTTGCACATTCCCGAGGTAGATAGGAACACTCTTCTTTATGCAAGATCCTTCACGCGCACAAGGCTTACATGGAAACACTATCTATTCTTCATTATCACGCTAACTTCATCACATAAAGATCACCAATTGAGTCACACAGGCTTAAGATACTCCAACCAAAAATCCTGAAATGGAAACTACCTACCAACCGGTAGTCATACAATGCTTCCATGTGCCGATTCCCATGACTACATGTCGGTTCACCTTGACATGCCAGTTCACCTTGAACAAATATACCGCTTTACTTTGGCATATATACTGGTTCTCACATATGCCGGTTCTCTCTTCATATCACATATTGACATCAATGACAACATACAATATCATTATGTCCTCATATCAGTTCACATAATGCCAACAAGGGTTTCATACATAAGAGCTCTCTTTCTTCATTTGAAGGCATCTAATCTAATCTAAGAAGGAGTTTTTGGAAAAAAGAGCTAGTGATCACAAGGAGCCTTCTATGTAGTGAAAGAGAAGCTTATGTGGAGTCTTCAACAAAATTCATCAAGTATTCATCAAGTATTCATCATCAATTAGGAGCCTTGAATACATTGAAGAATAATAGGAGATCAATTGGCTTATATCTCTCCCTTGGGGATTGGTATGATTTCATGTTATTTTCATGTCTTTGTATGAGCTTCTTTACACTCATTTTCACATTTACATTCATGCTTTAAATAATTTAGTACATTTTATTTAGAGCATTCTCATTTACATTTACATTTATATTTGCAAACATTTAGGGTTTACTCCCCAAAGCGTAGGGTAGCTCTAATTTCTTATCTTTCTCATTTAGGATCTTGCATACACACCAGATTATAGCACACACATTTTCAATACATTATCAACTATTTTTTGAGGTGAAAATCACCAGAACAAGGGTTTGACTAAGGCAAAACCCTACATATCCACCCAAACCCTCTCTTTTCAGTTGCAGGTACAGGTACCCGAAAGACTTTCAGGATCAACAAAAGACACAGGGACAATTGCAAGCATTAGATCTGCCCTAAAACCATTAGAGACAAGGATGTAGCACCCTGTTCTTTCCCAGGATAGGGGCATGGGGTCCCGATCCCTCCACTTTTAGGTGATTTTTAGCAGGGTGGTGTCTCAGGACCTTCAGTTTGCAGTCTCTTAGTTGCAGCCTCCTATAAGACAAAATAGGACCAAACTGTGGCACTCTTGTCTAGGTTAGTTTGGCTCATTTTTCAACACCAGGTACACATTCAAATTCCTCCCCCTTCTCTGCTTTCAGTATCTCAGTTTCAGATCTGCAATTTTCTGCAATTTCAGTTTATGTACACTTCATTATTTATCTCCTAGTCTAGTTGATCAATCACATCCTATTTTGCACATCTTTTCTTCATACACAACAAGAGGAATAGAAAACCTAAGAGATAATCCTTGTCTCTCTCTTTCTCACAAGAAGTATGCAAAGTGAGCTATCTCCCTAGGCTCTTTTGTATTCCCAATGTGTTGGCAAAAGTGGGATTAGGTCCTAGTCACCCGGTCTCGCTTTTTCCCCTCCACATTTTGGTGAACCCAATGTGAAATCCAATCTTCTTTAATTCTTATTTATGTTCTCAAATCCAAGTGTTTTTTCTATTTCAAATTCAAATTTACATTTACAAGTTTCAATTCCTTGCAAATTAAAAAAATTTAGAGGTCAATTTTGTTAAAACCCTAATTTTTCAATTCAAAATTGAACTTGTGGATAGCTTAATTTGGATCATTAATTTCAAATCTGATTTATAACACATTTCACTTATAAATTTCATTTTCTAAATCAACATTTATAGTGCTTGCATTGGTTAAAATTGAACATTTCCTTCTATTTTGCATATGTTATCATTGGAAAGACGAAAATTGTTGTCATGATGCATTCATTTCATAAATGTGATAATGGGTTAGCTTCCCTTGTTTCAATTTTTCCATCTCTTAAAGAACCTCCTCCTATCTATGACATCAATTTAGTGCCTAAAATAGTTATTACCAACCCATTCAAAACTCTCCCATGCTCTAAGGATCTTGACAATTCTCCTAAAATGTGCCCTTCCCATCTAGCTATCTTAGAGGAAGAGGATGATATCATAAACACCTTTCTTATTTTTACTTTACCTTCTTTTCATGATGCCTCTCTAAGTGAAAAGGTATCAATGGACACTGACTTATCGTCTCCTAAATTTGGTCTTACCGATGGGGGCATGTTAGTGCAACAAGAGGTTACAAGCACTTATTTCAAAGATCTCCTTCCTAAGCATGAATCTTTGGAGAAATATGTTCATCTCTCTCCTAAAGAATACTCCCCTCATGAGGATAATTTTATGCAAGAATATGGTATTGTCCCTACTTTTCCTAGAGATGGCATTTCCTCTTTTGACTCCAACAAAATTCCCACCAGAGATGATGCATTAATGAGAAATGCTTCTCCTTGCCCCGAAGCTTGTCTTACCCATAAAGATGCCTTATAAAAAGAAGATTAAATCATAATCAAGTTCCTTAATTATCTCTCCTCTAAATATCATATTGAGCACATTTTGAGGCAAGAGGATAATTTAAACACATCTAGTGATTCTCTCCCTCCTAAGGATGAAGAATTAATGAACAATGTTATCTCTTCACCCAAAATTGGCAATAACAATAAGGCCATCTTTGTGCAACATATTTCTAATATTTTTTCAATGACCTCACTATTTGGGACAAACAATTAGAAGAAGGTGTTGATTATTCTCTACCCCATGAGAGAACCCTAGCCAAAGAGTATGAAATCATGATTGATAACTCTCCTGATAGAATCTAACCTTCCATGAATCTCAATAATTTTTCCTCTAAAGGTAAGGAATCTCCTTCTCCCCAAATAGGTTCTACTCATAAGAATACTTTAGTTCAAGAATATATTTTTAACATATCTTTCAAATGTCTCTCTCAAAGATGAAACTTTAGAGAGTAAATTTGATCCTTCTCCTAGAGAGTCTATTCCCCATGTAGATTCTTTGATGATAGAGGATGGTATGACCTTTCCTACTAATACTCTTCCTTCAAAAACATCAATGCCTAATCCTATTATACCTCCTGAAATTGATCTTATACATGATAACATTTTAGTGCAAGAAGAGACTATAAGCAATTCTTTCAACAATCTTGTCCATTCTTCTTCTAAAATTAATAAGGACACCTTTGAGATTCCTAAACCATCTTCAATAAATTTGATACATGTGAATTAAACACCTAATAAACCCCTCTTCACACTTCAAGGTTCTTGTCCTTCTCAAAGTTCTGAATGTAAGCCTATCTTAGTGGTTAAAGGTGGTTATGCTAATGATTCTTTTTCCACTCCTATTAAACCTATTATTACTGTGCAAGGTGGTTATCCTACTAAGAGACCTTATGAGTATGCTAAGGAAATCACTAAAGAGAGTTATCATATAGTTGCTCATACCTACAACACAAGAAACAATAGGCAACCTAATCCTCTTCTAGTTACCCCAACTTCACTTCCTCCCTCTCAACCTACTCTTCCACAAGAACCTCATATATCATAGACTCTTAGTAAGGAGTATGATCTCATTGAACAACTTAAAGCTACTCCTGCCAAGATTTCTATTTGGGATTTGGTTCAAATGTCACCTGCTTATCACAGTATGTTACAAGATGCTTTGAAAAAATTAGATGTCCCACCTGTAATGACACCTAATAACATGGCTTCTTTGACTGATCCTACAAACAAACCAAAATCTCAAATTGCATTCACACAAGATGAGTTACCTTCTCATGAAATCCAACATCAATATGATCCTCTTATGATTGTGGTTATTATCAACAATAGTTCTATAAGACAAACCCTTGTGGACAATGGGTCTGGCCTTAATGTTTGTAGTGTGGACTTATTGAATAAGATTAATGTGGATCGTTCTCTCATTGAACCTACTTCTCTTTCTATTAGAGGCTTTGATAATGTTGCTAAACAATATTTAGGTACCACAAATTTGCTTGTTAAGGTGGGTCTTGTTACTTTATCTACACCTATTCATGCCATGCCTAGTAATTTGACATATAACCTTCTATTAGGGAGACCGTGGATTCATAACATGCAAGTTGTCCCCTCAACTTTGCATAGGCAAGTTAAGTTCATTTATAACAATAAGACATACACCTTGTTAGCTGATACCAATCTTCAAGCTCCATTAAAATTTGTATCTTCTTGTTCAAATACTTCCCATTCTTCTCCCACTTCCCATTCTTCTCCCAATCCTCCTACTTCTTCAAACACATCTATTTCCTTTAATGATCTTGTTCCTTCTAGTACTCCTGATTCTTCTACTCAATCAGAATCTCCTCCCAAAGATATTTTTTCTCTCGAAGGAGTGCTCTCAGATGATGATTGGGGATCCCTAGACTTTAACCCTACTTTTATAGGACAATATAGAGTATCTTGGAAAGAATCTAAGACTGAGAAGGAGAAATCTAAGGAGGAACCTAAAGAGAAACCCACTTTGTCTACACAATAAAGTAACCACTTTGTGGCTGCTTTTAAATCAAATAATTCTTCAAACCCTTCCTCTGTTAGGTCCCGGGAAGGAAAACTGAGAGGGGGGGTGAATCAGTTGTCAACTAGTTGTCAATAAATTGTAATCCAAATGCAAGCTATTCCAATTTAACCTTAATATCGGTAAACCAAACTTAAGTGCTGGTAAAATGGATTAACAGATATAGCAGTACTGGTTTAACTTAATGCATGAAACATAAAGAGAAACAACATCCACAACACATAACACAAATATTTTGACGTGGAAACCCGGTAAGGGAAAAACCATGGTGGGAAACCTTACCCATGATCACATGATACTACTGCAGATAGTATGTGTATACAAATGGGGTCTGCACATTCAAAAAGGCCAACTGCCTAGAGTTCACTGCTCAATCACAAATTAGGAGTCTCATTGACTACACAATTGGATGGTTTAATCCAATGATAATGTACTGCTCAAAATAGCATCTTCAATGCTGGATTCAGTACCGGTTAAGCTCTGAACATGAGTGTCAAAACACCTTCATAGCCTTCCTTCAACCTTCAAATAATGTCTGCGTGATTCGCACAAGGATCTGCTTATTTCCGCTCTTCAATATCCACACTCACTCATGATTACCATGATCTTCAATAAGATCTTACAATCATATATATAAAACCTAAGACCAAATGAAAAGGTCAGTTCACTAAATATATTACAATTAAATCAATTACAAATGAGTCTTGATGCAATACAACATGTCGACTCAATACATTTATCATAATAACCAATAAGTAAACAATATCCATAATGTGTCGTGTTGATCTGGAATAGATAACATGTACTAGTTCATAACCTATACTTATCTTGCCAGTAAAGGAAAATCTGTCAACCTGATTAGACCAATAAGAAAAACACCAAAACCAAACTTCCAATCCATGTCTTTGACATAACCAAATGATCTCCAAGTTATCATCACTATCAGTGAACAATATAACCAGCTGGTGAACATATATCGGTGACTATGCATAAGCCACTAACCATACTGGTGAACATAATGTAAACCTCCAAAAAGACAAGTGTTGACATCAATGACAAAGCAACACATGACAAAGTCATCCATAATACCAACAATCTCCCCCTTTAGCATTGATGGTAACACTAGATGGAAAAACATCTAAGTGCCAAAAAACAGAATGCCAAAACCAGTAAACCAATCAATCTCCCAAAGATAGATGAATACAAAGTTCTATAATATAAACAGAAACCAAAACCAAAAAGTATATCTCTCCCAATGAATAATCTCTCCCCAAAGGAATAATGTTTTTCCATAGATATCTCTCCCCCCTTTGACATCAAATGCCAAAGCAGTTAAGAATTCAAAACTTAACATTCTGCCAACTTCTCCCCCTGAGAAGTAGTTTTCCTCCATCAAAGCTAGAAAAAGATTATTTTTGTGAGTTCTTACTAGTTTGATGCCAATCTTCAACATCTAAGTCTCTGTCGGTGGGGAAATTACCCCAAGCTGCTCTATGAGATATTCAAATGTTTCCTTAGGTAAAGGCTTTGTAAAGATATCTACAATTTGCTATTTAGTATTCACATAAACCAATTTCACTTCATTTGCTTCAACATTCTCTTTCAAAAAATTATACTTAATAGAAACATGCTTTGTCTTAGAGTGAAATACCAGATTCTTTGATATATCAATTGTTGTTGAATTATCACATTAAATGATTATTGGTTCTTTGCATTTTACCTTTATATCCTTCAACATTTTCTTAATCCATAATACCTAAGTACAATTAGATGTTGTTGCAACATATTCTGATTCTGCTATTGATAATGATGTAGAAGTTTGCTTCTTACTTATCCATGAAATCAATCTGCTACCAAGAAAAAATGCACCGCCAGTGGCACTCTTTCTGTCATCTACATCACTTGCCCAATTTGCATCGGTATATGCACATAAATCAAATTTCATCTTTAGGATACCATAAACCAAGATTTGTTGTGCCTTGTAGGTACTCGAAAATCCTTTTTACTACTGATTCATGATTTTCCTTAGGATTGCTTTGAAATCTTGAAACAATACATACTGCATTCATTATATCAGGTCTTGTTTGTGTCAAATACAGTAATCCTCCAATCATAGATTTGTACCTTGTCGGATTAATAGGAGTTGAATAATCCTTCAATGTCAATTTATCAGTTGTAGTCATAGGAGTACTTACCGGTATGGAATTTTCCATTCCAAATTTCTTCAAAAGTTTCTTCAAGTACTTTTTTTGACATATGAATATACCTTTATTAGTTTGTGAAATCTGTAAACCTAAAAATAATTTTATCTCTGCAATCATAGACATTTCAAATTATTTTTGCATCTGATTAGCAAAGTTCTTACATAATCCATCTTTACCTCCAAAAATGATATCATCTACAAAGACTTCAATAACCAAAATATCATCATTGGTAACCTTGTAATATAAATTATTGTCAGCATTACCTTTTGTGTAACCAAGCTTCAAAAGATATTTATCCAATCTAGTATACCAAGCTCTGGGAACTTGCTTCAATCCATATAAAACTTTCCTTAACCTGCAAACCATATTCTTATTATCTGTTAAAGAAAATCCATCAGTTTGTTTAATGTAAATGTCCTCCTCAAGATCTTCATTCAAAAATGCACATTTTACATCAATTTGATAAACTTTATAGTTCTTATAAGCTGCAAATGCAAGAAATAGTCTAACTGCCTCAATTCTGGCTACTGGTGCAAAGGTTTCGTTATAATCAAATCCTTCTTTCTGTGAATAACTTTTACAAACTAATCTTGCTTTGTTTCTGATCACTTCTCCATCTTCATTAAGTTTATTCCTAAATACCCATTTAGTTCCAATTATATTTTTGTCTTTAGGCTGGGTAAACATTGTCCAAGTATTATTATTTTCAATTTGTTCTAATTCATCTTCCATTTATTTTATCCAATGCTCATCCTTACATGCTTCAATAACATATGTTGGTTCAATTTGAGAAATTAAACATACCTCTTCATTTTCCAGTCTTCCTCTAGTCATAACAGCTTGATTCTTGTTTCCAATTATCTGATTCTCTGAATGATTCAATCTTACATACCTAGGTTTGTTCTGATTCACAGGTTGTTGTTCTTCAGTCACTATTGAGTTTTCTGATGATGTCAGTGTGACTGGGTCTTGTACTGGTGGAGTTTGTGCCAGTTCATTTACAATCATTTCAACTGTCGGTTTTATAGATCTTGAATCTTCTGTAAAGTGTTCATCTATCTTCACATTAGTACTCTCAATGATTTTCTATAACCTTTTATTATAAGATCTATATGCCTTGCTTTGAGATGAATAACTTCTAGGATCAAACTTGCCAATATACTCATCTCTTTTAATATAACATTTGCTTCCAAATATTCTAAAGTATTTAAGAGTAGGAATATGACCAAACCATAGTTCATAAGGGGTCTTACCGGTTTCACTTTTGATGTGAACTATGTTGAAAGTATAAACCATTGTATTCATTGCTTCTCTCCAGTATACATGAGGTAGATTTGTTTCCATTAACATTGTTCTTGTTGCATCCAGAATAGTTCTATTCTTCCTTTCCACAACTCCATTTTGTTGGGGTGTCCGGGGTGCTGATAGTTGTCTTATGATTCCATTCACTTCACATAATGCATTAAATTCCCTTGATGCAAATTCTCCTCCTTGATCTGATCTTAAACATTTGATTTTCTTGCCGGTTTCATTCTCTACCATTGCCTTGAATATCTTGAATCTTCCAAAAGCTTCTGATTTCTCCTTGAGAAATGTAACCCAACACATTCTAAAATAATCATCAATTATTAGCATAAAGTATCTATCTCCTTGTAGACTTCTTGTTCTTGCAGGACCACAAAAATCAGTATGAATTAGATCAAGAATATTATTTGATTTCTCAGTAATGCTCTTAAATTTTGTTCTAACTTGCTTTCCCATTTGACATTCCTTACATATTGGATTATGAGGTTTCACAATCTTAGGTAAATCCCTTACTGCCTTAGTTGAACTGATCTTTACAATACAATCAAAATTCACATGATAGAGTCTTTTATGCCATAACCAACTTTCATCAATGTGTGCAATCAAACATTTTTTATCACTGGTATTCAAGTGAAAGATATTACCTTTAGTTTGATTACCAGTTGCAATCTCCAATCCAATTTTGTTTATGATTTTGCATTTCCCATTCTTGAACTGTAACTAAAATCCTTTTTCCACTAACTCACCAACACTCAAAAGATTATGCTTTAAACCTTCTACATAATAAACATTGTCAGTATTGTACTTACCATCCAAAGATATAGTGCCTTTTCCTTTGATTAAACAAGATTTATCATCTCCAAACCTTACTAGACCTCCATGAATTTCTTGAAAAGATAAGAATTTTCTTTTATCACCAGTCATATGATGTGAGCATCCGGAATCTATAATTCATTCATCTTTTTTTTTCAATTTTAGGTGCTAGTGCCTGCTCTACCGGTTTGACAATAGGTGATAGTTGATCTTCCTTTATTGCACCAAAATCCCATCCATTATCTGTTGGATCTTCATCTGAGTCATCTGTAACACCTTCATCTGCATAGTAACATGACTTATCTTTGTTTTTCTTGAATCTATATCTCTGATATTCAAGGTTAGGTTTATAAGATCTTTTTGCTTCCTCCCTTAATCTTGCAATTATATCAGGACATCTAGATTCCATATGACCAACTTTATTGCAATTAAAACATTTGAAAGGTGATTTACCTTCATACTTACTTCCTGTTGGACCTTTAGGAATTTTCCTTGCAAATAGGTCTTCAAGTTCTTCAAGTTCTTCATTTTCTCTCCTCATATCTTCAAGTTCTTTTGCATAAAGTACTTTCCAATCAGTTTTATCAGATGATGATGATGTTGATGATGATGATGATGCCTTGAAAGCTAACTCGTTCTTAACAATAGCAATAGGACCAAATTCCTCAAGTTCAAATGCTGAAAGTTTTCCAACCAAAGTATCTCTAGAAACTGAAGTATTAGGCATTGTTCTCATTTCATTAATAGCAGTTACTTTTATTTTGTAAGCCGGTGGAAATGATCTTAAAACTTTAGATACAATTTCATCTTCACTTAAGGATCCTCAACAACATTGTATTCCTAAAATAATTTCATTAACTCTTTCCATAAATGCAGAAATTCTTTCATCTTCTTCCATTTTCAAATTTTCATACCTGACCCGGTAACATTCCAGTTTTGCAATTTTGACAGTGGTATCTCCTTCATTCAGTGTCTCCAACTTATCCCAAATAGCTTTAGCAGTAGATTAGTCTGATAATCCCATAATTTTCTGATATGATAATGCACTCAAAAGTGCTTCTCTTGCTTTGCAATCATTGTCCATATCTTTAGCCAATGTTGGTGGTTGAGGTTGATTCGGAATAGGAGCAACATAGCCATTCTTTGTAACATCCCATATATCTCTTCCAATGCAGTTCAGATGTGTTTCCATTCTGATCTTCCATATGCCATAGTTAGTTCCATCAAGCTTTAGACTATCCTTCCTAAAAATATTTGTTGCCATAGGATCTCCTTAAGCTGTTAGGCTTTTGCAAAAAGAGGACTAAGCTCTGATACCAATTGTTAGGTCCCAGGAAGGACAACTGAGAAGGGGGGGGGGGTGAATTAGTTGTCAACCAGTTGTCAATAAATTATAATCCAAATGCAAGTTATTCCAATTTAACCTTAATGTCGGTAAACCAAACTTAAGTGCCAGTAAAATGGATTAATAGATATAGCAGTACCAGTTTAACTTAATGCATGAAACATAAAGAGAAACACCATCCACATCACATAACACAAAGATTTTGATGTGAAAACCCGGTAAGGGAAAAACCATGGTGGGAAACCTTACCCACAATCAGATGATACTACTGCAAATAGTATGTGTATACAAATGGGGTCTGCACATGCAGAAAGGCCAACTGCTTAGAGCTCACTGTTCAATCACAAATTAGGAGTCACACTGACTACACAATTGGATGGTTAAATACAATGATAATGTACTGCTCAAAATAGCATCTGCAATGTTGGATTCAGTACCGGTTAAGCTCTGAACATGAGTGTCAAAACACCTTCATAACCTTCCTTCAACCTTCAAATAATGTCTGCGTGATTCACACAAGGATCTACTTATTTTTTCTCTTCAATATCCACACTCACTCATGATTACCATGATCTTCAATAAGTTCCTACAATCATATAGACAAAACCTAAGACCAAATTAATAGGTCAGCTCACTAAAGATATTACAATTAAATCAATTGTAAATGAGTCTTGATGCGATACAACATGTTGGCTCAATACATTTACTATAATAACCAATCAATAAACAATCTCCATAACGTGTTGTGTTGATCTGGAATAGATAACATGTATTGGTCCATAACCTAGACTTATCTATCAGTAAAGGAAAATTAATCAAACCGATTAGACCAATAAGAAAAACACCAAAACCAAACTTCCAATCCATGTCTTCGACATAACCAAATGATCTCCAAGTTACCATCGTTGTCGGTGAACAATATAACCAGCTGGTGAACATATACCGGTGACTATACATAAGCCACTAACCATACCAGTGAACATAATGTAAACCTCCAAGAAGACAAGTGTTGACATCAATGACAAAACCAATGCAACACATGACAAAGTCATCCATAATACCAACATCCTCTAATTCATATAGCACTAAGACCTATGAGGCACAACCATCTTTTTCTGATTTTGCATCCCTTTATGATCCTCATTTTCACATTTTAGAAAAGATTAGCTATAATGGAAATGCTTGTGGTGCAAATGAACAAGGAATTAAAGTTCCTTTAGAACATAACACACATGAAGCTACATTTGGACTTGGATATAATCCTTTTAAGCCCACCAAAGCATCTAAAAGACCATCTCTCAATGTGAATAATATATTTAGTAGTGATGATGATCTCACCTCAATTAAATCATCTTCTACTTTTTTCAACACTCGTCCCCCTCATAAGGAGATCTTGGCGATGAAAAAATCTCTTTATGAATCTCAAGAGATTTATAATCCCACTTATGAGACTTTATCTTCTACTCATTCTAAAACCCCTTCTTCTAGGAATAAGGCTCTAAGGAATTACACTTATCCCTCCCCTAAGATTCCTTGTGTGCAAAAAAAGTATGACTTAGTGGCCTATTCTTCTCCTATAAACTTCTCTCTTTCTAAAGACCTTTTAATATTCATCATCTTATATATTGTTTTAATCTCACTTATAGTAAAGCATAAAACATGTCATATTCAAATACCCCATTCAATCTATCATGTCTTTAAATAACAGTAATGGCTATTATGTTGCTCATCATTATGTGACATTGGTAGCTCACTTACTGGGGGCTCATTGTCATTCATGATGATACAATTTCACGTGCAATCATACTTTTGGAAGCAACATAATAGCCTATTTCTATCTCATCTCTTTCCCCTACATATGGGGGGCAAGAGTGATTTCAAATATCTCTCCTTCTTAAGATTAAAATTTCCCCTTTGTGAAGTAGTGTCTTCTATAAAGGATTTCTTATTGATTGTATTGATCGTAGAGGTGTATTCATATTTGAATTCATTCTCTCATATTGGAACAAACATCCCTAATGGGGATCTTAAGTACATATCCTTAATTGGTATCTCCTCCTTGGTGTTGGAAGTCTTTGACCATTCATCAATTTCTTTTCATGATTGAGAAGTAAATTTTATAATACACCCTTCTATTTTGTGAATGTTCATGTCCCTGATGAGGATCTCTTGCCATCTTTTAGAAGAGTGTTGCTATAAATAATCTCTCTTTGATGCCATTTCAATCCTCCATTCTTTTCCAATTTCCTTTATCAAGTTCCATTTTTGGATTATATCTCTTGCATTTGTTTCCATTTAAATATTTTATCTTGTGTTAGAGATCTCTCAAATCGTCACACTCTTTGTTCTGTTGGAATTGAGGTTTAGTCCTCTTTCTTACCAAATGATTATCTATTAGTTTTTTATCTTGTATCAAATATTTGTATGAGAATTTATCATCAATCTTCTTTCACAATTCCATGTGGTAAACATGATACCCTGTTTCAATTCACTAAATTAGCAAGATGAAACAGGGGGGCATATAGCTACCCTCAAATTTTCATCACCTTCCTTAGTAAGCATTTAGGTGATTTTGTGATTTTATCTAACATGTGGTTTTGTAGGGTGAGGTTCCTAACTGAGTACTGTAGATATTGCTAGGGGCTTTGTCCGACAGCTTGTGGATATATCCTTTTTCATCAATGTTTACTTTAGCTTGCATATGCACGTAGTTTCATATGACCGCTAAAGTGGGGGCTAAATGTAGCATCATAAATTGTACACCCTTGCTAGGGTGGTACAATTATATGCTTAGTTTAGCACCCGCCTTAGTGTGTTTGCATCTTGCATTGGAATTTCCCTTTAAAAATTTAATTAATTAATTTTATTAAATCTAAATTCATATTTCATCACTTCATACATTATAAAGTTGGGCCCTTTACCCTGAGTGTGCCCCTTTTTATTTTATTCCTTCAATAAATCATTAAATCATAAACCCTAATTATGTCTTATTTCAATCTTTAAGGCCTAATTTATCATATCAAAACATCTCGAAATTAGATGTAACTTTGGGATTCTCTCTAATATCATCATATCAAATGGCCTTGAAAATTTGATGGAAAGTTGGTCGGACCGGGTGTAAGGTGTACCCGGTGCCCGACATTTTTCTTGAAATTTGAGGAGCATAATTCTATGATATTATAATGCTTAACCCCAAGAAATTTGCAGGAAATTCAGATCCTAGGTCAGCCTAAAGATGAAATTAAGATATAGGGTTTCATACATAAGATCTCTCTTTCTTCATTTAAAGGCATCTAATCTAATCTAAGAAAAAGGTGTTTTTGGCAAAAAGAGCTAGCAATCACAAGGAGCCTTCTATGTAGTGAAAGAGAAGCTTATGTGGAGTCTTCAATAATATTCATCAAGAATTCATCAAATATTCATCAAGTATTCATCATCAATTAGGAGCCTTGAAGATATTGAAGAATAGTAGGAGATCGAGTGGCTTATATCTCTCCCTTGGGGATTGGTATGATTTCATGTTATTTTTATGTCTTTGTACAAGCTTCTTTACACTCATTTTCACATTTTCATTCATGCTTTAGATTATTTAGCACATTTGATTTAGACCATTCTCATTTACATTTATATTTATATTTACAAGCATTTAGGGTTTACTCCCCAAAGCGTAGGGTAGCTCTAGTTTGTAATCTTTCTCATTTAGGATCTTGCATAGACACAAGGTTCTAGCACACACATTTTCAATATATTATTGGCTATTTGTTGAGGTGTAAATCACCAAAAAAGGGTTTTGACTAAGGCAAAACCCTATATAGCCACCCAAACCCTCTCTTTTTAGTTGCAAGTGCAAGTACAGGTACACAAGGATAGTTGCAAGCCTTAGATCTTCCCTAAAACCATCAGGGACAGGGGTGTGGCACCCTAGTCCCTCTACTTTCAGGTGATTTTCAACAGGGTGGTGTCTTAGGACCTTCAGTTTGCAGTCTCTCAGTTGCAGCCTCCTATCAGACAAAATAGGACCAGAGCGTGGCACTCCTGTCTAGGTTAGTTTGGCTCATTTTTCAACACCGGGTACACATTCAAATTCCTCCCCCTTCTCTGCTTTCAATATCTCAATTTCAAAACTGCAAGTTTTTGCAATTTTAGTTTATGTACGCTTCATTGTTTATCTCCTAGTCTAGTTGATCAATCACATCCTATTTTGCACATATTTTCTTAAAACACAACAAGAGGAATAGAAACCCTAAGAGATAATCCATATCTCTCTCTTTCTCACAAGAAGCATCCAAAGTGATTTATCTTCCTAAGCTCTTTCATATTCCTAATGTGTTGGCAAAAGTGGGATTAGGTCCTAGTCACCCGATCTTGCTTTTTCCCCTCCATACTTATTAATGGATCTAGCTACCCAAACCATCAATTATTAGGTTATCACTTATTTATGAATCATGGTAAACTCCAAATGTGCCCTGGTGGTCTAGACTTCATGCATCCTTACAAGGAACCTCATGCAAGCCTATCTCTCGTGACCCCGATCATAACATGGAAGCCCACTCCCCCTAACATGGCCCAAAAAATAAATGCAAGAAGAGGCTCGTAATAACAATCAAATCTGAAATCATAATCATCATACAACCATACACGTACATGGCCATCCAAAGGTCATAAATCCAAATAAACATCAAGAGCCTCATAGCATAAAAATGCATCAATAAGATAACAAAAACTGCTCATCAAATGAAATAAATAACAACAATAAGGCATACCAACTTGCTAGATTGAGCACAATATATATCTCTCTACCATGGCTTCTCAACATGATAGAGACATGAATCCATCATAAAGATCATATAGAAGCAAAACCATAAAAGATTCATTAAATCAATCAAATGTACAAACTAGAAAATCGTCAATAAACATCTGAAAAGCCTCTGGTACAAAATTAGATTCAAAAAGGCCAAACAAATCGAAATAACCGAGAATCGAGATAAACACTGCTAGTAGCCACAACCAAATCAGGATCATGGAGATCTTGAATAATTGCATCATGTGGTGAGAACTCAACCATTTTACTAGAGCCAGAATGAAAAATCTGATAAACAGAGAGGAGGTTCATAGAAATGTCAGGAACCAAAAGAACATCTTGGAAACAACCACCTGTCAACGGAACCTGAACCTAAAACTGGAAGTTGTGCTTAGTCACCAACTGCAATCTATAAAGTATTATTGTGAGCAAGTGAGGTAACAAGTTGTGGTGAGTGTGTCATGTGGTGAGAAGCCTCAGAATCAATAATCCAAGTGGATGCAAAAGGAATAGCTAATGCAGAAAGAGCATGTCCTTTCCTAGTAGAAGAGGAAGATGGAGGCTAAGGAGGAGAAATATGATGTTGTTGCATGGTTGCCTCCAAGGCCTCTAATCATTTCCAACAATGAGAAACTAGATGACCTTCTTTGCCATAGAAACTACAAAGTTCATCTGACTTCTTCTTAGTCTTGGAGGAAGACTAACCAGACTTAGAAGAGTGCTCCTATTTGGGATAGGACTTTGGTTTGTAATCAAACTTATGTGGTGGCTTGGAGGAACTCTCACTACCAGTTGAATCCTTCTTAGGCTTTTGTTTCTACTTCTTGTTCTCTTTAGATGTCTAAGCAACCAATTCTTTTGGCTTTGATCCTGTGAGAGTGTCCAACTGACATAGGTGAGCTTGCTCACAAGTCAAGCGATCACAGAACACATCAAAAGTAGCCATGGTGAAGCGTGTACCCAATGCATCCATAATAGAGTAAAAGGTGGAAGAAAATATCTGATAGGGACCTTGAAGCTTAGAGAGAATCAAGTAGATACACTCTGGGTCTGTCTTAATTTTACCACAACTGTGAAAGATAGATCTGGTGGTTTTGAACTTGTTCAGAAAGTCCTCAATGTGAGGAAAAGATTCAGGTAACAAGGAAGAGAGCTCTGCCTCAATCTGTAATTCTCTAAACTCATTGATAGTACCAAAAAGAGTTCCAAATTTGGACCACATAGCCTAAGGAGTGAGCAAATCATCAAGGTGAAAAAGCAAGTTGTTTGAAACATGTAAGGAGATGTCACCCATAGCCTCATCCATCTTATTCTGGTGCTGAAGAATCTCAAAAGGACACTGCAACAGTGGTTGATCCACATCCAAACAGGACCACAACCCCCTTGATTGGAGAAGCCTCATCATATGAGCTTTCTAGAGGTGATAGTTTTGGGATGTAAGAAGCTCAACTGAAGAATCTTCCATGTGTACCTATACCTGAACTTGGACCTACTCTTGAATTTTTTAATTAAGTGATCTTTTAGACTATACAGAAGATGGAGAAGGGGTTTTTTTGTTTTTTTTTAGTTTAGGTGTTCTTATTTTCTGAAGTTACAAGAAAATAGAAAAAAAATAACACCCCCCACAATATGTAAAACAAAAAACCAATACAATCTGAGAGCCAAAAAAGAAGATAAGAGAAAAGAAAATGCGTCAGACACTATCTTGTGTACTTGGTGATTTTTCTAGAAAAAATAACTCCAAATCTCAGAAGATCCCTCCAAAACCTTTCTGACGCCTATTCGTTTTCTGAAAATAGAGTCCATTTTCCCAAGATATGGCTCCCGGAGTGCATAAAAGAGTACTGACTTGGACGGCAAAAAATAGGTACTAGATGAAAAAATCAGCAAATCTCACCTCCAGATCTGAGTAGAGCTCGAAAAGAGCTTTCTGGTGTCTATTCATTCTCCAAAAAATGACTTTGTTTGCCCAAGTTATGGCAAAAAAATAATACGTTGTCAAAACCCTTCAAGGAAGAAAATAAGGGCCCCCCTGTTGGTGGCAGGGAGGTGGCACGTTGGCTGGGCGGTGGCAAAGGTTGGGCGGTGGCGGGGTTTTTGGGCGATAGCGGTGAGGTTTCCAGGCAGTGGCAGCATCGAGTCCCAGGCTAGCAGTTGGCGCTGTGTGTCGGATGTTGTGAGCGGCAGCAGCAGGGTTTATAGGTGACGACAACGATGGGTCCCAAGCTGGCGATTGGTGCTAGGCGCTGTGAGTGGCGGTGGGGAGGTTTAATAAACCGCTATGGGAACCGTCGACCCTAGAGTTGGCCGCGGAGGTTAATAAACCAGCGGCTGGCGGTAGTGGTCGTGGCCTAGGCACGCCATTAAAAGGCTCGAAAAAATGATTTTTTAATTTTTTTAATTGTTTTTTGCCTCGAAAAATGTGCATGCAAAGGGAAAACTTAAAAAAAAATTCTCGGAGCTAAAGTCGTCCAAACTGGATAAATTTTATATGAAAATGGGGTTTTTTGGGTGTTTTGAGCTTAATGGTGAGGTCCGTTTGAGCTCAAAATGTCCAGAAACAAAAAAGATAGCCCAGATCCAAACTAAAACCTTTGAAAAAGAATTGAAACCCTTGCCTCCAGAGAAAATCTTCTGAAAAGAAATTAGGAACAAGAAGCAGCAGATGAAAGCTCTGATACCATGAAGAAGTTGAGAAAGTACAACTTCTGAGATCCCAAGAGCATCTATGTGCAAGAATACCTATCACAAGAGAAGATTGGAGACTGAACACAAAAAAGGCTCTGAAAGAGAGATTATCATTCAGAGAGGGAAATGAAAAATAAAGTTACAATACAATCTTTATGACAAGAGAATTAGAAACCCTAAAGATGTGCAACCCTAAAGAGATAAATAGTATTTAATAATTATAATAATTATTAAATACCTACAATATTATTAAATGCCTAAGTTTAGCTTAAGCGTAGAGTATAATAGACTAATAATTAAGGATTGTCCTCCATTTGTTTCCTTGTTGATCTCTATAGTATCTCCAAACTGGTGCAAGTAGAATTGACCATGACCAATTGTCATTCTTGCATATACCGGTTGTCTACATATACCAGTTAGACACCTTCAAAACCGATTGGACTTCTCAATACATATAATACCGATTTTGCAATACTAGGACTTAGGAGTAGTACCGGTTTATCTTAACTAAGATTACTAAGACAATGTCAACATATGTGTGTGTATGCATGTGCCATCAATGACAACACATGAATTCATCTATTACAAAAATCATCATCAAGCCAACACAGGCAACCGGTAACAAAGGACTGTCAACCGGTAACAAGAAATTGTCATGGAAACCGGTAGCAATATCTTGTTGGAAAATGATCCAAATGCAATGTGGTTTGAAAGCAAGAAAGATGATCAAATCTTCAAGTAGAATCCAACTCCACAGGATCTGGTGAGCCAAAACCGGGACACATAGAAAGGAAAACTGAAACTACAAATAGAAAGCAAAACAGAAAATAAAATGTATTTGGTTGGTGCAAGATTGCTATGAACTGTGGATGCTCCTGCATCATTGCCTCTTGGATTTAAATTAATTAATTAAACACCATTTTCTACTAACCTTTCTTCGAAAATTTAAATAAATAAATTATTTATTTATTTATTTGCCCCTTTTTCCCATTAATTAAATAAATTCATGATTTAATTACCTAACCTATAAATATGAATAATAAATTAATAAATTATATTTATTAATTTATCATACTTATCTTCTTCTAAAATGGAGATAAATTTATTAATTCTCCATAAAATCTGCTTTTTATAAGGAGATATTTAATAAATTTTATTTATTAATTATCTCTATTTATCCTCTCATTTAGGGAATATTTTTGCTTTTTATTTTTAATTCTTCTATTGTATACTCATATGGAGATATTTAATAATTTTTATAAAAATCTCCATAATATCTCCAACTTGCTAATTTGATCTTCATTAGGAGATAACTAATGATTTTATTTAAGAATTATCCACAATATCTTCTCCTCAACTTTTTTTGTTTTCATCCATCTCCTACATGGCAACTCTGTCATGCACTCAATTATGTCCATTCGATTCCTCAAAAATCATTTTGATCTCGACTTTTAATTGAAATTCGAATTCCTATAAAAGGAGGCCTCTCCATTCATAATATCTAGTTTTAGCATTGTTATTCTATTGAATCATTTAGGAATTAATAAGTTTAGTTACTCTATCAATTTAGTTTTTATAATCACACTTCTTGTAATCTCGATATCACATCACTTGCTTTCACATGTATTTGAGCACATTGCATTTAGAGAGTAACATATCAGTATTAGAGAAGGAGAAGCAATAGATTTTTATCGAAGATGCATAGGAAATGGGTGGTTTGATTCGTATTTTAATTACGCTTTGTTTTGGTAATTAGGTTGGTTAGATTAGGTTTGATTTACATGTTTTATTAAGTTTTGTGATTAGCTTAGATCAACTTTCATGTTATTTGATTTTTTAACACAATTTCCTAGTCGACATTTTGGTGAACCCAACATGAACACACGTCCATCGAAAAGCTAAATTTTCATCTCTCAAGCATCCCAAAAATAGACTTGCACAATTGGAGCCCAAAACCTATGAAATTGAACCACAAAACTATGCAATTATTAGTTGTGTGTAAACTAGAAATATTTCAAGAATGAACCTACAAGATTTCTTAGTTTCACAATAATATAAACCTATAGGAATTCAAAAATTACCAATGAAACAATTAAAAGATAAATACTTAAAACAATAAACCTCCACTTGTTGTCTCGTTGTGTCCTATCATCTTTGATCTTGTTGCATATGTTGCTCTCAGATTGCACTAGTTGTAGCTTCCAAGATGACAAATGATGAATGAACTCTTGATAACTGGATATTGTATACAAAGCTAAATGATCTATGCAACTATAAGAAAATGATTAAATATAAAATCCAAAGGCACGTTGTGAATTGCTTGAAATGCTTGAATGATCAAAAAATCACGTGAATGCAAGATAACTACTAGACTCAAAATGATAGTGAAATGCTCTATTTATAGATTTTCATGAGCAAAATCCCGTGGCAGATATCAACGGTTGAGATTGAATCATGCAAGATTGATGGCTATGAAGGATTAGTTGGAATGAAGGATAAGTTGGTAAGATTGAGTCATGTGGAGATGAAGTGAGGTGGAAAAGAAGATTTAAATAATTGTAGAATTATTTAATTGTTGAAGACTTTAGAAGAATTGATAATGGATGATTAAATAACTAATATTTAATAAGAAGAAGGAGAAATCAGTTCAATTGTCTTTATAGTCTCCTGCTCTTTCACCCCCCATTTCCCTTTAGGTGCGTGTTGTCAATGCCTCTGGTGCTTCTTCTAGGCCGACTGCTATTTATGTGCCTAATGACCCCGATTTTGGGTTTGTGGATTCTCTGGAGAGCGGGTTTTTGAAAGGGTTTTCCAGCTTGAAGAGTTATTTCCTAGCTATGACTACATCCATGGGGGGGACTGTCTCTTCTTTGAGTGCCATTCCTCTATCTATTGTGTTTGGTGGGCCGAAGGTGGATGCTAATGGGGCTCCTTCCGGTGATGTTGCGAATGGAGGTGTTCTGGTGTCTATCGTTGGAGTTTCAGTGCCCTCTGCTGCGGATCAGGTTGCCCATGTGTCTACAATTGTTCTTGTGTGAAACCCCTTGGCTTTTAGGGTGTCTGCTGACACTGAAAAGGGTATCATCCACAACTCCTCTGTGTTTGAGTCTCATAGACTGATTTGTAGGTTTCGGGGCTTTTGGCCAAGCCTTCCTCAGCTACACACTTAGATTTCCCAAAGCTGGGAACCGATATTAAAGGGTACTGTAAACATTTATCCTTTAGCCAAGGGTTTTTTCATTGCTAAATTTGAACAGGCAGAGGATAGATCAAAAATTTTATATAATAATCCTTTCAGTTGGGAGGATAAATTTGTTTTAATGGTTAAACCTTGGTTCTCAGATTTTAACCCATCTACTGATTCATTTAATAAGATTCCTATTTGGGTTAGGCTCCCTAACCTTCCCCTTTATCTATGGACAGACTCTCTGCTAGAGGAAGTGGGGGAGGCTTTAGGTGACTTCCTAATGATTGATAAGGATTCTTATTATTTGTATCATTCTACTTATGCTCATATTTTGGTTGATACTGGTGTTTCTAAAGGGGTCCCAGCTGAGATGAAGATTTACTCTTCTTTGGGATCTTAGGTCGAATCGCTCAACATTGAGGGCATCCCCTTCAGATGTCAAAATTGCTTCCAGACTGGGCAAATTGCTACACAGTGTCAGTCAGATAAAAAGAAAAAAAGATATGTTTCTTAGTGGAAGGGTGCATTTTCTGAACACTACTTTGTTCAAAAGAAAATCTTCTCCCAGGTGGTTGCTCAGGTTTCTCAGGCTGATGATGGTGAAGGTAATGCACCTTTGGTTGTTTCCCCTACTCTGGCCCTTGTAAATGGATGTTTTGGTGTTTCTTCGCCTCAAGAGTGTGTGGATGCTTCTTGTGGTGGTGGCATCTCAGCTGATCGGTTGAAGGATGTTGGATTCTCTTCAATGGTGGTTGACCTTCCCACTTCTTAGAATGTTGTTGGATCTTTGTCTGGTCCTTCTGATTCTCAGATTTTTGTTGTCTCTGCCTCTCAAGATGTTGCCTTTGTTCCTCCTAGTGGTGGGAGGTCCTCTATTCTGGACCTGTCTTCTTGGAAAAGGACTACTGCTAGGGTTGAGGAGGGATGGATTACCGTTAAAAGTAAGATATCTAAATCATCTTGGTCCTCTTTTGATATGACCCTTCGCTCCCACAAGTGTAGATCAAATCCTTGATCTATCCTAGTTGGGTTGGGGCTACTTGTTGGTCTTTGGTTTTTGCAGCCCGTTGTTTCCTGTTGGGGGTCCTTCTTGCGTTGTCCCCCATCTTTTGTATAATTTTGTCGTGTCTCACTTATGTACTATATCATTGGGTGGACTTTCAGGTTTATCTTAAGGTTCGGGTTTTAGGTCCTTCCAAAACCTGTTTTGTATAAGGTTTCAGGTCCCTTCAAAACTTGTTTTCCCTTAATCAAAAACTAATATTTAATAAGATTGAAATGGAAGAAAGACTAAATGAATTAAATAATTAAACTTTTTAATTTAATTATTTAATAGAAGAATAATTATTAAATAAATAATAAATATTTATTTAATTATTCTTAGCCATTTTTTAGTTTATACATTTTGCCCCTCTTTGAAATATTGTTGCAACAACATTGTTTCAAGAAAAATCAAGTCTCAATTTCATTACCCCTAACGTTTGATAAAATGTCGATAGCGTGCCCCCTCAGGAGATTGATCGTGAAATTTTGAAAAAAGTAGTTGAATGATGAATCTCATGACAAAATGATGAAAATCTTGGATTAAAAATCCCTTAGAAAGACAAAATTATTTTCAAAACTAAGAATGCCCCTCTCCTTTTTAAAAAAATTAATTAACCTTCATTAGGTCAAAAAGGTAATTATATAAAATATGGATGGGCCCATGTCCACATCATTTGCTTTGTTGGAGTTCGGAGAGTGAAACTAGGAGAGATACTTGGAGATTTGAATGTTTCCAGCTATCATGATAGTGGTCCCATACGCGAGTAACCGATTTGAGCGAGTGCGGAGATACCAGAGACCACCCTAGTATGGACCCCTAGTATGTACCCTAAACTTGACCTTGTATTTTGATTTGTACAATTTTTTCGAGAAACCCGCATTTAGGTTAGGTTTTTTTTGTTTTTTTAATTGAATTTTCCACACGTGTTTTAGCGCTTTTGTTAAGTTTTTTAGCACTTCTGCTAGGTTTTTTCGCGCTTTTGTTTTTGTTGTGCATTTGATCAAAGTTGTCATGCTTTTGTGAAGAGTTTTCATGCATTTATGTTTTTATTGTAAATCTTAAATGTTTTTGCTCATTTACATGATTTGGTAGCACTTTTGCTTGAAATGGTGCATTTTCTCAAAGTTATCATGCATATGTTAGATGTTATAGCTCATTTTCTTGATTTGACACAAATACACAATGTTTTCACGCATATGTGATTTGTTGTAGCGCATTTTCTTAAAATAGCGCTTTTGTTGTCATAAGTCAATTTTGTTTGATAAATTGATGATGTTTGTTTTGATGTTCATAAAGATAGATGATTTTGATATGTGATTGATAGGTTGATCACCATGATTGATAGTTTTAGATTGGATAGAAAGATCTAAGAGACCAATCTAGTCTCTGATGAAGAGTTGATTGTCGATTGATATCATAGATTGTTTGATAGATAGGATAGATAAATAAATAATTGACTTAGACAAGATTATTTGCATAAACAGGAGATTTATGATGTTCTTCAGTGTCGTCGGTTTCCATCCATGCGGCATTTAGTTCCTGAGTTAGATGCAGTAGCCTTTAGAAATATTGATGTTTGTGGTTTGAGACATCTATTATACATGCCTGTTATCAGGATAAACAGGGAATTATTGACAGCACTTGCGGAGAGGTGGTATAGTGACCACAACTCCTTTCATCTTCCTACTAGAAAGGTTAGCGTGACATTGGAGGATGTGCATAGGATATTGCACATCCTGATTATTAGAGAGCTTGTTCAATATGATCATCACGAGATAGGTGGCATAGTAGCACTGAGGAGAATGTTTGGCGATGGGAGGACATGCTGATGTACTACGATACCCTACCTTCAATACTGGTTGGCTTAGTTGAAGGATTCATTCATCCAGAAAAGAGATCTTGGGGTTTATCTGTTGGATGGGGTTGAATTTTGTTGAGAATGATGGAGAAGAGGACGATATTTGCATGGGGAGTCTGTGTTTTAGCACATTTATATCATGATCTCCATCAGGTTATATATGATGGTGCAGCTAGTCTATCCACAGGGGTAACTCTCCTACAAGTTTGGTGTTGGGAACATATTGCAATTACACGGCATGTTCATAATTGAGTTCGAGGAGATGGACAACCATATATTTATTTTTACCGCAGCAAGCTGGGTAAGCTAAGTATTGGAGGTGGGTATTGGATACCATGGACTTAGTAGTTTAGAGACCTTATCTAGATTACGAGTCATGGATGGATGATGCTAGATCACTACCAGTGATTATGCAAAGTAGATACTTGATTGGTCGAACGCTATTTTTTATTGAGAGATGGCTCATTCAGCGAGTCCTTAGAGAGTTCAACAGGCCATAGGGTATGCCACAAGGTGTTGCCTTGTATGCGCGGACATACAACGATAGGAAAGATTGGGGTCCTTCTCTCTCACTTGATGTTGGATATGCAAAGTTCCTAGCTATGCCACTGGTTCCTTTTCACTTGCGACCATAGATCTTACATGTTGGCACTACAGAGGAGTATGCTAGAATCCTGGCAGCTCATCCATTCCCATGGATTACAGATCCTGCAGATCTACCACCTAGCTCGAGGGAGGAGGATGATGATTAGGATGGCCCTTGATGTAGGAGGAGGCAACATCGATTAGGTGTTCAAGGAGGAGATGGAGATGAGGGAGATGATGGTAGAGGTGGGAGGAAAGGGGGGGTTTATAGAGGACCATTACTACCTAGAGTACGCAGAGTTGGTGGGAGAGATGGAGGCTAAGGAGGTGGATCATATAGGGGCCGAGGGATTGTGATAGAGGGGAGAGGTAGTAGAGCTCTTCAATTTAGTTAGATTGGTCACGCTCCTAGTATGTTGGCAACTCATGGGGGGATTGATGAGGATAGCTCTGATGATGATTCAGAGGATGATGTTTCTTTGATCATATGCAGGATTACCAGGATTCCGTAGGTTGACCCCCTAGTAGGAGGAGATAAGCCAGAGATACAGGTAGTAGGATATGATGTGCAGATGCATGATAATGTGCCAAAGGTTCAGGATGATACTGCCAGTTTGAGGGCACAAATTGCATAGCTTCAGGCATAGATTCAGTCTCTTGCCTTAGAGAGAGACACTGCCAAATATGAGAGAGATACTTCTATTGAGTGGTATGGGCAGGTAGAGAGTTTTCTTTAGCACATATAGTAGACAGGCACTAGAGGTCTCACAGCATATACAGTGAGGGAGATGGTACATGCTAGGAAGGAGATTCTTCACTGGTGCAGGCTATATGATAGTGTGGTTCCTCAGAGTCAGAGGGCAAGCAGTTATGTTTCCACCACACAATAATTAGGATAATAGGGTTAGACAAAGAGTGGTGGTGTCATGGGACCACCTCGTAGAGACCTAGATTCAGGAGCTAGATCATCTAGAGGAGGAGATTCCCCACATCAGAGACGTACAGATTCTGGTGGTAGTACCACAGTGTATTCTGAGACTTGATTTTATCTCTGATGTTACCATAAGGGACTTGTACATTATTGATGATTTTTTTATATCATTGTATACTTGGACATTTATATATTTTATGATGATATGCAGACATTGATGGACTCTATATGATGATACTTTGATATTCATGCATACTATTGTGATGATTTCCTTATGATTTTTATATCATGATCTATATGATGATGACTTTATTGCTTTATCTATGTGATGATGATTATGTTGTGATATATATGATGATTGTAATGATGTGATCTATATGCATTGCTTATATGAATGATTATGTGATGATGTATGCATTGATTATGATGACATGATTCTACATTAGATGATGTTATAATGATTTTATGATGCACTTATGAAAATTTCTTTGGTATTGATGATACTCATGTGATGCCTATTCTTATGGATTGTATGTGCATATGATGATGTTTAAACAATATGATGAAATTTTCTAAATGATAAATGAAATGATTTTCATGAAATGCTTATAATGAGACACTATATGTAAATGGAACTAAATGCAACTAATGAATATGAGAATTAACCAATGAACTAAATCAATTCTAAATGATTAATGAAATTAACCTAATCAATGAATGCAACTAATGCAAATATTTTTGTTTGTCCAAATATATTGAATCATTATTTTCAACCATTGATCATGATTAATGCCAAAATGAATGATATATTGAATGGATAATGAATTCTAATAATGTAAATGCAAATGCAAAGACTTACCTAAATGATATTTGTCATCTTTTCAACTTTTTAGTACAATGATTCAATTCATCATTGAGCTTTTAAAATGTTTTAAGTAAATACAAGCACCTGGGTATAATTAAACCAATATGACTTGAGTATATCTTACATGAATTTTGATTTAGCAAGTTAATACACACATCTAGGTACAATGATCCAAGATGACCTGAGTATTTCTAGCATCAACAGACAAGGATTATCCCCTTCTATGTATGACTCAACACGTCCTCGGTGATCTTTTGCTAATCATGTCCTCAAACAAGTACATACATTACTAAGGGATAAACCACAAACAACAAACAAAGAAAAATAACCATGCCCCATCATAGCTCCTCTAGTCTCAGACATCATCGACTTACATAGGGAACATGATTAATGAAAATCAGAATACAAACATTGAATCATGCATGTCACATGTATGTTCTCTTAGTCAAACAAGATATAATCATCCTGATTAATGATTGTTGATATGTGCTGTCACTTGTTTGGTGAATCTCCAAAGTTTGCGTTTCTTGATTTAGTGTTTGTTTATATCCTGATTTTATTTAAGACTTGTCGTCTTATTGCTTGTCTTTTATTCTCAAAATCTAAATTGATCCATGACTAGGTCAAGGATTTTTCCCCCAACTAAGTTCTTGATTTTGCCTCCAGCTAGAAACAAACTTTATTATGGATATGCAACGATGATCAAAGCCATGGTGAGATGGTTATGCCTAATTATATACAGAAGGCCTTATTATGAGCATGCACATATGCGACCAATGGAGGTGGAAAGAAATGTGAACTCATAGATAGAAGAGTCAACTTTCAGATAGCACATAGTTTTTACCATCTTTTTTTTTTTGAATTTTCCATATATTTGATTTTTTTCACTATTTTCATTGTTTTCGTTGGTTTCCTATTTTCTACTTTTTATGGATTTTCTCTTCTATTTCACTTTTTTGGAATTTTTCTGCTACTTGAAGCATAGAAATTTTTTAGGTGCATGGTATTTATTCATTCCTTGAACCATTCACCCTCCAGTGTAGACAACCTATAAGCTCCAGATCCATATGCAGCTACTATTATAAAAGGACCCAACTAGTTTGGTTCAAATTTTCCCTTTTTCTCTCTATCTTCTGGTTGCATGGATTTTCCCTAAGAACAAGATCTCACAACTAAAAAACTCTAGGCTTAATTTTGTGATTATAGCTCCTCACCATTCTTTGCTCATATGCTTTTAAGTGATCTAAAGCATTTTGGCGACACTCTTGTAATAATTTCAGTTCTTTCAACCTTGATACTCTATGTTCCTCATCTGGAATGAGTCCCTTTAGTGACACACGTAGAGAAGGTATCTCTACTTCAATTGGTAGGATTTCTTCTAATCCATACACTAGGAAATATGGATTTACTCCAATTGGTGTATGCATTCTAGTGCGATAAGCCCATAGAGAAAGATTCAACTGAACGTGTCAGTCCCTACCAGCCTCATTAACTATCTTTTTCAATATTTTGAGGATTGTTTTTTGGATGCCTTAGCTTGTCCATTCCCTTAAGGATGGTATGGTTTTGAGAACCTATATTGGATTTGGAATCGCTCACATAGTTCTTACACATCTTGATTTTTGAACGGTCTTCCATTATCAGTGATAATAGAGATGGGAATGTCATAGTGATAGATGATGTAATTAAGGATGAAAGATGCAATTTGTTTTCCTATCACTATTGTTAAAGTCACCACATCAATCCATTTAGTAAAGTACTTAGTTTTTGTCAAAATGAACTTGTGTCCATTTGAAGATGAAGAGTTAATCTTTTCCACCATGTCCAGTCCCCATTGAGAAAATAGCTATGATCTTGCCAAAGGACGTAATTCTTGTGTCGATGCATGGATAAGATTATTGTGAATTTGACATTATTTTCACTTTTTAGCATATGTGAAGGAATATCTTTCCATAGTGGGCCAATAATACCCCAATTGAATGAGTTTCTTAGCCAACGTAAGACCACTTGAATGTGTGCCACAAATACCTTCATGGACTTTGTTTAGAGATTTTTTAGATTCTTCACGTTTGAGACACCTTAGGAAAGTGTTATCCAACCCTCATATATAAAGGATATCGGCAATAATGGTATAATAGGTTGATTGACGGATAAAGTTTCACTTCTGATTTCTGGATAAGTTTGGGGGAAGGATATTGTCTTTTAAGTACATATAGGTTTGGTTATATAATGAGGCATTGGTTCTGGATATATTGCAGATGATTTGGATAGTATGGGAATCGGGGGCAGGATAAAAGATTTCTTCCACCAGGAATTCATAATGCTCTTGATTCTCTTGAGTTTGTATAAGAGATGCTATTATTTCTATGGCATTTGCTGCTTTATTCTCATTCATTGGAATCTGAACAAATGTGATTTTAGTAAAGTATTTCTTAAAATCTTAAACCAGTTTCTTGTAGGGCATCAGTTTATCATCCTTGGTTTGGTATTCATCATTTATCTGGTTGATAACTAGTTGTGAATCTCCATAGACATGTAACTCTTTGATATTCCATTCAATAGACATCTTGACCCCAATGACTAGTGCCTCATATTTTGCAGTATTGTTTGTACATGTGAAGCACAGCCTGTATGATTTAGGAATAGTGTGAACCTGAGGCGTTATGAATACAATTCCTGCACTTGATCTGTGTTGTGTGTAGGATCCATCAAAATACAACTCCCAAGTCTTCATGCTGACAGTGATAACTACATCAGGAAACTCAATATCTAAGGGTGCATCATCGTGCAGGGGCGCTTCAACTAGTTGGTCTGCAATCACTTGTCCTTTTATGGCTTTTCGATCAACATATTCAAAGTCAAACTTGTATACACATAAAAATGGCTATGAGCAATTAAATAAATATTTTATATTTATTTAATAATTATTCTTCTATTAAATAGTTAATTTGAAAAGATTAATTTACTTAATTCATTTCATGTCTTTCTACTAATTAATTTAATTGAAATATTTTATTAATTAATTCATTTATTCCTTTTCTTCTAATCAATTAATTAAATATCTAATATTTAATTATTCTTAAAATCAATTAATTAAATATCTAATATTTAATTGTTCATCTAATCAATCAATTAGATATCTAATATTTAATGGTTATTCTTCTATCCTATAGTCTCATTAATTAAATAATTTCTTAATTATTTAATCCCTTTTCCAACTCACATTCCATCTCCACTTCATCTTTCCTTTGCCAACTCATCCATCACGTGGCTAAATTAATTAAACAAAATTAAATAAATAAAATATTTATTAGCCACTTATCTCCAACTTCCAAAATAAATGAAATATTGTGTACGTACACATTTTCCTAACCTTCTTCTATATTCTTTCCAACATCCCTACATCTTAGGAAGGAATTGAGTCCACTTGTCCTCTCATGCCTAAATCTTCTCCAACCATCCCTAGATTCCCTCAATCTGCAACCCAATTAAGGTGAGATGAGTGACACTTGTCTTCTCCTTCCCCCTTTCTCTCAACCTTCACCATTGCTCACAACCATCCAAATTTGCAGATTTGATCATGACCGTTGATCTTAGACACATCATCTTATCCTCTCAAAAGTCTATAAAAGTAGGAGTTTGAGTTGAGAAAGAGTTAGTCTTCAAGTTAAAAATTTGAGTAAAAACTTATGCATCCATGAGTTTTATCTTGAAGCTATTACCAATTTAGCATTTCTCATTTAGCATAATCATTTAGCTTTAAATCATTTGCATTACATATCATAGTATCAGTTAACTATCAATTATTAGTCCATTCTTCATATGCCATCTTGGAAGCTACTAGTGCTTGTCTTAGAGCAAATCATCTGCAACCAAGAACAGTGGAGTTAGGACACAATGAGACTTAAATCATGAAGGTTATAATATGGTTTTTATTTTAATATCAATTTCATGTAGTTTTATTGGTTCAGTTTGGATTTCTTGTAGCATTTCCTTTGTAATTTATGAAACTAATATATTGCAGGTAGTATTCTGATGATAAAATTCATGTTGACACAAAGCTCACTCAATACCATAACCCATTTACCTAGTCAACCTATCAATGTTACCTTGCTAAGTAAATACTTTAGAGGGTCAATCTTTGCAACCAGCTTAACAGAGTGTGTGAGCATATAATGTCACAACTTTTGAGTTGCGAATATTGCCAGGCATGTTTTCTTTGTTGTTCTATAGTTTAACTCATAGCCAACAAGGGTTCTGCTAATTAGTATATTTCTCTTTCTTCTCCTTCAGTGTCATGTTGTGCCAGGAGAGCTCCTAATGATACATTTGTAGCTGAGATGTAGAGAAATAATGGGTTTCCTTTACTCAGTGATGCTAGCACTCGTGGATTTACCAGGTATTCCTTGATTTGTGTGAAAGCTTCCTCACATTTGGCATCCCATCTGAATGGAACATTTTTATGTAACAAGTGAGTAAATGAGTGACATTGATCATCCAATTGAGCTATGAACCTTCTTATCGATTGCAACCAACCTTTTAGAGAACGCAGTTGACTAATATTCATCAGAGATTCCATTTCCATTATGGCTTGTACTTTCACTACATCAAATTTTATGCCATGAGCAGATATGATATACCCTAGGAGTTTACCTAATATAACTCCAAAAGCACACTTCTTTAGGTTTAGTCTCAATTTATATTGTTCTAGCCTATCAAAAAATTTGTCTAGGATCTCCAAATGCTCTTCTCTATTGTGTGACTCTGTCAATATATCATCCACATAATCTTCCATTAAGGTATACATTATATCATGAAAAATGGTTGTCATAGCTCTCTGATAAGTAGCTCTAGCATTGTTGAGCCCAAATGGCATGATGTTCCAATAGAAAGTACCCCAAGGGCATGTGAAGGTTGTTTTCTCTTGATCCTCAGAGGCTATCTTAATTTGGTTATACCTCGAGAATCCATCCATTAAAGAGAACATTTCATGTCCTGTTGTGAGATCTACAATAATATCAATGCTTGATAATGGAAAGTCATCCTTTAGGCATGCCTTGTTCAGGTCCCTAAAATTTGTGCACACTCAAATACTTTTATTTGGTTTTGATATAGGTACAATAGTTGACACCCATTCTGGATATGCGATTGTTCATATGAACCCTACATCCAATAGTTTCTTCAACTCTTCTTTGACAAGAAGAGCAATATGAGGGTGCATCATTATGAGTTTTTGTTTGACTGGTTTAACTCCTAGAGCAACATTGAGATGATGCATGATGAGGTCTTGATCTAGTCTTGGCATATCTACGTATGACCAAGCAAATTTGATTTGTCTTCTCTTAAAATAGTTATTGTAGTCTTTTCTCTCTTTTTTCTGATAAAGATGTTGCAGGATGAAGAATTTTAGGATTCTTTGGAGTACCAATGTTGACTGCTTCTGTAGGTTCAATCAGGATAGTCGATCTCTCTTGAAAATATTTTGAGATAGTGTCAAGTCTTCCATCTTCTAGTGCCTCAAGGAGGTTTTAACCATTAGATACACCCTTTATTTTATCTTTTGATTGGTCTTGTGGAGGGGGAAAAGCGACACTGGGTGACTAGGACCTAATCCCACTTTAGCCAACACATTGGGAATATGAAAGAGCCTAGGGAGATAGCTCACTTTGGCTAATTCTTGTGAGAAAGAGAGAGCCAAGGATTATATCTTAGGGTTTATATTCCTCTTGTTGTAAAATAGGGTAAGATGTGAAAGATTGATCAACTAGACTAGGAGATGAATAATGAAGCATACATAAACTGAAATTGCACAAACTTACACATCTGAAACTGAGATATTGAAAGAAGAGAAGCGGGAAGAGTTTGTATGTGTACCCGATGCTAAAAAATGAGCCAAACTGACCAAGACCAAGGCACCACACCCTTGTCCCTGATGATTTGATAGAGAGTTGTAACTAAAAGGCTGCAAACCTGAGATCCTGAGCCTTTCACCCTGTTAAAATTAACTGAAATTGAGGAGGACCAAGGAACCATGCCCCTATCCTAGGAAGTACCGGGGCACTACACCCCTATCCTAGGAAGGACCAGAGCACCATGCCCCTATCCCTAATGGATTTGGGGTAGTATGAGGCCTTAGGACTATCCTTGTGCCTTTTGTTGATCCGAGAAGCCTTTCGGGTACCCGTTTCTGCACCTACAACTGAAAAAGAAGGGAATTTGGGTGGCTATAGGGATTTACCTTGGTAAAAACCCTATGTTGGTGATTTCCACCTCCACAAATAGCTGTTTTGTATAGTAAAATAGTGTGTGCAGGAATCTTGTGTGTGTGCAACACCCTAGGATGAATGCAAACAATCTAGAGCAACCCAAAAGAGTAAACCCTAAATGATTGTAATTGATAAATTAAATACTCTAAATCAATGATGCAAATTGATATAAAGTATGAATGTAAATATGTAAATTGATGTGATGAAGCTCATATAAAGACATGAAAACAACATGAAACCATACCCAACCCCTAAGGGAGGGGTACAAGCTAATCGTCAGTCGGTGATCTCCTATTATTCTTCAGTGTCTTCAAGGTTCCTAATTGATTATGGATTCTTGACAAATACTTGATGAATGGTTGATGAATTTTGTTGAATGTTTTTGAAGACTCCACATAGGCTTCTCTTTCACTACATAGAAGGCTCCTTGTGCTTGCTTCGCCAAAACTTCCTTGTTCTTAGATCTTAGTCCTTAGTCCCTTCAAATGAAGAAAGAGAGCTCTTATATATGAAACCCTGGATCTTAATTTCATATTTAGGTTGACCTAGGATTTCAATTTCCCACCAATTTCTTGGGGTTAAGCATTATAATATCATAGGATTATGTTCCCAAAATTTCAGGGACCGTGTTGCACTTGCACATGGTCCGACCAACTTTTCACCAAATTTTTGGGGCCGTTAGATATGATGATATTAGAGTGAAACCCAAAGTTATAGATGATTTTAAGATGTTTTGATATGTGAAATCAGGCCTTAAAGGTTGAAATAAGACATAATTAGGGTTTATGATTTAATGATTCATAGGCGGAATAAAATAAAAAGGGGCACACTTAGGGTAAAGGGCCCAATTTTATGATATATGAAGTGATGAAATATGACTTTAGATTTAATTAATTAAGTACTTAAAGGGAAATTTAAATGCATTATGTAAACACACTAAGGCAGGTGCTAAACTAAGCATAGAATTGTACCACCCTAGCAAGAGTGTACAATTTACGACCCTGCATTTAGCCCCCACTTTAGTAGTCATATGACACTAGGTGCATATGATGATATGATGAATCAATAATGATTCGATCAAATACTGAGAGGAGGGGGTGAATCAGTAGATAGAAAAAAAACTAAACTTTCACCAAACTTAATCACAACTCATAAACAACTTCTGAACTCACCGGTTTAGATATTGTACCATAAACTGTAACTGCACTGTCAAGTTTACCGGTTGACTAAAATATCAATATAATAGTGTAACAGATATGTAACTTAGATTCCTTTTATCCAAAACATCAAAACACTTTACTACCATTAGTAATAGCTCATTTCAGATCTCTTCCGGTCATCGAGACATGTCTTAGTGGTTTTACCAATTAAACATATTAACCATATCAAAAACATACACAAAATCATTCACCACTTGACACAATGATTTTTGACATGGAAACCCAAATGGGAAAAACCATGGTGGGGATGAATACCCACAAGTATTCTAAACTCTTCTGAAGTTTTCCCTATTAGGAGCCAAGCCTTGTTAGAAGCTTTACAAAAATGTCTTGTTAAGAACATATCCAGTTAAGGACCACCCAGTTAAGGAATTGACTAAAATGCCTTGTTAAGAGCAATACCCTATTAAGAGTAACCTCAGTAGAGGATTTCAAATCCAAGCTAATGAATCACTTGGTTAGAATATTTAGATAGCACCAAGCATGTTAAAGCTTACCTGGTTAGGGGATTTAACTGTTGTAATTGTTAGAGAACAACAGGGTCTTGTTGTTCTAGTAACAACACTGCTATGCTTAATCAAATATGTTTATGCTCTCATCTTCCTTCAAAACATTCTGTAGATACTCCTTTTGGTTTGGCAACAATCACAATACCACACTTAACCAAAATTTCCAACACTATTACAAAACAACTCATCGACCGTATAAGAAAATACAATAGGTTGATAACACATCACAAAACCTAATATCACATAGAGATTACAAACATATCAGTTCAAACATGACCGTTGGATTACATATTAATCATCTACACATTTATCTAGACAACCTCGACCACTCCTGGATTGTCACACATCGAATCTTGTAACTCATCACGCGGTTTCCACTTCATTTTATGCACTTGCTCATTCCCAAGATAAACAGTTATCTTCATGTGCTAAAATCACTTTGAAACTCATCATGTGCAACATGCATATGTGGCATAATCATCATAACCAATTCTCCAAGCTCCATCAGTTAGGGTTTTGCTTATCAACAGTTTAGGGTTATCGGTTGATCACTCTGCTTCAAATACTAATACCAATTTCCAACACTGCTTCACTACCGGTTGCAAAACTACATCACTACCGGTTTTAATACAAATCCATTACCGATTACTGTTGACATCAATGACAACATTATACTTCATTAATGCAATCTTCATGCAATGCCAACTGCATATGCAAGCTAAAGTAATGAAAACTAAACATTTATGAAAAGGGATATATCCACAAGTTGTTAGAGGAAGCCCCCAGCAGTATCTATAGTACATAATTAGGAACCACACCCTACAAAACTACATGTTAGATAAAATCACCTAAATTCTTACTAAGGAAGGTGATGAAAATTTGAGGGTAGCTATATGCCCCCCCTGTTTTGGCTTGCTAATTTAGTGAGTTAAAATAGGGTATCTTGTTTACCACATCGAATTGTGAAAGAATATTGATGACAAACGCTCACAAGAAGATTTGATACAAGATCAAAAACTAATGGAGAATCATTTGGTTAGAAAGAGGACTAAACCTCAATTCCAGCACAACAAAGAGTGTGAGGATTTGAGAGCTCTCTAATACAAGATGAAAGATTTAAATGGAAACAAATGCAAGAGATATAATCCAAAAATGGAACTCCATAAAGGAAATTGAAAAAGAATGGAGGATTGAAATGACATCAAAGAGAGATTATTTATAGCAACACTCTTGTAAAAGAAGGCAAGAGATCCTCATCAGGGACATGCACGTTCACAAAATAGAAGGGTTTGTTATAAAAGATACTACTCAATGAAGAAAATAAATTGATGAATGATAAAATAATTACAACACCAAGGAGGAGGTCTCAATTAAGGATGCGTACTTAAGATCCCCATTAGGGATACTTTTTCCAATATGAGAGAAGGAATTCAAGTTCTAATACACCTCTACAATCAATAAGAAATCCTTATAGAAGACACTACTTCACAAAGGGGAAATTTTAATCTTAAGAAGGAGAGATGTTTGAAATCACTCTTGCCCCCCATATATAGGGAGAAGAGATGAGATAGAAATAGGCTATTATGTTGCTTCCAAAAGTATGATTGCACGTGAAATTATACCATCATGATGGCAATGAGCCCCTAGTAAGTGAGTTGCAAATGTCACATAATGATGAGAAACATAATAGCCATAAATTTTATTTAAAGACATGATAGATTGAATGAGGTATTTGAATATGACATGTTAAATTATCTACTATAAGTGAGATTAAAAACATGTATAAGATGATGAATGTTAAAAAGTCTTTAGAAAGAGAAATTTATAGCAGAAGAATAGGCCACTAAGTCATACTTTTCTTGCACAAAAGAAATCTTAGGAGAGGGATAAGTGTAATTCATTAGAGCCTTATTCCTAGAAGAAGGGATTTTCAAATGAGTAGAAGATAAACTCTCATAAGTGGGATTAGAAATCTCTTGAAGAGATTCATAAAGAGATTTATTCAACACCAAGATTTTCTTATGAGGGGGTTGAGTGTTGAAAGAAGTAGAAGATGATTTAATTAAGGTGAGGTCATCATCACTACTAAATATAGAATTCACATTGAGAGATGGTCTTTTAGATGATTTGGTGGGCTTAGAAGGATCATATCCAATTCCTAATGAAGCTTCATGTGTGTTATGTTCTAAAGGAACTTTAATTCCTTGTTCATTTGCGCCACAACCATCGCCATTATAGGCACTCTTAGCTAAAATGTGAAAACCAGGACCATAAAGGGATGCCAAATAAGAAAGAGATGGTTGCACCTCATATTTCTCAGTGCTATATGAATTAGAGGAAGGATTTCAATAATTATTTAAATTAGAAGCAGCCACAAAGTTGTTACTTAGTTGTTTAGACAAAGTGGGTTTCTCTTTAGGTTCCTCCTTAGATTTCTCCTTCTCAGTCTTAGATCCTTTCCAAGATACTCTATACTCTCCTATAAAAGTAGGGTTAAATTCTGGAGATCCCCAATCATCATCTGAGAGAACTCCTTCGGGAGAAAATATGTCTTTGGGAGGAGATTCTGATTGAGTAGAAGAATCAGGAATACTAGAAGGAACAAGATCATTAAAGGAAATAGATGTATTTGAAGGAGTGGGAGGATTGGGAGAAGAATGGGAAGTAGTGGAACAAGAAGATCCATATTTTAATGGTTCTTGAAGATTGGTATCAGCTAACAAGGTGTATGTCTTATTGTTGTAAATGAAATTGACTTGCCTATGCAAATTTGAGGGGATAGCTTGCATGCTATGAATCCAAGGTCTCCCTAATAGAAGGTTATATGTCAAATTGCCAGGCATGACATGAATAGGTTTAGGTACATTATTTAGCAACATTATCAAAGCCTCGAATAGAAATAGAAGCAGGTTTGATGAGAGAACGATCCACATTAATCTTATCTAATAATTCCACACCACAAACATTAAGGCCAGACCCATTGTCCACAAGGGTTCATCTTATAGCACTATCATTGATAATAACCACAATCATAAGAGGATCATATTGATGTTGGGTTTCATGAGAAGGTAACTCATCTTGTTTGAATACAATTTAATCTTTGGGTTTGTTTGTAGTATCAATCAAAGAAGCTATGTTATTAGGTGTCACTGCAGGTGGGACATTTAAGTTTTTCAAAGCATCTTGTAACATCCCATGATAATTAGGTGAAGTTTGAACCAAATCCCAAATAGAAATCTTGGCAGGAGTAGCTTTAAGTTATTTAATGAGATCATACTTCTTACTAAGAGTTTTTGATATACGAGGTTCCTGTGGAAGAGTAGGTTGAGAGGGAGGAAGTGAAGTTGGGGTAACTAGAAGAGGAATAGGTTGCCTATTGTTTCTTGTGTTGTAGGTATGAGCAACCGTATGATAACTCTCTTCAGTGATTTTCTTAGCATTCTCATAAGGGCTCTTAGTAGGATAACCTCCTTGCACAGTAATAACAGGTTTCTTAGGAGTGCAAAAAGAATCATTAGTATAACCACCTCGAACCACTAAGATAGGCTTATGTTGAGAACTTTGAGAAGGACAAACATTATGAACTGTGAAGAGGATTTTATTAGGTGTTTCATTCACATATATCAAATTGGTTGAAGATGATTTAGGAATATCAAAGGTATCCTTATGAATTTTAGAAGAAGAATGGACAAGATTGTTGGAATAATTGTTGATAGTCTCTTATTGCAATAAAATGTTATCATCGATAAGATAAATTTTAGGAGGTAGACTAGGAGTAGGCATTGATGTTTTTGAAGGAAGAGTATTTGTAGGAAAGGTTGCATCATCCTTTATCATCAAAGGATCTATATGGGGAATAGACTCTCTAGGAGAAGGATCAACATTACTCTCTAAAGTTTCACCTTTGAGAGGGAGACCTTTGAAAGGGATGTTAACAATCTCTTCTTGAACTAAGGTATCTTTATGAGTAGAACCTATCTGGGGAGAAGGAGATGCCTTACCTTTAGAGGAAAAATGATTGAGATTCATGGAAGGTGAGATGCTATCAAGAGTGTTATCAATCATTATTTCATCCTCTTTGGCTAGGGTTCTCTCATGGGGTAGAGAATCATCAACACCTTCTTCTAATTGTTCATCCCAAATAGTGAGGTCTTTGAGAAAAGTATTAGAAATATCTTGCACAAAGATGTCCTTATTGTTATTTCCAATTTTGGGAGAAGGGATAACATTGTTCATTAATTCTTCATCCTTAGGAGGGAGAGCATCACTACATGTGTTTAAATTATCTTCTTGCCTCAAAATGTGTTCAATAGGATATTTAGGGGAGAGAGAATTAAGGAAATTGATTATGATTTCATCTTCTTTATCTAAGGCATCTTTAGGGGTAAGACAAAATTTAGGAGAAGGGCAAGCATTTCTCATTAATGCATCATCTCTAGTGGGAAATTTGTTGAAGTCAAAAGAGGAAATGCCATCACTAGGAAAAGTAGGGATAATACCATCTTCTTGCACAAAATGATCCTCATGAGGGGAGTATTATTTAGGATGGACATGAACATATTTCTCCAAAGATTCATGCTTAGTAAGGAGATCATTGGAAGAAGTGCTCATAACCTCTTGTTGCACTAACATGCCCCCATTGATAACACCAAATTTAGGAGAAGATAAGTCAATGTCCATCAATACCTTTTCACTTAGAGAGGCATAATGTAAAGAAGGTAAAGTAACACTAAGAAAAGTGTTTATGATATCATCCTCTTCCTCTAAGATAGCTAGATGGGAAGGGCACATTTTAGGAGAATTGTCAAAATCACTCTTCAAATCTTCATCCTTAGAGCATGGGAGAGTTTTGAAGAGGTTGGTAACAACTCTTTTAGGCACTAAAATTTTGTCATAGATAGGAGGAGGTTCTTTAACAAAGGGAAAAATTGAAACAAGGGAACCTAACCCATTATCACATTTATGAAATGAATGCATCATGACAACAATTTTCCTCTTTCAAATGATAACAAATGCAAAATAGAAACAAATGTTCAATTTTAACCAATGCAAGCACTCTAAATATTGATTTAGAAAATGATTTATGAATGAAATGTGTTCTCAAATCAGATCTGAAGCTAATGATACAAATTAAGCTATCCACAAGTTCAATTTTGAATTGAAAAAAATTAGGGTTTTAACAAAATTGACCTCTAAATTTTTTGAAATTTGCAAGGAATTGAAACTTGTAAATGTAAATTTGAATTTGAAAAAATAAAAACACTCAGATCTGAGAACTTAAATCAGAATTAAAGAAGATTGGATTCACGTCGGGTTCACCAAAATGTGGAGGGGGAAAAGTGAGACCGGGTGACTAGGACCTAATCCCACTTTAGCCAACACATTGGGAATATTAAACAGCCTAGGGAGATAGATCACTTTGGCTACTTCTTGTGACAAAGAGAGAGCCAAGGATTATATCTTAGGGTTTCTATTTTTCTTGTTGTAAAATAGGGTAAGATGTGAAAGATTGATCAACTAGACTAGGAGATCAATAATGAAGCATACATAAACTGAAATTGCACAAACTTACATATCTGAAATTGAGATACTAAAAGTAGAGAAGGAGAAGAGTTTGGAGGTGTACCTGATGCTAAAAACTTATCCAAACTAACCAGGACTAGGGCATCACGCCCTTGTCCCTGATGATTTGACAGAGAGCTACAACTGAAAGGTTACAAACCTGAGATCTTGAGCCTTCACCCTATTAAAATTAACTGAAATTGAGGATGGCCAGGGTGCCACTCCCTTGTCCCTAATGGATTTTGGGCAGTTTGAGGCCTTAGGACTGTCCTTGTGCCTTTTGTTGATTCGGGAAGCCTTTCGGGTACCTGTTTCTGCACCTACAACTGAAAAAGAAGGGGGTTTGGGTGGCTATAGGGATTTGCCTTGGTCAAAACCCTATGTTGGTGCTTTCCACCTCCATAAATAGCTGATTTGTATAGTAAAATAGTGTGTGCAGGAATATTGTGTGTGCAAAAGACCCTAGGATAAATGCAAATAATCTAGAGCAAGCCTAAAGAGTAAACCCTAAATGCTTGTAATTGAAAAAGTAAATGCTCTAAATCAATGATACAAAGTGAACTAAAGCATGAGTGTAAATATGTAAATTGATGTAATGAAGCTCATATAAAGACATGAAAACAACATGAAACCATACCCAACCCCTAAAGGAGGGGTACAAGCCAATCGTCAGTCAATGATCTCCTATTATTCTTCAATGTCTTCAAGGCTCCTAATTGATGATGAATGCTTGAAAAATATTTGATGAATGCTTGATGAATGCTTGATGAATGTTGTTGAATGTTGTTCAAGACTCCACATAGGCTTCTCTTTCACTATATAGAAGGCTCCTTGTGCTTGCTTCGCCAAAACTTCCTTGTTCTTAGATCTTAGTCCTTAGTCCCTTCGAATGAAGAAAGAGAGATCTTATGTATGAAATAGTAGATCTTAATTTTATCTTTATGACAACCTAGGATTTGAATTTTCAACCAATTTCTTGGGGTTAAGCATTATAATATCATAGGATTATGTTCCTGAAATTTCGAGAAAAATGTCGGGGACCATGTTGCACTTGCAAATGGTCCGACCAAAATTTCACCAAATTTTTGAGGTCGTTAGTTATGATGATATTAGAGTGAATCCTCAAGTTACAGCTGATTTTGAGATGTTTTGATATGCGAAATCGGACCTTAAAGGTCAAAATAAGACATAATTAGGGTTTATGATTTAATGATTCATTGGAGGAATAAAATTAAAATGGGCACACTTAAAGTAAAGGGCCCAATTTTATGATGTATGAAGTAATGAAATATGACTTTATATTTAATTTAATTAATTAATTAAATTCTTAAAGGGAAATTACAATGTAAGATGCAAACACACTAAGGTGGGTGCTAAACTAAGTGTAGAATTGTACCACCCTAGCAAGGGTGTACAATTTACAATGCTACAAGTCTAATGTTGCCATAGAATGGCTTTCAGCATTATAACTTCTTTTTTATTCTTTAATTTCATTTTTGTGAATGGAAGATTTTGCACACCCTAACTAGAAGATGCATTATTAGATTCACTGGTGGAAGCTCTTTTTGATGTTATGGGTTCAACAACGTTAAGGTATACAGATATAGCATGGTCATTTGGTAAGGTATCAATTTCAATAAGTTCACTGTTATTCCAGTCAATAAGTTTTGGGTGGAATAAGGGTAAATTGTCTGCTTGATTAGTCTGAAAGGTCTCAATGGTCATGATGTAGTTGTCAAATTTTTTGGGTGTGTCAGTTGAGTTAAGGATATCACTCTCTTCAGGATATACTCTCTCAATCAATCTCCAATTAGCTCTAGTAAAGTTAGAATGGGTAGCTTGTGATTCACCCTCAAGTGGTCTATTTGCTGACATTTGTCCCACAAACGAATGGACCATATCAACATGTACATCTTTTGGGTAACACACCTATTCAGAGGATGTCTCAGAATTTGAGTCAGTTTCACTGCTAACTTGTAATCTACATATTTGAATAGATTATGCTACTTTTCTTTCCATTTCTTTTCTTCTCTCATACTCTGCTTCCTGTGGACTGATTATTTATTTTGTTTGGCTTGCTATCAATTCCTCTTGACTTCTTCCCATTTTTGGTACTTGTTGACTGGGGATTGATTTGTATTTTGTACCATTTTGTTTTTCTAGTTTCAGATTATTGATTGCTTTCGTTACTTCTTCTTGTTTTGTCTTGTCTTTTTCCTCTTGTTTTCTAGTATGTTCATCTTTTTGTTTGGTGGAAGATGTTTCTTACTTTATAGTAACCTGCCTATCCCCTAAGCCTATTATATCTTCATTTTCTTCACCTAATAAATCCGATGGTGATATTGTATCTCATTCATACTCATGTGAGTTTGTTTCAGAATCACTCTCTAAGATTACACCAATGTATCTGACAGGGATGTTATATGGCGAGAAGAGTTTGTTGATAATTGATACAAGTTTTGTTGCATGTTCTGATTCAGGTTTTGTAATTGCTTTTTTTCTCTGGATCTATTTACAAGAAGCTTCTTCTCTTTGAATAGTGATTTCTTCTTGTTGTTGTTCATACTCTTACTCCCTTTATTATTTGATTGCTTCTTCGGCTGCTTGTTGTTGTGGCGATTTTTGTGATGATTGTTCCCTTTGTGCTGCTTTCATATTTTGTTGGTGATGTTGGTGGTGATCTTGACTTTGTGTAGGTTGAGTATGCTAGCCATACCCAATTCCAAATTTTTCCTTAGCATGTTGATAGTGAGGTTGGATGGGTTCTTTGATGCCTTCTTGATGCTTACCAATAGGGCCTTTTCCTTTGTATCCTATTCTTTGCATGATTCTAAATCCATTACCATACTTCTTTGTGGGGATAGTGACCTCTAAAGTTGTTGCTCTGGTTTTTACTTCATCCTTGTATAGCCAATTAAGGTTGTATTTGTCTTCATTTTATTTAGATAATGTCCCAACTTTGACAAATGTTCCATCAAATTATTTGAAGAGATTTTTGTGGGATTTGTGATTGTGAACTTGTCGATTTTCCACAAGATTTTGGAGAAAGTGGTAAAGTTTGTAAAGAATACTTTCCCATTCCTTCATCATTCAATTTTAGCTTTTTATAAAAAAATTCTAAGGTTGGTGTGAATAATATCTCTTGAGATGACACAATAGGAGAGAATGTTTCTCTTTTATAAGGAACTATTGCATCCTGAGTTGGCTTCAGATTGGTGCAATATTGAGTTGAATCTGTTGAAATTGTTATCTCTTGTCCATTATAAGGAAATTTTACACATTGATGATAGGTTGATGGGATTGCTTGCATATCATGAATCTAGGGTCTGCCCAGAAGAATGTTATAGGATAAATTTATTTCTAAGACTTGACAAACTATATCTTTTTAAATCGGACCTATAATGGGTGGTAAAACCATTGGTCCTTTCGGAGAACGTTCTTCTTCATCATATGCTTTGATTATAATAATATTTGTAGGATCCACTGTATTTTCTAAAAAAGCCAAAGCTTTTACTAAACTCAATGCACAAATATTTAAGCCTGCTCCTCCATCTATGAGAACATGTTTAACTCATGTTTTATGAATAAGCACTTCAATGTGCAGCAGAGCATTATGAGGATGTTGCAATGATACGTCATCATGCTCTATGAATGATAAGCAATAAGGGGCTATGAGATATCCCACCATGTTTTGAAACTAATCAACATCCAAGTCTTTAGAGACTGTTGTTTCTTCTAGAGCCTTTTCCAATATTTCCTTATGCATTGGTGAGATTTTTAGGAGCTCTAGGATTGATATATGTGCGGGTGTTTTATGCAATTTATCTACTAAGTTATACTTCCTCGAGGTAGAGGTTTTATCATTCATTACACCCATGAATGTTACCTTAGCCTTACTTCAAGTAATGGCATGCATTGGTTCTGAGGGCATTTTATCTTTAATAATGATGATGTCTACTACATTGTCGTAGGTGTGAGTATAATTTACCTTGTCTTTTCCTTTGTCATCTTGTGTAGTTGATGGTCCACCCTTTTCATAGTTAGGGAGTGGATTTTTTAAGGCTAAATGTGATTCATTCATTTTGTGACCATCCACTATGATAACCTCATTGTTAATCAAATCTTAAATAACATGTTTTAGCCTTTGACAATCATTAGTTTGGTGTCCCTTGTTTCTATGAAAATCTCAAAAATGGTTATCATTCCACCAACTTGGTTTAATTTTGGGTTCAAAATCTCTTGCTTCTAGTAGTGTGATTAACTTGTTTGCAAGAAGAGATTTTAAAGTCGATTCCAATGGTTCCCCAATGTTGGTAAATTTTCTGCGAGTGTTGGAAAAGAAAGGTTTTGGTTTAATGTTATCTTGGTTATTCACTGGTGCTCAACTTGAGAGATTGCAAATATCTTGTTATGGTTTAATAAAGTTGTTATCAGGTACTCCCTCATTATCAACATTTGTGTTCTTTTTCCAAAATTTTGGTTTATCGTTGGTGTTGTAATTATTGTTGTTGTTGTTATTGTTGTTATTGGTGTTATTGTTGAAGTTAGATAAATTACTTCCCTCCATGTAGAGTTTCAATTCTCCTTTCTTGACCATAGCATCCTCTATTTTTAAACCATTTTCAATCATCTTTACAAAACTAGGAGGACATTGAAACTTGAGTCTATAACTCATTTTACTGGTAAGATTGTCAATCAAGATGTCCATTTTCTCACGATTTGGTACTAGTCTAGGATATCTATTAAACAATCGTCTCCATCGGTTTAGAAAGACCATGAAAAATTCCCCGTTCTTTTGCTTGATGTTACACAAATCCAACATTGTTATTTCATGGTGTATGTTATATGAGTATTGAAAAATGAATTTATTCACAAGCTCCTCAAATGATCTAATCCTAGGTGGTAATTTATAGAACCATTCCATTGATTGTCCACTCAAAATTATGGGAAATAAATGCATGAGATAGGTCTCATTATGTGCAAATTCCATACTCATAGTGCAGAATTCCCTAACGTGATCTTGAGGATCCATTTTCCCATCATATTTATCATATTTTGGGATCTCACAATATTGTGGGAATGGCACCATGTTCAAAATTTTGTCCAAAGGATATGTACATATATCCTCCAAGGAATATCTTTTAGCACTTGTTCCATTCTGCATATCTTGTATCTGTTGTTGCAAAGTTTTCATTGTTGAGTGGGAGTTAAAAGAGGATTATCAACACGGGCTCTCCTTGTATCCTCATGAGTTCTTGTTTCACCATTATTCCTTTGTGTTTCATCTTGGTTCCTTGTGGTATCATCATGGTTTCTAGTTGTATCATTAGTGTCCCCTCTGGTATCATTATTCACCCAATTTATGTTGTCATCATCTTGGTCATTGTTGTGTTGAGTACGACTTGATTCTGCACTTTGTCTCAGGATTTATAGATCAAAACTTTAGGGTAATTTAGCCCCTGATCTTGCCAACATCAAGAAGTATTTTTGTTTATGGGTTTCTAACATTCTTTCTATTAGTTTGTCAAATTTAGGATCTTGTTGAAGTTCTCTAATGGTCACATTAATCTATGCCTATTCATTATCTGTGTGTCCATATTGATTGAAAGTAAGATTTTCCTCCTCCATTTGTATTTCTTGTTGTCATTTCAATTGCTCGTGTTGAGCTCTAGTCCAAACTGGCATTGAATGTTTTGAATTTCGAGGTGTGACTTAATAGGTAATCAATTGTTCAAGTGAATATGCTAAGTTGATTGTACCACCTCTATTGAGTTCTTGTGATAATCCTGATCTTTGTTGTAAAGAACATGTTCTTAAAGGTTCTTCGTCAAACTCATTTCCACGATCGCATAGGTATGCACAATAGCGATGTAAAAATATGCAATGTTTCAATAGAATTTTGTGGTTTATGTATAGAAACTTTCTCTTTTTCAAGAGTTCTTTATAACTAAGTTTCCTCTTTTTTTTTAAGGACACAAAATGATCATATGAGTATGTGATATTTTGCAAGTTTTTGATCCTAATGAGAGTTCAAATTTTATGAAATTTTGATATGACCAAGTTCAAAGAAGAATGATATATCCAATGCAAAGAATGAGGTTGATCTGATCAATCTTTTTTATTTTCGTGATAAAGGATGATAAAACCTGGTAAGAAACTATGTTTGTAAGATCACTTTATGTGCAAAATGTTCAAGAACTTTGTTTATTTGACTAGCTATGAAGTCTATGATAGTCAAAATGAAATCTTCTCTAAAATGCATATCCAAATCTATTTTCAAAATTTTCTTGTGTCTAGTGGAAGTACCCTTTGTTGCAAATGCGCCAAAACAAATGCGCTATAGGTTTTAACAAATGTGCTACACTGTGTTTTAAATGCGTGACTTTTCACTGTATATGCGTTATAAAATTGTGCAAATGCCAGATGCGCCAAAAGGTTTTGCAAATGTGTTAATTTTTTTGGGATATGCACTACACTGTTATTCAAATGCGCTATAGAATCTCTCAAATGTATTTTTTTGTATTTTAAATGCATGGTTCTATGTTTTTCCTTCAAAAAAAATTCAGTATGCTGTTGTTTTAAAAAGGGATGATTTTTTTGTCTTGATGAGAACGTAACACAAACATAATAGACACAATGTTTGGAAAAGTAAACTGGAAAGACAAGCACATTTCTTATGGTTGGCCAAGATAATAGTTATTGGATCTCATGTGGGTTTCCTTTACTATGCTTATTCAAAGCGGATACTTAGATTCTTGACCCCACTGGCTCCACTCTAGGGCAACCAAGCATCAGTTCCCTTGAAAACTCATCATGGAAAACTTCATATCTCTACTAAGAACCATAAGAATGTGAGTGTGATCAGAGGTCCAACCTCTTGTACCAATAGCTAGAAGTTTTTTGGCTTCTAAACAAGAGCTCATAGAGGCAACCATTTGGGTGGTCATACATGCGGCATGTTATGCTCCGTTAAGGAAGGTCACCCAGCCTATAGAGGTTGCACTCTATAGGGTTTATGGGGATTTATAACATAGGTATGACACATCAGCACCCGTTACTTGAACTTTCGCCACAACCACGTTTATTTATAGTGGATCGGAAGAGCTTGGCTTTAGCCCATTACCACTTGGGTTGTTCCTTCTCACCGAGCCTTAAGGGTTACTCGAGAGGAAGACCCTCTAAATTTTACACATTATAGAAGTGGATCTAGTTTTCTGATCACCTAGTTAAGGTGAGAGCATAATAACCTACCACTTTGTGCAAACACAGTAAATAGTTAATGAATTAACCTCCTAGATTATTCTAAGTGCAACTATTCTAAGAAGACAAAGATGCAAGTTGCATGTTGTAAATTGACCACCTAATTAAGATATGTGAAATAAAAATGATTAATTTACTATATCCTAATTATTCTAGATGTATCAATGCAAACCACCACTTAGTAGTTTGAGAGATTTTGTCTTCGACAATCGAAAAGAGTTGTAACTGTTAGAAGAAAAACCTACAAACTATTAGGTGGGAATATGCGCTATAAATGCAAATGCACTAAAACTAAGTGCAAATGTGCTACTCTAAACTATAAATGTGCAACCCTGCATTACAAATGCGCTAAAAGTCTACAAATGTGCTACTTAATCTAGCAAATGCGCTACCAAATATTATAAATGCACTATAGAAAGCAACATATGCACTAAAAAGTATTACAAATACGTTAAAAATATTAACAAATGTGTTGCACTACCAAAATTGTGAGAATAAAAGACAGAAGATAGAAAGTGAGGCTCCTGCCCCACAATGGGCAACAAAAGGTGTAACCTGGAAATATTTTAAGAATGAACCTGCAAGATTTGTTAGTTTCACAATAATATAAACCTACAGGAAATTATAAAATTACCAATGAAATAATTAAAAGAGAAATACTTAAAACAGTAAACCCTCCACTTGTTGTCTCATTGTGTCCTATCATCTTTGATCTTGTTGCATATGTTGCTCTCAGATTGCACTGGTTGTAGCTTCCAAGATGCGGTGATGAATGAACTCTTGATAACTAGATGTTGTATGAAAAGCTAAATGATTTATGCAACTATATGAAAATGATTAAATTGAAAAGCCAAAGGCACACTGTGAATTGCTTGAAATTCTTGAATGATAAAAAACTCATGTGAATGCAAGATAACCACTAGATTCAAAATGCTAGTGAAATGCATTTTTATAGATTTTCATGAGCAAAATCCCATGTGGTAGAGATCAACGGTTGAGATTGAATCATGCAAGATTGATGGCTATGAAGGATTAGTTGGAATGTGAGAGAAAAAGGAGGAAGAGGAGTCCAAGTGGAAAGATGCTCTCCTTGACTGAAGATGAAGACCCCAAGAATATAGGAGGGTTGGAGGAGATTTAGGAAATGTGGGACAAGTGGAAGTTGATCAGGATGATGTGGAGACTGTTGGAACCCTAAAATTTTCAAATTTTAGAGTTCCAGATTTATGCCAAAAAGTAGATTTCTATGCTCAATCATGCGTAACATCTATAATCAAGTAAGTTTGTTCAATTCTAACTTGCAAAGACCAGGTCTGATGCATCCATCAAGAGGTTAGCTTGAGGTATGTATATGTTTCACAAATTCCAGAATCAAGCTAGGCATACCTTTTCAGACCATAATTCTTTTTCATCTCAACACTTCAAGTCAAATTAACTATTCCTTTGTATTTCATGTATATCTCAAGACCTACGTTTCAAATTTTGGATTCATATGAGATTATTTGATGTGTTTTCTAAAGGCAAATCTAAATTTAGACCTTTTCAGTCAGGTCTTAGTAAATCATTTTGCAGGAACATAATTGAAGAACATGGAGCTACGTCAGAAGAGGGAAAGCCTTTATCCCACATTGTTTGTGGGATAGGCTCTTTTAACACTTAAATCCAAAGTGGCCCGTATGATAACTGTTGAAAGACAAATGGCTTTTGGCGTGAAGAAGGCTGAACCTAGTGGACCCCACGCATGTGGATGCGCATCTTGAGGCAACCAAAGTTTTACGACAGACTGGCGAGGATGGAGGCTAAAGATCAAGCAAGTCAGGCAGATCTGATGGTCAGGAAAAAGATCCAACGGCTGTCACTACATCGCAATGGGAAACCGCTCAATGAATATCCATCGTGACTTGGCAACAAGGTGGGCCCAGGTCCAGTAGAAGGTTCAGCCTAAGGTGACGTGTTGGTTAAGGTGGCGCCCAGTTGGATCCAAAAGTGAACCAGAGGCTGACACGTGGTGGGCCCCGCAGAAGGGGTGAGTGGAAAAAAATAAACTCAAGACCTCATGACCAAAGAAATTTCATGAAGAGTCTCCAGCTCGCTAGCATAAAATGTTAACACCCAAAAAAACTAGAGACCTCGCAAGCAAGAACATCCGAAGAAGATCCAACGGTGGTCACTAGGTCACAATGCGAAATTGCTCGTTAGACTTTCCATTGCAGCTAGGCGACAAGGGAGAGCTTCATTCTGGCAGTTAGTGAGGCCATGCTAAGGTGGCAGGGTAGGGACTCCGGAGCCAATCAGAGGCCGACATGTGGTGGGCCCGACAGATGAGGTGGGCGGCCTAAGTGTGATAACAATCGTGCAAGTTGGAAATGATCCAACGGTTGTCGTTGATCCACAATAGGAAGTAGGCCGATGGTTATCCATCGCGACCCAGTGACAAACAAGGCGGGCCCAGGTCAAATGGCAGGTCTAGATGATAGGTCCAGGTGGCAAACAGGTGGATTTGCGAGCGAATTGGAGGCTGATACATGGCACAAATGGACGAAGAGATAAAGAGTGAGCAAGTTGAAAGAGAGCCAATGGTTATCGCTATTCCGCTAGGGAAAATTGCATGATCAATACCTATCGCGGATCAGTGACAAAGAGGAACTAAAGTGAAATGGTGGGTCCAGTCAAAATGAGTTAGCAACTGAAGTGGCAGTCAGGTGGCATGTCATCAAAAAATGACTTATTGAACAAACCTAAGCAGCGATGGATCTCTAAAAGAACTCACCGAAAGCAACAGTTTCATCGACATGAAGTTAATCGAAGAAATCAGAAGCAGTCCCATCAAAAATAAAAGGTATCAATGAAACTATAGAATCGATAGGACATGAGAACAGCTCGCCAAGGGAGGAAGTTTGACAGAAAGAATAATAAAAGGGAAGTATTTCTTATCGTATCACACTGCCTTATCTATTATTTGAATGTGTGTTAAAGATGAAATTTATGTATATCTATCCTAAATAAGTGCTTTGAATATATATTTTAGGATAAAACATTATTTTATATAAATGGATGTTATGTTTGCAAAATTATTTTCTTAAAGATGGAAATACTTTGATTTAAATGAATTATTTTAAACAAGTATAAGGAAATAAAGATTATTGACTTTTCAAAATAAAAGCTAAGGTGGAATATGTTTTAATTTTAAATCAAGGAATTTGATTGGCTTATCTTGTGTGCTGGAGATAATGAGAAGATGATGGATATTTGCTAAGGAATTTTATCAAGGCGGAGAATAAAAGACACGTGATTTAAGTATCATTTAGTATTTTTAAGGATTCTCATTTGTAAGTAGTTATTAAACCAAAGGGTGTGTCCTTTGGAATGTAACTGTCTGTAGCTTTCTCTTTTGTGAATGAAAGGATGTGTCCTTTCATATATGTCTTTTGATTGACATACTTATAGGGAGTCATTCTTATATGTAAAAAGGGGGGAGGGTCATAAGAACATGATACTGTTGTAAGGATTGAATATCATTTTGTATTAGAAAAGTCTATAGGAAGAAAAAGTATCATTTTATGCAAGCAATTTGTAATGGAGTATCTACAAGTACAACTTATGTACACAATTATTTCCTGAAGATTAATATACAAGGTTCATTGTTTCTTTTTCCAAATATTGTGTGCACTTTGGTGTTGATGATTATCTTTGTCCTCTTGATAAATCTGTTTATAGATTTTATATGATGTGAATCACATGTCATTGCATTAAGTGAAAGATTGAGTTCTTATTGTTTGTGTAACGCGTACTGAACCTTCATAGTTGATGAGAAATTATCTCTTGAGTTGATAAGATATTTTGTCCACAAAGTGTCATATATATCTCTAGATAGAGGCACTGGTCTGTTATTGATCTTTTAAGGTTTTGATATGTATGCATTCAAGGTCCTTGATAGAGAAATGTTCTTCCCAAATCCTATATGAACTGATCTATGCAAATTTCATTTAAGTCCTGAAAGCAATCTTATTCTCAATATACATTCACAATCATTTATTTTCAAAGCATTAAGTTAAAGAACATAATAAAGCATAGTTGCAGAACAATAATTTGCTAGTTGTGTAAACTTGCTAAAAGGTTTAAATCCACTATAAATAACCTCTTTTGTGCTTGAGAGGAAGAGGCACACCCACTTAGGTTCAGTGGAGCCTAAAGTGTAGAGGGATTTGGTCTTTGACCATCCCTGTTTGTTGGCCAAGGCTGATTAGACTACTTGAGGATTTGGCAAGTCTTTTGGTTTTCCAATCTGTGGTTTTGGGAACCAACAGATTGGCGACTCTGATGGGGAGTTGTACAAAAAGTATTCAGAATTTATGGTGAGCTTGTTTCATATTCTGCTGGAGGAAAAACCCCGAAAAGTAAATTAAAGTAATATTCCTCTTAAGAGGTGGCGACTCTACCTAATAAGAATTCTTATTTCAATTGATGACTCTACTAGGGGAAGAGACCTAGAGGGAGATGAAAACTTTCCTTTTTGAAAATATTTCAAAGAAAGCCTTTTATTCCAGATGGCATCAAGCCATTGGATCTCAGTAGCTTTCAATGTATTCCAAACAAGTTATTCCCTAAACTTTCACAACTTGTACCGAAATTCCATGGGGAATATGATGAATCGACAATTGATCATTTATATGTATTTTATACATTCATAAAGGATTATGAGATTTATGCAGAAGATTATGTGATGAAACTATTCATTAGGACATTGAAGGATAATGCAAGAGAAGCTTATGAGTCACTCCCTACACAAAGCATCTCATCATGGAGGGAGTTGGAGCAATGGTTCCTTGATGTATTTCATGATGCAGATGAAGAAGGAAGCATGTGCTATGAGCTAGAGGAAGATCGCAAATACACTATGGAAGCAGAATCCTATGTGTCTCCCTTGGATGAATTTTTAAATATAAAAAGACAAGAAGATGAATCTGTAGTAGATTTCATCATGAGGATGATCAAAGTTTATCAAGAGATATCTTCATATTTTAAACCTCCATTTTATGAGTTATTAAAAAAGATATATAAGATAGGGTATGACTCTTAGTTGTATAATTTGCTTAGGTATCTACTTGATGAAATGATTGCAGAAGATAATGAATGCAGGATAAAACTTACAGAGGACCCTGATGAAGAAGGAAGTTTGGATCAGATTGAAGAAAATTACATTATTGATGGGACCTGTATGGAAATAGACAATATGTGAAATGATGAATCTCTTAGTGTAGAAGAAGATGACATTTGCTGTGAGCGGGATGAGAATCATATTTACACTAGGGAAGAAGAGTCTTGAATTTCCCTTTTGGATACATTTATCAATTTAACAAGGTATGGGGATGAATCTGCAACACAATTGTTCTTGAGGATGTTTGGAATATACACAGAAGTACCTATGGATGTAAGACCTTCATTATCAAGAAAAACGCACGAGTTAGGGATTTATCATGACCCTCAGGTAAAATCTTTGCTCAAAATCGTATATGAAATCATTTTAGAAGAAGAATCTAACAATGCCCCATTTCAAACAAGGAAGACAAATCCATATATGTAATAGTAAAAATGAATAAGTGTGATGATGAAGGAGAAACTTTCCTCGGTGCAGAAGAAATTTAAAATTTGTTAGATATTGAGTATCAGAGATATATTCAAAATAATGATCCAAATAAATTTCAGATAAAAGATTCAATTCGTATTCGGGAAGTGTGTGGTGAAAAGGAAAATAAGTATCAGGAAGAAAAAGTATTGTATGATAGTTGCAAAAGTTCTTTGTATAATGAAGTCCCAGGGAAATATGAAGAAATATTCTTTGCAAATGAATCATTTTTTAATTCTTCTTCTAAAGTTGATTTACATACAATTCATGCACAGGAGGATATTTCAGTAGGTGGCATTTATGAAGACATTATTCCTGAAAATAAAGCATGTGATGGACTCCAAGAGGATAAAAATTTTGAAGAGGATGTAATAATAACCGATTTCCCAAATGTTCTCAATGTGTTGGATAATAGTCTTCATGAAAAAATTTATGTACAGGAAGGCATTTCAGAAAATGAAGACATTATTCAAGGTGATGATGACTCTCAGGAAAATTCCTATGAAGGTATGCCTAAAATTTATGTGTTTTCGGGTTCATTGTTTAAAAAGGATATGGGAGAAGATATATCCCAAAGTAATTTTTCAGAGACTAAGAGAGAAAAGGAAATAATATATGAGAAGGCGGATGTGATACCTCGAACAAAATTGTTAAAAAGGATATGTACCCAAAGTCTCTTTGTGAGAAGGGTAAAATATTTTCAAAGCATGGGGAAATAGAAAATATGTTTGAAGGTGATATTTGTTCAGGTTCTCATTTTGATTAAATCATATGTGATAAAGATTCCTATGTGTGCCCTAATTTACTAATTAAGAAAAATGAAATATCTTTTCAAAGTAAGGAGGTGGTAAAAATGAACAATATGGGACAAACTCAAAGGGAAAAATAGTTTGAATTATTGCAACAGGGGTTGTGTTAAGTCCAATTCAGATATTGCAGTGGGAGGCCCATATATTTTTCAAGAAAGAACAAGTGGAATAAATTTTATTTTCCTCCAAAGAATGATACACACTCAGAAAATGTGTTATACAATGAAAGGCGTATTCAGATCTCTGACATTGAGAGTTTTTATGAAAGTTACGTTAGGGTGCAATCCACATATGATAGTAAAAGTGACTGGAAATATTTTTTCAAGGAAGTGAGGCATGGTGAAATATTAGGGTTTTCAAATAAACATTGGATAAATGTTTTTAGGATTACATATCTAGAAACCAAATGTGATAAAGGATATGAGTATAATGATTTAATGATGATGATGGGATGCGACTATGAAAAATATAGCAAAGTGGAAAAAATGAGTACGTTAATTTATATGGTTAGTAAAGAGGATGACCATACAGTCAGAAGGTGCATATTGCTGCAAAATGGGAATCAGGATTTTGACAGAGGAAAGAAATCATGTTCATTTTTAGGGGGCCTAGGGCCACCAAATTAAACTCAGACAGGAATCTACACAAAGGAGGAGAAAATGCATAATTCTTGCAGGGTACTGATGGCGAATTGCTGGAATTTTCAGTCCATGCTCAATACCTCAAGAATTTCTTCTCTTGATGATCAGGGAGTATTTATTGTATTATAATAATATAGTTTTTTCTCTTGTTTTTTGTTATATGTTTTCAATTTTCATTTTGGTCTGCTTATCCAGAGATAGCAGAGATCTCGCTATGCCCATAGGGAGCATATGTCCCCAGAAAGAACCACTGTTGGAACCCTAAAATTTTCAAATTTAAGAGTTCTAGATTCATGCCAAAAAGTAGATTTCTATGTTCAATCGTGTGTAACATCTATAATCAAGTAGGTTCGTTCAATTCTAACTTTCAAAGACCAGGTCTGATGCATCCATCAAGAGGTCATCTCAAGGTATGTATATGTTTCACAAATTCCGGAATCAAGCCAGGTATACCTTTTCGAACCATAATTATTTTTCATCTCAACACTATCAGGTCAAATTAATTATTCCTTTATATTTCATGTATATCTAAGGACCTACGTTTTAAATTTTGGATTCATATGAGATTATTTGATATGTTTTCTAAAGGCAAATCTAAATCTAGAGCTTTTTAGTTGGGTGTTAGTAAATCATTTTGTAGGAGCATAACTGAAGAACATGGAGTTGTGTCAGAAGAGGGAAAGCCTTTATCCCACATTGTTTGTGGGATAGGCTCTTTTAACACTTAACTTCAAAGTGGCCCATATGATCTGTCGAAAGACAAATGGCTTTTGACGTGAAGATGGTTGAACCCAATGGACCCCACACATGCAGATGTGCATCTCGAGGCAACCAAAGTTTTATGACAGACTGGCGAGGATTGAGGCTAAAGATCGAGCAAGTCAGACAGATCTAACGGTCGGGCGAAAAGATCCAACGGCTATCACTACACCGCGATGGGAAACCACTCGATGAATATCCATTGCAACTTGGCAACAAGGTGGGCCCAGGACTAGTAGAAGGTCCAACCTAAGGTGACATGGCAGTTAAGGTGCCACCCAGTTGGATCCAAAGGCAAACTAGAGGCTGACACGTGGTGGGCCGGATAAAAGGGGTGTGTGAAAAAAACCAACTCAAGACCTCACGAGCAAATTAATTTCATGAATAGTCTCCAGCTTGCTAGCATAAAATGCTAACACCCAAAAAACTAGAGACCTCATGAGCGAGCAAATCCAAAGAAGATCCAATGGTGGTTGCTAGGTCGTGATGGGAAATTGCTCGTTATACTTTCCATCATGGCTAGGAGACAAGGGAGAGCTTCATTCTAGCGGTTAGTGAGGTCGTGCTAAGGTTGCAGGGCAAGGACTCCAGAGCCAATCAGAGGCTGACACGTGGTGGGCCAGCAGATGAGGTGGGCGGCCCAGGTGTGATAACAACCATGCAAGTTGGAAATGATCCAACGGTCATCGCTGATCCGCAATAGGAAGTAGGCTAAAGGTTATCCCTCGCGACCCAATGACAAACAAGGCGAGCCCAGATCAAATGGTAGGTCCATATGGTAGGTCCTGGTGGCAAACAGGTAGATTCATGAGTGAACCGGAGGCTGATACATGGCACGGATGGACGAAGAGATAAAGAGTGATCAAGTCAAAACAGATCCAACGGCTGTCGCTATTCCACTATGGAAAGTTGCATGATCAATATCTATCGCGGATCAGCAACAAAGAGGAACCAAAGTAAAACGGTGGGTCCGGTCAAAATGAGTTAGCAGCTGAAGTGGCAGTTAGGTGGCATGTCATCAAAAAATGACTTATCGAACAAACCTAAGCTGTGATGGATCTCTAAAAGGACTCATTGAAAGCAGCAGTTTCATCGACATAAAGTTCATTGAAGAAATCACAAGCGGTCCCATCGAAAATAAAAGGTATCGATGAAACTACAGAATCAATAAGACATGAGAACAGCTTGCCAAGGGAGTAAGTTTAGCCGAAATAATAATAAAAGGAGATAATAAGAAGATAATGGATATTTTCTAAGGAATTTTATCAAGACGGAGAATAAAAGACACATGATTAAAGTATCATTTAGTATTTTTAAGGATTCTCATTTGTAATTAATTATTAAACCAAAGGGTGTGTCATTGGAATGTAACTATCTGTAGCTTTCTCTTCTGTGAATGAAAGGGTATGTCCTTTCATATATATCTTTTGATTGACATACTTATAGGGAGTCATTCTTATATCTAAAAAGGGGGGGGGGGGGGAATAGGAATCAAGAGAACAACATAATGTTGTATGGATTGAATATCATTTTGTATTAGAGAAGTCTATAGGAAGAAGAAGTATCATTTTGTGCAAGCAATCTGTAATGGAGTATCTGCAAGTGCAGCTTATGTATGCAATTATTTCCTGAAGATTAATATACAAGGTTCGCTGTTTGTTTTTCCAAATATTGTGTACACTTTTGTGTTGATGATTATCTTTGTCCTCTTGATAAATCTATTTATAGATTTGCTATGATGTGAATCACATGTCGTTACATTAAGTGAAAGATTGAGTTGTTTGTGTAATGCATACTGAACCTTCATAGTTGATGAGAAATTGTCTCTTGAGTTGATAAGATATTTTATCCACAAAGTGCCATATATATCTCTAGATAGAGGCACTGGTATGTTATTGATCTTTTAGGGTTTTGATCTATATGCATTCAAGGTCCTTGATAGAGAAACATTCTTCCCAAATCCTATATGAACTGATCTATGCAGATTTCATTTAAGTCCTTAAAGAAATCTCATTTTCAATATACATTCACAGTCATTTCTTTTCAAAGCATTCAATTAAAACACATAATAAAGCATAGTTGCAGAACAATAATTTGCCAATTGTGTAAACTTGCTAAAAGGTTTAAATCCACTATAAATAACCTCTTTTGTGCTTGAGAGGAAGAGGCACGCCTACCTAGGTTCAGTGGAGCCTAAAGTGCAGAGGGATCTAGTCCTTGACTGTCCCTATTCGTTGGCCAAGGCTGATTGGACTACTTGAGGATTTGGCAAGTCTTTTGGTTTTCCAATCTATTGTTTTGGGAACCAACAGAGACAACCTCCTCCAAAGATATAGAAGTTGTGGAGAGAATATAGGGAAGTTGAGAATTAAGTATACGTACTCATTCTTTTATTTAGGAAATAGAAGTTAGAGTTTAATATGGCTAATTAATAATTGAAAAGAATTTATTTATTTATCCACATAAATATGAGTTGGCAAGATTGAGTGATGTGGAGATGAAGTGAGGTGGAAAAGAAGATTTAAATAATTGTAGAATTATTTAATTGTTGAAGAATTTATAAGAATTGATAATAGATGATTAAATAACTAGTATTTAATAAGATTGAAATGGAAGAAAGACTAAATGAATTAAATAATTAAACTTTTCAATTTAATTATTTAATAGAAGAATAATTATTAAATAAATAATAAATATTTATTTAATTAGTCTTAGCCATTTTTTAGTGTATACAAGTTGTTCCTGCGTAGTTGATCAGGATTTTTGCATATTTGATCAAGATTTTAGTACATCTGATGAAGTTTTCTACACATTTGACAATTGTGCCTAGTTTTTGTTGATGAATTGTTGCATACAGAGTTTAGGGTATTAGATTGATTACATGCAAAGTATTATATGATTAAGTTTCTCACATGCAGGGTTCTCAATTCAATAATGATTTTTAATGATCAAACCTTTGACTAATTTGGCTTAAAATGAATCACAACACTAACATAGCCTAAATAGGAGTTGAATGAACCATCACATAGCCTAATAAGGGTTCAATTTAAAACCAAATTTTTAATTTCAATTTGTTAAGTGATTAGAAGGAATTTAGTGTAATTAGGGTTTCAATTCACTTTCAAAACTTCCATTTCATTTTGCAAAGTTGATAAAGTGAACCCTCATCTAGCTTAATTAGGATTTCATTTTGCATTTAGATCTCAAATCTGGCTAAAATTTATAAAAATGAATCAAAATGGTTCTCTCATTTGAGAATGTGACCCTAGTCCTTTGGCCCAATTTATGCTTCAAAGGCAAGCAAGAAGACATCATTTTCTAGTTAAATACCCTCACCTAGAAAACAAAAAAGATCTATGTCGACTACATGCGAACAATGTTTGTCATAGAGGAAGAGGAAGAAAGAGCACAATGCCATGTAGATGACCTATGAAGAGAACATGAACAAAAACTAGAACAAAAATGAAATCAAGCTCCTCAACCACCTCTTTAGCCACCTCCTTCGCAACCTAGATAAAATTGAGACCCTATTTTTAGTCAATTCAGTCTTTCGATGCTTAATTTAGGGTTTTATCTCATCAATTTTATAGTTTGACTTGATTTATCTCTCTATTTCGCAAGTGAAGACCAAATTTGTGCAATTGGAGATTCTTTTTTATGCATTTGGGGCTTTTTGTTGTGCAGTTAAAGTATTTTCCTATTCATTTGGGCCTATGTTTTGTGCAATCGATCCTTTGTCTCTACACAATTGATAGGTATAACTTGGTTTCTAATCAGGGTTTTTCAATCAATTTTCCAGGGTTTCAATTATATTTAGTATAGAGGTTTTCTATGTTACTAATGGTCTATGTAGCACCATTGGCACTCATGGGATGAAGAATGAAATAAACAAACTAAAAATGAGTTTGGTGCAGGATGTTTGACGAAGAATTATAAACCCAAACAATTTGCATATTTGTTTATTGTGTTGGCATTTTGATGAAGTTGTGATTATGAAGACCCAAGCGGTATGAAGACCTCAAGCGGTTTGAGGATCTAAAGCGGAATGAAGGAATAAAGTGGTAGTTATCATTTTTCCCAGTCTTCATTTTGACAAACTGGTAATCGGTTAAATGTATGAACTGGTATTACTCTGTGATGAGTTACCAACCGGTATTTTTGTGATGAGTTAACATCCACTGACACTTTGGCGGTGATTTTGTGTCGTGTTACTAAATGTGTCCAGATGCACTAAACCTAGGAACTTGCAATGTAATCCTATTGGACTGACATGAAATCAGATTCCTTTATAAGGACATCATGTCTAGGGTTTTAGGAGTTGTTAGGGTTTTAGGTGGTTGATGAGGTTTTTGTATGTGCGATCATAGAATAAGATTAGGTCTATGTGAAGAAACAGAGTGTGGAGATATTGAAGACTGAAGTAATGTTGAAATGCATTAACAATGAGCTATCAAGGATCTAACCAAGCATACTATGCTACTATCTTGATCATTCACTTGTTGATTACTCACATCTTCAACAAGTTTGAAACCCTTAACCGGGTAGGCCTAGCAAAGCCTTTGTAAATCCTCTAACAAGGTGGTTCAAAACTATGGATCTGAAATCCTCTCACAAGGTAGTCTTTAATCGGACTTATCTCCTAACAAAGATCTAGATTCCTAATAGGATCTGTTCTGGTGAAGAACATTGTATGACCTTAACCGGCCTGACCTTAACCGGTCTGGTTACTATTCTACAGATAGTTACTTGTGAGTTTCATCTTATCGTGGTTTTTCCCATTTGTGTTTCCACATCAAAATCTCTTGTGTTATGGTTATTGTACTCTTGTGGGTGAATGCTTTATTTGTTGTTTGGTTTGCATTTGTCTTAACCGGTTTGTTCGTAAATTTGTTATACCGGTTAACTGCTAAACTATTTAAGTGTTTGAGTTCAATATTTTTTGGTATACTAATTCACCCCCCCCCCCCCTTAGTATTCATCAATTGGTATCAGAGCCAACCTTTCTATAAGTCTAACCACTTGGAAGGAGATATGGGGGAATACACTGTGAGAGAACTTACTCATCAGCTCACTTAGACTGAGAAAGCCTTTGATGAACTTAAAGTCAAATATGAAGCCTCTCTAGCAAAGAGAAGAGAGCATGCTAAGAAACTGATGGAGCTTACTAAAAATATTTCTTCTGATGAAGCAGACATGGAAGCCCTAGTTGAAGAAGTTGAAAAACTGAATGAATCTAATGCCAACCTGAGAAGGGAATTGGAAGGACTGACTATCAAAATGTGCCAAGAGCTTGAGAACCAGAGGAAAGATGAAGATCTGGTAAAAGACAAAGATCATGAGATCTCCAAGCTGAAGCAAGAAATCAGTGCCCTTACCACTCATCTCCAAGAGAGTAAAGTGGAAAAAGAATAAATGTAAGGTGAACTAAACATGGCTATTTCTAAGAATGCAACCTTGAAGGAATCGAATGCTTCTATTACCAAGGAACTCACTTAGTCAAAGGAAATACTTGCCAAATTCAATAAGAGTATTGTTAAGCTATAACAAAAGCTTGAATCAACAAAACCAGTAAAGAATACCACTGGACTTGGTTTTTCTGGTTATGAGGAAGGTGAGACCTCTGGAACAAAAGATGGAGCATCAAAGAAGCAACCGGCACCAAAGGATAAAGGTAAGCAAAATTTTAAACCTGTTTGCTTTAATTATCTCAAGGAAGGACATACTGCTAATGTATGTAGAAATAAGGCTTACAATAATTTTCCTTACTTTCTAAACAATAAGCCTAGATCCAATAGATTCAATGGTAACTGTTATGCATGCAACAAGTTTGGGCATAGAGCATTTGAATGCAAGTTTGTTATGCACAACACTGGGAGATATCCTCGAAGGACTCAAGGAGTTTTTCTTGAATCCTCTATGAACCAGAATCCAAACCAGTATAATGCCTATGACCATCAGTCAGGTGGTGGTGGCTATCAAGTGGCAACCGGTTGGAGAGCAACCTGTTTGATTTGCCATGGTAGCAGTCACAATGTTGTAACATGCAAGAGGAAGAATGGTAGAATGAACAATGGACCATGGAGAACACTTGGAATGGTATGCTATCATTGCAACAAACCTAGACACCCTGCCAGAACCTATAGAATGAGAAAGAACGTATTAGATGACATACTAGTCACTCCGGAAGGAAAGATTGATGTTGAAACTGTTCGAGTGGATATGAAGACAACATGGAAGAAGAAACTTGAAGAAGTGTCACAAGAAGAACCAGTTTTTGCACCTAGTGTGGAAGTCGTTGAACCGGCAAACTAAGTTTCAGAAAAGCTTAGGGGGAACAAATCAGTGAAATGTTTCGAACCCCCGGTTTACACCGGTAAAAGAACTTAACTGACATGTGTTACCTGTCAATTGGCAGAAGACTGGAAATGGTAAAAGGCAAAATTAGGGTTTATAACCTAATGGTGGAGCATTTATTATGGTAGGTGAAGAATTTGTTTAAACGGATTTTCAAGTCATTTTCATTTATCAATTTGCGAGCGAAGAAATTTTCAAGTGCAGAGCGACCAAAGGTGATTCGACTTGCGATTCAGAGTGAATTGAAATCTAGCAGAAGAGTTCTAAGGTACTTGCAACCTATCAGTGAAGAACACTAAGTGGTATTCAAACAATCGAAGTGGTGAAGTGTACGTTGTATTGACAAACCCTAAATTTCAAAATTCTGAAGGTATTTATTAAAATTCTTGTTTATCAGTTAATCATGGCTTCTGCATCACACTCCAGTCCTAGTGCACCTATTGATTCAGTGAATTTTATTCAACAGAAGATGAAATAAAATGCCCTATCCCAGATACCCGTTGGAGTCATAGTGGAAGATGATATTTCAGGGTACATTGATTGTAAATTGGAAGACCTAGCATCTCTAGTGATCCATTCCTAGCTAGGTTTATTCTGCGGGGATGACAAAAAGATCAAACCAGAATACAGCATCCTGGAGAGGAAGAAACTTCACAATGCAGTGTACTTTCTTGAAGAATTTACGGAAGATCACATCCGAATCATCCTGAGTAGAGTGCATGGCAAAAAGATGTATCTCGAGAGGACACATGATATTATGCCTGAAGCCATTCATGTCATCACCAGTTTCTGCAACACTGGTGAGGTGCCAACCCTAAGAAAATTCATCAAGACTTAAATGACTAAGCTCACCAGTTCTATGAGCGACCAACGGGGAATGACCGTCAACACCATCAAGGATGATTTGGTCAAGTATGCTTGCATGGTGATCGGATAGCGGACGTTCTATGCTAGCAGAATAAACTTTGTCTATGTTGTTGTTGTGAATGTCGCCTACAGAATGATCATGGAAGATGTGTCATTTGATCTATGCACCTGTATGTAGAAACAACTTCTAATAAACCTAGAGTCTATCAAACAAGATAGTGCCCTGAGATTTAAATTTGGACAACTTTTGGTAGGTCTGTTTTTCTACTTCCAAGGCTATTTTTCGGGAGTTGATGATATTCAATGGTCTGCTAACCAACCAGTTACCAAACAAATCAGAGAAAGTCTTCAAGCGGTGGGAACCAGGTATCCTAAAGTCTTGAATAAATATTTTGATGAATTCAAGCAGAAGATGAGCCAGCGGATGAGGATGTCAGGCGATATTGTCAAGAAGTATGAAGAGGACATCTGCTTTATCATTAGAGTAGATGAGTGCATAATGGAGGCGGTGGAGCCCAGAAAAGAAAAAGTTGAACCCATGGGATATGAGGTGATGTATGACATGCTAGATGGGTATGCCTCTACCCTACTTGCCTTGCCTCTTGATCCGAAGAAGAAGAGAACTAGCACCTACTTGGAAAGGATAGAACCGGTTGAAGAACCTTCAGTGAAGAAGGGAAAGGTAGTGTCATCAGTATCGGCACCAGTTACCTAAGCAAGTCCTAAAGTGATCAAGCGGTAACCAGCCAAAAAGAAACCAGAAGTTGCACCCGCCAAGGTTTTTGAAAGAAAGCGGAAGACTAAGAGAAACTCACCAGATTTTGAGGATATAGAACCTCAAGTGCAGCCTAAGAAGACTAGGTAAACAAGGAAGAAGGCAAAGACAACCAGCAATGAACCGGCATCGTCAGCACCGGTAAATATAGACATTTCCTCTTACAAACCCTTGACACATTGTCAAAGGACTATCAAGAATGTTAGGAGAAAAGTGTTAAGTGATTTAATAGATCACTTTGATGATTTTAATGATAATGAAAAGGAGGAAGTTGAACAGGAAGTCATTCAATATCTATGTATTAATGACCTATCGCCATCATAAATTAGATCGGTGACACCAGATTCTTTATACAATTCTTTAGATAAAAAATGGTGCATTGCCATTGAAAAGGAATAGGAAATAAGAGATGAAATCTTTGCACAATATTTTCCTGATGTGTCAAATTTTGAGCTCTATGAAATCATGGATAAGTACAAAGGCCTCTTCTTCATGAGAAGAAGAAGACTCTTGTTACTAGAAGGCAAAGTCTCTGAAGTGGTGAAAGATACACACTCCCATGCCAAAGTCGCTCTGAGGTTGCACCAAGTGTCTAAAGTCAACAAGAAGGCTGAACAAGAACCAGAAACTAGAAAACTGAATGAGGTATATGACAGTGAAGGAGAACTGGTTACTGAACAGATGGACACTATTGACATTGATGCTTTGGATGGTGAAGATGTCACTCCAGATGCAGCAAAGGAAAAGGTTGATAAAGAGAGAGTAGACAAGGAAAAATAGGATAAAGAAAAGGCAGAGAAGCAGAAATAGGACAAAGAAAGGGCTGACAACGAGCAAGCAGAGAAAGAGGAAAAGAAACAAGAAACAAGAAGGGGAGTGGAAGCAACAAGATGAAGAGAAAAAAAAATAGAAAGAAGAGAAGAGGAAACAGGAAGAGGAGAAGAGGAAATAGGAAGAGGAGAAGAAGGAAGAAGAAGAGAAGCGGAAAGAAGCAGATAGAAAGAAGGAAGAAGAGAAGAGAAAGAAAGAAGAAGAGGAGCAAAAGAAGGCAGAAGAGGAAAAGCAAAGAGCCGAAGAGAAGAAGGAAGTGGTAAAGAGCACACAAGTGGAGACCCCAAAGGCAACCGGTGGTCAACCCAAACCGGCTGACATCACCAGTCCTATTGACCTCCAATCCACAAATGAATCAGAGCTGCTCCAAAGCATTAAGCTTGCACAAGAGCGACTGGAAGCATTAAGGAGGAAAAAGGAGTAAGATGTTATTCAAACTGCTTTTGATACTCTTACCAGTTTGATTCTCGGTACTAACCTCCCCAGTACCGATTCCTCTTTGGCCCAACTAAAACTTCTATGTAAAGTTGTGGAGGACCAGGTGCAATGCCCAGAAGAGGTTGTTGAAGCTAATGTATAGAAGAAGCATCAAAAGGCACTAAACACTGCCTTAGTGAAGAAACTGAACGAGCTCCGGTCTGAACTTCTGAAACAGCAGAAGAACATAAGAGATGCTATGGATGAGGGCAAGCTACTGTTAAGAAAAATCAGCCAACCTCATCTATTTTGTGATGATGTGCTTGCACAGAAGGAAAAACTACAATCTGATTTGCAGGCATACATAAGCACCTCTAAGACGCCCTATGATTCTTTTACTACATACAGGCAAACTGTTCACCGATTTCAGCTCTAGTCCGCCAGAATTAAAGTGGAGATTAACAACAGGACCAGAGATTTGCAGGAACTTCAACTGGTTTTATTACCCAAACTGCAAATTCTTTAGAAGTGCTTTCTTAATCTAGAAACTTTAACAGTCACTCAAGAGATGAGCACAATTGATGCCATGGAAGAATGGGTATCTCAAATGCAGACGAAAAGTGAGGTTGCTACCTCATTAATTGAGTCATGGTCTTTAGCCGTGAAGAGTTTTATGCAGGATTTTAAATCGGTTTTTGATAAGTTTCACTCATTATTGTCGTGAACATTTATTATTTTAATGATAATGAGAAACAGGGGTTATTCTACTAAGTATTTTGTCATTGTTGGCAAAGGGGGAGTAGTATTTAAAAATTTTGATGAATATTATGTATACTTTCATGTTTATCTCTTTAAGGGAGTAGTATACATTGTAATTTCTGCAAAGGGGATATTGTATATGCTTAGGGGGAGTAATTTTGATTATGGCATATTTTTGTTGAAAAATACTTATAGGTCAAAATTTTCCTGTGTTGCCATCAATGCCAAAGGGGGAGATTGTTGGCATTTTGATGATGTTGTGATTCTCATTGATGGACACACACTTGTTTTGAGATCACTTTTTGTATGTATGAGTTATGCCCAACCGGTATTTGTTCCAACCGGTATTATAGTCTTTAGACTATCGGTGTTTTGCAGAAAGTGTTTACCGATCTCAAGCGGTATGAAGACCCAAGCAGTATGAAGACTTCAAGCGGTTTGAGGATCTAAAGCGGAAAGAAGGAATAAAGCGGCAGTTTTCATTTTTCCCAGTCTTCATTTTGACAAACCGGTAATCGATTAAATGTATGAACCGATAGTACTCTGTGATGAGTTACCAACCGGTATTTTTGTGATGAGTTATCATCCACCGACACTTTGATGGTGATTTTGTGTCATGTTACCAAATGTGTCCAGATGCACTGAACCTAGGAACTTGCAATATAATCCTATTGGACCGACGTGAAATCAAATTCCTTTATAAGGACATCATGTCTAGGGTTTTAGGAGTTGTTAGGGTTTTAGGTGGTTGATGAGGTTTTTGTATGTGTGATCATAGAAGAAGATTAGGTCTGTGTGAAGAAAGAGAGTGTGGAGATATTGAAGACTAAAGTAATGCTGAAATGCATTAACAATGAGCTATCAAGGATCTAACCAAGCATACTGTGCTAGTATCTTGATCACTCACTTGTTGATTACTCACATCTTCGACAAGTCTAAAACCCTTAACCAGGTAGGCCTGGCAAAGCCTTTGTAAATCCTCTAACAAGGTGGTTCAAAACTGTGGATCTGAAATCCTCCCACAAGGTAGTCTTTAATCAGACTTATCTCCTAACAAAGATCTAGATTCCTAACAGGATCTGTTCTGGTGAAGAACATTGTATGACCTTAACCAGTCTGACCTTAACCGGTCTGGTTACTATTCTACAGATAGTTACTTGTGAGTTTCATCTCACCGTGGTTTTTTCCCATTTGCGTTTCTACATCAAAATCTCTTGTGTTATGGCTATTGTGCTCTTGTGGGTGAATGCTTTATTTGTTGTTTGGTTTGCATCTGTCTTAACCGGTTTGTTAGTAAATCTATTATACCAATTAACTGCTAAATTGTTTAAGTGTTTGAGTTTAGTATTTTTTGGTATACTAATTCACCCCCCCCCCCCCTCTTAGTATTCATCATATTGTATATTAGAAAACATTTCAATTTTGAAATGGAATGAACGTGTATTTTTGTGTCTAGCGCACTTGCATTTGTGTAAGGTGGAGCCACAATTGCACTGAGTATCCTCTCCCCTTGCCTTTGGGATCTTGGGTGAAAAAGAGAAGTGTCAACAACACCCATTTTTCTTTTATTAGATAAATATTTGTGGGGATTTCATTACCTCGTAGTGTATTTTGAAAACTAAAACAACTTTTGGGGATTTCATCACCTTGTAGTGAGTTTGAAGTGTTATTTCTCTTTGGGCCATCATACAAGTGTTGTTTTAAAACATTCCAGATAAGGTGATCTATCAGTTACTTCCTTCATTTTATCATAACTCTGATCTTTTCCCTGAGTCTCCTCATTATTCTCCCCTTCCCTATCTAAAGAATGAAGTTTTGAAGAAACATTTTGATTCCTTAATTGAATATCATCAACTTTTATTACATTCAAACCAAGAGGATTAGAATCAGTGTTAATGTTTGCTAAGGATGGTTATTCTTTGGGTTTTGATCTGGTTGTGTTGGTATATAAGGTTGATTCACTTACTCATTAACATAATTCAATCTAGTAATAAGGGGTAGAGGTTGTCTCTAAGGTCGTTTTTGGCCTTGATTTTGCCATGGTTGAAATTGAGGTTGGTTATGTTACCATGGTGGTGGATTGGGCTGCCACTATGGTTGATTTGGTTGCCATTGTGGTTGGTTCTATTGAGGACTAACCCATTCTAGAGGTCCCAAAGATGTAGGAGGTGGTTGCATTTCATAAGGAGGGTTCCATTGGTTAACACTAACATTGATTCAAATTCCAATTATTTCTAGGGTCATATTATCCTGAAGAAGAGTTAAACCCTAAATTTTTTGGTCTTTGTCCAACATAGTTGAGCTCCTCTTCCACAATAGGAGGTTTCTTCAAATGGTTTTTAATCTATGGTAAGAGATTATAGGATCTTGTTGCATATGGATTTTCACAAATTTCACAAAGATCAAATGGATATTCCCTCAAAAGTTGTTTTCCCCTACATTTTGAACAGTAAATGGCTAAGGGCTTAGCATTTTCTGGTCTGCATCTCCAACTGTAGGCTCAGAAATAGTTGGCTTCTATTTTCCTAAAATATGAGAAGTAAATTGAGGACAATGAATGACAATGTGTCCTAGTTTCCCACATGAAAATAAATCTCTCCTACCAAATCCTCTACTCATTGGAGTTGCACTCAACTACTGAACACTGCCTCTACTAGAAGTTAGCTGAGAACTCTATGCTAGCTAAAAAGGAGTAGTCCTCCTATCATGTTGATGAGTATGACTCCTTCCAACTTGAAATCTAGCACCTCACACAAAGCTTTAACCCTAAGGATGCCTCTTCTTAAACCGTTGACCACTATGGAAGAAAGAGGGATGGCTCCTAGCAACACCTAAAGTCTGCAGCTGAGAACCTCTCTCAACAGATCATGTAACTGGTGCACTAACTGTCTATCCACTTGTCGCACCTCCTAAAGCTAAGGCAAGATTATCCTTCGCTATCCTCACTTCTCCACAGCCACCTCCAAAGTCTTAGGTTCATGCATCCAAACCTCACCACTAATACAATCACGGAGACCTCTCACAAAGTGTTGAATCGGCATCGGCTCATCATCTGCAATCCCAACATACTATCTAAGCTTGAATAACCTTCGCTCATACTACTCCATAGTTATCCTCTATTGTCTCAAGTCATGGAACTCATCGGCCTTCCTCTACCTCCAATGCTCTAAAATAAATCAAGCATGAAACCACTCCAGGAACAACTCCCAAGATACTATCACCATGTCCAAATGCAGCTTTTGCTCCTTTGTATGCCACCATGTCATCACAAAATCACAAAGATACATAATTGCATATCTCGCCTTGGTGTTACTACTACATGGGTGCATAGCAAAACACCTACCCAAGTCCAAAATCCAAGTCTCTACCTCCATGCCACTTCCCAAGACATAAAAAGTAGGAGGGCGATACCTCATCAGATCTCTCATGTGACTAGCTGAAAATGCCTCCTAATCCACCTCAACTCTCCTCCTAGGAGAACATGAACTCTCTCTCTCCTAATGCTCTAAATGATGAGACTTCTCCTATTGGTTCTCCTCCTATCTCGGTCCTAGGCGACCAAGAAGCTCCTGAAGCACGTTCACTAATTGCGGAATCGCATCACCTCTAAGATGGTCATGTTGCTACTCCTCATGGTGTGACTCTTTAGAAACCTCAAGACAAGGATTCCTACAAGTACCCATGTGACCAACATGACGATGATCTCTACCCTAGTAGGCATCTCATCTAAACAAAAAGATAACTATAAGCTAGCAAACTAAGGCAGTAAGAGAAAAATCAACAAGTAGGGATAAAACCATTGGGCTACCCCATGCTAAATGCTAACATGCACAATGGGCTCAAATGAAACCAGAGTACCCAGTGTATGAACATGGGATCTGATACCAGATGTAATGCCTGCCAAAATACCCTAGAGAAACTAAGCATCTATCATGCTAAATGGAGATAAAAAATAAAAATTTATATATAACATCTAATGCTACACATCATATCATCTACAATTACATCCATTAACATTATTCAATATGGACATGAATTATAAACACATTAAATAATTACGCAAGCAGAATCACAATCAATAAAACTGTCTCTCTAGAATACCTTAATGTCATTACTTAATTAACTATCCTAAGCAATAACATTCTACTCACTCGATTACCATACTTATTATCAAATAATCCTTAATCTTAAACAGGTGTAACTTATATACTTCCTTCCATTACGATATGCAATCTACCTGATTATTTAACCATTATGAGATGCACTCTACTCTATCATCTAAGTATCATGATATGCTTACTCTTTCAATTCAAGACTAATCCCTTTTCCTAGGTTCATTTTATGTACTAAATCCAAATGTTCTTAAACCCTTAATCATTTCCTATCTTCATGTTCACTATCCATCTCTAATGATAATGCAATATTTAATGCATAAACATAGTCATCTTATCCATACCACTCATGCATCTAAATTCCTAGCATGATCATTTCCTTAACATAATCTTCAAATGCATAATGCAAGAACCTTAATTATTTCCTTAAATATATACCATGCATAATTTCCTATCTTTCTAATGCAATCAAATGAATGACATCATTACCTAACATGATATTGACTAACAACCACAATTCCTATATTATGAGCATTCCATTATCTTAAGGTTCTTTCAAACATTAATCTACATCTTAAATGATAACCATGAAATTTATTTTTAAACTACTACAAATAATAACATAAATCAATTCCCTTCCAAATCTAAATCTATTACAAAGTTGGAATTTTCAAGAAACCATTTACTTTCATTATACAAGATCATCACCATACATCTCATAGTCTCATTATTACAATTCATGTCGTAATCCTAATATACCAACTACAATTACAATCATATGAATAATACATCATGAGCATGGCTCTTCCTAATACATCTACATCTTTACATGATACTACATTACATGAATCCAAGATATACATTACATAAATCTACTACAAGAAACATCCATAACTATTAAAGAATCCACATCCACACATGAAGAATCCATAAGAATATCCCAATGGTTTAAAAGCACCAACCACCCGACCATGTGGAACCAAAGGAACCACCCCCCATGCTAGGACATGATACAAGGTCCCAACATACACTCTACATATAGGGTGACACTTAAAAAACAAACAAACAAAACATAACAAGGACTCTCGAGCATGATCCAATCATAAACAACCACAAGTAAGAAACTCCCATAGGCTTACAAAGCAGCAAGGCATGGAAATTAAATCAACAAAGGGACACATGGGAGTGGAGTGTCATCACATGCCATCCTCTAACATAAAAAATACAATATCACAAGGCACTAGCCTGATGGACATGTGGAGCCATCTCAACCTATGAGAGACCAAGGGAGTTTGACTTGACATCGCAATGGCCTTCCCATGCCTATCGTAAAACATCCTCCCTAGGATCAAGTCATGGGGCTCAACTATTCATTATCTTGATTAGTGAATTATTTACCCATCCCATTAATTTATTATCATGTTATCACTTGTTTACATCATGGTAAAATTCCATTGTGCCCTGGCAATCTAGGCTTCATGCATCCTTACAAGGAACCTCATGCAATCCTATCTCTCCTGACCCCGGTCATCACAAGGAAGCCCACTCCCCCTAACATGTTCCCAAGACATAAACATAATAAGAGGCTCATAGTCAACATTTAAAACTAAAAACCATAATCAACATCATGCATCCATACGCATACATGGACATTCAATAATCATAATGCCAAATAAACAACAAGGAGCCTCATAGGAGAATAATGCATCAAATCCATAATAAGGCAATCATTATCTATTTACAAATAAAATAAAAAACAACAGCAAGGCACTTCAACTTGCTGACTCAAGAGCAATAAATCAACCCTCTCTATCCTGGCTTCTCAACATGAAAGAGAGCACAAATCCATAATAGTGAATCATAGCATCATATAGAAGAAAAGACTATAAAAGAATCATCAATCTGATAAAATGCGAAATATGGAAAAATATCCACAGACTTCCAAAATGCCTCTATTACAAAAATAAATCAGAAAATGACATCACAGATTGACAAACTGGAGAAATACTCAAATAAGCCATATTAGCGCATGTGATTAACAGAATGGCACATTTGACTGCCCCTATGGCACATTCAATGCATTCTTAAGCACTTTTGATCAGTCCTGAAGCACATTTGATCACTATTCTAGTGCATATGCCTAACAATTTAGCAAATATGACTAAATAAGTAGCACATTTACCATATTAATTAGCTCATATGATAAATGAAATGGCACATTTAACACAAAGAGGAAAAATGATGAAAACCAGCTAAGTTATGGATCCAAACTAAAATCAGGTAAAAAAATACTCAAGCCCCGAAGCCAAAAGGATAAGTGACGCCCAGACAAGACAAAATAAACGCAACAAACGAATTCTGAATCCATAAATACATGAAGGATAAATTGCAATTCAAAACATAAGAGTTTTCGACTCAACTATCACATAATACACTTCACAGCAAGCTCATTTCCAATCTATAACACATTCTCTGGTTGATTACAAAACTTGGGAAAAACAAGAAACCAAATGAAATCAAGCAAGACAAAGGAAACAAGAGATAAATCTCTGTAGAATTCCCTTCACGGCAAAGCCAATCCAGAAAATTCGCCAAACTAATTCAACATCTCCCAAAACCCTTCTAAAACTTCTAGATTCACAATGAAAGCCAAAACCAACATCATTCATAGGGAAAAGAACAAGATTTCATCTTGGAAGAAAAATGCCAAAATGCACGGAGTCGTGCGCTCATGGCAAAACTCCCAACCAATAAAAAAGAGTAATTTTTTCCCTTTTCTAAAGTTAAACTATATTATAAAATCTATGCAAGGAAATATTTTTTCCCATAACTATAGTCTAACCATATAAAATAATATTTCCACAAATATAATTCTCTCATATAGCCATATTTCTGCAGACACGAAGTATACACGAAATCTGAAAATAAAACTTCATGGAAAGGCCTCCAACCTAGATTAGAAGTGATGGAAGAGGGTTGAAGAAGCACCAACAAAAATCCAACAAAACTCCAAAGCCAAAATCCAAGCTCCCAAAATCAAAATTTGTAGAAAAGATTCAAGAATGGTAACCCGGCAACAAGCTCAGGTTGTCGAATAAAATAAAAACCAAACCAAAACCCTAGCCTCCAAGCCAAAACCCTAACCTCAAAATCAACCAATGAGAATAGAGGGTAGGTAAGGGAAATATTAAAACATATTTATAATTATAAGTGGGATGTAAAAAGAATATAACATAAGATACTTTATTACCCCCACATAGATAATAATTAAACTACACGAATACTATAGGCTAAGATTAAATAAATCAAATGGGTAATTTAAATAAATAACCCAAAGGCTTATAAAATAATTAAGTAATACCCAATAAATATTACTCAACACTAAAGCCCAAAACATTAATAAACAATAAAAAAATAATTAAGCCACAAATATTAAATAAACAATAAATACTAAATAAATCATCAACCAATAATAAATAAATAAATAATAAATCTTAAATAATTAAACACCAATAAATCAATAATAAATAAATGAGCATTAAATCCCAAATAACTAAATACTCAAATAACCCTTTATTAAATCAACAATTAAATTAAATATTAATGACTATATAATCTCATACCAATTAATTAAATAAATCCATAAACACTTGCATACTCACAAAGCCACAACTCACTAACTGACATAGTGAATTATGCCAAGGCGTCGATGACTCAAGGTGAACAACTTAGACCTAGAGTATGTTAGGGGAACTTGTGTCAACTCTGAACCACATGCCATTGGGATTTAAAGACACGCTTAGACCTGAGGAGCCAGGTGGAGTCGATGTCTAGTACCTGCAACCATAAGGCAACGATACAATATATGCATATATATCATAACAAGCAAGTAATAGGGAATCACAATGGCACATCCTGCTGGCAATGAGTGATGTTGCATCGTCCCTCTCACAAAGACAGTCATACAATGATCAAACGCGTCTCATAATCAACTCATCATATCTAATCATGAACTAGAGTTAGTGTAATCATAATAGCATTGAATCCATGATCAATATAAGTTATCAACAATCCATCAACATAGAAATGCATATAGAATCCATCAAGCAGATATGATCCATCAAACACATACATCCATCAAATCTCATGGTCAATAATGATGACATCATCATCCATATAAATCATCAAAATAGCATATGTCCAACTAATGTCTGGCATCATAATGAGTAACTGAAACACAAGTATAATCATAATCTAAAACATCATAAAGAGTCTAGATAAGTCTATCATGCATGAAATAAAAGTCAAGTCAAATAGGGAAACTACATATTGAGACTAGATTATGTAAGGAATGGAATTAAAGATAGGCCAATCACAAAACCTTGTCTTAATGATCCTAAAATACAATCTTTGGATGTAATAAATCAACCCATCCTAAGGGATAGACAAAAGGGGATAGAAAATTACAAGGTGAAACTACAAAAGTAGGGGCAAAAGATCACTTCTAAGAAGAGAACGAGGAAAGACAAGGAAGACGATGGGTATGACAACTTTCTAATAAACAAGAGAAGCATTGACATGGCAAAGGTCATAGACTCATAGTTAATAATAGGGGACCCTGAGGCTTACACGGTGAGAGTTGAAGTAGTAACAACATATGCAGATTTCAATCAGTTGGCTAGAAGTAAGATTGTGGAGCCTCGGGATAGGGGAAGTAGAAATGTAGAAGCTTCAACTTCAAAACCTTTCAAACAACAATAGGAGGATGAGCAACCACTGTAGGTGCTTCGGGATATACCAATAGTCACTTCTTAGCAAGTAGCACAATTATTCACTCCACCACCATCAGTAAATAATGATTTGAATGAGATACTAGGTGTAATTCCTCTATCAGAAGAAGACCCTGCGAGGATACAGATGTACCAGGAACTGCATCAAGTGGTGGCAATGTTTATTGTGGTGAATTTAGGTGTCATGCATTCAAAGTTAGAAAAAGGAAAAGCTCTGCAAGTATCAGAATCAGGAGAGACAGATGCACAAAAACAAACCACAAGTAAAATCACAATGGAAAATTTCATAGATGTAGATCAATGTAATGCCCCGCCAGGAAACCCCTAAGGGTTTAAGTTAAAAACACTCAATTAGAGTGTAAAATTTTTTTTTTAAATAATTAAATGAAAAGTTACATCATTAAGATAGTTTGAAGTTAACTCAGTTCATAATTAGACATGACATTGAAATACATTGGAGTTATCTGTCAACTTAGACATCACAGTGGAAGGCTCAAACAATCCTAAGGAGTTTCCTAACGCGATTACATAACCTTACACCTAACTCAACTTGCGTCATTAGATCCATTAATTCTGGATATCTTAATTACGAGATATTGCATAGATCTTGATTTTATATGTGTCCAATGGTTTGACATCTTATAATTTTAGGAAGCGTTCAATTGCTTTGGTTGATGAAGAGACCATCGAGAGGTTAATTACTCAAAGCACTTTAATTCATAATTTCATTAGGAGGTCTCCAAATGGGTTCAAGCGTTTTAAATGTAACCAAGTTCATTCATTAGAGTTTTAAGATAACCATCCACACTTGACATCATCCTTTAATGCTATAAATATGCTTAACGAGATTCATTCTTTTAGGGTTAAGCTACGATTAGTTAAACGAGGATTCCTTAATTTGATTTTAAAATATTCATCCTCGTTTGATATCCTTCTTAAATATTAAAAGCATGGTTGATAAGAGAAATTCATTCCTTAAAGATTAACTACAGTTAATAGAATGAGATTCCCTTCATTAGATTTCGTGCATAGCCAACTGATGAGTTGAAGTTCTATTGTGAAAGGTATAATGTGAGTAGCCATGGGAATTCATTTGAAGTTTTAAAATAATACTACTAGATGGCTAGAACCATTACGTTGAAAATGTAATTGGGCCACAAGAGTTCATCCTTTAACTTCAAGATATAGTTAGCAAGATAATATTTAACATTTCAAGATTGGAGTATAAGTTCCAAGAGATGTTCCATTAGGATTGAATTACATTTATCTTGTTGCATATCATTTTTTTTTTGTTAAATGAAATTAATAGGAGAGAGATACTTTTACTAAGATTTAATGTATAAACAACTAATCAATTTTTTCCCATTCTAGTTCAATTTTAGCAAACATGAGGGATTCCTTTTATAAGGATTAAAATATGGATATCTAATTGAGCTCACCCAATTATAAAATGAATCTGGTGAGGATTGTTGGTTATAATTACAACATGAATTATTAAGTATATTCATCCAATTATACAACATGGATACCCAGTTGAGTCCACACGATTATCAAATTAATCTAGTGAGGATTATTGTTAAGAGTAAAACGTGAAATAACTTAACAAATTCATCCTATGTAATGAAACATAATTGACATGGCGTGTTTTTCATTCACTAAGGTAAAAAGATAGATGTTTATATGATGTTCAACCTTTTAATCTCAATCTGGGAATTGTGACATAAGTTTCAACTTGGTTTTCTTTTTTTTTTACATTCAACCCATTAACATACTTATTAACAAATTAATCCAATGAAGTAATTCTAATTAGATTTCTTCCACTATTACAATTTAAATTAACATTACCAATTTACTTTTTCCACACTTTAATTTCAATATTTAAATACCATGCCATATTCATAATTCACAACGTTTTATGAACTTAAATAACTACGTTTATCCATATGAAAAATGTTATACATTTAAATTTGAATTCATTTAATTTACACCATACACTTTGCAAGAATACAACCATTCAAGATAATTTAAAACATAAAACAAAGTACGCTATAAACATCGCATGACACAGAATATGATCTCGGAGTTCACCCCGGATGGGCTACATCTCCGGGTCTGCTCAACTGCAAGACCCTTTTGGTATTTAATATAGTTAAGGTTACATAATTACATGTCTTTACAATCTTTCCTTTTAGGCGAACACATACACCATTCCACCTCTACCTCGTTAGATTATTACATAGTGATCCCTTTTAAAAATGGGTCAAATTAAATCATAACAAAAGAAGACAAACAAACCTAACTTCTATTGTTTGACGGTACCCTAACTAGGGGCTTGTCCAACTTGCAACCAGACACTGTCATGTCAAATCTTACCATTACATAACCAAAATCTATAATAGAAGTCTAATTCGGCATAGGCATTAACCGGTAGAGGTATTCGTTTTATCATATAGCTCTGACTACTAATGTCGATACTTCGGTATACTAGCTAAATTAACTTTTATTTAAAACTCGCATTAAACCACCATCACTATTTATTCCATGTCAATAATAAATATTAACTCGAGTACATTAGACAACATGAAATTAGTAACTTGTATTATAGTAGGGGTCAACTAATTGTTGCATCTCTAAAACCCAAATATGTTATTTAGCAAATCAGAGATTAATTAACATAAAAGAGATTGAATTTTAAATGTAAATGATATAAAAGAACTAAGTTTAATTTCCTTATATTAATCTTAAATTCTCTTACACACATATATATATATACACACACACACACACACACATATATATATATATAAACATTATTCACTGAATTCATAATTCCCAACTCTCTCTTTTTTTTTTTATAAATCACAAATATTATTTGAAATAAAACTATTCCAATAAGCATCTTTCTTTTTTTTTAAATTACCATGGAAAGACCCGAACTCGGGTTTTAAATCATACATAAATTACCGAGTGGAAATAAATTTTAACAAAAACATTTTTAAAAGTTAAAAACAAAATAGCGACCGAATTCCCCAAGCGAGCCCTAATGCAGGGAGTATCGCGTGGCGGCGCCACTGCGGTGGCCGCAGGTCCGCGGCGCCCTGCGGCTACCGCGGCTCCTGCGGTCACCGCAGTGCCGCGGCCACCGGCTGCATTTGCATGTGAGCGGGGAAAAACGGCGGAAGGCGAACGGGGAGGGGAACGCGGGGTAGCGAGCGGGGAAAAGGGAGGAGGAGCGGGTGGAGCTCCGCTCCCCGCCCTCCAAACCCCAACCCACGGCCCAACCACAACGCATGCGTTTCACACAGCGCGTTAAGATATAAAACACAGTCCGTATCAAACAAAAAACGCACAGACCCACATCAATTTTTTTTACATATATTTTTTTTTGGTAACCTATGAATCCGACTTACAGTTGGATTTTATCAAAAACAAACCTCAAATACAGAGATAAATGCATCCATAGCTCCCATCATTTTTATTCTTATTCCCTTTTACAGGCTCATTCATTCCCAGATTGATACCAAAACTTCCATTATGGGAAAAATGTTTCCTATCAAGTTTAAAATCACAAAATCCTTTAACAACAAGAGTTTGATTCAAGAACAAACAAGTTTGGAAGAAGACTGAAAATCTAAACTTCAAAACATTCATGAGAAATACTGTTTTGTTTTTTTTTTATCTTGTATTCAACAATAGATCAAGAAGAAGATACGAATCCTACCTCATAGTGCAGATTCCGGGCATGAATCTTGATGAAGAGCTTTCCCAATCTGCTGCTCCAAGGCAAATTCCCCCATTTTTTCAAAAAAAAACTCCCAAGCCAAAGAACCCCCAAAATGTCTCCAAAACTAGGTTAAAAAGTGAAACCCTAATTTTGCCCTAATTTTCAATTTCGAAATTAGGCATTTATTTTTGAAATAAAATGAATGAAAATGAAATAGAAGTCATTCATTTACCTTATTTAATACATCTCATTTGTTTTCCTTATTAAAATTATAATGCTTCTATTTCTTTTTAAATTTTTTAATTTCTCAATATCGATTTAGTTCTACATTTATATTTTGGAACTATTGACTGGGTAAGGCGTTTTGATTAATTTAATTTTCTAAAAATCCAACTTTTATACTATATCGACTTTACAAGTAAAGAGAAAATAATTTCATTTAAATAATAATAATTTACCCCTTTTTTTTTTCCAAAATGCGAGAATGCATAATTTATTTCTATCTCCCAAATGACTTTAAATTTTTCCTTTCCAAAACGCATAATTTATTAAAATCGTCGTTATTAAAATTAACTATTAAATTAACTCGCTACAACAAAATAAAGCGACATTTTAAAATAAATGACCGATCCAATGCAAGAGTCTTATTTATTCTAATTTCCCAACTACATATGCGTAAATGTTTCAACTATGTAAATGAGCACGCTAATCCCCAGTTAATTACCTTAAGCTTGCTACAATAATAATTTAAAGCGATCTCTTAAATTAATGATTAATCATATAAAGGAAGCTACCCATTTAAATTTCTAAATTTCTAATGTGCTCGTCTACTCATAAATTTGAATTTAATACTTAGGATCACAAACCTCACTTACCTCGCGCAAGGCACGCAAATCGAGGGAGTCCTCCAAATCTCTCGACACGCATCCCAATGAAGAGCAAGCTCCACGAATCCACGCACGATGCTCACCTAACCATGGCTAAGGCAAGACGAGAGTTATATGACCACTAAATCTGAATTCAAAAGATGAAGGAGCATACTCAACCTTGCAAATTCCAAAGGAGATGAACCTTGCCCTAAGCGGTGTTGTACCTGCAATCTCCTGCACCCATGAATTCATACAAGCACGCATATACATATACATATTCAATGAAGGCGTTAGCTCAATATTTATCTTCAAGGGTTAGGAAACAATTACATTTACACGAAAATCGATGCAAAAGCACAATAATAAGTATGCACAATTTATTTATATTGTCTAAACTACACATTGCATATCGGTAAATCTACCATTCAAGAATGCCACACAGGAAGTCAATCATGGTCAAACGGGTTTTAAAAGTCCGACTAGGGTATGGGCATTACAATCAAGGTGAATCGGCACAGTCTGAAGATGAAGAATTTATGGAAGACGAAGAAATATAAATTCCTCTTGAATTAAAAAATTCCCCATCAAACCAAGAACAAATTGGGGGGAGGCGATCAAACATCTACGAGTGTAGAACAAAATTTGAACGTGGAAGAAGAACACATTGCTCAGAAGGAACAACAAGATAAGTCGGAAGGTGAAGGACTGAATGTAGAACTAAACAAGACAAGTGAGATAGCCCTACAGCAGAATGCTCTACTAGAAACTACTAAGGATAGTGAAAATGTTGAAGTGGAAAATCTAATTAAGGATGCAAAAAAAGGGGGAAATGAGGAAATAAATAATAAAAAAGAAAATCTGGCGTTGAATGTAGAAGAGAATGTTAATTCTAAAGTTGAGAAAAGACAAGAGAATCAAGAAAAGAGAGAAACTCCACAAGAAAGCAAATTTTTGGTGGAGTCAAAAGTGGTCGTATACTAGAATGGTTGTAGCAGCAAACTTTGTCTAACAAAAGCATTGAGGTGGTGTCATTGGATTTCAATAGCATGCTTGCTAATACACCCAGTGTGAAAAAGGAAAGAAAACCCAAGATTAGGTATGCTACCCAATTGAATGCGTAAGTGGAGAAAGAATTACATATTGCAAAACCAATGGTTGATAAGGATGCACAGGAATTAACTATAGAGGACTATCAGATTATGACAGTTCCCTTGGGTAAGCCCTCAAGATTTGACGATGCCAAGATAACTAAGGAAGGTGTGGCTATCATGGAGGATAGGTTATGCAAGGACCAAAGGAAATTGAAAGAGAAAAAAGGATAGATTGAACAATTGGTCCAATTATCAGAAGGTTCATTCAACTAGGATTTGGCCCATAGGCTATACCACAACACCCAGTGTTGATGTCTAAAGATGAGGCTAACGCTTTAACCACCTTGAAGCACAAACTGGATATGATGGATGAGTGGATTACTGAGGTGTTGATACAAGCTAAGGTTGCATTACATGAGGCTCTATCCAAGTATTCTAAGTGGACTCAATTGATAAAAAGAATAAATAAATTCAAAGCAGAAGTGGGAATTTATTGGAAAAAGTTGAAACAAAATTAAAAAGGATAGATGAAATGGAAGAAAGACCCGCTAATGAAATGATAGAGCGGGGAATATTAAAGCAAGAGCAAGTGGATGAAATAGAGTCATGGAAAGTACTAAATGAGTGGCAAGCAGATAGACTCAATGATTGTAGGAGTAAGTTGTAAATCATGATGAGGGATGCTACCAAGGCCAGATGATAGAATGGGGTACTCATATAAATATTGATGGAACAATTGATTGAGGATGCAATGCATCTCGAAGATGCAGGGATATTGTCAGAAGTTGATGGTACTTGGAGACAGAGATTATCTAGTCTGGGAAATTATAATAGCCCGTAGATTCTAAGAGACATCATACAAATGTAGGCAATAGTTTTGGAATATAAAAATAATATTAGTCCAATGGAGTGGGTAATTGCTCAGATGCAACATCACTACTAAGTTTAGGAGCTCAATTATTTTGTAGTCAAGGGGTGTGATAAGGTTGATATAATTCAAGTTATAGCTGCCTTTGAAGCATATTTTCTATAGGAGTAGAAAATTGAAGAGCCCAACAAGGAAAAGGAAGAGGGTTAACTCAATCAAAGTATAGATATTATAAGTATTGCCTTGTGTATGTTTGTTGGCAATTTTGTCCTATTCTATATCGTCAATATAAAAGCGACCTTAAGCTCTCATTTTGTTAAGTTTGGGGATTGTAGACTTGAGAGAGCTCATAAGTGTTTCCTGAAGCTTCGTTTCTTGGTTTTCATGATATAACATTTTTTTGCAATTGGTGTTTTCTCTTTGCAAGTGATTGGATTGGTGAAGTCAAGAGTCAATTTATGAAATATATCAGATTTTACTCATTGTTGTTGGTAAATAAATACATAACTCTACGTAGGTTATTTCTGGTGTGTTATGCAAGTTTCTTTGTTGATAACAATTTACTTTGAAAGATTGCACAATTTTACAAATAGTTGTGAAGTTATTCTGATTATTTATCAAATCTATTCTTTGTCATTTCAGTTATTTTAGAAAAGCATTTAATTGTGAGGTTGGCTGATAGATAGGAAATCCATTTTACTTTCACATGTTCTTTTCTTTTCTTTCATTTCATAAAGAGATACAGTTTGACTGAATAATTCAGAAGGGAATAATCTACAGTTTCAAAAGTTATTTATAAATTCTAGTAGATTGTCAGGAAGCCCTTTATGAAAATAGTTGATGCATGAATTCTGGATGAATACCACAAGGTCAAAATTTGACGTACCAAGCCTTGAGATTAGTATTTATATTATTCTTCTAAGTAAATAGACGCATTCCAAGGTGAGAGTTTATTAAGTTGAAGTGAGCTCAAAATCCACATCAACAATTTGGAGAACCTAAGGGGGCATGACGAGCAGCTTTCAATTCTATTCGCTACTTCTTGGACCAACCAAAGGGTTGTTCATGGCGGAATTTCTTTCAAAAAAATTGAGGAGGTCATCACTCAAGCCACAAGCCTTCCCCTTTGTCGAAACCCTATTTTTTGACAAAATTCAATCTTCCTTTAAATTCCCAATTAGCCATTTTCCTAAACCCTACCATCATTAAGATTATTATATTCCATCAACCAAGTAGAAAATTCTCTACATTACTGACACTCGGCTCAATGCATCCATGATAGTGGTTTGAGAAGAATGGTTTATTCATCTATCAGATAAGGTTATTATTTTTACAAGTTCATTAATGAAAGACATGACACTACAAAAAAATTTATGTGGAGGAAAATGGGCTCCCCATAAGGGTAGAGCTCGGCATATAGCTTCAAAGGAGAACATTAAGATGTTCTTGGTGGAGAAGCCATTTTTCGGCAAGACTCAATGTGAAACTCAACAAAAAGAATGCCATTTAGAGGTAGCAAGTAGCACCGACAAAATAAATATATCTTTCTCTGAAAAGACTAGTTACACCGAAAAGGTTGCTTTATTGGTATAACTTCCTTTGTGTTCCACCAAAAAACATGAGCTTCGGTGTAACATAGTCATTCTGCTAAGCATGAAAATGTTTTACAAAAAACACATGCTATAACAAAAAAGAAGCTTATCAAGGTAAGGTACCTAGGCTATACCGAAAGGATAAAATCATGACTATAAGGCATCAAGGAAGCTCCTTGCTCCTCTTACCGAAACCATTGGTTTCTGGTGTAATGACTGAAGTTTGTCAAGATTAAAATTGTTTCACCAAAATAGCATGCTACATCGAAAACCAGGTGGGACCCACAACTATGAAAGGAAACCGAAATATTTTATCGACAAAAATCGATAATGGTCTTGCCAAAACATTCATTTTCGATGTAACTGCACAAATCAATAAGAAGCATAAGCACTATACCGAAAGTTGGTTCTACATCAAAATATCAGAGGAGTTGAAAGCTGCTACACCGACAAGAGTTAATGTTTTGATATAGTTGAAGACAGTGGAGAAAGGAAAAATAATCTCATCGAAACTGTTTCCTACACTGAAAAGCCCAAGTGGTAGTGAAACAAGGTGTACAATCCTCCGGCATTAATATGTGTCAACTTGACATTATATCACATGAATTTTTGAATTTAGGCATTTATTGACTATTGTGCAACTATCCCTCAAAGCGATAATTCATAAAATTTAAAAGGCAGATTTTGCATTCATTCAATCACTGTGGGATATCCAGACAACGGAAGCTGAAGAAAATGAGAACAAGAAGTGGCAACAAATTCAGAATTGGTAACTCCATTACAAGTTCCCAATTCCAGAGAACATCTTTTCAATTTCAATTGTTCAGTTTCTATCTCAATGGAGGGTCCATCTAAAAATCCTAGGGTTAGAAAACAAAAGGAAAAGGCAACTAAAATAGAGAATCCCTTGGAACCAAAACCTTTAAAAAAAAAAAAAAGGAGGGAAGGTACCTAAATCAATATCTAATGGACCATTTTCCTGATTCTAGCCCCAAGTCAAAAAGGTCACCTCGATCAGATATTTTAGGGGACAAGTATGTGAACCTAGGGGATGTCTGGAGACCCATGAGAGAATATGAGTTGATGTTGTATCATTTCAAAAAAAGAAACATGGCAGAACCTATTTTCAACGCATGGGTTTTAAATGTCATAAAATTGGTAGTCCCCAATGTCTTTGTTAATGTTGATTTGATGATTTTGCTATCCAAGCATTATGATCTTACAACCAAAGTGATTTATGATGCTATCGGGAAGCCATTGTTACCAATAACAAGGGATTGCATGTCCAGAGTGTTCGACCTAGACCTAACCTTGGAACAACCCATTGATATCACTCTCTTGACAAATCCATATTCAAGACTTAAGGACATGTACAAGAGGTGGAAGTTGTTGTCTCATAGGCCTAGAGATGGAAATGATCTCAGGGTGTTTGATGAAAATGAAGAACCCCCATATGAGTTGTATTTATTTGAAGAATACTTTAAATACACATATTATTCAATTTGTCAAATTATGGGGATTGAAGCTAGAATTATTATGGACATAGCTCATATGGTGTTGGTTGTAAATGTGCAAAATGTATGATGCTTGACCCTTTGATTATGTGTCATTGATGGTCAACCAAATAAATCATGGATTGGAGAAAATCAAATCCAACCTTGGTGAAATTTATTTCAAACATTATTTAGCGCTTATGCACATGCTCTTGTATGTTGGGCAAGGGTTGGATATGTGGACTGATAGTTTCAAATTTAATGAGTATGATAGATAGGGCATGAGGAAGCCAGTGCAGATGTGGAAATTTGTATGGGATTAAAGTTTATTATGGTCCCAATACTTATATTTTGAGGATTACTTTCTTAAACCTTTGTGTCAACTTCTTGGTCAACCATACAATCATGCCATAACCACATAAATTCATAAATTTCTTAGGCCTAAAGAGTATGATGAGTGGAAGCTAGTCAATCAAAATTGGGGAGATCGGTATGCCCTCAAGGACTGTACAAAAATTAGAGTGTATGGATCTTAAGCTACCCCTCTGCTACTCCCTAAAATGGTGCCAAATAGGATTGTTTACTTGGAGATTATAAGGAAACTTGTTGAAGCAAGCTCCATACATTTAGAAGCTCATGGGAAACAGACCCTTATGCTTGGGTACCTATGCTTTGGAGAATTTATAGTTTCCTCCACCAAAGGTTATGATCTCATAAAAGATAAATTAGCCTACTATGGCCTAGCACAGGATGAACCTAGGGTCAATTTTGACCCTAAAGGATTCATGAGCTCAGTAAAACAATCACAAAAGATATGCTCTTATGAGCATGTTCTACTTGTACAGGAGGACTTGATCAAAAATTTCAATGAGCCACAAGTTATGGATAAGTTGGAAGCTTATGACAAGGTGATTAGGGCTGAAGAGTGGAAAAAGAATCACAACTTGTTGAAGGCAAATATTTATCTAGATATTCAGGACCCTATCACTCGCATTAGTGAAAAAATTTCTCATTTGGATAGAGTAATTGAAGGAGTCCCTCCGAGTGTTTTGGGTAGAGATACAAGAAAGCCCTTGGGAAGAAATGTATAGGTTGTAACACCTCTTTCGCATATGTCCCTTTAGCTTACCCCCTCAATACAAAGTGATGCAGAGGATATCCGAGAGCAGGATCCATCCCAGGTCCCAAAAGGAGAGGAGGTTATTGTAGAAGCCATAGCAAAAAGAGAAGATATCAGACAGCTTGTCAATGAAAAGTTTATTTCTGATGATGAGTTTATTCATTATCAAGAGTTCAAGACATTCCAGTATAGGTACAAAGGAAAAATGCTTAGGCAGCAGGTTGGTGAAGTCACACAATAAAATGAGGGTGAACTACTTGACAAATTACAACAAGATGTAGATAATGAAATTCCTACCATGACCCCTATTAGGGGAAGACAAAGATTGCAGGATGTCAGTGTACTCATTATATCTAGATGGGATATGAGTTATTCTCTACTATTTGATATCTTTGTAAAGGAACATGACACTCAAAATAAGATGTCATTATAAGATATTGAAAAAATCTACTTTGGTTCTAGTTTTCACGCAGATAAGAAGGTGATGTTACAGTGGGCCCTATACCCCAAGAATAAAATGCCCACCTTAGTGGAGATCGATAAAGTATTTGGTCATCTCATGGTCCAAAGAGTTGGTGAAACAGATCCCTTGGAAATAACTGATCTTAATGTTAATGTGGCAAAATTCACCAAGGCCCAGATAAAACATGTAGTGAAATAAAGAGATGCATATAGGGAAAGATATGAGAAAGCAGGAACGCTTTCATTAGTTGGAAGAGGAGTTGAGGTTGATTCCTAATAGAGCATAAATTTCTTATGAATGGGAGCAGAAGATTACCAAAGCACTACAAGACCAATTATTGGAGATATCAGGCAGAGAAGTTGCAGAAGAAATTGAAAAAAAAAACAAAAAAAAAAACAAACAAACAAACAAACAAACAAAGAAAAAAGGATATCTATGACATGATGACGGGGCTAGTCGCCCATAGGTTCAATTAAATGATGCAATATGCAAATTATTACTAGAATACTTATGTGGGAACTTTCAAGGCATTACAAGAACATGCTAGGCTAACAGAAATGGTGAAAGAAATAGTCAATAAGATGCAAGATCCTGAATCTTCTAAGTTGCCAAAGAATGTCAGAAAGTTGTGGTCAAAACAAATGGAGTATAAAGAATAATTGGAAGATGATATGAATCGGTTGGATATAGAAGACATTGAAAGTCTCCCTTCGCTACTGAACAATAATGATGGTATGTGAATGCCTCGGGAACAATGGAAAGAGTTGTTGTCATAGGAGCATCCATGAGAAGTGGAGAAGATAAATGACAAAGATCATACTCTTGACAACATAAAGATCATTTTGAATAGGCTCTACAGAAAAGAATATGCTATGAGACATTTTGTCTCAAACATCACTACCTATAAAGAGCAGGAATTTGTAGACCACTTAGGGGTTGTCAATTTGTTTCTCTTGAATCATTAGAAGACTAGTTTTATTAGTTATATTATGTAACTAACTAATATTTTATTTCTAAAAGACATGATGTTTCATATGTGTTTGATCTCTCCTTATAAGAGGAAGATCATTTATTCTATGCAAGATAAGAAAAAATATATACTTTTATATCTCTGCTAATATATAGACTAGTTTGTTTTAAATTCCTATATTGTGTTAAGAATTATTATGGATGATTTTCAATTCGATCTTGTTATTTTGGTGTTGATAAATCAAAGGTTATTTAAATTTTTCTACAACTATGGTCATTTCATTATTTTCATACTATTACATTGTTGTGTGGTGTGAACAAGATAAGATATACTCTTGGATTAATTACTGTATAATCCTCTTTCTAGGAAAGATAAAAATTGCATGTATGGTAATGTCATATTGAAATTGTCTCATTAAGTGTGGAAGGATTAACAGTGGACAGTAATTTTACTATCTAAAAAGGAGAATATAAGAAAGGAAATTCATAAGACTCTAATCCCAATAGGCAAAGAAGACACTGTTCTAAACCATATATCTATAATCTCATAATTTCAATTTTCATTTTTCAGTTTCATAAAAGTAAGAAGGATAGAGGTAATAGGTCATATCAAATCTTTAATTCCAATTTGAGATTGACCTTAGGACAATTTTGTAACAATAATCTACTTAAGTATCATAAGGTGAAGATACTTGGTAATAAGGTTTACCCACCTAGGTCTAGCAAAACATGAAGTGTAGGGAATTGCAGTCATATTGACCAATTCTGTCAGTTGGCCAGAGTTGAGTATTGAATTCAATCATAAGGCTTGGCATACCTTTAGAATTTCACAACCCATAATTTTGAGCTCCAACACCCTTAATGGCAGAAGATGGAAGAGGATAGCCATGTTGCCAATAGAAAAAGTCTTAACAAATTTTTCAAGGGGGAGGAGCCCTTGTCAAATTGCAAAGCCACTTTGATAGGGAGGAGTTGCTACACCTATGGAACCAGGTATGCCTTATGGTCATGAAGTACTCTACTCTTGAGGGTTGACATACAATTTATTACTATTACCATATGCCTATGTTAAAGCATTGTAAGAATCGTGACACTATTTGACTACCCCATTATCCACTTCATTCCCTCGAAAGCTCCATTAAGGAGGCTTTAGACCCTAAAAATGAGGATAAAATGCTCATCCCTCTCCACCAAGGTCTTATTTATAGACTCTATACTTACCATTCAAGCTTATGCCCCATGTGAAATATTATGATGATTCAAACCCCTCTTCATGCTTCTCACCCTCTGGCTGCATATGTGGATGGAATTGCCCCCCTAGATTTTTTTCAACTTTCTAATCATGTTTTTTTTTCTTCACCTCTCCCTTCCTCCTCTGTGACTATCATGGAATTAATCCCTCCTTTTTCCTCACCTGCCAGTTGCTACTATTAGAGAGCGAAAAAACATATTCTCTAATGGTAAAATAAAATCTGCTAGAAAAAGAAAGAGAATTATCAATGACAATTCCAACTCTAAAGGTATTGAAGAAGAGGACCCTAATGTTGAGACTAAAAGGAGAGAGTCACGAAAGATTGCCTCTCAAGATGCAAGTGGTAAAAAATGTGAGAAACAAACTACTATTGAGTCTGAAGATGATACTAAGGGGGGGCGATGGTGGGAATATAAATAATCTCGATGGAGAGGACTTGGATACTGGGAAGGAAGATGTTGGTGACAACGTAGGTATTTTCCTTCCACTGGATCCTTGGGATATGATGGGAGAGAAAGTGGACCCTATTGAGCAGTTGTATAAAGTGACCCCAAATGAAATGCTATAGAAAGTGGACCCTGTTAATGTGTTGGGACCATATATCGGGGATGAGGGGGATGAGGAAAAGGAAGGGGATGGTTCGAGGGGTGGTAGAGAAGAAATATTGGGGAAGGAAATCTGGCAAGAAAAAGGGAGAAAAGAAAAAGGAAAAGAAGAGTTGTCAAACTACTAAAGAAGTTTAACAAACTATGAAGGCAGAGGAAATTATTGAGTTGAGTGACCAGCTGAGGGATGGTGAATTGCAGGCCCTGAAATGTTAAGTTCGTGAGTTGAGGAGTAATCTAGAAAGGCATGGGGTGAACACAAAATTGAAGGCTTTGAATATGGAGATAAAAGAAATGAATAATAGGTGGGACGCCTGAGACAAACAACTAGCTAGCATCAACAAGTTCTACATCAAGGTGATGCATAGTTCTCCAATGACTCTCTATTTACTGTAGGATAAGGCCCTAGAGGAAGAGGATGCTAAAAAATAAGCATGTAAGGAAACTTTAAAGTTCTTCATAGAAGACTGGGATAATGTCCATGAGTTGGCAGGACTTTGTAAGCCAAGTCCCTAGATTTAGGTTTTGTTATAATTTTTATATTTTTATGGCTACTCTAGACTTACGGAGTGACCCCCTAATACTTATTATTTACTAGTTTTCTATTTAGAATCTTTAATTCGATTTTGATCATTTTGCTACAAATGTGCTACCGATAGCCCTTGGGCTATTTTAAGGGTCAGAGCCCCAAATAATATTGCTTTGATATTTTAAAAAAACACAACAATTTACATGGGAAAAACCCTACACTCCAAAATCCGTCTAATAAATTATTAAAAAATTAATAATGAAATACAATATACTTACAAAGAAAGATTCTCATAAGAGTATCACCAACTAGAGATTCAGAGGAAACTCAACAACTATAAGACTCTCACACACCTAATATATAAGAGATAAAATACATGAAACTATTGAATGATATTATAAACCATGAGCTAAAATCATCCAAAAAGTGGTACCAAACGTATCTCCAATCCAAGATGTCCTATGACATTTCATTTAAACACACACCAACATGTGTAACTCCCTTTTACAAGTAATTTATGTGTCCAACACATCTTCATATTTCCCATTTTAGGAGACCCAACTTGCGAAGGCCATAAATGTTTATTTGGGAGTCTGATTGACGAACCATTTAAAGTACTAGAAAGATCATGAAATTCTCTATCAAGCTATAACCCACTACACTAGTAACAACCACTTTTGTGCACAAAAATGCCTCTAAGGCCTTCAAAATTGACTCTGAAACTTTCAAAAAGGAAAGATTTAATATCTTCAAATCTAGACATGATCTTGCAACAAAAATTTAATAGCATGATTATTTAGCCAAGCTATAGCTTTGAGGAAAATTTTAGGCCAATCTGTGCTCAAATGTAAACTTACTATAAATGGTAACTCAATGTAAATGCAAGGTCAAGACATCATTTTCCTAAAAAAATTGGCATGAGTCAAGATAATAGGGAACTATTTAAGACAATCCTTAAGAAACACTTTCAAGATAAATAAATTAATACAATGAGTAGTACAACATGTATAATAGGTTAGTAAACAAAAGTACACTAATTCACCTACTTATAAAGCATAAAAAATATGAAAAATAACCAAGCCCAAAAGATAATTTGCAAGTAATTTTACAACAAATGAATGGTGAGGCAAAAGAGTGCAAGGCAACAAAGAGAAATTTGAGAGAACTTGGAATGAGCAAACAAAATAGAAGGCCTATGAAAAATTATAGAAACCTTTTTTTAATGTGAATGCAAGAAGGAAAGAACTCATTTCTCTTGGAAAACATGATGCCAAAATGTATGGGGGAAACTATAACAACAACAACAACAAAAAAGAAAAATAATATCATTAATACCATGCAGATAAAATATGTGAATCTACAATTTGCACCCTCTTAAAAAATAGTGTTTTTTCTCCATGAGGATGTCAAAACCCTTGCCTCTTTTCCCATCGATCAACCTACTCATTGTAGGAAGGGCTACTCCCCATGGTGTTCTTGTTGTCAATTTTCCACACTTTGACCTGGACCATTCTTCCTCTGGTGATGGGTGCTTAGGTTGTGGCTTGATTCTACTAGTTTTGTCATGCCCTAGTTCCACATGACGACACCCTACTCCTCTACAAATTTCACACTCCAACACTTATCCTTATGGATGGTTTTGGCACTTCCAATCACCCTCTTTACACATCAACTGATATATATAGTGTGACAATGACCAAGGTTACATAATGTTCCTCTTTCAAGGATGTTGTTGCTCACATGGTCTTTTGCAATAGGGATAAATATTCAGGATGGGATGCTCTACCAAAAAAGAGTGGGATGACCACTAATAAGCAAGGGATGTCAAAGAATTGCTCAAAAAACTATCAAAAGGCCTTTTTCATCCCTAGTTTTAGTTTTTCTAAAGAGCTAAAGAAAGATATTTTGAAGGAGGGGATTTTTATATTCCACTGGCTTGATAGGCAAATTCAATTGTCTCTAGCCAAAACTCTCAAATTTGCACAATTGGATCATATTTTTATGGCAACCTATGCTCAGAAGTAATGTGAAAGTTTATCCTTGTGCATAAGGAATTTTCATTGTGGTGTTTGATTATAAACAAGACAATGATGCCATCCTTCATGAAATATGATGTTGGGGAAAAAAACTAATCCTTCTCAAACCATGGTATCTAAATTTCAACCCTCTCATTGAATCTTTTCTAGTGAAACCTGTATGAGTATGTCTTCCAAACCTTTCACTACAGTTTTGGTTTGAGGACTACTGTGAAGCAATTGATGACTCTTTGGGTGAATTTTTGGCTATTGATTCAAGTATTTCTAACTTCATCAATACAACATTTGCATGCATCCTTGTGACATGGACATTACAAGAGATCTCCCTATGATATCAATTTATATATTTGTTAATCACAGTTGGACATGACCTTTGGACTATGAAGCCTTTCCCTTTTTGATGCAAAAGATGCTTCAAAACTAGAAACATGGCCAACTATTATTCCTAAAATAATCTAGTCTTGGTAGACAAACGTTTGTCCACATCATTATTTGATTGAAGCTCATTCAAAGATAGTTGGGAAGGAATTTGAAACTCCCCAAGTAGGATGACTCTTTCTTTATATAAGACATAAGTGCTGAAGGGATTCATCCAATAAAAATTATTTATAATTTTCTCTTCTCGAATTCGAGCGACTCTAAATTCTCATCAAATGAACATAAACTCCAAAGAAGAAGAAAAGATTATAGATTCTTCTGGGCCATTGTGTCTTCCAGAAAATGTTTCTTTGAGAGAATTTGTTGACAAGGCAAATGGATTGGCTAAATAAATTCTTGACTCACCTCCTCATTCTAACCAAAATTGAACATAATTTAAACGGATGAAAAATAAACCTTCTCTACAAATGACTTTAAGATCAACTAAGAAGTAAAAGAATTCAAAAAATTAAATTGAATAACAACCATATATGATGGAAGATATTTTTGTCGACTGATGGTGGAAATTATTTCTTCTTGTCTTTAGCTTAGCATAGGTTTTTTTACTGTAAGTGGCAACAATAACCATTGTATTATGACCCAAATTAGCCCATTATTTTCAATCATTCCCAGTTGAGGACACATTGGTAGCACCCTTATCAATGGGCTGATGCAAATTTGTCTTTTTAATAATTTTATAAATGGGATGATCTCATGCCCACAACTTCTTATGGATTACAAAATACAAATCTACTTTATGAGCGGGTTTAGGATATCTCCCCCTCGTAATTGATATAAAAAAATATATTTTCTCTACAAAGGACATTCATCAAGACATACATAATATAGTAGGAGGTAAAGTGTATGTATGGTGTTTGAACAACATTGTTGAAAATACTTTTGATATATGGTGTTAGAACAATTGTCAACAATGTTGTTCAAGATGGCTTCCCAATGGAGTATATGCCTAGTGTCATAATTATTCTCTTTAAAGTGGAGATATCAATAATATATCAAACTACTATATGGTTATGATGAAATCCTATTCTTTGATTTTTTGGGGGAGCATTATAGATAATAAAAATGGTAGTTGAATATGAAAAGATGGTAAATAGGTAAATGTATAGGCAAGTTTTAGGCTAAGACACTCCACTATAGACCATTATGTTACCCTTAGGTAATTGAATGAAAAACATGAGATACCTTTTGGAAGAAGGGGATTTTTGTTTCTTTTTTGAATTTAAAAAATAATTTGACATGGTGCTTAGAGGTAAATTTTGGAAAATGATTGAAGAACATGGGACCCTGGATGAGTATGGAGTGATAATTCATAGACTTTATGAGAAAGTTAGGGCTAAAATTATAACAAGAGGATTAATGTTATAATGCTTTGAAAGTGACATTGAAATTAAGTAGATAACTCTCATACATTATTTGGGTTATTAATTGACAAATTAAAAGAGTATTTAAATAGAGCTAATGAAATAGAGAGGTCAACTTGTTAGATATATAGTGAAGTTAGTCTTACATAGATCATTTCATCTTGATTGCAAAAATATCTCATGGTCTGAGAGAACAATGGAGTATTCGGTATCTTTTGCTAAAATTTATAGATGCAAGTGAATACCAACAAAAACAAAGCCACAATCTTTTCACTAAGAAGAAAAAAATCTTAACTTCTTTTTTGGAGGATGCATGTTGGAAATAGTGGACAAATATAAGAACCTTGAACTCGATTTCCATAATAAGATCAATTGGGAGACATGTAAGATAAAAATATTATATGGGATGAAAGGTTTTGTAGTCTACAAAATAGATGCATGAGTGCTAAATTATGGGTTTAGAAAACCAAGAAATACCTTATGAACTTGCTTCTTTCACTCATAGTCCTTTATTTGTGTGAAAATAGGGGCAAAAATATGTTAGTACATAAGTGGAAGTAGATAGAAATAACAAAAAACATTTAATCATTAGAAACCTCGAGATCAAAACTTTAGCTCCATGTGATATTTATTTTGCTAAAGTAAGTACTTTCCCATTATAAACTTTCATGATGATAAATGTGTTAAATAAAAATTTCAAAATATGAAGAACCATCATTGGCCTAGAATAATAATGGACGATTAACCAAGTTTAAGAAAGAACATGTTGGATGAAAAGGAACAACAAATGGATGAGTGATCAGGCATTAACTTGCAAGAGTATGGAAACACTAATAGGAAAAACAATTATGTGAGAGAAATTTATAACTATAGTAGCTATTTGTTGAGAGAAAACATATTGCATCAATGAGTATAATCTTTGTAAGGTGTTGTAAAATTAGGGCTTCAACTTGGCCCATTAATGGCCCTTCCCAGGTGGATTTGATTTTTATGAGTAGCAACGGAGAATCCAGGTTTACTATGATTTAACAGAAACTAGAAGTTGGTTGGATAAAATTGAATTTTGATGGTGTGTCTAATGGCAATCTAGGACGTTCGGGGCAAGATTTGTTGCCCGAGACTAGAATTTGGTTGGATAAAATTGAATTTTGATGGTGTGTCTAATGGCAATCTAGGACGTTCGGGGCAAGATTTGTTGCCCGAGACTAGAATGGGAATATTTTGGCTATTGGAGCTAGGCAATTGGTTGAAGGGACAAATAATGAGGCTGAGATGTAGGTGTCTTTTTGGGGAGTGAGGATGGCTCAACGTCTATCAGTCTTATGTCTGCATTTAGAAGGTGATTCTTAAATTATGGTGAATTCCCTTTCAAAAGGGGAGGTAAATGTGTGGACGATTAACAATTTTTTTCACATCATTAGAAAGGATTTAGATTTTTTTTAATCCTTTAAAATATCCCATGTTTTGAGGGAAGGTAATGATGTGGTTGATGTCCTATCGAAGAAGGCCACATCATTAATTGAAGTTGGTAGGGTTGGAGTGTGGAAATATTTTCGTGGTGTTGAGTTGGCAGAGGACTGATGAGTATGCCACAATTCGTGCGACCTTCAATGTCATTTAATTATGTCTTTTACCAAGGGGTGAGTTGGAAGTCATTTAAATATGATGATGGGCAATGGGTTTTGGCATCCTCTAGGTGTTGGTATCTCATAGAAGCTTGAAGGATTGAGATAGGAGGGGGCTTGGGAGTTTTATAGCTAAGGGAGATAGATGTGAATTTTTTGCTCCACTCACTTAAGCAACAACTTGATTTCTTTGGCAAGAATTCAGAGAAACGACTCAAAGGGATTTTCAAATTTGATGACCCCTATTTTCTATAGATAATGGAGCTCCTCATCAAGGAGGATTACCTGCAATTGAAATTATGATACAGGACAAATACAGACATTATTTCTTTTTTGGTAGCGTGGGTTCTGGTTTTTCAGGTCGAGAGAGGAGGTGGTGTGGGTGGCACAGGCCTACATTCCTAACCATTCCTTGTGCAGTTTTATGTCTCTCATGGAAAGGGTAGTGGTGGGGAAGGGTCTGCATTGGTCAATTAGAGAAGGTATTATGCTAGAAGGATGGGAAGCAAATGCTACATTCCAGCCATTTATTTTGTCGAACAATGGGGTGAATATAGAGGCATGCATAGAGGAAGCTCAATTGGGGTGGGAAGCACTTAGAGACTTCATTTAGGAGTGTGAAGTGGAGTTGTGAATTGCTAGGGAGGCCAAGAAAAGGAACATAAAGCAAAAATAGGATTTCAACCATGAGGATTTTTGGGTGAATGGACCAAGAAAGAAGAAGAAAACGGTTTAATTTGTGTTGTATTCTTTTGTTTTGGGGCCTTGGGTTGTAGTTTTTGGTCTTGGTTTGTATCTGGGTACCCTGCGATAGTGGTCTTAGACCAGATTTTATTTTTGAAGGGCTATTGTGTAGCTAGTAGTATGAATTTTGGGGGTTGGTGGTTTAATGTATCAGTGGTATTAGGCTTACTGTTAGCTGGTAGATCTTCTCTATGCTTTGGGACTTATACAAGATTTTATCCATGATTTTGAATTGATAGTGTATATCCTTTTAATTTTATATTATTAACATAAATCAATATTACTGAGAAAAAAAAAGGCTTTTGGTAAAGGCCACTAATTTCCAAGGGATCACCATTATATTAAGGGAAGGAAATTGAACTTCATTAATCCAATCCTAAGAATATAGAATTCAGACCAAGTTAATTCTTCCCTTATTAGAGTTAAAATTTAATTGTAATTAGGGTTAACTTGCAATGCTAGATCTAGGACAAACAATGAGAAAATTACATTAAATGGCAATAATAGAATGTTCCAAATATTATGTAGAGCTATAATCCTAGATATAAGGAGGGAAAATCGATCATAACCTATGATGGAAGATTCGGGCTGAATTGTCTGGACCAAGAGGAGTATATCACCTTATTCCTCCCAATATTAGGGGAGATGGAGTAGATGTTTTCCAGAGCAGGATGACCACACATAATTCACTATTAGAATATCATTAGAAATTATTGGGATTCAGAGAAGCCAGTTGTCCTAGCCCTTCGCTTTTTAGACCTTAGAAATCTGAGTCTAATTGTCATTGTCTACACTGTCAGATTCGCTTGCAACTTTTAAGACAATTCCCTACATAAGTAAAGAAAGAAATAGGTTTGGTTGATGGAGGTTTCCTTTAGGTTGACCTTGATTTAGTAATTAATCTTGTATTAAATTGATAATTGAAATAGAATTGAATTGAAATAAGATGCTTTCATTTTGAGGGAAAGGTTAGATCTAATCTAAAAATGCTTGAACTTGAAACCTTTATGAAGTTTGCTAGAATCCTCATGCAAAGTTTTATGATGCAATGTAGAATGTCTTCATGGAAGGTTGATCATGGATGCTTGAACTTGAATGCTTGATATTGACTTCACCTTCACCTCCAGTGCTTGAATGCTTGCTCACATAGACTTGAATCAATTTTGTAATTAAGAACTCACTTATGATTTCCTAGTTCTTCAAGATTACCAAATGAGGGGGGGTAGGCTTCCTTTTATACCTAACTGTGCATCAAATGTTTCAATTTTTGGGGCAGGCTGACATGGAGCCAAATTTCTAACCCACATCAACTGACCTTTGTGAGGTCCTATTTTGGGTCCTAATTAAGAGAACTGAGACACCTAGGGCAGCTTGGTCCTATCAATCAGGACTAAAAACGGGACAAAGGCTAGGTAAGGAGTTAAAAATGCAAAATTAAAAATGGTTGTAGATGTCTAAAATTAATTAAATTAAATATTTAATTAATTTGTGCCTTTCTACATGATTAATTTATTTAATTATGTTCACCCTTGTTCTTCTTAAAATTAATTAATTAATTTAATTAATGTTAATTAATTAACCTAACTAAATTGATTATTCTACTCATTCTCTCTCCTCATGTCACATCCTCCTAACTTTCCCACTTGCATTCTAATCCCTCAATCTCATTAACCCACCTAATCACCTCTCTTAATCATTTGCACAATCCTAATCCCCAAGATTAGGAGCAAGTCAACTCTTTATCATAAATGGATTTCCCCTCTCACCTCCCAAACCTTAAATGCACCCACTTTGGTCATGTCAAAGTATTGTCCTCTCAATCCTCTCCCACTTTCATTCAATCTCCACCCTCCATTCCAAATCAAGCTTGGCCCTTCATTTGGCCCTCCTTCAATCTATAAATTGGAGTCTCCTTCCTTAATTTCCATATATCATCTTTGTGTAAACTCATGTTGTCCATTTGTGCCTTAGAATCATCCATAGCACCCTTATACTACCCAATCCATTCAATACACAGCCAATTCATCCATCACTTCATCCATCTATCAAATTCCCTTTATTGTTGTAGTAGTGGAGAGCATTCCACATCCCAATCCAAGGACCATTCCAAACAAGTGAGGAAGGGGTGCATTCCTTGCTTCATCAAAGGTTCAATTTGAGGGAGAAGGAAGGTATAATCACTTCATTTGCATGTTTATTGAGTTATTTTGTGTTTTTATGTTTATTTTATGCATTTGAATGATCTAACACTTTTCTTTTCTCTATTTTTGTACGCTTGGTTGGACCCATGTCCCTTTTTACTAATCTTTTATTTTGTGGATTTTAGCATTTTTCTTGTAGGTCTAACAAATTGGCACCTAAGACTACACTTCAGCGTCTCTGTAGGCTATTTTGGCATCTTCATCTAGCCCGAATGGTGTCTCCATTTAATTTCAAATTTTCTTGCTGACTGTTTCCTACATGTTCTCTAATTGGTTTCTGCATTTTGTTACATCGATGTCTTTGTTTCTTTACAATTTCTTGCTATTCTCTGCACTTTTCTATTGCCTAATTAATCAAAAACACAATATAACATTAAAAAAATCACAAAAACAGATTGATTAGTGGTTTGAGATCTCATATCATTCGAATTTTTAACAGTAAACTTAGATTTTAGACTAATTAGACAATCCTTTTTGGAAACTAGCACATCGACATCTACACAGAAGTTGACGTCTGCACTACATAATGACGTCTTTGTTGCTCTGTGTTTCCTGCCTTCTTTTCAAATTTTGAATTTCAAAATTTTCTCAGCTTACATTTTCGTAGGATACCTTTTTTTAGCGTCTTTGCAAACATTATCTTCTACGATAAGGGCTTCAATGTCTTCGCATGTATAACTTTCCCTCTATTTTTCAAAATTTTAAATTTTGAATTTCTCACTTTATGTTTTCTGCTTCCTAGAAACAGTCCTTAAGTCAACGTTTGTGCAAACACTAGCATTTGCATAGATGTTGGCGTCTATGACTGAACTTCAGCATCTACACCAAGGTGAATAGGATTTTATGTTATTGATCAAATTTGAGGTTTTGTGGGTCTTCTCGATTGCTCAAGACTATTTTGCTAAACTACTAACACTAGTTTTTTGCAACATGCTTGTCAAAGATACTTATTTGCCACTAAATTAGCTTTCTTTTCTTGTATTTAGAATAGAAAACATTTACATGTGGGATTAAAAAGAGCCATTATTTTCTATTCTTGTGCACTTGCACATTTGTAGGGTGGACCCACCGTCACACCTATTATCCTCTCTCCTTGCCTTTGTGGACCTTGGGTAATGAGAAAGGTGATTGACAATAGCCACCTTTTTTTTAGTAGTTGAGGGGTATCTTTGATTGGGGATTTAATCACCCCACAAGGGTACTTCGAATTGGGACACATTAGGGATGTTGACTCTCCTAGCATGATCTCGAGCGATGTCTTTTGAGCTTCTATACAAAATCCTAGTCAAATGGTTGGAGTGTTGAATAAATTTAGTGTATGTGGAGGCCTTCTTTGCACTGATAAGCTTAGTTAGAGCCTTAAGTGGCTTGCTTCATGGATTCATTTTTGGACTGGACCCATCAAAAAATTACTAAGAACCTTGTTGTAGTAGCCCAAATCCCACATTTGATGGTTCAAGGAGTGTGGATCATACCCATAGATACCCCTCATGTACCCACTCAAGATGAAACAGGAATTCCTCGGTTTAAAGATCTTCAGGGTAAGAGAATCTAGTATGCTCGATAAGTGTGTGCGTAGAGTGGATCCAGTGCTACTAGATTCTATATTTGTCTGCTTGTTTGAGGTATTTCTATATCACAAGGGCCCCATTGAATGGTTTCCAATTTCCATCCTAAGTTGTATGCCTTCAAGTGTCATTTTGTGCAAAACTAGTTATTTTGTTATTGGGTTAATCTAGGCCCACCGAGGTTTCACACTTGCCATAAAGTGTTTCCCTTGGCTAATGTGCTTGTCATTGTTTAATTTCTCTTGCAAAGAGTAGACACATTCCCATACACCATACAACAAATTCCCTTAAGCATTCCAAAAATCCATTTATTGCCAAGTCAAGAAGAAGAAGCCTAGCTACAAATAAATCCTCAAGCGTCGCAATTTTTTGTATATCAACTGCAAGCTCTTTTTGAGACATCGAACCTTCTTGCATCATTTCCACGATTACCTTCATGGTTACAATAATGAGTTTGATGAGGAACCTTTGAGAACCCAAGATTTCCATGAAAGATCAGGATTATCCCAAAGCATCAATAAGAGTTGTCACATCCCTTTGTCTAAATTTCCCTACCCTGAGATCACTTATTGAGTCATTTGTCCTTCTAAGGTAACCTTCTTCTTCTTCCTCACATTTATTTTCCTCAACCAATCCTTTTCTTCCACAATCATTGTCATCTTTCATCTCTAAGGACTTAGTACACTAACCAACCAATCCTCAATTTCCAATCTCAATCACTCATCAACCTTAATCCAATCACTCAATCAATCAATCAATCATCCTCCCAATCCAATATTAGCACTTCACAAAATTTTGACTTAGACCTTTTATCATTAATCAAATCCACAATTGGCCTTGTGCTTGAGATAAAATCTACCTCAAGAATATTGCTTAATTGATCCTAATCATTTGGGTTGATCAAAACCCTTAAGCCTTAGCCCAATTTTGCTTAGGAACAAAGTCTATCCTAAGTAGAAGGCGGCTTGATCAGACTTAATCTAAGGTCTGAGTTTGGTCTAGCTTGGTTGTTACCTTGCTTTCTAGCCCATCCTATCTATGTCCTAATCCAAGCACTGAGATATCATCCAATCCATTTCATCCTAATCTAAAGACCATCCAAATCAATCTTCATCCAATCCTAATTAAAATAAATTAAAAACTTGCTAAGTCCTTGTTCATCACTTTTTCTTCCCAAATCTAATCTATTTCACGATGCTTCTCATCTTTGAGGCTACCTATGTATGGTCTTGAATTGCTCACTAAAAGAAAAAATGGTCACTGATGATAATGAAATACCTAAGACTATTCGCCTCTTAGACCAAGATCCAAAAGAAGAGGAACAACTTGTTGACCAACCTAAGCTTTCTCTGCATGTGCAATTGTTCATATATGATCCTTATAATCAAGAGATTATGGAAAGGTTTTTCAAATACAATCCTAATGGGCTTGTGGCCAATCGAGAGGAAATGCATTTCATTATCCGTATCGATAGAAGGGATTGGAACCAGGGCCGTGAGTGAGCAACCGAGTAAGTGATCGAGGGCTAAGATGGTATTGCTTCCATCGATCCATCTATTTGATGCCCCGTTCTGATGAATCCGGACGGGGGTGGATAACCCCTGCCTCGATTGGGAACCCGAGGGTGGATGGATTAGAGGGAATGGGAGTCGGGAACTTGTGTCCGGGCTGACCTGCAACCCTTATAATAGTAGGGGCTCCCACCCCAGCGAGATAAACTAGGCGCAATCGTTCATAGGAGTATGATCTCTCTGGGCACCGTATCCGTATCACATAGGGAATGTGGGTAACGGGTTCAATCCATATCCATCTCCATCCCTATACGTAAATGCCTATCTGTTCCGATCCCTCGTCCCCTCCTAAGAAGTCCGAAAGATTCCACTCCATCTCTCGCCTTTAGAATAGTAGGGGTACCAATCAATCTCCTTCAATCTTGATCGGAAGGAGGAAGGGATGGAGGAGTGTATCATATATGTATTAACAACTTAACTTCCAAACATCTCCAATGGTCGCCCTTTTTTTGATAATTGGAGCATTCTGCACGGCCATTAGAATACCGCTCGCTAGGGAGCATAATAGTAGGGCATCGACTAAGCATGCTTTCATTCTTGCCTCCTACCCACTGGTCCTATTAGCTTCTTGTTTAAAGCTGGATGTTTGGATGGAGTTGAAAGCTGGACCTTGCCCATGAACACCCCCACCCTACTATTCTATTATTCCCGCCCAATTCTATGGCCGAGTTGGATTGGCCTATTCTCAAGGCCTTGCTAACAAAAGGTGGGTTGGATTGTTTGATTGTTCTTTCTTTCCGACCGATCCATCCGGTGTGGAAGGACTAGTTCTATTTATCCTCCTGGCCCGCCCAATTCTATGGCAAGAAAGTATACATCCTGCATTGGAGTAATGCTTTACATACGTTATATCGGGCCATAGCCCTTAGGTTTTCTCGGGCAAATGACCTTACGAAAGATAGCAAGAATATGCCACCGAGGGTGAGGGAAGGAAAGCACCCCCTGTTCGGCTCCCCCACTTAGTTTCAAATGGGCATTAAGTATCCCTGCCTCCCCATATTTGAATAGCTTTCCAAAAGTTAACCACCTACAAATTTCGTACTAGCTCTCGTACTAGCTATCATACTAGTCGCTCTTCCTCTCGTACTAGTCACTCGATAGAGATAGCCACTCGATAGAATCAATGATACTGCTACTCGTATGGGCTCTGCTACTAGCTCTGCTACTCGTACAGGCGCTACTGCTACTCATTTGAGAGTGGCTTGCTACTGCTACTCGCTCTGCCACTGGCTCTGCTACTGCTACTCACTTGCTACTGCTCCTACTCATGGCTAGTGAACTGCTCCTATTCAATTCCGGTGTACCGCTTCCGGTGAGTGCTCCTGATTCCTACATGTGCTTATCGATGATTCCAGTGCTTATCTATGATGTGATGAGGAAAAGGAAAGAGATAGTATTTCTACATCTTGAATTGAGGATCAATCCAAGCAGTGGGTGGGAAAAAGGTTTGATATTTGCGTACTTATCTCCTCGATCTCCTTCATCGAACAACGAGTGGCTCTGCCCCTTGATTTCCCTATGGTCAATTGAGAAATAAATCCCTTGGGTATTGTTGATAGCTTTCCGTGAGTGACTATCGGTAAGGGTCTTTTTATTGGCTTGCTCGAATTCGTATTCATAAACCGCTCTGCCTGGAGTAAACTATAACATTGAATGAGATTGGTGATACGCTTCAACCAGTAAAGGTTGCTCCGATGGACACTTGGATTCGCTACTATGGGCACCTTCTAGCTAATTAGATTGGTTGAAAATGCTTGGATACACTTTCTATTGAAGTAGTCCAGTTGTTATTTATTTACCATCTACTCCAGTTAGCCTATACTACTTTTACTAGACCTTCAATATTCTAGTGCAGGTCCAGCTAGTTATGATTTTGCCACTATTTTAGCTTTCTAAAGAGAATGTGGAAAAACCCGGAGCTATATCTCTTCAACCATAGCTAAGATTTAAAGTAGGGTTTGAGTTGGTTCGTTTCAAAAGGTTCTAGGTGTACACTCGGTTCTAGTTGCTTCATTTATATATTCCATTCATGTATAATAAGGGTTATTGGATTTGCCAACTCCTATAGCCGCTATAGCTCTTGCTTCTCCTTAGTCTGGTTCTTATGTCCCTAGGGAGTAGATCCCCTACCCTCGGTAATATGTAAGTGAGTAATGACTACAATGGAAGGAGGGCTAGACAAATAAGCACGGGTTATGGATGCTCCGTGGAGAGACTACCTCCGTACGAATATCCATCTGTACCAATGGACCTCTATATTTGCCTAAGTAAAGTACCTACCCTCTACCCAGTATAAAATAATTGAAATAGATAGCTTAGCTATATTCCCCATATGCATACGCTTCCCCTCCCGACCAACTAATGATAGTGATTGAAAAGCTGATACTCATGATTGATACCCTGCCCTTACAGATAGATTGAAGTGTTTCACCAGTGCTTTAGATCGATCTGAGGTAATGCAATAACTACTTTATCCGGAGCTATCATTCCCAGCTTTCTCGTCGGCTTACCCATGGACACTAATACCTCTGCTATTACCGGCCAGCTCCATCCCCTGCTCATTCTTACGTATCATTAAAGGTGTTATCCATATTTGATTACCCATACTCCCACCTCTGATCTATAATGCTTGCTCCGACTAAAGACCGAAGGCTTCTCCCAATGCTAGATAATAAGGCAGCTTGTTCACTTCCCAACTAACTAATTGAAGGAAAGAATTCCTTCTATCTAGCAATTCTAATTAAAGGCTAACCGGATCACTGACCCCCTCCTGCCACTATGCTTATGGAAGCAGGTAGTTATTTGCATGAATTGGTATGTGAGTGAGAGAGAGGGATATGCCACCTAGCGAATAGATGGAAAGATAAAATGATTAAGTTTATCAATCATTCTATTCGAGGACTGGTCATGATGTTCCCACTACTAGTGTAGCTCCAATTCTAATCCCGGTCAATTATGTTTCTAGTTAAATTGCCACAAGGTGACCTCATACACAACTCCATCCTTGATGCCCTTCATTATCAACCACATGCAACTTACATCCCCACAACCACTGTACCTCCAATTTATGTTCCCCCAAACCCCTCTGATCCTCCAAGATCATCCATATCTCTTCACAATTCAGACTACATCAACACTAGCTTACCTCCCACTAACACCATTTGTGGGTTGCATCCTCAAATCACTTCACAACCTCTTAGGTCTACTTACCGATATATTGGTGGTGGTGGTGGCATCCCCTCCATGTCCAACCAGATTCTAGGATCTAACATGAGTCATTTGTTAGATACTTGGTTTGTCCCAAAGACACTAAGAGGGGGGGTGAATCAATGTCGAACTAGTAGATGAAAGATTTAAACTTATTTGCAGCTTCACAATCCAAATTAATATACCGGTAAGAAAATAATAATGTTGTAAAGAGAAACAAAAGAATAAGCATCAATGTACACCATAACATAGATATTTTTGGCAAGTAAACCCGGTAAGGGAAAAACCTCAGTGGGATTTGTGACCCACAATATTTACTCACTAGCCAATATGAATAAATATTACTTAGTACAATAGGGACCTGCACATGCAGGAAGGCCAACTGCCTAGAGCTCACTGCTCAACATCAAAAATGGAGTCTCGCTGACTACACGATTGGATGGTTAAATCTAATAATAATATATTGCTCATAATAGCATCTGCAATGCTGGATTCAGTACTGGTTTAAGCTTTGTCTGATACCTCTGCCAAAACCTTGCTTTTCTCTACTCTTCTCTTATTTGCTCTCAAGATAAATAAATCAAAGTGCATATACAATTATTCGCTCTCATAACCTATCACATATTACCGCTTCCTTACATTACCTATAATATACTTACATACATTACAAATGACCTACAAGATCTCATACATATATGAGTCTTTACAATACATCATGTCGGCTATACAAATATTATATTACAACACATTTCTCATAAAAAATATTATTTCCAAGTCGGCTTGGACTGCCAGTATAATCTGTTGCTGGTGTAACTGGATGCTGATGTGAATAAACCTTGAAGTGACCGTCAGTGCTGGTAGGTGAAGTTTGTTGCTGGTATAACCTTTGAACCCTATTACCAGTTGGTTGCCATCAATGACAACATCAACCATTCTCATTTGAGTGGATAATACCAACAATCTCCCCCTTTGGCATTGATGGCAACACTCATGAGAAAAATCAAAATTGACATCCAAAAACTGAGAGTGCTCCCCCTAAGCAAGTGATCTCCTTCTGTATATTTTTCTCATTACACTACTCCCCCTTTGACATCAATGAAAAAGGATGTCAAAATTATCAAAAAATCAAAATTTACCGAGGAACTTGTAGTCGGTTATGTATAATCTAAAAAATGTCTGCCAAAACCAAGTTAAGACTGCGCAAAAACTTTGTGCTGTCAGAAATTATTGTCTCTATCTGTCAAATCATTCCAGTGAGATAATGCATTTGTTGCTTCGATGATCTGTCCCCTTGAATAGTTGCCTTAGATAACTCATTCCAGTGTGTTAACAAATTATCCAATCTAGGACCAAGCTTGTTCTTTAACTCTCGAGTTTTCATCTTCAACCTTGCTTTTACTCTTTCCAGTTTCTCAATCTTATCTTCATAAGTAGCCATCTCTTGATCCAAAACTGATGTGAGTTCTCAAGAACCAATCATATTGTCAGCAATGTCATCAATTTCTTTTTGTGTTTTCTTTATTTGATGATCAATATCTTTTGTTAGGTGGTGAGGTTCGCATGCTTCTCTGTACAATTCCTTGTATTCTGGAATGGTGGAATTCAGTACCGGTAACAATGAGTCAATCTGACCTGTAGAGTCCTTTATTATTTTGTGAAAGAATTCATCCTTCTCCTTATTAACTCTTTCCTTAATGGTCTCCTCATTTATCTTATCTACAGTTTGAATGTTAGAAGAAATGAATTTGGACAATGTGTCCAATTTACCTATAGACCCAACAATGTGATCAACCTTGCACGCCAGTGCAATCATCTGCAAAATTGGTAAAGAATCATCAATAGCCTTAAATTCTAAGGTATTGCATTCTATTATCTTCTTAATGGAATCTAATAGTACATCGGTAACATTTGTCGGTCTGTAGTCCATAGAAGTCCTGGGAGGAGTGCTAGGTTCTGCAATAACTTTCTTCTCTTCTTCAGATACCTTAACCTCTTCTTTATCCACTTTCTCTTCCTTATTTTCACTCTTATCCTCATTCTTATTTACTGTCGGTTCTGATTGTGTTTTTTCTTGTTCCTTTTCTATTCCTGATGGTATCTCAATATTCTGCTGAGTGTCAACAGTCTTGACTGGTGATTTAGGTTTCTCAATATTTATAGCTTAAGATTTTTTTCCTCTTCAGTTTCCTTATCCATTACAATATTTCCATCCTGAGTGTCAACATTCATTGTGAATAGAATGTTTGACTCGGGATCAATGTCATCTCCTTTCACTTCCTCTGACTTATTTTCAGGCTCATTTTCTATTTCTTTTGGTGCCTCTAATACTACCGGTGGGGTGTCCTGTGCTGATGCCGCTAAGTTGTCCTTCACTGTGATGTCAGGTACATTGCCAACCTTACTCTTGCCCTTATCGATTTTCTGATATACTTTAGTAAAGGGTTTATCAACTTTCTGTCTATCTTTCTCTTCCCTTTTCTCCTTCTCAACAAAGAATATATCCCATTTATCAGTTGTTTCATCTGTTATCTCTTTTACTCTATCGGCCATAAGACTAACTTGTCGATGACCACTCACAAAAATAGTCATGTTAGCTTCAGATATTAAGTCATCTATTTCTTGCTTAGAATTAACAGGATGAACAGCTAACAGTGCCTCAACCTTTAGTTTCTTATCTAACTCCATAATAGACATTCTCTTTGCTTCAAGTCTCAAGTATAAATCATTAGGAAGAACATCTACAACCTCAATAAGAACCTTCTTATATATATCTAGATACAAAATTATACTTTCCTCAATAGTATCCTTATCTGAATCCTTAAAATAATGATAGAATTTATTAACATTACTAAGATTTCCTTCTTGAGTTATTTCATTTATTAGCTCTCTCGGTGAAAGAATGTCTGGTACTTTTTGTTATGGTTGGTTCTTTGGTGTGACTTTCTTCATCTAACCACTGGGCTCTCTCACAGCCTATTGTTTCTTCCTAAGTGTTCTTGATTTCTTTGGTGATGGAGCAGGTGTCGGTGAGGGTTTTCTCTTCTTTCTGTCCACCCTTTTGAATTCAGCAGCCTTACCACTATCTGAATTGGATGAGGTATCCACAAGAGAAATATGTGCTACTAGTTATTGTTCTAATTTTCTTTCTTGTTCAACAACACCTTTCATCGGATCTAGTTTCAGTTATCTCTTATTAATAGTTTCAACAAACTTAGAAGCATCTTTTATTTCTTTTTCTTTTTCTTCCTCTGCTTCAGCATAGTAACATCACTTTCTATAGTTTCAACAATACCAAAGATCTTTTCAGTGGGTTCCGGTGGAGCATCTAGGAGTATCTTGGCATAAGATTCTAAGATGTGTGAGTCCACTTCATAACCTCTCTATTATCTAGACAGTTCTAGGTCTAACTGCCTCCATCCATACTTCATCTCTTTTCACAACAAATCATATATGTTTGTCATATTTGTCTACAATGTTTTGGGGAATCCTTTCCCTTTGTCTCATTTTTGCTTGAAAAACTTTGAAGTACTCTTTTACCATTTTGTCACCATCTGAGCCTATGCTGGTAATTGCCTCCTTTATTTGTTTTCTAATAGAAATATCATAGGTAAAGTCCTTGTGTCCAATACCGGGAATCTCCTTTGAGAAATATAGCATTAAGCACACAATCAAATTCCCAAACTTGAAGGTTCTCTTCTTGTCACCTTTGATCTTGCTCAAATTTTCTAATAGTTCATCTTTCAACCATTCACGAATGTCAATTTTAGCATTATTCATAATCATCTCATAGGCACTATGAATGCATAAACTTGAAACAGAATTCAGCCTATTAGTATGAGCAACTTTGTATCCAATAACCATACTAGCATATTTAACATTGTTGTCATTTATATCACTAACCCTAAGTGATTTGTTGTCAAATGTAGCATCGGTTAAGTTCATAACCTCTTTGTTTGGAATTTTCTTTTTCTTATCAAGCCTAGTGCCGGTAGAAGGTAAACCAATAACAGCCTTAATTGCTTCCTTAGTGATCTTTAAAACTGAATCTAACCACAAAAATTCACCATGAACTCTGCTAAGAACATAATGAACAATCTCATCTGAGAATTTAGACATGTGAAGGATGTCAGTGAATCCTAAATCTTCAACAACCTTGTGTTCCAGTTTGACTATACCTTGGTTGTTAATAATAACATTCATGAACATGTTCCTGAAATCCTTGGACCCTAAATTTTTTATGTTACAATGAATGTATTCCCTAGGGTCTTCAACAAACGCAACTCCTTTCGAGATTTTTGAAAATGCACCAATGGAGTCATCTAACTTGACTATCTTAGGGATGATTTTGAAGACTACTCTAGGACGCTTGACATTTTCCACAATAGTAGGGTTTGCAATGAACTCGGGAACGGAAGATGAAGAATCCATGTCATAATATAAATACCTTTGACTGCAAGTGAAAACCTTGAATGCTCTGAAAAACCTTTTCTCCTTCACTTCTTGAATGCCTGTGCTCAACTCCTGCGCTCTTTGAATGCTTGGGTAAGTAGAAATGAGAAATTCAAAATCTTTATAACCAAAAAAGTTAACTTACAACCGCAATAAATTCTTTGTCGATGAAGTGAATACTCAACATATGTGCTGGTAAAGAAGAAATGTGACTTCTTACTACCAACTGAGGGTAAATGCATGATCTTCAATTAGTTGCCTTATGCCTAAGGATTATTCCTTAGTTAGATGAAGAATCTCTTATCGATGCAGGATTACTTTGTTCTATTGGTGCAAAGACAGATTCATCATTTCTCTGATCTCATTACATTCTTACTTCTACAAAATATTGCAATATGCCCAATCTTGTTACATGCATAACAGGTTACATTGTTTTTTTTAATACCTTTTCCATAACCTTGACCGGTTTGAGTTCTGCATTGATTAGATAGATGTCCAAATCTACCACAAACATAGCATTTTACATTTATTCTACAATTGTCTGAGTTATGACCATTTTTATTGCATTTGGAACATTGACCAGTTGATGAGTTTGTATTCTGATTATTCCTAAATCTGCACTAATTTTCTCTATGACCAAATTTGTTGCAATTAAAACATTTACCATTGAATTTATAAGCATTAGGTTGCCTTACCGGTTTGTTGTGATCATGATTGTTTGTAGTTCTAGAACATTATCCATGTTCAAATCCAAGTCCAACTATTTCTCCATCAGGTTTTTGACTTTTCAGTATATCATCAAGCTTGTCTGAATTATTCTTGAATTTGTCTTTGTATTCATTTGCAGTGACCAACTCACTTTCCAAAGTACTAACTTGTCTCATAAGTTCATCTTTGTCATGTTGCATGTAAATCAAATCTGTTTTGAGCATATCATTTTCATAACTAAGCCTTAGAGATTCATTTGATCTTTCATTAAGTCTTTTGGCCAAATCTTCTTCATTCCTCTTTCTATCTTCAATATCCTTACATAGTCTCATGGTTAAATCTTGCATCTCATTTCTCATGTTACTTTTCTCTTGTCTTAGTTTCTCTCCAATATCTTTGAGAGTTTCCTTTTCTTCATCATCTTGGTTTTGCAATTGCACATGTAATTATTTTCTCTTATTCTTTTCTATAACCAGGTTATCTTGAAGTGCTTTGATAAATTCCCGAGCAGATCTGAGTTCATCATCCAGTTTGATATTCTTCAATTTTTTTGCATCAAAATCTTCAAGAGCTCCTTCCAATTGTTGTCTCAAACTTTCCATCGATACCGGTTTCAAAATCTTCTTCAAGTTGTTAGGCTCCTGCAAATAGAGGACTAGGCTCTGATACCAATTGTTAGATACTTGGTTTGTCCCAAAGACACTAAGAGGGGGGTGAATCAGTGTCTAACCAGTAGATGAAATATTTAAACTTATTTGAAGCTTCACAATCCAAATTAATATACCAGTAATAAAATAATAATGCAGTAAAGAGAAACAAAAGAATAAGCATCAATGCACACCATAACACAGATATTTTTGGCGAGGAAACCCGGTAAGGGAAAAACCCCACAATATTTACTCACTAGCCAATATGAATAAATATTACTTAGTACAATAGGGGCCTGCACATGCAGGAAGGCCAATTTCCTAGAGCTCACTTCTCAACAACAAAAATGGAGTCTCATTGACTACACAATTGGATGGTTAAATTTAATAATAATGTACTACTCAAAATAGCATCTGCAATGCTGGATTCAGTACCGGTTTAATCTCTGTCTGATACCTCTTCCAAAACTTTTCTTCACTCTGCTCTGCTCTTATTCACTCTCAAGATAAATAAATCAAAGTGCATATACAATTATTCGATCTCATAACCTATCACATATTACTACTTCCTTGCATTACCTATCATATACTTACATACATTACAAATGACCTACAAGATCTCATACATATATGAGTCTTTATAATACATCATGTCGGCTATACAAATATTATATTACAATATATTTCTCATAAACAATATTATTTCCAAGTTGGCTTGGACTGGAGATATAATTTGTTGTCGGTGTAACTGGATACCGGTGTAAATAAACTTTGAAGTGACTGTCGGTGTCTGTAGGTGAAGTATGTTTCCGGTATAACCTTTGAACCATGTTACCAGTTTTTTGCCATCAATGACAACATCAACCATTCTAATTTGAGTGTATAATGCCAACATCATTATGTCCCTAATGTCCACAATCAACAACCTAACCTCTTGAAAGAAATTCAGGACATGAAGGACCTTATCAAGAATTTCAAGGACGGGACTAATAAGAGACCTTCTATTTTCGAAGAAATATGTCCTTGTCTATATGAACCTTCCATTTCAGTCGCACCTTACCCCCTAGTTTTGAAATGCCTAAGTTTAAAAAATACAAAGGTAAGGGTGAACCTAGAGACCATGTACATGGATTCTTCGTCCTTTGTCAGGAGGTCTCCTATAGTGATGTTTACCTTAGAAGACTTTTTCCTAAAATTCTTAGTGGAGATTCCCTCACTTGGTTTTCCACCCTACCCCATGGCTCCATCAAGTCCTTCCCAGACCTAGTAGAGAAGTTTGTGTCCCATTATACTTATAACATTGAGAATGATGCTTCTATGATGGACTTATGCAACACAAAGCAAAGGCACAGAGACATTTTCGCTAACTTCCTACAAAGATGGCAACATCTCATTAAGAAGTTTCCTTGGGACATACCAAAGTCATACCAAATTGAGATATTCCAACGTAACCTGATACCAGAACTGTCTAAACCCTTGACTTGTCAATGCTTGGACACATTTAAACAAATCACTATAAAAGGTCTATCCTTAGAGAATTTCCTTTTAGAGGAATGAACATTAAGACATTATCAAAATTCTAATCAAGGTTCTTCCTCATATAATGATAAGCCCAAGTATTGGTCCAAAAACATAAACATCATCATGTAGTCACCAATGCCAAGCAGATCGTGACCGTCCCTTCCAAACATGCCACCACCAATAATCTATTCAACACTCAACCTAACCATTGTAATCAATCCCAACTTCCCAGCAATTTCTCCATCAAGGGTCGACCTCCTTGCTCTAACAATCAATCTTAGCATGAGTACACTCCACTCACTAAGCCTATTGAAGTCATCTTCAAGAAGCTTGTCAAGATTGGCATCGTTGTCTTTCAAATGAATCTCCCTTTTGATGCAAATCGACCCAAACCCTGATGGTATAAGATTATGACAACCATCGTATCAATGGTCATGATACAAGCAAGTGTATGAAACTTAAGAACTACATCCAAGACCTACTTAACAAGGGTGATATTGAGGTTACAATCGCTAAGCCTGGAAACTTGAATCACAAACTCAAGATGTACCAGGATCCCTTTCCTAAACATGGTAAGGACAAAGCCTCATCATCTCATGAAGCTCATTATGACTACATCAATTATGTTTCCAATTTTTACTCCTTGGTAGGATGAATAGAGTCCGCTAACACCCATGTCAACACCATCACAATCTAAGGAGTTGATCCTCCTCCCACTTCTCATATACCCAGGGTTACCATTCAAGGTGTCCCTCCCTTGCACTCATCAAGAAGACCATCCCAATCAAAGATAGTCATTCAAGGTGCTTCACCTTCCACTTCATATTCCCAGAATGACTACAATGTCACTAATCATAGAGGGAGACTAACCATTCAAGGAGCTCCCCCCCTCCTCCACAAGCCCCCATGTCATTTACCTGCTGCTATGATATCCTTGATCACCTTGGTAAGATGCTTGCACATATTTCCATCTTGGAACTCCTCAAGAATTCACCTGTTCATAAAGAGATCCTTGAGCAAGCCCTTCTAGAATCTTGTGTCCCAAATAACATTAACGCAACCCAATTCCAAGCCCTCATTGGAAACCTTGCAGTACAACATCACCTTTCTTTCACATCCAAGGATTCCTCATCCAATGATCCATCCCACAACAAACCCCTTCACATTGAGGCTATTGTTAAAAAGAATAAAATCAAGAGGGTCCTTATAGATGGTGGATCTGGCCTAAATCTGTGTACATACAAATTGATTAAACAACTAGGTATCTCTAAAGACTTGGTTGATACATTTGGTAAGATCATAATAAAGGCATATGATGATGCAGAAAGGGTTTCTAAAGGAACCATAACACTACCTCTTCAAGTGTGCCCTACCACGGTGGAAACTACATGTCAAGTCTTGGACCTTGATCTCCCCTAAAACATCCTCTTGGGCTAGCCATGGATTCACTCCATTCAAGCTATCCCATCCACTTATCATTAGTGCCTTAAAATCCATTACAATGGTAGATAAATTACCATCTTGGTTTATTTGTAGCTCTTTCAATACTGCAAGCTCCTTGAAGCGAATCATCCCTATCATTGCCCACTTAATACACCCACTCTACCACCTCCAAATGACCCAGGAAATATTGCATCCACTTCATCTCAACCCAAGGTCAAGGTTAGGATAATTAATAATGGATGTGAAGAGTATACTCTTCAAAATGATCTCTATATGGGTCAACTCCCACCTTCTCCTAAGTCATATGGTAAACTAAAGGAAATCAAGGCTCAAAAGAAACCCACCTTTCAACAATGGAGCCCACTTGATGAAGAGAGCTTGAAAACTAATGTCACTTCTTGGTTATACTGCAAAGAAGATGAAGCACCAGCAAATATCCCCAAACAAATGTATCCTAAATCTTCTATCATTATAGACAAGATGTGATATAAAGGATGTGGTCTGGGCCCACAAGAGAAAGGAAGAAAAGTACCCATCTCTCTAGATTCCTACAAGAATAATAGGGGCTTGGGTTACTTGCTAGTGCCTAAAATCACTATCATTAGTGCTCCAATAGACCCTCCTCCTGAAATCGAAGACTTTGATGAAGAGGAATTTCATGAAGTGCCTTTTGAATACCTTGATGATGCCTACGTTAACACCATCACCCCCATCATCCCTTCCACCCCATTTGAGCTTCAACTCATCCACCCTGAGCTTATTGATTGGGAATAATGAGGACCACCTGCCCTGGACATCTGTGTTAATGATAATACCCTATTGGCATTACTTAAAATGTGTGACCTTAAAGATCACACATCCATGAATGGAATCCAGCTCAATCAAGAGGCATACTTTGGTAGTCAAGTCAACTCCCTTAGTCGCAAAAGTGAAAATCAAAAGAAAAATCATGCCCCCTGGTGAAAATCTCTCTGAGATGCCTTCAGACTCAAAAAAAGTAAAAATAAAGGATGTATCTTCTAGTGAAAACTTGGATCAAGAGCTAGAAGATGAGGGACTTGACTTACCTATCATTGTTCATCTGTATTAGGAGAAATCACCTCTACTCATCGAGGAAACAGACACCATCAACATGGGAACAATTAATAATCCAAAGAATTTTCTCATTGCCAAGTCTCTTACAAAGTAGGAGAAACATAACTTCATGAGTTTCCTACAAGAGATACAAGTTAAATTCTCCTGGTCTTATGCTAACATGCCAGGCCTTGACCTAGAATTGGTAATGCACAATCTTGTTGTCAGGCCAGATGTTAAGCTAGTCAAACAAAAGCTCCACAAGATGCATCCACAAGTTGTACTCCTAGTTAAGGTAGAACTTCAGAAGATACTAGATGTCGAATTCATCAAACCCATCGACTATCCTAAATGGCTTTCAAATATTGTACCCATCAGCAAGCTCGTTGGGGGCATTAGGATTTGCATAGACTTCAGAGACCTGAACAAAGCATGTTTGAAAGATGACTTCCCCTTGACAAATATAGATATGATTGTAGACCTCATAGTTAGATATGAAATTCTCTCCCTAATGAATGGATTCTCGGGATACAATCAAATAAGAATCACATAAGAAGACCAACACAAGACAACATTCACTACTCCTTAGGGCACCTTTTGCTATCAAGTCATGCCCTTTGGTCTAAATAACACAAGATAAACTTATTAGAGAGCAATGTCAACTATTTTTTTTTACCTTTTGCACAAAATTATGGATGATTGTGTGGATGATATCTTAGGCAAATCAAAAACCTGAGAAGAGCACATTCCTATTCTAAGAAAAATATTTGAGAAACTTGAGAAATCTAAGTTGTGCCTTAACCCTAAGAAGTGTGTGTTTGGGGTCACATTAGGAAAGTTGTTAGGATTCATATTCTCTCATAGAGGAATTGAAGTGGACCCAACCAAAGTCAAAGAAATAATGGAAATTCCTCCTCCTAAAACACTCAAACAGGTCTGCGGTCTCCAAGGTAAACTTTATTCTATCCACTAGTTCATTTCACAACTCACAGACAAGTATCATCCATTTGCACACCTCTTGCGCAAGAACAAAAACTTCAAGTGGGACTACTTATGTCAAAAGACCTTTGACAAATTCAAAGAATATTTGGCCTCCCCTCCAGTTTTGATGCCACCTATTCTGGGTCAACCTCTCCTTTTGTATATATCAGCAACTACAGTGGCACTGGGGACATTACTAGTACAAACAAATGACAAAGACAAGGAGCACGCAATCTACTACATTAGTTGCACTCTTGTGGGATACAAACTCAACTATACTCTCATAGAAAGAGCTTTCCTCACATTGTGTCACTCTATGCTTAACAACAAGACCAAACTCATAGAAAAAATTGATCCCCTCAAGTACTTGTTGTCTAAGGTTGCTCTCACAAGATGCATAACAAAATGGGTCATGCTACTAAATGAGGTCTACATTGAATACGTGGATAGAAAAGAAATCAAAGGAAAAATTATAGCTAATCAATTGGTTGATGCTCCCCTTCAAGGTGATCACCCCCTCATAATATAATTTCCTGATGATTCCATCGTGACTGTCACCATATCTAAAAAATCGTAGTTATATTTTGATGGTTCCTGCATGCAACATGAATTGGGGGTAGGTATACTATTGATCACACCTTAAGGAGATTGCATCTCTAAATCCTACAAGATAGCCTTTGTATACACAAACAACATCACAAAGTGTGAATCTCTCATCACTAGACTTCGTTTGGTTATCCAATGGAAAATCACATAACTGCAACTCTACGATGATCCCCAACTTGTCATAAAGCAAGTTAATGATGAGTATCAGACAAAGGATGACTAGCTACTCCCTTATCACTGCATGGTGGAGGAACTTAAGAAACACTCCACCTTCATTCAGTTTGAGTAAGTTCCTCAGACAAACAATAGAGCTACCAAAGCCATGGCTACAATCGGGTCCCTCATGTAAATGCCCACAAACACTCAAAAATGTAAATTCTTGGTTGAGCATCTTTTACTCCTAGCATATGATATCACTATCTCTAAAATGGTATGTGTCCTTGTTGGTCCTAATTAACCATGGCACCAAGAAAACTTCACCTACCTTTGAGATAACATCATCCCTCCTCACCTCACAAAAACCCAACAACAAACTCATCCATTGATCTTCTCGCTACACTATCCTCGATGATACCCTATTTCAAAGGCACTTTGATGGAACCCTCCTAAGGTGTTTAGACAAACAGGAGGCTAAATGAGCACTATGTTAAGTGCATGAAGGTATCTGTGGAGCACACTCGAGCTCACTTTGGATTAAAAACTCTTATGCACCAGATACTACAAGCCAACAATGGAACGTGATGCCTATCATTATGTGAAGAAATGTATCCCTTGTCAAAAACATGGTGACAAGATTAATGCGCCTTCTCAAGATCTACAATCATTTATCACACCTTGACCCTTTTCTCAATGGGGTATTGATATCATAGGGAAGATTCAACCTACCTCATCTAATGGCCATAAATTCATAGTAACTACCACAGAATACTTCACCAATACACCTCACTTTCACCACTGGCAAACAAATCTCCAAGTTCATCCTGCATTACGTCATCCGCCACTATGGAATTCCCAAAGTTGTTATTACAGACAATACCAAACCTTGTAAAAATCAGAATGTCAAAGAATTATAAAAAAAGTTTGTCATCCAACACCACTTTTCCACCACATAGTACACGCAAGGTAATGTCCAAGCTGAGGCTTCAAACAAAACTCTTATCAAGATCCTTTAGAAAACAATCAATGAAGCTAGTCATGATCAACACTTGCAACTCCATCGCGCTCTTTGGACCTATCTTACAAGCATCCATACCCCCACAGGACCCACTCCATACTCCCTAGTCTTTGGTTTTGAAGCCATCCTCCCCCTTGAGATTGAGATCCCCTCACTTTGAGTGTCATTGCAAAACATTCTTCCTATGAAGAATACAAAGTGGTCAGATTGCAAGAGCTTGAACTATTGGATGAAAGGCACCTCAAGGCCTTGAATCATCTTCGGGTCTATCAAAATATCCTACGACTGAGCTACAACAAGAAAGTTAAGACCCAGGAATTCGACATTGGTGACCTTGTACTTATGTAAAATTAGAAGAATCTTTAGGACCCTAAGAAGGCAAGTTTGAGCTTAATTGGCTTGGACCTTATGTCATCACTGCAAAATATGGGTCAAGAGAATATCAATTGGCTACACCTAAGGGAGATCTTTGGACAAGCCCATGAATATAATGTATTTGAAGAGATTTTATACCTAGTCTTCAGAGGTTATCAATTCTCAAAAATCGGAAAAGAACAAATAAAAAAATAAAAAATACAAAAAATACAAAAAGCAAAAAATTAAAGAAAAAATTAATTTGTCCATCAGTGAAAACCGCTTTGTGATGCTATGGGAAAGTATCTAGGTGAAAACCTAGTTTCAGGCGTCAAGGTAAATAAGTCAAATCCACTATCTCTTTAAACACTCCTCCCCTCTTCTTGCATTACCCCCCCTTGCCTGGTATCCACATTTTCATAATGTAATCCATTAATTAGCCTTCGTCTTCCTCCCATCCCCACATCCATATTCAATTAATGATATTGGGAATTGATTCACCATCCAGCCCATCCTTCACTTTCCCCACCCACCTGTCTGACATCCATATTTATTTAGTCATGTAATCCTTTAATTAGGCATCTATCCCATTAATCTTCTCCCCTCATCTGTGCAGGTTGCTCTCGTCTTAATCACTCGCATCACATCCCTCGCACTTGCCCCTTTTCCCCTCATGAGATTATGAGTTTTTATTTAGACATTGAATAGGGATTGTCCCATCACATTGATATTTCCTCCATATTTTGAGCTTATCCACTCAATTTGACCTTCTTCTTGACTTATGTGTCACTCAAACACCCATCTGCATGGTCCTAATCAAATCTCACTAGTCGGCCTCAATATTCGCATTCACTTGCACATCCCATCTACTCTATTACCTACTCAGTCTTTTTAATTATCTTTTCCCATTGGGATGGATCCTTCCCATGTCTGGCACATCATCACAATCCTAGTCCTACCCTTGGCAAGAGATGTCAATTGGCCATGTGCTTGTCATTTGCATGATTTTGTCTTTTGCTTTGATTTGTATCTTTGTTTCCTATGACTACTCTTATGTAGGGATGACATTATCATTCTATATCTTGGTATGTCCTGGGTTGGTGTATATTGGGGCATCCTTTTGTGGTATGGCATGTTTGAGGGTTTTTATTTTACGTCATGTAGTTTCACATTTACATTATCATGATGTTTGCAAGCCTATGTGCATAGAGATACCTATTGTTTGAGAGTATAGTCCATGCCTTGGATCTTCACAAAATCCTAATTCCTATAATCAGTGGTGTAGATCATCCTTGGCAATATTAAACTAGGTTTTCTCTCCACATCTACACAATAACAACCATCACCCATTCATTCCATTTTTTCCATCATTCCCCTATCTTGGAGACTCCAATATATTCATTTTTCCTCCCCTTTTGTTCTTTTCTCTAATTCCTATATCATTGTATTACGTTGGCTCATTACAAAAAAAAACATTCTCATCCCATATGCATATAGGTCATCATTGCATTCATATTTTGCATTAGAATTACATTAGGTCCTTGCATTTTTCACTTTAGTTGAATCTTCATTATCATTTACTTGTACTATCATTTAGGTACATTTTTATTGTTACATTTTGCTTAGTCTCATTTTCATCCTTATAATCACTATTATTCAATTAAAATTGTCATTTAGTGGCATTCTCATCTCATTATCATTATCATTATCATTTTCCTTTAAGTCACATTTTCATTAACATGGTCATTTTAGTTCATTATATAAGCATTATCATTTAATTACATCTTATTGTTTAGGAACATTCATATTGTATTCATTATAGTTGTATCCATTATAAGCATGATAAATATTACCATAATACATTCTCATTAGAAATCATGTACACATCAGGTTTAATAACAAATATCTTATGAGCTATATTTCAACTCCAATGTAATAAAAGCAATTACATTGATCTGAAAGGTAAAACAAGCTATGATTTGAAATGTAATAAAGGCATAATTTTAAATAAAGAGTTTTGTTAAAATTATACACCCAATTACTTTTGAGACCATTAATGATATACAACATCAAGTGCATCCATTACATTGCATTTTACATCATCCTCACACATCTTTATAAGCATTTCCTATATCCTCATGGAAATAAACATCTCATTGTTACATTTCATCATTGCATATAATATAGTATCATGCATTAATACATCATGTCATAAGCATTTAAATCCCATCCTGCATACATCATAGGGTTAGACATAATCATGGCATATCACATAATCACATATCACATAAATCTCATCTTGCATTCACAATGTGTTAGAAACATGTGCATACATACCATACATGCATACATCCTACATCACAAACATGTTAGAGAATCATGCATCAAATCATCCATCATAAATTCAAATCATCAATCATCCATAATCAAAATAAAGTCCATAAACAATCCATACTAAAGTCCATATATGCATTGCCTCCAAAATCATGACTCATATATATATCAAAATATAATTTGTCCAATCATAGTATAATGATGTCCCTAAAGAGTCAAAATGTCACACATAAATATGGGAGCACTAGCATGTGCTCTCTCTATCTGTCCCGCCCCCCCAATGGCCCTGTTGATGGTGGCCTAGGGCTCTCATGCCTACGAACTCCCTTGATGTCTACATTTATGTCTATGTATGCCTAGACTGTGTGTGCTCTGCATAAGTGGGATCTCTCTAAACCTCTAGCACTGCTCTATCATAAAGTCTCTTGTAATACTGAGCCTCCCTCAGGGACCTGTTCGATGCTCTATGAGTGTCCATGGCCTCAGTAAATAGTGTCATATGTTGCCCAAGATCTAGAGCTCGTCTCTCCATATCCCTCTCCCCCTGTAGTCTAACCCCCTTTGCCTTTTCCCTATTGAGTCTGGCCCTCAGTGCCTCCAACTCCCCATCCATCTATTTTAGCTTTTCCTTAATCTACCTCATGGCTCCCCCACTCTTGGCTGCCTCTAGTAGATCATAGGTAGTTTCTACCTCTATCCTATAACTATCTCGCTCAAAGATAGTAGCCTCTAGGTCCCTGCACAGAGCATCACCCTCACTCCTGATCTGGTCAAACTCCACTTGTAGGTTGTCTTCCCTAACCCTCTTCTGATCAACCCTCTGTCTCTCAGTAGCCAACTACTCCTCTAGGCTCTAAGATTGATCCCTCTCTATGTCCCTCTCCAAAATGGCCCGGTCCAAAACAGCCTAAGGTACCTGTCCCACTACCTCCTCTCCTCTATCTTGTCCCCCCTTTGCCTACATCACCTCCTACCCTCCTACAGCTGCCTCCACAAGATCATCTCCTCATGATAGTCCCTGTACATATGAGACTGGCTCTATCTCTTGTGTTGATGCTCGTTCCTATGCTAGCAGTGTTGTTACTGCTCGCCCTCTCCCTACTCTTCGGAGCCATAACTATCACCCCTAGCTCCTCTTGTTGCCCCTCCCTCTCCAACCCAATCTCCCTCACCCCCAACTATCTCATCCATAGAGGGTGCTAGTTCATTGGCCTCCAAGGCCCCTGGTAGTATAAGACGGATAGGCCTATGGCCCTACCAACATGTGAAGTATGCACCTGTACAACTGTGATCCTCAATGTCGACCCTCTCCTCCCAAACCATCATCTTTGCCCCTATCTAGTTAAGTCACATGATAATTGGTCTGATGGTATCTCCTCAATTGTTAATCACCCTAGTAATCTACAGGTAGGTATGCTCATATCCCACTATATTATGTACATGTCCAAACTGCCTCATAACTCAATGTGGAAGATATTGATCGATCATGTGAACTGTGTGGCCAAATAACTAGCACTAGATTTGTACCCATGTGAGCATGTAATCCCTCCACCATCTCTCGCAATCCTTATAAGGGCACCATGTAAACTCTAGCATCTCGTTAAAATGCACTTCCAGAACCATATGGCACCAGGATGTGTATAATACAATAGTTCCCAGTATCTGTCCACATACAGATACCTCCACCTTCGTGGTTTTACTCCTATTGCTTGTGCCACCGCTATATGCTCCTACGCGTAGATGTGAAGGAGCTTGACACTAGTCCTGGGGTTCTTATAACCTTGATATACACACATATATGCATGTCATGATATAACTAGCCTAATTTAGCTACACCCCAAGCATACTCCACCCCATCCTTCAGCATATAGTATAGACAACTGCTCCATCCAATGGAAAATCCATGCCCACTGAGATCAAGCATCATCCAACTGCTAATCAAACTGCAGATGAATAGAACCAGTCAAGGAATCCCCCAACATTGTTGCATCACTGGCTTGAGGACCATCTGTGTCTGGTCCATCGGTAGATCATCCGTGCAACAAATGCTCTGTAGGTAAAACTCCTCATTCTCCAACCAGTAGTCGGGGATGACACCTATAATGGGGACCTTTAGGATCCACCAAACATCAAAGAGAATGATGTTAGCTTCATTTGTTGGTAGGTGAAAGGTGCACATCTCATTGTGCTAGCACTCCACTATTGCATTCATCATCATTGCATGGCAGTAGATCCGAGGCCACTGAGCTATGAACCCCAACCCGCACCATGCTAGGAGAGTCCACTTTGTGCTGCCTAGCTCCCTAAATAGCCTCATCATGGGAGGCCAATGCTCATGTGACCCTATGATAGTGGGATCCTCTAGTAATCATCCCAACCACATTATTAGCCTTTCTATTATAGCCTATCTAACTTATTCTAGCCTCGGGGCATCTTATCAACACCTCTCAATCTTATCAAAGCCTTGCATTTTGCATTATATCCCCTTCTATGTGGAGACCATGTTTCCCCAAGTAGAGACATCAAAACTATAGCCCAGAAACCCTTTCGCAACATCGAGGTAGTATTCTACAGTCATCCCCCTCTCCCCACGGTAGAGACGGTGTTCCCCAAGTGGAGATGCCAAAACTACCACCTAGGTGTTGATCTGCAATGCAGAGACATCAATTATCAGTCCCCCTTCTTTACCCTCCCTTCCCATGGCAAAGACATTGATCCTTATATCAACATCTATGTAGGCATCACCTATCTACGCGAGTGGGGATCATCTTTGCAAGTGATGATCCCCTGCACAGACGTTGAAATGGTTATCTATGTTTGTTCTCCACCTAGATTTTTCCCTCATTTAATGCATGTAATAAATGCTAATCTATCAAAATAAAAGGCCAGGGTCGAGGTACCTACCGATGGGTCATACTTTGCCAGTTGCTAGTATTATCACTCTCTCGGTGCGGTGCTCGTGGTGTGGAATTTGGGCCATGGCTCTCCTTCACTCTGCTCTTATGGGGTCTCTAAACTGTGCGAGAGACAATGACCCCTCCTTGGGTCCTGTGTGGCTTATATAGGGCCTCCCTTCGTCCATTTCTCACATTTTCTCTATCCCTCCCCCTTTTTCTTCCAAATTCTTTTTCACATTCTCCTTTTTCTTATTTTTTCTTCCCTTCTTGCCATTATTTTCTTCTCTTTTTGAGAATTTTTCTCAAAAAAAATTTATAATTTTTTGGTTAAATTCTCGAGGGGGCATACACCACCCGCGTCTTCACACTAGGGCATCCCTTTCTGTCTTTTACCCACCACCAATTTTGCCACTGCATAAAAGAGGGGCAAAATCTAGATGTCTAAAATTAATTAAATTAAATATTTAATTAATTTGAGCCTTTCTACATGATTAATTTATTTAATTATGTTCACCCTTGTTCTTCTTAAAATTAATTAAATTTAATTTATTTAATTTTATCACCATAGTCTAATAGTTAATTTATCAATAAATTAATTATTTCTCTATTCCTCTAAAGTCCTCTAAATCATTATTTCTTCTAATTACCATTTATTTAATTAATGTCAATTAATTAACCTAACTAAACTATTCCCTACAAATCACTTTCTCTAATCTTCATTTAGCCTAATTAATTCCTCTATAACCATGCTTACCAAAATCCCTCAATTTTATATTCTTCCACTCATTCTCTCCCCTCATGTCACATCATCCTAACTTTCCCACTTGCATTATAATCCCTCAATAACCCACCTAATCACCTAATTCCCGGATTAGGAGCAAGTCAACTCTTTGCCATAAATGGCTTTCCCCTCTCACCTTCTAAACCTTAAATGCATCCACTTTGTTCATGTCAAAGGATTTCAAATCCTTTGTACTCCCCCATGCCCTCTCTTCCCAAGAAATTTTTAATTCCTTTTTCCTTTATTCTTCCCACACACCCCTTATTCTTGGAATTTCCAATTCCTCTCTTCATTCGCCAAGGAATTTTATATTCATTTTTCCCTTTCCAACGTGCCTAGGGATCTCTTCCCCATGCACCTTAAGGATTGTGGAGACAATAAATGCCTTTATGGAAAATATCTTGGTTCTCTCACTTTGTCCTCTCAATCCTCTCCCACTTTCTTTCAATCTCCACCCTTCATTCTAAATCAATCTTGGCCCTTCATTTGGCCCTTCTCCAATCTATAAATTGGAGTCTCCTTCCTTCATTTCCATATATCATTTTTGTGTAAACTCATGTTGTCCATTTGAGCCTTAGAATCATCCATAGCACCCTCATACTACCCAAATCATTCCATACTTAGCCAATTCATCCATCCCTCCATTCATCTATCAAAGTCCCCTTGTTGTTGTTGTTGTGGAGAGCATTCCACATCCCAATCCAATAACCAATCCAAACAAGCGAGGAAGGGGTGCATTCCTTGCTTCATCAAAGGTTCAATTTGAGGGAGAAGGAAGGTATAATCACTTCATTTACATTTTTATTAATCATTTTATGTTTTTGATTTTATTTTATGCATTTTAATGATCTAACACTATTCCTCATATCCAATGGTAAGAGCAACTTAAAGGTAGTCATTGAGCACTAGAGATTTGAACGCCAAGGTGAGGGATAGGCAAGGATGAAATTGTATCTGGATACAATTTATGATGCTACATTTATCCTCCTTTTTAGCGGGAGTATGAACCTATGTCCATGCTTACAGTATTGGGATTGTCAAAATTTGTAGGGGATTTTGCCAAGTCACAGTTCTTAATTCCCCCTTTTGCATGTGTTAGGGTTATAATATTTTGCCTAAGTATCAAAGGTTATAACTCATACTTTCCCCCATTGCCTTTTCTTTTACAATCACTCGTTGATTGACTGAACTAGTAAATCATGCTATTAGTTGCAACCTTAAGTCCATTGTACCATTTAGTGACTAACCCCTTCATGATAGGTTCAAGGTTTTTACTGGTGTGAATATTTTTTATGGATATAATGTCCAAAGTTTCTTAAAGTTCCCTAAACTTCCTAACACATCACCCCCTTACCCTTTGTTAAGTCATGACTATAGTGCACATGCAAAATGGTTCGCCTAAGTAACCCCTTTTCCCAGCACCCCTGCAGATGACTAACCGATAATTGTTCAACACTTGCGGACCTGTGGGGAGAGTAAAGTGATTAAGGTAAAGTGTAGTGCAATATCCGCCACAACCTCATAGTTAACAAGTTGAAATTCACTTAGGACCTACAGAATTGCGAGGTGATGAAAAGTGAAGTGAGCTAAGTGCTAAATAATTTCTCAGCATCCCTGCAGGTGAAATTGAAAATATTTCTTGACACATGTAGAATTGTAGGGTGCCAAGAGTTCAAGGAAATGATGTGCCAGATACTCACCTCACATTTCCACACATGCAATAAAACACTTACAATAGGGCTTGACTTGCAGGGCAATGAAAGAGTGGAGGATACAAAGTTTAATTGTATATATCCTGCAACCTTGCACATGGAAATAAGGAGGCATTGTGAGACTTGCAAAGATGCAAGGTGGACATAGAGTAAGATTGAAAATAATGTTCTCACCCCACACCCTCACATGCAGGATGAGCTGGCAAGGATTGTAGTTGCAAAGACACGTAGGTGGCCTTTGTGCAATGAAAATGAACCCTAAGGTGTTGAGGTGGTGATGCCATGAAGACATAGGTGGATCATCCATGGTGGATGTAGAATTTCCAACTAGATGAAGTCAAATCAGAGGAGACTAATCTCAGTCATCTATGGCACATACATGGAAAGATCCACATCCTAGATTTAAAAGGCAATCACAACTACCAAATTCAAATCATTTGCATGAATTACATTAATGTTGATAAGATTGGAGATGAAATGCAGTCCTACTAAAATAAATTCGATAATCAAAAGATTATTTTCACTTTGCATTCAAGAATCCTGAGGCAAAAGTGAGCTCTACAACTACATTAAAAATTTGAGGTGATTGTGCGACTAGAGTTTTTGTCCAGTGATGAAACCCGTAAGTGCTCTAATTCTTCTTGTGTTAAAATTGTGATAATTTTGGTATTGTTTCTTAGCTTTGTGCTCAAAATTTGTGTAAAATTATAATAAAACCCTAGTTTATCTTATGTCGAACATAAGGGAGTCATCCAGTAAGAAAGTGAAGAAAATACCAGAGGTAATAATAATTATTTATGAGCCAAGTGTTGAGCCAGTCATAGAGTCTAGTGCAGGGCCTGTTGCAAAACCAAGAGTTGTACTAAGTGTAGCCCCTAATGCCAACCAATATGAACCTAAGGCCAAAAACCTAGGGCCCCCAAGAAGAGGAAAGACCCTACCTTTCACTCCTAGGAAGAAAAAGGAAAATACCCCTACACATGAAACTGTTAGGAACCGGGAAGGACAACTGAGAGGGGGGGGTGAATCAATTGTCAATAAATTATAACCCAAAACCAATTATTCCAACTTAAAACTCAGTGTCGGTAAAACGGATTAATAGTTATAGTAATATCAGTACAACTTAATGCATGAAATAGAAAGCAAAACACATCCACAACACATGACATGGAGATTTTGATGTGGAAACCCCGTAAGGAGAAAAACCATGATGGTAAACCTTACCCACAATCAAATGATACTATTGCAGATAGTAAGTGAGTACAATAATGGGGTCTACATATGCAGAAAGGCCAACCACCTAGAGCTCACTACTCAATAACAAAATAGGAGTCACATTGACTATAATTGGATGGTTAAATCCAATAACAATGTACTGCTTTAGTATAGCATCTACAATGTTGGATTCAGTACCGGTTTAAGCTCTCACCATGAGTGCCAAACACCTTCATAACCTTTCCTTCAACCTTCAGATAATATCTGCATGATTCACACAAGGATCTGCTTATTTTCACTCTTCACAATGATCTTCAATATTCACACACAATCACACATCTTACAATTATTTATACAAAACCTAAGACCTCATGATTAGGTCAGCTCCCTAAAGATATTACATTTACAAAATAAGTCTTGATGCAATACAATATGTCGGCCTCAATACATTTACACATTATCCAATTAATAAACCATTTACAAAACATGTCATGCTGATCTAGAACATGATATCTTGTACTGGTCCATAATCTAGACCTATCTATCGGTAAAGGAAAATATGTGAACCCAATCAGACCAATAAGAAAAACACCAAATGTAAACATCCAATCCATGTCTTTGACATAACCAAATGATCTCCAGATGATAACAAGTCATCATCGACTTCCTGAGTTGTCGATGAAACATATAAGTTGTCAGTGAAACATATACCAGTGACTGTGCATAAGCCGATATCCATACCAGGACCACAATGTGTCGGTTCAACAATAAACCAATATAACCAGAGTGCCAAATCAACAATGTAGACCTCCAAAAAGATAAGTGTTGATATCAATGACAAAACCAATGCAACACATGACGAAGTCATCCATAATACCAACAATCTCCCCCTTTGGTATTGATGGCAACACTAGATGGAAAAACATCTAAGTACCAAAAAAAAATGCCAAATACCAACAATCTCCCAAAATAGCTCAATACAAAGTTCTGTACAAAAAACAGAAACAATATAACCAAAACCAAAATACATCTCTCCAAGTACAATGTTTTTCCATAGACATCTCTCCCCCTTTGACATCAAATGCCAAAGTAGTCAAGAATCAAAATCAGAACATAACATACAGCTAACTACTCCCCCTGAGCAGTAGCTCTCCTTCATCAAAACTGGAAAAATATTTTTCTGTTAGTCCCTGTCGGTTTGATGCCAATCTTCATCATTCAAGTCTCTACTAGTGGGGTGATTACCCCAAGCTTCTCTCTAATATATTCAAATATTTCCTTAGGCAAAGGCTTTGTAAAAATATCTGCAATTTTCTCTTTAGTATTCACATAAACCAATCTCACTTCATTTGCTTCAACATCTTCTTTCAGAAAATTATACTTAATAGAAACATGCTTTGTTTTAGAGTGAAATACTGATTCTTTGATATATCTATTGCTGCTGAATTATCACAGTAAATAATTACCGGTTCTTTACATTTTACCTTGATATCCTTCAACATTTTCTTGATCCATAATACTTGAGTGCAATTAGTTGTTGTTGCAACATATTCTGCTTCTATTGTAGATAATGATGTACAAGTCTGCTTCTTACTAATCCATGAAATTAATCTTCTACCAAGAAAGAATGCACCGCTACTGGTACTCTTTCTGTCATCCACATCTCTCGCCCAATTTGCATATGTATATGCACATAACTCAAAATTGTCATCCTTAGGATACCATAAACCAAGATTTGTTGTGCCTTGTAGGTACCAAAAAATCCTTTTTACTGCAGTTTCACGATTTTCTTTAGGATTGCTTTGAAATCTTGAAACAATGCACATTGCATTCATTATATCAGGTCTGGTTTGTGTCAAATACAGTAACCCTCCAATCATAGATTTATACCTTGTCGGATTTATAGGAGCCGAATCATCCTTTAATGTCAATTTATCAGTTGTAGTCATAGGAGTGCTTACCAGTTTGGAGTTTTCCATTCCAAATTTATTCAAGAGTTCCTTCAAGTATTTTGTTTGACATATGAATATACCTTTATCTATTTGAGAAATCTGCAAACCTAGAAAAAATTTTATCTCCAATCATGGACATTTCAAATTCTTCTTGCATCTTGTTAGCAAAGTCTTACATAACCCTTCTTCTCCTCCAAAAATGATATCATCCACAAATACTTCAATAACCAAAATGTCATCATTGGTGATTTTGTATTACAAATTACTGTCAACATTACCTTTTGTGTATCCAAGGCTTTAGAAGATATTTATCCAGTCTAGCATACCAAGCTCTGGGAGCTTGCTTCAATCCATATAAATCTTTCCTTAACCTGCAAACCATATCCTTACCATCTGTTAATGAAAATCCATCAGGTTGTTCAATGTAAACTTCTTATTCAAGATCTCCATTCAAAAATGCACATTTAACATCCATCTGATAAACTTTATAGTTTTTGTGAGCTGCAAATGCAAGAAATAGTCTTACTGCTTCAATTCTGGCTACCAGTGCAAAGGTATCATTATAATCAATTCCTTCTTTCTGAGAATATCCTTTACAAACTAATCTTGCTTTGTTTCTAATTACTTCACCATCTTCATTAAGTTTATTTCTAAATACCCATTTAGTTCCAATTATATTTTTGTCTTTAGGTCGGGGAACTAATGTCCAAGTATTATTCTTTTTAATTTGTTCAAATTCATCTTCCATTGCTTTTATCCAATGTTTATCTTGACATGCTTCAACAACTGATGTTGGTTCAACTTGATAAATTAAACATACCTCTTCAATTACCAATCTTCCTCTTGTCATAACACCTTGATTTTTATTTCCAATTATCTGATTTTACAAATGATTCAATCTTACATACCTGGGTTTATTCTGATTTCCACTTACAGGTTGTTGTTCTTCAGTCACAGTTGAGTTTTTTGATCATGCCGATGTGACTGGTTCTCCATTATGTTCCGGTGCAATCTGTGTCGATTCATTTATAATCATTTCTACTACCGGTTTAGAACCTATAGATCTTGATTCTCCTCTAAAATGTTCATCTTGTTACTACTTATCATATTGCCATTAGTTTTTGTATTCAAAGTCATACTATATATTCTTGTCGGTTAGCACTACCGAATCATGCAGTCGGTACACACAGAGAAGTCAGTATGCACAGTCTAGTCGGTTACAGCAGAAAGCAATCACAGAATGCAGTACACACCGAGCTGTCTACCGAGTATCCTTTTATGGCTACCGAGCAGTAAAGATGACACACTGAGTTGATATTCACCGAGTGAAACATGTTACCAGATACATTGAACCTGGACATGCATATGAAAACGTGTTACAAGATTGAGACACATCTAACTGTTATTACATTGGAAATTGCACTAGAAGATTGTGTATGATTACAAGGACAATCTAACCAATGAAATATTTTGTTTAGTTATTCATTCGAGGAATCTTGTTTGTAAGATCGAAGCAATGAATTGGATCATCATTTTAAGAGATCTATTTATACAGCATGAGTTGAGTGCATGCATGCATGAAAAAGAAGACTGTTACAGAGACATAGAGGTCATCGAGAAGGTTTTCAGAGAACAGTCGAAGAACAGAGTAAACAAAAGGGTTTACCGAGTTACTATATGGGTTACCGAGGTATGCTATAAGCAAGGTAATCTTATTCTGAGCACATAGAATCTACTATAACATTTCATATGTAAAGTTGCAGATATTTGTAATGATTTTATTATAATATTGTGAAGATTGAAAGAGAAACCTTTAACAGGGTAAAAGACTCTAATCAAGTCTATAAATTGTAAAACCTCTAACCAGGTGCAGCATTCAGAATAAATGTTGTAAAATTCTTTAGCAAGGTAGATCTAACAGATCTTGTTACTCCTAACAGGGTAAGCTATTAGAAATAGCTAAATGTAGCTCTAACCGAGCATTCTCTATTATTGCAGTAGTGAAGTTGTGGGTGCCATCCCCACCGCAGTTTTTCTCTCTAACCAAGAGTTTCTGCGTAACCAAAATATACGTGTTATGGAGTGAATCATGTATGAGTGTTATCTATTTATTTTAACTTTATTTTATGTTACTGCACTATTATATTTTTGCATAACAGTAAAGTTATTACTCAAGAAAAGTTTTGGAGTACTGATTCACCCCTCCCCTCTCAATACATTAGCTTTCCATATTGGGCCTAACAATTGGTATCAAAGCTTGAATCTTGGAAAAGGGTTTAACTACCTAAAGAGAAAGACCTTATCAATGGAAGGCTATAAACAATCTCAGAGGATTGTGTATCTGCAAGAAGAGCAAGATCATGCTAATCAAGTGATTGTAGACATGCAATGGCAAATGCAAAAATCTCTGAAAGTAAGAAGAAGATTATCTGATGACTTGCAGGATTCTCAAGAGTTAGTGGAACAAATTGAGACATCATCTGAGAACAGTATATCTGAAGAGACTGAAGAAATGATTGGAGTGTTGAAAGAAAAGAACAAAGCATTGGCTAATCAACTAAAAGCAATGAAAAGAGAACATGAACATTTCAGTACACAGATGACTCAAAATCTAGATGCATTGAGGACAGCTGAGGATAAAGCAAGAGATCTACAAAGAGAGAAACAACAACTTGAAGTCTTAGTATCTGATAAGAATGATGAAATCATAAGGTTAACTGGGATTTAACAAAATATGACAAATCAACTAGGTTATGCACATCATGAAGCAATTCTAAAGAATGATGAAAATCAAGCATTGAAATCTGAAGTATCAAGGTTGACCGATGAACTTGAAATAGAGAAGAAATCCAAAGAAACATTGAAGAAAGTTATGAAGCATCAAAGATGTTGGATGAGCAACTGAATACAAGAAGACCCAAAAAAGATACAGGACTTGGTTACAAAGGAAAAGAATCTACCGAGAAAGGAATTCATACTACCGAGAGAGGAGAATCATCAAAGCAGGCTGGAAACAAGAATAACATCAAAAGGAAGAAGCCTATTTGCTACTACTGTGGAAATCAAGGTCATACTGCCAACATGTGCCAAATCAGAAAAGGTAAGCAACTGAATATCACTAAGTCCAATGGTTATTGTTACAATTGCAATAAATATGGTCATACATCTAATCAATGTAGGACAAAGTCTGTTAACAACTATCAGAAGGCAAAATTCAAAGGGTTTTGTAAAAACTGCAATAGATATGGACATAGTACCAAGAAGTGTTGGTTTAAGCAAAAGAACCACATGTGGTCTGCACACCTAGCAAACACTAGAGGTTACTGAACTCACACAAATCCTTACCAACAATATGCAGTACCATGGGATTACAATACAAGGATATGGTGCAAATGTTGTGGAAGATATGGACATATAAGTGCCAACTATTTTATAAGGTTTGGAATGAACAATCGAAGATCATGGAGAAATCTTGGTATGGCATGTTTTCATTGTCACAAAGTTGGACATTTAGCTGGAGATTGCAGAGATCAACCTAGAGCAGACACTGAAGAGATATAAGAAAAATTAAAGATGATTTGGAAAAAGAAGGAAATCATGTCAGATAAAGAAAGCACCTTACCTACCGAGTTAGGTGCACCTATTCCAAATTAATCAACAAAGGTATGAAGGGACTGCATTCTCTAAAGGTTAAAATCATAACAGTTCCTATTCTATTATGTACTAAATTCAAAATCTGCATAGTTAAGATGCATTAGTAAGTTTGAAACTCTATCAAAAGTACTTTACAGGAAACCTGTCAAGTCGGTGTATACAGGAAGCTTGTCAAGTCGGTAAATGAAGGAAATTTGGTTACCCAGTTAAAATGAAAGAAAAGAGAGTAAATCAGTTAAAGGTGAACTGAGTGCATTTAATGTTTTGACCTAACCCGCATGGAGCCCGATAAGGTATTTTGTGTACTTAAAGGTATTTTCGCGATCATTTACATTCACCAAGTTTTCAAGAGAGCAAAGCAGAGCGAATCAAGGTGATCAAAACCTCATTCAAAGCGAATCCAAGGTATTTACACAAATCTCATCACGTTGTTAAGCTAGTTTACGATCTTGTCAAATTGCTATTATCTACCAAGTGTGAAGCGTCTGTTGTTTGTAAACTGTCAAACCCTAAGGATAGTTTGCTAGTTTTATCTGAAATTTACAAATGGCAACCAAGATCCAAGATCCCGTAGTTGTCAAGAATGTCGAGAAGCCCTCACTGAAATACACTTTGACTCCTAAAGTTGCCTCTAAACCGGATGACAAAACTGCCTTTTCACTCATCCTAGATCGAGTCTTGTTAGTCGAAGATGTTAGATTCTTCACCAAATGTCGTGTTGAAGAACTCGGTCATGTTGAGATTAGTGACACATATGATGAGCTATGTACCGATGGCAAAATGGATAGCAAGTACGAGCATATCAAAATCAAGGGATTAACTAATGCCCTAGCCTATCCCCGCGTGTTGAAACCCCAGTGGGTTAAGTTTGTTTTAAGAAGAGTTCATGATGATTTTATGTGGCTAGAAGAGCAACCATTCAAAATCACCAAGGAAATCATTCATGTGATCACTGGGTATCCTATCTATGATCATGCACGAGCACAAAAGATGATATCATAGAAGGAGTTAATCAGTTTAACTGGAGTAGAATCTGATTACCGAGGACTGAAACTAAATAATGTCACTGATGAAGAACTTAAGTTTGCAATTAGAGTAATTGGTTATTGTTTCTTCCAATCAGCAAGGGAAAATAGTGTACCCTGTGCAGCAATTGACTTAGCCTATAAAATAGTGAAAAAGGGAATGAAAGTTGATTTATGTGAAGTGTTATTGAAAAACTTGTTTGAGAACCTGAACACAATAAGGAAGCCAAAAAAGAACAACTCAGCAAATACACTGAAGTTTGGTTCACTTCTTGTATGCATGTTTTTCTACTTTGAGAAGTTCTTTCCCTCAGTCGGTAAAGTAGTTTGGGAGCTACACCGACCAATCACCCATCAAATTAATGACTTTATCAAGAAATTGGGAGATAATTTCAATGATATCATGGATGACTACTTCAGCAAATTTCAAGAGAAGATGCACAACAGGTACCGGATTCCACCACAGCTGGTAGAGAAATATAAGGATGATATATGCTTTGAGGTAGACACCGATTACTGTTATGTGAATGTTGTGGAACTGAGGACTCAATATTTACCACCAATGGGTTACAAGATTGACTATGATATCACACAATAGCAAATTGATGCATTTCTTTCACTGCCAAGGCATGCTACCAAACTGAGATATGGAACTTATGAAGAAGTTAAGGAAAAGGTGAAAATGAGCATTGTAGTACCTAAAGCTACAAGAAAGGCTACAAAGATGATTAAGGTATTATCTGAGAAATTCGGAGAAGAATCCTCCTCTACACCTGTCAAAGGCACTCTTGCCATTATCGAAGAGGAATCTGAAGCTCAAGAGGCAGCAATAACATTGAGTACTGAGTTGCCTAAGGGTAAAGTATTGAAAAGAAAGAAACTGGACACTACAAAGGCCCTACCGACTCCACCTCCAACAAAGAGACCTAATACAAGAGCATCAGTTGCATCACCGAGTAAGAAACAAAAGAGTGTTACTATTCCCAAGGTAACCAAAACCTACAAGAAATCTACTCGGACACTCATTCTGGCAAAAGAGTCTACTGATACAGAATCAGAAGATGCCAACAAATTCCAGATTGTAAAAAGCAAGAAGGTAAATATTCATAGTGTTGAAAATTTTTGTGCCAATCTAAAAGAATATGGTGGATTTGTAGGATTTAGATATGTCAAGTATGAGACTAGGAATAATGATGAGAAGAGACAAATTGAAGAAGCTGTCATCTATACACTTCTAAAGTTTCGGCTAGCTCCATTAGAACTAGTAAAATCACTTCCAAGTGAATTGTACTTACATATTGATAACAGGTGGAAATATGCAATGGACTCAGAGAAACAAATTAGAGAAAGAAGTCTAGTCCATCTATTTCCTAATATGTCTGTAGTAGAAATAAAGGAGCATTTGACAACCTACAATTCTAAATTTCTTGTCAAATAGAGAGCCTTAAAATTGATGAATGGGCTATATATCGATGTAGAAAATGAGACAAAAGCAAAGTGGTAGGAAATCTTCAAAATAAAGGATGTGGGTGAACAATCTCAAGTTGAAATTGTTGATGTCACCAAGCAAGATCCTGATGTCACCGAGCAAGGTCCTGATGCTACCAAGCAAGACCCGGCTGACACTATTCAAATTGATGAAGATGTCATGGATGCAGAAGCACCGAAGCAGGAAATGATAGAAGGCACTACCTATGCAAAACTTGTATCTAGTGAATCTATTTTAGAACAAGTTCAGCCTTACCCTCCAGTCAAGCCACCTGTCTCTACCGAAGATCCTAAAGATACAGCACAAGGAACCGAAGGTCACCAGTCTGAAGCAACAGAAGGTACAACTCAAGAAAAGACCTCTCAAGCACCGTCAATCACTGAAAATGTTACAGCTGAGACACCCAGTACCGAGACACCAAAGGACACTACAACAGCTATAGGAACCGAGCAAAGTGTTGCCTCCACCAAGCAACCTACTAAGGGTTAGCAAGCCTCACAAGATATTGTCTTGGTACAACTGACCAAAGGTAAAGAGAAGAAGGTGAAAAATCATAGTTTTAAAGTTGATTTAACTAAACCGATAGTGTTGCCCAATGTGGATATTTCAAAATTGAAGGGGCAAGCACTTCTTGATTTCGGTGAACTATGCAAAGCAAAGGCCGAACAAGAAAAACAAATGGCCATTCAAAAGAAGAATAAAGTACTACAGAAGGTAAAGACACTGCTGACAGATATGCTACCTACAGCAACAATGTCAACTGATGCAGCCATCCATATTCAACTGGATGAACTCCTTACTCAAATAGAAACATCTGGAGTTGATGCATCTAAGTACTTGGGCAAGCTAAAAGATAAAGAGCTTACTGCAAAAATGATAGAAGAGGTACAAAAAGCTCTAGCTATTGGAAAAGTCAAGCTTGTCAAACTCATTGCTGAGTTGTCCCCTCAACTCAAGCATATACTTTATTTATTTCAGAAACTTTGTACATTTTCCATATTCATTAAAGATATCAAGAATAAAACTGATGCGATTGAGAAAGAGATCACCGATCTCTCAAATAAGTTGACCACAGAGCCCAATTTAGTTCAAACTTTTTATACCAAGCTTCAACAGCTCATGGCTCAACAGTTAGAACTCAGAAATGAAGAACATAAGATCAGGATGGATATAATGACACTCCAGACATTATTCCTTCCTCATCTCTCATTAGTTCAAGAACAGATTAACCGAGCTACACGCCTATCTACTACACAAGAGGGAAGCACTCTTGATGGCTTAATATCACTATTGGCTGATATTCAAGCACAAAATTCTTTAATGGAAAGTGTAAAGGATGCACTCTTAGTCGCACTCACCGACGCCCAGAAAAAGTATAAATCTATTTTTGATCAGTTACCGCCCCCGGATGGAAATTAAGTTTTTGATGTTTGTCAAAAAAGGGGAGTAATACTACATAAGGGGAGTAATATACTATATTTAGGGAGTGATACAGTTTTGATAATACAGTATTCAGAGTATTGTATACAAGGGGAGTATACCGAGCAGAGTATGCAGAATATCCAAGGATAGTAAGAAGAGCACACAAGCACAGAACCGAGCATACAGAATCAGAGTTATGTACAGAATAATGATAAGGGGAGTATATCTGAATATACTATTTCATTGACTATTGTATATATTGTCAAGTATAGTCATTTTGCAAAATATATAGATTTTTGAGTTATGACTTTGAAAGTAGTTTTTGTCAAACATCTCAACTAATGTCAAAAGGGGAGATTGTTACTACTTATCATATTGCCATTAGTTTTTGTATTCAAAGTCATACTATATATTCTAGTCGGTTAGCACTACCGAATCATGCAGTCGGTACACACAGAGAAGTCAGTATGCACAGTCTAGTCGGTTACAGTAGAAAGCAGTCACAGAACGCAGTACACACCGAGTTGTCTACTGAGTATCCTTTTATGGCTACCGAGCAGTAAAGATGACACACCGAGTTGATATTCACCGAGTGAAACGTGTTACTAGATACATTGAACCTGGACATGCATATGAAAACATGTTACAAGATCGAGACACATCTAACCATTATTACATTGGAAATTGCACTAGAAGATTGTATATGATTACAAGGACAATCTAACCAATGAAATATTTTGTTTAGTTATTCATTCGAGGAATCTTGTTTGTAAGATCAAAGCAATGAATTGGATCACCATTTTAAGAGATCTATTTATACAGCATGAGTTGAGTACATGCATGCATGAAAAAGAAGACTGTTACAGAGACACAAAGGTCACCAAGAAGGTTTTCAGAGAACAGTCGAAGAATAGAGTAAACAAAAGGGTTTACCGAGTTACTATATGGGTTACCGAGGTATGCTATAAGCAAGGTAATCTTATTCTGAGCACATAGAATCTGCTATAACATTTTAGATGTAAAGTTGCAGATATTTGTAATGATTTTATTGTAATATTGTGAAGATTGAAAGAGAAACCTTTAACAAGGTAAAAGACTCTAATCAAGTCTATAAATTGTAAAACCTCTAACCAGGTGCAGTATTCAGAATAAATGTTGTAAAATCCTTTAGCAAGGTAGATCTAACAGATCTTGTTACTCCTAACAGGGTAAGCTATTAGAAATAGCTAAATGTAGCTCTAACCGAGCATTCTTTATTATTGCAGTAGTGAAGTTGTGGGTGCCATCCCCACCGTAGTTTTTCTCTCTAACCAAGAGTTTCTGCATAACCAAAATATATGTGTTATGGAGTGAATCATGTATGATTGTTATCTATTTGTTTTAACTTTATTTTGTGTTACTGCACTATTATGTTTTTGCATAACAGTAAAGTTATTATTCAAGAAAAATTTTGGAGTACTGATTCACCCCTCCCCTCTCAGTACATTAGCCTTCCATATTGGGCCTAACACATCTATCTTCACATTAGTACTTTCAATGATTTTCTGCAATCTTTTATTATAACATCTATATGCCTTGCTTCTATTTGAATAACCAAGAAATATTCCTTCATCACTTCTAGGATCAAATTTGCCAATAGACTCATCTCTCCTAATATAGCATTTGCTTCCAAATATTGTGAAATATTTAAGAGTAGGAATATGACCGAACCATAGTTCATAAGGGGTCTTACCGGTTTCACCTTTGATGTGAACTTTGTTGAAAGTATAAACTGTTGTATTCACTGCTTCTCTCCAGTACATATGAGGTAGATTTGCTTCCATCGTCATGGTTCTTGTTGCATCCAGTATAGTTTTGTTCTTCCTTTCCACAACTCCATTCTGTTGGGGTGTCTGGGGTGTTGATAGTTGTCTTTTGATTCCATTCTCTTAATCGCATGCATTGAATTCCCTAGATGTAAATTCTCCTCCTTGATCAGATCTCAAATATTTGATTTTATTGTTGGTTTCATTCTCTACCATTTCCTTTTATATCTTGAATCTCCCAAAAGCTTTTGATTTCTCCCTCAGAAAAGTAACCCAACACATTCTAGAATAATCATCAATTATTAGCATAAAGTATCTATCACCCTAAAGACTCCTTGTTCTTGCTGGACCATATAAATCAGTATGAATTAAATCGAGAATATTATTGGATTTCTCATAAATGCTCTTAAATGTTGTTCTAACTTGCTTTCTCATTTGACATTCCTTACATATCAGATTATGAGGTTTCACAATCTTAGGTAAATCCCTTACTGCCTTGGTTGAACTGATCTTTACAATGCAATCAAAATTCACATGACAGAGTCTTTTATGCCATAACCAACTTTCATCAATCTAAGCAATCAAACATGTCTTATCACTGATATTCAAATGAAAGATATTACCTTTAGTCTGATTACCAGTTGCAACCTCCAATCTAGTTCGGTTCATGATTTTGTATTTTCCATTCTTGAATTGTAGTTGAAATCCTTTTTCCACTAACTGAACAACACTCAAAAGATTAAGCTTTAAACCTTCAACATAATAAACATTGTCAGTATTGTGCTTACCATCCAAAGATATATGCCTCTTCCATTGATTAAACAAGCTTTGCCATCTCCAAATCTTACTAGACCTCCATGACATTCCCGAAATGATAAGAATTTGCTTTTCTCACTAGTCATATGATGCGAGCAACCACTATCAATGATCCATTCATCCTTTTCTTCAATTTTTGCTGCTAATGCCTACTCTACCAGTTTCACAATAGGTGTCGGTTGATCTTCTTTTAGTGCAACAAATGCCCATCCACTATCTATTGGCTCTTCATTAGCGTCAGTTGAAACACCTTCATCTGCATAGTAGTATGACTTATCTTTGTTTTTCTTAAATATGTATCTCTGATATTCAGGGTTAGGTTTATATGTTCTTTTTGCCTCCTCTCTTAGTCTTGAATGTCTATCAGGACACCTAGACACCATATGACCAACTTTATTACAATTAAAACATTTGAAAGGTCCTTTACCTTCATACTTACTTCCTGTTGGATCTTTAGGCATCTTCCTTGCAAATAGTGCTTCAAGTTATTCAAGTTCTTCATTTTCTCTTCTGATATCTTCAAGTTCTTTTGTATAAAGTGCTTTCCTATCAGATTTGTCAGATGATGATGATGATGATGTTGATGATGATGCTTTGAATTCTATATCAGTCTTGACTGTAGCAACAGGACCAAATTCTTCAAGCTCAAATATTGAAAGTTTTCCAACCAAAGTATTTCTAGATACTGATGTATTAGGCATTGTTCTCAACTCATTAATAGCTGCCACTTTCATTTTGTAAGCCGGTGGCAAAGCTCTTAAAACTTTAGAAACAATTTCATCTTCACTTAAAGATCCTCCACAACACTGTATTCCTAAAACAATTTCATTAACTCTTTCCATAAATGCATAAATTCTTTCATCCTCTTCCATTTTTAAATTTTCATACCTGACCCGTAACATTCCAATTTTGCAATTTTGATAGTGGAATCTCCTTCATTCAATGTTTCAAGTTTATCCCAAATAGCTTTTGCAGTAGATCTATCTGATAATCTCATGATTTGTTGATCTGATAATGCACTTAGAAGTGCTTCTCTTGCTTTGCAATTGTTCTCCAAGTCTTTAGCCAAGGTCGGTGGATTAGGGTTATTCAAAGTAGGAGCAACCTACCTATTCTTCGTAACATCCCATATATCTCTTCCAATGCAATTCAGATGTGTTTCCATTTCGATCTTCCATATACCATAGTTAGTTCCATCAAGTTTGGGATTGTCCTTCCTGAAGATATTTGTTGTCATAGGATCTCCTCAAGTTGTTAGGCTTCCACAAAAAGAGGACTAGGCTCTGATACCAATTGTTAGGAACTGGGAAGGAAAACTGAGAGGGGGGTGAATTAGTTGTCAATAAATTATAACCCAAAACTAATTATTCCAACTTAAAACTCAGCGCCGGTAAAATAGATTAGCAGTTATAGTAATACCAGTACAACTTAATGCATGAAATAGAAAGCAAAACACATCCACAACACATGACACATATATTTTAACATGGAAACCCTATAAGGGGAAAAACCACGGTGGGAAACCTTACACACAATCAGATGATACTACTGTAGATAGTAAGTGAATACAATAATGGGGTTTGTACATGTAGAAAGGCCAACTGCCTAGAGCTCACTGCTCAATCACAAAATAGGAGTCACACTGACTACAATTGGATGGTTAAATCCAATAACAATGTAATGCTTCAATATAGCATCTACAATGTTGGATTCAGTACCGGTTTAAGCTCTCACCATGAGTGCCAAAAACCTTCATAACCTTTCCTTCAACCTTCAAATAATATCTACGTGATTCACACAAGGATCTTCTTATTTTTTCTCTTCACAATGATCTTCAATATTCACACACACTCACACATACACTCATACATCTTACAATTATTTATACAAAACCTATAACCTCATGATTAGGTCGGCTCCCTAAAGATATTACATTTACAAAATAAGTCTTGATGCAATACAATATGTCAGCCTCAATACATTTACACATTATCCAATCAATAAACCATTTCCAAAATGTGTCGTACTGATCTGGAACATGATATTTTGTACCGGTCCATAACCTAGACCTATCTGCCGGTAAAGGCAAATATGTGAACCAGATCAGACCATTAAGCAAAACACCAAATGTAAACATCCAAGTCTTTGACATAACCAAATGATCTCCAGATGATAACAAGTCATCATCGACCTCCTGAGCTGCCTGTGAAACATATAAGTTGTCGATGAAACATATACCGGTGACTGTGCATAAGCCAATATCCATACCGGGACCACAATGTGTCGGTTCAACAACAAACCAATATAACCAGAGTAGCAAATCAACAATGTAAACCTCCAGAAAGATAAGTGTTGACATCAATGACAAAACCAATGCAACACATGACGAAGTCATCCATAATACCAACAGAAACATAAACACCTACACAAGAAAGGCTAGAAACTAATGTAGTAAGGGGGGACCTAGTGGTTGTCTTAGAGAAACCAATAGATGAAAAAGAGGATAAGAGGACCCACTATTAAGACATAACAGACATCTTTCCTGAATCAAAAACTAACTAGAAGGAAAAAGGGTTATTCGCTGACATATTAGCCCACTATGGAAGTGCTCAAATTCCAATCACATGATGGGAGCTCTTGACATAGTTTTACTAGAGAAGGATTGAGCCTGTCCCATTATCAAATCCTTGGTCTCTCAGCCTTGCTAAACTAATTATGCTCTGTGTATTCATTAAGCTAGATTTAATAAGGATTTTGGTTGCAAATTACGATTATGCAACCAAAATCAACACAAAACATGATGGCACAATTTTGGTAAATATTAGCAGGATGGTCATTGTTGATTATTTTAGTTTGAGTACACAAGCACTTACAGCTATAGACCTTAATAAATTCCAAGCTAGCTATGTAAAGAGGAAAGGACCCTCAGCATAGATGAGGTACCTCTATTTAGATTGAAGGGTTGGGAAAACAAAAAGGTGCCCATTTTTGGTTCTAAGAAGGAGCCCTTTTTGGTTGAGAAATTTGAGGTTATTTCATCAAGACATACTATGCTCTATGCCAAGTTTTGGGAAGGGATCCCGAGAAAATAATTCCAATAAGAATGATTATGATGGCAATGAGAATTCAACATAAGTACATCAATAAAGATTATGATTATGCCTCCTGCATTAAGGAGCAAATCCATCAAATTCTGATCAAGGTCAGAGAAGATGGTACAAACAATATTTCTAAATAGTATACCCTCCCATGTCATTTAATCCTGCACCAACACAAGTATGAATGGGACAATAGAATGAAGGTAAGGTTTTTTTATGATGAAGGGAAATTTGTGTCTGTAAAAATATGGTGCTACTTGTGGGAAAACCAGTGAAAAACTCTTGACTACCTTACTTTTCATGAGTGCTTTTTTGTTAAGATAACCATATGGTGTGGCTACATTATAGACAAACTACCAAAGAAAATATTCCAGCTACACAAGCCCAACGCAAACATAATGGATGAGGTTGTAGAATACAACCATGTAGATTGGTTTCTCTTCTCAAACTACACACTTATTAGAGTATATGGTTGCCCACATGCACTACATCAATTGCCTATTTTTATGTCTCCCAAGCTAGCCTTTTTAGAATTTATGTGGCAGATTATGTGGAGGGAGAGGGCTTATCTGCAAAGACAAAATTAAGAAAGGAACAATTTTGCCTAAATGTGTGAGGTACTATGAATTTTCTACTGGGTGTGATACATTGGAACAAGTGAAAGGTTACATGGACAACAAGTATGCATTGAAGCTAGGTCAAAGAAGAGATTATGATCTTGAAGGATTCATGAAATGATTAAAGGATAAGAACTTGAATAGAGGAAAATATTTCCATCAATTATGTTATGTGGAAGATTTAATAAGAAACTGCTATGATTTTGGAGAAGTGGTCTAGAGGAGGAAAAAGTGGTCAATCTTGTCAAATTTTAAAAGAGAGAAGAAAATGGAACCCCATACTCAAAAGAGAGGAATGAAGTTAGACAGATGGAGCTCATGATAAATTGTTTTGAGACAATTTATATGTGAAGAACAATCTAAAAGATTAAAAGACCCCTAGCAACAAAAGAGAAACATATTGAAAAACAATCAATAATTGAAGAAACTATTGAAAATGAGCCACAAGAGGTAGCACACGAGCCTCCAAATGTATGCACATAGGAAGAAACCATGCTAGAATATGTGCCACCAAGACTAGAAGAGATAATGACTCAAAGGAGAGAGATTATACTCCTAGATGAGCCTTAAGTACAATAATCACCACAACAAGGGCCAATTGCACCCATTGTGACATATGGAGCCACAAAGAAGATCGGTGATATAGATGAGACCACTTAAGCACTAAAAAATTTAGCTACTGGTGAAGAAGTAGACTAGCCTTTCAGGTCTTTTCCAAGAGAAATGGATCAAGGTAAAGAGCCCAAATATAGAGTAGAGATAGAAGCCCCAATCCCCTTTGATCAAATTGAAGATGAGCGGGTAGTAGTTGCAGCAAAATCCTTGTCAAATGATGAGCTCATAAAGGCCCCTAAATTCAAAGGTTTATGGTTGAGGATGAAGGGGAAATTTGTAGGCATATGTAATGTCCCCTCTTTTCTAATCACCATCCAATAAGGTATATTTTCCTGTTAGCCATCTTTGTAAGCAAATGATGAGATCGGGAGATTTTTGGCTCATTAAGAGGAGCTATACTTAGTCAATTTTGGAGCTTGGGGAAAAAGAAATCAAGAAAAGCTTATAATAAGAGCTTACAAAATTTTATAAGTTACTTTTTTCTATTAATAAATTTTTTTTATTAAAATGTAACATTATAAAGTTATAACATGATTTTACACCCCTTGGCTTGATTTCCTAGGCAAGTTCTTTTTTTTTAAAGTGGGAATTATGTCATGTTGAGCCCACCATCAAGCTAACTCCCTATTGTGGGAGAATAAGATTATAAGGAATCTTTTAAAGATGCCTTATGAAGTTTGATTTAGGGTTGGAGGATGAAAAGAGCACTAAAGTGTTTATTTTGGCATTGGAGATTATTAATTTTGTGGAGCAATTTTTCCATTGCAAGTCTACAATGAATTTTGCAGGAGTCTGGAGAGATTTGGAGATGGAAACCTCCAAGATCTTGGTGAGAGGATGAAATCCCTCTCATCTTTCTACTTATCGATTTGCCATGAAGTTCAAAAATCTTTCCAAAAAGAGAGAAAATCGGTGATCTATGAGCAGTAGCAGCACCCAATAGTTTGAAACTTTGATTCAATGCAGAAAGAAGACAAGTTCAGTAGTTTGAAGATATTTTGGAGCTAGTCGTACCACTTCCAGCTAGGCATACCTTGTATCTTTGCTTGGGGTTTCAAAGAAAATACATAAAAGGGTTTTAAGTTTGCAATTTGCATTGATTTTCATTGTTGGTAATAAAGAATAATATATTAGTAGTTATTTGAAAGAAATAAGGTCATTGGTGATCAATACATTCATTAATTTGAGGAAATATTTCATTCCTGGAGGGCCATGCCTAGCAAGGAGACAGATTTTCATCTGGATCTGCTTAGTTCTTCTCCAATTATTTTTGGTAATTCATTTTAGAATCAATAAAGTCATTTAGAGTTGAAACCACACTCAAGAATCTCCTACATCAATATATATTGAAGTTCAATCAAATAAGGAGGCTCAACCAAGTAATCTTAATACACCTAGTATGCAAATTTGCACTTTGAGCAGAAATAAATTGTCATTCTTTGTCATATTGCATTGTTGTAAAAAAATCAGAGATCTGATTTCAGTTTTCAGAATTAGTTTAGTTTCTATTTATAATTGTTTCTATGGTGCATCATTCAAAAACTCCTCAAAACACTAAAAAACTCAAAACTACTTCAAAAATCCAAAACACCTATACGCTAGTCAAAGTCTCTAATTGAAACAAACATATCAGATTAGAGTCAAATCCTAGTTGGCATCTTTCAATGGTATTAGAATGATGATCCTTCCATCTTGTGGGTCATCAAAGTGATTCTATATATCAGGGCAAATTTGGTACATATAGGTTCTACACACGCAAAAGAGCTCAAGTGGAATTGAACTTTGATACTGAACAACCTATAGAAAATAATATGCCTGAACAAGAGAATAATGGGAATGAAGTGTCGGTTCCCGGACATGATTTACACTATCTAATATAGCAACCAATTTGGTCTTTCAATTATCTATGGAGAAGCCAACTCCAATACCCAATAATCTCCAGGACTTGGACCAACTGACAAGGATTTTGACAAATCCTTTTTCACTTTGGGCTCTGGAAAACCCGAGAGGGTGATCCCTTAGTGAATTTATAACCTCTACACTGCAATTGCAAATAACACTATAAAAAAGTAGATAATCTCATATAAAAGGCTCAAGACAAAGGGAGAATGTTGCAGGAATGGCTAATTCCACACTGATCCTCAACCCTTTGGATCATGAGATGACAACCAACATACATAAAAATCAAAATATATTTGTTATCAAGAAATATCAAGCCAAAGATGACTCGAACAAAATACTAATAGCAAGAGCACTATTTAGCCTAGACCAGTGCCTTATTCCATTAGGAGATTGGTGTAGCATCATAAAATTGTCACCCTTACAATTTTGACCGTATTTTAGGCCCTCACCTTTGCGACTGCATCTCCCTATTCAATTGATACCCCTCTCTGCATCATCATTCTGAGTCTCCTCCTATTTCAGCCCTGGTATCACCTCAGGACCCTGTCCAGGCCCCAAAATAGGGTAGGACAGGGGTGTGGTGCCCTTGTCCTCCCTCTTAAGGTGGCCCTAAGATGGGTCCATCCAACCCTTGAACTTAGTTTTCTCTTCGAGATTTGAATCTCTCTATGTCAGCCTTCAGTGAGATGAAAATTAATTATCCTAGGCTAGTATAAAAAGGGATTTAGTCCTCTCATTTTGATATACAAGGATAAGAGAAAATTGGGTAAACAAGTGGAAGGTCTCCATTATCGTCATCAAGCATTCAAGTCTTCAAGTCTTCAAGCATCCAGCAAGTCTTCCCCCTCATGTGTCTTCTTCATTCATCCATTGGAGCAACATCACAACATTCATTTGCAAGCATGTGTGTGTGTTAGGGTCTTGTCATGTTACATGTCATTTCATGCAACACTTGTGATTACATTCAAGAAGCAAAGCAACCATCATCAATAAATTGTAGATCTACAAGGTATACATTTCCATTATTTACATTTAAAAAATTTTAATTACTTTCTTTCAAGGTTGATTCCTCAACCGAGGTTTAACTAAGGCAAACCCCTATCCACAACCCTTCTTCCCTTTCTTTTTGTGTCTAGGCCGCAGGTGCGCACCTGTAATTGTATGTTTGGGGTTTATTTTCAGAGATGAAAAAACCCTTTTCGGCACGTGGATTTTTTAGAGGATCGGGTGCAACTTCTACCTGATCCCAACGAATTTTCTCCAAAATTACAAGGCAGATCCGTATCAGTCTAAATATATCAGATCCAAAGTTACAGCATGATCCTGAATCGGTAGCTCTTTATTTCACCCATTTTGTCTTCATAGTCAATAAGTCAACTCTTCTACTTACAAAAGAGGGTAAATTGCATTGCACCCTTGCAATTCACTTAGTATTCAAGTCCTTATTCACTCTAGGATTTGGATCTAGAGAATTCAACCCCTCTTTTGAATGTAAAGTATCTCCCAAGTGAAAATCATCCTAGTGGTTGGCTTTCTCTCTCCTAGGTGGGGAACCACTAGGATCCAATTTTCCACTTTACATTTTGGTGAACCCAATATCTTACATCTTAATTCTAATTCCTTATTGTTAGATCTAAATAATTTTAATTTTCAATTTCAAAATTCCATTTCCAAGTTTAATCTTTTTGCCAATCTTAGAGGTTACTTGAATAAAAACCCTAATTTTTCATTTTAAGGAAATTAAGCTTTTGAAGTGTAGCATTTTAGTTGCTTATTTCAGATCTGATTTCTATTTCAAAATTGCAATTCAAATTTGTCTTTTCACTCTACAAATTAAGTGGTTAAAAAGAAAAACCCTAATTTTTAAGAATCTCCTATTTCGACCTTTGACTGCTAATTTGACTGATCTAGACATTTCCAAATCAACTGTTTTTTGGATTTGCAATAAAATCATAATTTCAATAATCCCTGAAAAATTTCAAAAAAAGTTGGTCGGACCATGTACACTTTGCACCCGGTCCCTAGCTTTTTTTCTTGAAATTTCGGGAGTCGGAATTGATTGTATTTTTCTGCTTAAATCCAGAAAATTGGCGCACTTTGTCAATCTTCACACCTCTTAAGGTTGAATATATGTTCAAATTTCAATAGAAAGGTCCCAATTTTAGATCTTCTTTTTTTTCAAATTTTAATGAAGAGACTTTCAATGGCAATCAATGGACTAGATTTATTTGCTATTTCACATATGATTACATTGTTTTTAACATATATTTATTACAATCATGTGTTGGATAATGGCTTCTTTCATTTCATGTTGCTTCTTTTCATTCATAGCACTTGGTCATATTGTGTTGTTAGGATTTCGAAGTCATTTTCTTTTCAATTTTATCTCAAAGCCTTGATGTATCATTTATGTTGTAATATGGTGATGTTATTAATAAAATGCATTTCATATGTTAATCACCTAAAGGCTATTGTAGATCCCAATCTTAGAGATCCTAATCCTTGTACCTCTCCTAAGGTATCATGTGTAAATGAGATGAGATCTAATGCTTCAACCAATGATCTTTTTAAAAGAGAGAAATTAGTGGAAAGCAACATGGGCCCATCTTCTTCTCATACAGATAACCTTGAGCAAGGGGGGCGACATCAAACTATTAACAATCTTACACCTTTAAACCCTCCTTATTCTCCTAGGGCCTATGTTCAACATCAAAATATATGTAGAGAGGATGATGTTATTCATTCTATTCATAATCTTTCTCCTTACATAGAATAAGTAAAAATGAGCCTTTAGGTGATGAATATGTTCATCCACAATCTCCCAAAAAGGATAAGCCTGATAAAGGAAAGAAGACTATCCTTTCACATGATATTCCTTCTTCATCTACAAATCCTTTTATTCCCCTTTACACATCAGATTTCAAAGAAGTTCATGATCATATTCCCCAACCTAGTCATTTGCAACATTCTTATAGTTGGATGAACAAGGTTTTAGAGGGCAACGAATTCGTGTTCCTATAAACCCTCCCACACAAGATATTACAGAAGGCTTAGGAAATGAGACTCCTCTCCCTATGGATGAATTTCTTCGGCTTCAAAATTTAAAAAAATATCCTCAAAGGCAACAAATCATAAGAGCCTACAAGAATGCTTCTTCTTCAAAACGTCCTTTTTGCTCATTTCATCAAAGACACGATCACAATGTTGACGATTTCCCTTTCAAAAATCTATTCAAGAAGGCATTGCCAATGGCAAAATTAGAATCATGGATAATGATCCTTCTTCTAATAATAATTATTCTCCTCCATGTCAAGAAGATGAATTAAAACATATTTATCATCCTGAAAGACTAGCTGCAAGAATCTATTGGAGACTAAAATATGATAAGAACATTTCCTTTCCTCCTAAACAGCAGAACAACAATCTTAAGAAAGTGAAACGTGACGAATATTGTATTTTTCATGGTTAATATTCATATTCTCCTAGAAAATATCATAAATTGAAGAAATTTGTTCAAAAGCAATATGATCTTGCATGAATTTGTCTTACAATAGATCTAGTTGTCTTCCTTGGCAAAAACATAGTGCCTTAGGACTTCTTTTCCCTTCATGTTGCTCTTCACCATATGACACAACTAGCCAACTTCATTGGGGGCTCTTTATCATTTGTGGTGGTACTATTTCAATTTTAAAAAGCTTGGGGTAGCAACATGAAGTTCACTTTCCTTCTTCTTTCCATGGATTTATCTTTATCATTGTGCATTATTCATTATTATATATCCTTTCTTGTATAGGGATTTCCTATTTGCGTGAAGAAGAGTATCTTTAATGGGTAATCCATTTCTTCTCTTTCCTTCTTGCCTTTTCTATGGTTTCAATTATTCACAAGTATGATATGCCTCTATCATGGAATGGTCTCTTGTAAAGTACTTGTCCCTTCCTTGAGAGTATTTGTTCTATTAGGAAGGCATATCACATGAAAATTATAACCATTAGAAGATGCGTAATGCTTCTCCTTGTTCTTCTCACTTGGAGGGGAAGTATTTTTCTCATCTCTCTTTCTTTCTATCTCATTTATCATTATTTCCTTTAGGGGTTGCATTTTTCATATGTGATTATAATTTTTTACAATGGTATGTTCTTATGACTAATCCCCTTTGGGGAATATGTGATGCTCCTTCTCTCTTCTCTTAGAAGATTACAACTTCTTGAGAAGTGTATTTTACATATACTAATATATTTTCTTGCATGCATTCATGTAAGTACATTGTGCATTTTCTTATGTTTAATCTTTCTCTAGGAGATTTTTTAATCTCTTCTCATTGTCCCTACACTTGGGGGGCAATGATTTATCTCTCTCTTTCTCTAAGGATCCATTATTCCCTATGTTTTGGATAGTGTGATTTTTATTACTTGATGTCATTCCTTGTGTGAGATTTTTGTTTCTTACTCAAGGGTTCTCTCTTATACAAGAGGTGTAAGTCCTTGACTATAACCTCTTTCACACTTGGTTATGTACATCTATAATAAATTCACCCATCCCCATTGGGATAAAAGTGTCATCCTTCATCAAGAATCCCTTTCACCTAGAAATGGGAGGAAGGATTGAATTCTTGTTCTCTTATATGCTTCATTATAGAAGATGGTATATTTGTCTAAGACAACTCCTCTTGTGGGGTAGATGTCTTTTGAACAAAGATCTCTTCCCCTCCAAGGATCTCCTTTACACTTATAGAAAGATATCTCTTTTCAGCTATCTTATCCTTGCTTGACGAGTATTCCCTCTCTTGTTTGGATTTCTGACATTGTTGCATGATGGATATCTTCTTGGTGTCGAAGGTAGGTATCCTTGTTCTACTTCCCTTAAGATATCAACATTAAAATATGTTGACATCTTAAGGGGGGGCACCCAAACTGCTCCTATTGTATTATATTTCTCTCGCGCATTGTATCTCTTATACAGTGGGTCATTTTCGGAACTAGAGGGAAGCCTCTTAGAGCATGATTTCGCTATTTTTCTCTTATATAATGGGTCATTCTCGGAACCAGAGGGAAGCCTCTTAGAGCGAGATGTCGCCACTTTTCTCATATACAGTGGGTCATTCTCGGAACCAGAGGGCAGCCTCTTAGAGTGAGATGTCAACATGTTTCTCTTATACAATGGGTCATTCTCGAAACCAGAGGGAAGCCTCTTAGCGAAAGATGTCGCCACTTTTCTCTTATACAATGGGTCATTCTCAAAACCAGAGGGTAGCCTCTTAGAGCGAGATGTCGCCACTTTTCTCTTATACAGAGTGATTATTCTTGGAACTAGAGCATAGTCTCTTAGAGAACGATGTCACACCTTTCTTGATATTTGTACTATACATTTTATACAAGTTGTAGCATACTCGGGGATAGACTCCTCTGAGATGCTTCAAACCTCACTTACACACATGCCCTCGAGGTTGAGTGGAACTAACGGTGTTCTTACCCTCCTCCCTTACATGGATCACCTAGAAAAAATCTAGGGGTGAGTTTTCTATATCCTTTTTTCTCCATGGATCACCTAATTCTAGGGGCGAGATGTCCATGGTTCCTTTTGTTCACCTTTCTTCCAATGGATCACTAAAGTGTGTATTCATGTCCTCTCTCTTCTTCCTCTCATGAACTCATAGTTTTACTATTGATGGGTCATGGATGATGTCAGATTTTCTCTTTTATATAATTATTGGTGTTTATGTGATGGCATTTGCCTTTGTGTTTCCATTAGTTGCCGAGACATTTGAGTATCAAGGTCTCTTCGACTAGTTGATTTGTGGTCTCATGTTTTGTTTTTGTCATGTGTCTTTTGTGCTTGGTCCTATTTTTATTTGTCTTGTTCCTTTTGTCTTGTGTGCTCTTGCATATTTTTTAGTGAGTTAAGATTCTAAGATTGGGGGCTTTTGTTCATTAAGATTAGTGTGGTCTTATACTCCTTGTGGTATTTCTCTCATCTTCATCTCTCTCTTTCTTCTACTTTACCGACAGTATTGGCGTAAGCTATACTCCCGCTCAAGTGGGGGCTAAATGTAGCATCATAAAATTGCAACCCTTGCAATTTTGACAGCATTTTAGGCCCTCGCCTTTGTGACTGCATCTCCCTATTCAATTGAGACTCCTCTTTGCATCATCATTTTGAGCAGAGTGTTTTTTAGTGAAAAATCTTCGCCTTTTGGCAAATTTTACATTCCATTTTCCCTGAATTGGCGAATAGTATTGGACGACACGGTGGCCAAATCGCCCAGAATTTTGACGTTCACGGTCCAATGTATTTCAGATTCTCCATTGACCACATACCGTTTCACATGGATGCTCGTTATATTCACCTAGAATCACTCAAACGCGGGTATTAGATCACCTCCCTTATTCGGCAAAAATAGTAACACGACATTGTACCCACCGGCCCATTTCGCCAATTGTTAAATTTTTTGTTAAGCATAATGAGACCCAATTCACTAATGACAATTAAAATATTATAAGCATTTGAGGACCCATTTCGCCAAATTCCAATGCATATAGAGTATGACACCCACATACAAAACAAAGGGCCAATAAAATATTATAAGCATTCGAGGACCCATTTCGCCAAATTCCAAATTTCCAATGCATATAGAGTATGACACCTACATACAAATCGAAGGGCCAATAAGATGCATTTTGAAAAGCCCATGAAATTCACCAAAAAAGGAATCATCAATTGATATAAATACAATTGAAATTTTGAAACAGTCTTCCTTACAATTTGTTTGTGTCTGATCAGTAAATTTGGGAGCTCTCTATTTGCATTGTGCAATTTGAGTCGGAACCTTGAAGTTGATTGTAGGGCGGAGGGCCAGAGTTGCAATCCTGCAACATGGGCCTAAGCATTCCTAATTCTTGATTTAGAGAATTAAGAAAGCGTAAAGGTGAGTAATCATTTCTTCATACTTCATAGTATTAGTTTTAATTCATAGTGAGAGGTCAAGATGTCAGACAACGGTGAGACTCCTTAGGGTGGTGAAGGGATTGAGATGTCAGACAAGGGTGACACTCCTCGGAGCGGTGAAGGGATTGGGAGGCCAGACAAGGGTAAGACTCCTCGGGGAGGTGAAGGGATTGGGATGCCAGACAAGGGTAAGACTCCTCAGGGTGGTGAAGGAATTGGGAGGCCAGACAAGGGTAAGACTCCTCGGGGAGGTGAAGGGATTGGGATGCCAGACAAGGGTAAGACTCCTCAGGGTGGTGAAGGAATTGGGAGGCCATCAAAATGCCCAAAACTTAGAGATACTATCATAAAGTCTTACTTTGGAATTGGCAAAGTTTAGCTCACCACCACCACAAGGTGGGATTGTCATTGAGTTAAATGTGTCAAATGAGGATGACAATACCGGCACAGGAGAAGATATTGTAAGGGATACCCACAATGAGATAATTCACTTGGATGAAAATGCTAGCACTGAAGATGATGTTGGTAGGAAGAAAAGAAAAAGAAAAGTAAAAATGGGGTGGGAGTGGGAAATGACAAGGAGCTTTAAGCTTGATTGGGTAGCAAAGTATCCATTCATTGAACCAGTCCCAAACAATGATGAACAACCAACAAAATGTAGGTGTAAGATTGGTAGCTAGAAAAGTAAAAGAGAGAAGAAGTTGTAGCTAAAGCTTGACACCATAGAAAAGCATATTGGTAAGGTTTATGAAAAATAGATCATAGATGGAAAGGAAACACCAGTAGTAAGATGGAAATCAAAGGAAGAATGTCTTCATGTTAAGTATATCATGGAATATGAAGAGCATAACCACAAAATGACACTGATCGGTAATAGTGAAAATATAATCAAGGTTGGGCTTGAACATGCAGCGAAAGATGAAAACCTGGAAAAGACTATTCAGATGAGTATTATTTTTCATATTTTGTCAAGAGGGCATCCTATGAAAGATTTCCCAAGAATATAGTAATTCATTATATTTTTTGAATGTTCCTCACTATCCTATGTCACATTGGTCAATAAATGCTGGATGGGAAATGGAAAACTATCTCACTGAGGTGGAAAAGCAAAATTTATAGGAGAGTGTAAAAGAGTCAAAATTCATTTCATTATCCATAGATGAAGTTACTACGGTAGATAACACTACTTGGATCTGTATGTATGTGTATATCGTAAAATAACACATCTGTCGAGCTCATCTACTCTGTGTTCATAAAATGAGGGGCAATTCAACAGGAGAAATTTTATATTTGGAAGTTAAGAAAGCTTTGAATGAAATTGTTGGTATGGATGACTTGACAATTGCCAAGAAGTTGGTGTGTGTTGGAGCTGATGGAGCTGTAGTAATGCAAGGTCAAAGGATCGGTCTTTGCGCAAGATTACAAACTAGTATTGCATCACGCATGCTTGGCATTCACTGCATGGCCCATCGAATGAATTTAGCATATAGAATTGTAAGCAAATTCCCTACAGTGTCAAAAGTTGAAGATCTAGTCCACGAGCTCCACTCATACTTTTGTCGAAGTCCTAAACATTTTGTAGAATTTCATATTTTTGTTGAGAGAGTAACAGCAGGAAACAAGCTTCTCAGGGATGTTGAGACCATATGGATCTCCTTGCATGGACCAGCGGAATGAGTTCTAACAGAATATCAATCCTTGACTGGACTAATGTACAAGCAACGCCTCACAGTAGACAAAGCTCCTAATCTCTTACATAAGTTAAGTGATATAAAGACTCTGTTAACTTTAGCTAGTCTTCTCCCCATGCTAGATTCAATGAACAAACTTTTTAAGAAAGCCCAAGATAGAACTATGTATATCAATGAGTATATAACTCTACATAAAATGGCATGCTTGGCCCTGGCTGGTCTATATTCAGATCTAACAGGGTGAAGGCCAAATTTTTTTAGGTGGCAGATAATTACAGATTTGAATCATGCTAAAAAAAATTTACATTTGAATGCAAAAAATGAGTTATGTGTCTTTGTAAAAGGATTTTAGATACCAATGCACCAATCTAAGATGGACAAGCGAGGCAGAGCACTACCAGTTAAAAAGGAATATTTTGACAAGATTGTTAAATCTGTTGGTGATAATTTGAAGTCTATTGCATACAAACTTTCAACTGAGATTTGTGAAAGATTCCCTCGAGAAGAAATACTTGAAGCCATGGGTTGTGTGTATCCTCAGTTTTGACATTCATTTGGAGATAATCCAAATGACACAAAGGTGTTTCATAAAAAACTAGAGGAATTGATATTAAAATTTTAAAAAAATGCATATTGCAATGGATAGCCAATAGAAGGAATTTTAAATTGAGATCATCTTAAAAAACAATGTAAACGCTTTGCATTGTGTACGAAACAACAGTTGGAAAACTTAGAGAATTCATTTGAACGTGGATCAATAACAAGGCTTTGGAAAAGGATAGATCAGAGTGAAGTATTGCATACTTCAATACCATAATATTTCAAACTTGTTGATTTATGTCAAACAATGATATTGAGGTCGGTGGAAGATCAGAGAATTTTCAGTGCATTGGGGCTTTTGAAATCAAAGATCAGAAACAAACTAGACAAAAATTTGGAAACTTGCTTGAGGTTGTTTGTAACTCAGTATAATGTCAGAGATTTTCCTTATGATAGGGCATTGGCAATCTGGAATTCCATGCGCGAAAGATGGGGGTTTTACAACACTTCAAAAGTTGGTGGTCCTACTGATAGTGCTAAGATAAATGATGGATCTTAGAGTCAACATGAAATTGAAGACGAAGAAATTTTTGAATACCCAACTCAGAATGAAGATGGACCTATTAGTACTAGTCAGGTTCAGGATCTTGAGTCCATTTGGGATGTAGAAGCCTTAGAGTCTAGACCGAGTCACTAAAGTGAATTAGCAGTCAGTTTTTAGGTATTTATACTACACTTCTTGAGTCATATTAGCTATTACAATTTACAAGTAACAAAACTATAGTTGTTGTTGATGATTTTTTATATTGTATTCCTTGAAATTGTCAATCAGAACAGATACTTATTTCATATTTTTAATTGTGAATTTGAATTATTGGTAAACAATTAGAATTTAGTTTTTGATAGTTGTTTGTAACTGCATGTTGATTTTTACTATATATTTTAGTTCTAGTTTAAGAAATTTAGAGTCTTGACTCTTAGAGCTAAGAGAATATATTTAGTTCGGCATGAAGTTTGATTCTTGAATATATATTATCTTTGGTAAATTGGTTCCACGTTATAATTAACATGAAATGCAACAATTTGTGTCACAAGATCTATAAAATTATTTATATTTCATAATTGTTAGAACCTTTCTACATTAAATGCTTAACATGATGTTAAAAACACATTTTTTCCATTTTTCCAAACTACCAACTCCAAGGCTCAAAATGTCCTCTATGATCATAATCTTCATCTTAAAATATGATATATTTCCTTCTTCAAATTGTCCAAATTCAAAAATCCCCATATCGTTTATATCGAGAAGACCAGACAAACTTTGTCTGACTTCAAGGGTCACACCTGTTAGGACTGCATTTTTTTGGGCTAAGTCATATCGAGCTTCGATTCATGTCATGGGTTTATCCTTTGGTTTTATGGAAGTGTCTTTTCCCGAGTTCTGGTCATGCTCATGGCGATTAGGTTTTTGTGTTTGTTTTTTGTGTTCATTTGCTAGTTGTCGTGCGTTGAAAATTTGAGTTGTCCTCTCTTTATTTGTCCATGTCAACGTCAAGGATGGTCAAATGGTCGATCAAACATGTTTTATGTTTCATCTCTAACTTGCGGATCAATTTCATGTTTAACATTTTAAGTGGCAAGTTAGCAAGTGTTGGTTTGGGTTTGAATCGCGAGGTCTTTATCTTTTTGGGTGTTAGTGTTTTATGTTGGTGAGCTAGATATTGTTAATGAAATTGCTTTGGTCGCGAGGTCTCGAGTTGGTCTGATGTCATGCATTATAGCCGCGAGAGTTAGCAAGTAAGTCATTTCATACAATTGTTTCTAGCTCTCATGTTTGTTTAATGTTAGCATTTTTAGGTCGCGAGCTAGCGACTAGACAATTTGTGGTTAAGTTTTATGGTTATCGCCAGCTCACGAGGTTAAATGTCTGAAGAGGTGATCAAGTCACGAGTTGGCGACAAGTTGGTTTGGGTTTACATCATGAGGTCTCTAGCTTGTTGGGTGTTAGCGTTTTATGTTAGCAAGCTGGAGATTGTTAATGAAATTTCTTTGGTCACGAGGTCTCGAGTTGGTTTGATGTCATGCATTATAGTCCTGAGAGTTAGCAAGTAACTCATTTCATACAGTTGTTGGAGGTTAAATGTCTGAAGACGTGATCGAGTCGCGAGCTGGCGACAAGTTGTTTTGGGTTTAAATCTCGAGGTCTCTAGCTTTTTGGGTGTTACCATTTTATGTTAGCGAGATGGATATTGTTAATGAAATTGCTTTGGTCACAAGGTCTCGAGTTGGTCTGATGTCATGCATTATAGCCACGAGAGTTAGCGAGTAATTCATTTCATACAATTGTCGCTATCTCTCATGTTTGTTTAATGTTAGCATTTTTAGGTCGTGAGCTAGCGACTAGACAGTTTGTGGTTAAGTTTTATGGTTATCGCCAGCTCTTGAGGTTAAATGTTTGAAGAGGTGATCAAGCCATGAGCTGGCAAAAAGTTGGTTTGGGTTTACATCGTGAGGTCTCTAGCTTTTTGGGTGTTAGCATTTTATGTTAGCGAGATGGAGATTTTTAATGAAATTGCTTTGGTCACGAGGTCTTGAGTTGGTCTGATGTCATGCATTATAGTCGTGAGAGTTAGCGAGTAACTCATTTCATACAGTTATCTCTAGCTCTCATGTTTGTTTAATGTTAGCATTTTTAGGTCATGAGCTAGTGACTAGACAGTTTGTGGTTGAGTTTTATGGTTATCGCCAACTCGCGAGGTTAAATGTTTGAAGACCTGATCAAGTCGCGAGCTGGCGACAAGTTGGTTTGGGTTTAAATCTCGACGTCTCTATCTTTTTGGATGTTAGCATTTTATGTTAGCCAGCTGGATATTGTTAATGAAATTTCTTTGGTCGCGAGGTCTCGAGTTGGTCTAATGTCATGCATTATAGCTGTGAGAGTTAGCGAGTAAGTCATTTCATACAGTTGTTGCTAGCTCTCATGTTTGTTTAATGTTAACATCTTTAGGTCGTGAGCTAGCAACTAGACAATTTGTGGTTAAGTTTTATGGTTATCGCCAGCTCACGAGATTAAATGTCTGAAGAGGTGATCAAGCCGCGAGATGGCGACAAGTTGGTTTGGGTTTACATCGCGAGGTCTCTAGCTTTTTGGGTGTTAGAATTTTATGTTAGCAAGCTGGAGGTTGTTAATGAAATTGATTTGGTCGCGAGGTCTCAAGTTGGTCTGATGTCATGCATTATAGCCATGAGAGTTAGCGAGTAACTCATTTCATACAGTTGTCGCTAGCTCTCATGTTTGTTTAATGATAGCATTTTTAAGTCACGAGCTAGCGACTAGACAATTTGTGGTTAAGTTTTGTGGTTATCGCCAGCTTGCGAGGTTAAATGTCTGAAGATGTGATCAAGTCGTGAGCTTGCGAGTGAAGTGCTAGTGGTTAAGAGATAAACAGTTTTATGTTGGTGATTATGCGACAAGTGTTAAAGTTACCACTATCTCCAGGTCGTTGCGGTGACGAGGACTTAACATTTTTTAGGTCAAGAATTGGTGAGTGGTGGTGTAGTTGCCCTCAGTCGCTAGCTCTCAAGGTTATGAAGGCTTGTCATTTTCAACTTGCGAGCTGGAGATAGAGTCGTAAGGGCTTGTCACTAGGTCGCGAGATTTTCTAATGGGCAGTGTTTCAGGCAGAGGGCTGATGACTGTGTGCCACGTGTTTTAATGACTTCACGAGGACTGCTGAGGTGTATGGAAACAAAGGGTCGAGACAAATGATGAATTGACATGTGGATTGTTTTGGTGCCTTTTGTTGAGTAACTACTAAAGTTAAATTTCATTCTAAGATAGTTTCTAATTTTGCATACAACTCATTATGACGACATTTTTTTTACGGCTAGTTTGCAGTTAAATTTTTATTGGTTGAGATGATGACCAGTTCTTTCAAGGCTAAAAAATTATAAAGGGAGGATTGTGTTAAGGATTTTGCACACTCGAAATGATTTATGAGCCTTGGTCCGAGTGTTGACGGTGTGAGTGGTAGCTTTCTCTCTGTAATTGCAAGTTGTAGGTCCTAGGGTTGTGAAGGTGTCAAGTTCTATGGTATAGCTATAATTGTGCAGAATTTGAAGTTGTGTTTTTTAAGAAGATGAGTAGAGTGATGAGTAGCAACAGTTCTCAGGCGTTGGGGAGGAAATCAACCAGAGAGATGAAGTATTCAGAACAATTTATTGAATTGCTAACAGGTACATATAATGAGTTGTCCATGAATGAGTATACTTGGAAAAACACATGCAACCAATGTAGAAACCCGAAGACCCCTGATATTTCTAGTGCTTATCTATTTTTCATACTTTTGGAACAACAGGGTAAAGGGAGTGCCCATGTCTAATCCTTGGGACTTGAACATGGCTAAACTAGTTGTGCCTGATGTATACATGGATGTAGAACTGGTTAGCGAGTTGGCAAAGGCATATTGCCTTATAACTAGGGTAATTCAAAAGAAGGATAAATCTGCCCTAGTTACCATCAATAGGGCCAGTTTTGTTGAAGCTTTCCAGATATCTAGTGCAACTTGCATGGATATAGACCTAGATAGAGAAAATAAGGATTATGAGAATCATAAGAATGTTCTGAAGAAGCACACAATTCCCCGATACATGCCTATGTCTGGCAGTCGGTCTCTTATTCCAATTCTTGGTAATGTGGAGGAGCCGTTTGATTTGAGTAATTTCCGTTTCTATATGAAGTGTACAGTTTATGGATTATGTAAGGTGTTGGGGATGGATGGGAGAAGTATGGTGCGAGCTGAGCATCTGATGATGGAAATGAACATCCAACACCCAGAAGTCAATACAAATTATGATTATGTGGGATATTTGGTGCAGCACATCCATGGTGCCTTGGTGGACATCCAAAAGGCTTATGTCATTAATTTCAAACATTATTGCATATTGATGCACCTAATTTTGTACTACAATGTGAACAAGATGGACAAAGAATTGGTACTAGAAAGAGTGGAGTTTGACATGCCCATGCCAATACAAAAGTGGACACAGGTGTGGAATAGTAGCACTTATGATTCCTCTTTTCTTTATTTTCAAAATTAGATTGTTTTACCTATCACAGATATATTAAGAACAAAGAAAGAAAGACTTATCCTAGGTGTGAGGAGGCTTTTGAGGCCACAATAGTTTGTCCCTAATTGGCCCATTACTCATAACTGGGGGGATTTTTATTTATTTGATCATTTTACTGTCATGAGGGTATATGGGTGTCCTCAACCCCCACACATTTTAACAAAATTTGTTCCAATGAGATTAGCCATAATTGAATTCATTTGGCAGCTCACTTTAGTTGATAAAGAATATTTATTAACTCACAAAAAGGGTACTTTTATGCCTAAGTTGTGGGTAGTTCTTGACTTTACCATTGGCAAAAGAGCCTTAGATGAAATTAATAATTGGTTAAAACAATACATAATGGTAATTGATTATTCTAGGTTTTTGTGACCCTCAGCAGTTTATAAAACTTGCACTAAAGATAATGACACCTTGGACACAAGTGAAACATCATGAGCCTTTTGATGAAGAGGATGTAATCAGGAATTTGATGGAAAGGACTGAACATGTGCAAGAGAGAAGAAGGAAATGGGGTAATTTGATGAGGTTAAAATAAGAATTCAAAGAGAGTGACCCCACTTTCGTTGGTTTTTATCATCAAGAGGGTTATTTTAAAATAATGGAGAAGATGCTCAATGCTTATGAGTACTTAATGGCTCAAATGCCAAGACAAAAGGAGCCACAAGAACCAGAGGATGAACTGTCCTCTCAAGAAAATACACTTGTTGATCAACTAGTAATGGATGTTGACATTGTTGAGAGTGGTGATGAGGTGGAATCTATGAGGGAACCACCTGTGAAAAGATAGAAGTTTGAGTAACGGGGAGCATTGGTAAGGAAGGACCCTACTAAGGCAATGGTTGTTGACAAAGGTAAATACTTTCAAGATATTAGACAAAGGCTTAGGGAGAAGCTAGTTGAAGAAGAAGTGGGAGAAGTGGATTTACCTCTAGCTACTCACATGGATGAAAGCATTATGCTATCAAAGTCTTTTATGGAAGATGGTTCTTTCATAAAAATAGATGAGTTCAAAATTTTCCTAATCAAACTTAAGAAGAATGAATTGAGAAAATAATTGGATTTGAGAGAGGGAGAGGGACGTAAAGAGAAAAATGAATAAATTGTTCAAGCCCTCCAGTTGTATGATCCTGACAGTGAGGATTTAACGGTGGAACAAGCAAGACTCCTTGTATAAAATAGTGGAATGTTGTTGTTTCCTGGGTGGGATATTCACTCCACCTTCATTATTGATCAAATCAGAAGGCAATCGGGTCCTCTTTTCAAATCAGAGGTTGATGGAGGAGATTTTGTAAGAGGATCGGGATTTGATCCCAAATCCAAGAGACTTGAAATCTGGTCACTTGCCCCTGCCACACAGAAGCCCAATCTCATGAATATTCAAGGGGAGAGAAGGGGAGACAGATTAATTTAGAATCTACAAGACACTGGGGATAATTAAATTCTAGATTTAATGACACATGTCTCCTATATGAATAAAGCTAAAATAATCGACTTGCAGAAAAGATACGCTGAAACATATAAGGAGCTAGTTGTAATTGCAAAGAAGTACGAAGAAGAGATAAAGAAGAGTGCAGTGAAGGAGGAACAAATCAAGGAGTTGACTGAAAAATTGGCCAATATGTAGAGTACATCCCATGGCCATACTACAGAGATGGTGGATGCTACCACCAATGTACCTGAGGAGTTTGTTCCTGTTTCTATTGAGGTTGCATTTCCTAACCAAATCAAGATTCAGCTTGAGGAGTATGTTGGGAGGATAGAGATGTTGGAGGAAACCAGAAATGAGAAAGGGGTGTTTTCTCTGTTGGAGGTTCTCCAACATAGAATTGATATGTTAAAAGGTCAAATTAAAGATGTTCATAACTTTCACATTTCTCTGAAGGAAGCTGGTGATGTGTGTTTTTCTACCATTTCATTTTTTGAACCATTATTCAATGTGTGGTCAGGAATGAACAAATTAATGGATAAATTGGAAGTTGCTATAGTTTATAGGGATGACCTACCAGAGAAAATAACTGACACCGAGGAGATTGTAGGCACTGTGAACTCTTTTTTTTCATTTTTGAAGGGCAAGGACCAGCTAATAAAGGGAAAACTGCAGAAATCTTTTGATGGCTATAGTGTTTTCGTTCCTGCCATATATGATAAAGAGGGAAATTTGAAGCAATTGGATGTTTGGAAATATGAATTGGAGATGATAGTAGAAAATACAGAGACTTTACTCCACCTAAGCAATGACATAGATATTCCTGGTTTTAATGAAGTGTTGGACGCACTATACAAGGCTGAGGTAGATTTTTTATAGTTTGTTGTTGGTGCACGGGCTGTAACTGATGCTTGGTGGAATGAGGTTGTTGGACAGTTAGAGGAGGTTAATAAGTTTGCTTGGCCTACAGATAAGGAAGTAGCCAAATGGGAAATAATTATGAACAAGGGCAAAAGGGCCCCATTAATTTGAATGATTATTTTGTTTTTGTATGTTCTGAGGAGTAGAATGACTTGGCACCTGAGTGATGCTAACAGGGAGGATAAGTGATTGAAAAGGCATCTTTATTTCACTGTGACAGTTGCAGATGACCTTCATTGAGTTAAAGACGTTATCCTGAATACCCATAGACAAAGGTGCCAAGTCAGAGTTTCAATTGTTGCTCGATTTTCCAGTTTCCTAAGTGATTAGTAGCTTGTTTGCATTCCTTGGTTATAAAAGGAATACCATGATCACTTAGGAAGGGGCTGAGAAATTTTGTAAAGTCTAGGTTTATTGAGTCATAGGTCTCAGTCATTGATAGGAAAGATACATGGTAACATGAGTATTCTGTAACTATTCATAATTTTATAGAGAAATATAGAAGTCTAAATAGTGTTCTTCGAGTCTTTGAGTTGCAAATTTTGAATCTTTGAACATTGTATGATGGAAGTGATTATATAGTATTAACACAAATATGATTTAAAGCTTATGTATCTCTTTGTGTCAAATCAACAAGTTGTGAATAAGTACAACCTTCATAAGTAATAAAAATAGGGAGATGTCACAATAGAAGTGATCCTTCAATTGATATAATAGTTGATTCATTGTGGATGAGAATGTTTTCTTTTTTATATGATCATTGTCTCAATAAGATATCATACCATGATACTTGCATCAATATGGATATGTCACAAAAGAAGTGGCCTTCCAATTGTTGGTTCCCAAATGGGTTTGCACTGCAAGAGGCAGAAACCAAGTTGATTCTTCAACTATCTATGGAGAAGCTAAATCCAACTATTAAAATCCTCAAGAACTTGGACCAACTGACAAGGATTCTGTAAATCCTTCTACACTTTGGGCTCTGCACAACCCAGGAGGGTGATCCCTTTAGTGAATTTTATGATATCTACACCACACTCAAATATTCACTAAAACAAGGCAGATGACCTCATGTACGGGCTCAATGATAGGGAGAATGCTCAAGGATGGCAAGTCCTCTAGTGATCCTCAACCTAATCGGAGCATGAGATAGGTAGAACAGACAATAACAGACATGAAAAGAAATTTATTTTTACATTATCTAATAGAGATGTAAAGTGAAAATGTGACAAAATTTTCTCTAATAGTATAAGATCAATGACAATATTGCCTTACAATATCTCATCTGCAATCCCAACCTAAACTACTTATCTAAATCCATGCATAAGCCCTACCACTATGTAATTCCACTCAAGCATTTAATCGACCCCTTAGATCAAAGCATGAAATAAAAAATTACATACACCATAACAATGCAACAAATGAAAAAACTCTTGATTTTGTTCTTTTGAAAGATGATAGAATTATACACTAGAGAGCAATAGATCATAATTTTATTTCTATTTAATAAAATTACTTCTGTCATAAAATAAATTTACATATAACTCCTTCAAGAACCTGCACAAAGCTTGACACTAAATGCTTTTCATTTGCTCTTTAAATTACTTTACAACTTTCTCCCTTCACCTAAAACTCACTACTAGAACGAGGAAAGGAACCCCAAAGGTACTAGAATTCTGGAACCCTCAAGAGACCCCCCAAAAAGGAATCCTTCTAATGGCCTTGATTTCCCTTTTTATAGAAGAAAAGGGAGCAACAAGCTTCAGGCCAAGAGACACATGTCAACAAAAGATTTACTCTCAGCAATTAGGCCTAAAAGGCCATATGCAATTCTGTTACAAAAATATTATTTATCCATGCGCTCGCACCCATGAATCAAAATTTTCAACTGAAAATTGGTAGAAGCAAAACTACTTGAGTCGTGCCATTATCACCCTGATGCCTTTGGATGGAGTGTGAGATGTTACGTTCTGTCCAACAGAGCGTTTCCCTTCACGGAAGGGATACTGGGTCCTAGCAAGAAGTAAAGTCACCCCTAAAATAGAGGAGGAGCTCCAACCTTCATGCTCAGGATCAGAGAAAGTGGAAGGAGGAGCTTAAGGGAAAACATAATATGTTGGGGAGGGGTCGCAGCTTCCATACCATCACAGAGATGACTAGCTGCCACTCCCCACCCAAACAAATCCTTCTTTCATTCCTTTGTGGGCTCCTTCTTCGAACCCCCTTCCATCCAGTGGCAGAGTAGAAGTAGAGGATGTTCCATGCGTGGACTTTCTTGATAAGAAAAGGCTTTCATGCCCCCTTTGGCAATCCTTCTCACTTTCACAACCCCTTTGACAATAAACAAACTCACACAGGAGAAAGGGAAAAACAAAACAAACAAACAAAAACACCCATCCAATATCATAGAGCACACAACAAATCCATGCACGATCCTTCTCAAACATCATCTTCCTTTCTGAGGAAAAAACCACTCTCAGAAAATGAAAAAGGTTTATTTTCTCTTCTACCAATTAAGTCACCACCCCATTGTATTTATAAATTTTGAACACTTCATCTGGTGATGCTCATTCACGTGAAAAATCATCATTTTGGTGCTTTTCAACTCACCCTACCAGCTATGGACTCTAGAATTCATGCCTATCAAATCCACTGCATCCTACTAAGGCTCATCTTATGTGAACAATTTGTTTTGATTTTATTCCTCCTTGATTGTACAAATTCTTCTTCAGAATCCCTGACAACAAGCAACCTCTGATTTCTCAAAGAAATCCATGATCTCCCATCTCTAACTCAAAAGCTATCCAATCCTTTTATGCCTCTAAAATTGTCCTTGATTGTCTAATCAACCTCGACTCGGGCGAAACCTTCAAACTAGTCCCTCGGGAATGAGTCGGCATCCAAGCCTTAAACATTCCTCGTACATATTAGTTTGCCACCACAGTTGTCACTATCTCTCATGTTTGTTTAATGTTAGTATTTTTTAGGTCGCGAGCTAGCGACTAGATAGTTTGTGGTTAAGTTTTATGGTTATTGCCAGCTCGTGAGGTTAAATGTTTGAAGACGTGATCAAGTCGCGAGCTTGCGAGTGAAGTGCTAGTGGTTAAAAGATAAACAGTTTTATATTGGAGAGTACATGACAAGGGTTAAAGTTACCACTATCTCCAGGTCATTGCGGTGATGAGGAATTAACATTTTGAGGTCGAGAATTGGCAAGTGGCAGTTCAGTTGCCCTCAGTCGCTAGCTCTCGAGGTTATGAAGGCTTAGCATTTTCAACTTGCGAACTGGAGATAGAGTCATAAGGGCTTGTCTCTAGGTCGCGAGATTTTCTAATGGGCAGTCTTTCAGGCAGAGGGCTGACGACTGTGTGCTACGTGTTTTAATGACTTGATGGGGACTGTTGAAGTGCCAATATATTTTTTTTACGTTTTGGAAAAAGGTTGAAATCACCAATATATTTTTTTTATGGTTTGAAAATAGGTTGAAATTGCCAATATTTTTTTTTATGGTTTGGAAATAAGTTGAAATCGCCAATATATTATTTTTATGATTTGAAAATAGGTTGAAATCGCCAATGCAAAACATTGCAATTCACCCATGTAAATATTTTTTTTGGTTTTAAAAACATTACAATTCGCCAGGATTTTTCACAAACTTTGAGCGATCACGAATGATTCGCCAATGGAGATTATTATTTTTCTCCGTAAATCACAAAATTTCGCCAATAAAATTAATATTTTCCTTGACAATTATACACCTGTCGCTAGGTTTTTACACCTTGTCCGAGGGGGGCAGTTTCTTAAAGTTTTCCCTGATTCTGAGTCTCCTCTTGTTTCAACCTTCATATCACCTCAGGATCCTATCCAAGCCCCAAAATAGGGCAGGACAGGGGTGTGGCACCCTTGTCCCCCCTACGATAGGGGTGTGGCACCCCTGTCCTCCCTCTTAAGGTGGCCCTATGATGGGTCCATCTAGCCCTTGAAATTAGTTTTCTCTTCGGGATTCGAATCTCTCTATGTCGGCCTTCGATGAGATGAAAATTAATTCTCCTAGGCTAGTATAAAAAGGGATTTAGTCCTCACATTTTTATATACAACGATAAGCAAAAATTGGGTAAACAAGTGGAAGGTCTCCATTATCATCATCAAGCATCCATCAAGTCTTCTCCCTCATGTGTCTTCTTCATTCATCCATTGGAGCAACATTACAATATTCATTTGTAAGCATGTGTGTGTTAGGGTCTTGTTATGTTACATGCCATTTCATGCAACACTTGTGATTACATTCAAGAAGCAAATCAACCATCATCAACAAATTGCAGATCTAAAAGGTATACATTTCCATTATTTACATTTAAACATTTGCAATTACTTTCTTTCAAGGTTAATTCATCAATCGGGGTTTGACTAAGGAAAACCCCTATCCACAACCCTTCTTCCCTTCTTTTTTGTGTTTAGGTTGCAGGTGCGCACCTGTAATTGCAGGTTTGGGCTTCATTTTCAAAGATGAAAAAACCCTTTTCGATGCACAGATTTTCGGATGACCAGGTGCAACTTCAACCCGGTCCCAATGACTTTTCTCCAAATTTGTAGGGCAGATCCGTATCAGTCTAAATATATCAGATCCAAAGTTATAGCATGATCCCGAATCAGTAGCTGCTTATTTCACCCATTTTGTCTTCATAGTCAATAAATCAACTCTTCTACTTACAAGAGATGGTAAATTGCATTGCACCCTTGTAATTCACTTAGTATTCAGATCCTTATTCACTCTAGGATTTGGATCTAGAGAATTCAACCCCTCTTTTGAATGTAAAGTATCTCCCAAGTTAAAATCATCCTAGTGGTTTCCTTTCTCTTTCCTATGTGGAGAACCACTAGGATCCAATTTTCCACTTTACAATTGGATTCACAGAGCGCATACTGAAATATGATAGAATTTTACCCTAGTATATAGATCTAAGATATTATTGCCTTACAATAAATCTCATATATAACCAAACCTAAAACTTCTTATCAAAATCCCTGCAGAAGTCCTATCAATATGTAATTCTATTTAAGCATCTTAATTAATTTATTAGATTAAAGAATGAAATAGAAATTACACACACCACAACAGTGAGCTGAATGAAAATAAACCCTTGATTTATTTCATTCAAAATATGACAGAATTGTACACTGGAGAGAAATAGATCTGAATTTTCTCCCTATAAATTCAATTACTAGCTTTGCCAAAAATAGTATACATTCCAAGGATTCAACAACTTCACAAAATTTGACATTGAGCTATCTATCTATTTGCTCTGTATCAAATTTACAAATCATTCTTGACTTCGCCTATGACTTTCTACTGGACTCGTCTAGAACCAAAATTTTAGAAAACTAGAAAACGACCCTTTTACATGGCCCTGAATTCCCTTTTATAAAAAAAAGAGAGCGAACAAGCTTCAGGACCACTTGTGACTCTTGTTACAACAATATTCCTTAGTGGCAAAATATTCTAACTGTTTCTTGAAACATTCTTTATGTTTGGCCTTCTTAGAAACGGTCGAAGATGATACTGATGCTAGCTCATGGCGTTCTAGATTCACTTCCCAAGGTAATAAATGCTGCAAAATGCCAAAACTAGGAACCAAGTTGTTATTTCTGATACTAGGTAGCTAACTGCTTGTTTTTACCTTATTCTTTATTCAAATACATTTTAATCCAATTAGTATACTCTTCTTATGATGACCATTCAAAATTCATAACCTCATCTACCTTCATCCTATATGGAGTATATTTTACAGCTACTTGGTTGGTTTCCCTCTCAAAAGTTTCAAAAAATATGCTTGTATTGATAATCTTGCTCATACTATCATCAAGCATATTTGTATCAGAGTTATCACATATTAATTCTACTTGAGAATTAATTACCTTTTATGTCTGCTCTTTCCATGATTGCAATGGTTTAACATTTCCACTCTTCCATAATCCCAGGCAACAATGTATCTTGTAATTCATTGAAAGTCTTCATCAATTCTCTGATTTTCTTCTCTAGACTCTCTGGAAAAGTCTGAAATTCTTGTAATTACTTTGCCAACAAATAGGTTGGTAGAAGTGCTTGAGGTTTATCAACATGAAACTTGAAACCATGAACATCATTTTTAGTTCATTAGCTCTATGTACCCATTTACCAAATAATGGTGCAACTACCTCTTGGTCCCTATCAAAATTCTTTATGGCTTCAAACAATAAAGAATATAATGAATAAATACTGTGTAACCTATTGTCAATTTTCTCATTTAAATAGCTCAAAACTGTGTTCACTATCTCTTTCTTTTTTTAAGATAGCTCTTTCCTCTGTGTCTTTGATTTGGTGCTCCAATTCCCTTCTTTTCTCAAGCATCTGATCCTTAGTTGGGTCAACTGAATATATAGGCTCCTCAATAACTGGTTCCAATGTAGGAACAGAGAGTTCAATTCCAACTGGATACTTAGAAGCTATTTCAGTGGGAGTGGCTAGAGGTGTTCTAGATGTTGAAGGCAAATCAGGGAGGGCTTCTAACTGCTTCTATTGAAACAATTGAACTGTAGTTTCCAATTCAATATTCTTTTGTTGAACTTTATTATCCTCTGCAAATAAATGTTCATATTTTCTTTGGTGTTCTTCTCTATTTGCCTTTTCCCTCTTAGTTGTTTCCTGTGCCAACCTTGCCACATTTACTATTAAGTCAATTGCTTCCACCACTGAAGTCTCTGAAGCTCTTTTTATAATCAAACTTCCCCTCAAATTGGGGTTTATGTCTACTATGTCTGGTCTTCTAGCCCCTCTAGTTAACAACCATATTGCCAATGTAGCATATTCTTGGCTATAGGTAGACCCTTGCAATGCAATCTAACTTCTTCCTCTGAATTATATAAAGGCTTCTCAGATTTCCTTATTGCATCAAAAGCTATAACATCTACAATATCCCATTCTAGAAGAATCAATACCCCTGCTTGGTTAACAATTCTTCTTTCCTCTACACGAGTGATGGCCCTAAGTTCTTTCATCATTTCAATTTTAACTTCTTCTTCAATTTCCTCATCACCTTTGTCAGGATTTTTGTCCTTCCTCTCAGCACATCTACTTTTATACTCTTCAACTTTAGTTGTCTAGATCAACTGTAAAAATGCTTAGTTGTGAACAAATGTCTCATCTTCCAGGAATTTTTCACATGTCTCCTTCCTCATGTCTTGAATGGCTTTTCCTTTTATGTTCCATGGAGTAAGCTCCCAATCCAATGACCTTGGTGGAGATGGGATTCCAACCTGAAATTCTTCATTATTGAGAATGATCACATTCTCCTCCTTTGGTTCTTATGCAGGTTGTTCTTCAGGCTTGTCATTTTTTTGCCTTTTGGATGGAGGGGGTGAAGGAGGAGGTGAAAGGCTTCTTTCAGGTGGAGATTCAATATATATAATCATTACCCCCTTAAGAGGTCCATGCTAAGGTTCAAGGGGATTTTCTTGTTCCATTATCCCCTTCCCCTTCCTCTTTACCTCTTGTTCCTTTTCATTGTCACTTTCATCTCTTATTCTTCTGTAAATAACCCTCCCTCTTGAAGGCATGTGAATAGGTCTCATCTCCTCTAGTCCCCCTTCTTCTGGTGATGTTGATCTCTGCACTTGGGGCTTTTGTTGTGCAAGCTTTGATAGGGGCCTTTGTTTGGCTGCTAATGTTGGAGGTTCTTCTCCTCTTTCTTGGACGCTTGTTATCTCCAACTACTCCAACTCATCCATTAAGTCATACATGACTTCATCAAAAATTTCCATCAAATAATCCATTTTCTTATAAAATGGTCTAAATTTTACCAACGGATCATACTTTGGGTCCAATCTATTGACTTTATCAAGAAACTTCTTATAAGCCATCGATTTTTCTTTTCTGACCTCTTGCTTATCCAAATCAAACTCATTCTTGATCAAGTCTTTTGGAAAATAAAAATAATGAGGCAATTGAGTTCCTTTTATTCTTTTTCTAAACATGTAACCCTCTGGGTCACTGTACCTCTTGATGCTAACTCTCAAGCAATAAAGAGAAAGAAACTTTTCAAAATGGACCCATCCTCCTTTAAGAATCACAAAATATGGGACTATAGTGTAATCAGGGAAAAAGGTTCCTTTACCTCTCTTGGTCAGCTCATCTTCATGTATGCAGCCCAATTGCCACATAAATTTTGCAAATCCTAAACTGAGTGGAACATTGAAAGACAATATATGTGGATGTCCATGAAAAGCATATATTCTTATAACTGTGCTCACATAATAGGGAATGATATCCCCTCAATTATGCTCAATCTTCATGGCCTTCTTTCTATTGGCCTCAAAAAATCATGCAATTCTATAAGAATCCTTGGTAGATTTACTATCAACCGAGCCCTAAGCCTAGATGAAAAGCAATTGTTAAATCTTAAATAGCTCGCATCCTTTCTATTCCATGACATATCCATGCTCCAAACTTGTACCGGCATATTTTCTCCATCCACCACCCTTCTCAATTCCATTTCTTCTGCAAAGAAATCTACTTTTTTGTAAAAGATCATGTACATAAGCATGGAATACTAGTAGAATGAGTTACTAATGTCACCCTTTTTAATTTGTAGGAACCCCTCATGTATCTTGTCTGCAAGGTATGGAGAAAAGTCATAGATCACTGCAAAATGTGGGTGTTGAATCTAAATCCCCATGTGCATATATGCTTTTGGGATTATTGTTCCTAGGTGGAAACCTAAAATTTGACACAGTGTGAAAAAGGTGGCTTTGAAATAATGTGCAAAGGCATCAATTGGAAAAGGTTCTTCAGCACTTGGGCCAATATAATATTGTGTATCCATCGCCTTAGCCAAGTGAGATGGGAGCAATCTTGCTCTGATTAGATACCTTGTCTTCTCATATTATTTCTTCAGTTCCTCCAAATCTATAGGTTCCAAGGATGCAGAAGATTCATATAAATCAAAAAATTCCTGAAACTCCTCCCTCCAAATGATCAACATAACTTCTCCTTTGCTTCCCCTCACAACCCTTGAGATTGGGTCATACTTATCTGCAACTTCTCTCAACAAGTCCACATCCATGAACACAGTAGGTACAACAAATTTTCCCAAATCATATTGTCATCCCTGTGAAAATGGAGCTAGTAGATTCCTTTGACCAAACTATAGCTTGAACATGCTTAACCCCGACAGAGGCACCCTTGCATCTGATATCTTGTAAGCTTTGTCGACTAAACCCTCACCCAGGGTCTGTCCATGTGCAAACCTCTGTCCTTGGTGTTTATCATTTGTTGACAACTTTAATTGGTCCAAGAAATTGTCTTAGAGATTCATCTTTTGATATTCAATACTGCCAGAGTGTGGTCTTTGGGGTGCCATTATGAAAACCTAGGGTTCCTGATTTAAATTCCACAGGAAATAGAGACTTTTTGAAAGTCTAGCAGCTACTACAATATATCTAGGATTTTAAAATTCTACTGAAAATTCCTCACCCTTGTTCATATCAAAACACTTTCAATAAAAATTGAAAGCCATCCCAATGCTCAAAATTTTAAATTCAACAGAGAAAGCTACGGTTTTGACTTACAGTTTTTTACACCATGAACCCTAATTTTGCACTTTGAAATCTTGTAACGATCACCTTTAGCTCTTGAAACACTCTCCACTCTTGTTTGAAAGTCTCTAGTAATTGGAAATGGGCAAAAATTGCTCCTTTAATGCCTCATTGTTGGTAGACCTACATCCCATCCGCCATTACTGCTCGCACAAGCGATGAAATGGCTCAAAATACTTTTGAAAGGAATTTGAAACTTGACGGTAGATCTTCCTCCATGTTGGTGAATCAAACAGTCTTCATTAGTCAATCTGACATTGACCCTCTGAGCTGGCATATGACCCCACCTTCATCCAATAAGACAACTCCACATCAATTTGCCTTACAACTCATCCTTGCGGCCCCACCTTAGCTCTGACCTCTCAACATGGATATGTGGCATCATCCCGTGATGTCGCAGTGGTTAACGCCCCTACACCTTCTAATCGTGGGATCATGAGGACCGTCTGATCAAGGCAATATTTAGTTGGTCCACCTTGGCAACCATTTGGCTTAGGCCACTAACTCTTGAGTACCTTTTGATCATCTTTTAAAACATCTTCATCTGTTTTCAGCACATGCAAAAAGATACCACTTTAGTTGGCTGAACTTTAAACCATTTTCGCTAACCTTTTGATAGAATAATATATTTAAAACCCTTTTTCATTTGTTTAGGCTATCCATCTTGTGACACATGTTGGCTCTGGGATAGATGGTAGCTTCCTACGATGCCGCAATGAATAGGGCAGTCAGTGAAATTCTTCACAATATTGCGGGGATACTTAGCAGGAAGCGCAAAACACTTTGGTTATTAAATTGACTGCGGGATACTTGTCGGGGACCAAGACTTAAGAGAAAATATAAATTTAAAAGGACCGAGGTACAAAAAAAAAAGACCTAGGTACATAACATGGCCCCGCCAATGAGTCGATGAGATAAAGTCATTTTAAAAGGCCCAAAAAGGTAACAACAAATTAGAAAACGCTCAGGGCTTAGAAATAAAATCTTAACAAATGAAGGAGAACCTAATTCCTAAGCCATAAAAGGACAACAAAGACCCAATTTACCCAGAGATAAACAATTTTACCAGATGACCAAAAATTTTGCAGGACATATTTTTGTCCTATCATGAAGCAAGATAGGGTCGACATGATCCTGATGAAATTATGAGGAACTTGGCTAATGCACATCCGAGAATCCTACAAGCTCTTGATAGGTTACAGAACACACTCGATATAATGGATTTGGGACACCACAAGGATAGGCATACAAGGCACAATGGATCAATATCAGTTGCAGGGAGTCATGGCAGTAGTAGGACTCCATCTTCTCTGGGAAGTGCATCTCTCGCCATGGCAAGACAAAACTTAGATTAGGATATTTGATAGACCCATGATTCCTCGATTCACTCCTAGAGATGAACCTCTATTGGCTGATCCATAAGATGATATAACATTTCAAGATACAATTATGGTCGCCAGTGAGGAATGGGCACATCTTCCAGCACACGTTAGAGATGCTTTTTCACTACACCAGTTCTATATGCAACGAAGGGATTTCATGAGAGGTCACAATGATAGATGGTTGAGACAACAGTGGAACAATGACCTGAAGAAAGCCTTAGACAAACTCACCTTATCTTCCTTTGATGGTAGTGGAAAAATTAGTGCACGAACCTAGGTCCATAAGTTGGACATTTACCTATCCTTGAAACCAATGCCAGAATATGAGGTCATCCAATTTGTTGTCCTACACCTACAGGGTGTTGCATATGATTGGTGGCACCATGGAATAGTCACTCAAAACCATGCTCTCATTAACTCATACATGGAGTTCACAGAGAGATTGATTGCTAGGTTCGACAGGAAGAATGTGGAATTATATTACAGGGACTTAACTCTACTAAAGCAAACAGGACACGTTGAAACTTATATCAATGAGTTTTAGCACATTACAGTCATGGTTCCTAATATGCCTGACAAATGAGTAGTGATGCTCTTTATTGAGGGTCTACATGAGATACTTTGAGGTTTGGTTAAGGCTTTGAGTCCTAAGACTTTGCAGGAGGCCATACAAACAACATTAGATCTTGATACCTCTCCTCCCCCCTCCACATTTTAGTACAACAATTTTTTTCCCAGGAACTCCAAACCCTTCCAAAAATCATTCCCATAATAGAAGGGTAACACATCTTCTCCTAAGATTGATCAGGAGTCTAGAAATGAACTAAGAAGAAAGAAATTGTGTTTTACTTGCAAGGAGCCTTGGGAACCAGGTCACAGATGCCTTCGAAAGGGAAAGGCACCCCTTATAGAGGTTTTTTTAGATGGTGAGGATGAGCACATTGTAGATATAGGTTCAAATAGTGGTGATGATGAGTAGAAAATACCACAAATAGAGTTGGAGGATAAGGATACATCAGCATTGGCCAATATCATTGTGGCCACTCTTTCTAGATATCCTAAGTTTGATGCATTCAGATTGAAGGGTACCTTGTGGGGATGGAGAGATGTGTATTTGGTTGATACTAGAGCCTCACACAATTTTATCAGTGAGTAGTTGGTAGAGAAGTGTGGGATTCCATTTGAGGAGTTTTCATGTTTTGGAGTGAAGGTAGTGATAGTTCTGATACTTAATATAAGTACAAATCCAATAGCCAACAAGATGAGAGGGGGGGTGAATCATACAAACTTAATCATCCATAAAAACATCAGATTCAACCTCAGTAACATATATATCAGTCATATAACCAAAAACTATCACACATGCAAACATGCAAACTCAAAAGCATATGAACAATATAAACCTCATAACACCAGATTTAACATGGAAACCCAAATAGGGAAAACCCATTGTGGGATTTCGGACCCACTAAGAAATATACTCTTCTAGAGTATGCTCGGTTAAAAGCAAATCATGTTAAAGATTACAAACACATTGCTAGATGTGACCCGGTTAAGGGATTTCCCTCAGATCTGTTAGGATCTTCAATTTGTTAGAAGTGACCTTGTCAAAGGATTTCAAACACTCAATCAGAATGTCACCTTGCTAGAGGATTTACATATAAGACTGTTAAGTCCACTAGGTTAAGAGATTTTCTGTCACTTTCACAAAATAACAGTAATAAAAATCTATCTGCAACTTCACATCTAAAATGCTAAAGCAGATTCCTATTTGTTCAATACAATCTAGACATAGAACTAATCTTGTCTATCTGTTAGGCATCAATACTCTATTATTCTAACAAGTCTTCAAGCTTTTGTGCTTGGTAATCACTATGTAGCATCCATGTGCATACACTTGCCCGCATACCTTGTTTATCAACAGTTTCCTATTTATAAACGATCTTCTAACCGCTTAATCTTCTTGATCACATTTCCCATGATCAATCATAGCCATCAGATCTTCAATCTTGTCCAGATTCATTGTATCTTTCGATCTAAAAACATTTTACCCCACCTTGGAACTTGCATATTCACCTTGGAACTTGTGTTAGGGTAATGCGGTTCAATCTGAGCTATAGATCTTCCTGTCGACTTTCCATTGCCTTAGATTCGTTAGCAAACTTCTTCCATGGCTTACCAATCATTGATCCACTCCAGCTCATCAGCTTCTTTCATTAAATATCACATGTAAACATTTAATGCATTCTGTTATAGCTCGGTTGTAACTCGGTGAATACTAAACTTCACTCGGTAGACATTCTACCTTCATTAACCGATAGCGATAACCTTAGGGTTTACCGACTAGGTTCCTTAGGGTTTACCAACTAGGTTCCTTAGGGTTTACTGACTAAGTTCTTTGCTTGATAACATAGTATAGTATTAACCTTTACATTTTACAACATATGTATGATGTTAAAATAATCTAAAACATCATGATCTCATCATTGTCTGACTCGGTAGTAGTTGCCCATTGAATAACTTATCCCCTTATTCATCATATTCTTTCCTGTGTCTTTTACCGACTTCTTTATAATCTTCTTATCATACTTCTCAAGATATGGCAACATCATACTGAATTAGAAAATCAATTTCTTGACATCAATGACAAAATAATAATATCAAGATAGTAAAATATCTTTAATCGGTTATGTCCATAATCATCAACAACCTTATTGAAATGTCAACAATCTTTCAATGTTTGTTATAATATAATATTGCCAACAAACTCCCAATTGATTTGACCTTTAAAATATTCGGATTGTTGTGATTCTGAAATGCTTGAAATGCTCTCCCCCATACATTAGACTTCTCTTCTGTTTTTCAGTCTTTATTTCAATCTGTAGTCTTCTTTCAGTCTTCTCCCATTTATTAGTCTTTTCCCCCTTTGGTAGGTCTTCTCCCCCTTTGACAACAATGCCAAAAAGAAAAGAACTAAAACATAATTTCTTTCTATAAGAAGTTATTTCCTGATGTTGTGTATCAACTGAGTCTCGGTCAGAGCATTTGTCTTTAATTCTTGTTTCCTGTAGCATTCTCTGTATTATTAATTCTAGTATTACTTCCAGTACACTTTTAGAAAACATTCTAAAGTGTGTCACTCCAGCATCAACTCCCCAAAAGATATTCAATGGAGTCATCGAATTGATGTTGTCACCGAACTCAGTCAGTGAGTAGAAGATAGGGGTAGGACCCCTAACTTACTTCTGAGATATTCGAAAGTGTCCTTTGGTAGTGGCTTGGTGAAGATATCTGCTATTTGCTCCTTTGTGCTAACATATTCCAACACCACTTTCTTCTCTTGAGCTTCTTCTCTAAGATAATGATATTTGATAGATATGTGCTTTGTCTTAGAGTGCATAACAGGATTTTTTAAAATATTAATGGCACTAGTATTGTCACATAATATAGTTACTGGCTCGGTAACTTTCTCATGTATACCTTCCAACAGTTGTTTGATCCATGCAATTTTGGTACAATTTAGTGTTGCAGCAACATATTCAGCTTCGGCTGTTGACTGAGAAACACATCCTTGTTTCTTGCTAAGCCAACTCACTAGTCTTTCTCCTAAAAAGAAAGCTCCTCTACTTGTGCTTTTCCTATCATCAATGTTGTCTGCCCAATCAGCATCAGTATAAACTTCTAAATCAAAACCATTTCCTTTCTGATATATTAAGCCATAATCTTCAATGCCTTTCAAGTATCTGAAAATCCTTTTGATTGTCGTCATGTGTGTTTCCTTAGGATCTGCAAAGAATCTTGCAACAATACCTACTGCATGTGTTATATCTGGCCTACTGTGAACAACATATTGTAGTTTTCCAATCATGGATTGGTAGAGTGTCTCATCAACAGATGCAGAGATATCATTCTTTGATAGTTTACAGTTGGTAGTCATAGGAGTACTTACTGGTTTTGAATCCTCCATTCCAAATTTCTTCAAGATTTCCTTTATGTACTTGGATTGGATAATGAAAATCTCATTTTTCATTTGTAGTATCTGTAAGCCTATAAAATATTTTATCTCACCGATTAATGACATCTCAAATTCTATGCTCATTTCATTTCCAAAGTTCTTGCATAAAGAGTCATTTCCACAAAATATAATATCATCAACAAATATGGCTGAGATCATTATTCCATTTTCGTCATTCTTCATGTACATGTTGTTGTTCTCACTTGTCCTTATAAAACCAATCTTAATCAAATAAGAGTGCAATCTCTCATACCATGCTCTGGGTGCTTGTTTCAGACCATATAAAGCTTTGTTCAATTTACATACCTGATCTTTATTATTGTCTTCAACAAATCCTTCAGGTTGTTCAATGAAAACTTCTTCTTCTAATATTCCATTCAGAAATGCAGATTTGACATCCATTTGATATACCTTGAATTTCTTGAAAGCAGCATATGCCAACAATGTTCTTACTCCTTCAAGTCTAGCAACAGGTGCAAAAGTCTCACCATAACCAATTCCTTCTTCTTGGGCATAACCTTTGCAAACTAGTCTTGCTCTATTCTGAATGACTTCACCTTTTTCATTTAGCTTGTTTCTAAAGATCCACTTTGTACCGATTACATTTTTGTCCTTCGGTCTTGGGACCAGTCTCCATGTGTCATTCTTCTTGATTTGATCAATCTCTTCTGTCATAGCATTTATCCAATCTTCACTGTTAAATGCCTCTTTCACTATTCTCAGTTCAAATTCAGATATCAAACATGTGTTCTGTCTCAGTTTGTTCCTTGTCATCACTGGATCATCCTTATCTCCTATAATCTGACTTGGTGCATGATGCCTTCTGACATACTTGGCTAATACAGGCTCGGTAGGCTCTGTATGATCTTCTTCATCACTCGGTAACTGGATATTTTCTTCATTTTCTTCAACAGTTATCTCGGTAGGACTTCTTGGTTGCACATAGACAAATTCATCATAGTCTTCTGGTTCTTTGGAATTCCCTTCATCATTTCTTTCTGCAAATTCATCAATTTTCACATTTGCACTTTCTACTATTTTGTTAGATGATTTGATCAGACATTTAAATGATTTGCTTCTAGAAGAATATCCTAGAAATGTTCCTTCTTCACTTTTCTGATCAAACTTGCCATTTCTATCATCTTTATGAACATAGCATTTACTTCCAAAGATCATAAAATAACTTACATTAGGTTTCTTGCCATACCAGATTTCATAAGGTGTCTTCAAAGTACCTTTCTTCAATTGAACTTGGTTCAAGGTGTAAATAGTTGTGCTTATTGCTTCTCTCCAAAATATTTGTGGAATCTTCTTCTCAATCATCAGTGTTCTAGCACAATCCATAATAGATATGTTTCTTCTTTCAGCTATTCCATTCTGCTGTGGAGTTATCGGTGCAGAGACTTGTCTTTTTATACCATGATCATTGCAAAATAGGTTGAACTCATCAGATGTGAACTCTCCTCCTCTATCTGATCTAAGACATTTCAGTTGTCTTCCTATTTCATTTTCAACTCTAGCCTTGTACCATTTAAACATTTGAAAAGCTTCTGATTTTTGTTTTAAAAACATTACTGACATCATCCTTGAATAGTCATCTACAAATAATATGAAATACTTATCACCATAATAACTTTGAACTTTCATAGGACCACAAAGATCAGTGTGCACAAGATCTAAAATTCCCTTAGAAGTGTAAGACTTACTTGTAAAGCTTGATCTTGTCATCTTACCCATCTGGCATCCTCGGCACATAGCATTCTCAGGTTTTTCAAGACTCGGTAGACCTCTTACTCAGTGCTTCTTACTTATTTTGATCAGATTATCAAAATTAACATGACAAAACCTCTTATGCCATAACCAGGTATCATCAATCTTTGCATGCAAACACTTATTGTGAGTTGAGTCAAGGTGAAATGTATTGCCTTTTGTTTGTGTCCTGGTAGCAGCTAACTTTCCATTCTTGTCATGAACTTTGACAATTCCTTTCTGAAATTCTATTCGGTAACTTGTGTTGTTTAGCTGTGCTACACTCAACAAATTGTATTTCAAACCTTCAACCCAATAAACATCATTGCATCGTGCATTATCAAGAAGTGCTATGGATCCTTTACCTCTTACCGGACATGGTGCATCATTACCAAATCTAACATAGCCTCCATCATAATCTTCTAACATAACAAACTTGTGTTTATCTCCTGTCATATGATGTGAGCATCCACTATCTATAATCCAAGAATCATTAGTGTTTATGTGAGATATTAGGGATTTTTCTTCATACCTTTCTTCATTTGATCCATCCTTGATAGCCACATAAACAACTTCCTCTGTATCAGTCTCATCTGATTTATCATCCTTGGATTCCTCATCAGCAATTAAGCATGTCTTTCTATCTCTTCTTCTGAAGTCTTGGTGTCCTCTGTAATGGTTATCTTTATGTCTATCATCTCGATAATCTCTCTTTTCAGTAAAATCTTTGTCAGGACAGTTAGAAGCCATATGTCCAATCTTATCACAATTGAAACATTTCAAAGGTAGTTTTCCTTTATACTTACCTTTGACTCTCGGTAACCTTTTGGCCAACAGTGCTTCAAACTCTTCTTGCTTTCTGATTTCTTCATACAATTTGTGTACCTCCTCCATGTTCTTCTGAAATATTTCACTTGCTCCACTATGATCTCCTTCAGAGTACTTATACTTTCTTTCAATGTAATCATTAGATTCATTCAGATGAAAAGAACTAAATGCAGATTCAACTTTATTTACCGATGACCCACTATTATCAAAATTACTTAACTCAAAAGCATGTAGCTTACCAATAGTAGCATCCAAGGAAACTGGCATATTAGGTACAGACCTCAATTCATTGATTGCAGAGACTCGAATTTCATAGGCAGGTAGAAGGGTTCTTAACAACTTACTTGTTACATCCTTTTCTTCAATAGTTCCTCCTGCTCCTTTGATTTGATTTACAATCTCCTTTAGTCTAGTATTGTACTGAGTTATGTTCTCACCTTCATTCATCCTCATAGATTCAAGTTGTCCTCTTAAACTATCTACTTTTGCTCTTTGAACATGTTCATCTCCTCCATATATAGATATGAGCTTAGTCCACATTACCTTTGCATCAGTACATCCTTCTAGATCATTAAACTCTGAATCGATCAATGTAGATGTTATTTCAATCATTGCTTGAATATGTTCTTTTTTTGCCTTTATCTCTTCCATAGTCAATGGATAGGTGCTCGGTGCAACAAAATCATTCTCCAGATAGTATATAGCATATTCTCCAACTCTTGATAGATGTAGCTTCATCCTTTTCTGCCATGTAGAGAAACTTGACTTATTCAGCTTAGGTGCATCCCTCTTATACATCTTTGGATCTTTAACTCAAGTGCCTTTAAACTTTCCTTTCGGAGTCCAAAGCTCTGATACCAATTGATAGTTCTGATTCTTAATATAAGTACAGATCCAATAGCCAACAAGATGAGAGGGGAGGGGGTGAATCATACAAACTTAATCATCCATAAAAACATCAGATTCAACCTTGGTAACATATATATCAGTCATATAACCAAAAACTGTCAAACATGCAAACTCAAAAGCATATGAACAATATAAACCTCATAACACCAGATTTAACGTGGAAACCCAAATAGGGAAAAACCACTGTGGGATTTCGGACCCACTAAGAAATATACTCTTCTAGAGTATTCTCGGTTAAAAGAAAATCCTGTTAAAGATTACAAACACATTGCTAGATGTGACCCGGTTAAGGGATTTCCCTCAAATTTGTTAGGATCTTCACTTTGTTAGAAGTGACCTTGTCAAAGGATTGCAAACACTCAATCAGAATGTCACCTTGCTAGAGGATTTACATATAAGACTGTTAAGTCCACTCGGTTAAGAGATTTTCTATCACTTTCACAAAATAACAGTAATAAAAATCTATCTGCAACTTCACATCTAAAATGCTAAAGCAGATTCCTATTTGTTCAATACATCTAGACATAGAACTAATCTTGTCTATCTGCTGGGCATCAATACTCTGTTATTCTAACAGGTCTTCAAGCTTCTGTGCTCGGTAATCACTATGTAGCATCCCTATGCATACACTTGCCCGCATACCTCGTTTATCAACAGTTTCCTATTTATAAACAATCTTCTAACCCCTTAATCTTCTTGATCACATTTCCCATGATCAATCATAGCCATCAGATCTTCAATCTTGTCCAGATTCATTATATCTTTCGATCTGAAAATGTTGTACCCCACCTTGGAACTTGCATATTCACCTTGGAACTTGTGTTAGGGTAATGCGGTTCAATCTAAGTTGTAGATCTTCCTGCCGACTTTCCATTGCCTTAGATTCATTAACAAAATTCTTCCATGGCTTACCAATCATTGATCCGCTCCAGCTCATCAGCTTCTTTCATTAAATACCACATGTAAACATTTAATGCATTCTGTTATAGCTTGGTTGTAACTCGGTGAATACTAAACTTCACTCGGTAGACATTCTGCCTTCATTAACCAATAGTGATAACCTTAGGGTTTACTGACTAGGTTCCTTAGGGTTTACCGACTAGGTTCTTTGCTTGATAACATAGTATAGTATTAACCTTTACATTTTACAACATATGTATGATGTTAAAATATTCTAAAACATCATGATCTCATCATTGTCTGACTCGATAGTAGTTGCCCATTGAATAACTTATCCCCTTATTCATCATATTCTTTCCTGTGTCTTTTACTGACTTCTTTATAATCTTCATATCATACTTCTCAAGATATGGCAACATCATACTAAATTAGAAAATCAATTTCTTGACATCAATGACAAAATAATAATATCAAGATAGTAAAACATCTTTAATCGGTTATGTCCATAATCATCAACAACCTTCTCAATATCCTTATTGAAATGTCAACAATCTTTCATTGTCTGTTATAATGTAATATTGCCAATAGGTAGCTGATAGAGCTATCTTGGGATGTACTAGGAGGATACCCCAGCTTCATATTTAGATGAAGGATTATACATTGACAGACGATTTCCATGTTCTCTGGCTTGAGGAATACGATGTAGTCTTGGGTATGCAATGGTTATAGGGAATTGGTAGACACATCATAGACCACCACTAGATGCAGCTGGATTTTATGTCCGGGGGTAAGAAAATCATATTGAGGGCTTGTTTAGATGGTGGGCCCAAGGTGGTTTCTTCATATAGGATGGAGACTATATTCAGGCACCGGGATATCATTTGGGTGACTCAGTGTTACATTTCATCCAAGACACCATCCCCATGGGGTGAGAGATCTTTTCACATAGATATTCAAACAATTTTTGATAAGCATGGGGTGGTATTTGGTGACATTCCCCCTAGTGTACCTCTAGATAGAGCTTTTGAGCATGTTATAGAGATCGAGGAGGGTGTGAAGCCCATCACGACTACACCATATATACACCCTAATGCATATAGAGATGAATTACTGAAGACTATCAGAGAGATCTTAGACATGGGATTTATTAGAACCAACTCCAATCCTTTGCCTCTTCATTAGTTTTGGTGAAGAAGAAAGATGGAAAATTAAATGTGTATAGACTACCAAGCTTTGAACAAAAAGACAATAAAAAAACAAGTATATTATCCCACGGATTGATGAGTTATTAGATGAGTTAAATGGGGCGGTTTAATTCTAGAAGATAGATCTTCGATCGGGGTACCATCAGTGGAAGGTGTAGGAATCAAACATCCACAAAACTGCATTCAGGTGCCACTACGATCACTACAAGTTTCTAGTGATGCCTTTTGGCCTCACTAATGCCCCAGCCACATTTTGGTCCTACATGAACCACGTATTTAATAAGCATATGCATAAATTTGTTTTAGCATTCTTTGGTGATATTTTGATTTACAACAGAACATGGGAGGAACATTTGAGACACTTAGATTAAGTATTGAGCATTACGGAGTCACAATATTTGTATGCTAAGATGTCCAAATGTGAATTTGGACTATCAAATATTCTATACTTGGTTCATGTGATTGGTGCGGATGGAGTCAAGATACATCAAGAAAAGATCCAAGCCATACTTGATTGGCCACCTCCCAGGAATATCTCAGAATTACGTGGTTTTCTTGGGCTTTGTGCTTATTACAAGAGATTTGTTATAGGGTATTCTTAGCTTGTAGCACCTTTGGCAGATCTCACCAAGAAGGGGGCATTCGGATGGACTGAGGAGGAACAAGGGGTGTTTGATAGAGTTAAGTAGGTGTTGAGTACTTGCCCTATGTTGGCACTTCCTGATTTCACCCAACCTTTTGTACTTGAGTGTGATGCTTCAGGCAAAGGTGTGGGGGCAGTTCTTATGAAAAATCACCATCCTACTGCATATGAGAGTCAAAAAATTAACAATAATAAGAGGCTATACTCTACATATGACAAGGAAATGCTTGCAATCATGCATGCATTAACAAAATTCAAACAGTACTTGATTGTAGGAAAATTTGTGGTAAGAACTGATCATAACAGCCTAAAGTACTTCTTAGAACAAAAGGAACTCAGTGACAAGGAGAAAAAGTGGGTTAATAAGATCCAAGCTTATGACTTTGACATTGAATATATCAAAGGAAAAAAAATATTGCTACTAATGCATTATCCAAGAAACCTTCTATTGCTACTCTATGTTCGTTGAGTGAGTTTTCAACTAATTGGAAATCTCAACTCCTGGTTGAATATTCAAAAAATCAACAAGCATGGGAAATCATGGATGGAATCATTCAGGATGACAAATACACTATTGTGGATGAAATTTATTTGGTTCCAGAGTAAATTAAAAAATTAGATTTGACATACTTATCATGACACACTTGTAGTAAGACATCATGGGTATGGCAAGACATACCGGTAGATTAGAGAGAGGTTCTCTTGGAAGGGCCTCAAAGATGATGTTTTACAGCATGTACGAGAGAGTATAGCTTGCCAACAAAATAAAATTAAAAATACATCCCCTGCTAGTTTGTTGCAACCTTTGCCCATTCCAGAGAAAAAAATGGATAGGTATCTCTATGAATTTCATCACAGGACTTCCCAAGGTGCAAGGGAAAGACTGCATATTTGTGGTAGTGGCCAGATTGACCAAATACACTCATTTCTTCCCTATATCTGCAAATTATACGTCACGGGTTGCTGATGTGTTTTCCAGAGAGATATTTTGACTGCATGGTATTCCTAATACCATTGTCAGTGATAGAGACAGTCGGTTCATGAGTTCATTTTGGCAAGAGTTGTTTCAGCTTATAGGCATAGAGATGACTCCCAACACAACTTACCATCCTCAAATTAATGGGAAAAATGAGATTGTAAATAAGTGTATACATGGATACTTGCGTAATAATGTTTCAGGCTAGCAGCATGCTTGGGTTCGTTGGTTGTATCTGGGAGAGTTTTGCTACAATACAAAATATCATATGTCAATTGGTATGACACCTTTTTGTGCTCTGTATGGTTATGATGCTATGTCCTTTGTGGATTTGGCCATGGGAGACAGTAGAGTACCTTTGGTACAGTATTGACTCCAGGAGAATCAGGATATCCTTAAGACTTAATGATAATATTTAGCAGGCACAAAATTAGCAAAAGACATATGTTGATTGGCATAGAGTTGAGAGATCATTTGATGTAGGTGATATGATGTTCAAAAATATTTCCAAAAAGGGCAAAAATCAGTGATTTATGAGTAGCACCAACACCCAACAATCTAAAACTTCAAATTAGTGCAGAAAGAAGACAAGTTCAGTAGTTTGAAGGCATTTTGGAGCCAGTTGTACCACTTCCAGTTGGGTCATACCTTCTATCTTTTCATGGGATTTCAAAGAAAATAAATACAAGGGTTTTAAGTTTGCAATTTGCATTGATTTTCATTGTTGGCAATAAAGAATAATACATTAGCAGTTATTTCGAAGAAATAAAGTCATTGGTGATCAATATATTCATTAATTTGAGGAAATATTTCATTCTTAGAGGACCACACCTGGCAAGGAGACAAATTTCCATCTAGGTATGTTTAGTTCTTCTCTAATTATTTTTGGTAATTCATTTTAGAGTCAATAAAGTCATTTGGAGTTGACACCACACTCAAGAAGCTCCTACATCGGTATATATTGAAGTTCAATCAAACAAGGAGGCTCAACCAAGCAAGCTTAGGATACCTGGTATGCAAAATTGCACTTTGAGCAGAAATAAATTGTCATTCTTTGTCATATTGCATTGTTGTAATTGTCATTTTCATTTTTATTGTGTCATTTCTCCTTTCTCAAATCCAAGTCCTCCCATATCACCTTTGTTCTTTTGAATTTTTATCATCTCATCCAACTTAGTTGAGCTAGCATTAAATTTTTCTTTGTTTGACTTGAAAGTTAAAATCCATAGGACTATTGAAAAAGAGGGCATTCCGTACACATATGTTATTGCCAACAGTTTTGCAGGCTACTTTCTTGCTAATTTTGCCCAGCTTGGCCTAATAGCTCCTCCAAGAGACAAAATTGTTATTTATGCAGATGGAACTGCCAGATGTAAGTGTCATTTTTATTTTTATTGTTGATTAATGAAATAAATTGTCATTCTTTATCATATTGCATTGTTGTAAGTGTCATTGTTATTTTCACACCACCTTTGTTCTGACTTTTTAGCATCTCATCCAAATTAGCTAAGCTATCATTGAATTTTTTGAACCTGTAGAAAGTGATATTCCTAGTTGTGTCAAGGCGATGCACTATTATGCAAGAAGAACATTTGAAATGTTTGATCTTCGAACAAGGGATGAGATAAAAAGTTGTAGGTAGAAAGAAGGTGAAATGGGGAGCCTATCTGCTGATGTTACAAAATCTCCAGTCTAGGATAGAGAGGATATCCTAGTGAATGAGCGCAAAAAGATGTCAAGTGATTGTCTTGATTGTAGTGGGGAAGCGCCCAAGTCACATTCAAATATCTGTTTGAAAAATTAGAATCAGTTCTATGGTATTTGCCTGCTTTGAGCAACGGAGGAGGGTGCTGACTTTGTTTTCCTTCGCTTCGGAGGAGTAAAGGTAGGTTTAGTCTTCTTTGGTTGAACCGTGTCCTCCTCTTTCAGGATATTCTACTCTCTAGCTCTGTGGATAGCTTCCTTTGTGATACCCATGTCTTCAGCAAGCTATTCTACTTCTTTCCTTACTCTCTTCTACATACTGGGCCTAGTGAATTGAGAATGCAAGCTTAGAATCTTCTCTTAATAAGTACCAAATCTCTCTTTCTTCTCATCCACAGGCTTGCTCAAAATATGTTGAGCGTACATGTTAATATTATTAGCATCAACTTCAAACCCCATGGGCATGATCCATACTATTCTAGGATCAACAACTTCCATCGAGCATTGATCAATATCCACCATGAAGCATATGGTTTCCTCATATTTCTCGACAATCTCCTTCAGGATCCTTTCCCTACTCTACATCATGCCTTGGAATGATTTGAAATAACCCCACAAAACAAATTTTTGTGCTTGTCCATCACCCAATCCTTGCAAAGCTTCCTTAATTTGTACAACCACTAGTTTATCATATGCCCATTGTACCTTACCTACACCAAGGATCTCATTCATGAAATAAAGTACCAAATAGACAATCAAAGTGCCAAACTTAAAGACGTGCTTCTTATCTTGTTTGATCTTCTTCAAATTGCTCATCAATTCACTCTGCAGTACTCTGCACAAGTCATACAACTTGTTCACCTTTAGGATTTGATATGTTGCATAAATTGCAGTATCGAAGACTATATTAGCTTTGCTAGATTGATATATCTTATAGCCAATCACCATGGATGTAAATCTCACATCATACTCAACAATATCACTAATTTTCATGGATTTGTTGTCATGTTGTGGACCGGTTACCTTTTTCACTGTTGTGTTTTTCACATTCCTTAGACTAAGGACTTCACTGGTTGCATTCAAACATGTTACTGCCTGGATTGTAATCTTAGTAATATTGTAAGATTTATCCAGCCATATAAATTCATCATGTACTCTGCTCAAAAAATACCTAACCCATTCGAGTTCATCGAAAATCGGAAAGTTCATGAACTGAATGAAACCCTTATCCTACAAAGATTTGAAATCAGGTTTAAGATTGCCCATACCATCAATTATATGTTTGGTGTAGAGAGATAGCATTTCTACATTTCCAAGCTCCTCAATATTGCAGTGGATATATGCCCTAACGTCTTCGACATGCAATGCCCCATACGAAACATATGAGAATGCACCATTCATATCATCTTCTATTGATTTGTAAGGATGCTTTTTGAATTGAGGCCTTGTCCTATCGATTATCTCGAAAACAAGTGGAGTCACCACACCAAAACAAGAAGATGACATTATTGCAATCTAGGTTATGAACAAATAGCTTCGAACTTAGAAAAAAACTTTTTGACTTCAACTGGATACAAGATATCTTTGTCGAATCTTCACAAGCTTTGTTTTCGCTGGACAATCTTCTTTGCCATACTTTTTAGTTCTCTCGTCTTGCACGCAATGTGAAAAATGAATGTCAAAGTGCCTTTTTATCTTTTGAATACCTAACTTTAAGGTGAAATAAATTCTCAACCCTAAAGTCCTTCTAGATACCCTGCAACTCATGAACATTATATCGAAGTATTAAATCAGAATAATCTCTTATGGATATCTCTTAGGATCATCTATACAACCATATACATCCATCTGCAACCATGTACAGCCGGTAACAGATCTCAGAAAGGGGATACATGAAAAGCTTCCCCTAAGGCCAAATGCCTTAGTTACCGGATGAAGATCCAACACTGGGATCAGGTGCAGACCCATTCGTTGTATTTGAATCTTCTTTCTTTACCCACATATTCTTGTGTTGTTCTTTGATCTCTTCAACCCTTTATTTTCCTTTTTCATCTGCTTTTCTCTTGTCTACCAGAGCATTCTTACTCGCATTCTTGCTTCTACAGTATTTTGGAATATGACCGATTTTTTTGCAATCACAACAAACAATGTTGTTTCTCTGATTAGGCTTGAAATTCCCTTGATTTCCTTTTGATCCGTTTTGGTTAGCAATATTTCCAAATATTCAATAAGCATAGCATCTTACATTCCTCCTATTTACCATACTTCTACATTCAATTGACTTATGACCATACTTATTGCAATTGAAACATTGACCGAAGAATGTTGTAGTATTCTGATTAGCTCTATTTCTGCATTGACTTTCCATATGACCAAATTTATTGCAAACAAAGCATTTACCATTGAATTTGTAATCATTAGTTTGTCTTACTGGAGTTCTCTTATTCTTCTAATGATTGCTTTGACCAAATCCGGAGCTTTCTCCTTTCTCAAATCCAAGTCCTCCCATATCACCTTTGTTCTTCTGACTTTTTAGCATTTGATTTCAATTTTCAAAATTAGTTTAGTTTCTATTTGTAATTGTTTCTATGGTGTATCATTCAAAAACTCCTCAAAACACTAAAAAACTCAAAACTACTTCAAAAATCCAAAACACCTATATGTTGGTCAAAGTCTCTGATGGAAACAAACATATTAGATTATGGTTTAGGATGAAGGGGCAAGTTGTAGGTGTTATGCCCTGCATACCTAACCCCATTAGTTTCCTTGTCTTGAAAATATGGGTCCCTCCTTTTTTCTTTTTGTTGCTTTGTTTTTTTAGTTTTTGCCTTGACACTTCGGAACTCTGGAACCCTAAAGTCCCAAAGTGTCCTTTGCCTATTTTGAAGTCCTACCCTGAAACCCTAGAGTTCCAAGGTAGGCACTTGTTCTTGTTTTTGTTCTTATCCCGGAGCCCCGGAGTTCCGAGGTAGGATTTTGTTTCTTGTGTTGGTCACAACCTTGGAACCTCGGAGTCCCAAGGTTGTGCCTTGTCTCTTTTTTTTCGTTGAAGTCTTGGAACCCTGGAATCCTGGAATTCTGAGTTCTTCATGTTTTGTTGCTAGTCATTTCGGAACCCCAAAACCCAAATCCCAAAGTTGTGTTGTTTTTCCAACCCTGGAACTCCGGAACCTAGAAGTCCCGAAGTTGCTTTGCTTGTTTTTTTTCTTTGTCCACCTCGAAACCCCGGAGTCCTGAGGTGCCCCTGCTTGTTCAAACGTTGGAACCCCGGAACTCCAAAGTTCTGAGATCTGCTTGTGGTTTTTTTGGCTTTTCTGTGTTTTCACCTCAGAAGTCCGGAACCCTAGAGTCTCGAGGTCATGTTTAAGGCGATTGTATAGATGGAATATCGAGGGTATAAATAGAGGAAATGAACCTTTTTGAGCTCATTTGTGCATTCAAGTTTTCCAATTTCTTTGCTCTGCCTCCCGACTTCGCACCTTAATATCGCCGAGTTTTCGAATGATTTCTTCTTCTAGGTTGGTAGATTTATTTGCCCTCTTTGTGTTTTCTTGTTTAGATCTTTTAGTTTTTTATCTTAGATTTATTTTTTTTATTTTTTTTCTTGTTTTGCATGTTCGTGTTCTTCCCGCATCCCTTAGGGTTTTCCAACCCTAGAACCCCAGAATTTCAGGCTCAGCAATTGTTTCACCTCAGAACCTCGGAGTCCCGAGGTTGATCTTTTTTGGAGTGTGTGTTTACCTCGAAACCCTGGATCCCTGGAGTTCTGGACCCCCCTTTCTGACCAAGTGATGAACTACACAGAACCTCTAAACCCCAGAGTTTCGAAGTTCCTTCCTTTTAGGACATTCGTTGAATTACCTCAGGACTTCGGGTCCCTGAAGTCTTGAATGAGCTGCACACTTAGTGCACCCCGAGACCCCGGAGTTCTGGGTTTATTGTTTTAAGTCTTGTCTTACCCCAAAAATTCGAAACCCTAGAGTCCCGGGATCCATTGTTTTGGTCCACCCTAGAACTCTAGAACCCTAGAGTCACGGGATCCGTTGTCTTGGTCCACCCTAAAACTTTGGAACCCTGAAGTTCCAGGCCATGTTATTTTAGCCCATCTTGACCTCGGAACCTCGGGTCCCTGGGGTCTTGAGGTCAATTGTTTAAAAAAAGAGTTTTTCACCCCAAAACCCTAGAGTCCGAGAGTCCCAAAGTGGATAATATAATTGATATATTTTATGATGTGATAGGCTAATTTGTGGTTCTTTCTTGCAGATCAAAAAATTAGATGGACCCAACTTCTAGCAAGAAAGGCAAGGAATTGGATAGACTCCCCACAACCATAAAGTACCATTATCAGGGGCAGGTTTATGTGTCAAAATTGGATGACCAAATCAAGTGGGTAACTGACACAAAGGTAGGACATGTTGAATTAGAGGATATTGCAACACAATTGGATAAACCAAGGTTAGAGGCTCCTTACAGGAGGATCAAGAGATTAGAGCTGTTAGAAGCAATTGTTTTTCCCCAATCCATCCAAGCCCCTGAATTCATTATGACCGTGACACACTTTTACAATGCAGACACTAGGAAGTGCATCGATGCCCAAGGAAGGATAGTGATAGATTTATCTATTGACATGCTAGGATATGTGTTTGGTATTCCTTCAAGAGAGGAAGAGATGTTGTTAACAATTGAAGAAGAAGCGGTCGAGGTATGGGATAGGGATGCTACTTCAAGAAAAAGGCATATGAATGAAAATTGGCTCGAGGAGGAAAAGAAAATAGGATAAAGGCCAATGACATTCTAAGGGAAAATTTCAAGGAGCCATAATGTCACCTGATTATTATGCTGAGCAAGGCCTTCGACAAGACAGATTGCTGACACTTCCACCCATGGATGTTTCACTACATGACTACTATTCTGATTGGCAAGAAATATTTTGACTGGGCTCAGATCTTATCAGATAATATACACAAGCAATTGGTAGATGTGCATAAAATGAAGAAATTATTTTTCACTTCATATGTGGTCTGGGTAGCAGCGCGAGCAGGAAAATTTCCATGGTTAAAGACAGAGGGCCAGCTCAGAGATGAGGAAGAGAACAAGAAGGTGTGGGAGTATTACACCCAACTCCCTCTTGACAACGCAAAGGCGCATTACAAAATAATAAACGATGCCTTTATTTTCCCTATCATCATCAAACTCACAAGTGATATAGGTTATAGAATAAGCCTAGAAGAAATGGCCATAATCAAGGAATGAGCATGTTGGTTCATTTAGAATGAGTGTTCCACATTTATTAGGGTCAGTGGATTCACAAGGAGCCTTATTTTGTTGCCAAGATATTGCAATGACCACATTATATTATTAGAATATGTCAGGCAGATGCTTGGGTTGCAATCACTTTTGTCTTCAAAACATAAGACAGGTATGGATTTTTTCAGTTTCTATTGGTTATTTTTCCTGTTCCAAGATTCAAGTAGCTAAGATGGCAGAGCAGGAGTTGCAAGATCTAAATTTGAAATAATTTAGTTATGCTAAAGAGTATTATGAGCCATATGACAAACTAAAGCAAATAATGCCAAAGGCATATGAGGGACACAAGTAAATATTGTGGGATTTTTGGGCCAACCTCTAAGACAGTTTTGAAGATAGAGAGAAAAAGTATTCCTGGCTCTCAGTTCCATAGATTAGGAATTTTAAAATAGAGACCAATCTCCCTAAAGAGTTAAGGAATGATGGTGATTTATTAGACCCTACATATAAGGAATGGGAAATTGATAAGAAGCCCCTCTCTCCAATCAGATGGTCAGGGCATGAAGAGGTGGATATTGATAGAGTAATTCAAACCATTATAGATAGAACTAGGCAGTGGCTAGGTTTGAGGGTTAGGCCAAGCGCTTCAAAGGGGAAGAAAAAGGAATTAACCTCAAGTGTTCCTCAGTCAGGGGATCATAAGGAGTATGCTCGGAAGACAAGGTCCAGCTCTAGAAAGAATACCTCTACGGACCTAGAAGAGGCCATGCAACTCGAAGAAAGTACTAAGGAACTCCTCAAGAAATTTAAAGAGAAGATGAGGAAGGCCGAAATTTTGAAGAAGGCTGCTAATTTTGGAATTAGAGAAGGATTAGGAGTTGTGCCATTGGCAGAGGTACTTCCTATTAGGGAAATAATTGGGCAAAGGCCAGGAGAAGGCACTCAGGAGGAAGATGAACAAGGGAAAACTAATGAAAGAACCCAGCCTCCTCCTGATACGACAAATACATCTACTCAACCCCTGCCAATAGCAACCACACAAGCTCCAATTTTAATGTCAACCACTACAACCCCTTTGCCAACACAATCCGGTATTTTTGCAACAACATCAACAACACTACCTAAAGTAACCACAAGTATTATTTCCTGTTGTAGAAAATGTAAGTATTCATAATATTGAATCAGATTCTGACCAAGAAGATAAACAGTTTATGTAACAATTGGTACAAAGATGGACTGAAGGGAAGAAAGAAAAGAAGTTTACCAAGCTCAAGGAACAAGTACCAGTTGACCCCATGAGCCTTGATGAACAAGGTCTACTAGCTGAGCAGCCACTTGGGGGAGAGAAGGAATGAAATGAGCCTGAGGATTCACAAGATGAAAGATTTCTCTTAACTCCAAAATACCAAGAGCATATGCTAAAAGAGATAGCTGCTAAGGAAGGTATGGAGGAAATAGATAAAGGTGGTAGAGAGTCTGAGAAAAAGATGAGTGATAGGTTAAGAGAGTTGCATAAGCAGCAATAGTTGAATGTTAATACTGCTCTCCAAGCCAACCTGGCTCGTCAAATTGCTTCACCCCAAGGAATTCAAGACCCTAGCATAAAAAAGAAGAGGAGAAAGATGAAGCAGAGGAGCAGTCAGACGTGCACGTGGAAACTACTGACATCGTATCGCATGAAGGTGAAAAGGATAAAGATGTGCCACAATGGTTAAACTTCACCTTTGAGAAGAAGAAGAAAGTGGTGCTACCAAAGGTTACATTACAATAGATCATCATTAAAGAACCATGAAAAACAAAGAGAGCAAAGACAGTGCATCACTTGTCAAGGATAAGTTCCGGTAAAGTGATTGTTGATGTAGCAGTTCTAACACAAGTTGAAGGTCAAGACTCCCCGAAATACCAGGTTTCATAGGTTAAATTGGGTAAATAGACCAAGTGGGGAGAGATGGATACATTGGAACTTGCTACTAGTGTCATTAGGGGTTGAATAGAAAAGGAGCACATCTCCCATTCAGAGGTTAAGACACAGCTAGAACAATATAAGTAGCTATTGGTGCAGATGGGTAAGCCCCTAGATACATGTATAGATGATAACCTACCTTCAACCTCATCACTCCCATAAGGAGATATAAAATTTTTGGTTGAGGTAAGACAGGTGGCGGCTACAGAAAAGGCATGGGCATGAAAAAATTATATTATTCTTGCAAAACACCATGAGGGAATATGTGAAAGTCGTAGGTTGGAGGAGAGTTAGCTTCTTGTTCTCAGCAGTGGGAGCGGAAGCTCAACATTTTTGGCAAACAATTTCGAATTTTGAATAAAGTTTTAAATCTTGGGGAAGAGGTCATAGTAAGAGAAGACCTCCTAGGCAGAGATAGTTGTAAGAATTTGCAATCCTACATATACATTTTGGAGTTCAAGATTGAAATTCTTCAACATTATGGGAAGGATATAGCAAGTATTCGGTCTCCCCTTCTCGGTGTAGTATAAAAGTACAAGAAGTTTGTAGGACAGTTGTTAGGAGTTTTGGGGCTTGATATAACCAGTGTGAGACATATGGAGGAGGATCAGGTACTCCATCGATGGGATGCATATGAGGCATAGTATTTTGCAGCTCTTTCTCAGTTTGATGTTGCGTTGATGGACAAGTATACATATTTGATAACTCAGTGTCAACATGTCATAGAAACAATAGAAGAGTTGGAAGGCAGAAGAAAGAATGTAGAGGAGATTTTGAGGAAGTATAAGTTTAGGATTAAACATGTTGCTGACCCTCCTACTGAAGTGATTGCATGTATCATCAACAATTACAAGACCTATAAAAAGAAGTGAAAGATAAACGTATAGTTGCTAATGATAGCATGACTTTTTGAAGGAGTTTTTGCATGATACCACACTGGGACTTCAACTGCACCTCCAACTTACACTTTGGTTTTGAGCAAAATTTTGCATGACTATGAAAGCTTGGCCCATGCAACACCGTTTTCGTAGTGCTCTCAGTCCCAATTTCGTAATAGTTAACTGGAGTCCAAGGCAGAGACTTGCATGTCAACTATGACTCCTTGCTTTTTAGTTCTTAATTTAGGTAGATTTATTTCCTAGAAAGTAGGATGAGTAACTCCATAAATTGAGTTTTATTCATTTGTAAGGGTCCACAAATTGATGATTTGAGGCCCACTTAGAGATTTTAGATTTTTTTTGCAGATTGTTATGAACTAGATTATTTTTGTAATACATTCTTTGAATTTAATACAAGAAGTAGCTTATAGATTGCCCAATCTATGTGTATGTGTTATTAATTTGTTCTTTGCAGTCTGGTAATGTCTATTGTTTGAAAATCAACAACTTGTTTTGGTCTTATGTTTATTGCTTTATGAATCATACTGCACACATAAGTGGTGTATGAGAATTACTGGGATAGACAATATTGTGGTGATATTTTTTCCATGAATTTGTGAGGTTGTTGACTTTGCAGGTTTATTGGAGGTTCGTTATTGAATGTTGATTTGGATGATATTGATGATTTTTTGATTGCAGGGTACTTACTAAGTAGCTCATTAAGTTGTTATTGAATTAGTTTCATTGTTATTTTCTTGTTTCCCTATCTTTGCAGTTTACTTCGAAAGAGTCTTAAATCATAAAATACAAAAAAAAAGGTGAAGTTATTGGGATCCGTTTAACCAGCATGCCCCTTCACAGGTACAATCACATCAACCATTGAGCTACCCATCATTGTCGAGACCCGACTATAAAGACCTTGGAGTGGTTAGTTTTTTTGAACTTATTGCTTTTTAGGAGAGGTGGTGAGTGTTTACACAAATTACCTGACTGTTGGTGTGTCAAAACACCCGTCAATAGTAGGCATAGGGCAGGATGATTTGATCACCCTTAAACATTGACCATTAATGAGACCTTAAGTTGTCTCACATTTAACCCATTAAAATCATCTATTACTTCTCAGTGTAATGATGGTAAAGTGGATTTGAGTAATAAATGGAAGTTCTTTAACTTGTTTAAGGTAAAATCTAAAGTAGATATTTGGTTTATTTTTAGTAAATAAATGTGATCCAAATCTATTCTAATATGTCTCCATGAGATTGCAAGATGTTACAATGCAGCTGAATGAGTTATTAAACTCATGACAACATGATTCAAAAATAGTTGAACTAGAGAGCTCCAAACATTAACTCCTAACAATTCTTTGAAGACATTATGAGAAGGTAAAGAATACTCCTATAGACTGCTAGTACACTCCAACATTCATGCAAAATCATGGAGCATCAGTCATTCTTAAATCAATGGACAAAGTATCTGTTTCATGCAAGTTGTAGTTGCACACTACTCTACATTATCTTTCTCCAACAAAGATAACTCAAGTTACCAAAGCACTCCAATGTAATTGCATGACTGCAACATCTTCTTCATGATGATTAACAATGATTTGGTCAACTAAACTAATGACTAATTCCATCATTCACGTTGAGAACTTGAAGACTTCCTAAAAATTAGGTGCCCAAAAATTGTGAAAAACACTCTCTCAGTAAAACAATGATATCTCACTCGTTTCTCAACAAAATTCAAAACTTTAAAATGATTTGGAAAGAAGACTTCAAGAGATAAAACTATTTTTGAGGGTTTGATGAGATTAACAATAGGGAAGGAGCACTTTGTATCAGAAAATGATTGAGACAAAGGTGGTAGGATGAAGGACAGCAATGTCAGTTTTCTCAAAGTTTTGTAAACGACCCCATAAAAATAGGATCTTGGATCCACCTTCTTAGTGGATTGGTTGGGTAGATATTGAATTAAAATTATATAAATATATTGTAATCAATCAAGCAAAATGGGTGATTAGAAAGGCTTCTTTTAGCATGAGGAAATAGGGTAGATCTAGTTTCATTTTCATTACTATATTTTCCAGTTTTTCCTAGAGTAAATTCAATTTCAAGCAAGTTTTTCATTTCTATCAAGTGTCAATTAGTTTATCCTTTTCAATTCCTACAAGTGTGAGATAGATTAGCATTTCATTTCATGCAAGTGTTCTCTTTTAAATTCCTACAAGTGTGCTTTAGACTAGCTTTAGACTAGTTAAAAGAGACTATCAAACTAGTTTTCTTCATTCTCTTTTGCATATAACAATGACACCACCCTAGTTTGATAAATTAAATGATGAATATTACGATGACCCCATCAATCATATAACTCCTTATGAAGCTAGACAAATGGTCAATAAAAGTGGCATGTTACTAGTTCTGTCTTGGAACTTAGGAGTGATATTTTTGTTAGATCAAATAAGGAAACAACAAGACCCATTATTTGTGGTTGAAGTTGACCGTGAAAGAGGAGTTAGTGTGATGGGGTATCATACTACCCTGTGTAGGGGAAAAAGTGAGACTAGGACAATGTACCCTAATCCTAACTTTTGACACACATTGCAGAATACGAAAGAGCCTAGAGATATCGCACGGTTGGCTACTTCTTTTGGTGAAAGAGAGAGCCACGGGATATCTATTAGGATTTCTATTCCCTTGTTGAAATTGAAAGCTAAAATGATACAAGTTCAAACCCTAACCTCAAAATGTAAGTATGAACTAGTAACAAGTTTGCAGAATTGAGATTAAGCAATGAACAGCTGTAAATGTAAGGATAAAATAAGAATGCAGATATGTACCCGGAGTCGAAATCGGACTGAAAATGTTCGGGACGGGGGCGCGTGCGCCACTGTCCTGAAAACTGCACCGGAAACCACTGTTTTGCACCCTGAAACACTGTCTGGAAACTGTCAGAAAGCTGTCTGTCCGGAGGACCAGGGCGCCCAGCGCCTTTGTCCCAGGGACCAGGGCGCCCAGCGCCCCTGTCCTGGCAGGACCAGGGCGCCCAGTGCCCCTGTCCCAGTCTTCTGAGCTGCAATTGCACACAGAGTTCTGCCTCAGTCTCCTCTTTCCGGATTTGTGTCCTGCGGCGTCGTCCGAATCCCGAAACCTGCAATAATATCTGAAAAGGGGGAAGGGCGGCTATATAGGGTTTTGCCTTAGTCAAACCCCCGCTTTGGTGATTTCCACCTCCACGAATAGCCAAGTTGTTTTGTAAAATGTATTGTGTGTGCAGACCTAGTGTGTGTGCAAGGTCCAAAATGCAAGAAAGCAAACTAGAGCAACCTAGAAAGTAAACCCTAATTTCTTGTAAATGATAATGCAAATGCTCTAAATCAAGATGCAATGTGATCTAAAGCATGAATAAATGATATATGAAAACAATATGAAATCATACCCAACCCTCAAGGGAGGAGTACAAGCCAATCTTCAGTCGGTAATCTCCTATTGTTCTTCAATGTCTTCCAAGCCCTAATTGGATGAATGAATGAATTTGATAGATGCTTGATAGAATGATGTTGAGTGTTGTTGAAGTCTTCAAAGATCTGCTCTTTCGCTGCATATGAAGTTCCTGGAAACAAAAATCCGATCCTTTCAAATGAAGAAAGAGAGCTCTTATGTATGAAACCCTAGGTCGTAAATTCGTATTTTGGCCGACCTAGAGATTGAATATCCCGCCAATTTCTTGGGGTTAAGCTTTATTTTATGATTGGATCGTGCTCCCAAAATTTTGGGAAAAATGTCCGGGACCATGTTGCACGAGCGCCATGGTCCCGACAACTTTTCACCAAATTTTCAGGGCCATCGGATATGATGATTTTAGAGAGAATCCCGAAGTTACAGGTGATTTCGAGATGTTTAGACCCCAAAACCAAGCCCCCAAGTTCGAAATAGGACTTAATTAGGGTTTTTGATTAAGTGGTGTATTGGAAGAATAAAATGCGAAGGGCGCGCTTTAGTGAAAGGGCCCAACTTTGTGATGTAGAAAATGATGAAATAGGGCCTTAGACCTAATTAATTTGATTAATTAAGTGCTTAAGGAGAAATGCAATGCAGAATGCAAAACGCACTAAGGCGGGTGCTAAACTAGGTGCGAAATTGTATCACCCTAGCGAGTGCGTACAATTTACGACGCTACATACCCTAAATGCATTGTCTCAATGCGCCAAATCACCCAAGACTTAGATTCCATGATTGTTGATTGGAGTTGAGGAAACAATTAGTGATGGTGTAGTTATCAGAATATTAAAGGACACAACTACCTTAAAAGTTGCTACAATTACTATGCACTCGACAATGTTTGTAAGAGATGTCATAGGGCACCAACATAAAATGCTTGAGAGATTGATTGTTGAACGAGTGGAAATGAATACAACATATAAAAAATTGTTCCAAGAAAATGTAAAGATGAATAATACCTTGGGAATTAAAGCCCCACTCGCTCTGCCAAAAGACCCCTCTACTAAAGATCAACCCTCCTCAACAAAGGATGCTAGTGTTGTGCCATCACAAGAGGTTGTGCAAATAAAGGAGCAGTTAAAAACAATTGAACAAGAGTTGAAAAGAAAAGCGTAATTTTTTACAAAGGTCAAAGCTATTGAGAAGGATGGGGATTTAGATGTGATGAAGGAACAATCTTACATAGGCCCTACAACAATGTAAGGGTTTTGTAGAAATTTTGAAACCATTGAGTGATACTTAACAACCTTAGGCCAGCACTCTAAGATATCTAACTATGGTCACAAGAAATTTCCCAACAACTCTAACAATCATCAATGCTACTAGAAAGATGTTCAATGTATTGGTAAAAGAAGTTCAATATTTGGAGAATAAGGAGCAAGTAATCAAGGAAAAATATGATTCATTTCACATGCTCCAATATTGGACAATCCCATAAATCCTAAATGAGGATGGGGAGATCAAGAGCCTAGAAGAATGGAAGAAGGATTTTGATGAGATGACACAAGTGGAAATTAGGAAGATTGATTAAGTAGATCAGCTAGAGGTGTCAATTTGTCATATTGTAATTGATAAGATCATTGCTACAGATATATCTTGTATGGAAAATTTATAATAGAGGCCAAAAATATTGTTGATAACAAATGCAAAGGCTTTGACTAGGGTACAAGAGATTCAAGGTTTTAAGTCGCCATCTAACTTTTAGATTGCACAATGGCATCAACAATATTTCACCATTGAAAAAGAATGAGTAGCGGGATGCTATGCAAGGATGGATAGAATATGCTTTAGACACAATTCAAATATGGGGACCTTGCCAGATCATGCAGATCATGGATGCCTCATGTTGACTCAGGGCAACTAGTTGTCTTTGGGGTATAGATTTTTTAGTCAAGTAGAATTCAATGCCTTGGTTATTTCACAAGGCTTCACTATCGGTTATTTCCTATTTTTCTTATTGTAATTCATTTCACTTTCCACTTCAGCACCAACTATGTCATCATTAGAAACTCTTGTTTCCAACAAAGTGTGCAATGAACACAACAGATCAACATGCCATGCCAACAAGCCAAATGTAACGGAAATTTTGAGAGAAAATAGTTATATTTGAAATTCCCTCCTTAGGAATATAAATAGGTTTTTGTCATATGTGAAAATGTTGAGGTACCTTGGAATATTCTTGTGTAGTGTTACCAAAATTTGACACATCAATAATGGAAGAAGATCACATAAGATTAACAAAAAAAATATTTTTGAGTCAACATGGAAGAGACCAAAAAGAGATCTCAATGCTTTGAATCATTCCCAAGTGGTGCAGGAGAACCCTTCTAAGGTCTTCCTCCTTTTGGTTTTTGTTGGTGTTTTGCTTCTTTGAGAAGCCATTGTAAATGTAATAAGAGCCATGAGCTCATTGGTCTTATTTAGGTCCTAGTTTAGGTCCTAGGTTCTCAAGTCTTGGTTGATATTTATTTTAGAGGAGAGGTAATGTGTGCCATTGATGAGTTTGGGGTCCTTTTAGCATGGTGGTGTCCATAGGATAGCCCAATGTAGGCCTAGGAGTCAAGAAAAGCAACTTTGCAAAAGTTGCTCAAAAGTTGCAAAAAGTTGCATGACAACTTTTCAAAGTTGTCAAGCAACTTTTCCACCTAATAGGTCAAAAACCTTAGTTTAGCGTGGAGAACCCTAATTTTGGCACACAAACCAAGGACAGGATACTATATATAGTTACAAACCCTAAAATGATGGGTTGGATGTTAGTTTTTGTACAACCCAAGAAAAGAGACCTTGACTGTGACTGTGATTTTGTTGCCAGTCGGCACAAATGGAGCATCAAAGAGTGATAATGTATTGTTTTGTAGAATAAACTATGTTTAGATCTTTGTGTTGTGTTTACTCTTACATTTTGAGCAATTAGCTTTAGTGTGTTGTGCATGTTTTGAGTCTTTTGTAAATATTTTGTAAAACACTCTTTCACTGTCTAGTTTTGGACTATTTTGTGTCAATGGGTTGACAACTCCTATCCCCATTGTGGAATCACCATGAAACCATGGAGAATAGGAGTACAGACCCTATACATTACCTTAGAGCAAGCAGGGCCCTTGAAGATGCAAGGAAGCCATCCAAAGACCCACTCCTAGGTGAGACTAGACAGTGCCCGGCTAGGAAGGGTTAAGGTTGCAGAGGTCTGTGAGAGCAAGGAAGGTCAAAGGAGGATGCACCCTTTGGAGGAGTTGTAGAGGGGTGTTTGGAGAAGAATTGGTGAGAAGGAGGGGCTTCCACCAATCCAGACAAGGTGGTAGAAACACCAAATCATCATTGTGACCCTGGCAGGCCTAAAAACCGTCTTAAAACCCCTTAAAAACCCCAAAATCCACCTAGGGAAGTGTATGGACACTTGGAGTCCCAAAACCTAGAAAATATTTGAGATTTTTCCAATTGACCAGTATTCCTTTTGGGGAGTTTCACAAGTTGGTTCATCGTTTGCAAGGGAGAGCCCTAAAAGTCTAGAATGGAGGCCTAATTGGGCTCATTCCTTGTAGCCCTATTTTGTAGGGAAGAAGCAAAATTATGAGATCGGTAACAAATAGGAAGGCCTAAACCTCTTGGGGGGCACATGAATGGATGGAAAACCATGTCTAAAACCTGTCCTATCCTTGCTAGGACCTAAGAAGGTGTAGGACAAGCCAAACCCTTATTAGCCTAAATAAGGGTTCTTTTGAATCTCATGAGTAGGTGAGACCTTAGGAGAAGTATTGCGAGTTGTTGGTGGGTGGATTGGGAAAGGTCAGGGGATTCCACAAGCAAGGGAAGTCCTAGAGACCCTAGGGTGTGGTTAGAACACCTGGTGATCCAAGGAAAGGATCAAAGAGCATAGACTAGGTTATTCTATCCCATACCCATTCCCATCAGATTGGTATCAGAGCAACTTAAAGATTTGGTGGACTGTGCATGTCTCTATATTCTAGTGAATCAGTAGAGGAGAACATAATGGTCACTAATGTAGAGCTGGCTAGGGAGGTAGAAGAGCAGAAGGAGAAAAATAGACTCCTTGAAGAAGCTATGAGTGAGATAAGGGACAAGCTGCAAGAAGTGGTTGATCAGAGGGCACATGGACTCTGGGGTGAGGACACCAAGGATAAAGGCAAGAAAAATATTGATATAGATGACATTATGCCTGAACCAGACCCCTTGATCAATGAAGAACCTTTTGTAAAGGCCATCAAGGCTTTGAATACAAAAGCTTTTGAAGGATTGCCACAATTCAGTGGAAGGATGGATATTGACACCGTCGTGGAATGGATTGAGGGTAGGGAGAACCATTTTGAGTGTGAGGGTGTAAGAGAAGCCCAAAAGGTTAAGGTTGCCAAATCTAGACTAAGGGGAGCAGCCTTGACATGGTGGAAATACTTGCAAGAGGAGAGGATTAGCATGGGGAAGCTACCTATTGCAAATTGGAAGGCCATGGTGAGTAAGATCAAAGAGAACTACTTGCCAGAGGACTAAGTCCAACTTCATAAGAAGAGATAGGGATTAAAGTAGAAGGATCTTGATGTGGCCTCCTGCACAGAGGAGTTTCAAAAGCTTTGTCTTAGATCCAAAGTCTAAGAAGAAGAATCCATCAAGGTGGCTAGGTATCTAAGTGGTCTAAAGTGGAGCATCCAAGAGGAGATAAGCCTATGGACTCCTGCCACTATCCAAAAGTGTCATCAACTTGCTGCTAAGGTAGAAGAGAGGAACAAAAGGAAGGGTGACTCCAACAACAGGGGTAGAGGCAGAGGTAGAGATCAAATGAATCACCAAGGTGGTTACCAAAGCAAGACAAGTGAACAAAGGAATCAAGGAGAGTCCAAGTTGAATGAGCATAATAGTGAGACCACCCTTAGAGGAGGTCATTCTCGAGGTAGAGGTACACAAGGGGGCCTAAATAGGGGTAGAGGTATTGACAGGAGTAGTTCCTACTTTGCAACCATGAAATGCTACAATTGTGGTCAATTGGGACACCCGGTCTATAGTTGCCCTGACAAGCCTACATCATCAAACAGTGGAAAAAGGGTTGCTTATGCCCATGAAGACACATCAAGCAGCAACACACTTGAGGTGGACCATATTGAATCAGAGATTGGAGAAATCCAATGTTCAATAGAGTCTTGATAAGACAGTCGGTTAAGGGTGAACCTAAGCATAGGAGAGCATTGTTTAGGGTGAGATGCAAGATCCTTGGTAAAGTTTGCAAGGTGATAGTTGATTTAGGGTCAACTGATAACATCATATCAGATGAGGTAGCCAAGAAGTTGAAACTCACAAGGATACCCCACACTAGCCCTTACAAGGTGACATGGTTGAATCAAGAGCAGAGTGTGCTTGTCAATGAACAGACTTGGGTAGAGCTCTCTATTGGAGGATACAAGGATAAGATCCTTTGTGATGTGTTACCCATGGATGCCTATCATCTACTACTAGGTAGACCCTGGCAATTTGATAGGAAGGTGATCTATGATGGAGAGGAGAACTCCATTTCCTTCAAGAAGGATAGCAAAACCTTTAAGATTCAGTCTCTGACAGAGGATGATGAAGGAACCTCAAGAACACCTAGTGTCTTACTTAACACTGGTAAAGAGTTCTTACACTTGCTGCATGAAAAGGAGACAGTGGGATGTGCCATCTTTGTGAAGCCAAAGGAGGAGGAAGACAAGTTGCAGACAGAGGTACCCAAGGAGGTGAAGAAAATGTTGCAAGAGTATAAGGACATAGTGAGTGATGGAGCACCTGCAACACTTCCACCAAGAAGGTCCATAAGCCATAAAATAGACTTTGTTCCCGGTGCATCCCTACCTAATAAAGCTGCATATAAGCTCACACCTGATCAAAACAAGGAGGTGGCAAGGCAAGTGCAAGAGTTGTTGGATCAAGGACTGATCAAGAAGAGCATCAGCCCATGTGCAGTCCCGGTAGTGCTAGCATCAAAGAAGGGAGGCAAGTGGAGACTTTGCACTAATTCAAGGGCAATCAATAGGATCACCATAAGGTATAGATTTCCTATTCCTAGGATAGAGGATCTGATGGACTATTTAGGTGGTGCCATGTATTTTACTAAGTTAGACCTTAAGAGTGGTTATCATCAGATTAGGATCAAGGAGGGGGATGAGTGGAAGACCGCTTTTAAGACCACATAAGGGTTGTATGAATGGCTTGTGATGCCATTTGGACTCACCAATGCCCCAAGCACCTTCATGAGGTTGATGAATGAGGTGTTAAAGGACTTCATAGGCAGGTTTGTGGTGGTGTACTTAGATGACATACTCATCTATAGTAGAACCAAAGAGGAGCACCTAGAACATCTGAGGTTAGTCCTAAAGAGGTTGCATGAAGAGAAGTTGGCAATCAACTTAGAGAAGTGTGAATTTTTGAAGCAAGAGTTGGTCTACTTGGGATTTGTGGTGTCTAAGGGAACCTTGAAGATGGATCCAAGCAAAGTGGAGGCAATCTTGAATTGGCCTACCCCTAAAACAAGGACTGAAGTTAGGAGTTTCCATGGTTTAGCCCAATTCTATAGAAAGTTTGTAAGGAACTTCAGTGGCATATGTGCACCAGTACTTGACACCATAAAAGGAGGCCTAAAAACCAAATTCAAGTGGATTGAATAGGCTAATAAAGCATTCCAATTATTGAAGCAAGAAGTAGCCACAAAACCCATCCTACTCTTACCTACTTTTGACAAGCTATTTACATTGGAATGTGATGCAAGTGGCATTGCAATAGGGGGTGTATTGAGTCAAGAGGGAAGGATTGTGGCATTTTTTAGTGAGAAGCTTAATGAAGCAAAGAAGAAGTACTCAGCCTATGACCTAGAATTGTATGCACTAGTTCAGTCTCTCAAAAAGTGGAGGCATTACCTACTCCCAAGAGAATTTGTGGTGTTCACAGATAACCAGGCTTTGAGTTCCATTAACACTCAAGAGAAGCTTAGCAATAGACATTTGAAATGGATGGAATACCTCCAATCCTTTACTTTTACCATCAAGCATAAAAAGGGGCAACTCAACAAGGTGGCAGATGCTTTAAGCAGGAAGTTGTTGATTGTCCAAGAGTTACAATTGCAGAGCATAGGAATAGAAGGTTTCAAGGACCTCTATGAAGTAGATGAAGTAGATGAAGACTTCTCATCAGCCTACAAGGTCTGCAAGGAGTTTGAGAATCATTTTCATGGTGAGTATGTAGAATACACTCTTCAAAGTGGTCTCTTGTTGAAAGGTAATCAGTTATGTGTGCCCAGAGGATCCATGAGAGAAAATATCATACAAGAGAAACACAATGGTAGTCTAAGTGGACACTTTGGGATCAATAAAACCTTGGATCTAGTATAGAGGTACTACTATTGGCCTAGGTTGCCAAGGGATGTGAGAAGGTATGTGGAGCAGTGTGGTGTGTGTCAAAGAGCCAAAGGAGGGTCAAGTAATGCAGGCCTCTATCAGCCATTACCGGTCCCAAATAGGCCTTGGGAGTGTGTGAGCATGGACTTTGTAGTAGGACTCCCCAAGACAAAGACAGGTATGGATAGCATCTATGTGGTAGTAGACAGGTTTTCTAAGATGAGCCATTTCATTCCATGTAAAACTACTCATGATGCTAGCTATGTTGCACATCTCTTCTTTAAGGAGATTGTAAGGATTCATGGACTCCCACTAAGTATTGTTTCAGATAGGGACAACAAATTCATGGGCCATTTTTGGCAAACCTTATGGAAAAGACTAGGGACCAATTTATCATTTAGCTCAGCTTACCATCCACAAACTGATGGTCAAACTGAAGTCATTAATAAGGTGTTAGGCAAGTTGTTGAGTTGTCTAACCAAGGAGTATGGGCAGACATGGGATCTAGTCATTCCACAAGCGGAGTATGCCTACAATGATAGTGTAAATAGGACCACTGGAAGGAGTCCTTTTGAGGTTGTCTATGGTAGACATCCAAGGGGAGTGTGTGAACTAAGAGAACTTGGTTCCATGGAGATGAAGAGTGGCCAAGTAGAGGACTTCACTCAAACCATCAAGGAGGTCCAAGAACAGGTCAAGTCTACTCAAAAACTGAAAGCTAAAGTGGATGAGAAAAGGAGAGAGGTTAAATTCAAAGTGGGTGACTATGTGATGGTCCATCTGAGCGAAGCTAGAATGCAAAGTGGCAGGCCTACTAAACTACAAATGAAGAGGGTAGGACCTTGTAGAATTCTATCCAAATATGGTGAAAACACCTACAAGGCAGATCTTCCTTCAGATTTGGCTATATCACCAGTCTTCAATGTTGCTGACCTGATACTATACAAGGGTGAAATAGCAGGACAAACTGAGAATCAAGCCAAGGTACTACAAGACTTGGATGTGAATGCTTTACCTCAAGTGAAGCAACCCATAGCAGAGGAGATCTTGGAGTCAAGGGTGAAAAAGTCTACTAGACACTAGGTCTAGATGGAACACTTGGTGAAGTGGGTAGGTCAACCTGAGACTGAAGCCACTTGGGTTGAAGAGGGCAGGTTCAAGAAACTTGGTATTGATCCGGCTCTCATTTCCCCCCTAGTTCCTTAAATTTTGTGCAGAGGGGGAGTATGGTGTAGGATCAACCTTCTAAGGTCTTCCTCCTTTTGGTTTTTGTTGGTGTTTTGCTTCTTTGAGAAGCCATTGAAAATGTAATAAGAGCCATGAGCTCATTGGTCTTATTTAGGTCCTAGTTTAGGTCCTAGGTTCTCAAGTCTTGGTTGATATTTCTTGTGGAGGAGAGGTAATGTGTGCCATTGATGAGTTTGAGGTCCTTTTAGCATGGTGGTGTCCATAGGATAGCCCAATGTAGGCCTAGGAGTCAAGAAAAGCAACTTTGCAAAAGTTGCAAAAAGTTGCATGACAACTTTTCAAAGTTGTCAAGCAACTTTTCCACCTAATAGGTCAAAAACCTTAGTTTAGCATGGAGAACCCTAATTTTGGCACACAGATCGAGGAAAGGATACTATATATAGTTACAAACCCTAAAATGATGGGTTGGATGTTATTTTTTGTACAGCTCAAGAAAAGAGACCTTGACTGTGACTGTGATTTTGTTGCCAGTCGACACAAATGGAGCATCAGAGAGTGATAATGGATTGTTTTGTAGACTAAACTATGTTGAGAGATTTGTGTTGTGTTTACTCTTCCATTTTGAGCAATTAGCTTTAGTGTGTTGTGCAGGTTTTGAGTCTTTTGTAAATATTTTGTAAAACACTCTTTCACTGTCCAGTTTTGGACTGTTTTGTGTCAATGGTTTGAAAACTCCTATCCCCATTGTGGAATCACCATGAAACCATGGGGAATAGGAGTAAAGACCCTATACATTACCTCAGAGTAAGAATGGCCCTTGAAGATGCAGGGAAGCCATCCAAAGACCCACTCCTAGGCAAGACTGGACAGTGCCCAGCTAGGAAGGGTTAAGGTTGCAGAGGTCCATGAGAGCAAGGAAGGTCAGAGGAGGATGCACCCTTTGGAGTATTTGTAGAGGGGTGTGTGGAGCAGCATTGGTGAGAAGGAGGAGCTTCCACCAATCCAGACAAGGTGGTAGAAACACCAAATCATCACTGTGACCCTGGCAGGCCTAAAAACCCTCTTAAAAACCCTTAAAAACCCCAAAATCCACCTAGGGCAGTGTACAGACACTTGGAGTCCCAAAACCTACAAAATCTTTAAGATTTTGCCAATTGAACAAAAGTCCTTTTGGGTAGTTTCACAAATTGGGTCATCGTTTGCAAGGGAGAGCCCTAAAAGTCTGGAAGGTAGGCCTAATTGGGCTCATTCCTTGTAGCCGTATTTTGTAGGGAGGAAGCAAAATTGTGAGATTGGTAACATAAAGGAAGGCCTAAACCTCTTGGGGGGCACATGAATGGATGGAAAACCATGTCTAAAACCTGTCCTATCCTTGCTAGGACCTAAGAAGGTGTAGGACAAGCCAAACCCTTATTAGCCTAAATAAGGGTTCTTTTGAATCTCATGAGTAGGTGAGACCTTAGGAGAAGTATTGCGAGTTGTTGGTGGGTGGATTGGGCAAGGTCAGGGGATTCCATAAGCAAGGGAAGTCCTAGAGACCCTAGGGTGTGGTTAGAACACCTGGTGATCCAAGGAAAGGATCAAAGAGCATAGACTAGGCTAGTTTATCCCATACCCATTCCCATCACCAAGTAGACAACACAAAGGCATGTTTAAATATTACAGGGCATGCATGACATAACATTGATACAACATATAGAAGATTTAAGATATGAATAGAGAAATGCCACAATAGATTTTGCACCTTTATCACCTTGCACCAACAGACTAATAAGGGTCATCCAAAGGACAGGCATCTCAAAACATGGCAGAGCGAAAAGGTGCGGGAACCCCAAATTTTAAATTGGGGAATGGCAGAATTCCTAGGGAAGGCGGATTTCCTGGGGAAGGCAGTTTCTTTGGGATTGGAACTAGTAAACAGGCAAGAGGACAGGCATATCAAGGGTCAGAAGAGGATAAGGAAATAGTCAACCGAGGGAGGACAAAGATTCGAAATTCGGGGACCCATACGACATAGGTAAAGGTAAAAAATGGTCTTCGCTCTTTGGAGTGAAACCACTGGCTAAATCTAGGCTCCTGGAAGTTAAAAATATCTCAGATCCAGTTTCGGGACTGGTTGCTATCTCTGTTCCGGATAAAGTGGTAGATATGACTGTAGCAGGTCTATCTATGACATTAGTGGGATGATTTTCTGGCTTTAGGCCTAACATCGATGATGTAAGGAATTTCATAAGGAGAAAATGGCTTGTTAAAGGTCAAGTGGATGTGGTAGCGCTGCCTAGGGGGTTTTTTTCCTTCGCTTTTAACTCTGAATAAGACATGAATAAGGCTCTTTATGAAGGCCCATGGATGCTTGGCAAGTCATCCTTGGCTCTTCAGAAATGGGCCCCGAACCTCACCCTTGACGAGTCCTTCGTTTCTGTGCCAGTATGGACATGCCTCCCGGGTCTCCCGCTGGAATACTGGAATGAGGAAGTATTCAAGGGTATTGTGAAATCATTTGGAGAACTTCTGTCGATTGATCTAATGACGGCAGCTAAATCAAGGTTAGTCTTTGCTCGCATCTATATTAATGTTAATCAAATGACGGATATGCCCCAATCCATAGAAATCATATCTAAACTTGGAAAATGGTCCCAAGCTATTGAATATGAATCACTTCCGTTTGCATGTTTCCATTGCAAAAAATCGGGGCATTGGGCAAAATCATGCCCGCTTAAGAAAAGCAAGGAAAGCAAGACTAATGGCAATATTAAGAACAAAAAGATTTGGCAAACGATTGATAAAAAAGGAGACCCATCAGCTGAGTGGGACCAAAATAAGGATGTTACAGAATTAGTTAATGAAGTCAAGAAGGCTGGGAATAGCATTAATGAAAAACAAGATTGTGTCTTCTCTAATAACCAACCAGAGAATTCTATAGAAGTAGAGCAAGGAACCGAGTTGAAAAATAAAAATAGCCCAGAGGACTAGGAGATTGGATTTGTCAGTCAGGAGAAGGAAGATTCCGGTCTAGCCTCTTCATTCTCAAAATCGGCCGAGGAAAACTTCAATGAAGCTCAAGACCCTTCTGACATCGAGCCCTTATTGCTTTTAACCAATGGAAGCCCAAAGCCTCATCTTTGTAAAACCCCTTCTCAAATTGTGGTAATGGATATTCTGGAAGGGAATCTCTAGATTCTTGGTCCAAGAGAAGGAAAAATGAACAAGGAGGAACTCAATGGAGGGATCTCAACTAGAAGTAGGAATAAAAAAAAGGTAGATGTTGGAAGTCAGAACAAAAAGCAGGGAAGGCCATCCCTAAAACATCAAAGGGAACAGGAAAGCTGGAAGAACCATGTTGATGGAACACAGTGTTCCATTGAGTCAGCCCTATCCCCAGTTAAAGTATGAAGATAATATCTTGGAATATCAGAGGGTTGAATGCCCCTCATAAGTAGGATGTGTTACGAAACATCATTAGAGATCATAAACCAGATGTGGTCCTTGTTCAAGAAACCAAGATGTCTAAGGAAAAAGTTGAAAAGATAAGAATTTTCAAGGAAAATGGTGTCATAGGTTCTAACTCAGAGGGAGCTTTTGGAGGAATTACGATTTTTTGGAACCAAAAAACCATTAAAGGTAGGGAAATCATCTCTGCTTTTAACAGGAACTCAGTTCAGCTTGAGCATATTAAGGACAAATTTGTCTGGGTGTTATCTAATGTCTACGCACCTAACACTAAAACCGAGAGAGTTAAATATTGGAGAAGCCTTGCAGACGACAAACTCAAGTTTGCTGACCAAAGCTGGATTATTATGGGAGATTTCAATACTTCGCTCAAAGAGGAAGAGAAAATGAGAGGTCTCCCTTTACAACTTGATGGGAAACAAGACCTTATGGATTTCATAAATGATCAAGCTCTCATTGAAATAATCTTCAGATCGTCATTTTCTAACAAAAATTATGTTGTCCCCCTAGGCAGTGTGTTTCAAATAACTGTATGTATATAATTGTCGATTAGTGAAGGTTAAGTCCAGGGGAGGTTACACTCTCTTTACATCTTTATTTTGTAGATGAGACCTACTTTCCCGCCTTGTTAATTCTTTGTTTTCATCTTTGTTTTGTAGATGAGACCTACTTCCCCACTTTGTAGGGTAGGTGCCCACTTAGAAGAATCCTAATAAGTTATTAATGCATAGGCAGTGACCAGGAAGGCACTTATTTGACCAGGAAAGAGAAGGAAGGGCGATCCCGGGTGGCGGTGATGCGGGCTGGGCCCAAAGGGCGCCTGTGACCTATTGCAATAGTACTTTTTCCTACTCTTTGAGGCAAACAGTTTCACCCGCATGAAAGATAGGGACAGGGGCAGAGGCACAGGTATCATGGGGTCATTGGCATCAGGGATTAAAGCAGATCCAATTAGCAGAGGTCATAAGCAAAGGCAGTTCGCTACCTAGCTATAGCAATCTGATCAACCGCTACTTTGGATGCTGATGGTTCCAAAACCTGGGTAGATAACTAGATCAACTTCATCTTAATATCCGACTTGATCCGCTTCTGGTAGATCCGCTTGCCCCTCTACCATTGGATATGGATACGCTCGATCCGCATCTGGAGGATATGGAACTGACTGCATCTGGATTTACAACTGGAGAATCTGCTAGGGCCCCTGCTCTATTCAGCTTTGTACCCAAACACGTTGCTGCATTCATTCATCCTATAGGTGCCTTTGCCTTTGTCTCTGCTCAATCAACTGGATCTCCAGGGCATCAATTACACTTGGACAAATAGAAGAACCGAAGCTAACCTGATTCAAGTAAAGTTAGATAGAACTTTAATTTCTCCTGATTGGTTAACCAAGTTTAGCTGCTCCCTTGCTTCTGTTATCAAAATTAGGTCAGACCATTACCCCATCTCCTTTTCTACCAACTCTCTTTCGGCCAAGAGAAACTTCCCTTTCAGATTTAAAAAAGCGTGGCTTTCCCATCCTTCCTTAGAAGCGCATATTGCTGAATGGTGGAATTCTGAAGTGGAGGGTAAGGCTCTTTTTAGAATAGCCAAAAAGCTCAATATCCTTAAGGCCAAAATTAAAATCTGGAACAAAGAGATTTTTGGGGATATTTTCAAGAGCAAAAATCAAGTCAAAACAGAAATTGTAGGATTTGAGAAATACAAATCCACAGAACCCAAAGAAACCTGCATGCAAGAAACCTGTCATAGAGAAAGAGAGAGAACGAAACAAGGGTTTTGGCTCTGACAAAGTGAAAAGATTTATTATCAGAGAAAAATGAATCAAGAGAATGACAATAATACAAGAGATCAATCCTTATAAAGGAGATCAACACCAAAAGGAAAACCTAACCCTAAGGTGAGTGCATTTAATAATTAAATATTAATTATTAAATGACTAATATATGCATAAAGTGAAATCTTAGGAGGAGAGTAAAGTTAATTAATTACTTTACTCTAACACCCCCCCTTAAGATGAGCTACAATGCAGCTACAAACAATGCAGAAGAAAGCAAAGGAACTACAATGCAATAAAGGGTCCCGGCAACAAGGCCTGATCAGGTACCCAAATACAAGAAAATCTCTATAAAGCGGAGTAAAGGAGAAAACCCAGTGGGAAAAAACTCCTCTCCAAAAAGAGATAAAGAATCATGCTAAAAAGAAAACATGAAGGAAGGAAGGCCTCACTAAGACCCCCCAAGGACAACTTCCTTCACCCCAAGCATGGAGCGCAACTGAAGATAGCGCGAAGATGCCAAAGGTTTAGTGAAGATGTCTGCAACCTGCTTCTCTGTAGGAATGTACTCCAAGATGAGAGAACCATCCTGAATCAACTGCCTGATGAAGTGCATGTGGATTTCAATGTGCTTTGTCCGCTGATGCTCCACTGGGTTGCGAGAAATGGGAATGGCACTCTGATTGTCACACCAAAGAATAGTGGGACAATCTGGAGGAAACCCAAACTCTGTCATCAACTGCCGAAGCCATAAAACCTCCTGACTGGCTAACACTACTGCACGGTACTCAGCCTCTGTAGATGATAATGCAATAGCAGACTACTTCTTGCAAGACCATGTAATAGGACCAGAACCAAGGCAAAAAATGAAGCCAGAAGTAGACTTCCGATCATTGACATCACTAGCCCAATCGAAGTCAGTGAAGCCAATGATGTGAGGGGATCCTGAAGTATAGTGAATGTCATAATGAGTGGTGCCCCGAATGTACCTCAAGATAGGTTTGGCTGCTTGCCAATGGCTCTCATGAGGATCATGGGAGAACCGAGAGACAAGGCCAACCGCAAAGGAAAGATCAGGACGAGAATGTGTCAGGTACAACAAACTGCCAACCAACTACTTGTATAAAGTGGGGTCTACTGAAGGAGTAGAGCAAGTGGAAGACAAAACAACACCTGACTGAAATGGAGTGGGGGCAGACTTGCAATCAAGCATGCCAAATCGGTGAAGCATATCAAGAGCATACTTCTCCTGAAATATGGAAATCCCATCTGAAGACTGAATAACCTGTAGACCCAAAAAGAAGTGCAAGAGACCAAGATCGGTCATCTCAAACTGCTCTATCAAAGCTCGCTGAACACGCTAAATCATGGAGGATGAGCTACCTGTAAGGATGAGATCATCTACATATAGCACAAGAATCAAAAGATCACCCTCCTGACGCTGAATATACACTGTGTGATCGGAATGACAGCGTGTGAAGTGAGAGGAAAGCAAGAAAGAGTCCATCTTCTCATACCAAGCCCGAGGGGCTTGTTTGAGACCATACAATGAACGTCGAAGTCTGCAAACCAAAGAAGTGTCCTGCACAAATCTCTGAGGCTGTCCATATAGATCTCCTCATGTAGGTCTCCATGCAAGAAGGCACTCTTCACATCCATTTAAAACACTGTCCATCCCTGTGAAGCTACAAGTGAAAGTACCAAGCGTATAGAATTCATCTTGGCGATAGGAGAAAAGGTCTCAGAGTAGTCAATACCCTCTACCTGAGAAAACCCCTTCGCAACAAGACGGGCCTTATACTTATCAATAGAACCATCTACAGCATACTTGGTACGATACACCCACTTGCACCGAACCAACTTTCTTCCCTTAGGAAGAGGACAAAGATCCCAAGTATGATTCTTCATCAAAGAAGAATACTCCTCATCCATGGCCCTATCCCACTCAAGGTGTCCTGTCGCCTCTGAAAACTTTTGAGGATCATCTGAAATGGCATGACTCAAAAGACTAGAACTAGATGTCTGAGCACGAGTGCGACGAGTATCTGAAGGATCACCTGCCAAAGAACCAGCTGCATCAACAGTATCACGGGTCCACCTCGGCAAAGACAGAGCAACTAGTGGTGGTGGAGAAGGTGGATCATCATCTACATCATCCTCAAGAGATAAGTAATCCTCAAGAGATGAAGAGGAAGGAGTAGGCAATGAGGGAGAAGTTGGTGATGGAGAATCCATCCGAGGATAGAGCTCATCAAACTGGACATCCCGCCGAAACAAGACCTCTCTGGAATCAAGATCAAACAACCTGTATGCCTTAACATCCTCACAGTAGCCAACAAATATGAGTGGTCGGCTCTTCCTCTCCATGGTTGTCCGCTGAGCATCAGGAATAAATGCCCAAGCCTCACTACCAAAAACTCAGAATGAAGAAACATCAGGCTTGACATGGGTCCAAGCCTCCTCAGGAGTCATATGTCACAATGCCTTATGAGGCATCCGATTCTGAATATAATTGGCACAATTGACTGCCTCAGCCCAAAATGAAGAACTCATGGCTCGAGACTGTATCATACAATTTGCCATCTCCCGTAAGGTTCTGTTCTTTCTCTCAGCAACACCATTCTGCTGAGGGGTGTAAGGAACTGTAAATTGATGTTGTAAACCATGCTCAGTGCAAAAATATCTGAAAGCCTGATTAACATACTCCCCCCCATTATCTGTGCGTATCCTCCTGATAGAAAATCCAGATTGCTTCTCCACAAATGTCTTAAAAATCCTAAATGAGTCAAAGACATCAAACTTGTACTTAAGAAAGTACACCCATGTACGTCTAGAGAAGTCATCAATAAAAGTGAGCACATAATGGGCCCCTGAAAAGGAAGGAGTCGGAAAGGACATAAGATCACTGTGTACCAACTCTAGGGTTGCCCTAGCACGAGAGGCTCGACCCTTAGGAAAAGGATCTCGATGATGTTTGCCAAGGACACAACCACGACATACACCATCAGTACAAGAAATCTATGGAAGCCCAATCACAAGTGCCTGTGTACTCATCTGCTGTAGATATCTGTAATTGACATGGCCAAAACGCTCATGCCAAAGCCTGCTCACTGAATCTGCATGTGCTATAAGAGAGGAACCAACAGTGTCTGAACTCTCAAAGCCATCAAAGCTATATAAGTGAGATGCAGAATTCACACTCCCAGTAGCCACAACCAAGTCAGGATCATGAAGATCTCGAATAACCACATCATGAGGTGAGAACTCAACTGTCTTACCAGAGCCAGAGTGGCAAATCTGATAAACGGATAGAAGGTTTGTCAAAATGTCAGGAACCAAAAGCACATCCTGTAGACAACCACCATCCAATGAAATAGTACCGAAACCCTGAACGAAAAGTTGTGCTGAGTCACCAACTGCAATATGTCTAGTGCCTATAGGGGCAAGAGCGGTGACCAAATCCTCTGTGTGTGTCATATGGTGAGAGGCACCAGAATCTAGAATCCAAGTGGACGCTGAGGACAATGCTCGTGCAGAAAGAGCATGACCTTTCCTTGTGGGCTGTGAAGGAGGCTGAGGTGCACTGATATTATGTTGCTGCATGGCTTCCTCCAAAGCCTCTAAACATTTCCAACACCTGGAAACGGGATGTCCTTCTTTGCCACAAAAACTGCAAGGATCACCAGATTTCTTCTTAGCCTTGGAGGAAGACTCACCAGACTTTGAAGATTTGCCCTGTTTAGAATTGGACTGTGGTTTTGAATCAAACTTAGGTGGTGGCTTGGAGGGATTCTCACTAGCCTCTGAATCTTTCTTAGGCTTCATTTTCTGCTTCTGTTTTCCTTTGGAGGACTGGGCTACCAATGCTTGGTTCTCTGAACCTGAAAGTGAATCCAACTGCTTAAGCTTAGCTTGCTCACGAGTTAGACGATCACAAAAGACCTCAAAAGAAGGCATGACATGTCGAGCACCCAAGGCATCCATGGTGGAATAGAAGGTCGAAGAGAAGATTTGAAATGGACCTCGAAGCTTGGAGAGGATCAGAAAAATACACTCTATATCAGTCTTAGTCTTACCACAACCCTGCAAGATAGATCTTTGCTGTTTGAACTTCATCAGAAAGTCCTCAATAAAGGGAAACGAATCAGGTACCGAGGAAGTTAACTCTGCCTCAAGTTGCAAATCTCTGAACTCGTTGATAGTACCAAAAAGTCCATCAAACTTGGTCCAAATGGCTCGAGGAGTGAAACAACCCTCAAGATGAAACTGGAGACTGTCAGAAATGTGTAAAGCCATCAATCCCATAGCCTGATCCATATTGTTCCTGTGCTACATAACCTTAAAAGGACGTGTCAACTGAGGCTGAACCTCATCCAAACAGGACCATAACCCTCAAGACTGGAGAAGATTCATCATGCGACCCTTCCAAGTGTGGTAATTATGCGGTGTGAGAGATTCAATAGGTCTGTTGGCCATCCTGTGAATTGTGCCTCAACTGCTCTGAATTTTTTTTAATTATTATTAAGTGGTCTTTTAGAACTAGACAGAAGATGCAGAAGGGGTTTGGTTGTTTTGTTTTGGTGTTTGTAGATTCTGGTTTTCTGATGTAAATAACAGAAAGCAAGAAAAAAACACCCCCCACAATGCAAAAAAATAATCCCCAGTACAAACTGAAAGCCTGAAAATGATAGAAAGCAGTAACTGGTTGAGACAAAATTATGAGCGCTTGAAGAATTTACTAATGAAATAGACTATAGATCTGGAAAGAGTACAGAACCACCTTTCCGACGCCTATTCTCTTTCGAAAAACGGAGCAAAAACAAGCAAGTTATGCCCCTCGGAGTGCAAACAGGCTCATCGGACTTTGACTGTGAAAAACTGCAATCAAACTAGAGAAATATAAAAAAATTCCAGCACCATTAAAACGGACTCGAAGTCAGCTTTCTAACGCCTATTCGTTTTCAAAAAACGGAGATCGGACGCCCGATTTTGTAAAACAGCTTCAAAAAGGCCAGTTTGGCCCTTCTAGCCCTCAAGGGCTTAAAAAAAAGGGGCCCCTGGTCCTCTGGGCGACCAGGAGCTGGCGCAAGGGGCTGGTGGCGTGGGAGCGGCGTTGCTGGTTTTGGCAGAGGGCGGGAGTCACGCAGGCGGTGTAGTGAGCGGCGGGCTGCTGGGCGGCGCAGCGGTGGCTGCCGGGTCGCGGCCGGTTGTTACCGCCGGCGGCGGTGGCCGGGCAGTGGCCGTCGGGCTGCACACCGGCGACGCACGCTTCAAACAGGCGGCGCCCATTTTGTTAAAAAAAAACTGCACTTTTTTTATATTTTTTTTTTTTTTTTTTTGTGTTCGCCTCGACTTGCGTGCCCTGGGGCCGTACGGTCTTGGGGCAATTTTTTTTGCCTTCTGGAGCAACTGTGTCCAAATCGAACGAATTTTATATGAAAATAGGGGTTTTTGGACACTGCGAGCACAACGGTGAGGTCCGTTTGGGCTCAAAGTGCACCGAAAAAAATACCCCCTATTCCAAAATAAAAAAACAGAAAACAAACACAGATCTGATGCAACCAAAATCTAGATCTCAAAATCTTTCAAAAGTCTGAACAAGCTGCAGCAGATATGGCTCTGATACCATGTAGGATTTGAGAAATACAAATCCACAGAACCCAAAGAAACCTGCATGCAAGAAACCTATCACAGAGAAAGAGAGAGAACGAAACAAGGGTTTTGGCTCTGACAAAGTGAAAAGATTTATTATCAGAGAAAAATGAATCAAGAGAATGACAATAATACAAGAGATCAATCCTTATAAAGGAGATCAACACCGAAAGGAAAACCTAACCCTAAGGTGAGTGCATTTAATAATTAAATATTAATTATTAAATGACTAATATATGCATAAAGTGAAATCTTAAGAGGAGAGTAAAGTTAATTAATTACTTTACTCTAACAGAAATAAAGGATGTTCAGGATAGAATCCAAGTGGCTGGGTTGTCTGAAGATCTTAGGATGGCCGAAAATGTCCTCTTGTCTAAATACCACACAATTATCTCCAATGAAGAGACGTTCTAGAGACAAAGATCTAGAGCCTTGTTCTTGAAGGAAGGCGATAAAAATACCCAGTTTTTTCACTTAACTGCTCTTAAGCATAGGGTGGCTAATAGAATATCCAGACTATCCTGCAGTAAAGGCATCCTAACAGAGGATCATGATATTAGGAAGGAAGCTCTTGAGCATTTTAGCTCCTTGCTGGGAGAAGTGGATAACCTGGATATCAGCAATCAAAATACCCTTTTACAAGCAATTCCTTCTATCCTAACTTAAGCTGATAATAACCTTTTATCCAGTATTCCCTCTAATCAGGAAATCAAAAAGGCGGTGTTCTCTTTTTAGGGTGATAAGTCCCCTGGACCGGATGGTTTTCCAATGTTTTTTTCCCAAAATTTTTGGCACATCATGGAGGCTGACATCTGCAATGGTGTTAAAGAATTCTTTGGCTCTAGAAGGCTCCTTAAGGAACTAAATGCTACCTTCATTGTCCTTATCCCGAAAATCCCAGGCGTTGATTCTCTCAGCAAGTTTAGACCCATTAGCCTGTGTAACTTTGTGTATAAGATTTTATCCAAGGTTCTGACTTCCAGGTTGTTGGATATTCTTCCAAGAATAATCTCTGCCCAGCAGAATGGCTTTTTCCCTGGTAGACAGATTCTGGATTCCATTATTTTCATTCATGAAAATATCCACTCCCTGAAAGTGGCGAATAACCAGGGCTTCTTCCTGAAGTTAGACATGGCTAAAGCTTTTGATAGAGTGAACTGACAGTTTCTCCTTAGAATTATGAAAGCTTTTAGTTTTAGTGGCAAAGTTATTCAGCTTTGTTCTCAACTTATGGAAACTTCCTCATCTGTTGTTATAGTCAATGGTTCCCCGTCCAAATTCTTCAAAAGCACCAGAGGTCTTAGACAGGGGGACCCCATATCCCCTATCCTGTTTACTATTCTAGCAGAATGTCTGGGTAGATTTATTCTTAAAAATGTGGAAGATGGCAATCTTAGGGGTCTGAAACCTTCTTCTTCCAATGTTGTTTGTTCTCATGAACAATTCGTTGATGATTCTATTACCATGGGGGAAGCTACCATCTTGGAAGCTAAAATATGAAGAATATCTTGAATACTTATGAATCTGCCTCTAGTCAAAAAATCAACTAGGATAAAAGTTCTTTGTTCTTCATCAATACCCCAGTCCAAAGGCAACTAAGGATTGGTAGAATTCTTGGCTGCACTATTTTTGAGCTTCCCTCCACTTATCTGGGGCTTCCTCTGTGTCTCAAGCCCGAGGATTCCTTCTGGAATAAGTTGATAGACAGACTTAACTCGAAACTTGCTGGTTGGAAAGGGGCTATCCTTAGTCAAGCGGGCAAAATTACTCTACTTAAAGCCATTCTCCAAAATCTTCCTGTTTATGCTCTCAGCTTGTTCAAAATCCCCACTAAGTTTGCGGAAGCCATTGAAAGAATCCAAAAAAAGTTTCTTTGGTCGGGAGTGGAAGTCAAAAATAGAATTCCCCTTATTGCCTGGAATAAAATTTGTTCCCCCAAGGCCTCTGGTGGGTTGGGCTTAAGGAATATCGGTACTATGAATAAAGCTTTATTAGCCAAACAAATTTGGAGATTGAAAGGAGAGGAAAGAGAATGGAACTCAATCTGGAAAAACAAATATCTTTATATGCAACCTTCTGAGGAAGAATTCCTTGATAATTCTTTCATTGTTGAAGGTTCGACTATATGGAATGTTGTTCAATCTGCTAAAAGTTTGGCTGCTACTGGTCGAGCTTGGAACCTTGGGGATGGGAGGAGAATAAGATTTTGGGAAGATAGATGGATATTGGACAAACCCCTAGAGGAAGTCCCAATCCTTAAAGACTGGAAAGACTGGTTCAAAAGTAGGTTTGGTGAGCTGGTCAGAGATTACTGGAGAAATGGGAACTAGATTGATTTTAGCCAGCAGTGTCCGAGGCTCAAGTTCCTTCAGATTTCTCTTTCTACTAAAATCCCTATAGACAACAAAGATGACAGATTGATATGGAGGGAAACCCCAGATGGGAAATATTCTATTTCCTCAGCTGTGGCTATTCATAATGATTCTATGGAAGAAATTCCTATCTGGGCTAAAGTTTGGAACAAGAAGTTAGTTCCTAAGGTTAACATCTTCTTTTGGATTTTCATCCAAAATAAGGTTTTAACCCTGGATAACCTTCAAAAGAGAGGTTTTGTTTTTCCTAATAGGTTTTCTCTTTGTTGTAGGGAAGAAGAGATGGCTTGCCATATTCTCAATCAGTGCACTTTTAGTCGGGATATTTGGAAAATCATCTTAAGCAGGTGGAACCTAAGTTGGGTTTTCCTGAACTCCCTAGGGGATTCCTGGCAGTAATGGCACTGCCCTAATTCTAATCCTAAAATTGTGGAGACCTAGAGACTCACTCTGTTGATTGTTATCTGGAATATCTGGAAAGAGCGTAACAATAGGATTTTCAGGGATAAAAGGGCTATTCCCAAAGTGGTGGCAGATAAAATTTATAGGAGTATATTTGAATGCCTCTATGACACTTATCATGGACCAGCTGCTAAAGATGACTTCAAAGACAGGTGGAACCTCTCCACCACTACTACTAGCAAGGAGAAAGGAAGAGATGGTCTTGTTTGGTGTTTTCCTCCTTAGGGGTGGATTAAAGCTAACTTTGATGGGACCTCAAAGGGGAATTCGGATAAATCCAGATATGGGGGCATTGTCAGGAATTTTGCTGGAAGTTGTTTAAAAGCGGTGGCTGGTCCTTTGAGGAATCAATCTAGTCATTTTTCCGAAGCCTCAGTTGCCTTGAACACCTTAATTTTAGCCAAAAGTCTTAATTATGAAAAATTATGGCTTGAGGGAGATTCACTTAATATTATTAAGTGTCTCAAGGGGGAGTCGGATCCATCTTGGTCTATTGAAAATATTATCATGAAAGTCAGGGAGATCATTACAAGTTTTAAGGAAATTATTATTCAACATGCCTTTAGAGAGCAAAATAGTGTGGCAGACTATCTAGCAAATATAGGAGTTTACTCTGACTCCCAATCAATTTGGCACGAGGAAGATCTCAATTTAAAGATTAAAGAGCTCTTTAGAAAGGATCGTCATATGGGGAGAGAAGGACAGTATAATCATGACAGGGATTATGAATAATTTATGCCTTGATGGAAAGGTCATCATTACTTGGAAAAGCGACTGATCCCCAATAATCTATAATAATTTGCCGCACGCTTTGTGGGTTTCTCGATTCAATATCTTGAGCAACTTCGGGAAAGAAGGGCTTAGTTTGCAGAGAAACAGAGTAGATAGTTTGAATCCGAAGATGGGAGGAGACCTCACAAGGGAGGAACCAGACAATACGTCGACTTGGAAAGAGATGTCGAAAGTGTGGGCAAAATTGGAAAAGGGTTCTCTCACAAGCTTCATGGAGAAGCTCGTGGACTATGATAAAGGTAGGGTAAACCTCGTCGTTTCCAAAATTTCCGAAAATTGGTCTAATGGCTCATTTAAAATCTATGGAGTTAAGTTCAAGCTGGACGCTGGGCTTATAGCTACAGTGACTGGAATGCCCCACACTGGGCTTAATTTCTTTTGAGACCTTAAAGTCTCCAACAATGCGGTCAATCTGTTCCCGAGGAAAGAGAAAGAGAGGGTTAGAATCGGTAAAGCCACTGGGGGCTACTACGAAGCAGCTAATATTAAGAAAATATGGGGATGGGTTCTAAATGCAATTATGGAATACATCACGATTGAGGGCCGATTCTCTAGGGCCCACACCTACCACTTCGTTCTCTTAAACCATTTCAGACACAAAAAAAAGGTATCTCTGTCCTACTACCTTTTTAGGTCCCTTTCCAGGTCCCTCAATAAACATAGTAAAAATCCCTCTAGCCCGATTCTCCACTGTGGGCTTTTGCTTCTCATCTATGAGCATTGTAAAACCCTCACCCTGCTGGAAAACAAGAGGATTTCTGCCTCTCCGGGTATGAGAAAGATGGAGGGAGGAGACTCCAGCAAGGAGAAGGAGTCCTCTAGTAAAAAAAGAAAAAGTGCCCCTGGGATGGAAACAGAGGAAATTGATAAGGAATGCAGCGAAATGGAGACTGATGACTCCAATGGCGAAGACAGCTGGAACGATGAGGAGTTGGGCAATGAGGAAGAAAGTGGTGATAATGAGCCTGGAAATGAAAGCCCTACCCTCAATGATTGCCCTGGTAAGGACAACAACTATCCCATGGAGGATGTGGATTTCAAGGATAATGAGGAAACTGATGTGAATTCCGAGAAGGAAATGAACCAAGATTCTGAGAAGGATATGACTAAGGACAGAGCTAGTGAGGATAAGGAAAGTGCGGATAAAGGGCTTCTCTTGGATAACCTCAAGAAACTCACTGAAGTGAGAATGGATTATGATAGATGGACTTACGAGCTTCTGAAGAACCTGGAAAAAAAGGGGAAAAACACGAATGAGAAGAGGGAGGATGACAACAAAGACCAGATAAATTGGAAGCAGAATATGGAGGATAAGGTTAAATCGCTGGAAGAAGGGAGAGAGGCAATGAAAAATCTTATGGGCGTTATCCCGAGTATCCTTTGTGCTGTCACTAAAAACCTGGAGGATATTGCTAAGGTCGTTGATCATACCAGCTCTCCAAAACCGGTTGTGGAACTTGACTTGGACGAAGAGACTATCCAGACTGGTAGTGGTGATGTTACTCTGGTTGGTGGCGCTGCGAAGAGGACTAGGGCTAGTGTCAAGAAAGTTGTGGCTGCTTCTGCAAAGGATCTCCCTAATCTTGGGGATAACATCAAAGAGCTGCATGAAATTAGCAACACCCTGGCGAATGCCCTGGAAAAAATCAACTAGTTTCTCTCTTGGAGTCCGGCTGGCTTGCTGGCTTTATGGGGCTTTTTCTAGTTTTCTTTGGTTTTTTGTTGGCTTTTCAATGGTCTGTTCCTTTTTGTATCTCTTTGCTTTTGTTGTTTAAATTCTGCTTGTAAAGGGTTTCGAGGCCCCTTCAAAACCTGCTTTTACCTTAATAAAAAACAAGGGTCATCCAAAGAGAACCTAACATAACATAAAGACATATCAAACATCACATCATAGGGGAAACACATTACACACAATAAAACACACACAATAATCTATGACACAAATGAAGCTAATCAAGCAAATCGTTTGTGTTGAACACAATGTACCATTGACTAGAGGGGGTGAATCAGTGGTTTCCAAAATTCTTAAACCTTTTCATACTAAGAGAGAGTATCGGTTGGTAAAACAAACACAAGTAAACCTACTGATGAGATAATGCAAGACTTCACAATGCAATCACACAAAGGCACATCACATGACACTAGTATATACGAGGAAAAGCCAAGATGGGAAAAACCTCGGTGAGAAGTGTTGTTGGAGTCTACTACTCCAATCTAGCCTCACAATGAAAACCTTCAGTTACAACATTTAGGGCACCAACCCAGGGAGTACCACTCTTGCTTTAGGGCACCAACCCAAAGAGCACCAACCCCTACACCGAGCTCCAACTCAGTGATCTATAATTTACATAATCAATTACAAAAGTAATAGTCTAATTACAAGTGAATCTTGTAACCACTGCATACACTTTACCCTATCGGTTTCTCACCTCCTCTGCCTCATCGGTTGACTTATTCTCTTCCTTCTATCTATCTCTCTCTCAATCTCTCTTCTCACCTTCACTTGCTGTTGCTGACACACCGGTTCTACCTCTGCCCGTTGGATGATTAGTCATAATATACACCTGTTGTTGGTTACTCTGCTCGTCGATTTATCCTTACTCTGCTCACTACCTGCCCAATCTTCTCTCCCATACACACATGTAGTTGCTTCAATCTCCACTACCTTCCAGTTGGATTGAACACTTTCGGTTTCCACCTCTGCAACTCACTTTGCAATATGCTGGTTTGTTTGATCTTGTCAATTAAGCCATTGTTAAACCCTCTCACCAGTTTAACCTTCCCTACTAGCTCTTTTCTTCACATGTTGAGTTCCTTGACTCTTCTCAGCCTTATCTACTATCTTCTCTACTCACGATTACTCTCCTTTACCAACCAACATCCTCGAATCTGGTCTTCTGCCTCCATTCTTATTACTGAGCTTTCCTGCCAAAACGCAACTTCAAAATCTTGGCGTGCAAGGGTTTCTTCCACTGATCATGAGGTTAATCAGATCCAATCATATATCATTTTGCATGAAGATGAACAACCTGCAAGCAACTAGCCATCACCTACCATATCTTCTTTCTTCCAAGGCACATTTGCTAAACTTAGCAAACATGGATAGTCCGTCGGCAAGGCACTTGATCAATCACCATAAATGGTTCAACAGATTGCATCACCAACCTTGTTTTGCACCTGGACATTCTGCATTAATCGATGCATCCCATCGATCACCTCTATTTGACCTTCCTCGAGCCGCACACCTCTGCAACACCTCCTATGATTTACGAGGTCTGCATTTAATGTCGATCAACTATGTAACTACCTCGTCGGTGCACACTCCATCTACCGCTTCATGCATGTCCACCACCTCGACTCCACATGGCACCTCTATTGATATTCATCAGCTTAGACCTCTGTGTCGGTTCAAACAAAATCACTGACCGAACACTTAACCAGTGCATACCTACTAGTCATCTGACCCTTACTGGTATACCATATTTTACCGATTAACCTTCTTGCCATTGCCTTCTATGTCTTGCCAGTTTATTGTATTTGCTCGATCATCAATCATGTCGGTCCTCACTAGTTATCTAGGATGAATCACCATGCGCAACTTCATCAGATTGAGAGCACTTCATTTTTGTCTTTGTTCACTTGGTTGTATGTTGGTATCCACTTTGTTTACGATTGACATGTTTTTGCCTTCATACCTGTAATGTACATGATATCTTCATGCCATCCATCTCCAACTGTTATGCATCTGTGGCAACACCACTTTCTATTTGCATACCGGTAACTCCATGTGTGCAACTCCAGAGCCTTATCTTCATTTTACTAGTTCTCTTCTCAATCGCTTTGCCAAGGAGGCAAACTCGCCATATTAACTCTTCCTTCTCTGCCCTGGTAGCACATCATGTCTTCACATGTTGATTTGGTGCACATCTTTGATCTCAACCTCAAGAGGCTTCCTCATCTTCTACATTAGTCATCTGTTCTATGCATCCAATCACCTGCCTTTGCTTACTCTAACTGTCTTATCCTGGAGAGTCATGATGCATGCCAAGTAAATTGTGGGATAAGCAAGGTATTAACACTTGCCAATAGGAATAATAGTCATTGCACTTCAGTTGCCAAACACCAGTGGAGGAAGATCTATGTCACCTTCCAGTAATAATGTGACTTCATTGAGGAGAAGATACCTCTTCAACTTGACATATATCCTGGTAGCTTTTCCATATGTCATCTTTTCTCACTAAAGCAACACACACTCTTTCAACCTTCTCTTTCTCGATGGGAGTCCTACTAGTTGACAACATACTAGCATATCGGTTGCACTGCTAACCCTTTATTAGTTCATACTACAACAAACTTTACTGGTCACAAGCTTATCGGTTCATATCACTCACTGGTCACTTCTCTATCATGCTTGTTTAGCATCAACATGCATACTCACAAATCGGTTCCTTCTTCCCAATACTAATATGTAAACCGGTTACTCCAACATTATTACCTGGTGACTTCACTGTCCACACTACCGGTCGATAGCACTAACAACATATCAACTATTCTCCCATACAGGTTGTTTTATTTTATGATATACCGGTCGACATCAATGACAACACAATGCCAACAATTTGCCTCCCAATATTGCTTAACATTATTTAGGGATGGTGGACAAGATGAAAGAGGAGCAAAAATGAGCATGATCGATGGAGCTAATGCAATTTCTAAACAAAGACCATGCTCTAATGATGTGTCACTAGGAGCTAGGATTAATGCTTTTGAAAAGTGTGAAGATAGTTCATGATTAATCTCAATAATCTCATACATATCATTAGAAACATTAGGTTCAACATTGTTATCATGAACAACATTATTATCATCATCCATATCATCATTTGAATTAATCATAATAGGATCTGTAACACAAAAAGAAATTGAATGGTCATCATTTTTCTTAAGCATCTTTAACCTTGGTGATTAGAGTTGAAATTCCTCCCTAAGGTTAGGTGAAGGTTGGACAAATGGGACTATGTCAACATTTGGTGTCTTTAGGGAGGAAATGGGTTGAGAAGCAAGTTCACAAGCCTTGGAATGACATGTTCGTCAATGTCCTCTCGCACAACAATTTATTTCAGTATTAAATGAGACTTGTGAAGGTTGAGGGTCAATCAATATAGGCTTATTTTCTTCCCTCATGGGGGAGGAACAAAAGGAGCCTCACTATGTTTAGAGATACTAAATGTTGGGCATTTTCTTTTATAAGATATGGTAGGTGGGATTGCAACATAGGAGGAACAAAATGTGTAGGTGATGCAGGAGCATCCTCTATCTATGAGCAATCTTGCATCAACCAAAAATATTTCCTTAGAATTGTTCCTGTTTAGTTCATGTAGCAGTATTCTATGTTTCTTTCTGTGTATTCCGATGGTTGTTTATCTTTCATTGCAGATCATATTTTCGGGTTCTAGGTGTGTTATTGTGCAGTATTCCATATTTCCAATTCATTTGGGTTCTTTTCTAATGATTTGTTCCTTCCAGAGTAACTATTTTTGGGTTCTGGAGCAGTTTTGAGCTTATCATCTAAGTTGGAGATTTCTTCTTTTTTGGAGCGATTCCTAGGATTGCAGATCAGTTTGGTAGCACACTCAATATTCATAGGCCCTTGGCTGACCTTCCTTTATGGTTCACACTTCCAAATTGTTCTTGGAGGATGAGATCTTCATGTTTTAGGGCCGACCTGTCTTACACGTTTCATTTTCCTTGGTTAATGTAATCTTTTGTGGCTAACTCGGATGTGTTATATATATATATATTGTTTTCTATAGTCATTAGAGGGAGATTGATTAGTATGAGGTTCTAGATTCATGATTAGAGATCCAGATAACTCTGAGAGTTCCAGATGGATTGTAACCTAGCATGTTAGCCTGCATGTAACCGGTTGATTACCGGATGTTCTATGATGAATATATGACGATGCAGATGTCTGACTCTGTAATATTTCTGTGTTATTATTTCTTTTGTTGTGTTACTCTTGATGCATGATCTGGTCAGTTCTCTTTGACGACCCACCAAACCATGGCTACATCAAGTACTATCAAAGCTGGTTGTGAACCTTGAGGCATTCCTATGGGTGAATAGATCGTCGAGTGGAGGAAGGCTACGAGTGTGTTCAATAGATCATCGAGTGTGAGGCAATTGAAACCTTCAGTCATATCACCAAGTTGAGTCAATTGCACCAGATCAAACGAGGAGATGCTTCTTAGAAGGATGAACCCCAGACAGTAGAGAAGATGATGGGGGATTTCAAGAATGAGATGAGGAACGAGATCCGGAATGCATTGGCTGGTTTGCAGAGGAATTCAGAGTCTGAGGATGAATATGAAGAAGCTAGAGAAGAGCTTGAGGTGGAAGAGGTTGAAGGACCAGAAGATGGAAGAGAGGAAATATTTCTAAGAGTGGTGGCACAAGCAAGTAAAATACATAAAGTGGCGATTTCAAACTTTTTCAGAACGCTGAATCTGGAGGATTTGATTGATTGGATTGAAGAGTTGGAGGACTACTTTGAATTTGAGTATATTAAGGACCCGCAGAAGGTTAGGTTGGCACAAACTAAATTGAAAGGGAATGTTGCCTTATGGTGGAAAGAGTTGCAGAAAGACAAAGTGGAGAATGGTGAAATGAAGATCACTTGGTGGAGACAAATGGTTGCAAGATTGAAGGGTAAGCTCATTTCGAGAGACTATGAGTTGGAATTGTTTAAGAAGCTGTAGAACCTGAAGCAGAGGAATATGATTGTGAAAGAGTATATGGAGGCATTATACAAGGTAATGATCAGATCTGGACATAGAGAGATGGATAGGGAAAAGGTGGCTAGATACATAAATGGACTTGCATTTAACATTCAGTTTGAGATGAGTATGCTAAATATCTCTATAGTTCAGGAGTCTTACCAATATGCTTTGAAAGATGAGGAGAAAGTGAAAAGAAGACAACATAATAACCCTAGAGAAAAAGAGAGAGATATAAGGGGCAGATGAGTGACAGTTTAGAGAAGCAAAAAGTGGATGAAGAACCAAAACCTAAGTGGAATAAAGAACTAGATCAGAAGACAAAGAGAAAAGGTAGTGGCAGTAGCAACAAAGGATTTTTGGGCAGAAGTTTCAAGTGTGGAGAGGCCGAACATAGATCTTATGAGTGTAAGCAAGGGGTGGCAAGAAATTATGTAGCAAATGAGGATCAGGAAGCTAGAAACACTGAATCTAAATGTGCACTGAAGCAAGGAGAATCTCTTATGTTTAGGAGAAACTTGATGGAGTAGAGAAGTGAAGATACCAGACCTACTCAAAGAAGGAGTCTTTTCTGGACCGTATGCAAATCAAGTGGTAAGTGTTGTAAGGTTATTGTGGACAATAGAAGTACTAATAATTTGGTATCTGAGGAGATGGCGAAGAAGCTTGGATTGCAGAGGCTTAAGCATCCTTGTCCTTACAAGGTGAGTTGGTTATAATATGATCAAAAGATAGAAGTGAAGGAGTCGTGTTTAGTGCATTTTAATATTGGACCTTTTAGAGATGACGTCTTATGTGATGTTGTGTCTATGAGTGCTTGTCATGTTTTGTTGGGTAGACCTTGGCAGTTTGATAGAAGAGCTGTTTATGATTGTAGAAGAAACCTGATCAGTATTGAGAAGGATGAGTAGAAGTTTGCTTTGACTTCCTTGAGGGAGAAGGAGAAAGAAGTGAGAAATTTGAGTCTTGGAAAGAGTTACAGTAATGAGAAGCCAATTGTAGAGGCTACACCGATTGGTAGCATGCATTTGCAAATGGATCTAGTAGATAAGTCTGATAGGAGGATGGAACCGGATGGCAATAAGGTTATGGTAGCAGACTGGACAAAGTCTTGTGGCAGAAATAAATCCGAGTTATAGAGTAAAGAGGGAAGCAGTAAGCAGAGACAGTGTGCAAGTAAGAAGCAAGGGAAGAAGAATAAAGGGAACCGTAAGTTGGAGAATATGATCGAGGTTCTGGAAGAGGAAAGGAAGTTGTTTGCAAACAAGGAACATGTTTGGATAAAAAATGAGCATGGGGTTTATATTCTGAATCCTTTTAGATGTTCATGAAATGCCACTCATGGAACATCTATTTCTACATGAGGTGTTTGATGTAGGAGCATCCCCGGTCTATGAGCAATCTTGCATCAACCAAAAATATTTCCTTAGTTTTGTTCCTGTTTAGTTCATGCAACAGTTTTGTATGTTTCTTTCTGTATATTCTGGTAGCTATTTATCTTTCATTATGGATCATATTTTCAGGTTCTAAGTGTGTTATTGTGCTTTATTCCAGATTTCCAGTTCATTTGGGTTCTTTTCCGGTGAGTTGTTCCTTCCGAAGTAACTGTTTCTGACTTCCAGAGCAGTTTTTAGCTTATCGTCTAAGTTGGAGATTTCTTCTTTTTCAGAGCGATTCCTTGGATTATGGATCAGTTTGGCAACACACTCGATATTCTTAGGCCCTTTCTTGACCTTCCTTTGTGGTCTGCACTTTTGGATTATTCTTGGCGGATGAGATCTTCACTTTTTGGGGCCGACCTGTCTTACACATTTCATTTTCCTTCCTTGGTTAATATAATCTTTTGTGGTCGACCCGAATGTGTTCCAGCGGATATATATATTGTTTTTTGTAATCATTAGAGGGAGATCGATTAGTATGAGGTTATATATTCATAATTAGAGATTCAGATAACTCTGAGAGTTCTGGATGGATTGTAATTTGGCATGTTAGCCTGCATGTAATCAGTTGATTATCAGATGTTTTATGATGAACATATGATGATGATGATGTTTGATTCTGTAATATTTCTATGTGTTCTTGTTGCTTTTGTTGTGTTACTCTTGTTGCAAGATCTGGTTAGTTCTCTTTGAGGACCCACTAGACCATGGCTTCATCAGTAGGAAGAAAACCAGGTCCAGGATGAGGAGGAATATCCACGGGTGAATGGTCTCTAGGTTTACTTAAGGCCAATATTATGTCAATTTTAGATTTTTGATGAGATGGACAAATAATATTATCTCAAAGCTTTAAAGGTTTATCTTGTTTAGGCCAAAAGTAGTCAAGGGTGAAATTTCCATGCTTTGTTGGGGATTGGTAAAGGCTACGATTAATCATGATAATAGTCCCACTGTGAGGGAACTTCAAACACTTATGGATTGTAGAAGGGATAACTTTCATGGAAGAGAGCCAAGGATGTCCCAACTTCACACAAAATTGATTCAATGTAGGAATAATAGAAAAGGTAGCATCTAAGTACTTAGTACCAACCTCAACGGGAAGAGTAATAGAACCAATAGTAAGGGAAGAGAAACCGTCATACACCTTGATATATCATTAAATCAGATTTATCATATGTGAATTGATGCAATTGTTGAGTAAAAAGATGTTCTTCGGTAATAAAATTCACCATACATACTGGATCAATAAACACCCCTTTGTGAGAGTTTGCCTTTAACCTTCACAGTAATGTATAATGGTCCATCAGGTGCAAGAATAGTCTCAATAGGATCAAAGGTGATAAGTAATTCAGGTTTAGATTTAGGTTTTTCAATGAGGTTCACGACATTATTGGACTCCACACCCAAGTTATCAAAAAATAATGCGAGAGGCTGAGACTCAACAACATTGGTAGAGTGGGAAGGCAAAGGATTGTTGAAGATTTAGAGGTTTAAATTAGGAGGTGCTGCTGACTTTTTCCTTTTATCATTCACTCTAGCTATAGATATAACATTGTTATAAATAAGGTCTTGAATCTTATGCCTCAATTTATAACTTTTTTAGTATCATGACTTGCTTAGCAATGGTACTGGAAAAAGGTGCTTTGTGGTCAAAGGAAGGTACTAGAGGCTTAGAGGTATCTATAGGCTTGGTGGGAGGAAGTTACAACACATTAGCATTAATAAACCTCAATATTATGCTATACAAGGACTCAAAAAGAGGAGTTAATTCTTTCCTAAAGTATTTGGATAAAGGGGCCACACTTGGTGTTGTGGCTATTGTTGCAAGGTGTGTGCCCTTGGTATCCTTGTGTTGTGCATAGAAATCGGGTTTGCGACATGGCTTAACCATCTCCCTAGATTTATTAAATCTCATGGTTGTATCAAGAATTAATAGGTCAATCTTTTGGTGCAACGACAACTGTGTTTCTAACAAGTGGTATCAGTGCCTAGGTTAGGGGTTTTGTAGACTTCTCTACAACTGTCAAGTCTTCCCAACTTCAACATGCATAGATAGTGGAAAATTCATTTATGATTGGGGAGGCCCACCTACACCCAAATACTGAAGTCCAACTCTCTTAAAGGATCTACTTTCTGCCATGTGTCATCATAGTGGAACTCTAAAGTCTCCCTGTGAAGTTCCTCTAAAAAAGCTTTGCTAGCTCTCCACCTGTCCTCCTCGCAGAAGGTCTCCTCCAAAGAACTAAAAAGATAACCCCGAGCCTCGACTACAAGACACATGTCCTGATGACATCCCTTCTATAGGCTAAGATGATCTTTAGTAGATAAATTATGACCGCCACACCAACTAGATGAAGAATAAAAATGAGAAGAAACACGCATATGCATGAACCAGAAAGCTTCAAGATTTTTTAAATCCAAGAAAAATCATGAGAATATTGAAATCCATTATTCCCTTAATCATGATAAAACACAAATGCTTTTCATGCCAAAAATTAAGGGAGAATTGATAGCTCAGAGCTTTTCAGTACAAAATTGGTTAGTAACAGCTTGTGCTCTGTCTTTATCATTGGCGCCGCTGAACACTGATTCCTTTTGGGAGAATTGGTTATAAAAGAGGAAAAACATTATGTAATAGTAGCTCTTGGGTCTTATGGCTTCAGTCACTATTATGTGATCTTTTCATTCAGAAGTTAAAGATTCTAAGAATTCAGGGTCTTAAGACTCTTTAAGTTGTCCTTGAAATGATTGTTAATCTCTAATTATTTGAATACATTGTGATATACATTTGAAGCCTTTGCACTATATACTAAATGACAAAGCATTCCCTTGTTGCTTTTATGTTTTCATAGATAATGCACTGTGCCTACAACAATGTATGATTATTGTCTTGTATGTGTTTCTCTAGTTTCTTCTCTTGAAATCTAAATCATGTTAAGTATTTACTCCTTCATTTTTCATAAAGAAGGGGTCTAGATTATACTCATAGGAAAGTTAATTGGATTAATGCTTTCACTTGGCCTTTATGTTACTCTCATAGATAGGTTCTGGATATGGTGCCTTATGCCCTTGTTGCTTTTTGTGCCCTGTTCTCATTCCAATTTAATTGAAAAGTAGCATGATGTGCCTAATTAAGTGAAATAAGTAAATTCTCTAATGCCTTTTCATGTGTTGCTTAAAGTGATTTAAGAGATTTGCATTCATTGAGGCTTCCTTTTAAAGATATTTAGATTCAGGGTGTGATTTCTTCCTTCCCTTTTCCCCCTTTATAAATTTGAAGAGTTGACTTCTAAAATTTTGGAGGTTGTTTCATAGGTCGCATTTTGTCCACCTGTGAAACTTCTCGATTGCCCCACTCTTAAGGTTAAACCTTATTGGGGATCAACAATTTTAAACCCCTCACTTTTACTAGGGGAGATTGTTGCAAGGTGTGTGCCCTTGGTCTCCTTGTAGTCAAGTTTGCAAAATGGCTTAATTGCCTCCCGTGGATTCATTAAATCTCGTGGTTGTATTGGACATTAAGAAGTCGACCTTTTGGTGCAACAATAATCATGTTTCTAATAGCTTCCATTTGAATGTTGATGTTGTTGGAAGAGTGACACAAACAAGGTAGGGAGATCCAATGAAGGACGTCCTCGCCTTGCAGCCTATAACACAAAACACCATGCAAGATACCAACAACCGATAACACAACATAAGATATAATCGGTAACATATAAAGAGCAACCTAACTGGTAGAAGCAACACATGATATAACCGGTAAATAGATAAATCAATCGTTACAACCATTTAATGAATTACATATGCCTTCAGCGGCTACACTTGCTGGACCACAGCCCAGGATTACAAAACAATCCATACAACACAAATCTAAGATCCCCAGATCTTCTGCTCGACAAATAGGTCTCCGACAACAGTTTGCACTATTCTGCACACTGATCCGGACCTCAGTCCTTCCAGACTTTACTCCCCCCGGACTATAATCTCTCAGGAAACTACATCCTCACTCGATCTCTTCTTCCTCCAACCTCTGTCCTCCAAAATGAATCTTTAAACTTTTCCTTTATACCATCCACAAGTAATAAAAACTCGATCAGGTTGGCCAAAGACCAATCGGTTCATGATGAAACGTGTAAATGATAACATGTCGGCCCAAATCACCAAGAACATCTTCAAATCCATAAAACTTCATGCGGTCCTCCGGAAACATCGGACAAGGCCCAAAACAACATCGCTCAATGATCTGCAAGTTACAGAAATCAACCGCAACCCAAAATTCTCCTTTGCCACACACTGCAAGACCAACTGGTACGAACATACCAAAACCGAGCCAATACCGGGATCAAATCCAAATGTCGGTTTGAACTACTCTAGTGCTCCTGCATCAAAGAGTTATTATTTATCTTGATGAAACCTTTGTTGTGTTTGTTGACTTTTGGAAATGATTGTTGAGTGCTCACATTCTTATCAACTGAAGCCATTGAAGGAGATGATTCAAATTGGCTCACTTGAAGCCAATAGTTATAAAGCACTGCACATAATTTCATGAAAGAAGTAAATTCAAAAAATAGAATCTTATCTCTAATATCCTTTTGCAAATTAGTAATGAATTTTTTTATCATGATCAGGCACATGATAAGAAATTTATGAATGCAAATGTTTGTATCTACCAATAAAATTAATTACTTTTTCTCTAACTCCTTGCTTACAATGAATCAAATCAGTCAAAGTAATTTTAGGACCAATGTTATTTTTAAATTGTTAAATGAAAGCATTAGCCAATTGTTAAAAAGATATGATAGACTAAGGAAGCAAAGAATGATACCATTGCAAAGCTTTATCTCTAAATGTTCAGGTAAATATTTTTGCCATGAGTATTTGATCACAAGAGAAATCACTACACAAGGTTTGTAATGTCTTCACACGAGTCAAGGGGTTCACCTTTTTTATTGTATGACTCTAATTTCAAGGGATTTCCACATTCTTATGAGAAACCGTACAAACAATCTCATCAGATAATCGACTTGCTACATCATAAGTGGGAAAGTTGAATTTTGATTGGGAAAAAGAAGCCAATTGTTGTTGTAAGGATATAAAACTTTGTGCTAAATTATTGATAGTGGCTTTAATGGATGGATTAGAATTGGACATATTGGATTGTGATGGAGGAGAAATGTTATCATAGGTGGGTGGAGGTTGAGAATAAGGAGGGGGAACATTGTGATATGTTGGTATAGGAGATGGTTGGGAAACAAATGGAAGACTCACAAAAGGAGGTATATAAGAGTATGAGTTAATAGGATTTCCCCCATGACTAACATGTATAGGATTAACATTTTGCATAGAGGTAGTCATGATAGAAGATGCATACATAGGCACACTAGGAAAGGATGTAGCCATAGCTGAATTGAATGCTCAACTTGATTAGTAGGATGAGAATAACCAAGAACTTCAACAAAATTTAGATAGGCATAATATTGATATCAACAATACGAGAAATGCCACACAACACTTCCACACCTAACCCATCACTTTGAACCATTATCTTCAATCCTTTAATCATGGAGATTGCCTCACTATTTGGGTATTCTTGGCCTATCTATTATTGGAAATTGTGAAATTCCATGTCAAGCTTCTCCAATTGAGCACTATTAACCCTAGTTAGTGATCATCATCCTCGTCATAAGAAGTGTGAGGTGAATGAGGATATATGATATTATGTATGTCATGTTTTCTGGATAAGAGGAAGTACCAACACTCACATGGAATAGGTTATTTAACTTGAGCTCCATATCCTTGATGTTTAAACTTTGGGGAGACATAAGTCTACAACTTCTTCTTACTTGAATATTGGATGTAGGACTAAGGGTAACAAAAATCATTCACAAAGAAAGAAATATTGTATGCAAAGATTTGAAATCATAAATTTTTTGATAATGCAAGCTATATGTATGATTAAACAATGCAATTTTTTTGTAAAATGATTGATTAACCAAAGAATTAAGCAATGTGAATTATGAATTTGAACACAAGATGCTTCTAAATTTGAAAATGATATGGAATTAAAATTAGATCTAAGCATGTAAGTTGAAAGTTATTTAACCCATAAATCAAAATTGTAACAAAATATCTAGGGTTTTGTCAATTTAACCTTTTAATTGATGTTAGTTAAGTGCAATGCTTAAAGGGTAAGTTGAATAAAATTCCTAAAAATTAGATTTGAACATAAACAAGCATGAGCTACAGGTTCACCAAAATGTAAGATGTTGGAAAATTAGGGCTTCAACACCTTAATTGGTAACTTGGCCGCTAATTTCTATGGGATCACTATTACATAAAGAAAAGGAAATTGAACCTGCTTGATCCAATCCTAAAAGGATTGAATTCAAACTAGGTTAATTTTTCCCTTGTTAGAGTTGAAATTGAATTGTAATTAGAGTTACTTGCGATGCTAGACCTAGGACAACCAACGAGAAATTGACATAAAATGATAGTAATAGAATGTTCCAGATATCATGTAGAGTTGTAGTCCTAGATTTGAGGAAGGAATGTGGATTATAACCTACGATGGAAGATTTAGGTTGAATTGTTGGGACCAAGGGGAGTGGGTCGCCCTGGTCCTCCAAATGTCAGGGGTAGACAAACCCAATGTTTTTCAGATTAGGATGACGCACAAAATTTATTATTGGAAGATCATAAAAAATTCTCAGGACCAAGGGGAGCTGGTTGTCCTGATCCTCCACTTTTTATGCCTTCAAAATCTGAGTTTTATTGTTATCGTCTACACTGCTGTATTCCTCGCTCATAGCTCCAGAGACAATTCCCTATACACAGAAAGAAGGAATAGGTTTGGTTGATGGAGGTTTGCCTTTGGTCAAACCCCACTTTAGGAATTAACCTTGAATTGAATTGATAATTGAAATAGAACTAAACTAAAATAGAATGCTTTCCTTTTGAGGAAAAGGCTAGATCTGATTTGAAAATGCTTGAATTTGATACCTTGATGAAGTTTGTTTGAATCCTCATGCAAAGGTTTATGATGCAATGTAGAATGTCTTTATAGAAGGTTGATCATGGATGCTTGATCTTGACATCACCTTCTCCTTCAATGCTTGATCACATAGACCTGAATTGATTTTGTAATTAGGAACTCACTTATGATTTCTTAGCTCTCCGAGATTACCAAATGAGAGGGGTAGGCTTCCTTTTATACCTAACTATGCATCAAAGGTTTGGATTTTCGAAGCAGGCCAACATGGAGGCAAATTTACCACCCACATCAAGTGACCATTGTGAGGTCCTATTTTGGGTCATGATTTGGAGGACCGAGGCACCTAGGTCATCCTAATCCTATCAATTAGAACTCAAAATGGGATAGAGGCTAGGTAAGGAGTTGAAAATGTAGATTTCAAGATGGTAGGAGTAGCTTCAAGGTAGTCATTAAGCACTGGAGATCAGAACACCAAGCTAAGGGCTAAGCAAGGATGAAATTGTATAGGGATACAATTTACAATGCTACAATATCATATAAGAAGATTTAAAAATCCCTCCATAAGAGTTGAAATTAAGGTGAAAAGTAAATATATTTGTTGTCTAGTTAAGGGTTTATGAGATTATCTTAATGTGAGACCAATACATATACAATACCTAAAGAAACATAAATAAAGACACTATTTTTTTACTAAAAAGATTGTTGAGACACATAATTGTACTACATCATTGAGTATGTAATCTACATCTACATTAATTAGAAAGACAACTTGAATACAAAGAACCTAATAAAAGACAAGGCTAAATAAAATAATAAACTATCTATTAAGATCCACACTAAAAGACCCTTAAATTTTTATAATACTTCCTAGAAAACCCTTATACTTAATTTTATCTTAATAGATGTAGTTTTGCTACTTTCTTAATCTCATTGATTGTATGATCTCTAATTAAGATCTGTGGTTAAGGTTGGGGTTCCATTGAGGGGTGCTTCCTAAAAAATAGAGCTCGAGCTATTGAGTTTTTTTAGGAATATGATAAAGTTAGTGGTCCCATGAATTTCGTATTGCACTTTAGCTAAAATGTTTAAGCTCCTAAATTTAAGGACATTGACAGTCCCATGAACTTTATGATGCATATCAACTTAAGTTTAAATTCCTAAATTTAAGCAAGTTTATGGTAAATAATTTTAGTTTTCTTTTGATGTTTTTTAGTGGGAATAAAATTTAGACGATTGACAAGTGTCATAAAATATTCCTAAGTTGGTGGGACAATTTTTAGGCCCACCCCATTTTCATGTGCTTAATTTTGCAAGCCTAAAAAGTAGGGGCTCCTATTTTATAGAAAAAAATTCCAAATAATCCTATAGCAAAATAACAATTTCTTGATGAGACCACCTCTTCAAGTAAGCTAATGCTTAGCTGAAGGGAACCCTCTTTGGGGTTTTCTAACAAATAATAAAAAATAAAAACAGAAGCTTAACCCCATGTCCCAATGTTGTTGCTTAAGTGCAATTTCTACTGGTTTAGCTAAAACGCTTTATCTTCTCTCTTATCTTGTATATGCTTGATATTGCATTATCATATCTAACAAATCTTTGAATGCATCTATCATCTAGTTACATTTAAATTAGTTATCTTTATATCTCATGTAATAGGGGTTTTTCTCCATTAAGCGGGGTTTGTTTCTGTTGCTCTAGATCTTTTTATCATTGCATCTCATGTAATAGGGGTTTTGCTCCATTAAGCGAGAGTTGTTTCTTTTATGTTTATCCTTTTATCTATTCTATTAATATGGTTGTCTGTGGCGCTGGAAACACTAAAGTAAGGTTTGACTGAGGCAAATCCTATACAACTCAAATATTTCCCTCATCCCAGTGTGTGCAGATGACGAACATGTTCTGTATTGTCGAGAGTATATTTTAGAGTATTTTTGTATATTTTTAATTCTCTATCCAGACAAACAACAACGAAGTGCATAGACGTCCTTGCAACGCGTACGCATCCTCAACCCGAGACCGAGCCAACTTTGTGGTATAATTTGCTTTATATTTATATGCTTCTTTTATAGAACTTAGAATTTGCTTATTTTGTTATATGTTTTTGTAATGTGGTGAATTTTAGGGTTTCCACCACTACATGTAGTAAAATCACTAATTTTGTTTAGGGACCAATTACATTAAAGAGGGATGAATCCAATAGATCTACCCTCAGATCAACAAGGATAGGGATGGTAATTCTGAATAGATTCACTTGTTAAGATTTGATTACCTCTTTTTAAGTTGAATCACGAAAATGCTAAAATTAGGGTAAATGTGCTAAAATTGAAGTAATTATGCATGAACTAAGCTATAGTCATCAAACAGAGCCAAAAACCTGGATCTAAGCAATATGTGAATGTTCGGATCTATTACTAGAAGTCAGCCTGAATTGTCGGAACTAGAATGCCCGTCGCTCTAGTCCTTTGAACTTTTTGCCATCCAAATGGGAACCTATTCGTCTCTATCAATAATGTTGATCATGAAATTTGCATCTTCGTACCTATTTCCTGCACACAAAAAAGGAGGGAAAATTGTTGGGAATAGGGGTTTACTAAGTCAAACCCCAGTTTAGGAATTAACTTTGAATGAAATAATGCAAACACTGAAATAAATGTTGGAAAAATATACCTTAGATCTACAATTGTTGATGATGATGCTTTGCTTCTTGAATGTAATCACATATGTTGTATGAAATGGCATGAACATGACAAAACCCTAATCACACACACATGCTTGCATAATTTTTAATTAAGCGGAAATGATAAATTAGAATCATTTCCTATTTTAGTGAGGAAACAACTGCTTAAAAATTGAAAATAAACTTTGAAAAAAAAGCGAGGCTGAAAATAAGTAGCAACTGCTTATTGGGAAGGATAACATGTGGTTTTACAATTTTTTCTCCCTTCTTTTTATTTGTTTTCAATTTTTTTTCCAAAATTTATGTGAAAAATAAATACTAAAGATTTCTTTTAAAAAATCCAATTTAATATGACTACTTATTTATAAGTAGCGAAAATTCAACATTCATGGGGCCACCAGCTTCACAAATTACTACTAAAAACATTGAGTAGCAACTAATTGCTAGCAAAATACGCTAAGCAACCGCATGGAACCTTGCCCTAAGACCCATAAGATAGGGGTCCCATGGAGCTTGAGCTCTATATTTAAAGAAGAGGTGGTCTCATGAAGAAATTGTTTTTTTGCCATAAGATTATTTGGAATCTTTTTCAACAAAAATAAGAGCCCCTAATTTTTAGACCGAATTTAAGTAGGGAAAAATGGGGTGAGACTAAAAATTGCTCCACCAACTTAGAAATATCCAAAGTTCTCTTCTTCTTAATCAAAAAAGATTTTAATGACGTGGGGAAGACCAAACTTGATTAATTAAAAAAAAAGCTCAAAATCATAAATTCATCTTGAAACCGTTAACTTTGACTACGAGGCTGGCAGTTTGTTAATCGTAAGTCTCAAATAACTGTGCAGACTGCCAACTTGGAAGCGGCAATTTTTTGGTTTCCTCCTCGAAGTGAGCAGGGTAAAGGGGTTAGTGCAAGAATCAACATTACAGTGGTTCCTATGTTTTCCGTCTTTGGTGAAAGTCTGAGAAGCGGTGGTAGGGAAGAAACTGTGATGATATTATCGAAAAGAAGAAAATTTAAGAGCTTAGTATTGCAACAGACAAATCAGAGATGCAAATAATCAAACGGCTAAGCAGCCGGGGGATAGGGAGAGAGGGGTGGAGAGTGACTGCCAGTGAAGGCAAGGAGATTTCCATACGCCAGTCTTTACAGTGGCAAGGCGACATTACGTATCCCTTTTCAGAGAAAAAACTCTCCTTCCTTTATTGTTATTTGACGATTATGAAGAGTATGTTCTCAAAAGCCAAAGGGTACGAGCAGGGCAGGAAGGAGCTGCTGAGGGTGCCGGGAATAGGAGGGAGAAATATGCAGAAGCTGCTGGACAAGGGCATCACAGATATTGCCCATCTTAAGCACCTCTACCGCCACAAGGTAAGCCTGCTAACTGCCTGCTGCCTCCCGCCTTCTTGTGTTCAGCTTACAAAGCGCTATTAGTGTCTCTTACACAAGCTCGCCACTAATATAATTGGTCAAACAATCCATGGTTGATAACAAACTAACCAAAACATTATTTGTCGGACTCTAATTTCCGTGCAAGATGGAAATGGTGTTTATAAGATAAAAAGTGAATAAATATTTCAAGATTAAGTCTAGAAAATTCCCCGTCCACTTGCCTTGAGTTATATATATCTTTGTGAAATCGTATGTATTCTTTATTCGTGGTTCTTTAAGAGGGAGGTTTTGTATTAATGATCTCAATGTGACTTAGGCATTGCTGGCCATGGAGCCGCCGTCCTCTGTTTGTGAGCTTGCTGTCATTCTGCCATGGTTTTTTTGATATTAAAGCTCTGCATTTTTTCATCCTTACTTGGACATCAAGCATTCTATATTTGATTCAATTTCAACGGGAACATTACAAACTGCCACAACAACACGAGACGATTAGTTTTTACCCCGATTTATCGATCATTGAGGCTTATATACATAATACATGGAGGCTTACGTACATAATACACGGAGGCATAACCTTACATAACTCTAATATTCAATTTCTTGTTGTTTGTTCAATCTTCTGGATTTTCATAATTTTGGGTGTGGGCATCTTTGCAGTCATTTTAAAAAATTCTATGAAAAAATTTGTCTTGTTTTTAATTTTTTCCAGAATTTGGTCTGTGAGAAATGTTTTCTTGATGCTTTCCATTGGGAAAAGGATGAAATAAATGAGAACTAATGTGCATCCTTAAATGAGAACTAAGGTGCATCCTTTTAAGATGGCGATTATAAAATAAAACTGGTTGCTTGCAAAGGACATCTGAGTTACTTGGCTTCATACTTTGGTGATTTTCATAATAGAACGATCTCAAATATGGGGAAGAACTGTATCGCAAGCAAGGTGTAATAGGTCTTTTGTGATGCCCCCCTTTTTCAGGTTAAATTAAATTAATAATATAATTTAAGTTGGGTCTCAATAAACTTTAATTTTATGGGCAACTTAATAATAATATTATAATTAAAATAAAAGTTATTTCTTAAATGCTAGTTGTAAGGGGGTGCTGTCTCGGGGAGACCAGTATGCTTCTGGGGTTGTAAGTCCCTTGTTATTCTCAGCAGGTGGAAGTTGTGGTGACGGACATATGGATATTGCCAAGCTACAGTTGTGTGAGAACTGGACGAAAAACTTATATAAGGGGAAGCAGAGTACCCCGACTGTTCACGAGAGAACGTATCTACATTGTGCTTTACTTTCCCACAGGCGAAGGTTCATGGTGGAGAAATCCAAGGAGGACCAAAACAACATTCCAGTGAGCAAAGGAGTTCAGAGCGATTGCAGAGCAAAGGTGAAGTAGGAGCAACAGCAGAGTGACTTGGAGTCCCCGTTCAGGGAGGGGGCTTGGGTCTTGTACTGGGTAAGTCGTCGCGGGCTCACGAGAGAGTCAGTGGTGCGCCAGGTTGAGTTCCAAAGGAGACAGGGCCTTTGTGGATCAGGAGTTTACGTGAGAAGCTACAGCTAGGGGCAAGGTGCAGTGGTATTTGTACCAGTGTTTCAAGAGTGGACGTTGATCCAGGGGCGGGAACTTGTAATCGGGTGTTGGGGAAGTACTCGGGGTAGTGACCAACGACATAGTTGGAATTGTTTGTAGACCGGGCCAGGGGCCATTCTTCAGATCAATAAAGCTATCTTATTGCCCCAACATTGTGTTATTGTGTAAGGATTCCACCGTGCAAGTTTGTACGTGTTGTGCAAGTGTGTGTGTGCAAGTTCTGGAGCTTGGGAGTGCTTACAGGCGTAGTCCGAGTTCTTGGAAGTGCTTGGATCTCACAGACAAGTACCTAAAAGATCGTTGGTGCCGCATGGGAAAACCTAGCCCCGTGACAGTTGGTATCAGAGCACAAGGTTTTGATACCCCAAGCTAGCACACTAAAAGGCAGTTCAGTTTACAGCAGTCATGACGAAGTCAAGAGCGGGGGATGCTGATGAGGAGTCAGAGGGGGAGCAGGGCTCGCCCCATATTCATGTCACTGAGAGGTCCAAGACAAAGGAGCGACTTCTTGAAGTGAGAAATTGTTTGGAGGCTTTGGAAGAGATGGAGCTGCCGGCGCGCGTGGAGGCCGCCGAGGTAAGACTGGACGTTGCTAAAGGTGAGATCAAGGATCTCCAGGTCCTGTATGGACATGAACAGCAAGAACGAGTTAGACTCGAAGATGAGTTGAAGAAGGCTCTTCGGGAGATTGAGTTTGTCAAGAGTTGTGTTTCTCAAGCAGGGATTACCAAGGGTGCAAGAGTGACACCACCTGAAAAGTATGAGGGTGATCGAGATGACAAGATCATGGAGAATTTCTTCTTTGACATGGGTAGGTACCTGAAATCCATGAGGGGATTGACGGACGAAGAAAAGGTGGAGACGGCCACAGGATTCCTCACTGGAGCAACAAAGCTTTGGTGGAGGACCAGACTTCAGGACATGGAGGCTAGTAGGTTGGTAGTCAAGGTAGACACATGGGATGAGTTGCGGGACGCACTCAAGGAGCAGTTCAAGCCAGAGAATGTAGGTTGGACCTCCTTCAAATAGCTTTCAGACTTGAAGCAAACAGGGAAGATCCGAGATTATATCAAAGCTTTCCGGGTCCTTATGTTGGAATTTCCAAATATGGATCAAGATTTCAAGTTGTACCACTTCTTGAAGGGTCTGGCACCGTGGGCTCAGAACGAGCTACAGAAGCTGAAGGTTCCAAATGTCGAGGAGGCCATTTCAGTCGCGGATCGATTGGTTGACTACAAGGATTTGTCGAAGGCACCGGGTGGATCCTATCCGCCGAAGAAAGACAAGAAGCAGTTCCAACCCAAGGATGATGGAAAGTCTAAGGGAAAGGGGGACTCTTCTAGCAGCAAACAGAGCGGGACAGGGAAGTCCTCATTTGGTAAAGGTTCCAGCAAAGGTTCGAGAGACGCCGAGTCAAAGACTGACAAGAGAGGGCGTGGGTGTTTCATCTGTGGAGGCTCAGATCATTGGGCGAGAGAATGTCCGCAGCGGCAGAGGTTGAACTCTACACAGATGTCAGCAGAACAGGATGGTCAGATTGCAGCGATGGGTGTGATCCAGCGTTTGGGTGCAGTCAATGCCACCGAGCAGCCTAGGGCAACGGCTGCCGAACCTGAGAACCGTAATAAGTTGTGTTACGTGGAGGCCCAAGTGAGTGGGAAGTACACAGTGGCTATGGTGGATACAGGAGCTACTCACAACTTTATCTTAGCCGGGAGAGCTAGAGATCTGGGGTTGAAGGTGCAAGTAGATGCATGCTCTTTCAAGGCGGTGAATTCCCCGTTCAAAAAGATACATGGTATTGTCCGGGACATACCACTGAAAGTCGGCTCGTGGCAGGGTCGCATGGATCTGACAGTGATCGAAATGGACGATTTCGAGTTGATTTTGGGTTAGGAGTTCTTGAAGATCAGCAAGGTTGCGGTGATACCTCACCTAGATTCGTTGGTGTTTTTAGATCCGAAGCAGACATGCTTGGTGAAGATGACAGAGAGGCGACAGTCTGGGAAGGCTCCGATGATTTCAGCATTGGGAATGAAAAAGGCGGCTAAGAAACATGGTAAGGAACCGATGTTTTTGGCAGCGCTACTTGGAGGTTGGGATGAACTTGAAGATGTGCAGGAGACACCCATTCCACCTGAAGTAGAGGAAGTCATTCTGGAGTTCGAGGACATTATGCCAGTCAAGCTACCCGCTCAACTCCCAGAGAGGAGAACTGTAGATCACAAGATTGAATTGGTACTAGGGGCGAAGCCACCAGCACAGGCTCTGTACAGGCTATCTGGTCCCGAGATGGTAGAATTGAAGAGGCAGTTGGAGGAGCTGCTTGAGGCGGGTTACATCAAGCCATCCCGTTCTCTGTATGGGGCGTTCGTGTTGTTCTAGAAGAAGAAAGATGGAACATTGAGGTTATGTATCGACTTCAGGGCCCTGAACAAGTTGACCATCAAAAATAAGTATCCCCTTCCTCTTATTGCTGATTGTTTCGACCGATTGTCTGGGGCAAAGGTCTTCAGTAAGCTTGATCTTAAGCAGGGCTACTATCAAGTGAGGATTGCAGCGGGAGACGAGGAGAAGGTTGCATTTGTGACCAGGTATGGGTCATACGAGTTCATGGTGATGCCGTTTGGGCTATGCAATGCACTCGCAACATTTTGTACACTCATGAACGATGTGTTCGACCTCTGTTGGATAAGTCTGTGGTGGTGTATCTGGACGATATACTAGTCTACAGTAAGAACATGGAGGAGCACAAGCAACACTTGGCATAAGTATTTCAGTTGCTCTGGGAGAACAAGCTTTTTGTCAAGAAGGAGAAATGTGCGTTTGCTCAGGAAGAGGTGTACTTCTTGGGGCATATCATTGGAAAAGGTTTCATTCGTCCAGATCCAGAGAAATTGAGAGCAATCCGAGATTGGGAACCCTTGCAGAATATTCATGAAGTGAGGTCGTTTCTCGGTTTGGCGAATTACTACAGGAGGTTTGTTGAAGGGTTTTCTAGATGTGCTGCGCCCTTAACAGAGCTTCTAAAGAAGGACCGGAAGTGGAAGTGGTCAGACAAGTGTCAGATGGCCTTTGAGACACTCAAGGAGAGGCTCACGTCGGCGCCAGTGTTGGCATTGCCTGATTTCACGAGGCCATTCGAGGTTCAAAGCGATGCTTCGGACTTTGCAGTCGGAGGGGTGTTGATGCAGGATAGACATCGAGTGGCTTATGAGTCAAGAAAGTTGCAGGATAGGGAGAGGAATTACCCTGCCCATGAGAAGGAGATGACCGGGATCATTCATTGTCTTCGAACTTGGAGGCACTATCTCTTGGGAACGCAGTTTGTGGCGAAGACAGACAATGTTTCCTCAACGTATTTTAAGACTCAGGCGAAGCTCACTCCAAAGCAAGCCAGGTGGCAAGAGTTCTTAGTAGAGTTTGATTTTGAGATTCTCTACAACCCAGGAAAGAAGAATGTTGTAGCAGATGCTCTAAGCAGGAAGGGACAGTTAGCTGCTATTGAAGAGGACAACAGCAGGAACATACCAACCTGAGGACCAGCATTTGTCAAGGACAGGCTGGGACTAGATGTGGAGGAAGTGATCGCTGTAAAGGAGCGAGGATTTGGAAACAGGAAGTGGAAGGAGTTCTTAGTTCATTGGCAGGGCCAGTCCCGAGAAGAGGCAACTTGGGAGAAGGCTGAGAACCTCTGGAAATATGAAGCCAAGGTTTTGGAGTTCTTGGAGAGGAACTCCAGCCTCCCCTTCTAAGTGTAAACAAAGTTGGGGGCCTTTGCAGCATAAGTCTAGGACTGTGTTGCCGGCGTCGAGGACGTCGCCTATTTTAAGTGGGGGAGGATGTAAGGGGCTGCTGTCTCGGGGAGACCAGTATGCTTCTGGGGTTGTAAGTCCCTTGTTATTCTCAGCAGGTGGAAGTTGTGGTGACGGACATATGGATATTGCCAAGCTACAGTTGTGTGAGAACTGGACGAAAAACTTATATAGGGGGAAGCAGAGTACCTTGACCGTTCACGAGAGAACGTATCTACATTGTGCTTTACTTTCCCACAGGCGAAGGTTCATGGTGGAGAAATCCAAGGAGGACCAAAATAGCATTCCAGTGAGCAAAGGAGTTCAGAGCGATTGCAGAGCAGAGGTGAAGTAGGAGCAACAACAGAGTAGCAGAGTGACTTGGAGTCCCCGTTCAGGGAGGGGGCTTGGGTCTTGTACTGGGTAAGTCGTCGCGGGCTCACGAGAGAGTCAGTGGTGCGCCAGGTTGAGTTCCAAAGGAGACAGGGTCTTTGTGGATCAGGAGTTTACGTGAGAAGCTACAGCCAGGGGCGAGGTGCAGTGGTATTTGTACTGGTGTTTCAACAGTGGACGTTGATCTAGGGGCGGGAACTTGTAATCGGGTGTTGGGGAAGTACTCGGGGTAGTGACCAACGACACAGTTGGAATTGTTTGTAGACCGGGCCAGGGGCCATTCTTCAGATCAATAAAGCTATCTTATTGCCCCAACATTGTGTTATTGTGTAAGGATTCCGTTGTGCAAGTTTGTACGTGTTGTGCAAGTGTGTGTGTGCAGGTTCTGGAGCTTGGGAGTGCTTACAGGCGTAGTCTGAGTTCTTGGAAGTGCTTGGATCTCACAGACAAGTACCTAAAAGATCGTCGGTGCCACACGGGAAAACCTAGCCACGTGACACTAGTATTAAAATAAAAGTATTTTTAAATATTTAAAGTAAAAAAAAAAGGAATTAAAAGTATTCTTAAATGTTTGGAGGGAAATTTAGGATCCAAGGACCCAATTTGAAAGGTATATCAAGGAGGTGCATATCTTCATTTGGAGATCATTCAAGCTATCATTTGCATGCCACTTTCAGATTTGAGCAATTGTTCAATCTAGGACATCTAAGGATGAAAACTCTCGGTTGTTCAAATTCTTGAAGTCAAAAACCCTTTGGAATTTATCATATTGGATCAAGGATGAAAGCCCTCGTTTCCTATTTTGGGTGATTCCTTTCAGGGATCACAATTGTGCCAACTTGTTGAAGATTTGAAGACACTTTACAATCTGCTGGATTGCCGCTACAGTAGTGCTACAATGTTTGTTGCTGATTTTTGTAGAATTGATGCAAGATCCCAGCAATAGACCAATTTTGGTGGTGCAGTCACGGCAGGAGAGTCCTCAAGAGAACAGTTTGGACCGTGTGGCAAGAGTCACACAATAGAAACAACACAACGCAATGGAGGCAATGCAGAATCAGACTTTTATTATATCAATGAATTCAAATACAAATTGGCCAGCAACATGCGGGCTTACAGATTCGGCACACAGGCCTGATTACAAACATGTTTAAAATACAGTATCCGGGCTCAAGCAAGAATGCGAGCCAACTCCGGATCCCCTAACCTTCTGATTAATCTTCTATCTTTGATATATTACTTCCGTATGCCTAATTACATTGATTTATATGATATTCATAGCTCTAGGATGATCCGCGTCGGCCCAAGATGGAACAATTGCCGATGAATAAAGATGCAACGTGTAGAACAACAAGGTCGGCCTTTGACAAAAGAATTCCTCCAAAAACAACATAGAATGATGTGTGGACCTAAGAAAAAGGTCGGCCACAAGACAAGGAACATTGAAAGCAACAAAATTAGGCTCCACAAGCTACGGAAATGATCCACAAGATTCTCCATTAGCAAAATAGGTCCAAGCGGCTTCGGTGCTCTGATTAGCACATATTCCGGAAGTGACAACTTGCTGGAAAAAGATCCAAACGTCCTGAGAACTTAGGATAAGATAGATGAACATGTCCACCAACAAAATCTAGCTCCACAAGATCCGGTGAACAAATGTGGCAAAACATAGAATGAAATGTTGAAACTGCAAGCCGAACTGAACAGAAAACAAAACAGAAAAACAAACTGGAATGTAAATGTTTTTGGATGATGCAAGATTGCCAAGAACCAGGGATGCTTCTGCATCATTTGGTTTGCAAGAAAATTTCAGTATTTTATTGCCATAGTATATTTGAAGACTTCTATATTTTGGGAGAGTCATTGTGCAGTAATAGGGGCTGGATCTGAATTATACAGGTCTATGACAGTCAAGCCTAGCTGAGCACCACCATTGGGAGGATACATTTGACAATATATTGCTGTTTCAACCCTATTTCCAGCAGATCTGCATCATTTCCAAACTGATTAGAGACTTTTCTAGCATTGTACAACCAGCCATACATCTCCAAGTAGCAGCCATACTAGTCACCAACCTTTATTTTCTGTTTACAAACATTGCAAGGTCTGATCTAAATCTAATTTGCATTGTTTCAGTTGCATACAACATTTGTGAGTGCAAAAGTATCATGTATGTTCTAATTTGTACTTTCCAACATCTTCATTCATTGTTTTTAGTAGTTATACTGTTAAAATAAATGATATTGGAATATTATTTGACTGCCTTATTTCAGAATCGGCTTCATCTCATCCTGGAGTTTTTATGACATAAATCAGCAAAGTTTGGTTTTGTTTATTGCAATTCTGTATTGATATCAATAACTTAAGGGTCTTGAAAAGTGTGGTTAGAATTTATACTTTGTTTGGATTCATTTCCTTTCATAAAAATACAAAAATAAATAAAATACAAAAAGGGACATTAGAGTAATATTAGAGCAGCAATCCTCCAACCGTGGGTTTGATTTTGTGCATGCAGATTTACAATGGACACTTGAGTGAAAGGTTACCTTGGAGAAAGAACATGGATTGGCGGCGTAGGTTCTTACCAAAGAAAGAAAACACAAATCTTAAACACAACTTTTGGAGCAATTTTGTAGCATTAAAATGCATTTAGCGGAACACAATAGAATGATCCTGTTCAAAGGGCAGTAGAGGATCAACTAGAAAGAGATGAGTGCAAATTTATTGCCTATTGTAAATATGAGCAAGAGTCTGCTATTTATAAATTCGTTATCAACAATGAGGAATACTTGGAGATATTCAAAGAGAAGAGAAGAGAAAAAAGTAAGGAATTGATGAAGGAAGAATCAAAATCACAAGCAGAGGCCGAGGAAGGAACCAAGAAGCAAGAGAACCCAACTAGCAAGTTGAAGGTGAAGATTCTTTGTTGGTTCTTAACAAGCTTACACGGAGACATGTCCCCAGCCTTGGAGGCTGGTGCCCCCGTCCCCTTGGTGTTTCGAGGACGGCAGGACAGTACAGGGACGTCCCCCTGCCGTCCCCCTATTTGCAAATCCTCTGGAAATGCCCCTAGATTGTGTGGGGATGCCTAGCCATCCTCAAGATGTCCGTAGGACTTCTAAGGGGACGACCAAGCATTCCCTACAACAGTAGTATAACAGAAAATTTTGCCCTATAAATGCATTTTTCTACATTTCTGCTTCATCTTTTCAATCATCCAAATTTTTTTTTTGCACCCCCCTCTATTGTTGGGTTTTTCTCACATCTAACACCTTGTGCAGCTTATCATTGCTGCCCCTCAAAACCCATTAGGTTCTTGTAACAAGCCACCCCCGGATCATGAAAACAAGTCTGATTTTTTTTTTTTTCGATTTTCTGATTTTTTTGGTTTTTGTTAGTTTTCTGATTTTTTTCTTTTTTACTTGAATTTGACAAAGAATTGATTGCAATAATGAAAGAATGCTAAATAATTACAAGGAACTGAATATAGGACTGCAAAGGACAAATTTATTGATATTAATTGGTAATAAGGGGTCAATTACATACCCTAGGAGATAGCTACAAGTCTGCTACAAAGTTCTGATCTACTTTTATGAAACTCTAAACCCTATGTTGCCTGAAGATGATGTTTTTTGGCAGAAACTGGCTGATTGATGACCGAGGTTGGTACAGCCAGGTCTGGTCTGGAAAAATAAGTCTGAAACAACACGTATAATACTATCCAAAGTGGCAATATACTCCCACGTGGGCTGCAGCTGGAGTCCGGCCTGCCAGGAGTTCTCAATACTTCTGGATCTGCTGATAAAACTCTCTGATCTGTCCTTGAAATGCTGGGATCTTGATGCAGGAGCATCCCTGGTTCTTGGCAATCTTGCATCAACCAAAAATATTTCTTTTCTATTTGTTTTCTGTTTTGCAGTTTCAGCATTTCTTTCTGCATTTTCTTGCATTTGCTCACCGGATCTTGCGGAGCTGGATTTTGCTTGTGAACATGATCATCTTCCTTATTCCTAAACCGCGAAACGTTTGGATCATTTTCTGGCAAGTCATCGCTTCTGGATTTCGAGACAGTTTTCTGGCTTAGAACACCGGAACCGCTTGGACCCATTTGCTATTCGTGAATCTTGTAGAGCTTTAGTTTGTTGATTCCAATGTTCCTTGGCGTGTGGTCGACCTTTCCTCTATTCCGCACTTATTCCTTTGGATTTTTCGGAGGATTCTCTTTGGTGGAGGCCGACCTGGTGTTTTACATGTTTGATCTTGTTTTTCGGCATTTGATCCCTCTTGGACCGACCCAGATTCCTCTAGTCCATATAAATCAATGTAATTAAGCATCATAAATCAATCAGGAAAAATATAGAAGACATATCTTGAGATTTAGAGGTCCGGAGTTGACTGATTCTGTAATTGAGCATGTATGTAGCAGGTCAGTGAGCCGAATCTTGTAACCCGGATGTTACCGGTTTTCTGTAATCAGTTTTCATGATCTAATTCATTCAGTTTTGGATTGCCTCCATCATATCCTCTTGTTTCCGTTGTGTTTAGTCTTGTTGCCTGGCCCAGACTGATCTCTTTGAGGTCCCTCCTAACCGGTGACTGCACCAAGTGGTACCATAGCGAGATTTCGTTTCGGAGATTGCGTTGTTCTGGAGATTTTGTTGTGGGGTGGCGGATTGTGGATCCGACCTGCAGCTGCAGAGGACTAGCGTGAAGATGGCGCAAAGAGGAAATAGGAATGGTGGAGCTCGTGGGAATGCAAACTCTTCTGTGATGGAAATGTTGAAAGGAATTGCAGCCTAGTTGGAATCTGTTGAAACAACTCAGAGAAGAGGTAGACATATTGAAGATGTAAGTGAAGATGAAGAAGAAGAAGCACCAACATAACAAGTAGCAAACCCACCGGTGATCGATCCAGACAAAGAGAGGTTCTTGAAGGTTTTGAGTAGGGCGAATGCCAAACCACATTTTACCCCACCGGAGTATGATGGTAAGTTGGATTTGGATGAATTAATGGATTGGATCTTGGAGATGGAGAAGTATTTTGATTTTGAGAACACCGCAAAGGAAAGAAAGGTGAAATATGCCTGTACCCGGTTGAAAGGTCATGCATCTCTTTGGTGGGAACATTTGTAGATTGATAGACAGAGAAGAGGTAAAGAGAAGATCAAAACGTGGGAGCGGATGGTTGCCAAGTTAAAATCGAAGTTTATGCCAGCTGATTATCAAGTAAATCTGTTCCGGAAGTTAAAGATCTTGAAGCAAAAAGAATCTAGTGTGAAGGAGTATACCGAAGCATTCTACAAGTTGAATATCAGATCCGGACATGTTGATGATGAGATTGAGCAAGTTGCGAGATATTCGAATGGATTGCGGATGTCTATACAAAATGAACTCAGTTTGATCAAGTTACAGAGTGTTGAAGAAGCTTACCAATATGCCTTGAAAGTAGAAGAGAAGTTGAACAAAAGACATGAGCAGAGACAACGAGGTAGAGGTGGAAGGTTTTCCGGAGAAAGATTTCTGGGAGGAAGAGGATATTCCAGAGGAAGAGGAACCTATACAGATCAGAACAAGGAGAAGGAAGTAAGCAAAAATGGTAATTCATACCGGAAGGATGACAAAAATTTCTACTAGAGGAGAGAACCTGATTTTACTGGAATGAAAATTTTGGAAAAAATGATAGAAGACAAGATAAGAGAGTGTTTAGAGGAACTTGCTATAAGTGTGGAGGAGAAGGACATCGTGCTTTTGAATGTAAGAACACTGGGAGAACAACATTGGTGGAAGAAAGCCCCATCGGATCAGCTAACAAACCGGAAGATGGAGAACCGTTGATGATGAGGAGAGTTTTGTGTCATACCGGAGAGGATGAAGAGCCCTTGCAGAGGCGAAATTTGTTCAAGACCAGATGTAAGGTATTCGGTAAGTGTTGTAAAGTAGTTATTGATAATGGTAGTTCGGATAATCTTGTTTTAGAAGAAATGGTGAATAAATTGAAGTTGGAAAGATTGAAACACCCTAAGCCTTATCAAATAGCATGGATTCAAGATGATCATAAGTTCTAAGTGAGCAATGCTTGGTGAAATTGAAAATTGGAAATTACCATGATGAAGTTTTGTGTGATATTATGCCTATGGATATTTGTCACCTTTTGCTGGGTAGACCTTGGCAGTTTGATAGACAGGCAATACATGATGGAAGAAGGAACATATACACTATTGTGGCGAATGGGATGAAGCAAACCTTGCTACCCTCGGAGGAGCCCTTGAAGAGTGAAGTCTGTACGAATGCTAGAATTTGTTTGGTGGATGGAAGGAAATTCTTGGATGGAATGAGACATGAGAACGTGTGTTTTGCCTTAGTTCCTAAGAGGACTGAGAACCTAGAGCATGAAGAAGAACAACTGGAGGAGGCACAAGAATTGCTGACAGAATATGAGGACATCATTTCAGATAATGTGGTTGATGGATACAACTTGTGAGGAGTATCAGTCATTGCATGGACCTTGTTCCCGGAGCTAGTTTTCCTTACAAAGCTGCACACCTGATGACACCGACAGAGAATGAGGAGTTGAATAGACAAGTGCAGGAGTTGTTGAAGAAAGGTTTGATCAGAGAAAGTTTGAGTCCTTGTGTAGTACCAACAGTGTTAGCACCTAAGAAGAATGGAGAATGGAGGATGTGTACCGATTCCAAAGCAATAAATAAGAACACGGTGAAGTACCGATTTCCTTTACCTAGGATGGATGACATAATGGATTGTTTGAGTGGAGCCAAATACTACACAAAGATAGACCTGAAGAGTGGATATCTTCAGATAGGAATCAGAGAAGGAGATGAGTGGAAGACATCATTCAAGACAAATGAGGGATTGTATGAATGGTTGGTGATGCCTTTTGGGTTGACTAATGAGTACTTTCATGAGGTTGATGAATGAGGTGTTGAAGAAGTTCTTGGGTAAGTTTGTTATTGTATATTTGGATGACATTTTGATTTTCACTAAGACAAAAGAAGAGCGTTTGTTGCATTTAAGACAAGTTTTGCAGAGGTTGAGGGAAGAGAAGTTGCTGATAAATCTAAAGAAGTGCAGTTTCATGAAAGACGAGTTAGTCTATTTGGGGTTTGTGATATTGCGAATGGATTGAAGATGGACCTTGAGAAGGTAAGAGCAATTGTTGAATGGCCTACACCAGAAAGCATTGGAGAGGTAAGATCATTTCATGGATTGGCTAGTTTCTACCAGAAGTTTATCAGAATTTTCAGTTCAATTTGTAGCCCTATGACTAAGACAATGAGAGGAGATAAGAAAGAATTCAAGTGGACAACCGAAGCAAATAAAAGTTTTGAATTGCTGAAGCAGAAGGTCATTGAGCAACTTGTGTTAGCTTTACCGGATTTTAACAAAGTATTTCAAGTGGACTGTGATGCAAGTGGGAACGCAATTGGAGCAGTATTGAGTCAGGAAGGGAGAGCAATAACTTATTATAGTGAAAAGTTGAATGATGCCAGGAGGAGATATTCAGTGTATGATCAAGAATTTTATGCCATAGTTCAAGCCTTGAAGAAATGGAGACATTACTAGTTGCCTAAGGAATTTGTGTTGTATACTGACCATCAAGCCTTGTAGTATTTGAACAGTCAGAGTAAGTTGAATCCGAGACATATGAGATGGGTAGAGTTCTTGCAGAGTTACACCTTTGTGTTGAAGCATAGGAGTGGGAAGTCAAACAAAGTTGCTGATGCATTGAGTAGAAGAAGGAATTTGTTGACAGAGATGAGAGTGACAATATTAGTATTTGAGGAGCTGAAGACCTTGTATGATGATGACCCAGATTTTGTAGAACCTTGGAAAGCATGTAGAGAACCGGTTATGGTGGACAAAAGTCAGTGGTTGGATTATTTCATTCAGGATGGGATGTTATTCAAAGGAGTTCAGTTGTGTATACCTAAGAGTTCTATGGGGGAGAATCTGATAAAGGAAAAGCATAGTGGAGGATTAGCCAGACACTTTGGTGTTGACAAAACAATAGCATTGGTGAGTGAACATTACTTTTGGCCCCATATTCATAAGGATATCAGGAAATTTGTGTAGGGCTGTAGAGTTTGTGGTTGCAAAGGGTAGTAGTCAGATTGTGGGATTGTATAAGCCTTTGACAGTACTGGAGAACCTTGGGAGGACATAAGCATGGATTTTATACTTGGATTACTTAAGACACAGAGAGGAAATGATTCTATATTTGTGGTGGTGGATAGATTCTCAAAGATGGCTCATTTCATACCTTGTAAGAAGACATTAGATGCAGTGCATGTAGCTGACTTATTTTTCAAGGAGGTAGTAAGATTACATGGATTACCTAAGAGCATAGTTTCAGACAAAGACACTAAGTTTGTTGGTTATTTTTGGAGGACACTTTGGAAGAAGATGAAGACAGATTTGAAATTCAGTTCTACTTTTCACCTACAGACTGATGGACAGACAAAGGTAGTAAACTGGAGTTTGGGAAATTTGTTGAGATGCTTAGTTGGAGAGAAGACCGAAAGTTGGGATTTGATTCTTGCACAAGCAGAGTTTGCCTACAATAATTCAGTGAACAAGAGTATTAGAAGAACACCTTTTGAGATTGTTACCAGATATCAGAATTGAGAGATATCAGTAATGAGGACAAGAGGAGTGCATAAGCAGAAGAGTTTTTGTAGATCACATGGTGGGCTTACATATTTAGGTTAAATAGCATTGGAAGATATGAACAACAAGTATAAGGAGAAAGCAAATGAGAAGAGGAGACATAAGGAATTTGAAGTTGGCGATGAAGTGATGGTGTATCTGAGAAAAGAAAGATTTCCAGTTGGAACCTATAACAAATTGCAGATGAGGAAGTTTGGACCTTGTAAGATCTTGAGGAAGTTCAGTTCCAGAAATGCATATGAAGTGGAGCTACTCGATAGTTTGAGTATTTCACCTATATTCAACATTGCAGATCTACATCAGTATCATGAATTGGAATTCAGTGAAGACAGTATTGCAAACTTGGAGAACCAGTTGCCCTGGAAGGAACCAGATCAGATTGAAGACATTTTGGACAGTAGGATTGGACGTAGTACCCAGAGCAGTCAGTACAAGGAGTATCTTGTAAAGTGGAAGGACATACCAGTTGAAGATTCATCTTGGATTTCTCAGGCAGAGGTGGACTGCCTTGGTTTTCCTCTGATCCCAGTAAAGTGAGGGACTCACTTTTTCAACAACCCCGAATGTCTGATGCAAGAGCATCCCCGGTTCTTGGCAATCTTGCATCAACCAAAAATATTTCTTTTCTATTTGTTTTTTGTTTTGCAGTTTCAACATTCCTTTTTGCATTTTCTTGCATTTGCTCACCGGATCTTGCGGAGCTGGATTTTGCTTGTGAACATGATCATCTTCCTTATTCCTAAACCGGAGAACGTTTGGATCATTTTCCGGCAAGTTATCGCTTTCGGATTCCGAGATAGTTTTCTGGCTTAGAACACCGGAACCGCTTGGACCCATTTGCTATTGGTGAATCTTGCGGATCCTTTCCGTAGCTTGTGGAGCTTCAGTTTGTTGATTCCAATGTTCCTTGGTGTGTGGCCGACCTTCCCTCTATTCTGCACTTATTCCTTTGGATTTTCCGGAGGATTCTCTTTGGCGGAGGCCTACCTGGTGTTTTACACGTTTGATCTTGTTCTTAGGCATTTGATCCCTCTTGGGCCGACCCGGATTCCTTTAGTTCATATAAATCAATGTAATTAAGCATCATAAATCAATCAGGAAGAATATATAAGACATATCTTGAGATTTAGAGGTTCGGAGTTGACTGATTCTGTAATTGAGCATGTATGTAGCAGGCCAGTGAGCCGAATCTTGTAACCCGGATGTTACCGGTTATTTGTAATCAGTTTTCATGATCTAATTCATTCAGTTTTGCATTGCCTCCATCATATCCTCTTGTTTCCGTTGTGTTTACTCTTGCTGCCCAGTCCAGACTGATCTCTTTGAGGTCCCTCCTAATCGGTGACTGCACCAGATCTGCTGCTAATTCCCTTCTAAACTGAAAATGGTGACTTTCCAACAAACCTCTGTAAGATACAACCTGTATGAAGGCCTTTGGGTGGTCTTTTATACTTATAAGCACCTCAAAATTGTGAAGGATTCCGTCTTCACAATCCAATATCTGAAAACCTCACTCAGAGCTCCAATTTCCAAGAATACCAAGCTGAAAAATGATTGAATGAATACCCAATTTCCTCTCCAAATGTTGCTTTAGGCCGTACCCTTTTTAGGGTTCCAATGGCATCTTCCTTGTAATATTCCCTTTTTGATGCTCAAGGGATGTTCTCAAAATGGTTTGAACCCCTTTTAGGCATTAACATTTTGATTTATCAAAATCTGATTTAAAAAATAACCTTGTGCTTACTAGGAAGCACATCCTCCAAGGTGGTCCCCTCCATTTGACCACTTTATTATTTTAATTATATAAATGACTTTATTAAAAGGCAATTATTTAATTAAATTGAAATATTAAAGTTATCACTTTAATATCCAAATTTATTTTGGAACTAACACTCGACCACCTCCAACTATAAATCTGATGATGCCACCGGTACTTGGGATGATGTCTGGATGTAGCAGGCCAACTGCCAGTTTTCCCTAAAAAATAGGGATTCTCCTAAATCATAGGGAACTGTCTCTAATCACCTAAAATTGCTCCTCTAGCTCCTTGCCAATCTCCTTGACCTCCTGAAGGTCAATAGGTGAAGTACATGTTTGCTCCTTAAAAATAGGAACCTCCCTAGAAAGGAGGAGACAACCCTCGAGCAACTGAAAATGTTCATAGGGTCTCTTGCTATGCTCCATAAGCTCCGGGTGATCTTCGAGTGAACTGTCAGTCACAACTTAAAAAATAGGACCCCTTCCTAAAAAATAGGAAATCGGCTTTGAGCTTTGGAAATGCCTCATAGACCCCTCCAAAGTCACTTTACCCCTTTGAATAGGTCCCTTGCCCTTTGCATTAGCCTACGAGAACCCCTGTCAATAGGCTAACCTTGCTAGAAATCATCTGCCTTACGAAGGTGCAAAAATGGGGACATTTATAGTTTTCCACTCTATTATATTGCAGTTATACTACTGTATTAAAGTTTATTATGCTATTATACTACTACTATCATGATTTATTTTAATTTATATATTGATATTGCTGTTATTTGTTATTGACATCTCTCTCTCTCTATTATATATATATTGAAAAATGGCCCTTAGACTGCCCTCCCCAAAATGCGTTTACCGTACTCCACCACTTGCAGCCATATAGATAGTCATGGGATTGAGTGATTTTCAATTTGTTATTGTTGTTGGTATATTTCCAATCATTATATGGGCGTTTTCAGCCACTATGATGCTAATTTTGCAAGGGAACTCTAGTATCGTAGTTGTTTTACCATTTTAATATTGTTTTTAGGGGTTTTGATTTTGGACTGTTGTTATCGGTCATATTCTGCTACCAGTTTGTAGAATTGTTGAAATTTTTATGCATCATGCTGTTTGTGAAGGGTTTCAGCCACTTAAACTGTAAAAAACAATGGACTTGACTATTGCATTGCAGATTTGGATGAGGTTAAATTCTGGCTGATACAACTTCATTTCAGCTTATATGCAAGCTGATTGGGCCAAATTCATGAGGATTACAGTCTACAGGATAGTGGTAATGCCCACATAACTCGAGGGAGTTATCATAATCCTTTGGTCTTGTGGGAGTTTGTGGATATTTTCATTCCTCCTCATGTCCAAGAGGAGTATAGGGAGAGTTGGAAGCCTTCATTGTTTGATCGAAGTCGAAGATGGAAAAGTATAATGTTGGAGTAATTAGGACATTTATCTAATTATTTATTAATTGGGTCCTTTATTACTTTTTCACTTACTTTCTTCATCTAGAATTTGCATTTTTGCTTTTCTAGCATGTAGTTGAGCTTAATTTAGCTCCTATTTTGCTTTGCTTTAGTTCTACTAATATTAGCATTAGGGTTTGCACCTAGGGTTTCATTCATCGTTTATAAGAATTCATTCATACATTGTAATTGTATCTCCATTCATTCTTTTGTGCAATAATATAGAATTCTCTGGTTGTTATAGAGCATATTATCCTTGCTTCATGTCTTTTGTGTGATAGGTGTTTTGTTTGTAGATGAATCTTGTCTCCTATGGTTGTATCAACTTCTACATGGTATTAGAGTTGATCTATTAAGTTCCTGTTTGCATGCTTGAGGGATCCTACTTGGGGTGATTTTTTAGTGCACATTGGGCTCAAATGAAAGTCACCATCGTGCTTAGATGGTCCATAATCTCTAAAATGCTTGTCAATTTGTCAAAAACGAAGATAAAACAATTTTTTGCAAATCTTTTTAGTGGTATGGATTTTTGTACAGATCCATACTGCTTGCATTAGCAAAAAAACAACACCTAACAAAAATCAGGTCAAGAAAATCTCAATGCAAAACCTTTTCTTGGCAAAAAAATTTGGAATTTTTTAAAGTTTTCAGAGTTTTTTTGTAAGTTAAAGAGGTGCGATTTTTTTTTTAAAGAGGCAAAGTTCATTTGCAGTGTACAAACAAGTATAGCTGCAAGTTTCAGCAAGGAATATTCCTCTTTCCTATTTTTCTAAGTTATTGATTTGGGTACGGGTATAGATTCATGGTTACGACAATTTTTTTTCCTTGGGTACGGGTACGGGTCCATTCGTACACACACATTATAATAATATTATTATATATATTATATAACTATAATATAATATAGAATATATAATAATAATAATATTATATATAATAATATGATTATATTTTATTATATATAATAATATTATATATATGAATTTAAAAAAATTAAAATTAATAAATAAATAAAAAACCTATTTTACTATGGTCTACATATACTTGTATACAAAAAAGACAAATACAAATGCCATTGCAAACGGAAACGGAAATATCCTGCATTTATAACGAAAATTGGAAGAAAGTGTGATGACATTTTACTATAGGCGAAAATGCACAAAGATTAGAAATGAAAACGGAAAGGCACAAATATCTCCTATGATCAGAAACGAAAATGAAAGGGCACAAATATTTCCTATGATTAGAAATGGAAACGGAAGGGCACAAAGATTTTTGGCGATTAGATTTGGAAATAGGAGGGCACCCATAGGGAACTCAGTCACTTGGGACGAACTTGAGGGCGAACCTGGTTTGTATAGGGACCAGTTTATGCAAAAAAAAAGAAATTCATTATTTGCATTTTTTTTTTATTGCATGAAGAATATTATAGGGGAATCTTTTGCCACATTAGCAGAGTACGCTACATCATCAGGTTAGTGCCACATCAACAGTCCTATCAGCACCATGTCAATAACCCAGTTTGTGCTGACATCAATAGTTGGTCAATCAACCCTTTGACTAGTTTGACCCCTCAAACCTTCAAATCAGAGAAACGGGACTCGCCTGGACTCGCCCAGACTTGGCGAGTCCGAGTCCGAGTCATGCTCGGTGAGTCCTAGGGGCTCGGACTCGGACTCGTCCGAGTCTGGCGAGTTTGGCCCAAACTCGCCAAACTCGGTTAGTCCCGAGCCTCGGACTCGGCCGGCGTAAGGCAAATGAAAAACACACAAAAAAAAATATAATGCAAAGTTTTTTGAAGTCCGTTTTTTTATGTTAATTGTCTTCTAGCCCTAAAAGTGACTTTCATTTCATTCACTTGCAAAAAAAGGAAGAGTAAAGTGAGTTGGGAAGAAAAACAAGGGTGCATAGAAGAAAAACCAGCAAGGAGGAAGCTCAAGTTTTCTTCAATTTGTCACATTGAAGCTGCATTGTGTTTCAATTTGGTGCATCAAGAGTTGGATAGGAAGACTTTGCAGCTCGTTTCAAGCTTGTTGTAAGAGGTACGGTTGTTTTTTTGAAGATTAGTTTGTTTCTTGTATGCAAAAATTCCATTTTGTATCCATTTATTTTGAAAGTTTTACATCTTCTTTCAAAATCTTTTGTATGTGTGTATGTAGCATGTAGTATGTAGTTGTAGTGTTGTACTATGTAGGGTTTGTAAATTTCTTTTTTTTTAAAGTAGGGTTTGACAAACCCTACTTTAGTTTTTTTGAATGTATGTAATATGTATTAATTTTATTTTGTATTTGTAATGTTTTATTGCAGCAAACTTCACTTTATTATTTCAATTTGCCTCAACTTCAAGTTTCACAAAACTATCCTAAAATGTCTACTTCAGCTTCTAGACCCCCCATTAGAAAGGACTCTGCTTGGAAATATCATGAGGATTTTCTAGGGCAAGGGAAGGGGCAAACTAAATGTATGTTTTGCAAAACAATATTCCATGGAGGTATATATAGGCTGAAATACCATATTGCTGGTGTGCGTGGACATGATGCCTAACCATGCCTAAAAGCAGTCCCTGAGGTTGTACGTGATTGTTATGTAATGGTTGAGGAGATTGAAAGAAAAAAGAAACAAAAAGAGGATCGAGCAGCCATTGGGAGAGAGATAGTTTTAGGAAGAGGGACACAGTTAGGTTGTGTTGGAGGCCCTTCTTCCTTACCTCCATATTGTCCCACTCAGTTTGCTACTGCTGGTGCTTCTGTTTCTGCTTCTGCTTCTATAAGTGGCAGTGCCACCGCCACTTCTCATGCTCCTACCACTAGTAGTTGTAGTGGGAATGTTACCATTGGACCTAGGATTCGTAAATCTAGGTTGGATTCCTTCTTTGTGCCTCGCACTACTCCTGGGACCCAACTGTCGCTTGAGGGCATGGGTTGGAACAAGGAGGTCCATGATGCTGCTAAAATGGCAGTTGGCAGGTTTTGGAGCTACAACTGTATTCCATTCTTTGTAGCCAGGTGAATGTTTTACTAACTTTTATGTTTGATAACTTTGATTGTTTTAATTTTTATACTTATCTCATTGAATTTTTATACTTAACTTATCTCATTGAGTTTCTTTGCGACAGGTCTCCTTATTGGCAACAAATGGTTGATGCCATTACCATATGCGGGGCGGGGTTCAAAGCCCCTAGTGAGAGTGATTTGAGGGGACCCATTTTGTCTCAAATGGTGGATGATGTGAAAAAGGATTTAGATGAACAACGCCACATATGGAGCACTAAAGGTTGCACCATCATGACTGATGGTTGGACGGATAGGAGAAATAGAACTCTCCTTAATTTTCTTGTTTCTTCCGCAGGTGATTGATTAATTTTAGTTTCATATAGTCTTTAATTTTTTATTTTTTATCTAATGGTTTATTGAATGATCATTGACCTAGCTTTATTTTTTTATTTCAGGGGGCACCGTTTTCATCAAGTCCATTGATGCCTCCGCCCATTGCAAGAATGCCACCTACCTATGTGAGCAGATAGAGGAGGTGATTGAAGATGTGGATGAGGAGAACGTGGTACAGGTGGTGACCGACAATGCAGCAAATTATGTTGCTGCGGGTAAACTTTTGATTACAAACTAATTTTGTTTGCAAATTAATTACTATCTTGTAGTTTGTACCTCCATTAATTACAATTTACAATGCAACAACTTATGTTGCTGCAGGTAGACTATTGATGGAGAGGCACCCATCTATAGTTTGGACTCCATGTGCTGCTCATTGCATTGACCTCATGTTGGAGGATATTGGAAAAATCCCATGGGTCAAGAGATGTGTAGAAAGGGCAAGAAATGTCTGCAAATTTGTATATAATCATTCATGGGTGTTGGCTCTTATGAGACAATACACAGAGCAGAAGGAGTTAGCTCGTCCAGGAATCACAAGATTTGCCACAAACTTCCTCACATTGCAGTCCATGCTTAGGTCTAAGTCTGCCTTGAGACGTATGATTGTTGGTGAGGAGTGGTCTTCCTCATCCTATGCTACCACCCCTGCAGGGATAGAGATGGCAGACTGCATTTTTGATGAGCAAGGCTTTTGGGTCCCTTGTGATGAAATAGTGAAGGTAATTTTTTTATAAATTCTACAATTTAACTTCATGTTTTATAACTTATTATATGTATTCTCTTATTTGCTCATTTTTCTAAATTACACAATATTTTCAATTTTGCAGTTTGTTAAGCCCTTGGTGGTTTTGTTGCGAATTGCGGATGGAGATAAGCCCGCAATGGGCTATATATATGAGGGCATGGATAGGGCGAAGGAGGCCATCGGATTCGTCTATCGAGCGGATGAGAGCAAGTATGGTCCCATTTGGGAGATCATTGATAGGAGATGGCATCATCAGCTTCATAGGCCCATCCATGCGGCAACCTATTATCTGAATCCGGCATTCCGTTTTATCCCTTCTTTCAAGGTTGATGTGGAGGTCCTTAATGGGCTATATGCAATCATGGAGAAGATGGGACCTGCTGGTACTTCTCAGATAGACCTTTTTCGAGAGCTACAAATGTTTTCAGATGCACAAGGGGAGACCTTCTCTCGTCCTGTCGCCAAAGATGGTAGGACAACTATGATGCCAGGTAAAAATAAATTGTTAGGCTTAATTTTAGTTTTATTCAATACTATATTGTAACTTGTTAAATGAGTTCATGAGTGAGACTGATTTTATTTATTTTTCTCATTTCAAACTCAGATCATTGGTGGAACTTTTTTGGCCCAGAGACACCAAATATTCAGAAGTTGGCCATTCGCATCTTGAGCCAACCATTCAGCGCATCAGGTTGTGAGCGCAATTGGAGTATGTTTGAGCACATACACTCCAAGAGGCGCAATAGATTATCTGTGGAGAAGATGAATGATCTCGTCTTTGTTCACTACAACCTCCGCCTGAGAATGAGAAAGAATGCAATAGTTGACATGTCTCCTATCATTCTAGATGAGGTTGATCTTGAAGCAGAGTGGGCCAATGAGAATCAGACAGCTCTTGGGACTCCTACAGCTGTATTTAGTGATGATGACATTGATTGGATTGATCAGGTAGTTATAGAGGCCGAGGCTGTAGCCATGGCAGAGGAGTAGAGAGCACGAGCAGAGACAAGAAATACTGAGACTCAGAGTGACACAGTTGTTCCTGATGTTGGCGAGCATGACACAGCTGTTCCTGATGTTGGTGAGCACGGCATGGTGTCACGGGGAGCGACTATGACTGCTGAATCATCCAGGACCTACTTTAAACGCCTTCGCAGGGGGCCAGGGCGAGAGGGTGCAGTTGCACGGCCCTCTGAGCCATAGGCTTGTACACTTGTAGTTGTATTTAGTATTTACTATTTACCTTTGGTATTTGTATGAAACATTTGATGATGATCATATGATGACATGGATTTTTTATTCCATGAGTTTTGTAATATTGTATACATTTGACAATATTTATATATCTATGTTTGTTATTTTCTTCAGCTACAATTTGCGTTTATGCTTATGTGATTGATGTATACTTGTGTATGTCATCAAATGAGCCGAGTTTGATGATGTTTTTGTGTCTTTAAGGTGTATTCAATAAAGGGTGTCTGAAACAAGTTTTAAATCTTTAAAAATCTCTAAATTTCTTGAGTTTTTCACTTTCCCGAGTCCAGCCGAGTCTGGAGTCGAGTTTGACGCCGAGTCCCGAGTTCGAGTCCGAGTCGGCCTTGCCAAGTCCGAGCCGAGTCCGAGTCCCGTTTCTTTGCTTCAAATACCTAGTTGTGTTTTTTTGCCCATAACTTTGTCATACAGAGTTGAAATCGGGCAAACAATATATTGTCAAAAAGTTGGTTCTGGCATTGATCTTCTTGTGGTGGTAGTTTTGTCAGATCTTGCACCAATTTTCCGTACTAGGCCTCCAAAGTCAACATTTAGTTTCGCACTTCCGGGGACATATCTTGCACATACAAACTCCATTTTTCAACTTACATATAGTGTCGGAAGGATCTTTGAGTCCCCTATTCGAATCTCAAGTCTTTTTTTCTAGAATTTGCCCCAAGTACATTTTACTGAGCTTTTTGTGTTTTCACTATTAGCTCAATTACTTGGATGTTGTGGCACTTGGGATGGATCTGTTTGTTGGAGAGGGTTGTATTTGATTTGCACTATTTGTTTTGAGATTCTTGGGGTTTGATAATTTCATTTGAGGAGGTATCATGGGGTTTTTTGTTCACCCTTCTATCGTCATCTTGGTAAAGGGCAATATGAGTCTTGGCGTAAGGGTATTTTGACACATTGTAGGTGGCTTGAGTTTTTGCTCTATCTTTATGGATTGGTCCCTCAACTAGATTCAGAGAGGGGTCAACATGCTTGGAGAATCATTAATGACCATGTTGTAGGTGTGATTGGTTCTAGTGTTGACGATGACACTATGTGTGCTTTATGGGACATTGAATCTCCCTGCGCACTATGGACTCGCCTTTGGGAGATCTTTGGAGACCCTCATATCTCTCCATTTCTAGAGGATCTTGCTGCAGATTGTGTCATTCCCCTTGCACATGCAGATTGTATACTCTATGATCATGGTACTTTTGAGATGCTTGAGTATATCACGAGTCTTTCATGTTCAGATGGATCTGAGGCTTGTCTCTTCGTACTCACTCCTCATATTGAGATCATCATCTCAGTCATCTTCATCATATTCTGTTGTTCTTGATTAGATTGGCATTGGCTCGTGCATAGCCTCCATTGATTTAGTTCAGCAAGTTGATTGTTCCCTTCCAGTTTCAACTTTGTGGGATGACTTCTTGCTAGATGTTGCAGGGTTTTTTGTTGAGTCACATATTGTATACATTGGGGACATATTTGAAGATCTTCATTCTCTTTGATGGCAGTTTGAGTATTCTTGTCATCCCATCCTTAGTGCCTTTAGAGGTTGTTCTTTAGGTATTTTCACAATTGTTTGGATTTGCTTTAGTTGATTTGGCACATCATAATTCAAATAGTTGGACAATTGAGCAGTCTTCCATGGCACACATCATGAGACTTTTCCTTCCATCTCCTTTCATGGAGTTGTTTCAGACTTGTCCACTTGATTTGTTTCTTCCTAAGGGGAGGAACATGGTTTGCCGCTCTTGGATCTTCATCAGCATTTGTCCTCGAGCCTTCATCTTCGACATTGGAGCTTATCCCTCTTATGGGAGGGATACTTGGTCTCTTCTTTTCACTCCTACGGGGGAGATGTTGATTGTACTTATGTGACCGATTCAGTACTTGGGGGGACATCTTGAGTTCTTCATGCTTCTCACATGTATTTTCTTTTTCATTTCTTTTGGGGAGGGGTTTTTTCCCACTAGGTTTTCCACCTTTTCTCCATTTGTGAGAATTGCATTGCTATGCATTGGTTTGTACATGAGCACCTAATCAGGCCTTTGTTGCCGGGACTCATTCATGCATGCATTCATATTAGCTCTTTAGCTTATCCCTAAGTTAATCTTAAGGGTATTGGAGTAATTAGGACATTTATCTAATTATTTATTAATTAGGTCCTTTATTACTTTTTAACTTGAGCTAAACTTAGGTGATTTTTCCCTCTAGAGTTTTCTTTTTTGCTTTTCTAACATGTAGTTGAGCTTAATTTAGCTCCTAATTTGCATTGCTTTTGTTCTCCTGACTTTAGCATTAAAGTTTGTACCGAGGGTTTCATTCATCCTTTATAAGAATTCATTCATTCATCGTAATTGTATCTCTAATCATTCTTTTGTGTAACAATACAAAATTTTTTGGTTATAAAAGCATACTATCTTTGCTTGATCTCTTTTGTGTGATAGGTGTTTTGCTTACAGATGAATCTTGGCTCCTGTGGTTGTATCAACTTCTACATGGTATCAGAGCACAATCTTTGCCCCCATATATGATGGTGCATCTCATCACAATACTCTTAAAGGAGTTGTTCAAATGACATAAATGAAATTCAGATGCTATAACATGATTCATAGTGTTGGCATGATGGTATTTGAGCATCCAAGTATGTTTGTTGTTTTTTGGTAGAAGTTGTTTCATATGATAAGTATGGGAGCTAGACTCTATAGGCATTACAACATGATACATCATCTAAGATTGCACATTGCTTATTTTGGTCAAGGTGGATTGTGATGTCCTCTTTTTTAGGTTAAATTAAATTAATAATATTATTTAAGTTGAACCCAATAAACTCTAATTTAATGGGCAATTTAATAATATCACTATGTTACTGAGTACTTGTATTTGGGGCTGGGTATGTGTATTGGCATGGTATGGGTATTGGTTCGGTACCAGTTTGCTCTTAGGTACGACCAATTAGTACCTTGGGCATACTTGGGGCGAACCCATGCCTACTTGCTACCTAGGATGCCAAAAAAATGATTTTTTTTAACAAAAAGCATTTTTTTAAATTTTGCACACCCCCGCGACATCAATTTGCCCTTAAGTGAGGATATTTGGCGTTTGCAACTCATTTGACAAACGCAAAACACCAAGAAGAGCATTTTTTCCCTCCAAGCTATCATTGTTGGGTTTTGAAGGTTGCTTCATTTTTTTCAAAGGTGAGGGCTATGGGGACTAAGACCCATACAAGCATAAATCCTCAAAAAATCTCGATTTTCATGATTTTTAAAAATCCTCGGTCAAAATGATGTCTAATGATTTTTAAAGGTTTAAATTGCGAAAAAATTTGTGAAAAGATTGGCTGATAAGCACATTTACTATCCACCAACCTATCGCAATACCCTATCCATTCAAAATTGCTATTTAATCGCATTTTTTGTTGTTGATTTGTAGCATAGAGCTGAACTCTAGCCGTTGGGACAAGGACATCAAGGATTCGTTAGATTTCATTATGTTGTTGAGGCAAATCGCAAGTAGGCAACCTTGGATGGGTGTATATTTCTAATAGATGTTGAGTACATTAAAATAGAGATGCGTTCTTTGGTATGCTTCTAAGTTTGATGTTAAGGACATTAACATGGAATGGTTAAAAATGTGCTGGTTTTTTCTCAGTATTCCACATGACTATCATTTTCCTCAGGCTTGTAGTAATGCTTTCCATGTATATAAATCCAAAGACACAATTTAGTGGCAAATAGTAAACAATATCATAAATACTAAGTAAGGCTTCTATTTGATTTTTTCAACATATTTGAACCTTATAAGAGTACTTGCCAAAAGTAAATATAGAAAGCTAGAATAAATTGGAACAAAATTCTATTGGCTTGGTATCAACCCAAAGATATTTGTTTTCTTGGAATTATTGTGATTTTGACTATTCAAAAGACTTTTAACATTTCAATTGTCAACAATAATACCTAGTGGTTTAGATTATCAAGGTTAGGTTGGGTCAAATTTCGTTTTCATATGCTAACAAAGGATGATAATTGGAGCTTCAATTTGACACTAGCCATCAAGTTTTAATGACAAGCAGATAGGGTAGTGACAATTATATAATCAAGTGGAAGGTAGAAGTATATGCATAACAATAAATAGACATTGTGGAACCGGAAGTACAATGGTTCCTATTAGAACTATAAAAATCAGCTTGTAGTGCTGAAATAATGAATTGTAGCAATATTTTATATCAAAATGAAGGATTTTATTGGTTATATTTGAGTTTTTTATACTTTCTCTAGGCTTAATGCTTGTTGATCAATGAAATTCATTGCTTAGATGCATTCCCTACAATTGTTAGAGAACTACATTCCATTTAGGCTCGTTATATACATGGAGGTTTAGAAGGCCTACAAGGAATACAATGGTAGTAAATGAATGCTATAGACATATAGCATAGCATTCCATGCATGTTAAATAGGTATCATGAAAACTAATATATGCCTTGAGAGAAGTCATGCCCTAGTGTAATATCCCCAAATAGGATACTAAAAACAATACAACAATTTCTTCAAACTAGGGCACAAATCTGATACAAAAAAGCTTTTACATCTACGGCATAAATCTGGTAATTTATTTGCATTTAAACATTTTCATTACAACCCAAAATTCTGATTAGATTTCAGTTCAAAATTACAACTGAAGGATAGCAAATACTGATTATTATTAAACTCAGGAAAATAACAATCCAAACCCTTATGATTGCCCAGAAAATTCCAAAACTAAATTTCAGACCTATCTATCAAATAAATATGCAAATCTCATACCAAACTAGGCCAAATTTGGGTCAGAATTTTTTTTCTAACCCTATCTGTCCTTCCAAAGTGATGCTAGGCTCCCAAATTGACCATCTCTAACTCTGAAATTGATGCCCTTCAACAACTGTCCGTAGAAAACCCATAAATGAATGATTTGTAGTAGTAAATGTTCCCAGATTTGAGTCTTCAACATTGATATTATCCTCAATCTGGCCAACGAACTTGATGAATTCTTACATCCCAGAATAAGCAATGTGCTGGGGTTTCACAAACCGGAGTTCTTCCACCGAAACACTCTTCCGATTAGGGAGAGCCCATATGTCTCACCGAAATCAGGGATATTTAAGGGTTTCATTCCTCAAGCCAAAATGCAGCAGCAATAAACAAAAATCTTCATCACATAATGCTCTCAAAATGAGCCCTTAGCGTGTTTATATAGCAACTTCTAAAAAGATGAATTAGTTTCCACCCTTGATAGTCCACCTCTTAATCCAAGACTTCAAAATAAAAACCTAAAATGTGCACCAATAAGAATTCCTGAAGCTGGGTGCCCACGTTGGCCTTTGTCACATGTTTTAATTAAGTCACTTAAGTACATAAAAGAGGGGACAACTTAAGTCCCTTGGCCAGGCATCACTTAAAATTGCCTAAAAAGACGTGCCCAACTTAAATAACTTAAATTCACTTAAAAATAACTCAAGTTCACTTAAGTTCCATCAGAAGACGTGCACTCAACTTAAAATTAGAAATTAGAACAAGCCAAGGACTCCATATTTTACCCAATGATACTCTACGTCCTCTTCCTCTTGGGTAATCCAAGGAAAGGACAGCCAAATTGTTGTTAAGTATCTTGATTTGAGTTGGGTACGTTACAATCCTCCCCACCCAAAGAATGCTTGTACTCAAGCATTTGAAGACTAGGATGCTTAAGAATCTCCTCTCCTTGCCATGTTGCCTCCTCTAAGGGCAAGTTTTTCCATTTGATAAGATACTCAGAAATTACCTTATTCCTCAATCTTTTCTCCCTTGTAAAATTGTTTCTTGAATAAGTATCAATTCACCCTCTTCATCCATAAGAGGTAATTCCATAGAAGGTGTGACATATTGTCCAAGTGCCTTCTGAGGCATGACACATGGAATACATTGTGAATCTTGCTGGTAGATGGCAACTCTAGCTCATATGCCACCTCACCAATTCTCTTCGTCACCTTGAAAGGCCCATAAAATTTGGGTTTAAGCTTTTCCACCCCACTTATCTTCAATGAAGATTGTCTGTAAGGTTGAAGATGGACAAATACCAAGTCTCCCATGAAAGACCTCTCAACACGATGGTGATCAACATATTTCTTCTGCTGTTCCTGTGCAATTTGAATGTTCTCCTTGAGTGCTTTGAGGATATCTTGATTTTCTTTAGCCCACTCAAGAGCTTTTGGGGCTCTAGAATATGAAAGGATCAAATCCACAAATGTAGAAGCTTCATACCCATCCAAAGCTTTAAAAGGAGTCATGCCAATGCTCATGTGATTTGTAGTCTTGTAACAAAATTCTGCCAAATGTAACCATCTTGCCCATGCTTTTTGTTGACCCGAAACATAATTTCGTCAAATAGTCTTCAAGCCACTTATTTACAATTTCAGTTTGACCATCCGTTTGAGGATGATAACTAGCGCTAAGATCAAGTTCCGTTCCAGCCAGCTTCATCAATTCTTGCCATAAAGTACTGATGAATATGCGGTCTTTATCACTTACAATCCTCTTTGGCACTCCATGCAATCTGAAAACTTGCTCAAAAAACAAACCATTAACTTGTGGTGCTTTAAATTCGAAAGGCATTATCATAAAATGAGCATATTTTGTAAGTCTATCAACCACAACAAAAATTCAGTCCTTACCATTTGCCTTAGGCAGTCCTGTAATAAAATCCATAGATATTTGCTCCTACCTCTGATTAGGAACTTCAGCAGCCTTGCTGGAAAAAAAACTTCAGCCTTGTTTCTTTGGCACTCTAAACATTCTCTCACATGCTTAAGAACATGATCCTTCATACCTCTCCATGAAAATCTTTCATGAATGTACTTGTATGTCTTCAAATAACCAGGGTGACCAGCAAGCTGATTGTTATGAACAATAGCAAGAATTTTATGTTTAAACTCACTTTTGGGCACTAGGTAGATTCTATATTTGTAATAGATGATATCATTAAGCACCTTATACCTCTCATCATCTATTTTACCATCTAAATTATCACAAGCATGCTGAATTTTGTCATATTCTGCTGATATGTGTTCCTTCTAAGTGGCTGAAATTTCTGAAAGTGAACAAAATGTAGGATTTCTAGACAATGCATCGACAACAACATTATTTTTCCCCTTGACAAATCAATATCAAAATCATACCCTTGTAGCTTACTTACCCAACGTTGTTGTCTTTCATTCAATCCTTTTTGCTCCATGAAATACTTGAGGCTATTATGATCAGTCCTCACTATAAACTTGCTGCCCACAAGGTATTGGCGAAACTTTTCAAGTGCATGCATGATTGCCAACATCTCCTTATCATATGTAGAGAATCTCCTTCCCACTTCATTCAATTTTCGGCTCTCGTAAGCAATGAGATGCTTGTCTTGCATTAGCACAACCCCAATACCAATACCAGATGCATCACACTCAAGCACAAAAGGTTTAGAGAAATCCGGTAAAGCCAAAACAGGACAAGTACTCATTACCTTCTTAAGATTATCTATGATCCCTTGAGACTCATTTGTCCAAACAAAAACATATCCTTCTTGGTCAAATTTTTCAAATGAGCAGTTAATGAAGAAAAGTCCTTCACAAACTGTCTATAATATGTGCATAGACCAATGAAGCCTCTCAATTGTGACACGTTCTTTGGTGGTGGCCAATCAAGTATAGCTTGAATCTTCTCCCTATGTCCTTCACTCCATCGTTTCCAATGACATTTCCAAGATACAATAGCTTGGTCATGCCGAACTCACACTTAGAAGCTTTTGCAAAAAGGGAATTAGCTGCCAAAATACTCAATACCTCATCAAGGTGCCGAAGATGCTCCTCCCACGTCTTGCTATATACTAGGATGTCATCAAAGAAAACCAACACAAATTTCCGCAATTGCTTGTTGAACACATGGTTCATACAAGAGTGAAATGTAGTCGGAGCATTTGATAATCCAAAGGGTCTTACCAAACACTCAAAATGTCCATAGTGGCATCTGAATGTTGTTTTGTGCACATCCTGCTCCCGAACTCGGATTTGATGGTATCCTGATCGAATGTCTATTTTGGAAATGTAGACCGTTCCATGTAGCTCATCCATCAACATCAATACGTAGAATAGGATACTTGTTCTTGATGGTCTTCTTATTAAGTGTACTATAATCTATGCACATCCTCATAGTGCCATCCTTTTTTTTCACCAAGACAATAGAAGAAGCGAAAGGACTAGAACTGGGCTATATATGTCCTGCATCCAACAACTCCCAAATAGTCTTCTCAATCTCATCCTTGAACCGCTTGGGATGATAGTAAGGATCTGTGAGATCTGTGACAACTAGCTTGCTATCCACAAGCTCAATGACATGCTCAAAACCACGATCCGAAGGTAAAACATGTGGTAAATTTGAAAACACTATGCTATGCTCATCCAACAAGCCCTATATGTCAACATGATATCCTTGCTGTCCTGTACCCCTGGGCTTATTTGTAGTAAAACACTGCACTAGCCACTCAGTCTCTGAATGACGAAAAATTCTCTCCATCCTCTTAGCTGAAACAACTCTAGGTGCATCTGAAGATAAGCCCCTCAATACCACTTTTTAACTATTTGCTATGAAACTCAATTGCATTGTCTTGAAGTCCGTCAGATATGGACTTATGGTATGCAACCACTGAACACCCAACACAACATTAGTTTCCTCAATGTCAATGATATAAAAGTCCTAAGTAAGGTGTAATTACACAATGCCATGCTTAACTGTGGAACAAGATTTGCACAATGCAATGTGCCATTTGCTGTCCTCACACGAAAACCTTCATGTTCCTCGACTTTCAGACCCCTCTTTTTCACATAGGACACATCAATGAATTTGTGGGTAGCCTCATTATCAATTAACACAACAACCCGTTGTCCCTGCACAACACCCTTAACTCTGAAAGCGCTATAATGAGGAGTGGTAGAGAGAGCTGCAATTGTACCCACCATTTTTGTCAAATCATTTTGATGCTCATCTGTGCATGAATCTCCATCCATCTGCTCCTGCTGTGCATTCTTAAACTGTGTCTCTTCCAACTCATCATCACCAAATTCTTTAAAAATCTCAATCCAATGGGCTTTGCCCCCACTCTTACACCTATGTACAGGTGTCCAAGGCTCACAACAATCAAAACAAAGCCTCTTCCGCCTCAACTTATCCCTTGTATCATGAGCTGTCCCACCAGTTGGTTTAGATATCTCTCCTGCTGGTTGGTATATTCAAGTTTCTTGTCCTTCTTTTGTGGCCAATTCTGTGGTGAGGATCTTTGTGGAAACTTGCTGGGAAACCTAGCCTGTGGTGTTGATAACTCCATATTCCTTGCACACTTAATAGCATCTTGCAAGGGCGGTGGGTCAAAAGCTTTGACGCAACCTTTAAGAGGTTCAACCAAACCCTCCATGAACCAAGAAATCAATCTTCTTTCGGACACATCAGTAACCATAACTGATAATCGCCGAAATTTCTAAAATATATGCATCAAGTGTGCCAATCTGTTTCAACTGAGCCAACTCTCTAGAATGTGCCTCCAAATCCTTTCGGTCAAATCTCTCCATCAGTGTAGTGAAAAACTGGTCATAAGAGACTATGGCACCATGTCCTTGTGTTACTAAACCGTGATACCACATTACCACCATTCATGTGCAGCCCCTTCAAGGTGAAGTGTAGTAAATTTTATGGCTCTCTTTCATTTGGTTCAAGGCAAAGTAGGTGTCCAATTTCCGAATCCAGGCTCTAGCTGTACATCTAGTTGATCCATCAAAACTAGGTAGAGACAAACTTCCCAACTTTTTTTGCAACTCATAATTCTGTTTTCCTTGATTGTTTTGATTTTGTCTAGGCCTTGTGTGTTTGGTGACTTCCAAGTAGTCCCTGAAAGAGATGGCTGATTGAAAATCTGGTCCCAGGGCTTTAATATTTAGCTAGTATTTCAGTTTCCTCATTTTCCTCCATAGGTTCCTCTTGTGCAGGTTCATCTTCTTGTATAAAAGTGGGCATAAATGGTTTGGACTGTGAGGATCTGCCTTACTGTTTGCAATTTTGCTACCTTCTTCCTCTGTATGCACCAATGTCCTACCATTCGCTGTGTTATGGGCTAACCGACTCAAACAGAGGTGGTTATCATTCAACAGTCTTATCATATCTGAAAACATTCGTTTTGCTTCTTCTTCACTTGATGATGGTGGCTGATCTGAACGTGCCATTGTTTCTTTGAATTTCTCCAGGTTGTGACCACCTTTTCCACACATGCAACGAAATCCAACAGGTTGCCAAGTCTTGCAGCTCTAATACCAGTGTAATATCCCCAAATAGGATACTAAAAACAATACAATAATTTCTGCAAACTAGGGCACAAATATGATACAAAAAAACTTTTACATCTAGGGCATAAATCTGATAATTTATTTGCATGTAAACATTTTCATTACAACCTAAAATTCTGATCAGATTTCAGTTCAAAATTACAACTGAAGGATAGCAAATACTGATTATTATTAAACTCAGGAAAATAGCAATTCAAACTTATGACTGCCCAGAAAATTCCAAAACTAAATTTCAGACCTATCCATCAAATAAATGTGCAAATCTCATACCAAATTAGTCCAGATTTGGGTCAGATTATTTTTCTAACCCTAGCCATCCTTCCAAAGTGATGCTGGGCTCCCAAATTGACTAGCTCTAAGTCTAAAATTGATGCCCTTTAACAACTGTCCGTAGAAAACCCAGAAATGAATGATTTGTAACAGTAGATGTTCCCTGGTCTGAGTCTCCAGCATTGATATTATCCTCAATTTGGCCTTCGAACCTGACGAATTCTTGCAACCCAGAATAAACAATGTGCTAGGGTTTCACAAACTGGAGTTCCACTGAAACACACTTCCGACTAGGGAGAGCCCATATGTCTCACCGAAATCAGGGATACTTAAGGGTTTCAATCCTCAAGCCAAATTGCAGCAGCAATAAACAAAAGTCTTCATCACATAATGCTCTCAAAATGAGCCCTTAGGGTGTTTTATAACAACTTCTAAAAAGATGAATCAATCTCTACCCTTGATAGTCCACCTCTTAATCCAAGGCTTGAAAATTAAAACCTAAAATGTGCATCAATAAGAATTCTTGAAGCTGGGCACCCATCTTGGCTTTTGTCACATGTTTTAATTAAATCATTTAAGTACATAAAAGAAGGGACAACTCAAGTCCCTTGGCCAGGCATCACTTAAAATTGCCTAAAAAGATGTGCCCAACTTAAAATAACTTAAGTTCACTTTAGTTGCATCAAAAGATGTGCACTCAACTTAAAATTAGAAATTAGAACAAGCCAATGACTCCATATTTTACCCAATGATGCTCTATGTCCTCTTCCTCTTTGGTAATCCAAGGAAAGGACAACCAAACTGTTGTTAAGCATCTTGATTTGAGTTGGGGACATTACACCTAGTCTTGTGGGTTTATGTTAATCCCTCCTGAAATTGGCCTCATATATTTCCTGTTTAACTGTTCAAATAGATTTTAGCAACAATTGTACCATTGAAAGGGAATGTTCCTCCTGCTTTGATTTTTCATTGAAACTTGTACCAATAATCTCTCAAATTCTCAACTGAAAGTCCATTAATGTTTAAAACTCCATCATCTACTTATGTGCAAAATCCAAGAAAATTTACTTGAATAATAGCTAAAACTATGGCTCAAATAGTCGCTCTCTTCTTTTGTACTAGCAAGTCTTTATTATCGATTGGAAAAATATTTAACATTCCTTTTATTGTTTTACAAATCTGCTAATATAGTTATCAATTAGAACATTTCAATATCATGTATGGTCTTTGAGATGTAAGATTTTGTTTCAAAAGCATTTTCTATTACTGTATCTTGAGCTATTTGATTCAAAACATATTAAGTTGAACTTTGCTGTTGCTTTCTTTGTCATAAAATTTCTCTTTCACTCTAATAATACTAGTATATATATCTTAAATTTTAATGTATATAAAATACGTCGAGATATATCAAGGCATTGGATTTTTTCTTAATATTTTGGTTAGAGTTAAGGTTCAATTTGGTATATTGTTGTATTTAGGGTTCATGTTTGAATTAAATTCCTTGATATATCTTAGCATAATTTATATAGCAAATGGGACCCAAACAATGTAAGAATTGGACCCCAAAACATGTAAGAGAAATATATTAATATTAAATTCAATATAAACATGTTAATTAGGGTATAATTTCATTATTAATATTAGTATTATATTAGTATTAGGATTACTATAATATTATTATTATTATACTATAATAATTATAGTCGTGATAGTATTAATAAATTCTCTCATGAATAATTTAATAAGGGTTAGGGTTTTGTTTAGTGTTTAATATAGTTTCAATTTCTATACACATCAAGATAGATCACAATGATAGTGATTGTAAAAATTCATCGAATATAGTATTATTGAGTTTGAACTATTCGATATTTAGTATCAAGTTATAAAATTAATCTAAATAAATAAAATAGTTCCAGGGTAAATAAAATCGATTTTCCAAAATGAAATAAAATATTTTTTTAATAAATAAAAAAATAGAAAATATTCAAATAATGTAGATAAAATAAGTAATTCTTAATTAAAAGTTTAAATTTATGCTTTCATATATATAATAAATAACTTGTTCTTGATATTTAAGATATTTATGTTTAGTAAATAAACAAATAAACAAATAAATATAAAAAACTAACGGTGTCACAATAAAGTTAAATGGCTATCAATTTTATCTTATTTCAGATGAAAAGTTGAAATAGAATTATGGCAAGTAAATGACGGGCAATGAATTTATATAAGTGAACTCTGTGCTTTGTTTAAAATAATTTAGCTCTAAATCCTCCAATTTCACGTTAACATAACAAATTGGGAACATTAAGCGTCCAAAAGTTGTAGTGCTTTCTACACCACGTCCAGTTAAATTAAAATAATTCATATTTAAGAATACTATTTTAAGAATGGTAGAAGAATATTTTCCAGTCCTTTTACACATAGATGATATAAATGGAGGATAGTGTGAATGGTTTAGACGAAGAAAGCAAAAATCAAAGTGCTTCGCTTGTTTTTTTGTTTTATTGATTTTTCATTCAATAAAAAGTAGATAAGTAGCTGATTTTTTGGATTTTTGTTTTATTGATTTTTCATTCAATAAAAAGTAGATAAGTAGCTGATTTTTTGGATTTTTGTTTTTCTCACATTTTGTTTTTTTGGGTGGCATTGTAGTGTTCTCTTTCAAATTGTGCTAGAAATTGCAAGTCCCATTAAATTTCAAATATGAACCAATTCATTCCCGTTTGCAATTTATGACGTCTCCTTACCAAAGGAAAATTGTTTTTGTAGTGATTTTCTTGAGCATGAGTATTCTGAGATCTTGGAGGCCAACTTGTATAGTCATGAGGTTGAATGAGTTTGGAGAGGCTCTAAAGTACGAGCTTCAACATCAAGCCCTGCATCCGTCTAGCATAGCTCTATTTGTTGTAGCAAGTCATTGGCTACATTTGATTTTTTTGGAAATTTGTACTTAGTTTATAGTTGACTTTGTACAAACTATATTGTAATTGCAATTTGGCCAACTATAACCATCTAGTTATTATTTATGCACTATAAAGTATGCTTTGTGCTATGCAATGTAATCAACAATATGAATATAACAACAACGTCCTATTTTCTACAATTCATGGGTTAAACTCTATTTTGTTTGCTCTCTATATCTTTATGCTATGGAAACGCCCTTAAATTTTAAAAAAGAAAAGCAGTTTTTGTCCTTTTTCTAAAATTTTGTGTGTTTATTTTTTATCCAATTTTTACCCTATTTTAAAAAAAAATGTTATACTTTTGGTTTCTGTTTTTTTCCTCAAACGATTTTTGCTGCTATGAGTAAGACCTGCACCAAAAGGGTAGGAATCACTGCACAAGGAAGTGTTAGATAATTGTCATTGATGTCAAAGCTTGATGCATAAATCAATTTTTACAGCTGCCAAGAAAGGAGAGCAAATCACAAAGCTGGCTGCCACTTTTAGAAGGAAACAAGAAAATAGCGTTTGAGGATATGAGCTGCCAAGAAAGGAAAGCAAATCACAAAGTTGGTTGTCTCTTTTAGAAGGAAACAAGAAAAGAATGTTTGAGGATATGAGCTACCAAGAAAGGAAAGTAAATCACATAAAGATGACCACCACTTTTAGAAGGAAACAAGAAAATAATGTTTGAGGATATGATAGATTTTATGTCATAGAAAGAAAGATTTAATGTGACATAAAAAGAAAGTTTTAAAAATCTGATTTATGTCATAAAAAGGAAGATTCAATGTGACATTCTTAGAAAGATTTAATGTGACATAATTAGAAAGATTTCATGCAGATTTATAAGGTTTCATAATCAGCTTTGGGCACCCAAAATATTTTAGAAATCTTCCATTTTTTGAGAATCTAAACAGTAGCGCCATTTTTAGTAGGTTTTATCCTTGAAGAGTTTCAAGGATATGGATGAAAAAAAGATTTTTTTTTTGTGAGATTATTAAAAGGGGAAATGCAGTTTTGAGAAAAAAAAGTGAATGTTGTTTTTGTGATTGAAAATCAGAGATAGTTTGTGATGAGCAGAGAAGGAAGGACAAATCTATGAAGATTGAGCAAAGTACAATGATGTTTTTCAAGGAAAGTTTATTGGAGGTTGGTGCCTCATATTGAGTCAGTGCTTAGAGGGAGTTGGTGCTTCTAGTGAGTTGGAGCTCACGTCTGTAAGATCAGTGTCTTATGTGGGTTGTTGCCTACAGTTTGTAAGAAGTTAATAAAAGCAATATTTTGTTAGGGTTTTCCACATAATTTCTGTGTTCGTGTTGTTTGCTTGATGGTTTTGAATTTATATTTGCAGATTTGAAATAAGTGTTAAAATTTGTCCTAATACTGATTCACCCCCTTCCCTCTCAGTATTAGTTTGTGCTCTTCAAGAAGATTTTTCCATCAAAAGTAGGTAAATCTTTCATTTTTTTCGAGTTTTCAATAATTTTTTCAAGTTTCTTTTATTTTTTGTAGTAAGTTTTGAATATTTTTTGAACTTTTTATGCATAATGTGGTGTTATAATACCTTTTTAATTTTATTTTTTTTCAATTGTAGTGTTGTTAATTTGTATTGTTTTTCATTTGAGGTTCATACAAAATGATTGAAAGTTCTAGTTTGATTGCTTGAAATGCAGAGATTTAAGTTTGATGCAAATGTCACCTCTTTGGCGACATACAACAATGATTCAACAATATCCTAGTGGTGGGGGTTTTCTTGACATTGTTTACTTCGGTGTTTTAGCTAATGTGGAAAAGAGTATAAGAGCTCATATTTTTGAGTGAAAACTCACTCACATGCCATCCCTTTACAATGAATGTAATGTCCCCTTTTGTAAATGCCCTAGTTTTTGCCCTAGAATCACAAATTCCTTTCAAATCAGAGATGTAAGATGGCTAGAGGTATAACTTACAAATTAGATCTTGATTGAGACCCTTCAATCGTGTTCTATATAAGATCAATCTTTCCTACTAGGGTTAAGAATATTATCTTAATCATCATTGTAGTTTACATAACGTGCATGTGGATTCTCTTCAAGCTTAACTCAATGACCCATCCACACTATGAAGCCCATGGGAGATCATACAAGGCGCCTTGAGCTTAACTTGAATGGACTACTAGGCTACTCACTTTCCTTATATGCCCACATCTCCCTCCATAGTGGAATGACAAATTGAAAAGCTTTAAATAAATCATTATGAATTATGCATACTTTCTTATTTTATCACATTCCTACTTCCTATCAAATGATAGTCCAATAACAAATCAACCAATTCATATTGCTATACTTTCTACTTCATACCACAGCATTTGATAAATATGTAACTGCTGTTCAATATATATATGTATTGTCTGAATCTGCAATGTTTATTAGATCCAATGTTTATCTTGTCTTCGATGATGATCAATTGATGGTTTTTCCAATCTGATTCGATCTCCTCCTTTTATATTCCCCATGGTGGAACAAATAGACATAACCTTTCATTTAGTTATCCCTTGAAGGAGACACTACCCATACCTTCTCAACAATCATGATTCTCCGTAATGTAATTGATGCTTAATATGAAATGGCAATCTATTAATAATTAATCGCTGTTTTTGGTATAATAATGATTGCTGCATCAATTTAATGAGACCTTGCCTTAATATAGTGATGTCATTGGTGCCTTTAATTCTCTAGACTATACCAATGATCGTATCCACTGTTCTTTTCCTTTGTGCCCAGGCGTAGGTACATAACAATGGTTTCGATTGGGACTTAAGATCAATGTGGTAGCTCCAGACGCCCAACATAGATGGCATTTGTGGCTAAGGAAATCGAACATTATGACAATTCTAAAACCCATGTTTATCTTCCATGCCAAAATTATGATTTCTTTCCAACGCCTTGTCCCACCGAAAATGGTACAGTTGGTTTTAGATCAAGAAAATTGTGGAGTCTTACTGATAAGACAATTTTTTGAGAAACGGTAATAGTCAACCTTATTGGGAAAAGCACAAACAGATTTGTTATTATTTTGCTTTCTTCTTGCTTAAGAATGATTGAGAGACTATTCCATATCAAGGGCATGACAATGAATAAAAGTTTGTTGAGGGCCAAATAAAAAAGGGTTGCCAAAAGAATAAATATTGGCTTTTATTAAAGAACAAGAGTATGGCAACATGACAAGTAATAAATAGATCAAAGTCTCTTGTACATCCTCTTGCCAAGAGAAGCTTGTAGAAACTTACTTGTGGCTTCTCACAACCAATTGGCCCACATTCTTTCATGCCAATGCCACCATTTTCTAAAGAAGAGAATGTTTTGATTTCACAAAAAATAGGCCCATTGAACAAGGCCTTCAAAAATGAAGTGAGGTAGGTTGTAGATCAAAGCATTGCTTGTTGCATTTATGGCAATGGGCTTCCTTTGAATATTGTTAGATCACCTTATTGGCAAGATATGGTGAAAACCCTTTGCAGTACACCTCTTGATTCTATTAGTCCTGGGCATGAAAAGGTGCGAACAACCTTATTGGCGAATAAGATACTTTTAGTAGAAACTGTTGGCAATAGTTATTATGTGTTGTCATTGATGTCAACATTGTGCTCCTGTTGGATATGGTTCTTTTCCGGTTGGTTGCTGCTATCCCGGTTGGTTCCTATTCCGGTTGGACTTGGTTTTGGCTTGATTTTGATCCGGTATGATCAGATCCGTTGGTTTCGGTTTTGGATGGTTATATGCTTGTCATATTCAGTTGGTTCATGATTTGGTGCTCCGGAAGCTGCTTATGTTCTAGATTACCAGTTAATATTCTTGGTACCGGTTGGCTTTACCGGTTGGTGATATTCGATGAAATGGTTAAGTAATTTTGGTCCGGCTTACTAAAATGGTTCCTAACGTGCTGAAGGTGTTCTTGATCGTGTCCTAATTGTTTGGTGGCTTCGCATTGGCTGACGTATTGATTTGGTGATCCTATTTGGATCCGGTTAGTTATTCTGTGTTATTACACTGAGGGTTTCTACCGGTTGGTGAAACGTGTTGACATTGGCCTTAGTGGAATTTCCGGCGGATATAATTGATTGGGAATTTGTATTAGGTCCATGCTATGTAATGTAAATCATAATATTGGTCCGGAGGTATCGTGTGATGTAATTTTTGTAATTATGGTTTATGGGTTTAGGGTTTAGCCGACCTTGTTATCAAGGTTGATGATTTGTATTTATAGGCGTCTTATTCATGTAAGATGGTATGATATGGTTATGTCTGCATTATCAGAGAGAGGTAATTGTGCGAACAGAGATATATCATTCACGAAAGGTGTGAAGGATTTAGAGTTGCAGGGTAGACATCTGTGCTTAACCAGAACTGTATCAAGCATTAGGAGATGCTATCTTGACAGTTCATTTTCTCGGGAATGTAGTCCGATGTTTATGCAAGTCAGTGAGACTTCTTTTTGTGATGAGCAGTGAGCTCTAGGCGGCTGGCCTGATTGCAAGTGCAATCCCCATTGTAATTATTTCACATACTGCTGCAGAAGTACTATCTGATTGTGGGTGGGGTTTCCCACCGTGGTTTTTCCCTTTACCGGGTTTTCCACGTCAAAAATATTGGTGTTGTGTGTTGTGTGCTTTCATGCTTTATCTTTCACTGTGCTGTTTATATTGTGCTTCGGTAAATGGTTTATAATATGCATTAACTGTTTAACTTGTGGAAAACTGATTCACCCCCCCCACCCCCCGCTCTCAGTTTTCCTCCGGTTCATTATTGGTATCAGAGATTCTAATAGAAACATCATTGGGAGAAATCAAGGATACATGGCCTGAAATAGGCGTATCCATCATTTTAGATGGATGGAAAGATTGTAAAAATAGATCATTGATCAATGTCATAGCAATGTCCCCTAAAGGGGCAATGTTTTTGAAGGCAGTTGATTTCAAGGGGCAATGTTTTTGAAGGCAATGGATTGCAAGGGGCAAGGAAAAGATGCAAGTTTCATTGTCAATATCCTCATTGAATCCATTGAAATGGTGGGGCTTGAAAATGTTGTCCAAGTCGTAACAAATAATGGTAAAATCTGTAGGGCAGTTGGTTTTGTAGTGCAGGGTACATATAGTCACAGTTTTTAGACACCTTGTGTAGTCCACTCACTCAATTTGATATTTCAAAAGATGGGCAGATAAATTGAGTGGCTGAAATAAATCTACACGAAGGGTGAGAGGATCCCAACGTTTGTGACTAATAGTCATGTCACAAGGCATCTTCAGAAAATTCTCCAAATTGGAGTTGTTGAAGGTAATTTAAGTTTTATTTTTTAATTTTTTTTACTTTAATTTCAATTTTTTATTGTTGATATGTGACATGTATTTTTTTATACCATGTGAGGTTCCTGAAACTTGATTTGCATCTCACACAATCGTCTTAAGACAACTTGTGAAGGTGCAAGAGGCCTTGAGTTCAATGGTCATCAAGTTGTGGAGTGTATGGAGGCAGTCAAACACAAAATGAGCCCAAAAAGTAAAAGCATTGATCCTAGATAATGAGTGGTGGGCTCGTGTGGAATATGTTTTGAATTTCATTGAGCCCATCATGAGCATGATAGGATAGGTTGATACTAATCACCTATAATTGGGTGAAATTTATGACGGCATTGACTCCATGGCTGAGAAAATAAGAACAATAATAGAAGCCAAGGAATATGACACCAACGTAAACATTTTCAAAATTGTGCAAAAAATTATTGTTGATTGTTGGAACAAAATGACCACCCCCTTACAGCTCTTAGCATTTGCTTTGTTGCCAAAGTATTATAGCAAAGTGATTCTTTCATTGCCAAGGAGGGTGCCACCATATAGGGATGGGGAGGTTGCTGCTAGCTGTAGGGCTACATTTGGATAGACATTTTCAGATAGAGGTATCCAAAGTATTGTCTTGAGCGAGTTTGGTCACTTCATATCTTCAAAAAATCATGGTGTTTCCACTCTTCTAGACAAATATAGGAATGGTGCTATCTACATGGTCAAGGCCCTATTTATTTGTAGCCTCTTCCAATAAAAATACTCTCCCAAGTATGCATCTTTTTATTTTTATTTTTTTATTTTTCTCGTTTTCCCTTTGATTCTATTTATAGTTTTTATTTTATAATAATATAATTTTAAATTTATGTTTAAAGTTTTGAATATATAAAATCAAGTACTATATGTTGTATGCAAACTCAACAGGCTGCAAGCTCTTTTTCAGCTTAGCAGAATTGGAGTATAAACTCCTTCATTCACTTAGTTATGCGCAACCGTTTTGGTGCAAAAAAAAGTTAGATGATTTCGTCTATATACACTCTAACTTTCGTCTCTTGTCACATAAAAAACCTGAATACAATGAGGGTGTGACAAAGAATTGGGATCTAATCTCTAAGTTTGCCGATTTAGATGCTACAGTTGAAAAGCTAGCCAAAGTCTCCATAGATGAGGCAGATTCTACACTTGACGCACCTAAGGGGAGTGGCAATCTAGTTGATTGTGGGTCAAATGAAATTGAACCAAATGTTGACCTTGATGCTTTTGATGAAGAAGAATATGAAGACTATTAAATGTTGATTGTAATTCAAATTTTTAATGTAATGATATTTGGAGACTTGATTATTTTAATTTTTGCAAATTATGAATATGAGGTCTTTAAATATTCTAATTTCTATTTATTGACAATTATGAGTATCATTGTTCAACTTCTTATAATTAAATCGATAATTTTGGACACACGCACACACACGCACGCACACATATATGTATTTATAATTTTGAACATGTTACACACACACACACACATATATGTATGTATGTATGCATGTATGTATATGTGTGTGTGTGTGTGTATGTGTGTGTATATATATATATATATATATATATAGACACACACACATATACATATACCTGTACCCAAACTGGCAATTTAGTGATATTATTATAATTAAAATAAAAGTTTTTTTAAAACACTAGTATGAGAATAAAAGTATTTTTAAATACTTCAAACAAAAAAATGAAAAAAAACAGGAAATTAAGAGTATTTTTAAACTGGCATGTTTGAATTCTAGAGGACGGAAACCCTTTGGAATTTATCATATTGGATGAAGGATGAAAACCCTTGTTTCCTATTTTGGGTGATTCCGTTTGGGTATCACAATTGTGCCAGCTTGTTGAGGATTTCAAGACATTTTACAAGCTGCCACAGTGCCGCTACAGTAGCTTTACAATGTTTATTGCTGATTTTTAGAGATTTCATGCAATATTCTAGCAATAAGACAATTTGGATTTGCAAGAAAATTTCAGTATTTTGTTGCCCTATCATATTTGAAGACCCCTATATTGATTTCAGAATTTTAGGAGAGTCATTGTGCAGCAAAAGATGCTGGATCTGAATTATTCAGGTCTATGACAGTCAACCGTAGCTGAGCACAACCATTGGGAGGATATATTTCACAATATATTGCCATTTCAATCTTATTTCTGGCAGATCTGCATCATTTCCAGACTGATCACAGTCTTTTCTAGCATTGTACAGTTCAGCCATACATCTCCAAATAACAGCTGTTTCCTGGTACAACTGGTAAATTAAATACAGGAAATAATAATGTACATGACAATGCATACCAGACACGGCAGAAAATATATCTTTATTCGCACATTCAATTATTACAGAGAAGAGACCAAAGATGGTCGGCCAAGGATTACACTAGATCCGACAATACCATCCCCCTTCCTTGACAGTACACAACATATTTAAAGGACCCGACGGTTGCCGAGAGGTACACAACCGTCAACCAACCGACACATAACCACCCGAGACTGACAACCCACTCAATACAATTAATTAATACCTTGTCGGATAACAAATATTATCAAACATAACAATAGGCAATTTATGCTGACAACAACAGCCATACTAGTCTACAACTTCTATTTTCTGTTTACAAACATTGCAAGGTCTGATCTAAATCCATGTAATGTCCCTGACTGGTGGCTGGGTTGGCCAGCACCAATAATTTAAATAAATAAATAAATTAGTAATATTAAATAATTTTGCCTTGTGAGGCTGACTTGTCTTGAATGATTTTCTGTTTTGTGGCTGACCTGGATGATACAATTTTATTTTTCTTTCCTTTGGAGCGACTTGGAGGATTAGTGTGGCTGGCACCTATTGAAAGGAGATGGATTCATTGGAAGACATTAGAGTTTTATTATTCAATTTGCATTAAACGAATGCTCTGCCATCTGAGAGGAAAATCTCAGAGGCCAGGAAGGTGGGATGACACCCTCATCTTCTATTCTTCATTTTGCATTAGCACTGTGGTGCTAGTTAGCAGTCCATTTATATTTGCAGGTCTGAGACATCGAATCAACAGGGAGTGAGGAGGTCACCAATGATCTATTTTCCTGTCGCATAAGAGGATAAATGGCACCCCTGTCAAATTCTATCTCTAGCTCTTTGAGATAGTTCTGATCCATCAGGTGTTTCTTTCTGTTACTAATATATGTAAGGTCAGATTACTGCTATTCAGATATTTTATGAATGATATCAGATTCTGTGTGTGAATCGACTCTTGCATCATGTTGTTGATTTTATGGACTGTGCAATTAAATTTGTCTATTTTGATAATCTATAAGTAATTTAGAGTTACTAGTAGTGTATTTTTTCCATTTTTGAGTCTTACCTTTCGCAATCAGTTAATCTTTGAATTTAACAGTTTCAAATAAGAACAAGTACTGGAATCATTCAGATTTCTGGCTCATTACAGTGATATCAGAGCCATTGTTCTTGCCAGCCTGTGGGAACTGCTGTAAGGCAAATGAATGAAGAAAATATGCAGGAAGTTATCAAAGAAAATAGAGAATTTCAATCCTCTATGAGAGCTTCTATGGTAGAGATAGTTCACATCCTAAGAGATATGAATCAATAGTGGAAGGTTGGTAGATACAATCAGCCTCATGCAAAAAGAAGTAACTTGGCTAATAATAGGATTTCAAACTATCCTCCTGCGAAGACATTTTGGGCAAAATTTTTGTGAAAGGAAGAAAATCCATGTGAGGAATAACAATTACCACTTCATCCAAAAGATGAAATAGTGAAGTATCGTGAAGCATATAATGCTCCAAGTCAAGCAGTTTGTAATGATTTATCTTTGAGTTCTATGAATTTAAGACAAAGAGGACTCCAAGAAGAGGAAGAAGGGAGTTGGTAAAGAGAGGAAAAGTTAGAATCAAAACAAAAAGAAGTTGCTAAGAAGGAGATTAATGATCATGAGTCCAAGAATATAGAAGACCAGTCAAAACAAGAGCAAACTATCAATGAAGTTAAGGTTGAAAAAGCATTGCTTGTTCAACATGAAGAGGCTAAGATAGAAACAAGCATTCCGATCTACAAACTACGTATCAACCTACCAAAAGGGGAGTCATTGCAGCAAGTAATAAATTTTCAGAGTCACCATGTTGAGGATCATGCAATTGAGGAGGATGTCTCAGTTGATTCTAATTCTGAAATTTTAAGTCACAAGGATGATTGTGTCGGAGTGAGTCTCACAAAAGCTAAGGAGGTTAAATACTCTATAGATTCTAATCATCTCAGCTCAAGGTATGGGAGTAATAACACAGATCTGTTTCAGTTTTACCATAATGAAAAATATCTTTACATGGGAAACGTGAAAGGATACAAATACTGTTTGGTCCAAAACTACCTATACATTTTGATGTGGGATCTAATAGTTCATTTATCTTTGATGAGGATTATTCATAAGCTTGATTATGGACCTTCATCCCTAGCAATGTTGAAAGAGATCTCAGCCATGCTTCTGGTGGAAATTTGTGCTCAATGTTTATTGATATAAGATGGTTTCACAATTCTGATTTTGAGTAAGAGAATGCAATGCTACAGCTGGGGATTCAAGATGAAGGGAGTTGTTTATATCACACTAGTGCAGTAGGGTAGTGGAATAGTGAATCTGAGGCTGATATGGGATCTTGGTATTTTGTTTTGAGACATACAAGTGTAGAAGGCAGTTGGTTGGATATAGAGTGCGAATTGCTTGAGGAGGACAACCAATTTGGGATAGGACTGTGTTGTTACATATTTCACACACCCCATTGCAAATGGGGACCCCCTGTTGTTGGCTTTTTAGGGTTTTGTCTTAGCTCTGCTATTTCATGTCTTCCTTTTTTTGAGAGTTTAGAGTTAATTTTTTTTGAGGTCATCTAGGTCAAATAGAGAAATCATGCTCCGATCAGTGTCTGGACACCACCAAAGCATTCATAAGGCCCGAAGGACAAAGATCGCAATTGCTTTGAGTCAATTTTGACACCTTCCTATTTTTTAGGAATTTTGCTTTTTACTTTTTTTGATTTTTTGGCACTTTAGGACCAATTTGGGAAGCAACTTTTTTGGCTTTTGGGAAGCAACTTTTTTGGCCTTCTTTTTGCTTTTTTTTTGTTGCTTTTTTAGCTTTTATGAAAGTAGACCTAGGATTGGGTTCCACAGGTCATGGTGACAATGTTCGTGTCTTCAGAATACAAAATTTGTGTCTCCAGATGTAAAAAGCAGGGTAAAATCTCCAGGCTAGGGTTTTGTTCTAGATGTTCCAGATAAGCAACATGGCAAATCAAACTTGAAGATGGCAATGGAAGCAAGGTTGGAGGCTGGCACATGAACTTATGGCTAGACCAAGATCAAGTTCGCCCTGCCCAAGTTAAGCAATGTCCGACCAACCTTCAAGTCCGCCTCAGGTGTATATGGCATGAAGAAGTTCATGAAGAAGGTCATGGTGACAATGTTCGTGTCTTCAGAATCAAAATTGTGTCTCTAGATGTAAAAAGCAGGGTAAAATCTCCAGGCTAGGGTTTTGTTCTAGATGTTCCAGATAAGCAACATGGTAGATCAAACTTGAAGATGGCAATGCAAGCAAGGTTGGAGGATGGCACATGAACTTATGGCTAGACCAAGATCAGGTTTGCCCTGCCCAAGTTAAGCAATGTTCGGCCAACCTTCAAGTCCGCCTAAGGTGTATATGGCATGAAGAAGTTCAAGTTCGCCATGGAATGGCTGTCCAAGGCCAAAGTCCGCCAAGGAAGAAGGCAAGGGGACATGGCAAATCAATGGCCAAGTCTGCCATGGAGTGGCACACACAAGGTTAAAGTCCGCCTAGGCTTAAAGCACATGTCCAAACATGAGGTTGAGTCCGCCCACCTAGAAAGGACCAATGTCCGGTTGATGAGAAAGTCAGCCCTACAAATGGCTGGACAAAGGTGAAGTCTGCTTAGGCATCAAATCAAAATGGCGGGACATGTGTCAAGTCCACCCAAGGAGAAAAAGATGGCAGATCAAGCTTAAAGTCCACCCTGGAGGAATGTGAAGAAGGTCTAACATGATGTCAAGTCCACCCAGCACTAAGGAAAACATGTCCAAAGGACCTCAAAGTCCGCCCAACCAAAGAGGAAGGTGTCCAAACCAATAGAAAAGTCTGCCTTGCCAAGAATGCATATGGCAAGCCAAGGATGAACCCCGCTCAAGGATGTCCAATCAGCCTTGAAGTCCGCCCAAGACATAGAAGAGTGGCATGCAACTATTAAAGTCCGCCTAGATGGAATATGGCATACATATAATCAAGTTCGCCATGAAGAAGAGGAAAATAGAAACAGACAAATTTGACAGGAAGCACATAGAATTCACCATTAACGAAGGATCAATTGAGTTTGGAAATTGAAAATCAATCCAACACTTAGAATATTTTCAAGATAAGTTCAACACTTAGGAAATTTTTTGAAAAAGTTCAACACTTAGAAAATTTTTGGAATTCGAGAGAAGAATCAAGAAGCTTCTATGCCAACTTGCTCAAAGGGAAGGTAAAGTTGCCATTTTGGGAGAAATAAAACAAGTCCAAGTTCGATGAATATCAATAAAACATAAAATAAAAAAAGAAAACAAAAAACTTAAAGTTTCTAAAAATCGAACTTCTCAACTCTATATCAATTCAACTTGTCACTCTCAATTCATTATCATTTTTGAAGATTGGAGTTCAATTGTGAAGAGGTTTTCTCTCTCTTGAAGTTACGAAAGATTGTTTTTTGAAGAAGTGAAATTTCAAAGTGTTGGAAGAAGGAATAAAGTGTTTTTTTTATAATTAAAGACAGAATTTATAGAGTTGAAGGCAGATTTTCGTCAAAATCAGTCAAAAGTAAATTCCAGAAGTTAAAAAATCCATATTTTTGACTGATTTCTTTCGTTCTTCTTCTGTCTTGATCATTTATTTCACGAAATTTACCAAGCCCTTAGCCGAATTCTTCCATTTTCAGTTTGATTTTTCACAGAAATTTAGCTTTTTGACAGATTGAAAGTGAAATTTTCGAGTAAATCGCCCAAAATCAGAGTTAAAAACTTTAAATTTTCTCAAAAAGTAATGTTGAATTTTTATGTTTGTTGCAGGTTAATGACAACCAGAGGAGGACCTTTGAGGAAATCTCAAATGAAGTTTGCCCGTAAAGGGTTGCAACCGGAATCAAAAATCAATTCCAAATGGAAAATGTCACAGACACCAACCTCGGGCACGTAGACTTCAAAGATTTCAGAAAGAGAATGTATGGGCTAGATGGATTTTTGCCAACTCCTATTGCTCGCCGGATGATGAGAAATGGCATCGTCCAAGCGTTTGTATTTCCACCAGCTATGGAATGTGCATAACTTATGGTTGAATGTGCCATACACTACAATACCCAAGAAAGAGAAATTGTTGTGCCAGATGGAAGAGTCTTGGCTCATCTTGGAGAATTAGCATTTCAGGAAGCATTCGAGATTTCGAGCTACAACAGGACTTTCTATAAAACTAAGGAGGAAACTAGAAGACTCTATGAAGATCATCCTGAACTTCGTGCAACCGATGTCAATAAGTCGTGGCTAGAGAAGCCAAGACCCAATCTCAAGAAGGTGCCAAAGAAATTATTCCGCACTGACTTTAAAGAAGACTATGGTGATCTCATCCTGCTGTTGAACAGAGTAATGTGCAACCCTTAGGGTGCGCCATTTGAAACATGGATGTACTACTTAATTGATGAGATCACCTCAGGTGTTAAAATGTTCAATTGGTCCCGAATAATCAGTGATAATCTTGACGAACAGCTGAAGAATTTGGAAAGGACGAAGTTCTTTTACATGAGCTCCTACATAGTCTACCCGCTGGCAAGAAACTGGAGATACACTGGATTGATTTGCAGAGGGTGGTAGGCAATGGTGAAAATGAGTTTAAATCCTATGACTGTTATCCACAACTGCAGCTGAGCGAGAAGGCCCACTTCAGGCGGGTAAATTATGCGTTCCTGATGTATATCACCAGAACATTGCAAGGAGGAACCCGTGAGAGACTCACTCTAGAAGCCAAAAGTTTAATAATCAAGTATGGATCCTGGTTTATCTAGTTTCCGAGATTCACATACATAAGAGTCTAGGGGTTTACCGGATGTCCTTATTGGCCTCCGATTTATCCCACCAATAGAATTGTCTTGCTTGAAGTCCTTAGGCAGCTGGAAACATATCAGGGCTTCCAAAGAACAAAGCAGAAGGCAGCTATTTCCTTTCCATTTTTCATTGGGAATATGCTAGAGTCTTGTCCAACAACGCAGGCAGCTGAGAGTGCCAAGTTGGAGATGCAGTGGTATCCATTCACATTCTTTCGATCCTGAGCTGATTTTGATCCTCATAGTCATATTGGATCAGTGAATGGATAAAAGTACAGACATAGGATTGACTTGAAGATTTTTGGGCAAATGTTCTAGATGAGTTCGAAGTCAGGAAAAGGCTATAGTCTAGATTGCTAGTAAGTTTGATCAGAACAATTGAGCTCTTCCGTGTTCCTGATCAATTGGAAGACGATGGAGAATACACTCAACCGCTCTTTGATGAAAATTGGTCTCTTTCTCTTGTGAAGTGGTCAGAACCAGAACTCGCTGATCTAAACACCTTGATGCGGCCAACTGTCAAATATTCGCAATGGTGAGTTGACCAGCAGGTCCAAGGGTTGAAGCGAAGAGGTGTGACTCTCACATATAACCTGATGGGCGCCATGGAATCATACTTTTCCAATGAAGAAAGTCCAGGCTAGTTGAAAGCATCAATTCAAGAAAAAGGAAGGAAGCAGTTGATGACCCTTCAAGGTCAAAAGGGAAGGAAGTCACGAATGAGGAACTTGCTCAAAAGAAGAAAAGGTCAGAGCCATCCCATTCTGCTACATCTAAGAATTTGGACAGCCTAATGATTATCACCATCTCTTACAGGGTCAGCCAGAAATCATTCCCTCCTGAAACTCATCACCCAGAAATTCTTAGATGTAGCAGAATTTGGACAGCCTAATGATGAGTTTCAGGAGGGAATGATTTCCGCTCTTCGAGGAGCTCAAGATATTCCATGCGAAGAAAGTAATCAGAAAGAGGAAGGCATTGAGCAACCTATGTTTCCCCACTGGCTGAAAGGAAGATTGAAAGTAAAAGTACTAGTGGAAGTCTAGGAAGAAGAAGATGACACGACCGATTTCTTGAATAGACTAGGGAAGGTTGCTGCAAAGAAGCCTACTAGGAAGTTCTCCACAATCCAGAGAGATGAGACAGGTTGTCGTACAGTTCAGATTGCTGTACCAAAAGTGGACAAGTCAAAAGAAGATATAACTCATCAGGAGTATGAAATTACCACCTTTGACTTGGGAGCAACTACAAAGGGTCAAGAGGTGGAAGACTTAGACAATTCAGTCGCTTCCATGAAGGCGAGACTGGACAAAGAGGTAGGAAAGAAAAGAGAATACAAAAAGGAAATTGAGCGCCTGAATGAATACATTCAACACTTGACCAAGCCACTTAATCAAGGCAATTCGACAACTCCTCCACTCATGAATTCCTCGCAGGAAGCAATTGGAAAATTTGAAGAAGAAAAAGTGACGACAAGAGAGGCTAAAGAATGGATGGCAGGCAATAGAGAAGGAGCAACCACATTTGTGGACAAATTGATGCTAACATATGGCTAGACTTCCTTCTTGCTCTCCAGAATTGCGAGCATGGTAGAAGCATGGGCTAACCTTCATGATGTTCAGGACATGATTATCTTGTGCCTTAGAGTGTTGAAAGGCATGCCTAAACAGGAACTGATTGATGGAAAGATAGCTGCAGCAGGGGCTGCATATGACTTCAACGCATGGCATTTTGCATTGGTTGGACAGAGCGAAGTCCTGGAGAAGGTGAATGCAGATTGTACTAAGACCGAAGAGCAGATTAAAGAAATACAAAGCAAAATCTTCCTCACAACTACTAATTTGGTCGAAAAGGAGACCATCCAAGAAAGTGATATGCGGCTGGAAAATCTAAAACTCAAAACTCACGAGATTTTCTTCACCATCATAGGACTAGTCCTTAAGCAAAATTTAACCAACGCATCAGAATTCTTGTCCATCCGAGATGTCTTCCAAAAATAGGAGCTGAAATAGGAGATTGCTTTTGCTGCTTGTGCAGACTTGGACGGATGGGAATACAGGATCAATATGCTGCCACATGTCACTATGGAAGAGGTCGGCTCGATTGTGTCCAGATTCATTGAACACATTGCTGCTCGCGAGGATAAGGATGTGTTTTCTAGGGAGATGGCTCTTCGTGCCACTTGTCTAGCATGCATTTGTTTCTAGTGTTATTTTGGGAAACTCTATCTAGAATTGTGCTGTCTTAATCTCAGCCGTTGATCTTAGATCGATCTCGGCCTTTCAATTGTTTTCAGAAACTCTATATAAACTCTCATTCTCTCATTTTAGTGTGGTGGAGAGATTTATGAAATTGTTGCTTAAAGCTATTTTGATAATATAAGTTCATTTGCAGTTTGCTTTGAAGCCTTTTTATTATCACATGGTTGCATGGTTCCATATCTTTCTTCAACATAGAATAGTTTTGTTTAGAGTAAATTTGCTTTCAAAGTTGTTAAATGAATGAAGGATTTGATAGTATAGGTTGGTGAAACAATTGCTCATACTTTCTTTGAATAGATGATTTTTATTCAATGCGTAAAGTTAGGCTGAGCTTATATCGTGGATGCTTAACTTCTACTGTGGATGAATATTGTTTGTTGGATGGTATCATTTGTAGTCTGAAAATTTCAAGCACAACCTTAGAAGATTGCACCTGCTTTGTCTAGTTGTCCATAGTGTGGTGAAACAAAGTATCGTTGATAGGTTTCACCTAATCTTTAGCGTCTCCCGAATTCTTAGGAGTAGCATAAAACTTCTAAACCCTTATCCTTTTACCCTTTTTTGAAGTCCAAAAGTTCAAAATCAAAAAAAAAGAGAGAGCAGTTATTGTTATATTCGTCTAAGTCCTAACTTGTGATCAACATTAGTTGAGCGTAAGTCCCCCTTGTATTTCAGCATACATTGCCAAGGAAGATATCCAACATAAAGTCGCGTGTTCACACATATAAACCTTGGAGTCGCCGTGTGGTCTTTCTTTGCAATCTTGGCACATGTAGTGATTTTGTTCAAGAGAGGGTAGAGTGTCCTTGACATTTTATTCTAATGTTCGGTGAATGATAAAACATACACCAACAGACTGTAATGTCTCCGATTGGTGGCTGGGTCAGCCAGCACCAATAGTTTAAATAAATAAATAAATTAATAATATTAAATAATTCTGCTTTGTGAGGCCAACTTGTCTTGGATGATCAATTTTTTGTTTTGTGACCGACCTGGATGATACAATTTTATTTTTCTTTCCTTTGGGCCGACTTGGAGGATTAGTGTGGCTGGCGAATATTTAAAGGAGATGGATTCATTGGAAGACATTAGAGTTTTATTATTCAATTTGCATTAAATGAATGCTTTGGCATTTGAGACGAAAGCCTTAGAGGCCAGGAAGGTGGGATGACATCCTTATTCTTCATTTTGCATCAGTGCTGTTGGTGCTAGTTAGCAATCCATTTATATTTGCAGGTCTTAGACATCGAATCAACAGGGAGTGAGGAGGTCAGCAGCGATCTATTTTTCTGTCGCATAAGAGATAAACAACACACCTGCAAAATTCTATCTCGAGCTCTTTGAGATAGGTCTGACCCATCAAGTGTTTCTGCTACTAAGATATGTAGGGTCAGATTACTGCTATTCAGATATTTTATGAGTGATACCAGATTTTGTGTGTGAATTGAATCTTGGATTTGTAGCTTCAAGAATGCATCATGTTGTTGATAACTTGATATTATGGACTGCACAATTTTTATTATCTATTTTGATAATCTATAAGTAATTTGGAGTTACTAGCAGTATATATTTTCTACTTCTGAGTCTACCTTTTGCAATCAGTTTATCTTTGAATTAGATGATTATATTTAGACTTTGCTTTTTTTTTTTAATAGTGGGCGTTTTGTATTTTAGATATACGTAGTACCATCTTTAGCTACAGATGTATTTTCAGTGAAACTTTCAGTTTTCTAAGTAGTTCGACTCATGCAAGGAAGGGTAAACTTCCCTAGATGGAATTAGATTAGGCTTTTGCTTTTTCTAATTAGATCAGCTTTCGTCATCTGTAAAAGAAAGGGTAAATTAAAAGATTATTATTCTAGTTTTGTGCAAATGCATTGTATTTCCTTTCAGATTTAATGAGAAGACTGTTGCAAGTTTGAGTGCAGAATCTGTTTACCATGGTTGGACAATTAACAATAATTTGCATGATTTCAATCGTGGCATGTCATTTACAAAACCATATTTGACATACAAATCATACATGATTTTGAATTTGCAGTATGACACAAAAATAATTTGTACAGATCTTGAAAGTAGATTAAGTTTTGTTGATTATTCAAACATATAATCGGTGTGCATATTGTATAAATCAGATCATTTTTTTTATATTGGATGTGCTAAAGCTTTGCATAGAAGTTTTAGAGAACAAAATTGTATACGTGTGTCAAAAACTTATATTATTTAGAATATATAGTTGGTTATTTACAAATCTACTAAATTTGCATGGTTAATGCTTGGATAAATATTTTAGTATCATAGTTCACATCTTTTGATAATTTGGAATGTAGAGTAGAACATCAAAATATTTTGTAAGCTGGAATGATATGGAATGTGTAGCTGATCATTGACATAGCTTGTTTACAGTGTCCAATTGATGAAATTTTTATATCTGATGGTACAGCTACTAGATTATAGCTGGCAGGCTTGATAATACACTATGATTTTTACCTAAGGGCCTGTTTTATTTCAACCAATGGCAAAGATTGCATGTTATTGAGCGTGGCCAGAGAGATGAAGTAAGCTAGAATTCTTCATTCGAATATCAAGAAAGGAATAGTAGTTAATTGATTTGTATATTAACGAGCACACAAAACAAATAGGAATAGAATCAATGGCGTTGGGCCTATTCATCAGTCCTAATCACATGAATAGAAAGCAGACATCTTGTATTGCCTCTTTCTCTCTCTCTCTAGTGGTATCCTTATCTATAAATGCTTCTGTGATTGCATTGAATGACTCGTGGATCATATGCAGATCTATGGTTTTGCTTTTCCTATCATAGTTTCCATTCAAATATTACCTACATATTTGTACACTGTAGTGAAGAAACACAATATTATATGTCCATCTTTGAGGCCTTTGGTTGTATATGTAATAGTGCATCTGGTTGACAATATGTAATTATGATCGCAACAAGAAGCACAAATATATGGATCAAAGCACAAACAAAAAGATTTTGCAGATCAATGGTATAAGCACCATTTTTCTTGTGAAACACTTTGTATATCATATATGGAAAGTTTAATAGGCAAATTCAAGATAAATAGGTAAAAAATAAATCTAGCATCTAATGTACTTTAATTCGTTGCCAACAAAGTTATATGCTCTAACATATAGTGCAAACAAAGATATCTAGGAACGAATTTCTTCCTATTGGGGCTACTATATCAAAAGAATCCATTAATGTTCTTGTACTTCGGTAATTGTTGATAAAGGAATTGTGCATGATTATTGTTAAAATTTGTTATCATTTTCTTTGAAACATTCTTCATCATACAAGCCTTTGGATAACAAGTCAAATATTTGGTTGGCACGGAATTGAGAAAATGGCATGGTATTTTTTCCATTAATTAGAAGCATTATTGACAACATTTTGGATGGTATGCTCCATTTCCATCTCTTATGTAGTAAATTCTAGTGAATTGCACATCAATTTGATTTTGTTTACTTGATTACTTGTGTCTATGCTTTTAGAATCATTATGCTGATGGAAAAATAATGGAAAAATGAATATAGTCAAAGGAGAGATAAAATTTCGTTTCTACTTGTTTGAATGTAGAGAAGAGTTAAAATGTTCACTAGTTAACCCACTAATAATAACTGCTAAAATCAAAAGTTAGGATAAAAATGAATATGATCCAACAAATAATAGTTAAACATAACCCTTTCATAATACTTTCTAATATCTATCTCCTTAACAGTGAAAATATAGCGTCGTAGCATTGAACCTCCCAAAGTAACTTTGAACTTGATTAAAGCTTGGATTACTTTCTTGGTCCACAAGCTACAGTGTTAGATGTTTCTCTTCCCATTCAGATCCATTTCATCTTTAATGCTCCATCAAGGCAATTATCTTTAGGTTGTCATTACTTCTGTCTTTTGTATAAGTAGAGTTCCTATCTCTGAGTCACGTAGACAATATGTGACCCCTTTATTTTGTTTTGATTGCCCTGATGCTTTGGTACTGTAGACATCATCCTATAGAGGAAGCCATTCATTGAATCCATTTACCTTGTAGCTGGAAGCTAAGTTGCAAGAAACACAATCTCTAGCTGTTCATTTATTTTGCTGACAAATATTGTGCGAGACCTAATGCTTATTTCTGAGACACCTGCCTCGTTTCTTGTCTTCAGAAATGTTTAGTGATAGATGGAAAACACAATTGTTTTTCATGGTTGTTTCTAGCTATAACATGCCATTTCCAAGCCATTTAGGTTTGCTAAAACACCATTTGTCCACATCAATCTTTAAGAGGATAGGGAAAATCCCTTTTATCAAACATAGTTTTGTATTTTTTGATAATATTGGTTTTGTAAATTGCATCATTACATATCATATGCAAGCATTGCAGAGTCGCAGACATTGTTGACTGTTGCCTCATCCTCATATGTGTGGATCTTGATGTGATATCTTTTCTTTGATTTGTAGATTTGGGGATTAATTGGCCTCAGTTGGTGAGACCACCAAAATTAGATTTCACCCTCATACATTGAAACACCTCATTTATCAAGAACCAACTCAGTCAACACAACAATGTCCACAACAAGAATTAAACTCAGTGTGTATTGCCAAACAGCCAATAGACACAATTACACCATATGTGATCTTGATGTGACATTCACATTATATTTATCTTTGAAAGAAATTTTTAGTGTTCTCTTTCTTGTGTAAAAGATTTTTTTTTTTTTGGTCTATATGTGATTTTGTACCATCTATTGATATACAATTATTCTACATGTATCATACATGTGCACATTTATGATAAATAATGATACCCTGTCTTATATTTAATGGTGTTTGAACTATCAGCAATGTGTAGACACACCTGCATGTGTGTTTGTTTCTTGTTGCCAAAATCTCTTCAACCTTATTGCTTGTCATGTTTTCCATTTTTGGCAAAAAATGTTACAAGTTAGGTGATAAAATTGATCAATAGATCCTTGCTAAGCAAAGAGAGAAAACATACCTAAAGATTCTATGCCGCCCAGGATTATGGTGTACCTAACATACAAAATCCAGAGTCCCTTTCAGACCTTTTGAAGTTAGTATGGATCACTTATCTTCAACCTAATGAATTACCCAGCTAAGAAGTTTTAGCCATTTGTGGGAATGCTTTTTCTTTTGTTAAGGAATTGACTGATTTTATCAATACCCTTATTGACCTTAAACTTGAAGAAACAAACTTATTGGTTAGCTTAGGTGTGGCATCTGTCTTCACTAAGATTTCTTTCGACAGAATAGTAAAATTTGTCAGGGATGTTATGGACAAGAAGATTACAATGTTAGTACAGTTGCTTAAGATACACTTACTACAGAGGTTGATGAGTAAATGGAAAGGGTAGGCATGAGGGCGCCTCTCTCCTTGACTGTGGCTAACTTATTTATGGAGAAATTTGAAAAGGCTGCAAGGAATCCTCCCACTTGAAACCAAAGTGGTAGTATTGCTAAATGGATAACACTAATGGAAACTTTGCTCATGGAAAAGAGGGGCTCGAAAAGTTGCAAGGAATCCTCCCACTTGAAACCAAAGTGGTAGTATTGCTAAATGGATGACACTAATGGAAACTGTGGTCATGGAAAAGAGGGGCTCGAAAAGTTATTGACAAATATGATGCACAATTTGGGTATATTTAACTTACTATGGAAGTAAAAATAACCATTGTCTCCCATTCTTAGACATCTGAACCATTGGTAAATCAGATGGTTCTGTCTACTGTCAGGTTTACTGAAAAAAGACAACTTATGGATATATACATTAGGATCCCTGACCCTTAACACCTTAGCCATGAGGAGAAGAATCTCTAACAATCTGTAAAGGAAAGCGATGAGTGACTAGCAAATCAAGAAAAGCTGGTGAAAAAAATAGATCTAGGAGGGAATCTAAGACAGAAAAATTTCTGACTTGATGTTTAAGAAACTAGAAAATGACTAGTCAGGATTTTGAGAAAAAATGTCATAAAACCATTGCTGAACCTTAAGAAACTGCCTCGAAGCGTCAAAGACTATTTGGGACCTGATAAGTAGAAAATAGTTTTATGAGATATTTCTTGCACATGTGACATTCCCTAAACTGATGAGATAGTTTGATCCTTACAAACAAGAATCAAAGAACACAGTCTGGACAACCAACGATGCAAGACAATCAAGGAGGGCTTGTAATGACCCTTTCTAGCATGTGTTATATGATGTTGTCGTTAGCCTATTTCTCCATGGTCCCATAGGCTAATCAGGACATTTAAGGAATCTTGAGGATATTTGGCCTAGGCAGTTTCAGTTGTAAGCGATTCTCATGTGTTTTTGAGATACTTACTATTTATAGTAAGTCAGTGGCTAGGTGAGTGATTCAATATTTCTAGTGAATTCTTGGACGGCAATTATGTTAGTGGTAATGGTTTGATACCAATTGGAGATTTAATAGTTATTTGGTGATATTTATTATTTAAAAATTAAGTTGAGTTATAAAGTTAAAATTAAGTTATTAACTTTATTGTTATTTAATAACTTTAGCAGGACACATAAAGTTATGTGTTATAGATATTAAATGTCCCCTTTCACTTAAAGTACATGGGTGCTCATAAAGAGGAAATAAAAATATTAAAATAAAAGGGAACCTCATTTATCACATTTGCCAGGCAAGATGAGTCGACCTCTTGAGGAAAGAATATAAGGGCATTTTGTATGTTTTTTCAGGGATGATTGGTTGAAGATTTGGAAAGTTCTAGTTTTCGTTGGAGGCTCAATTGTACAAGGGCTTTGAGGACGAAATCCCTCACTGCTAACAGTCTCTACGCTGTTGCAGTACAGAGTCTGGAGATTAAATTCATTTTCAGCTTTCAAGGAAATAACGCTGTGTGCAAACAGATTTTCCAGTTCGAGTTTTGATGCATTTATAGACTGATTTGGAGATGCGTTTCCAAGGAAGGAAGTAAGGTTGTATTTTCTGAGTGTCTTGCATTGCTGGGCTGTGCCTTTTTGCTGGCCGTATTCCGTGCCGGGCCTTACCAATCTGTCTGGGTCGTGCTTGCTGTTAGAGCCGTACTTAAACCTGCTGGTCCACAACTTCTGCTGGGTCGATTTCATACTTGGCTGGATCATTGGCTTCAATATAGAAAATATGGGGATTGGAGAGCATTCTAGGGTGTCATAATGTTGGTTTAAATGTGCCAGAGCTTCCCTACAACAGATTGACTCAGTATTTGCTGTTCGGAGTGGCGTCTAGGGCTCATGAAGGTAGATTTTGTGATCAGCAACTTGTAATCCAAAGTTGCTCATAAGGGGTATGTAGTAAGCTCATTAGAATGATTTGTAATGCCTTATTATGATAAACAATACAAGGGTGAACTGCTGTATCAGACTTTGTGATCAGACTGTGTTCCAGTAGTGTATTTATCAATTGTTTGCAAGAGAAGTATTTCATTTGCTGTAAGTCATTGTTTGGAATTTCTTGTCATATCAAGCACACATCAACACTCAAAACTAAACATGAAAAAACCAGAAGGAACTGCATATTACAGGGCTTTTAAGACAAATGAGGAAGAATGGACAAGAAAGATTTCTTACTTGATATTCAAGGAACTAGAAAATGACTAATCAGGATTTTGAGAAAAAATGGCATAAAACCATTGCTAAACCTTTTAGAACCTTAAGAAACTGCCTTGAAAGTGTCAAATACTATCTGGGACCTGATAGGTAGAAAATATTTTTATGAAGTTGCATGTTGAGATAGGTTTATCCTTACAAACAAGTTTGGACAACCAATGATGTAGTGTTAGACAATCTATGTTGGATGAACTGTGAAGAAAACCAATCAATCAATTTGCATTGGAAATTCACAAATTCTATCTTTAGTGAGTGGAAGAACAGAATAAGGAAGGAAGCCATAGGAATAGAAATCTGATCTGAAAGTCTTTGTTGGGGTGTTTGTTTGGAATCTTAGTCAAACTTGGAAGTGTTTAATTAGTTGACTTAGAAAAAAGCTAATCGAACTTTGTTTAGTTTGTGATTAATTTATTCATTACTAATTAGTTGCCTATATAATTGATTTACGTTTTAAAGAGGCCCTCGATTTATTTTTTCTTGCTTTCTATTGTTTCTTCCTTTTCTCCTCCTTTTTTCTATTGCTTATTTTTTTGTCACTTTACCTTTAGCTTGGTAAAGCTTCAACCCCTCTCATTGTCACCTGATTGTTAATAAGAATTGGTATCCTATTCTTTCTTTTGCTCAATCATGGGCTTCAAGCTACTTTATGTTGGGTCCAAGGAAAAAACCCAAAATATGGTACATAATTAAAGAATCTAGAAGAATCTCAAACATTTAGTCATTAAGATAAGTTACAATATAAGTTTCTACACTCTTGTACTATACTTAGCTAATATGTCATTTGGCTTTCTTACAATAATAGCAAGTGCTATTATTTGTCTTCATTTTATTTTCTTATCTACTAGGAGTGTTTATACTTCTCTCACTTTGTCATTAGCATTTAACTACTCTTTTGCAACAGCTATGATCACATACACTGGTGTAATTTGAGTGGGCAATTGACTTAAAAATAAACATAACATTGTTGTACTGGATAAGCTACAAAAATTGCTTTTGCATCCCTCAGCTTGCACTCTTTGCTAGTTCCTTTATTTGAGAAATGAACCTGTTGATATGTCTTTGTTGCATTGCTGCCCATCTTCAACCCAAACAACAGCTGTTTTAAACTAAGTTACCGGTTCGGATTCAGTCTCAGGCATGGGTACGTGAACCCGGTTCGTGGGTTCGGGTAAAATTTTTTTTGCCCCTTTGGGTTCGTGGGTCAGGTTCATCTGTACACACACACACACATACACACATATATAAATACATACATACACATATAAATACATACATACACATGTAGACATATATATAAATACATACATAGTACATACACATGTATACATACATACATACATACATACATACATACACATGTATACATAGACATATTATCTGTAAAAAATTAAAGAAATATTCAGAATTATAAAACTAAATACATTTAATAGTATGCTACTTCATCATTGATCAATGCGTGACGAAAACCCAACGATAGAAGGCATGCTTTTAGGGTTTTTAATTGCAAAAAAAGGTCAAAAATGTTTGTTTTTGTTATGTTTTGGTGCTCAGAGCCTTTGAATACACCCGGATTCGTACTTGGCGAACCCAAATGCCTGGGTACGTACCCAAGGCCTACCCAGGGCGAATCCCACATGAACCCGAACTCGAGCAAACCCTATTTGAGTGCATGGACCAAAACAGGCAAACCCGGAAACATAGGTTTTAAAGACTTTTCAGCATTCTCAAATTTTGAACTAAGCAATATTTGGCTGTTACTACATTTCCTCTTCTTTCATTTCCAATTCAAGCAGATCCAACTTGTTGGAGTGAGGCTCCCAAGCCAGGATCATGATTGGTAACAACTTCCACAAAAAGAGAGATAAATATTTCACCAGAAAATGATATATCATTGCTGAGATGATTTAAAAATGTACAATAGCCTTGCTTAAATAGGCAAGTGATGATGAGGTAGTTACAAATACCCTTGATACAAAATTAAATGCATGATGCTCTATGAAGCTAATATTAAATAATGAGCTATGACTCATCTCTATCTAGAATGACATTGATGAAGCTAATATTAGATAACTAACATTGGACGATATCAAATGAGAGTTCCATGTGACAACTAAGCCATTCATAAGCTTAAAATGTGTGAATGACAATTAATGACAACTAACTGTCAAGTATGCCTAAGATTATTAAATGATAAATACCTAAGTTGGACTTAAGCATGAGTAAATAATATCTATTCCAACACCCACCCTTAATTGCAACTTTGGGAAAATATTATTCTGCAAAATGCAATACTAATATGAGAATGCAAATATATGGGTCTTGGCAACTAGGCCATGGTAGGTACCCATGCACAACTAATCGTGCAACTAATCTCTTACAAACAGAGAAAAGGAGAAAACCTCATGGGACAAAACTCCTCTCCAAAAATGAGATATGCAAATCAACACCAATACTCCCTAAGAACTACGTCCATCACAAAGAATCCAATCGATAGAGAGAGAGAGAGACTAGGTAGCCCCCCCACAATGAATAATCTCCTACAAGAATGATAAGTGTTTGAAGACAAAACAAGATCCAATGCTTACAAATCACTTGTCTCCCCTTAGGAAGAAACAAAACCATATATAAATGTAGGAACATTAGGAAATTTGAACAAAAATATATTAGGGGGCCCAAATAGGGCATGATTTCTTGATGAGCGGCGGGTAACTTGCGCCATGAAATATCAAATCACTGTCCAAGAGCAGCTCACTTGTATTAAAAAAGCTCCACTGATCAAATTGGTGATAATATACACAGTTTGAAATATTGAAGGGAAATGATAATGCAGGCCCACGAACAGACTGGAGAGATATTGATGCAATTAACCGAGAGTGAAATATGGAATAGATTGGGTGGCACCAAATGAAATGGCAGAAAGATATATCGCACCCAAGAGATGACGAGGTAATTACAACTACCCTTGATACAAAATTAAATGCATGATGCTCTATGAAACTAGTATTAAATAATGAGCTATGGCTCATCTCTAACTAGAATGACACCCGAGATAACTAACATGGACAATTCTAAATGAGAGTTCCATGTGACAACTAAGCTATCCTAAGTAAACTGAGATATCCCTTGCTAAATCTGATATAAACTTGCAGTTTATAGCTCGAGGAATATCGTCAAACAATTCATATGCAAACTTCCAGCTTGCTGGTTTGTGTTATAAACTTATAAGTCTGATATATATTCTTTAAAAAAATTCCAGAATGCTTCCAATGCTTGAGAATCAACACTTCAATGCATAAATTATCATCTAGATGCCTAAATGACTCCTCATGATCAATTACAGTGCACATATATGATTATCTACTTGAAAACATGCACCTACAACAACTGCCATTTCAGGAAACAGTTGGCATGAAAGCTAAGTGGCTGATCAATGTTGAATGTTACAATGAATGTGGAACATGCAACTTATATCCCCATTAAACATATGCAACCTCCAAGTACTTCATGATATAATCATAACAGCAAATGATGCAATGAAGTAATGACTATCTAATACAATGACCATACATAGAAACCTGGAATTTCAATGGCTGCCTTGATATATTGGTTTCATTCTCCTCAAATGCAAAGCCCTTGCCAACAAGATTATGGCGCCCAGTTGTCTCGTCACCCACGATGCTCCCTTAATTTTATTCAGAATTTTAGATGCCTCCAAGCACAAAATCGCCTAAGCCCTAGTTGTCCGGCTGAAGGAAGAGTATGGCTAGGCTGAGAAGAAATTTTATGACCAGCAGCTGTGAATGATGACAAATTCTCTTATTCTGAATCTGCTAATGATTCAATATTTCTTCTCCTTAAATCGATATACTCTTGAAGAAATCCCTTGCAATTTAAGCACAATTTGGACTCCCGATGTGAAGCTCTCCTGTAGACCAAATTCAGTAGATATTTCACTCCCTCAAATGGTCGCACACTGAAGATTATCCATTCTCCAATGGCTGCTTGCATGCTGAAAACCTTGGCTTTCGCTTGCAGAGAGAAATTCATGAAGACAAAATGCAATAATGATGCCTTAGTTCGATTTCCCAAGCAATTTATATATTCTCCATGAAGGGGGTCGAATTTCTCCTAAAAAGTGTAAATGTTATTGCAATTTCCAGTTTAATAAACAAGTTATATGCTAGATAGTGTATTTCTGATTTTTGGTATTATTATTATGACAATAATATTATCGTCTTTCTTTTCTGCAGGTCTGAAGGATGAACATGTATCGATTTCAATGTCATTCCTTTTCTTTTGAATGATGTATATATAGCAAGGCAGTCACGATCAAGTGGCACCTTGATCGGACATCCGACCAAGATGTCACTTGGTCGTGACTGTCTATCGATATAACTAATCGGTGCCATTTGTATATGTTAACAGATCGATAAACATATCCGATAATGAATCGGTGTTAAAGCAGATTATAATGGATCGATAAACATACCCGATAATGAATCGGTGTTAAAGCAGATTATAATGGATCGATATAAACAATAACAATAACTAATAGCATTATATGCTATCGGGTTAATACCCCGATAGTATATTAATGCCAATTCATAAATGAATAGACATTAATATGCTATCGGGTTACTAGCCCGATAGCATTTAGATCGACGCTTAACTATGTTAAGCAGGTCGTCGATCTAATCCATCTTTATCCAATATCGATATCATAATCAAGATCAAAGTTACAGTCTGATAAACATATTCAGTTTGGAAAGCATAAGTAAGATAATCTAATAGCATAGATTAGTAAACCAAAACAGAATAGAGGAGATTAACGAGTTAGGGAAATCTTATCTTGCAGAAGCTACTAATGCATTAACAAAAAGCACAATTTTAACTCATTAAACATCACTTAAATAATCAATTGGCCCCTTTTTTTATGATGCAAAGACCCCTTCTTTATGAAATATTAATAACTTTTTATAATATAACATTAAATGCCTTTATTAATAATTAATAAAGTGTTCACTTTATTAATAATTAAATAATCATAACTTTCCAAATAATTATTATTTCTCAATTTTGTCTGCACCTGAAAGTTAACCATTTTATCCTCTGTACATGCAACTGCCTTACTAAAAATAGAAAGGGTCCCCCTCTATGTAACTCTGACTTACTATAAATAGTAAGTAATGCATATGGAGCCCTGGAGGCCTCAAATGAAAGCCAAAACTACTAACCACTGAACACTGGAGATGATACAAACCTCAAAAGACCCTCTAACCATCCTCATTAGCCTACGAGGGTCAAAATAATAGGCTAATCATCCAAAATCCATGTCTACTAAAATGGGGACATTACATAAACTTAACATATGTGAATGACATTTAATGACAACTAACTGTCACGTATGCCTAAGACTATTAAATGATAAATGCCTAAGTTGGACTTAAGCATGAGTAAATAATATTCACTCCAACACAACTTTGTAGTTGGCATCTGCTAGGCCAATTATTTGGTACCATTTTTCTCAATCCTCAACTTTACTATCTTATTTGCTATTGTAAGATTATATTTGACAAGTAATAACCAAAGATTCTATTGCATAAAATTCAATTGCATATTGACATTTCAGGCATGGAATTTGAATCTAATGAATTTTCCATTGTTACCGATTTGCTTAGGGAAAGCCTTGGGTTTTGTCAAGTTTGAACCTAGTTCAGGGTTTGGGTCTAGTCCCCTATGGGTTCAGTCAAGGTTTGGCCTGGATGAACCTAGGCGAACCCAAGCTGAATTTTGCACCTAGCTACGTCAATCTGCCGAAGTTGGGCATTTTTTATTCTTTTTTACTTCTCTTTTTAAATTCCAAAAAGTGCCACCCATCTCTCTAACCCTAAAATATGACAGAAAATATCCAAAAGGAAAAAACAAACTCATTTTTCATATTCTGAATGAAAGAAAAAAACATTTTCCTCCATTGCTGAGTTAGCTTGTCATTGCACAAATAGAGTTGAAGATTGATTGTTGAACATTCAAAAATGGTTGTTTTGCTATTACTACGCATTTACAAGTGTTCGTTTATTGTCAAGGAGATCGTAGAGGAAGATTTCTTCAAAAGAGGTAGGTTTTGTGAAGTTTTTGTTTTTCTTTTGCTTCATTTTTTTTTTACAAATAAACTGTATTGCTTTTCAAACTTCGTTTGTTAAAATTCTTTTAATGTGTTGTTTATTGAATTTGTTGTCTTAGGTTTTACAATAGAAAACGTTTCTAGCTTCGTGAACCAATCTCACTTTAAAACAGACCCAAACTCTCCCCTTTGGAAATATGTTGAAATGGTACAACTTCTAGGTGGTGGAGGTTATGTTTGGATTTGTGGTCATTGTAAAGTTAGATATTTGAGCTCATATAGTCGAGTGAAAGGCCATTTGTGCAAGATCCTTGGACAAGACCTGAATTTTTGTCCAAGTAAAGGCCTTCCGAATGTACAACTCTTGGCATATATCATGACATTCGAGTTTGAATAAAATTTGACTATTAATAGTGTATTTTTCTATGTTATTTGACTATTAATAATTTAATAGTGGTGTGTATTTTGAATTTAATTACTGCTGCAAATATGTTTATATTTCTGATTTTCATATGTTTGTGTATGGATGAACCCAAGACAAACCCAACCCCAATTTTTTTATTTTGACTGAACCTGCATACCAAACCCTTGAACCCGAACCTAAACCAGTAACTTAGAGTTTTTCCAATGCAGTAATGGATACTGTACCAAACATCAGGTCCTACACCCTTGAATCTCTTCATACTATTCCCACAGTTATGCCTAGCTTAACACATTACCATGTGGCAGACTATCCTATGGCTTATGATGAAGTAGAATAATTTAGAATATTTTTATCATTATCATTGTATTTTGTCATAAATTTAAATCACAAGAAAAACATAACTAGTAGTAAGGTATACTTGCTCATTGTTTAAATTCTAACAGTTTCCAACAAGAATGATCAAAAGAGGCTGGAGTATGCTGATAAATCATTTTATATCAGTCTGAGCAATCTCTCAGTGTGTGATTTCACTCTACCTGGGCTGCAAACTCACAAGTGTATCTCCTGTATGCAAGCCACTACCATATATGCAACTGGTAGAGCTATAGGCAATAGATTACCCACATATAACTCTGAAGATGGAGGATGTCCTTTACCAATTCAATCTCACAACCTTATAAGGTTGCTCTCTAGTCTTCCAAAACAGTCACTGCCATGTCAGATTTTAAAATTATAGTGAACAAGTCTGTTTCACAGTCACCACAATGAGTCATAAAAGTCAAATGGATTTAATTATTGCATATATCTAGGCATGCCAGATTGCATTGAAAACATTGGGTAGCAACCCTGTAGATAATTCATTTGGGGAGTCATGCCTCCACAAAGGAACAATACTGTGGTAATCACTTTTGTGCATCTGTTTCAATTCCCATGAGCTATTTTATTTATATTCAAGCCCTCGTCAATTTTATGTCAGAATGTAACTTCAGCTTTTTATCACCACGGAAGTCTGTGCCTACTGGAGTTGCTATACTGTTTGTTTGGCACTCTACAGCAAATGTAAAACAATTTGTGGACTGTTGACTCAATGGATTTGATTGCATGCATTAGCATAATAAGCAAAAGGGATTGTAGGGTTAAAAATTAGTTGTGTATGTTTATTGCTTTGCCACTTGCACTTAATATTTTATTGCTCTCTGGCACTTTCATGATTAATATTTTGATGCTTGGAAAAGAATTAGATGACTTCTCAAGCAAAGATAGATGCCTGAACCAATAAAGTGTATCTCTTACATTATAGAATATATGTTTATGATACATTAATAAACATTGTGCAGTCTTGACAGACTTAGATAAATGTAAGAATTCTCTTAATAAGATGCATTACACCAAAGCATAGGCTAGCTTTTGCAATATTCAAATTTTGCGATCTGTTTATATAACACAAGTCCTAAAAGAACACTGGAAATTCTTGTGATGAAATAATATTTCATGAGTTTTTCAGTTTATATATAGAGTTTCACTTTCTATAATCACTGGGAGCAATAGAACCATTTTGGATGGCTGTGTTCTTTGTTTGCAGAATTTCTAATATTTTATAAGAATATTTGTGTGAAAATGTATGTGTAGGAAAGAGGACAAACCAAGATGTTAGCTGATAGTTTTTCCTCTTCTTCTTCAGTGAGGTAAATTAGTCCAGTAGTTTAGTTGTCATGAGTTGATTTCAAATTGAATGTGTTATATCGACGCATAGCACAACGGACCATTGGCACATGTATCCTATATGCAAGCACCATTGGATGAAGCTTTGATTAATGTGATTGTCCTTTTCCTTGTGTGTTTTCAGTTTCTTGTAGGTGGCAGTGAAAAGATGGTCGAGTTTCTTCATAGTTCAATTGGGATCTTCCATAAGAACCATGCAGGGAGGATAACTTCTTACATCAAGGAGACTGTTGATAAAGAGATGAAAGAAGAATTTCTCCAGGGTGCTGAGAAAACACCACAGAAAAATAGGCTTACTTTTTGTGTCGAGGGTAACATTAGTGTTGGGAAGACCACATTTCTTCAAAGGGTTGCTAATGAGACATTTGAATTGCGTGACCTTGTAGAGGTTGTTCCTGAACCTATTTCTAAGTGGCAAAACATTGGACCTGATCATTTCAATATACTGGATGCTTTTTATGCTGAACCCCAACGATATGCCTACACGTTCCAGAATTATGTTTTTGTAACAAGGGTGATGCAAGAGCGTGAGTCTGCTGTTGGGTTAAAGCCTTTACGACTTATGGAAAGAAGTGTTTTCACTGATCGAATGGTATGTTTTCAGGTTGATTTGGTACAGGTTTTATGGACTTGGATGCATTCATGAGAATATGGTGAATATAGAGTTTTAACTATGTTATATTTATTGAAATTTAGAGCAATTTTAATTCTGCAGCATGGTTGAAGATATCTATTGAATAATTTTTAATATGATATTTTGTGCCTTGTAAGGAGATGGTCAAATGCCTTGATGGCATTGGAATCTTTATTTGTCTTCTTTTGGCACTGATTTTGCTGTAGTTATTGGCGTGTTAGATATTGGAAATATCAGTTCTAAGTAACTTATTTATGTTGACATTTGCAGGTATTTGTGCGAGCTGTTCAAGAGGCAAAATGGATGAATGAGATGGAGCTTAGCATTTACGACTCATGGTTTGATCCAGTTGTCTCTGTTTTGCCAGGGCTTGTCCCTGATGGCTTCATTTACTTGAGGGCCAGTCCAGTCACATGCCACAGGCGCCTGCAGTTGCGAAAACGAACAGAAGAAAACAGCGTAACACTAGATTATCTGCAAGGTTTGCATGAAAAACATGAAAACTGGCTCTTCCCTGCCCAATGCACAGAGTCTGGAGTGTTATCTGTGAGTCAGTTATCTCATGATATGAATAGCATGATGCATCCTGATATAAGGAATCGGGTTTTTCTTTTAGAAGGAGAACATGTACATGCAAGTATTCAGAAAGTAAGTCAAATGTGTATGTTTGGAATATTTGTAGTGAGGTTGAGTTCTATTTGAGCTCTTTTTTTGGTTCAAAATTTTGCTGAGAAACATGCACATGTCAGGTTCCTGCCTTAATCCTGGATTGCGAGCCAAACATTGACTTTAGCCACGATGTCGAAGCAAAGCAAGAGTAAGCACAGCTTCCCTGTTTTTTATGGGTTGTTATCTAGTTGTGTGGCTTTTACACATCACTTTGGAATGATATATTTAACGTAAATTAAAAATCAATAGCTTTTGACCTAGATCCCAGTGGAATACTAGATCTTGCTATTAAGAATACTTAGCACATTCTTATGTATTGACTTAAGTATCAGAGTTCATAGCCTTGAGCTCAAGTAGGAAATTGAAGATGGTATCCTTCCCCATTATCTTTGAATATTCATATGGAGAAGAAAGTAAATTCATTTCTCATTAAGTGTGGATGTACATATTGGAAGGAATAGCTTGTCTTCAACTATTTTATGGCACATAGCTCAAAAGCCTGGATCCAGCAAAAAGTTGGCAGGCTTAAACTTTGACTCAGACTCGGGATTCGGTAAAAATTAAACACATTAAAAACCACTTAAAGTTGTAAAATAAACTTAAATAATGTTTGAGAAGTATACATATTAAAGAATGAATTAAGAGAACGCAAGTTTATTTTGATCATAGTAACATTGTACTGATTTAGGATTGATTCAGCAATTCACATGTAAAAATGGAATCAATAACTTGGAATTTAATCAGGAATTTTGGGAAACTAAAAAATGCCAAAATACTCATAAAAACTGAGAAAAAAATGTTGTTTTGTTATATCAATCCAAATAAAGGGAAAATGATTTTTATTTTTTGTATTTTAAAACTAGAGCTGGGGTTTGGGCATGGCAACTCCCATTGGGGTTGAGGAGCTGGATTATTTAATGCCTTCACACAATAGATCCACAAAAGATGGTAGTGTCTTTGCTTGTGCACTTTTGAAAATTTCTGAGAATATATGCTTTGTCCTCATACTTCTTGCCAAGCTCGTGGAATCCTGTATTGCCTTTTCAGTATGAAGATATCTACAGCTAAACCTGTGGAAGGGGAAAAAAATGGGGTTATACTTATTGTTTAAAGTAGACTGTCTTAATAAGTCTCTAGGATAGCATATTTAAGCCTCAACAATTTTTGTTAAAGATTGGCATTTGTGGTTGCCTAAAGAACTGAAGTGATAGTGGTGGGTATTTTAGCAAGTGTAGTAAATATATCCTAGCAGGCTTTACTATAGCGTGTGCTGTGCTCTGTGAATGGGAGATTATCAGAAGCAGATTCAACAAAGTGCTATGGAGGTTATAACAAAAGAAGCTTCAACAGGGTTTGGGTATGAAGTGTTTAGGGCTAAAGTAATGGAGAGTAATGGCGGAGGATTTGGTAGGATGTTTGTTATGGGACTTTTTCCCGTGAAAGAATTTGTAATAAAGGAATATATAAATTTCAAAGTAATTAAGAAACATTAAATTATAATGAAAGGGTGTGACTTTTGTAACCACCCTTAGGGTATTATTAAAAACCCGTAAATTAATAGAGAATGGGGGAGGAGGCAGAGGAGAAGAATGCAGAGAAGGATAAATTGAAAGGAGCACAAGAGAGGGGATAGTTAAGGTCTGGTGGTTGGGCATTGGAGAAGGGGCATACAGTGTGTGTCCAACTCGGGGTACAACGTACACTCGGGAGTGTCCTGGCCAGGGCTGTGTTTATTTCATGTCGTGAAGGCATGTGGGGTTCTTTGTAAGAACCGTGTCCTCTTGGAGTGCTTCCTTGCCTGAAAACCCTAGGCCTGTAACTAATCCTTTGCGTGCTGGAAAGCAGCCTCTCTCCTTGATTTACATATATGTATTTATCAATTTTGTTTATAGTCATTGCCCTAATGTTTCACTGTTGCATATTATTATTATTAATGTTTTACTATTTGATTATTGATGTACATTAATGTTTATAAAAGTTCTTTCTTGAATATATTTTCTGCATAAATATATTGTTATGTTTTTAATGTTTATTTAATATTATTTGTGAGTAACTTATCTATTATTACATTAAGTAAATTACTTTTTCTAAATGTATTAAATATTGCACAAAAAACCTTATAATAAATGATTAATAAATTACCTTACTTTTAAAACTATTTACATTGGGTGAAAATGTGAATTACAATGTTGAGATTGAGAACAGCCAAGAGGAAGTTTAGCAAGAAGTCAACAAGCCAAGTCAAAATCCAAGAAGAATCAAAAGTAAAAGGTGTGAAAAATTGTTATTATAAAGATTTGAGCTTGAACTAGCTGTTGGAAAACACACGAGCTGAAGTGTGTGTTTTACAGCCTTTATTAAACTAAACTTGTGGGAGGACACTACTGCAATCTCGTTAATGACCAAGGTCACTACAGTGATCACTTTAGTTGTCAGTTGGAAAAGTTGATTGAAAGCAAAGAAAACAGAGGAAATAGATGAGGAATAGGACTTAAGTCAACATGTCACTTCGTTCATGGGTTTTTAGGAGTAAAACTAGGCTAAATATCTCCTAGAACATGTCTGGAGGAATGGACACTATAATAAGTCCATGACATAAGAGTGCGAATCACGAATTATGCAATTTTCAGATCTACATTTTCCCCCCATGTAATATCCCTTGCTGTAGTATGACTGAATATGTTGAATTTAAGTCAAGGAATTTTGTCAAACAGTTGTCCTTCACCCCTTTAACCTGCTGTTACTAAAATCTGATTGCTTTCTTGATGTTTATAGCCCAAGGAATATTATCATACAAACATTTAGCTTTCTGGTCTGAGTTTCAGTCTGATAATTTTGTGTGTTATTGACACAAGAAATGGCTAAGGTGTGAAAAATTGTTATTATAAAAATTTGAGCTTGAACTAGCTGTTGGAAAACACACGAGCTGAAGTGTGTGTTTTATAGCCTTTATTAAACTAAACTTGTGGGAGGACACTACTGCAATCTCGCTAATGACCAAGGTCACTACAGTGATCATTTTAGTTGTCAGTTGGAAAAGTTGATTGAAAGCAAAGAAAACAGAGGAAATAGATGAGGAATAGGACTTAAGTCAACATGTCACTTCGTTCATGGGTTTTTAGGAGTAAAATTAGGCTAAATCTCTCCTAGAACATGTCTGGAGGAATGGACACTATAATGAGTCCATGACATAAGAGTGCGAATTACGAATTATGCAATTTTCAGATCTACATTTTCCCTCCATGCAATATCCCTTGCTGTAGTATGACTGAATATGTTGAATTTGAACTCAAGGAATTTTGTCAAACAGTTGTCCTTCACCCCTTTAACCCACTGTTACTAAAATCTGATTGCTTTCTTGATGGTTATAGCCCAAGGAATATTACCATACAAACATTTAGCTTTCTGGTGTGAGTTTCAGTTTGATAATTTTGTGTGTTATTGACACAAGAAATGGCTTTGCATAACATTGCGTGTTATTGACACTGATACACATGGAACGTATTTACAAAAGATTTCAATGATATCTAACATTACAAACTCAATGCATAATGATTCTTTTGATATTTTCCATGCATATTTATGAATTTTCAAATGACAAATGTGCATTTATGGCCAAGAGACATTTCTACAATCACTTGGTACACAACTGATATCATTATAGACATAATACTAAATAGAGATCTGCAACTTATTTTTCATTAAACATGCACTCCAAACTGACTCCCACTTGAATGCAATTCTTTATACAAACTCAGATTTGAATTTTATATATATATTTGCTCAAATCGTATCATCTACAGCAACATTACTGACCCTAAATTGACATGGAGACTAAGACAAGAACCTGTTATATGATCGCTCCAAATGGTAGCTGAAGAAGCAAGCAATATTTGGAAGATCGGGTTTATGATTGGAGACATTATATGGGATAGAGAGCCGATGTCAGGAAGTGACGGGGGGGATCCCAGCTCCCCGGCAGCACCGAGTCCTTCTTGAGACCAAATCGTTGCTTTTCCCAAAATAACAGCAGCTACCACGTTCTCCTTTCCATACTAAAGACCATCGATTTCTCCTCAAGATGAGAGTGCTTCAGTCAGAGGGTAGAATCGATGCACCATTTGGCCCTTATGAGCAAAAATCATGGGTTTTCCCAGGCTGATGGTAATCTGAAAGATGTCTGAGATTAAACTCAGAAATAAGCAGATGCTAACAGCTCCTTGAAAAGAATCAATGAAATCCTCAAGCATTCACAATGTCTCCATCAACTTCTCAAAATATTACTTAAGCAAATTGGCCTTGGGCTATGGATAAGGCACCAATGAGATGACTGAATTATCACCTCCACAAATGCAACCCTTAAAGAGATGTTTCACTCACTCAGTTATGCTATCTATGGGAGTTATCGTTCCTAAAGACAAGTAGATCAACTGCAGAAACCTTAGTCTCCACAACTCAATAACACAATATAGATGTCAAGTAATCGTTGCCAAACAATGAGACTCATCCCCTATTTATTCTTTTCCTCACATGGATCAGTCTCCCTTCTAGAAGATTCCCTTTTATAAAATAATATTTAAGTGCATCTTAAATTAATATTTAATTGCACTTTAGATAATATTAATATATCATTATAATATAAAGTGCAATTAACAACACACGCGACATCATACGTGAGAATTCATTATCTCACCAAAAATCATATAAAAATAGAATGTGAAGCCACAAGCAACTGTCCAAGCGACCTTCTAAACAAACCGTATTAGCCTACGACGAGAGCCAGGAATAGGTTAAACCCTCTACGAACTGATCCTCATGAAAATGGGGACATCACACACCATTATATTAACCTTGCAAACTAGGTGAGAAAGCATGCTAAAGTAAATACGCTGCATAAAATAATATTGATTTGTGAGGATATATCCAACGATGCATGAGGGTCCATGCTCTTTGTCTTCTCTTTTGTGTTCTTCACTTTAATATGTACTTTGAACTTGCAATGCATCCATGGAGGAGAAAGAGGACTTTGTATTCACAAATAATTATGTAGAAAAAAAATCATACATTGTCATACATCATCTACCAATTTGTTGAAGTGTAATGTCCCCTTCTCATTAGCACGTGGACATTCATAAGGTTGGCCTATTATTTGATCCTCGTAGGCCAAGAAGTTGATTAGGGGGTTGATCTGGCAGACACTGATGGCTTCACATTTTATTTCTACATGATTTTGGTGAAATAGGGGGATTACACATATGATGTTATAATTGCACTTAATAACATAATGTCATTTTATTAATATTTAAAGTGCAATTAAATTAATTAATGCGTAATAAAATAATCAAGTGTAATAAAAGAATATGAGTTTGTTAGAGAATAATCTTCTATAAGGAACCAATTGATTGGAGGGGAAAAAATTAAATAGAGGGAGTTGGTTCATTGTTGATCATCGGTTATTTGACATCTTCTCTTGAGTTTAGATTTGTGGAGCCTAGGGTTTCTGCAGACTTGGTCATTGGGAACGATACCTCCCTATGATTCTCATAATTGAGGTGGTGAAAGATCCTCCGAAGGGTTGCAGCTGAGAGTGGGAGATAATTTCAGTCTTCCATATTGAGCTTACTGAATTTTGTGGCATCTCCATGGTAATTGGTTTTGTGGTGTATTCAGCATATTATCTTTTGGTCTCCTACGTGCATCGATTCTAATTGTGGACAAGAGGCGATTCATTCCTTGGGATCATTGAAGGTGTATATTTTCAGTTGCTGGTGTAAACCAGGTCTGAGACAAAATCGAAGTTCTTCCTCCATCCCCATGATTTGGCTTATTCTGTTTGATACAGGCATCGAACTTCACCCTTGAAGGTAGCGCTACACTTGGAGAGAGGCATCGATCATTTTCAGGGGATTAGTGAGGGCTTAGGAGCTGATAATTATTTATTATCAGACCTCCATTCTTGCAGCAGGGGCGATTCTGAAAATAATTCGATTTGGTAATTTGAGGGCTCCAAAATTTGGGATATTGATTGCTTCTTCAATCTCAAGGCTAGGCAATTATAACCAGGTTCTTTTGGCATCGTTACTCCTTGTAATTTCTTGTTATATGCAAACCTCCATGGCTGCCATGTGTCTTCATATTTTCTGAGTATTCAATGATAGGTTGCTAGGTCTTTGGGCATATGTTTGAGCACTGTAATGAATCTATTGTCTCATGAATAAATGGAGTAATAAGGTTGCATCTCATTGTATATTGTCTCAAGGTTTCATACCAACTGTTTGTTTAAATTGCAGTCAGCTCTAGGTGTGATATTCTTGCACTTAAACTCATATTATTGCATTAGAAACTACAAAAACAAGACATCTTAATTGCTCTTTGTGGTTAATGCTCTAAAACTCAGTCTGAAAGTTTATGACAGTTGTTGGCGGCATTATTGTACACGGGAATAACATTAGTTAATTATGTGTAATTGTTTTGGTTAGTTGGCAACCGAGGGGTGAAAGTTGCGGTGCGACGGTTGGCGCTCGCACCCCCTCGGTACCCTTTTATACTTCGGAATGTAACTTGTAACAGACACTTATTGAGGAATAGAACATCTGATACACTTTGTCTGATATTTACGGCATTATTCTGCATTATGTCCTTTATGTCTTAAGTTATTCACCCGAGAGGGCAAACATTTGGCGCCGCTGCCTAGACGAACTCGGGAACGGAAGACACGGATGGCGCACAGACACAATGGGCCTACCCGTTGGTGAAGTAAACCTGGAGGCCGACGACGCGCGGACAAAACTTTACACAGGAGAAGACACGGCAACGCGAGAATTTTCGATTTTGCTCCAGGTAGCCATTCAGACATACGTTCGACGAGAAGCGGCAGAGGTAGAAATCCCACCAAGTGCCATGTGGACAGCGCTGGAGGTTAGCCCGGCAGTAAACCGGTTAATGAACCACCTCCCCCGGTTGCTTGCACAGGCATCGCTGGCACAACAGGCCCGCCTGGAGGAAGTTGCCCAGGAAGAGCGACGACAACAAATCCTGCAACGCTACGAAGAAAACAGTCGACAGGAAACAGAAAGAGATGGCGCCAGGCCAGGAGGGAATTGAACTGTGAACTTCTTATTTTCAAATAAAAATGTCATTGACACGAGTTGTACTTGAGCAGATGAATTAATAAAGATATGTTTTGATTTAAGAATTGAGAGTTATGGAGATGTGTGACAATTAATGCCAAACCTATTGAATAAAGATAGGAATAGAAAATTGGAAACGAACGAGTGGGAGGCCGTGCAGAGGGCTTTGATTCTGGAGCAGCAAGTAGAACGAAGACGGAGGCTGAGGCAACTTGCCAAAGGACGACCTGCCGAAGGGGGGCCCGAGGGGAACCAAGGAGGTGTCACGGAAGGTGCAGAGGCCGACGAAAATTTCTACGCGTCGCCAGATCATCGTAGGACGCGGAGCCACGAAGAATTTTTAGAAGAAACAAGGTTACGGCGAAATCTAGTCGAGGAGACTCGGGATCAGTTTAGGAACTTATCCCTCACGCCACGGAGTGAAGATCACCAACGGGAAGCAGGAGTAGGAGCGTGTCAAAACGAAGGGGAGGGCAACAGTACGGGTGTAGGTGCCACACGTGACAGGCAAAATACCGTACCTCCAGGACACACCACCAACACTACCGGAGGTAGCAGCGCAGGGCCACAGACACAGCCACAGACACAGACACAGACACAACCGCCTCCAGGAAGACGACAAGGGATGGCGAGCAAACAAAAGTTACCAAAGTTCACAGGGGACGGCAAGGAAGACCCCTTACGACACTGCCGTACATGTGAGACCATTTGGTCCGCCAACGGAGTAACAGACCACGATGACTGGGTACAGCAGTTCCCAGCCACGTTACGAGGAGTCGCCATAGATTGGTACTCTGATGTAGATAAGCAAAACGTGGCCACATGGGCTACCCTACAGAAGGAATTCACGGAGGAGTTCCGGTTGCTTCGTGATGACAACGAAATTGTGACAGAGATATACAGTACCAAGCAAGGTACTAAGGAGACAGTACGGGCATACAGTCGGAGGCTAAAAGAACTCTTGGGTAAAATGGAGAGCTAGCCGGCTGAGGGCTTAAAAAAACGATGGTTCATGGAAGGATTGAAATCCTCCCTATGAAAAAAAATGAAGATTGTACCCCCGACGTCATATGACAACGCCTATAACAGGGCAATGGATCTGGAAAGCGAGTACAAAACATCAAGAAAGAAGAAAAGTAATAGATATTCATCTGACGATGATGAAGATTCTGACGGAGAGAGCAGTAGCAGTAGCGAATCGGGTAAAAAGGTACATGCGCTCCAGAAGGACATGGAACGAATGCTGAGAGAATTCAAGGCCATGAAAGGGAGTACAAGTAAGACGGAAGAAACTGAAGTATGGTGTACAGACTGCAGGAGTGATGGACACACAAAGGGTACTTGCCCGAAGAAGGCATTCTGTGAGATTTGCCAAATGATGGGACACTCCACCAAGGAGTGCCCATACAATATGAAAACCCGAAGCCCGAACCAGGTGTTGTTCACAGAGCAGGCCACAGCATCCGCACCAGCGGGTACGGGCCAACAGACTAACACAACGACATCATCTGGAGGATACCGGGACAATAGACGCGGCGGCGGAAGAAACAATAACAATAATAACAACAAAAACCGGATCCAGTACGATGCCAAGGGTCGGCCGATGATTCAATGTAGGGCCTGCAATCAGTGGGGACACTTCGCCCGTGATTGTACGAAGGAAGCCAACACTCAGCACCTCTGTCGATGGTGCGGGCCAGGCGACCACGAGGACGCAAATTGCCCGAAACCTGGTGTACACCTTCTGAACATAGAACCTACGAAGGCAGAAGTATTGGCAATCACAAGGGCACAGGCTAAGAAGATTGCCTACCCAAATCCCCACACAGAGACCGAGAGAGTGCGGGAGGCCAGAGACGAGATCACAAAAGAAATGGCTGCACAAGGACAAAACAGTCACCAGACAGCAAGTCCACCACGGACGAAGGGAGAAGAGGAAATCTTACGGCAAATCTTGCAGGTAGAGGTACCGGTGAGAATTCAAGACCTCCTGGAGAGTATGCCGCAGCTAAAAACGGCTATTTTAAACTCTGTACCCCCACAAGTAAAAACGAAGGAGGTCGTGCGCCCCACAACCAACCCCGCGTTTAGGGAGGTCGCGAGCCCCGCGGTCGACCCCATGTTGTTGGTAGTCAACAGCGGACGCCACTCGGCGGTGGTAGAAATGGGTATACTAGGGACCACCTTAACAAACACTATTGTGGACGGAGGATCAGGAGTAAATGTACTACCAGAAGCGACATGGAAAAAATTGGGAAAGCCTACGTTGTGGCCCCCTACGTTCAACCTGCTAGGGGCAGACCAACATGGGATTAAACCCATTGGTACCCTCATGGGCCAGCAGGTGATGGTCGGCAAGCAGCCGTTCGTGCTGGATTTTGTGGTAATTCCCTTAAAGCAGAAAGGATATGACGCCATCCTGGGGTGGGGGTGGCTCATTGCAGGAAAAGCGAACCATAATTGGAAGCGGAATACCCTTTCTTTGGAAAACGTTGGGAGGAAGTACGTAATCGACCTCCGTACGCAGATGGTGAGCGAGGAGTTAGCCTCTTCCTCCGACTCGGAGTCCGAGGGACACCAGTTAGCGGAGGGTGGAAATAGATGCCGCATGGAGCCCAGTGATGAAGGGGTGTTAGAACTGGAGGCATGCTCAGGAGACGATGGGGACTCCTTGAATGGCCTCTTCCATTGGCAAATGGGAGATTATGAACTATTTACACCCTCGTGCAATGTATTGAGCATCGAAAAAGAACCAGATATATTTCCCCCAGAATATGGTGAGTATAAGGAAGGGGAGGCAGCAGTGAATGAGGCGCCGGCACACCAATTCCTGAAGGGGGAGCCTATTAAGTATCAGGAAGCCAAGTTAAAGGAAATGAATCTCGGGGAGACAAGTGACCCCAAGATCATCCTGGTCGGAGATGATTGGAATCCAGTGTTGAAGGCCGCAGCCTTCAAAATTTTCCTGGAATACAAGGATGTCTTTGCATGGACATACAAGGACTTGAAGGGCGTGCCCCCAGAACTATGTGTGCACTGAATAACGTTGGTACCAGGAGCCCAGACAGTGAGGAAGCGGCCGTACCGAATGAACAAAAATTATGCTGTATGAGTGAACGACGAAATTGAGCGGATGTTGGAAGCAGGCATAATCTTCAGAGTGCAGACAAGCGAATGGGTGTCCCCCATTGTGATTTCCCTCAATAAAGAGGCCAATCAGATCCGGATTTGTGTAGATTTCCGGTGCCTAAACGCTGCACCGTTAAAGACCCATTTCCCATACCCTTCACAGACAGCATCTTGGAGGAAGTAGCTGGACACGAAATCTATTCCTTCATGGATGGGTTCTCTGGTTACAACAGATATCCATCGCGGAGGAAGACAAGCTGAAAACAACCTTCGTGGTGGAGGACAGTGTGTACGCATACAACCGAATGCCCTTCGGTCTATGCAATGCGCCTGCCACCTTTCAGCGCATCATCTTGCACATATTCGACAAGATGTCGGTGGGGAACTTCAAAGCATTCCTAGATGATTGGTTGATTTACACCGAACAGGGCACCCACTTAAAAACTCTCGGAGAATGCCTGGAGAGGTGTCGGAGGGCACGGTTGGCCCTCAACCCGAAGAAATGTAGATTCATGGTACCACAGGGAAGATTGCTGGGACACATTGTGTGTAAAGAAGGATTGAAAACGGACCCGGACAAGATTCGGGTAATAGTAGAAATGGAACCTCCGACGGACGTCACGGGGGTAAAGTCCTTCCTTGGTCATGTGGGGTACTACAGGAGGTTCATCAAGAACTTCGCTGAGATATCCCACCCGTTGGATAAGTTGACAAGGAAAGGGGAACCATACATTTGGGCAGAGCCATAGAGCAAGGCCTTCGAAGAGTTGAAGACAAGGTTGATGGGAGCGCCCATACTGGCATACCCGAATTGGGATAAGGAATTCCACGTTCACGTGGATGCCTCGAACTATGCCATCGGGGCTACATTAGCCCAAGTAGGAGGACACGGGCTGGACCACCCCGTTTATTTTGCCAGCAGGTTGCTCTCGAAGGCGGAAAAGAACTACAGTACCACAGAACGTGAAGCACTCGGTATGGTCTATGCCGTACAGAAATTCCGTCATTACCTCCTGGCCACACCATTCACATTTTACGTAGACCACCAGGCACTCATGTATTTAGTGAACAAGCCCATTATCCAGGGGAGGATAAGTCGTTGGCTATTGCTACTATTGGAGTTCACATTTTTAATTGTGGTAAGACCAGGGCGAAGCCATGTCATAGTTGACCAGCTATCGTGGATTAAGTCAGGGGAACCTCCAGAGGGAGTAAATGACGATTTTCCGGATGCACACTTGTTCCAAATAGCCGTACTCCCTTCGTGGTACAAGAAGATTGGAGAGTACCTATCGACGTCCCGATTTTCGGAGGGTATGCATCCAGGGGAACGAAGAAAGCTCGCATTAAGGAGCAGGACTTTTTCGCTCATCAACGGGTTACTTTACAAGATGGGGCCGGACCAGATATTAAGGCGTTGTGTCATGGAGGAAGAAGTCTCAAGTGTATTAAGGGAGGCACATGAAGGGCCCGCAGGTGGACACATGGGTCCAGACACCATAGCCCGAAAGGTGCTTCTCGCAGGACTATGGTGGCCAACGGTATATCGCGACGCCAGGGAGTGGGTCGTGAGATGCGACACTTGCCAACGGGCGGGCAAACCTCTGAAGCGGGACTTCATGCCCCTCAACCCGTCGCATGCATAAGAACTCTTTGAGCGATGGGGACTCGACTTTGTGGGTCCTCTTAAGGCCAGTCGCACATGACGGTGCCGATACATTATAGTTGCGACAGAATACTTGACCAAGTGGGTGGAGGCAAGGGCCCTCCAGGATAATTCGGCAGTAAGCACAGCAAAGTTTATTTATGAACAAATCATTACGTGATATGGTATACCTATTCAGTTGACCAGTGACCGGGGAGGCCACTTCGTGAACCATGTCATACACCGGTTGACATCAGACTTCAAGATTTTTCACTCATTCTCAAGTCCGTACTACCCACGTGCCAATGGCCAGGCGGAGGCCACAAATAAAATAATAATGTCGGTGATATATAAGTCTTGCGGAGTGGAGAAGGATGACTGGGAGGAGCGCCTACCGTCAGTACTTTGGGCATACCGAACGACCTACAAAGTAACTGTAGACACCCAAAATTGTCATGTCTAATTAAATAAATATTTAATTTATTTAATTATCTAAGCCTAATTCTTCTATTAATTAAATAAATCTTTATTTATTTAATTAATTCATTATCCTCTTCTAGCCTTATTTCTCATTTAAATAAATACATTTATTTATTTAAATTATCATTTTCCTGAATTAAATAAATGTTCTTATTTATTTAATTATCCTACTTCTTCTATTAATTAAATAAATCTTTATTTATTTAATTAATTCATTAGCCTTTTCTACACATGACACATGTCATTCATCTCTTAATTCATACACTACCTACCCCTTTCATTATTTTATTATTTCTTCTACCTACCCTCTAATCATAGCCGACCTCCTTTTTACACCTCTCAATCTTATCCCTCCATTTCATATTGTGTCTTCTATTTAAGGAGATGCCTTCTTCATTATCAAACCCTAATCGACAATTTGAAGGACTTGACTACACTACGATCCTACTTGCAACCACATTCCGTTCTTTGTTGAGCTCTTGTGCACATAAAATCTGAGAGCAAATATATCAAGCAAGATCAATGGAGATAGGAAGAATGGAGATCAAAACCCTATTGGACATGTGATGGTATAATCTTTGTGATTTCATGTGATTTGCATTGTCTTAGGTAATCTTCATATGTTATGGTGGATCTTTGTTGATTGTTAGGCTAGGGTTTTGTGGTTGAATTCATTTAGCCTTTCAATGTTGTTATTATTGTTATCCATTTTCACCATATACATTTTGGCACGCCCGGTGGGACTCCTATCCCTTTGCATTTAACTTCCTTGTTGCAGATCTTATGTTTTTGAAGTTGCAGATCGGACATTTTCGGCAGCATTTTCGGTATTTTCGCGTCTGCGCACTTTCGGATCGCGTTTTTGATTTTTAGGGGCGTCTGCGACAACTGTATCCGCGTTTGTGTTTTGGTCATATTTCATTTTTGCAGGTTCCAGGGAGGCGCGTCTGTGTTACAGAAGCGCGTCTGTGTCGTTTTCCCCGTGTCTGCGTACAGAAAGCGCGTCTGTGGTTTATAATCGCGTCTGTGTCTCACAGAACCGCGTTTGTGTAGTAGAGTCGCGTCTGTGATCATTTTAATCGCGTCTGTGCTTTGCAGGATTTTCTGTTTTACTTTTTTTTGCAGAAACGCGTTTGTGAGGTGTTAAATCGCGTCTGTGTTGTGGAATCGCGTCTGTGTAGGGCGGAATCGCGTCTATGTAAGGTAAAATCGCGTCTGTACAAAAAAAAAAATAAAAAAAAAAATTTTTTTTTTTTTAGGTTTTCATTTTTCGCCATTTTGTCTTGCATTTAATGTTTCAGATCTAGTTTATTTTTGGACTAACATTTTCAGATCTAGCTAACAAAATTGGTGCAGCTTGTCTTGGAAGCAAAATCGTTTGGTTGAAGGCCCCTATTTTCACAAAGTCTTTTGGGTTTTAAAATTTACCTAACTTGTGTGCTTGCAGGAAGGGGTGATCATTTGAAACAACCCAAACTACTAACAAATCTTTGGTGCAGGTCCTTGGCAAGGTTTTTTTTTGGATTTTTATTGTGTGCCTTGTTTTCATAGACTAGCAAACACTTCCATTGGTGCACTAAAATTGAATCATTGTCTTTTGTGTCTGGAGCAATAGGCTCTTTTTGTTTAATCTTTAGAGGGCCTGTCTTCCTGTGTGGTCATTAGGACTACTAGTGAGAAGAGGACGACCCAAGTGGTAGCGAGGAAAACCCACCTCATCCGAACCACTATAATCAAATGTATTCATGGTGAAAACTATGAATAACGTGTGCTGATTAGTTCATATCGACACTATGTCTCCCCATAAACTCGTTTGATCAAATTTATTTGATCATTTGTAGGGCGTAACCCCTACCGGCTGGGAGCCTTCTGTATTTACAGAGCTAAAAGTGCTGCATGTATGGCCACACGAGCGGATGCCCTTACTAGCACCTTTTTGTTTTAGAGGCCCAAATCCTTCTAATTGTTGGGGCAGGAGGTCGGACCTCTGGTAGCGGCCCACACACATACGGTTCTTAGTAGAGATACAAAGTTCGCCATGGGGAGTTTTCATGGGGACTGATGCTTGGCTGACCCGAGAAGTGAGTGCCGAGGGTGGAGCCAGTGAGGTCAAGCATCTAAGTATCCGCTCTGAATAGCGTAGCCTCGGGGGTAAAACCCCATGTGGGATCAACAACTATTGTCTTGGCCAGCCATAAGAATTGTGCTTGACTTATTTTAAACATTCAAAACATTCAAGACCAAACAGCAAAACATTGTGTCTTTTGTGTCTTCAAGTGTATGCAAAACAATTTTACATCAAACAACACACTTTTCTTGGAGTCATTGTCGGTCTAAACACTTGCAAACATTGAGTCCTCATCAACACTATGTCCTCTTGTCACGAAAATCAGTCAAACAGTCAGATTGAGTCACAACAAAACGACTTCACAGATTGGAAAAAATTGCACAAAATTTACAGAAATGCGTCTGTGTCTGTTTTAACCGCGTCTGTGTTGTCTAGGCACGTCTGTGAAGGGCAGAATAGCGTCTGTGTTTATAACAGTGTCTGTGTTGAATATAAGAACGTCTGTGTCGGGTAACCGCGTCTGTGCAGTATACAGTCGCGTCTGTGTCCAGAATTGAAAAGCTGTTATAGTCCAGCAAACATAAACAAGACAATCTTAGAAGCGCGTCCGTGTTAAACAGAGTAGCGTCTATGTCAGGAAACCGCATCTGTGAAGTATACAGTCGCGTCTGTGTCCAGAATTGAAAAACTGTTACAGTCCAGCAAGCAAACACAGTCAGTTTCGGAAATCTTGAGCTTCCTAGGTCATCTCTCTAAGGTTTCATTTAGCATTCAACCTGTCTTTGGGTCTCACAAAGTCCATCATTGCTTCACATCTCACTTTACATTCACATTTGTCTAAACTTGAGTCAAAAGGTCGCTTGCTTGTCCTCATCATACTTTGTCAACACACTACATACAACAACACTTTGCTAAGTGGTCCCTCATCAAGGTTTCTTACCTTTGGGTCTCATTTGGTCTTACTTAGGGTCAAGGTCAGCTTACCTCATCAAGAGAAACTATCCTCTCTTTGGAAGTCACACCTACTCTACTACATACATACTTGGTCTTACACTTTGGACATTGCAAGTACACTTCAGACTCATTTACATTTCATCCAACTCTTGGTCTTCCATACTCTTTCCATTTTTCATCTAGTCTCACACATCTTGGTCAATACCTAGTTCATGGTTGAAACCCGTCTTCAAAAATCTAGGAGAGAAACTAAAGAAGCTCAAGAGTCCGCAAACATGAGTTCTTATGAGTATGACAATAATTTATTTTTCAACACTGATCACACTACATTGCCGGACATGGATGTCTATAGAAACAATCCAAATGTTGAGAACATGGACACTACAAACAACAATGCTACACACAATGACAATATGGACAATTTTTCAGTACATTCAGCAGATGTGGAAGAATCCATTATGAATCCCAATTTCAATCGATTGGTTGAGGAAATAATGAGGAGGGATAGACAATACTTCTTACAAATGATGGCACAAAGTGGAGCCAAGATACCTCATGATTTTGACATGTCTCAAATAATGGAACATAGACCTTTGCAACAACCTCACTCCAATATGGATCAAAGGAGACCTAATAGTGGAGGAAATAGAGGACCACATATGGTACCTGAATCACCATCAGCTTTGCTTCAAAAACCAGAGGTCCCACATACAAATGGTCAAACATATGATACTTACCTTCGTAGACCATTATGGAAGTCTTATGCAGACAAATATGCTCAATCACATACTAATGCTAAGGATCAACCACCAAAACAATGGGATATTCCAAGGCATGCTCAAAATTTGGACACAAGGAAACCTCATGTCAAATTTGGGGGCAATACAATGGAACATGACATGCCTGTAGAATATGGTATACATGCGCAAAATAGATATGGTGTTCCTCAACATGAATCTATACCAAGTGGTCCATATACGCAGCATCATTATAGACCTCCTCCATATGAACATGTGTATGATCAATATCATCCATATATGCAACACGCACCTCCTCCAATTGGTGCCTCAAACATGGGGTATGGTCCAAGAAGTCGATCTCCACCTAAGAGCAATTTGGAACAACAAATCAGGGACTTACAAAAGAAAATGGAGGACATAAATACACCAAAGCCAACATACACAATGAGAGACATATGTCCTTATCCATTTGACAAGAGCATTCCAATGCCTCCATTTCCTACACACTTTGTGACGCCTAAATTTGACAAGTATAGAGGAAAAGGGGATCCTAAGGCACACATAAGACAATTTTTCACAACTTGCATTGAAGTAGCTTCAGAAGAGACATATTTGATGAGATTATTCCCACAAAGCTTAGGCGATCAAGCTATGGAATGGTTCTCCCAACTTCCACCTGGAATTAAGTCATGGGGTGACTTAGCAGAGGCATTTATTCAACATTTCTCCTATAACATAGAGACAGACATATCAGTCACTACTTTGTGCAACACCAAGCAAAAAGAGGGAGAATCTTTTACATCATTTTTACAAAGATGGAGAAATCTAGCCAGCAGATGCTCTTGCGAAATTCCACAAAAACAAATGGTAGAAATGTTCACCCAAAATGTTAACAAAGACATTGGCTATGATCTAAGGAAAGCTTGTTTGTCCACCTTCAAGGACGTCATTGAAAAAGGCTTAGCAACAGAGAAGGTCCTAATTGAGCAAGGAGTCATTAAGATATTTAAGGAAAACAAAGATGACTTTAAAGGAAAAGACAAGCCAAGATTTTGGAATAAAAACAAGAACACAGTCAATGATGGTGTTGTTGATGCCAACACGGTGCGACCCAAATTCATCTTTTCGGGATCAAGTTCTACAAACAATCAAGTGAATACTCAAACAACTTCTAGATCACGAAGGAAGTACACTCCTTTGGGAGAACCACTTGAGTCAGTTTTCAAGAAGTTAGTGGCAAACAAGGTGATCACAATTCTAGATTTCCCGCCATATGAACCAAAGGTCAAACCAAATTGGTGGAATGATGATGAGTATTGTGAATTTCATAAAAGCAAGGGTCATAAAACAGGTAATTGTCATCGACTGAAGAATATTGTGCAAGATCTCATTGATAGAGGTGACATTGAGATTGAGGGACACTCATCCAATCAAGAACATGAGATGTTTAAGGAACCATTCCCAAAGCACGACAAGGGAAAAGCTAAAGTCACAGATGATCAAGCCAACTATACTAGAGCACCTTACAACTATGATTCAACTATCAATCATATCTCGATGGACAATCATATCTCTACTATTACCATCAAGAACAAAAACCCTGAGAATCCTCCTCAACGACCCAAGATTGTCCTAAGAGGTGTTGGATCTTCTTCCGAACCTACTTCTGAATGTCATGTTACAACTCGTCGAGATAAAATTACTTTGCCAGGTGCTTCAACTAAAAACACCGCTTCTTCATCTACCAAACCTGAGTATGACCTTGTAGAATAGTTAGGGAAGACACCCGCGCTCATCTCCATCCTTGAGCTCTTACGCATATCCCCCGCTCATAAAGCTATTCTTGACAAAATCTTGAGAGACACCGCCGTTCCTACTGATCTAAACGTGGACCAGTTTCAGGCCATGGTGGGATACCTTTCCATTCCACATTCCCTTACATTCACAGAAGCCGATGACGCCTCCGTAAGTCAGCGACATAATGCACCATTACATATTGAAGCCTTCATACACAAACATCGAATAAAGCGAGTCCTGATAGATGGAGGAGCTGGTCTAAACATTTGTACATTGAGCACCATTAAACAATTGGGATATTCTGATAAAGCTGTGAATTCAAAAAATCAAATCACCATCAAGGCATATGATGATGAAGAACGCTCATCCAAGGGCACGGTCACCTTACCTCTAAGAATTGGGCCAGTTACAAAGGATGTGGTTTGTCAAGTCCTGGATTTAGATCTCACTTATAATATATTGCTAGGACGTCCTTGGATTCATGAAATGAGGGCAGTCCCATCGACATATCACCAATGCATTAAGTTTCCTCACAATGGAGTCGAGGTAACAGTTAACGGCGATCCTAATCCGTTCATATATTGCAATAACTTGAGATTACATACTGAGATTATCATTCCCAGTAATCGTGAAGCTGTTCCTTCTTCGGCATACATTGACCCTGAGTCATTGAAACCTTCGACATCAAAACAGGGTGAACTTAACGGCAGATTTCAGGACAAAGGCATGGGAGAATACACTTTAAATCAGACCATGTATTTACGACAAGTCATGAGCTCTCCAAAAGAATATGGAAGGCCACATCCTAACAAGCAAACATCCATCATGACGCTCAAATGGGACCCTACTACCTTTCAAAGATGGGGCAAACTAGAAGAGGAAGGTTTATACAAAATGCTCTACAAAGACATTGAAGATGACACACAAGATCAGATCAATATACCTTGTGAGAAATATGGCAAAGGCTTCAAGATTCTACAAAAATTCGGGTATGATGGAAAAAGCCCTCTTGGGTTACGAAAAGAAGGCGTTATGGAGCCCTTACAACTTGAATTGATTGTAAAAAGGGAACGCTCGAAGGGACTTGGTTTTCTGACTTCCAAGATCCACACTAAAAGGACAGAAGAGGCATCACGAATCAAAATTGCCAAAATTCAACAAGAGGATCGCTATTCCACAGACTCCAACGAATGGGAATGGGGTTCAGACAAATCCTCCAGTGACTATGAGCTCACCGAGACGTTCAGAGAGCTAGATGAACCCACAGAAGAGGAGGAGTTTTATAACAAATTCAGAGTTGGTCAAGAAACAACCCATGAGGAGTCTACACAGTCCTTGTCTCAAGGTTCTAGGTTGAAATCACATAGGATGAGAACACCTGTTCCGGAATGCGCTACTAGTGATGATAATTTGGATTCGTTCGCGATCGAGACTGATGAGGAGAGTGCCATCGATGACCTCGATAATTACCTTGACATACCCGAATATAACCACATCTTCACTCTTAGCCCCGCTAACTTCGAAGACATTAACGGCCTTCCCCTTGTTCATCACCAACTCATTGACTGGGATAATGAAGGACCTGTACAGTTGGATACATTCCAAAACGATGAAGCTTTTATTGATTATCTAGGCATACGAGATGATCTTCCCCCCTGGAGACCATAAAGCGGGATACACCATAGAACTTAATAGCGTGGCATATTTTGGTGAGGGTGTCGGACCTTCCAGTCGCAAAAATGTGAAAATAAGAACAAATCAAGGGTCTTATGGCGAAAACCACACTGTGGCGCTATCTGACCCCAAAAAAGTAAAAAGAAAGGACGTATCTGAGGGTGAAAACCTCTCTGAGGCGCCCGAAGATGGAAGGCTCGACATTCTCCCAGCATCATATGAGGAAAAATCATCCATGTTGGTAGAGGAGACTATCAAAACAAACATCGGTACAGAAGAGGTTCCACACAACATATTCCTAGCTCAATCACTGACAGAGTCTGAAAGGTCAAAATTCATAAGTTTCTTCAAAGAGCGACAAATCAACTTCGCCTGGTCATATGCTGATATGCCTGGATTGGATCCGGATTTGGTAATGCATCATCTGACGGTCAAACCAGGGGCAAAACCAGTAAAACAGAAATTAAGAAAAATGCATCCACAAGTGGCATTACTAGTCAAAGTAGAACTTGAGAAATTACTCGATGTCGGATTCATACGTCCAATTGATTGTCCTGAATGGATCTCTAACTTGGTACCTATCAGTAAACCAGATCGCAGCATCAGAATTTGCACAGATTTCAGAGACATCAACAAAGCTTGTCCAAAGGATGACTTCCCATTACCAAACATTGACTTGATTGTTGATCTCACAGCAGGTCATGAAATGCTATCATTAATGGATGGATTCTCTGGCTATAATCAGATAAGAATTGCACCCGAGGATCAACATAAAACAACATTTACTTATCCGTGGGGAACTTTCTGCTGGAATGTCATGCCTTTCGGGTTAAAGAATGCAGGTGCTACATATCAAAGAGCTATGACTACTATCTTTCATGATCTCATGCATGTAACTGTGGAAGATTATGTTGACGACCTCTTGGTCAAATCAATAGACAGAAATACACATTTGGACATACTTTCAGTTGCCTTCGATCGGTTGGAAAAATACAAAGTAAGATTAAACCCTAAGAAATGTGTCTTTGGAGTAACCTTCGGGAAGCTCCTAGGATTCATTGTATCCAAAAGAGGAATTGAAGCGGATCCAGCAAAAGTCAAAGCTATCTTGGAAATGCAACCACCAAAAAATATCAGTCAACTTCGATCCTTACAAGGCAGACTCCAGTCCATTCGAAGATTCATAGCACAACTGGCAGATAAGTGTAATCCTTTTCAGCACTTGCTACATAAAAACATCAAATTCAAATGGGATGACAACTGTCAACAGGCTTTCCAGACACTCAAAGATTATCTTCTAAATCCGCCAGTTCTGATGCCACCAGTTCCAGATCAACCACTGTTATTATACATTTCAGCTACTCCAACAGCACTGGGGGCACTCTTAGCGCAACAAATCGTTGAAGGCAAGGAAAAAGCAGTATACTATATCAGTCGCACATTGGTGGGATACGAGCTAAACTACACACCAATTGAGCGCGCATGTCTGGCTGTGGTCTTTGCTTCACAGAAATTACGACATTACATGCTTACTCATAAGACAAAGTTAGTTGCAAGGATAGATCCGTTGAAATACCTTCTAAATAAAGCAACACTTACTGGGCGACTGACCAAATGGGTAATGATACTGAGTGAATTCGACATCGAGTATGTGGACAAAAAAGCAATAAAAGGACAAGCCATCGCAGATCAATTAGCAGATGCTCCCATGATAGATGATGTTCCTTTAAGTTCAGAATTTCCAGATGAATCCATTTTAACAGTGTCACATGCAAAGCCATGGCAACTGTACTTCGATGGCTCATACACACAGCATGGGGCAGGAGCTGGCATCCTCTTTATAACTCCTCAAGGGGATTCTATACCAAAATCATACCGTTTATCATTTCCTTGCACTAACAATATAGCAGAATATGAGGCATTAACAACAGGATTACGAATTGCAGTTCAATGGAAGATCCAAGAACTTCGTGTTTTTGGAGACTCCCAACTTGTTATCCGTCAAGCAACTAGTGATTATCAAACAAAAGGTGAAAAGTTAATGCCTTATAAACAAATGGTGGATGATCTGAAACAACACTTTACAAAGATAGACTTTGAGCAGATACCAAGAGAGCAGAATCGCGCCGCAGATGCCATGGCTACAATTGCTTCACTAATTGATTTACTTCCAAACGAGACCTGCTATGAGTTCTTGGTGGATAACCTTTTGGTCCCTTCATATGAGATAATGCCTACTGAGATGATATGTGTTGTCGGTCCCGAATCCCAGTTATATGGTTCCATTTTTACATACCTACGAGACAATACTTTACCTCCTGATCTATCAAATAACCAACGTCGCACTTTCATTCGCCAATCCTCTCGATATGTCATTTTAGTTGATATCCTATACCAGCGAGGTCTAGATGGCACTCTTCTTAGATGTTTAGAAAGCGACGAAGCTCAGATTGCGTTACGGGAAGTGCATGAAGGAATATGTGGTCCACATGCTAGTTGTCCTACCTTGGCCAAGAAACTCATCAGGACTGGATATTACTGGCCCAATATGGAGAAAGACTCATATCAGTTTGTCAAGAAATGTAAGCAATGTCAAATTCATGGAGACCTCATACATGCGCCAGCACAAGAACTTCAACCACTTGCGTCTCCTTGGCCTTTTTGTCAGTGGGGACTCGACCTCATAGGCAAGATTCACCCTCCTTCTTCCAATGGTCATAAATTCATTATCACCGCCACAGAGTATTTTACAAAATGGATTGAAGCCGTGCCTCTCACACAAGTTACTGGAAAACAGATTGCTACATTCATCCTTAACTATATCATATGCCGATATGGTATTCCTGTTTCCATTATTACTGATAACGGGCGTCCCTTCAAAAATCAGGATGTTCGCGAACTCTGTGACCGCTTCCATATCTCCCATCGTTTCTCCACACCGTATTACCCCCAAGGTAATGGCCAAGCTGAGGCGTCTAATAAAACAATCCTTAAAATTCTCAAGAAGACAGTCGATGACGCTGGCCGTAATTGGCATATCCAACTCAATCCTGCACTTTGGGCCTACCGCACAAGCGTCCGTACACCTACAGGAGCTACACCCTATTCACTAGTTTATGGTTCTGAAGCCATCTTGCCTATCGAGGTCGAGTTACCCTCTTTACGGGTCTCTTTGCAAAACATCATCACTGATGAAGATTACAGGGTCTTTCGCTTACAAGAACTGGAACTGCTAGATGAACGGAGACAAACTGCTCTTAATCATCTCAAGGCTTACCAACAACGAATGAGTCGCAGCTACAATCACAAGGTCAAGTCTCGCACATTTGAGGTAGGTGACTTGGTTTTCAGAGAAAACCCCAAGAATCAGCAAGACAGAGAGAAGAAGGGCAAGTTCGAACCAAATTGGCTTGGTCCTTACATCATTACAGCAACATATGGATCTGGGGCATATCAACTCTCAACTACAGAAGGTGAACCTTTGGAGGATCCTATCAACAGCATGCACCTTCGCAGGTTCTACACATAGCTCGTCGGAATATCCTAATTCAAAAATACAAAAAAAATCAAAAATTTCAAAAATACAAAAAAATTATAAAACAAAAAAAATTGTTACTTGGTGAAAACCTGGCAAACAGGCGCCTTGTGACACAAAAAACATTGAAAAATCGAAAAAAGTAAAGAGAAATAATTTCGTCCAACGGTGAAAACCACTTCGGTGGCGCCCTGGGCAAGTACCATGGTGAAAACTAGGTCACCAGCGCCATGTGTAGAGATATTGCTCCTCCCTCCTTCAGGATTCTCTTTCATCATTTCACTTTGCACACACTCACAACCTATTCATCCATAATAAACTTACCCATTCCCATCATGGCTTGTTATTGATCTACCCAAGATTGGTTAGCCATTCATAATAAACCTCCCTTTCCATCCATAATAAATCAGATCCTATCTGTGGCTAAGGCAAATCCTACGTCTAGTGATGGGTGTGGAACTGAGAACATCACATGTTTCGAGGAGTACAGTTTCTGCCAGCTTCCTTCAGTCTATCCGCGCACAATCCACAATAAAGCAACATTTGCATCACAGATCCGCAATAAAGTTTCATCTTCTCCGCAATAAAGTATCAGTTTCTTGGATTTAGTCAGTTTCAGATGAGACACAGCAGCAACAATTGGCTTCAACAAAATCAAATCTTTCAACAGACTCAGACAATATTATGGTTCAGTGCTATCTATCCTTTCTGTGAAAGTGAACATTGTGACCACAATCAAATAAGACTTATACAAGTGACAAGAGACACAAACTTGAGGACTACAGTGGATGTTGGTGTCGAGTCTTGGTTTTCTTTTGATTTTATCTTTCTGGTGACATGTCTTTTAGCTTTTCCAGGATGTCTTTGACGAGAGATTCTATCTCCAGGATGTCTTTGACTAGAAAGGCGAGGATGGGGTATCGTCACCTATTTGTATTTTCTGTCTGTGGATTGTCTCTTAGTAATGCTATGACTTGTCCAAGGATATGAGGACATTGTGAGTCTAGTATGAACTGGGGCATTCCTTGTTTGTGACTGTCTTATCTCCATGCAAGCAGGTACAATGACTTTCTAGGTCGAACATATGCCTCGATTGTCATAACCTACTTGCCATAATAAAGCTCAATGATGATAACGCACAAGAAGCTCTTTCACTTTCATATCTTCTGTCTTTCATCCCCCCTTTCTTGATTGACTTCCATCATCCTTCTCGAGTCCGCGTAGCCTGCTATCACATGACTGAGTATAATGACACACCAAAAACATTTGCATTTCATGTAGTTGCACCTGCATTACCACATATAAGCATTTCATACATACATATAGATATCACAACTGCATCACATCCTGCACACAACACCTGTTAGCACAATTTACATTTGCATTATCATATTCATATGCATTACATACATTTACATTTGCATTGGCATAACATTTTAAAACATAAAAGAACAAAAATATTGCATTACATACATATTTGCATCCATATCATAAGCATCACATAAGAACATCTCATCACATAGGTACACATGCATATAGCTGCCGCAAAGATGAATCATCTCATATATATAATCAAAAGTGTCATGATACAATGATGTCAAAATCATATGGCTACAATCACCCGCAGGTGTCTACAATACAAAAAAATGGTACAACACTGATACAATGGGAGCCCTCTATGGCTATGATGAACTCCCTCCCTCGGAGCCGCCTGGCCTCGATGGAATCTGAGCCCCTGAAGGACCCGCCCCAGGATCACCTTGCCTATCTCCTCTATCTGGTGGTGGTGGAGGACCCATGACCCCACCACTAGATGCCTGCCTCCTCCGGCTCCCTCCCGTAGCTGTCGCTGTACGCGACGGTCTATGGAAGCTCCTCGCCCGCTGATCTGCTGGCACTGCACCGTAGTAGAGGTCCCTCCAGTAGCCTATCTCCTCTCCGGCCCGCAGGACATATGCATATCCTGCCCCTGTGTCCTCCGCCGCCTGTCTCCCTGCCCTCAGCGCTGTCTCAGCCTCTGTATAGCGCTGGATCGCCTGATCTCTCTCCCGCTCAGTATCCCTGAGCCTGGTCCTGAGCCGGGTCCTGAGCCGATCCCTCTCCCTCTCCAGCTCCTGAATCTCATCTGCCTGTCCCTGGCAGATCTCTCTGAGCTCAATCAGTTCATCCTCCTCTAGGTCAGCCCCCTCTGCCTCTGCCTGTGGCTCCCCCTCTGCGGGTGCCTGCCCCTGTACCTGTACTAGTGCCCGTACGGGTACCTGTCTCTGTACATGCCTCTGTGCCTGTACCTGTCTCCGTCCTTGCTCTGTGCCTGTACTGGCACCTGTCCCTGTACCTGTCCCTGTCTCTGTACCTGCCTGGGACCCTGTGCTGCTGGTACCTGTAGCGGCAATCCACCGCGACCCCTCACCACCCAAGCCGGTCTCTCCTCATCACCCTCCCTCCGAGGTGCAACTCGCCTCTCCCCAACTACTCCCCTCCGCCGCCGTCGGCCTCTACCCCCATCACCTCCACCATCATCATCATCGTCCCCACCTCCATCTCCATCCAATAGCTCCCCTGGATCTGTCAATCGTGGGAATGGATGCTCTGCCCAATATGTTGAATACTCAGCATCCATCCCGGCGTCCTCAATCTCAGCCAGCCGTGTAAGAGCCTGATCATATGACAGTAGCGGCCCAAACTGCGCCTGATCTCTGACTGTGCGGGCATACATGCCCGAGCCCCATGGCATCCTCTGAATCTTGCCATACTGCCTGCAAACCCTGTCCACAAGCTGCCTCTCTAGCACATAGGGCGTCCGCCCAATCAGGTACCTGCTCCGGAAGGTGTAGGGCAGCTCCACTGCGTCATCCTCCCACTCCTCGCAGCCTAGATATGGTCTCCATATGACCACATTGATATCATCTAGCACCCGCCGCCAATGCTCCAACCTGCCAATCCGTGGCTGCGAGGTGATCATATCGTACAGATGCACAAAACTGCGTCCATGTCCCCTGCCTTTGAAGTGTATCGGCCTCGTCACTGGCAGATGCTCGTAAGCCCAAACCTGCAATAGTGTCACCCCGCAGCCCAATCCCACTGACCCGTGATAAACAAACTGGTGAAGCTCGTAATATAAATGGGCCAGCACACATGGTCCCCAGGCATATCTGGTGTGCTGTGTCACTAGTGTCTCCAGTGCTCCCCCCCAGCCCACAGCCAATCCCCGTGTCGCCCTGTCTGGACATAGGAATCCACTAATCGCTCCTCCGATCACGGCCGGCAATGCTAACCCTGTAGCGGTCATGGTGTCCCATGCCACGTGTCCTGCCCTCATCTCTAATCCAGGGTCCTGAAACACCCGTCTCAATGCCTCTCTGTCACCATCTCGATCGTATGGGATCAGCTCCCCATCGATCGGCACCCGCAGAATCCTATATACATCCTCAAGGGTGACTGTCATCTCACCCATCGGTAAATGGAATGTGCACGTCTCAGAGTGCCATCTCTCAGCTAGCGCAGTCAGCAAACCCATGTTTGCCCGAAACTCAGGCACATACAGCACGTGTCTCAGACCCATCTCCTCGATGGCAGCTCTATCCTGAAACGACAACTCAGGTCGCAACCTCTGCGTCGACGGGAATCTCTCCCGTGACTCTAACATCGGCAAATACTCCTGCAGTCAAGCAAATCAATCATGTCAGTCATAGTGGCATTCACTGTTTATCACAAAATGCTACTCGTTATCTAAATGCACATGGCTATTTATTCTAGTGACACTCACTGTTTATCACAAAGTGTTACTATCTATCCTAGTGGTACTCCCTGTTCATCACAAAGTACTACGTGTGTGACACTCCCTGTTCATCACAAAGTGTTACTCACATTTGCACTCCCTGTTCATCACAAAGTGCTGCTCATACTTTGGGTACTCCCTGCTCATCACAAAGTACTCTGTCTTGGTACTCACTGTTCATCACAAAGTGCCTTGATCTATCCTAGTCTTCCTAGAGGACCTGCTTGAGTGTATCCTCTCAGCAGCTTATCCAATCGACAGCGTATGTTCATCACAGAACTGCCGATTTGACCTAGAAGACCAAAAAACTTGCATTTTTCAACGCAAACGCGCTTGACTGACACAAACGCGCCTACAGACTGCACAAACGCGCCCGTACAACACAGACGCGCCTGTATAACACAAACGTGCTTATACCGTGCATAAACGCGACTTGGCGACGCAGACGCCCCTGAATGACATAAACGCGCCCGCATCCGACGCAAACGCGGTTCCAGACGTAAACGCGCCTGGCACCTACACAGACGCGCCTGGCGGACACAGACGCGCCTGACACCGACACAGACGCGTTTCAACGGTTTTTGACATTTTTTAACTCTACTTCTAAGCGCATTTATTGCTCTATTCGACATGCATTAATGACAAAATTGAATGCGTCAAAGTACGAGGAGGTTTGGTGGTACTTACCGGCTCTCCTGCCTCTGCTGGCCTCTGAAATCGGCGAACATGGTCGAATCTATGCACGAAAGCCATCGCTGCTGACTGCTCCTGCTCTATTTTCGCTCTGCAATATGCTCTTGTGAATGTGTAGATGACAATGAGGATGTATTTTCCCTCGTGGTCTATCTTATAGACTGCCCTAGCCCTCGTTTCCCGAGTCAGTTTTCATTATCCCGTGACTTTGTCACTTTATCCGGTCAGTCCATTCTATTCCGTCTTTCTTATCGAGAGATTGTCTGCAATCTTTTCAGACATTTTCATCCAATCTCTCAAGGGGGCATATCATTCCCATCTTGGGGCAACTCTGTATCAGTTCATATTATCTTCTTTGAAACAACGCGACAAGCCGCATTGTCTCAAAGAGGGGCAAAATGTAGACACCCAAAATTGTCATGTCTAATTAAATAAATATTTAATTTATTTAATTATCTAAGCCTAATTCTTCTATTAATTAAATAAATCTTTATTTATTTAATTAATTCATTATCCTCTTCTAGCCTTATTTCTCATTTAAATAAATACATTTATTTATTTAAATTATTATTTTCCTGAATTAAATAAATATTCTTATTTATTTAATTATCCTACTTCTTCTATTAATTAAATAAATCTTTATTTATTTAATTAATTCATTAGCCTTTTCTACACATGACAGATGTCATTCATCTCTTAATTCATACACTACCTACCCCTTTCATTATTTTATTATTTCTTCCACCTACCCTCTAATCATAGTCGACCTCCTTTTTACACCTCTCAATCTTATCCCTCCATTTCATATTGTGTCTTTTATTTAAGGAGATGCCTTCTTCATTATCAAACCCTAATCGACAATTTGAAGGACTTGACTACACTACGATCCTACTTGCAACCACATTCCGTTCTTTGTTGAGCTCTTGTGCACATAAAATCTGAGAGCAAATATATCAAGCAAGATCAATGGAGATAGGAAGAATGGAGATCAAAACCCTATTGGACATGTGATGGTATAATCTTTGTGATTTCATGTGATTTGCATTGTCTTAGGTAATCTTCATATGTTATGGTGGATCTTTGTTGATTGTTAGGCTAGGGTTTTGTGGTTGAATTCGTTTAGCCTTTCAATGTTGTTATTATTGTTATCCATTTTCACCATATATAGTAACTACTGGACAGACTCCTTTCCAGCTAATGTATGGACAAGAAGCCGTGGTGCCAGTTGAATTCATGGTACCGAGTCTGCGGATTGCCATCGATAATCGCCTTGGCGACATGGAAAGCCTGAGGGAGAGGCTGTACGCGTTGAACAAATTGGACGAGCGAAGGGTGATGGCTCAGTGGGCGACAGAAACAGCCCAGCAAAGAGGGAAGGTGTGGCACGACAAGCATCTCCAGCGAATGAATTTTACTCCCGGACAGCTGGTGCTAAAATTCAACGGGAAGAACGAAATTAAGCCTGGAAAATTCAAAGTCCGATGGTTAGGGCCCTTCCGGATACGTGAGGTCAATACAAACGGGGCGATAAAGTTGTGGACGCTGGACGGGAAGGAGATACCAGACGCAGTCAACGGGTCGAAACTAAAGATCTATCACGAACGGAGGGAACCAGGACCTCCCAGTCAGTCAGCCCGCTAGGGAAAAAAAAATAAAATAAATAATTTGAAAAAAATATATTTAAAAGAAAATTTGAAAAATATATATATATATAATAATAAGAAACATAGAAAATTGGAAAAAAAAAAAAAAAGAAAGAAAGAAAGAGGGAAAAAGTGGCCACCGTACGGTGGGACCACTGAAGGCGGCATCACCGTACGGTGGAACCATTGACGGTGGGACCACCGACGGTGGGATCACCGACGGTGGAACCATCGTGCGGTGGAACCATCGACGGTGGAACCATCGTGCGGTGGTCACACCGTGCGGTGGGAGCTACCGAAGGCGGCTACCAAGCAGGCCGCGGAAATATAAAACGCCGCACGACAAAGCAGCCGATGAACAAAACACCACGCGACGCCAAGGAAAGGAAGAGGACGCACATCGCCGAAGGCACACCACGCCACGCCGCAAGGAAAAGACGCCACGCCGCACGAAGGAGACACCATGCCGCACACTGCTGAAGGAAGAACATAGCGAACACCGCACAGCCAGACCACCACGCCACGAGGCGCATAGCAAGGGTTTATGCACAGCAATCCCACGCAGCCACACCATAGGCGGACCAAATAAGGGTTACGCGGAGCAGCCGAGTGAAGAATAAGAGCCACAGGTAAACCAAGCAGCTGCACGGCGGCAGCCAAAAAGAGAGGGCCGTTACGAAGGGTGGATTTTTTCTAAACAAATCAATTACGGGGAGATCGATGGATTCAGCCGGGAAGAGGAGTTGGAAGAAACAGCTGCATGCTTCTTCCAGTAGCAGCCAGAAGGATAGAGGTAGCAATATCAGGATTTTAGCTTCAGGAGTGCGTGTTGCAGGCGGCACCATGGATGTCAGCGCTCGGCAAAAACAAAAACAGAAAACACCACAGGTTGCCGCAAGTGCGAAAAACACAGTGACGCCACAAAATATTACTTTCGAGGGCCTGAATGGATTAGAATGCCGAAAATGGTGGCAGGACACCCCCGATAATGACCTGGTAAAGCAAAACCTCCGGAAGGCACAGGTAGAGTGGGCTATTCGGATGCCTGTGTTCCCTATCCGGGAGTACGAGGGTGCCCTACGCTTCATGGTGGACACCTTCGACAGGCATACATGCACCAGCACGTTTGAATACCTCCGGAGGGATGTCACCATATCCTTCAAAGCAAGGGATTTCACGAGGGTATTCGGCATTCCGGGCAGCCAGGGTAAGAAAATAGACTTGAAGGCCAAGAAGATGACACAGGAGGAGAAGGAGTGGTGGATTAAATTAGTCTCCCGGAATTTGACCACAGCGGAGTTGGACAGCGTGGCTAGAGCCACGAAGAGTCGCGGAATCCGTAAGACTTTTGTTGCGGAGGGCCATTGGAGGTGCATCATGGATGTCATCAAGAGCAGATTGACAGGGTCGGGTAGGGCGTCAGACATTGCCCTCCCTCAGATTATGCTGATGAATGGACTGATGAATGGCATCATGTATGACTGGGCAGCGCTACTGGCAGAGCGTATGTATGAGTTTCTGACGCTCCAGCATTGCACATTCTATATGCCTCATTACGCTATAGGGTTATTCCTGGAGGCCACGTGGGAAGTAGTGCCGGAGGACGAGTTGGAGGTACGGCCACAGGGACCGTTGACAGCGGGAGAGCCTCCAATAATGTATTGGAGGCACTTGGACATTGGGCACTCTTTCGCGAAGTGGAAACGGGTGATGGATAGGGCCTCGGCCTCAGGGGAGCCTGACAGCGGGAGGGAGTCCAGCACCACGGAGGATTCCGAGGAGGAAGATGAGGAGGACGATAGCAGCCAGGCAACGGAGGAGCCTGTACGAGTCCGGTTTGCCCCACCTCTGTTACCGATGGGCACGACTGTGCCAGCATCTGGAGTAGGCGACACTTGTATTCCGGCCTTCGAGCAGAGCCATACGCCTGCTACACTTGGTCCCCTCCAGCACGAGCAACAGGGAGCATCGTCGGGCCCAACCACAGCGGCACTTACCGAGGACATGGCAGAGTCAGGGACGAAGGAGTCACCGCATCAGGTAGTGGGCGTTGAGGAGCAGGGGCCGACGGAGGTAGAGGATACCGAGCCTCACGTACGGTTGGACGTCGTGGGTAGTGACGCTGTGATGACTGTTTTGGCTTCGTTGTTGGAGGAGCCGACGACAGCGACCCATCCACCGGTCACAGAGATGCGTGCTGACCTCGAGGCTATGCAGAGCTGGCTCACACAGCAATTTCAGATGACACTGGCACAGTCGGAGGGAGCTGTTGTATTCTCACCGTGTCGAGAGACTGGAGCGGAGGTAGTCCACTTGGATGACTCGTCAGGGGAGGCACATGGACTCACAGTTGGGCACGAGGCAGGCGAGGTCGCCTCTGGGCAAGCACCAGGAGATGGTGCACCTTCGGTGGCGGAGGCGGTACCTTCACAACAGGATACAGTAGTGACCGTTCCACCAGGGATTTCCTAGTCTTCGGCACAGACGGGGGAGGATGTTGAGACTTATCTCGCTGACATGGCTGATATGGTAACGAGGGGTAGGCGGGTGGTGGCTGCTGCCCAGACGCAAGCATTGCAGCAGGTGGTGGTGGAGCTAGAGAAGGTCCTACAGTTTATGCGGGTGGGCTGCCCGACAGCCTTTGCTACCTGTTTTGAGTCTCAGGGGTGGCCGACCGCGAAGACAGAGGAGATGCTCCAGGCTTGGAGGTTGCGTTAGCCCGTTGTGGAGAGTCGGGTGACGGCAGTGGTCCGCGAGATCAAGCAGGTCTATCGGGATGCCTATTATACATTGAGGCGTATATAGCAGGAGTCTGCAGCCAGGGAGGCTGCCCGCGTAGTGTTGGAGAGAGAGGTGGCCAGTCAGCAGGCCTCATGGGCAGCCGAGAGGGCGCAGTTGTTGGCACAGCTGGAGGTGGCCCGCACAGAGACGGCTGAGACCCGGACAGCGAAGGTCGAGGTAGAGACCTGCCTGGCAGCCGAGCAAACATGGTTGGCCTCCGCGACGGAGGCAGTGGATACAAAAGAGGAGTTACTGGAGGCAGCACACATGGTGAAGACAGCTCTAGAGAAGGTCCTCGTAGCGGAACGGGATGTAGCTGCACGCACTCAGCAGGTGTATGAGCTTCGTGCCCGCTTGGCGACCCAGACACCGCCATCTCACACTTCTACTTCAGGGACGCTTTCTCAGCCCCCTCCCTAGTCTTTCAGATATCTTGTCTAGGTTGCATTATCTCCATTTTTGTAAGTCGCCTGGAGACGACTTTTCTTTTTGGGGGGAATGATGTTGGCGGCATTATTGTACACGGGAATAACATTAGTTAATTATGTGTAATTGTTTTGGTTAGTTGGCAACCGAGGGGTGAAAGTTGCGGTGCAACGGTTGGCGCTCGCACCCCCTCGGTACCCTTTTATACTTCGGAATGTAACTTGTAACAGACACTTATTGAGGAATAGAACATCTGATACACTTTGTCTGATATTTACGGCATTATTCTGCGTTATGTCCTTTATGTCTTAAGTTATTCACCCGAGAGGGCAAACAACAGTCAAGCATCAAAGTGTTTGATGAAATATTCCTAGGCCTAGAAATTAGATTTTCTCATCATAATCAGCCAGGGATATTACAGTGGTATCAGAGCTTTCATCTTGCCATCCTGTGATCAAATTTATGTTGGATGAGTGCAAGAGAAATTAGGTATTATACCAGGGAACAAAGGAGACAATAGTATCAAATTCCACAGGTACCTGAAGTGGATACATTTTTAGCAGCACTAAGGGAAAGAGACACCAGTAAAATAGTTCAGACTATGGCGGAAGAAGACAAGGATGCACAGATTGAGAGGAAATTTGACACCATTCTTGATATGATGTCACGTTTGTTGGGAAAAATGGAACAACAGTCTAATAATAATCTCCATTAACGTCATGAAGCTGAACATAGTGGAAATAATGAAAATATCAGGAGTGTTGAAGGGGAAAGGTCTGTCCACAGAGTTGCTAATAGAGGGTCAGCCTCTAGACCACTTTTTCCCACCTTTACACTGAGGGAAGAAACACCACAAGTTGCTGCAGCTACTTCTTTTGGTGATGAAGCAAGGCAAGCTTACTTAGAATACAACGCTTTACCTACAGATTTGAAGGACCAATGGACCTTTGATCAATACATGAATCAAAGGAATAGAAGAGGAGGAAGAAATGACCATTACGTCCCACCAAGAAATGATTATCAGCAAACACTTGGTAAGATCACTATGCCCTATTTTGATGGAAGTAACAAATGTACAGCTAGGTCTTGGGTACAAAAGCTTGATAATTATCATTAAGACCTATCCCTGAAGAGGATGCTATAAGATTTGCCACATTACATTTGGAGGGGGTTGCTCATGAGTGGTGGTACCACGGGTTGATCACTCTTGGTCACAACCTAATTACCACTTATGATGAGTTCACTGAAAAGCTGATTGAAAGATTTGATGTTAAAGACCCCAAGGTAAGCTTTCGTGAGCTAGCACAACTAAAGCAACATGGTTCCCTTGAAGCATATGTTGCTGATTTTCAACAATTATCAGTCATGGTTCCTAATATCAGGGAAAGGAGATTGGTAGTTTTATTTATTGAAGGGCTAATGGAACCACTGAAGGGCTGGTTGAAAGCCTTTGATCCTCCATCTTTACAGGAAGCTATGAAGAAAGCACGTGGCATGGAATTTGCAGCACCTACCAGCAAGTTTACATCCAAAGGATCATCTTCCTACCGTGACAACAAGAAATCTCCGAAGAAGGCAGATAAGGCAAAGGGTAAGTTAACTTTTCCACTAGACTGTGAGACACTCAATGACTTGAGAAAGAAGAAATTGTGCTTTTATTGTAAGGGGCCTTATGATGCTAATCATGACTGTCCTTTAAGGCCTAAAGGGAAAGCAAACAGAGCTATGTGGGCTTTTTATGAAGGCTCAAATTCTGACCAGCAATCAGATAATGAAGATTCAGAATCAGAAAAGTCAGAACAAGAAGGGGAAGTTGAGACTGAAGTAAAACATAAGGAGACTCATCTCACTAGCATTCAACATGAGGGTTCTTTTAGGATGAGAGGAGTCCTTGCTGGTCAAAAATCATCACTCTACTTGATACAGGTGCAACACATAATTTTATTGATGCTAGACTTGTTGAGAGACGTGGCATACGCACCGAGGATTTTGAGGGAATTCGAGTGAAGGTTGCTGATGGTTACACTCTCAAGTGTGACAAGATGATTTCCAACCTTCCCATGCGCTTGAATAATTTTGAATTCAAGGCTAATTTTTATGTGGTGAACATGGGAGACACAGATATGGTTTTGGGAATGACATGGCTACATGACATAGGAATATTTACCCTCAACCTTCATGAGATGGAAATGAGATTTGAGATGGATGGAAAAACACGTGTTGAAGGCACTCAGGGACACTAGTTGCAGGACTATATCACTTAGGAGGATGGAGCGTCTCTTGCATCATTACATGGTTGAGTGGGCAGCAGGTTGTGTTTTGAAGCCAACGCAGGAGGAGCAACAAAAACCTATCTATCTGCCTGACTTACAAGAATTGAGGATCAAGCATGATAAGGTTTTCAACGAGATTCCACTTGGTAGACCTCTAGATAGAGGGATAGATCACATTATTGAGTCGGAGGAAAGTGCTAAGTCCGTGATAGTCACTCCCTACAGGCACCCTAAGCGACTCAAAGATGAAATAGAAAAAACTATTAAGGAGCTGCTAGCTATGGGACATATCCGACCTAGTAAGTCACCATTTGCTTCATACGTGGTCCTGGTCAAGAAAAAGGATGGTACGCTGTGGATGTGCATTGACTATAGGTTACCAAATAAGAAGACTATCAAAAATAGATATCCAATCCCTAGAATTGATGAATTGATTGATGAGCTACATGGTGCCCAATATTTCTCCAAAATTGACTTAAGGTCAAGGTATCATCAGATCCGAGCCGGGGAGCAGGATATAGAGAAGACGACATTCCGTTGTCATTGTAGACATTTTGAGTTCGTGGTTATGCCATTTGGGATAACCAATGCACCTGCTACATTTTAGTCCACGATGAACAGGGTCTTTCATTCACAATTGCGGAAATTTGTGTTGGTCTTCTTCGATGACATTTTGGTGTACAGCAAGACATGGGAGGAGCACATTGCACATCTTGATACAATCTTGGTATTCTTGGCAAGGAGTCACTATATGCCAAGGAATCCAAATGTGACTTGGGAATGACAAAGTTGCTTTATTTAGGTCACATCATCAGTGCTTAAGGAGTGCGTATGGATCCTGACAAGGTTAAGGCAATTGTAGAGTGGCCTACACCTGTGAATCTTACGCAGCTTAGAGGGTTTTGGGGTTTATGTGGTTTCTATTGCAAGTTTGTTAGTGGTTACTCTCGGCACGCAACTCCACTCACATATTTGACTAAGAAGGTAGCTTTCCTTTGGTTTCCCGAGGCACAGGAATGCTTTGAGATGTTTAAACGACTTATGACCACTTGCCCAGTGCTTGCATTGCCAGATTTCACTAGACCCTTCGAGTTGCAATGTGATGCTTCAGGTGAGGGAATTGGAGCTGTCCTTATGCAGGACAAACATCCGATTGCATTTGAGAGCAGGTAGTTGAGAGGCCCTAAGAGGAGCTACAGTATATAGGATAAGGAAATGTTGGCCATCATGCATGCATTGGCCAAATTCAGGCAGTATTTGGTGGGCAGCAAATTCATTGTAAAAACAAACCATAATAAATTTCCTTGGACAACAGGATCTTAATGATAGGCAGCAGAAATGGGTGAGCATGCTGCAATCATATGACTTTGACATTTCTTTTGTCAAAGGTACGCAAAATGTAGTTGCTGATGCACTATCACGCCGTCCACATTTGAGCTCCATGGCAAAGGTTTCGGAAGATTGGAGGCATTTGATTGTGGCAGAATATGCCAAGGACTCTTGGGCTTCAAGTATAGTAGAGGGGTCAATACATGATGATAGATACTCTGTTGTGAATGATCTAATCATTTACAAGGGGAGGATATTTTTGACCCCAGGATCGGATGTGAAGGACATGGTGATGAGGACTTTTCATGATACTCCTATGGCAGGTCATCTCAACTACTTCAAGACATACAAACAAATATGGGAGAGGTTCACTTGGAAGGGGTTGAAATCAGATGTTCTTCGATATGTTAGAGTGTCCTGTCTGTTAGCAGAACAAGTAGGACCACATGTACCCTGTAGGCTTGCTTCAGCCACTTCCAATTCCTGACAGGAAGTGGGAGTGCATTTCCATGGACTTCATCATGCGGTTACCAAAAGCTCAGGGTAGAGATTGCATCTATGTGGTGGTTGATCGATTGACCAAGTATTCCCACTTCTTTCCGATCGCTACTACATATTCAGCTACGGAGGTAGCAGAGCTTTTCTTTCGTGGGATATTCAGATTGCATGGTTTACCACTGAGTATTGTGAGTGCCAGGGATAGTCGATTCATGAGCCATTTCTTGTAGGAGCTCTTTAGACTTTGTGGGACCGATCTCACTCCAAGTACCAACTACCACCCGCAAACTAATGGACAAACAAAGATAGTTAATAAGTGGGTGGAAGGATATCTCAAGAACTATATTGTAGGGCAGCAAAAACGATGGGCTAAGTGGATATATCTTTGTGAATATTGCTACAATACCACTTACCACCTTTCTATTCAGATGACACCATTCATGGCATTGTATGGGTATGAGGCGCCTAGCTTTCTTGAATTGTTGATGAGTGATAGTAGAGTGCCTAGTGCTCTTCGGGAGAATATCCAGAAGGCACGTAATTAGCAGAAGCAGTATGCAGACCAGAAGAGAGTTGAGCGCTCATTTGAGGTAGGTGATATGGTGTATTTGATGTTGCAGCCGTATAGATAGTCCACTATCAAGAAGAGTGGTGCCGAGAAGCTTAAGCCACGATATTATGGTCCCTATAGATTTATTAGGCGTGTTGGAGAGGTGGCTTACAAGATTGAGCTACCGACAGACAGTAGGGTGCATAATGTGTTTCATGTCTCATGCCTCAAGAAGGCGCTAGGACATCATGTGATTCCTTCCACAACTTTACCACCCTTGGATGATGAGGGTAAGCCGATTTTAGTACCTGAGGCTATATTGGATGTTAGGGAGAAGCGGTTGAGGAGACGAGTCATCAGGGAATATTTGATCAATGGAAGGACTTGCCGGTTGAGGATGCTACTTGGGAAAGTGAGGAGATTTTGCAACATCCAGCATTGAGATTGCTCGAGGACAAGCAATTTCAGGGAGGGCGGACTGTAATGTCCCCTTCTCATTAGCACGCGGACATTCACAAGGTTGGCCTATTATTTGACTCTCGCAGGCCAAGGAGTTGATTAGGGGGTTGATTTGGCAGACACTGATGGCTGCACATTTTATTTCTACATGATTTTGGTGAAATAAGGGGGATTACACGTATGATGTTATAATTGCACCTTATAACATAATGTCATTTTATTAATATTTAAAGTGCAATTAAATTAATTAATGCGTAATAAAATAATAAAGTGTAATAAAAGAAAGAGTTTGTTAGAGAAGAATCTTCTAGAAGGAACCAATCGATTGGAGGGAAAAAGAATAAATAGAGGGGGTTGGTTCATTGTTGATCATCGGTTATTTGATTTCTTCTCTTGAGTTTAGACTTTTGGAGCCTAGGGTTTCTGCAAACTTGGTCATTGGGAACGATACCTCACTATGATTCGCATAACTGAGGTGGTGAAAGATCCTCTGAAGGGTTGCAGTTGAGAGTGGGAGATAATTTCAGTCTTCCATATTGAGCTTACTGAATTTTGTGGCATCTCCATGGTAATTGGTTTTGTGGTGTATTCAACATATTATCTTTTGGTCTCCTATGTGCATCAATTCTAATTGTGGACAAGAGGCGATTCATTCCTTGGGATCATTGAAGGTATATTTGCAGTTGCTAGTGTAAACCAGGTCTGAGACAAAATCGAAGTTCTTCCTCCATGCCCACGATTTGGCTTATTATGTTTGATACAAGCTTCAAACTTCATCCTTGAAGGTAGCGCTACACTTGGAGAGAGGCATCGATCATTTTTCAGGGGATTAGTGAGGGCTTGGGAGCTGATAATTATTTATTATCAGACCTTTATTCTTGCAGCAGGGGTGATTCTGAAAATAATTCGATTTGGCAATTTGAGGGCTCCAAAATTTGGGATATTGATTGCTTCTTCAATTTGTTGTCCGTATTTTTGCATTCACAAAATTGGATAACCCCTTTTAAAAATTTTCTTCAAAAATGGAAATTTTTACTTGAAGGCACACTTCCCAAGGCAATTTTTTTTCTTCTGGTTGAACTGAACTTATCTTCAGTCCATCCTCGATCCACGTTTCAAATTTCTTTGCGTTTCGAGTTCGTTTGCTATGTCTTTCCTTCAAAATTGGGTTTTATTTCTTGGACTGCAAGTGGAAAATTTTCTTTCCTTTGCAGGTTAGGAATTTTCTTTATGTTATAATGGTTTTAATTTAGCAATTACAAGTGCACTTTATAAAGAACTTGTAACTTGCTTTTTATTTCCCATTTTCCTCTTTTTTCTTTTAAGTTGTTTTTAGGAACTTTTTGGACAAATTGCAAGTGAATTTAAAATTACAAGTTTTATGAGAGCTTGTAAGTTCTCATAAAAGTTCGTACTTTGTGCTTTTAAGTTGTAGTAGGGGTTTTATTTCCCTATTACAAGTCTTTTAAAGTTTTTTTAAAGTGATTTTTATGTTTTATATTTACTTGTAATGGGAATTTTATTTCCCTATTTCAAGTCTTTTTGTTTTAAGTCATTTTAAACTTGTAGAAAGGATTTTATTTCCCTCCTACAAGTTGTTTTGACTTTTTGCTCTTTTCTCTCACAAACCCGAATTTGCCTTGGAAGTGAAAAAAGTGAAGTATTTAAAACTTGTAAAGGGGATTTGAAAACCCGATTACATCTTTGAAGAGCATTTTTCACTTGCATTTGCAACCCAAGAACCCGATCTGCATTTTTGCTCCTAAGAACCCGATTTTCATGGATTTGAATCCGATTTTCATGGAGGAATGCGTTGAATGAAGGAGGTGTGGTGTTTTTTGTTCCTCTTTTGCTGGTTTATGGGCCACGTTTTCTTGCTATTTGGAAGGCTTTTTTGCTGGTTTGAAGCCACGTTTTTGCCCCATCATGGATGTTTTTACCAGCACGTGTTAGTGTGTTTTGATCTCCCTTTGAAAGGCGTTTTTCCTTCTTCATTCCCAACGTGGATTTGCGAAGTGATTGAGGGTGTTTTTCTTCTTCCTTTCATGCCGTTTTTTGTGCAAAGAGTTTGAATCCGAGTTTGTCTTGGATGCAAAAGGGTTTCAACATATTGATTTCTTCTTCTATTTAAAGAGTTGATTGTTTCTTTTAAAGTTGATTCATCTCTTTCAAGGGCATCTTGATCAAGCAAGGTATGTTTCATTTTCAATTTTGCATTTATTTTCTTTTTGTTGTTTTAATTTCCTTGATTGATCATGATAGGTATGTATCTTGTTCTTGCTTGAATTCGTTTTTACAAGTTAAGTCCTTCCCTTTTTTCCCAAATCTTGAATGCAATTTGGAGATTGCATTGTTTTTCCGCTTTGTATTATTTCCATCTACTTGCATTCGGGTTTTTTAAATCCGATAGCAAGTTGAAAATGTTGGTTTTTCCCCTGTGGTAGATAAGACTTAACATTCTTTTTGCCAAACTTGCAAAATAAAAAAGTTGTTTTAAAGCCTACCCATTCAAAACCAGGTTTTATAAACCTGATTACAAGTCAAGTTCTTCCCATTTCACATGTGGTCAAAATGAGATTATTCTTCCGAATTCCATTCATAGTTATTCATGTTTACTATCGTTGGTCATAAATTTCATTTTCCCTCATGTCAAAATCCCATTTTTACCATTTATTGCACATTCACTCATTTTTCCCATTTCAAGTCTACTTGCAGTCGGGATTTAATAACCTGATTGCTGTTATGTCTTTCCACAAGTTTTCATACTTGCAACACGTCTCCCAAGATCCTAAATTGGTCAAAAGCTCAGTCTTAAAAACCCCTTGTTTACCCATCACTCCAGCTCCAAAATCTTTAGGGTTAAAGTCGAGTTTTCCTCCTTTAAAGAACATCATATGGCTCTTTCAACGGATCGTGATGTTGCATTAACACTTCCGGATTTTTATCGCAACGTTACAAGTTCTTGTTCAATGACTGATTTGCCAGCATCGTCTTCCCAAAAGAAGATGAAGTACTAATACGACAAGTATCAAAATGAGATCTCTCCTTCTCAAGTCTCTTCTTCATTGGATGAGATTAAGGATACAAAGATTGGACACGTGGATATGTCAGACTTTCTCAAAAAGATTAAAAATCTTGTGGATCACAGCATGCAATATTTGTTGAATAGTCATATTCATCTTGCCTCTTCTTTTCCAGTGGCTGCCCTAGAACCAAAATTCGTTCTTGCTTGTGCCGCTCACTTTGATCAGGAAACCAGAACTATTAGGGAGAGGTAGTTATTCGGCTTGATGCTGAAACTATTGAAAAAAAATTCAAAATACCCACAACTCCTATTTATGTAGAGATTTCAAAAGAAAGTGCAACAAAATACTACATGAAGAGGGAGAAGGAATGTAAGTGACATATCAATAGGTGAATTGAAGAACCTAGAACCTATCTTACCTGGTGGGCTAAGTTGTTTCGCTGTGATTTCAAAGAAGAGATTGATACAATTACCATTTTGAGCAAAATCATGGGTTTAGAGCATTCAAATGTCTTTGAACCATGGATGTATTAGTTCATCGTACTTATCAGACAGTCTCAGCACATCTTTTGGGGTGAGATTATTAGCGACACTTTGTGTGAGCAGCTTGGCAGAGTTCCCACCACTTTGACGTTCTACATGAACTCATATTTGGTGTATATAGCAGCATCACTCAGACACTTCCTTGGTCTTTCTACCAAGGGTGATCACTCGTTTGTGCCTGTGTGGGATTACTATGATCAGTTGCCTTTGAGACCTAGTAGGTTGCATTACAAGAGAGTCCGAGATGCTTTCTATGGTCAGTACATGTATCTATTTGACAAAACATTGAAGAACATAAGATTGTCAAATGCTGCATGGGAGAAAGTAAATGACTATGGGTGTCTTTTCCTTTAATTCCCAATATTTACTTATTTGAGAGTTGGATGCTACAGTGGGAAGCCATACATTCTTCCAAGATATCCAACCGACAAAATCATTCTTATGGAATTGGAAAGACAACTCATGGCAGTTCATGCACAACAATCAGTTCGACATAAGGTTGGAATGGGGATATCTTCTAATAACCCATTGCAGATTGGTCGATATTCTCTCATAACATTCACGAAGGCCAGAGCAATGGAGACTGAGATGCAGGAGATCAAACTCGAGAGGTTCAAAGCGAGAGTAGATTTTGATTACAGAGGCATGAAAGAAAGGATTAAAAGACCCTTCATCCATGTGCATCGCATAGAGGACATTTGGATTGATCTTCGCACAGAAGAGGAGATCTGTAGGATGGACTATTACAGGCTCACACTTGAGCAGATTGTTGATTTGAACCTTGCTAGCATTCCTGAAGGAATGGTTGATGATGGGAATGTACTCGACTCCGAGTATGTTGAAAAAAGAGTCAATGAAGCACCGCGTCCATCGGTTCAATGGTCACAGAAGGAATGCACTTCCATTCTTGATAGATTTCAGCCAGTCTTAGCTAACACCAATGCCTGGCTCAAAAGCAATGGCGTTAGACTCATCAAATTCAAGATTGGAAAAGAAGATGATTCTACAGGGCCTATCGGATGCAAGTCTGAAATCAGAGTTGATAACAAGGAAGGTGCTTCCTCTTCAACTACAAGGATCAAATTGAGAGTCAACAGAGCAATGGTAATTCCTCCAGAAGAAGTGACAGTGAAAGGGAAGGAGAAACCACAACTTCATATTGTTGTGCGAATCGCACACCCATCCCCATCTTGGACAGGGAACCCCCAGTTTGTGCCTTTCTTTCTTGATCCTGAAATTTGGCTAAGTCTGAAATGTCCTGATCCTGAAATTTGGCTAACTCTGAAAACTGAGGAAACCTCCAAAAATTAGAATTTGCAATATAACTCTTGGAGGTCTGAAACCACTCTCAAACATCTTGAAAGTATATATGGAATATAACTTAAAGTATAAGTGACATTTCCTTTCTTATACTTAAATGTTATATTCCATATGCTCAATTTCGGACCCAGAAGCCAAAAGTTGAAAAAGTGAAAAGACCCTCAAAGTCCGAAAACCACTTCAAATGTCCATCTTCGGACCCTAGGGCTAAAATGTGAAAAAGTTCAAAAGTTACGAAAATGCCCCAGAGGTCCGAATTTCACTTAAGTTGTCCAATTTCGGACCTTGGGCCAAAAAGTGAAAAAGTTGATAAAACTGGCAGGAGGTCCGAAAAAGTGAAATGTTGCAAAAGTGCCTTCAGGTCCGAATTTCACTTAAAGCACCAATTTCGGACCCTAGGGCCGAAATTCTAAGTTTCTTCTAAATTTGCAAAACGCGTTTATAGGTCCGAAATTCTTCTGAAAATTGCGAAATATGCCTTATGGTCCGAAAATGCCTTTGGGCACCAAAGCGCGAAAACTCCAAAATCGCAAAGGCAAAAAAGTGTGCTAACACTCCGAAATCTTCAAAATCGCGAAGGACGCCTTAAGGATCCGGAGTTTGCTATAAATTTGCGAAAGTATCCAGTTCGCTAAAACACCTTTGCTTCGAAATTTATAAAATGCTGAATGGTTCGAAATTCTGGGCAAATTCCAAATATGCTGAAGGGTCCGAAGTTTTTTTATTTGCAGAAGTGTTTAATGATCCGAAAATTACCCTTCAGCTGGAACAAAAACCCCAAGCGCTCCGAAATTCGCCAGAGGGTTAAGACGCCTTCAAACCTTCGAAATTTGCCAAAACGCGTTTAGCTCCGAATTTATAAAAACGCCTTATGGTCCGAAGTTTTCTTTTAAATTCTAGAACGCCAGGAGGTCCAAAAATGATAAAGTTGCAAAATTCAAACAATCCGAAATTTCCCAAAAGGGTGCTTTAGGTCCGAAAATGCTTAAAAAGTTTGTACGAAACCCCAAGAGCTCCGAATTTCGCCCAAAACATCAATTTCGGACCATGGGGCCGAAATTTAATATTTGGAAGAGTTGCAAAATCCCCAAATGGTCCGAAATTTCACTCAAAACGCCAATTTCGGACCTTGGGGGGCTAAATTGGAGAATATGATGAAATTTCAAAAACGTCTAAGTTCTCCGAAATTTACCAGAAAAGCATGAGAGTTAGAGTTTTAAAATCTGCAGAAGCTCTCCAAACCTCTAGAATCGCGCCATAAACCCATTTAAAACGCCCAAGACTCCAGAAGTAAAATCACGCAGAAGTAAAAGACCAAGGATCAGATTTCACAATCAAAGAGAAAGAGAAGCATTTTCAAGATACATCTCACAAAGAGCTTCTCAAGCCAGACGTCGTAATTAAATTTAATTTTTGTTAAATTAAATTATTTAATTTTTCAAATTGATTTAATGAAATGAAATTGGTTGATCGCAGGACGTCATTGAAGAACCAGGAGAAAAACCTGAAACGCAAATCGAGGAAGGGTCGCAATTCAAGGCCAGGCACTGAAGATTGGAAAAAGAAAAGATACAGGAGCGCAAGAGCAACCAAACATTGGGAACCGTGCCGCTGAACAAAGATGAAGTCCACCACCGGGACCACAGACCAAAGAACACTCTGAATGCTGCAAGTTTATGCATTCTCAAAAAGCACACAGCTGGATTTAAGTCCAGAAATTCAGTTTTAAAGCTAAAATTGCTTTATTGTAAACTGCCTATGGGTCCCGTGCAAGATATTTTTGTGGATAACTATTCCCAACCACCAAGAAGATTGGATAGACTTGAATTAAAGCCAAATAGTGGCAGGTAGTTGAGATAGTTGCTGGTTGGATAACTGAGAATTAATTGGGCATGGGTTAAAGCTGTCGGCTTCTGGAAGACAGATCAGGGCCCTTGGATGCAGTCCATCCTAGCCTTCGGTTCAAAATTGTAATATCTATAAACGGTAGAGGCCTTTCTTTTGTAAAGGGTTAGATTGTTAGATAGTGAGATGGTTAGATAGTTAGATTTTAGAGTTAGAATAGGTTAGATCTTAGCAATAGCATAGAGATGCTGCAGAAATTGTTGTAATAGGCAGTTGAAATCAATATATAAACATTGATTTGGTGTTTATTGTCTTGTTTTCATCCTGTTTGCATGGTTTCTTTCAGCATTTTAGATAGATCTTTCTATTTTGGGTGTGCAGGTATTTGATAGATTTGGGCTCATACCACTAAGGATATGCTGATTGTGTATCCTTTTGTGTGGTTAACCTGAGCCTTCGATTGTGCTTAGTTCAATTGCAGGTGTCCGTCTGAGCTGCGCCAGAATTGGGTGCTTAGCCGTGCGTCTCCAGTCTGAAAATCTTCCAAGTCCCTTTGAAGATTGCACCGTTCCTGCAAGGTTGTGAGCTATTCTGGCCAAGCAGGAATTGGTTATGTGGAATCCGTCTACCCGCATACCCATGTTGTTAGTTTTAGATCTCCTAAACCTTTCCTTTTGCTCTTTATTGCGTAATTCGAGAATCACAGCAGACTAGCTTGTTGCAAATCGTAAGTCCCCTTGTGTTTCCAGCAAAAACACATCAAGCCACTGAGAGATCCCGCAGTCAAGACCTGACAAAAGAAACCTTGAGGTAGTCTCCTTTGATCAAACTTAGAAAACAGCATTAGAGACTTCCTTATCTCAAGAGAGTAGGATAATCAGTCGGCTATTCTATTCTGCGTTGGCCGTATGGAGTTGCAGCAATGCGATTTCATCCACGTCAACACATATTCACGTCATTGATCCTGAAGATCCTGAAGAAGAGCCGCAAGAAGATGATGCTCCTAGGTCCACAACTTTGGAGTCACCTCACGAAGTTCCTCCTCAAATTCCTTTGGATTTGCCTATGTCTCCCTTTGACACCGATGTGGATTCTTTTTCTACCATCCACGTTGATCTTGTTCCATTAAGTATGAATGTAGAGTGTGTCATTCCAATTTCAGCAACAGAACCATCTCTTGATCATACACAAGAGGATTTGCTGAATATCTTTGAAGATAATCCTACCCATGTCTCTTTGCCTAACTTGTCATTATCGGAGATTGATACTTCTACTTCTGGTTTTGGCAAATTCATGTTGCAGGCATCACATCCTCCAGTAACTGAACGGGCCATGGTTGTTGTTCAGACAAAAACCTCTCTCGAGGTGACCACTATAGCTCAAACAGATCCTGCTTCTTCCACACCTCCAGCTGCTTCTGAGGCAAATTCAATGGCCTTACCTCCATGGCTAAGCTCTTTCACTCCTAAAAGAAAGAAGCAGGAGATTTCTCGACATCTTTGATTTTCAACAGCTCAAACAAACTAAACCCAAGGTCGCTAAAAGAGCTAAGATAGTTTCGAGAGTGACAGTTGACAGCAATATGATGAAAGTTGCAGAGATTGTTGAACCAATGGTAGATAAGCCACATGAAGAGATGCAAGCTTTTGACTACAAAATCACTAGGGTGGAGCTTGGTAAACAAACACATGCAGTTGTCATGCATGATGCTCAGCATTCAGTGACTTCATTGGTGCAACAATAGGATGAACTCCTAACAAAGAAAGACAAGCTGGAGGAGGAAAATTTGCAACTTATCTCAGTCATTCAAAAAATCATCAAGTCTTCTGAAGAATGGACAATCCTTTGACTTCTTTCAATACCAAAGAACCAGTTCAGGAAATTAAAAGAGTTGCTCAAAAAGTGCAAGCACTAGATTCTTGGGTAGATCAAATTACTGATTCATGTATTCGGGTCTTGGAGGAGGTTTTCCAGGTGATGGTCGAGCTGGAAATGATCAAAGAGAAATTGAATCAAACTTCAACAACTTTCAAACAAAATCTGGAGAAAGTTGAAAGTGACTTGAAAGTTTGGCAAAAGATGCCATAGGAAAAGCTGAATGTTTTGCAAGAGAATGGCATCCTTCCTACTAGAACTATGTATCTAGAATTTGGAGAACTTCTAGAAAATAAATCCCTTGTCTTGAAATCTCACTTATTGAAGAAATTGATGATACTTTGGGATTGCGCATGGAAGTGCTGCAAGATATTGTTTCTCACCGTGAGAAAGTTTCTTGTAAAATTGTAAATCAAAATGTGGAGTTGTTGCCAAAAGAAGATGTTCTTTCAGATTTGAAAAGGAAGATTCAGCTGGAATGGCAGGATGAACAATTTTCAGTTGCATCAATCCAAGCCTTATTAGAAAGTACCAAATCTTTTGGCAGGAAATCTTGGCTACTCTTGAAAAGCATAATCCTACGATTCTTAGTTGCAGTGATACCATTGTCAAAACAATGATTGTTGCTAAGAACACCGATGAGCCAAATCTTGATGAGCTACAAGGAATTATCCAGAAGTTTGAAGGATACGTGGCCAGACATGCTACCGTATAAGTGTTTTCAAAACATAGTTTATATTTCAGAATTGTAATTTCAGATTTATAGCTTTTCTTTTGACAAGTTTACTTGTAGAAACACTTTTGTAATTGCAAGTTGATCACTTGCACTTTTGTAAATACAAGTAAGCTGATTACAAATCAATTTAGAATAGGACTTGTAACTTTAAATAAGTCTTAGTTAGTAATTGGAATAAGTCATGGTGGTTGAGAGAAATTCTCAAGCTAGTTGGGATCCTCCTACCTTTTTCTCAAGGCCCCTCTCCTATAAATACTTGAGGGGGTCTATTGTATTTTTTATCTTTTTGGAAAAGCAAGAAAACTCTGTAGGATTTTCTACTCATAGAAACTTTGAGCTTTATAGTTGTAAATTTACCATTTTTGAGTAACATGAAAAAAGTAAGAAATTTCAGACTTTGTGTTGAAGTCTTGCTTTATACCTTTGTGTTCTTATGTCATTTTGGGGTATAACTTTGTGCTTACTTTGAAGATTGTAGGAGGCTGCTAAAGAGAGCTTCACTTCATTTAATTGCAGACTTTGTGTTGCAGCTATTGGGAGTGAAATTAGTTTAAGAATTACAATTAGAATTGAGAAGTATCTCAAGACTTTGTGTTTGTGATAGATTCTCATATAGATTAGTTTTAAAGTGCATTCTATTTGCAGATTTTGTGCTGCTGTATATTGCATTTGGTTCTGAAAAGTTATTATTACAAAGGTTGATAGGATCGCAGATATTCAAGACTTTGAGCTTGATATTGTTATCCCGTCCCGGAGGAAGTGACGGAAATCTTTGGGTTTTCAGGAAACTTCATTTCCTCTTTTTCATTTTATGGTACAAGTTATTACTGATATTTTCTTTTAATTGCTATTCTTTTTTATGAAGAGAAAAGAATATAGTTTTTCTTGAAAGAAGAAGGAAAATTGTTGCCCCATCCGTATTAAATTAGTTTATATAGGGGGAGCATTCCCTTAGAATTAGGAGAGTTTTTATTCACACGCTGTGGCTGAAATCCACAATTTTGTACAACTGTTGAGGTGTACAAAATTTTCAACCAACACAATCTCAAGGCTAGGCGATTATAACCAGGTTCTTTTGGCAGCATTACTCCTTGTAATTTCTTGTTGTATGCAGACCTCCATGGCTGCCATGTGTCTTCATATTTTCTGAGTATTCAATGATAGGTTGCTAGATCTTTGGGCACATGTTTGAGCATTGTAATGAATCTATTGTCTCATGAATAAATGGAGTAATAAGGTTGCAACTCATTGTATATTGTCTCAAGGTTTCATACCAACTGTTTGTTTAAATTATAGTCAGCTGTAGGTGTGATATTCTTGCACTTAAACTCATATTATTGCATTAGAAAATACAAAAACAAGTTGCACAATCATCCTAGGTGGTTATATAGCTGTTTAGAAGTTGTTGCAAGACATATCTTAATTGCTCTTAGTGGTTAATGCTTCAAAACTCAGTCTGAAACTTTATGACAGTCAAGCATCAAAGTGTTTGACAAAAAATTCCTAGGCCTAGAAATCAAATTTTCTCATCATAATCAGCCAGGGTTATTAGATGAAGCTAAAGCAAGAGAAAATGTTACTCATGGAAGGAACTTACTTGATTACACAGAGTAAACAAGATATAGAAACATACCATACATATCACATAGTAATACTAGAGAAAAGTAATCAACACCAGAACATGTCAGAAAGATATGTTCTTTTATTACCAAGTGCAATGTGTATACAATCATGAATGTTGCCTGATACAACAATCAAAGTATATATAGTTCTTGACAGTTAGTTAAGCCTGCCAATTGTCAACAACTACTAGTAACCTCTTGGGAACAAAAGTAATTACACTACTAATTATAATACTAACAAATTATTTATGACTATGGCATGACTACCACCTATGTTAGCCCCTCCCAAAAAGAAGTCTTCCAAACGATGAAAACAAAATGGGGCTTGAAAACACAAAATCCCTGAGAAACAGGAGGATGAGAAGACATCCCTAGACTATTGGGAGACGTCGAAATGGACGTAGCCCCCAGAGTGGGAAGTCGCTCGCGAAGATGTTGCACTTGCTTTGTGTAGAGTTGCGGATCACGCTACACCACCAACTCGCGTTCCCATGACTTTAATGTAATGTCCCTACTATTTAGAGATCATTAACCTGCAGAATAGATTGTTAGAACATAACCAACATATAAATATATATATAAGTAATTTAAATTGCAATCTAACTTCAATGCTCAATTAACATAATCATAATTTTCATCTAAAAAAGGATACAATGTCATACGTAAGTATGTCCTTAGGTGGCCGTGAGGCTCACCTTCTTGGAACCCCTTGGTCCCAAGCCCTCCAGGAAATCGAAGATGAATTCGAATCCTGTCTTGGGTGTAACCTCTTACACCCAAGCCATCCAAGGAAGACCCTTGTCTATTCCTTGCCTTGGGTGATGCCTTCATCACCCAAGTCCTTAGAGGGGATCGGCCCGGCCTTTGAGTCTTGTCTTGGGTATAACCTCTTACACCCAAGCCAGCCAAGGAAGACCCTTGCCTTTCCTTGTCTTGAGTGATGCCTCCATCATCCAAGTCCTCAAGGGAATTGACCAGATCTTCGAGTCATGTCTTGGGTGTAACCTCTTATATCCAAGCCAGCCAAGGAAGACCCTTGCCTTTTCCTTGTCTCGGGTGATGCCTTCATCATCCGAGTCCTCGAAGGGAATCGACCAGATCCTTCTCTTCTTGGTTGAGTTTAAGTCAACCAAGCCATACATTTGCATATCAATTTCAATACACTCCTATCTATTTGTGTTAACATGGGTTCCTAATATATTCTTTAACATATATATATGTCAATGTACTTTACCATTTGTAACATATGCATTTTATTAAATACCTTTGTATTACACAATCCTTCCTAAGGTGTAAATTTGGGAATACAATAATTAACATGATCATATCTTTTACCTATATTTAATGACCACTGAATATTACACATCAAGTAATATATATATATATGCACTTGGACAATAATTAACGTCACATATTTACGGGCATTCCACATTACCCGTTAATTACTGTTAATGAACATTACATATTAATGATTAATACTGAACACTGACTGATGCTCAATGAACATTATATATTAATTGTTAATACTGAATACCAATTAATTAATAATGAACGTTACATATTAATTATTAATACTGAATAATAATTAATTAATAATGAATATTACCTATTAATTAATAAACCTGAACGTTAATACCATCATTCTTACCTGTCGTCTGCAACGTACTCTCCCCACCTCGCACCCTCCTCCCTCCTTTTTCTTTACTGTCTCTGATGTTCCATATAGCCCGTGAAGGGTCGTGCCCCTCCACGGGCCCCTTCCGCATGAAGGGGTGCGGGGGTAATCGCAGCCTAGGCTGCAGTTACCCACGCACCACTTCGTGCGGGAGTAACCAGGCTTAATCTATTTGTTTAGGCCATGCCTTTGTAAGATGTTCAATATATTATTTCCCTTTTTAAAATATATTAAATATTAAATACAATTCATTTAACTATATTAAATACTTAATATTATTTCCCTTTAAATATATTAAATATAACATTTCATTAAAATACACTAAATATTATATATCATTTCATTTTAAATATATTAAATGTTAAGTATCATTTAAAATATATTAGATATTAAATAATACTTTTCTTTATTATTTTATATCAAATATATTTCCTTTATTTTTAATGTATTACTTATATTATCATTTTAACCTTTTATTTACTCTAACCAGTTCAATCAATCCATACATTAACATTATTAAGTATTTTTACATCCGGTATAAATTCTCTTAAGAGTGCCCAATATGTCCTTAATCCTGATCGTTGACTATACGATTAGTGTTCTTAAATGGTGGTTCATACCAAGCACCATACTTGAACCCATCTATAATAATAGTCTTTCGATTACATTCGCAATTTTGTCTCTTTTAGAGACTCCACAAAATTGAGGACCGCTAGTGATGTAATGTTCAATTAAATGTTATGTCAATTAGTCTAAATACTATTCTTGTTTGTTGTAGGAGAAGCATATGATTACTTTGTATGTATTCTTTTCACCCATCCTTATTGTTTAAGAAATATTATTAGTTATAGCTGTTGATAACTGTTAATTAATTAATAATAAATAAATTTCAAATATTCCTTCGTTGGTAATTATTATATAAAATAATAGTGTCTTCTTTTAGGGTCTCTCTCCGTATATGTATAACGATCTCGGGGGGACATGACATTTAACCATGTGCATGGCTTCCTTCGGGTCCTTATACTTCTCCACTTCCTAAGCCATGGCTTCCTAACGTGCTTCCAACTCTGCCAATTTGGCATCCTTTCCCTCCATAACAGTTCGTTGATGCTCTAGCTGATCCTCTAGGGACACATGACGCTGCCGCTTAGACGAGGTGAGTTGTGTCTGTTGAGCAAGCCGCTCTTGCACAAGTGCCATTTGAGCCACTAACTCCTCCCTCATCATGTCTCGAGCAGCCTCTGCCTATGCAAGTGCCTTAATCCTCATTGTCTCAGCTTCCTCTAGGGAAGCATGTGCTCCCTTCATCCAGGTGAAGAAATCCCTAAAGCAAGTCTCCATGCCATGGAGTGCAGATGATATGCAACGATGCTTACCCACTGTTGTGGGCCTCATTGGTTGACATTGGCCACTAGAAGTGCATGGCCAACGTCAAGTTGTCATGACATCTCTGCCACCTCATGTATCACCAGGGCAATGTCCTCTAGTAGAGCCAAGTATCTCTGCACTGCCCCCATAACATCTTAACTGTTAGGTTTAGAAATTTGGATGGTGAGGTCTTGTGTCTTGTCCTCATTGGTCTTGTGTCTTGTCCTCATTGGAGCCCTCTACAGCCCCTTCATCTGGTAAGTTGGCCTTTGCCTTGATTGTGTGAGAACTAGTGGCAATCTTTGGTGTGGTATGGCCACTTGGCTCCTCCACCTGTACTGTCTCTATCAAGTCAATAACATGGATCGAATGCTCCATATCACCTTGGGCTCTCTGTTCTCCTCTCACTTCATGCTCTTCCTTTATACTTTCCAATTGCACCATTTGCCCTTGTGGCAACATTTCCAAGTTCTTCAGAAATCTAGATTATGGTAGGGCAGGGGCGGTAGTTGTCTCCTCATATTGGTTGAGCCAGTCATCAATCCCTACATCTACTCCTTTCGTCTTGTCTGGTGTGACTATGGTATCCATGGCCATTGGCACCTCCAAAGTGGTAGCATTGGCAAGTGCGACACTACTCACAGGTGTGGTGGTCGATGTTGTTTTCCACTTGGCTGCCACAATGGCCACTGGTGTGGCTTCTCGCACCCTTTGTGGCATATTAATCCTCAATGTGCTTTTGTGCTATGATGTGTGCAGAGGGCAAGAGCCTAGTTGGTGCAAAGATGATGGCATTGCTCCGTGCAATTGTCTTAGGCACCTATAGTGGCAGGGGACACAGTGATGGTAGTGGTCACATAGGTATGGTTCCCTCCTTTGCCGACTCCTCTTTTGCCGAACTTGTACTAGCACTATTGGAGGAAGTCTCCTTGCTGGACAAGACTGTAAGGCTATTATTGGTCTGGAGGAGAAAAGGGAAGGAATTGGAAGACTTGATTCATCTTCTGTAATGCTTAAGGAAAATATTCTCCTTATACATTTGGTTGACATTAAACTAGGTAATGGTCAGTTTACTTGGAGTAACAGGAGGTGTGGTGCAAGTTCTATCTCTAAGAGATTGGACAGATTTTTATAGTCAAGTTTTTGGGTTGGTAATAGAAGTGTTAGCTCAGAGATTTTGGATTGGAGAGGCTCTGATCATTGGCCCATTAAACTGGCCCCGGTTGATATTAGTAGGATAAAAAATCCTTCCTTTAAGTTTCAGTTTGTGGTTGCGTGATTCTTCTTTGCAGGACCCGATGACTGATTGGTGGGCGAGGGGTAGACCAAGCTATGGTACATCTATGTACATTTTTGTTAAAAAAACTGCAGTATGTTAAGTTCCAGCTCAAGATACGGAATAGACAAAGTTTTGGGAATATTTTTAAGGCTAAGTGGCTTAGATCCAACTTGATAGCATTACCAGGAAAATCAGGGAAGAAGGGCTTACAGTGGAGTTCCTAGAGGAGGAAATGAAAGCTCTACAGGAAGTTACAAAATAAGAACTTCGAGAAGAAACATTTTGGAAACAAAAGTCCAAAATTGATTGGTTACAAGAGGGCGACAAAAATACAACATTCTTCTACATCTCAGTCAAAGCTAGGAAGCATGGGAATTCCATATCTTATATTTTGTCTTCTCGGGGAGTTCAATTAGCCTCTTCACAAGATATTGCTAAGGAGGCTGTTCAGTATTCTTCATCCTTATTTACAAAGGTCTCTCACCTTGCTATGGAGGAAGAGAATAAGATTTTAGAGTGCATTCCCTCCCTGGTTATGAGGGGGGTGAATGAGAAGCTTAATAGCCCAATTACTATGGAGGAACTTAAAGGGATTGTTTTGCAGATGAAGAAAGGTAAAGCTCCTGATCCAGACGACTTTATGATTGAATGTTTTTAGGAATTTTGGGAGATTGTTAGGGAGTATCTTTTGGCTGTTGTTCAACAGTCGTGTAGCAGTAAACAAATGCCGAGAGCAATGAATTGTACATTCTTGGCTCTTATTCCAAAGAGAGAAGGTGCTAACTCCCTTGATTCGTTTAGACCAATTGCCTTGTGCAATGTGGTGTATAAGATCATCTCTAAGTTGATTGCGGAGAGACTCAAGAAAATTCTCGACAAGCTTATCTTAGAGGAGTAGGGTGGATTTGTGGCTGGTAGGCAAATAGTTGACGAAGTTGTTATTGCTGCAGGAGTTTTACATTCTATGGGGAATTCTCAGGAGAAGGCGATGCTCATCAAGCTTGATATCGCTAAAAGCTTATAACTGTGTTGTGGGATTTTCTTCGGAAGATTCTTTTTGCCTTTGGATTTGATTGTGATTGGATTAGGTGGGTCACGAGTTGTGTTACTTCTACTTTCTTTTAAGTTCTAATCAACAGTGAACCAACCTCTTTGTTTGGTGCTTCGAGGGGCCAGTGGCAGGGGGATCCTCTTCCCCCTTTTCTTTCTGTGTTATTGGTTGAAGGGCTAGGCTTCTTAAGTCTCATGTTTACCAAGGGCTTATTTTTGGATGGAGTTGGGGTAATGGTATTACCCCTTCAATCTCATTTACAATTTGTCGATGATACAGTTCTTATGGGATTGGCATAAGTTCAAGAAGCGTCTAGTTTCAGAAGGGTGTTAGACATTTATCTTGTTGCCTTTGGTCAATAGATTAATCAAAGTAATTCCTCTATTTTCTTCTACAATACTCCGCCTGTTACTCAGAATAGGATTGTTCAGATTCTCAGGTTTCAACCTGAATCCCTTCCTATGGTGTATTTGGGTATCCCCCTTGCTTAGGGATCTCTTCCGAGGGGGGACTTGGCAGAAAATTTTTGACAAGTTACGGGAGAAAGTAAGTCACTAGACCTTTAGGTGGTTGTCTTTTGCTAGTAGAGTGGTGCTTTTGAAATTGGTGATTCAAGCCCTGCCAATGTATAGAAATATAGTCTAGGTGGCCCCTTCCAGTTTTGTCAAGGATTTAGAGGCTCTCTCTCAATAGTTTTTATGGGCTGGTAATCACTCCTCTTCCAAATGGAGTTTGGTTAAATGGGATACTATGTGCAAACCAATCCAGGAAGGGGGGTTTGGTTTGTGTCATGCTTCTCTTTCAAGTCATGCCATGGCTGCTAAGCTCTATTGGCGTTGGTGCACCACTCAAAATTAGCGCTGGGCTAAAATTATCTCTTTGAAATACTTGAGGGGAGTGGATCCTAAGGATGTGCCAAGGTATAATTTGTTAGGAAGAGGCTCTATGATTTGAAATACTCTGAAGGAAGGGGCAAAGCTTGTAAAACATGGTCTCTTTTGGATAAGTAACAGGGGATCTGAGGCTCTTTTTTGGTTTGACTCTTGGGATGGTTATCTTCCTATTCTATCTATGTACCCCCAATTTACAGTCTCTTTCCATGCATTTCATAGAGGCTGGTTGGGAAAAGGTGGAGGATTTTAAATCAGCTCAGACACCGAGACAGGTGGAGGCTTTCAAATGGAAGGATCCTAGTGAATGGCCGCTTGGAGGTTCTATGAATGATCGAACTGAGCTCATCGAAATTCTTGCAGGTAGAGCTTGCAACTCCCTAAGGGGAGATGACATTCTAGCTTGGAGTCCGGACCCAAGAGGGATTTATTTTGTGGCCCGTGGATTTCGAGAACTTGCTAGACATAAGGATGGGATCAATGAAGTTCCTTGGTGGAAAGCAGTGTGGCATAAGTTTGCATGGCCAAAGTGTAATTTTTTCCTTTGGATTGCAACCCATAACAGATGCCTTAATGGGAGAATCTCCAAAAGCAAGATTTTTAGGGTCCGTCAATTTGTGCTCTTTGTGGAAAGGATGCAGAGAGCTCTCCCCATCTTTTCCTTCGGTGTGGTTTCTTGAAGTACCTTTGGCATTTGTGGTGGAGTACTTGGAAGCAATCCTGTGTTGACACTTCCTCTTTGACAAAGTTTTGGAGAAGCCTTGGGAGACCTTCAACTAAGGATCTCTTTCTTTAGGTGGCTTGGGGTATTGGATTGGCTTGTATCCTTTGGCAAATTTGGTTGGAAAGGAACTGCAAGCTCTTTAAGTGAAGGAAGATGATGGTGCAATACGTTTGGCAGCATATTGTTGGGATGATCAAGAGGTTGTCCAGGCCAAATGTGATATGGATGTCCCTCTTGAGGCTTGAGAAGTGGAAGTAATGGAAAGTTTGGGTTTAGTTGCAAGTAGCTTGAAGGTGAACTCTTTGAAGAGGAGGTAGGTATGTGGAAAGAAAACTCAAAGAGAAGGAAAGTGGGAGCCCCCCTCAGAGTTGTTAAGATCAATACTGATGGCTCATCTAAGGGTAATCCCGGGAATGCTAGAGTTGGAGGTATCGGGAGACATAGTTCAAGTTTGGTTCTTTTCATTTTCTCTATTTATAAGGGATATTAGACTAACAATCTCATGGAGGCTTGGGCTATGCTCATTGCTCTGGAGAGGTGTTGTGAGATGGGCTGGAGAAATGTTATTTGTGAGAGATTCTCAAATTGTGGTTAAAATACTAAATATGCACGAGTTTGATGAGGCAACTGGCAGTTGGCTTTTGTGGCTAGACAAATCTTGTGGTTGAAAAGATCTTTGGATTTTGTTTCTTTTGTTCACATTCCACGGGAATGGAATAGTGTGGCAAATTGCTTGGCCAAGTGGGCCTCAAAGCACATGGGAGAATCTCCAAAGCACATGGGTGGTTGGAGTATTGTTGATTGGGAGCAACTCCCCTTGGGGTGTTCTCAATGGCTTGAGAGGTTAATTCTTGAGGATAATTAGTGCTATTTTTTCCGTAGTTGGTTGTAGGCTTTCTTGTAAGCCCATGTGTTGGTTGGAGGTTATTGCTTTATTGTACTATTGGTCTTCCTTGATTAATAAATTTTTACCCCTTCCCCCCCCCAAAAAAATAGGACATTTATCTAATTATTTATTAATTAGATCCTTTATTACTTTTTCACTTAAGCTAAACTTAGGTGCTTTTTTGTTATCTAGAGTTTTCTCTTTTAGATGTAGTTGAGCTTAATTTTGTTAATGCATGGTAGCTACGGTAAGATAAATGATTGAATGAGAGATAAATGAAGTCTCTCATTCAATCATTCATCCTATCGATTAAACCATTAAGAAAAACTTCAAGCTATTTTATTTGATGATTATTCCTCATCGATAATCATGGCATATTGGTAATCAACGATAGTTATCTAATTAATCATCTATCCCGATCTATATCGGATGTGTTCTCAACAAGTGATTATTATATTACTATCGGGTGGCATAGTAATGCACCGATTAATGATTAATGAATATAACCCTTAGTGAAGTGATCGGTGTCGGTTAACATAGACACCGATTCACTTCGGTTAATTTGCAATGCCAAACGCCATCATTAATACCGATTGGCATATCGGTTAACATGTTAATATGTTACGTGAGTCCCGATTAATATCGGGTTGGCAAATATGTTATATGTTATGTGATCACCGATTAATATCGGGTTGGCAAATATGTTATATGTTATGTGATCACCGATTAATATCGGGCTGACAAATATGTTTAACACCGGTTGATATTATATACCAAAGGGTGCGATCAAGTAGTGTCTTGATCGGTCATGTCCATAAGACATGACCAGTCAAGGCACTGCTTGATCCTCCCCTCTCATATATATATATATATCATATGGCATTTGAGAAAGAGGATATCGAAATCAATAAATACTCCTCTTACCTGCCAAACAAAGAAGATAGTTAGAATTATAATAGAGATAAAATACATAGATATATAAAGAATAAAATTAGAATACATCTTGCATATTGAATTGTAAATTGAACAAACTTTTACAAATTTAGCTCGTACTTTGCATTGCTTTAGTTCTCCTAATTTTAGCATTAGGGTTTCATTCATCCTTTAATAAGGGTGCATTCATTCATTGTAATTGTCTCTCCAATATTGTTTTGTGCAATAATACAAAATGTTGTGGTTGTTATTGAGCATATAATCTCTTACTTGATCTCTTTTGTGTGATAGATGTTTTGCTTGCAGATTAATCTTGGCTCTTATGGTTCATCATCAACTTCTACATTTATATTATATAAAATAAATTATATAAATATTTATAGATTTTATTATATATAGATATACACACAAATTCACATAGGAAAATAACAAATGCTATACCTAGATCTTAGTTATTTAACAATGTTAAACTATTTCGATTATTTTGTGAATATATCACATTTTTAAAAAAATCAAATTTATGTAGGCAAATTTAATGACGATTTTTTTTTCGATTTTTTTATGTTGTCAAAAACTTCATCAGAATTTTATTGTTGCCAACATGAATTCGAACTTGAACCTTGTGACATAGGCCACCCTTATATGGTTATACCTATCTTATCAATTGTTCTCTCCATATTTGTTCAACAGAGATATTCAAATTGGGGTTTGGTTCCACTTTTGATTTAAAAGCCATAAGGTGACAATCCCTCCTCACATGCTATCCCATTTGTACAAGAAGCAAGATAATAACCCCTTCGTTTTTTATATCGCGTTGAAGCATTTTTTAATCCATTTGATAGCATTAGAGAATTCAACATTTGGGTTTAATGAAGTTAGAAACATAGCATTCATATGGGCCAAAGTGAATTTGCCTTTATCAATTTGATAGACCTCCCCCAAGGGTTTTAGAGAAAATTTAAGTAGAAGCCATAGTTGAGGAGGCAATTTGGATATTTCTACCCATTTAGGTTTAGACTTCACTAATACTTCTTTTAATTCAATATTAAAGTTCCATGATAATGCTTTCAAAATTGATATTGCCATATTTTAAATATTTTGTGTTAATACTCTATTTTTTATGTTAGAAATTCTGAACACAACTATGAATAAACCGGTATGAATTATTTTTTTAGGTAAGCTTCTACCTTATAGGGGTAGATTGCTTTCTATTAATCTGGAAAAACTAGTACATTTAGTGAGAAATTACCTTAACCCCTTTGCTCAATACTTTAATCTTCTCCATCTGAGAGGCAGAGAATAGATCTCCATTTAAACCAACAAAGTTGGCAAACCGGGAAACCATATGAATTATTGTTCGAAAGGAATTCTTAAAAAAATTCTTGAATGGGAGAGCTTCTTTATTCAAAACAATAAAAAATTTCAATGCGTCTTAACCTTTCCTTTAACTTTTCCTTCTCTACAACAATTTGCATAGCTTCTTTCGGAAAATAATCATGAGTTTGTTGGGAGAGTGAGGTAGCTTATCTTGTCCCTCTTTCTTTCTTCAGAGGATTAGTGATTTTCAATCAAGTAGTTCCTTTCTTATGTAGCATAACTCCTTGCAGAGAAAAAAATAGTTTCCAGAACTGTCTCTGACTCCTTTGATTGTACAACTTGCACGAAAGAGTTCATAAATCTCCTCCCTCTCTCTAGTCTAACATTTTGGTCTGTTTTGAAAGTTGTTACTATATATATATATATATATATATTGAATGCTCAGAACTGCATATAATGATCATAAAGCTTTATCCGGAATCCTATATAATATGGCCAATTTTTGGGTGAGTTTTTGCTTATATAGTGCAGGAAATGAAGATGTGCAGGGAAGTAAGTCGGTGGCAGAAATAAGAAAAGCGGACGCGTTTTGCTGTATGAATATTGTTGGTTGAAAATTTTGTACACTTGGGGGAAATATACAAAATTGTGGTTTCAACCACAGCACACGAGTAAAAACTCTCCTAATTAAGGGAAGGCTCCCCCTATCTAACTAAAATTGAAATAAAAATAGGATGGGACAGCAGTCTTCCTTCTTTCTTCAAGAAAGACAATATCCTTTTCTCTTCACAGAAAAGGATAGCGATTGAAAATGAACAGCAGTAACTACTTTCAAGTGAAATGAGAGAAAGGAAATGAAGTTTCCTGAAAGCGCAAAGACTTCCGTCACTTCCTTCGGGACGGGACAGCAATATCAAGCTCAAAGACTTGACTATTGGAAGTCCTATCTACCCTTTGCTAGACTAAATTTTTACAATGGATAAAAGATAACAGCTCAAAGACTGGAATAATTTATTCTTTTAACACAAAGACAAGAACTAATACAAGCTCAAAGACTTGCTGCTATTTCTTATCAAACAATAATTTTCCTCAAGAATAGACGCAAGCTCAAAGACTTGCTGCTCCTTCTAGAGATTTTCCTATTTTAATTAATCTTCTCTACTTGCAGCTCAAAGACTTCAAATCAGATTGGACTAAGCTCCTTTAGAAACACTTTGCATAGAATAAATAAAAAGAATGAAACTTAAACATGTAGCTCAAAGACTCAAAACTTGAGTAATCCTTCTTTCTTATTCTTCAAAACCTTCAATTCACACACATAAGCTCAAAGACTTCTTGCTGTAAATTTGGCAGAGTTTTTGCTTGCCTTCCAAAAGATATATTTACAATGGACCTCTCAAGTATTTATAGAAGAGGAGCCTTGAGAAAAAGGTGGGAGGATCCTAACTAACTTGAGAGATTCTCTCAACCACCAAGACTCATTCAATAAATAACTGAGACTTCATTAATTAACTAAGAGTTACTCTAACTAACTAAGACTTATTCCAACTACAGTTCTAATCGGACACAACTTGTAGTTGCCTTACATGTAATTACAAAAGTACAAGTAATGTGTAACTTGTATTTTACAAAAATTACTTTTACATGTAACTTGTCAAAACGAAATTACAACTAAAGATTACAAAAGAGGGAAAATTCAACTAAGTGTTGAAAAACACTTAAGTTTGCCTTTTGTGAAGACACGAATCCTTGAAATTTTCTGATGCTCACTTGTAGTTCCTCGGGATTCGGTTCATGGGTGTTCTTAGCAACAACCATAGTCTTCACAATAGTGTCGTGACAGCGGAGGAGCGCAGAATTGTCTTTATCCAGGATAGACTGGATCTCATGCAAAAAGGCTTGGTGTTTCATCAATGCTTGAATTGAAGCTGCCAAGAATTGTTCGCTCCTCCATTCATTATGAATCTTCATTTGTAAATCAGCAAGAACTTCTTCTGGAATCAGCTCTCCATCCTGACTTACTATATTGCAAGAGGCCCTTTCACAATGTGAGACAATACCTCGATAGACTTCATCCCGGAATCTCCTTGCATCACTGATCTCCTCAATGAGGGATTTAAGAACAAGGGTTTTGTTTTCCATGAGTTCCTCAAATTCCAAGTACATGACCCTGGAAGAGATGATGGCGTGCTCCTGCAAAATACTCAGTTGTTGTTGGGGCATGGTACGCCAGATTGCCAGACTTTTCTCAACACTTTCCAGATTCTTTTTGAAAGTGTTAGAAGTCTGATCCAGTTTTTCCTCAATGGTTTCCAACTTAGACATTATTTGAAAAATGTCTTTTACCACTTGAATACATTGATCATGAAGCTGATCAACCCAGGAATCCAGTGCTTGTACTTTCTGAGCAGCCCTTTCCACTCCACGAATCGATTCTTGGGAACCAGAAGAACCTATGGAGTTACTCCCTTCAGCAGCAGGTTTTGTGATTTTATGAATGGCTGCCATGAGCTGTCGGTTTTCTTCTTCTAGCTTGTCTTTCTTTGCAAGAAGATCGTCACACCTTTGCACTAGTGAAGCAACAGAAAACTGAGCATCATGTTTAATGACCTCATGTGTTTGCTTGCCCAATTCTACCCTTGTAACCTTATAATCAGCAGCTGACATTTCATCAAGTGGTTTATCTGCAATAGGTTCCACAATTTCAGCTACTTTCATCTTGTTGCTATCAACAGTTACCCTAGAGATAGTCTTTGCCTTCTTAGCAACTTTTGATCTGGACTGTTTGAGTTGCTGGTAGTCAAAGGCATCAGGTGAGATCTCCTGCTTCTTTCTTTTCGGGGTGAAAGAACTAAGCCATGGAGTCCAAGTCATCAACTCACTTCCAGTAGCAGCCGTAGGCGAAGGAGAAGCAGTTTTTGTTTGAATTACTGTGGTCACCCTAGAAGGAATATCTGTTTGAATAGCGACCACGGTTTGCTCAGTTACCAATGGGCATGAAGATTGTCTCATGAATTCTTCAAAACCAGAAGTGGAAGTATCAATTTCTGATAACTGAATACAAGTGGGATTATCTTCATGAACTTCCAACACACTTTCTCATTGTTGATCAGGAGAAGGCCCGTATGCTGAAATGGGAACTGCATTCTGAGGAGACTCATCTATGAGCAAATCAGGAGGAGAAAGAGGCGTCTCAATGGAAACTGGAGGAATGACCTCGTGAGGTGAGTCTGAAACTGGAGACCTAGGTGCATCATCAGATTGCTGCCCCTCTTCTGGATTATCCAGATCGATCACCCGAACATGGAACCGTGATTTCTCCTTCCCACGAGTAGTCGTCTCCTCAGGAGGAAGCACTACTGCACGACTAACTCGTAACTTGATCCTTGTGCCTGAAGATGAAGCACCCTCCTTGTTATCAATCTGAATCTCGGACTTCCGTCCCAGAGGCCCTGTAGAATCATCTTCTTTACCAACCTTGATTTTAATAAGTCTAACAGCATTACTTTTCAGCCATGCATTCGTGTTGGCCAAGATAGGTTGAAATCTGTCAAGGATGGAGACGCACTCCTTGTGTGACCATTGGATCAAAGGAAGTGGAGCTTCCTCAACCCTTCGTGAAATGTATTCAGGATCAAGTATATGCCTGTCATTGATCATCCCTTGTGGGATATCCGTCAAGTTCAAGTCAACAATTTGCTCAACAGTGAGCCTGCAGTAATCCATCTTCAGAACTTCGACTTCCGTGCGGAGATCTACCCAGATGTCTTCAATGCGATGAACATGCACAAAAGATTTCTTGATCTTCTCCTTCATACCTCTATAATCAAAATCAACTCTAGGTTTGAATCTCTTAAGCTTGATTTCCTGCAATTCAACCTCCATGGCCTTAGCCTTCACAGATGTGACAAGGGAGTATCGACCAATTTTCAATGGGTTTGTGCTAGAGATCCCCATTCCAACCTTGTGTCTAGTAGACTGAAAAGTATGAACAGCCATGATCTGTCTTCCCAACTCCATAAGAATTATCTTATCGGTTGGGTATTTTGGAAGCATGTATGGCTGTCCATCATAGCATCCAATCCTCATGTAGGTGAAGGTGGGAAATTGCAGGAATAAACACCCATACTCAGACACCTTGACCCATGTCTCATCTGATACTCTTTTGTTTCTGAGATCTATGTCAAACTGACACATGAAATATCCAAAGAATGCATCTTGGACTCTTCTGAAATGCAGTCTGCTAGGTTTCAATGGCAACTGGTCATAATATTCCCAAACTGGTATAAGCGAGCGATCACCCTTGGTAGAAAGACCTGGAAAGTGTCCAAGTGACGCTGCTAAATATACCAAATAAGAATTCATGAAAAAGGGCATAGTGGTAGGAACTGCTGCAAGTTGTTCGCACAAAGCATCGTTGATGATTTTGCCCCATGAAATGTCATGCGACTGCCGTATGAACATAATGAATTGATACATCCATGGCTCAATGACATTAGAGTGCTCAAGGCCCATCATCCTGCTGAGAAGAGTGATGGTGTCTCCTATCTCCCACTTGAAATCACAATGGTACAACTTTGCCCATCTTGAGAAGGAAGGACGAGGCTCTTGGATCCATCTATTGATGTGTCGCTTGCAATCTTTTTCCCTTTTCACATAATACTCTGCTGCACTTTCTTTGGTGATTTCCATATAAACAGGTGCAGGAGGTATCTTGAAGACCTTCTCGATTGTATCCGCATCAAGACGAATTATAGCTTCACCATCATCATTTTTGATGACTCTTGACTCTTTGTCAAAATGATGGGCGCATGCAAGAACAATCTCAGGTTCTAGGGCAGCCACTGGGAAAGAAGATGCATGATGGATATGGCTGTCCAACAGCCGCTGCAAGTTGTTATCCTGTGGATCTTCTACCCTGTGAATGAATTCTGCCATATCAACGTGCCCTATTTCTGTGTCCCTGATGCGATCCAATGGAGAAGATACCTGGGAAGGTGTAACCTCATTCTAGTATTTGTCATATTTGTATTTCATTTTCTTTGGAGTTGGCGATGCCAGCAAATCTGACATTGATTGTGAACCTAGAATGCTGTGATGAAGACTTAAAAGAGTTAAGGCCACATCATAATCAGCGGCAAATATCATTCTTTCTTTTTCAAATGGGTAAAACTTTGATCTCTGAATTTCACGGTTTTGTGAGAGGAAGAGGGGAGATATGTAGAAATGGGAAAATCTTGACTTTGACCAATTTCGGATCTTGGGAGAATTTTCGCAAGTATACAAGTTGGAAAGTACATACATGCAATCGGGGTTTTAAAACCCAAATACAAGTACACTTGTAAATTCGAAAATGGAGAAATGGATGAAAAATGGGATTTTGACTTGCAGGAAATGATGGAAATGGAAAGTACGGATATGGGGAATGTGAATGAATAGAAATGGGAATATATCCGGGAAAGTCATTTTCATGAAAATGAGAAGAACTTTTCAACATGTAATCCGGTTTTTAAAACCCGAATTTGCAAGGGAAGGGTATTTCACACTTTTTAAGCTTGGAATTTTAACCAAAAATAGTTAAATTCCTTAACCGTAGGGGAAGAACAAGAATTTCCAGTGAACTTGTAATCGAGATTAAAAATCCCGAATACAAGTTTAAGAGGGAATTTTAGGAAGAACAATGCAATTCAACAATTGCATTTCAAAAGGGGAAGATTTCTTTCACGAAAACCAATTTTCAAGGGGAAGAACATCACATGCCAAAAATGCAACTAATAACGAAAAATAAAGAAAACAAGAAAATAATAAAAAGAAGAGAAGAAAGGAAGAACATACCTTTATTAAAAATGCAAAATGCTTCTCCAACAATGCAATACTTCTTGAGATGAAGAAACAAAACCGGACTATCAAACCCTTATCACATTTTTTTGTAAAAATGCCCCAAATATGGCAGCAATCTTAAACTTGGAGGAGCAAAATGCCAATGAAAGTGTGCATTTCAAGTTTATTGGAGCAAAACGCCTAAGGTATTTGTTGGAGCAATGACGCCAAAGGTATTTGAAGAGGCAATGACGCCAAAGGTTAGAAACGCGGCCAAAGGAAATCACGTTTTTGCAAAAAACGTGGTATTCAATGCACCATCAATGGATCATTAAATGTCTTGAAACTTATCCCATACTCCACGCCTAGGTGGGAGAGGGCAAAACACCTTAGGAGATTGCAGGTTTATGGAGTAAAAAACGCCCAAAATGTGGATTGGATAAACCACGTTTTTGCTGATTCAGCTCCAAAAACCAGTAATAATAAACTCTAAATGGCGAAAAATGTGTTTGAAAATGCATGAGAATAGGATACAATCCTAAACGCCTTGCATCTCTAGCAAATCTCCCCAAAAAATCGCTTTGACATCTTCAACAAATCCATTTTCCTTGCAAATCGGGTTTTGGGAGACAAACAACAAGTTCGATTTACCCAAAAACATGCAAATCGGGTTTTAGGGAGAAAATAACAAGTTTTATTTTCACTTTTTCCATTTACAAGCCAAAATCGGGTTTTAAAAGACAAATAGCAAGTTCGAAATTGTTAAAAATGCACTTTTATGTCAAAATCGGGTTTTAAAAGACAAATGACAAGTTCGAAATTGTCAAAAATGCACTTTTATGTCAAAATCGGGTTTCAAAAGACAAATGACAAGTTTAAAAATACTTGTAAAAGGGAAATAAAATCCCTATAACAAGTTAAAAACACTTGCACATATGTAATGGGGATTTAAAATCCCTATTACATGTGAAAACCATTAAAGTAGGGGTTTTTTGAACAAACTGCAAGTTTACTTGCAGTTGAGCCAAAAAACCCCTATTTTAACTAAGAATGACCCAAAAACAATAAAAAGATAAAAACATTAAAGGGGAAACTTAAAATAAATTATAAGTGACATATTTAAAACAAAAGTGCACATGTAATTGATCAAAAATTCCCCTACAAAGACCATAACAATGAATATCATTAAAACTTGCAGTTTGAAGAAAATTCTCCACCTGCAGTCTGGGTTTTAAAACCCGAAATTGAAGGAAAGGCATAGCAAACGAACCCAGAATTGGACGAAATTCGAAACGTAGTTCGAGAATGGACTGAGGATCAAGCCAGTCCAAGGATTAGTCGAAATTCTGCCTCGGGAAGCGTGCCATAGAGTAAAAATTTCAATTTTTCCATAAAATTTTACCGTAGTGGTCCTTCATTTTTTGAAAACAAAAAATGAGGACAACAAATATAAGACCGAATTTAAATGAATTTTAAAAGGAATTATTGTTTTGGCGAATTTAAAGGTAAAAATTGTGATTTTTATCTTGGAAATTTCCTGTTTGGTCTAGTTCACAATTTATCATTATTCCTTGCACTTTTTTGACAATTTTTGCTTCTTTGGGTCAAATTACCAAATTGTTTACAAAAATATTTTGAATCGTGCAGGCCTCATGGATTGGTTGTTCAATGTTTATCTAATTGACTATTTAAACTTTTGGCAATTTTTGCTTCGTTTGGTCAAATTACGAAGTGTTTGCAAAAGTATTTTTAATTTGACAGGGATCTCATGGATTGGTTATTCAGATTTTTTCTAATTAATTATTTAAAAAAATATATATATAATTTGCATTTTTAGCTTTAGAAAATATGTAAAATTGTATGGTAATTGCTTACTGCGTTCTTTAAAATGTTTTATTTATTTATATTGCTAAAGATATATAGGTTTAAGGTATCCTAGGCCCAGAATTTTTTTTGATGAGATACCAGCCAACCAACCAAGCAAAGAAAAGAAAAATGACATGAATTTTGAAAATCAAATTGAAGCATTTACTTCTGTGCTGATTTGGCAATCTCCCTTCAACTCCAATCATATCCTCACTATTAGATAGTTGCAAAATGATAGATAGTGATTTTTCATCTTTTAGTGAAACGGAACCAATGAGTACACATAAGAAGAAAAGTTCTCTGTATTGGAAGTCTTTCTTGTTTGTGATGCTGACTTCTACAAGTTTTAATGAAGAGAAAAGCTCTTCCACTTTAGTGTAATCTTCAAAGATCAGCTTTTTCAAATTATTTTCATGGAGGGAAAAGAATGAGTATGAAGTTATGAACCATCTTTCCCAACTTGTCCAGCCTTAAATTGGCTTCTATATCTGTCAGCATATTTTGTGTATGAGATTTTGGAATTCTGTCTTTAATTTTCCACGATATTGTTTATTTGTCAGTCAGTGCACTGACCCTTCTTGACTGCTTTAATGATTAGTATTGAATTCCCATCCACCTGAAGTTTTCGCCATTCCTTATCTTTTGACAGACTTATTCCTTGTAAGAGAGACATTACTTCTGGCTTACAATTTTTATTTAGTCACAAGTGGACTGAGTTTAAACAGACTTTGTCCCATGCTTCTGCAGAACCCTCTATACCCAAATGCAGGACTGCTTTTCCTAAATTGGGAAGGGGAAATCGTTTATAATTGCATCAGGGCTATGTAACTCTGGTTCTGCTTCTAATGTGCAGTCAAAGATGGAGACCTAGAAGTGAAAAATTAAAATCTAATTGTAAAGTTTTCATAGCAAAAAGTCTGAGTATTGAGGGAAAACTTGGGACAATCAAAGGAGACTCAGCTTAAGGGAGTTGGTGGCGGCCCAATTTGTAGAACACTTTCCTGACTGAGATTCTATTTTACAAGGAATTGAGATGACAGAAAAACCGATGGATACAAGAAGGCTCTTGAAGCCATAGCATTAGTTGATCTTGAACAGGAGATTCATGCAATGTGAAAGTAACTACTGTAGGCTGTGGGAGCCATTGCCAACTGGATGCTTCAACTTGGGCAAACAGTTTGTCTTTAGCCATCTAATTTTTTATATTCCCTGTCAGTTTCAATTATATCTTTTTATTTATAATGGTCTTAATATGTTTATATTTAGGGCCTACAATCCCATCTCCAGAATACCATTCTGTTATAAATTCAGGTTACTGTACTTTATCCCTGGCTTTAGTTTTGAGTCTTTGACAAGAGGGGTCATTATCATTGGAAGGTTTTTATGCTGTATTTGGTCTGTTAGACGGGGTACTAACACTTTCTGTAACGGATGCTTGCTGAAACTTGAGTTCACATGTAGGGTGTGGATCTGTCAGGTTATGGAAAAGCTCATGTACCTTCTCTCAAGCATAACGATAAATCTAGTTGGAAGACAAATCTATCCATATTCTTGGGAAGCATCCTTTTTCCATTGGTACAGAATGTACTTTTTTCTACCTTTTACACCCGACGTCACTCAACTACTATTTCCTGACACAAGACTTCTAATCGAACGAGGGCTTTCTTTCCCTCTCTCAAAGAATAGCTGTAACTCTTCAACATTTTTTCAGAACTTGCATGAGAACACTTTTCTGTATTTTGTTCTCTTACAGTAAATAGCTTCATGCATACTTCCTTAAGTTTCTCCAGTATGTTTTAGATTTTCTAGTCCAGACTCAATATTCCAGCTAAGTTAGGTACTTTTATCTACATAGTTTCTATACACCATGAAACCTGTTCACATGGTACATGATTTATAGGAAAGTAGAACACAATATAGCTAAGACAATATTTATGTATTTCATGATTATTTGAGATTTCGTGGTATCAAAATTATAATTTTAAAGTGTGTGATTGATATTCTTCCTCTGATGCATTCAATTAATAGTGTTCTTGCAGATATGCCTGTCAAGTTGCGGAATTTTTTGAATTTGTTAAACGACAAAAAGAAATCCAGACTCAAGATAAAGATCAAAATACTAGATATTTGGAGAAGGTAAAAATTTCTAAGAAGGGTGGCATACTGGGTCCTGATGGGAACTTATTACGATCTGCACAGCTGAATTCTTTGCAACCATGCTAGGCCGTTTCTTCTTTCTCTCAGAGTTGTTTGAAAGGGTGGCATACTGGATGCTGGTAGCAACTTATGATGGCTCTCAAAGCTGAGTTTTTGGAATTTTTCTGTGGACGCTTTTTTATCTAACTGGCTTCTATACGGGGTTATCTTTTAGTTTTTGAGGAAATAATTCTGTTGGAAGTATTTTCTGTGGCATGATGGTACTCTTTTGATGCATTCGAAATTGCACTTTAAACAGGAGCTCAAGTGTTTTGGGTGTGATAAATTTCAACTGGGGGAAGATAAGTTTCTATGGTGAACCCTGATCCAACTGTTATATGAACTTGTGAAAATGACTTTGAGCTGATCTGACGGAAAAGACAAGGAGACGGAAGGTCAGAGATTCAAAAAGATAGATGACGTGTACAGTGTTCAAATACAAACTTTAGCAGCAGAGCCTATTCAAGTTGCATGTATATCTGAGTTTGGTAGGATCGTCATTGTGTCTTGACCATTTGAATAAGGTTTCATGATAAGATTACACTATTAATCGTGTTTTTAACAATGTGCATCATGTTGTTGTACTTTGGTTTCTGACATGCTATGCTTGCGAATGGTTTTTGGATACTAATTTATCCTTTCTCATGCCTTTTAGATGGGATGAAAAACCCCTATTTGTTTTTATATATCATTTGTATCAACGCTTTAATGATCGGAAGGAAGAAACTTCTCTATCAAACTATAGTCTAGATGTAATGTATGAGTAATTTCATTTGAAAAGAATATAACTTACATCATAGCCGATTATATATGACAACTTAATGTTGAAGACACGTAGGAGGAATAAGTTTAGAGGTGCTTCATTAATGGTAAAATGTGAAAAATATATCCTAGCATTGACAAAGTGTAAGCCATTTTTCTCATTTTTTTTATGTTTTTTTGAATATCCTATTGTGCACAACTTGAAATTTGATTGTTATTTTTTGTTCAATCTTTAAGAAGTTTCCAAAGCCAGCATAAATAATTCAATTGAATAGAATTGCAATGTAAAATCCAAACTGAGTGGCTCTTGGAACCATGGTTGGACTACTCGCGACTCGGCTCGACTCGCCAAGCCCTTGCGAAAAAAACTCAGCAACGTAAAAACACGCTTAATTTTAATAAAAAATGCATTTTTTTGCAAAATTTAATGAGAAGATGCATCCAATGAGTCAATCAATGATAACACAAAAAAAACAAGCTGATTCTAGATATATTTAAATGCAAAGTGTCTACAAAATCGCATCCTCATGAGGAATGCTGATGGCTGGAAGCAAAATAGTAAATAGTTCTTGTAAAACCAAAAGTAAATACATCATTACAAATTACAATTACAACTTCCTCTTCCCAACTCTAGCCAAAATTAGGGGAGAGGTAAAACTAGAGGGTCTAGTCTTAGAAGTCGTGGGCATGATTGTGCCTCCTCGCTCGGTATGGCTGGCTCATCCTCCATCCTGAATGAAGCTATGTCTCCACCTGCTTGTTGCACTGGCAATGAATCCTCATCCTCATCGTCTTCCTCCTCAATGTCATCCAGCGTGAAACCAAATCCACCCCCCTCCTCCATAGCTTGCCTCTCCAAATCAGTGTTGTCATCCTCAGAAAACAATGGAGGCTGCTTCTGTGGTGTCCAATCACTGTAAGGATCTATATCATCCAAGTCAAGTGGACCACCTGCTACTTCCTCTACCTTCCTTACGCGCAATCGAAGATTATATTGCACAAAGACAAGGTCATTGAGGTGTTTTTGAGCTAGCTTGCTCCTCTTCTTCGTGTCGATGGCTTCAAACAAGCTCTAATTGTGCTCACAACTAGATGAACTACAAGGTTGACATAAGATTCTGAGGGCAAATTTTTTGAGATTTGGGGTATTTCCACCCCAACTTTGCCACCAAGCATCTGCAAATTAAAATTAGATTGAAAGTAGCACCCCTCACTAAGGTTTGAGGGTGAGAAAAAGAGGGGTAGAGAGATAGGTCTAGATCTTGGTGGAGATCTACAAACGCGCAATATTTGAAATTTCATCATTCATACTCATAGTTTCAAACTTTCAACTCTAAAATGTATAATACCAAGATTTCTTCAATGCTAATTATGTTGTTATATGGAGCCTAATCAGACTCGAAGGTTAAATTTTCCCTACTTCCATCAGCGCAGTTTCCTCTCATATTTTTCGAAGGGGGTTTGGGGGCAGCGCCCCCAAGTTGGGGTCAAGGGGCGATGCCCCTTGCAGGGTCAAGAGGTCAAGGGGCAGCGCCCCTTGAAGTTCTTTTTATTATTTTATAAAGGTGTGGTGTGTTATAAAGTATAAGAAAGGAAAAAGACATATTGAAATGCCACTTATACTTAAATGTTATATTTCATGTGTATATTCTGATGAAGAGAATGAAACTGACTTGAAAAAATAAAATAAAATTATTTTTTCACATGTTTGTGCCTCTTTTTTTAGTCTAGTCGAGTTTTTGCAAGAAACTCTCCGAGTTTTTGCAAAAAACTTAGCGATTACTCGGCGAGTTTTTGCTGTGAGTTAAAGTCGTAAAAAATCGCAGAGCTCAAAAACTCGGTGAGTTTTTGAAACTCGCCGAGTACTCTACGAGTGTTTCATCTATGCTTGGAACACGAATGTGACAAAATGGAGATCTGGAAAGGTAGTTCCATCGACTTCTACTAATAAATTGAATAAGGTTTGCAACATACATTCATAACAATATATGACACTCTTGGACTACTATTTTGGTACATCTCAAAATCAATTATGCGGTACACACACTCATGTTACATGATCCTTAATTCTAAGGAAATCAGATACAGATTAGTACTTTTTGTAATCGCCTATTTATTTAAAAGCATGAATCTGATTACTTAATGCTACTCTCTTTATTAGTATTTGATAGTTTGACCTGAATGTATCAGAACCTATATAGTTATAACTTATAACGTGGATATTCCAAAATTAGATAGTATGTGCTTGGAAGTGTTGGACTATTTATAGTTTTAACTGTTTGTCCTGCATCTTGAAGAGATCTAGACTTGTCCTGTTTTCCTAGAGAGGAGTATCCTTGGAAATGTTGCACTATTTACATTTGAAATGTTTGTACTTAGACGTTAGAGATCAGGTTTTCCCTCAACCCTGGAGAAGACCAGACCAGGATACATACTATCGAACATTTGAGTAAGCAAAACCTCTAAATCTGTGCATATTTTGATCTAAGCCATGTATGGAGCATAAGTTACCTTTAAGGAAGCATCTATCCAGCTCCTAGGATTCACTAATACATAAGTGATAGTGTATGCGATTAACTTATACATTAGTGCATTCTAGATGTTGGATAGCCATTTCCATTAATTGACTAGGGAGTCTGCAGTAAGCCATACCAATGGTTGCAAGAATTCAATACCTAAATAGCTAGTTCCATGTACTTGCAGTACTTGCATTAAAACTGCAAGACAACAAAATAGAGTTAAAAACAAAATCTAAAATCTTTGATTGATTTAGTCAAAAAACAGTAAAGCTACAAGACAACAAAAGAGAAGGAAAAACAAAATTTAAAATCTTTAATTAATTTAGTCAAAAAAGGGTAAAAATAGATATATTTGTCAACTCAGAATTTAAAGGTAGGATAGAATGGTGTCAATTTTATTCTCATTTATAGGCAATGCAGAACTACTTAACTATCACAAAAGAAAATTATCTAAACTGAAAACTAATTGTGTTAACCTAATTAACTCCTAAAAATTAATATTTGCATCCTTCCCTTTATAGTTAAACAGAGCATTTCTTTGAACTATCTCTTGACCAAGTGCTCTGTCCTACCATTATATTGATTTCATCAATAAACTCAACTTACCATCTTTATTTGTAGCCTTGATAGGTCACAAATCTTCAAGAGTTTGTTGAACTTGTTTAGCATTTTTTGTAAAGAGCCAGGTTGAACTATTTTTGTAAAGAGCTAGGTTGAATTATTTTTATTCTTGGCTTGCCAATTCATTAAGTGTCAAATCTTTGTTGGACTTGTTTTGTCCATTTTTGTGAAGAGCTAGGTTGAACTATAATTGTTTTTGGGCTGCCAATTTTGTAAGTGTTCAAATCTCTGTTGGACTTGTTTTGTTCTTTTTTTGTGAAGACTCATTGGTGCTTCCATATTTTGAGGAGAAGCTCCATCATGACCCAATGTTAATATAATGTATTCTCAAACATGACAACCTAGGTTCTTTCGTTGACTACCTCTCAAAATGGTGAATCTACACTCTCTAATCACTAATTCAATCATGCTATGCTGGTAATTGCACTTTGGTGTACGATAGGTATGCAAAAGAGGTATAGAAGGTCTATTTGTTTTTTCATATATTTGTGCAATACATCGGGTCAATTGGTAGGCCATTTAGCAAATGATGTTGTTTGTGTAACAAAAGTTTAAATGGAGAGGTGATAACTACAAATGAACTATGCATCCATTCATAAGAATCCAAACACAATTGAAGCAAAACCTTTGTATTAGGAAGAAAATAAAGCTCTGTTAGGAACAAGACCATGTGGGGGAAAGAGTCAGAGAGATGGAGATGGAGATAGAGAGAGGAATATATAGAGATGGAATAGATAAATATATTGAGAGGGAGAGATATTGAAGAGATATAAAGATAGAGATTTGAAGTGATATATATAAGAGGTAGATAAATGGAGAGATAACAAGATAGAGATGGAAGAATAAATATAGAGAGATAGAGATAAATAGGGAGAGATACATAGGTATAGAGGTATAGGAAGAGGGAGAGGGGATAGAGAGGGGAAATATGTTTGGAGGTAGAGGGGGAGAGGAAGAGGGAGACAAATAAATAGAGGTAGAGATAGGGAGATAGAAAGGGAGAGATAGAGAGAAAAATAGAGGAAGAGGGAGATGAGATATGGAGAGATAGATATATGGAGTGATAGAGAGATAGAGAGGGAAGAGGATAGAGATAGAGACAAACAAATAGAGATGAAGAGAAAGAGAGAAATAGGGGAAGATAGAGAGGGAGAGAGAAAGGGGGAGAGATATTTATATGGGAAGAGAAAGAGAAAAGAGGTATATGGGAAGAGAAAGGCAGAGACAGGGAGAGATAGATAGGGGGATAGGGAGGGAGACAAAGGGGGAGAGAAAGAGAGAGATATATGTAGAGGAGAGAGAAGAGGGGTGTGAGGGAAAGATAGCTATATATATATATATATATATATAGAGAGAGAGAGAGAGAGAGAGAGAGAGAGAGAGAGAGAGAGATGTTGGGATTAAGGTGTCTCAACCTTAGAGTCCTAATATGTTTATTATTTAATTATTTTATTTTTTATAGACTTTGAAATTCCTAAAAATTAGAGAACTAGTGTTGCTATGTTGGAACTATGACGGTTTCTTTTATCTACTGTGACGATTACTAATTTGGTGTAAGAGTCATGGAGACTTATTGTTTGGTAGTTGGTATTTATGGTGTTCATTTTTGACAAGTGGTGTGAGGTAGATATTGCATATGGCAAGATGACCATTATGGGTGAGTCATGAGTTAGTGCTTTGGAAAGTTGCTATGTGCAACGTTTCATGGAAATAACAACTTGTTTTTGACACCACTTACCTTTTGAGCATGTGAATTGGTTTTGGAAACCATTAGCACTTTCCACTTGTGTTGAGCTCTATAAATATGTAACTTCTTTTTGTATTTTGCATGATAGGTTGGATATCTTCTAAAAAGCTATTTTTTGTTGGGATTTTCTCTAGAGTTCTTTATTGTTGTAATTACTCTTGAAGAGCATTGACTTTGTGCATTGTATTGTAATTGTTGGTTGTTGTTGATAATACACTTGAGCTTTGGCTTTTGGAGTGTGGTTTTTTTTTCCTAAAAGGGTTTTCCCATGCAAATATAGTGTTATGGTTTTATTTGTTTAAATGTGAATTTGCATGTGTTAATCTAATCTATAGAAGTTAAAGGGTTTTTAAGAAATTTTTGCATCCACTCTCCTATTAAATTTAGCATTTGGAAGCATTGTTTCCACACTTTGCTTACTTTCAATTAGTATTAGAGCCTGGCCAGTTTTTTTATTGTCGTTGGGTTGAAGGGTTTTTTGTGTTGATCTAGTTTTAGTGGGAGGTTTGCAGAAAAAGATTTCATAACCTTGTTGTGACTTTGTGATGGCAAGCACATCGAGTAGAATATAGATGGAGAAATTTAATAGCAGCAATTTTGAGTTGTGGAAACCCAACATGGAGGATATGCTTGTAGATAGAGATCTATGGGTTGTTGTTTCTTTGATAAAACCCCAAACTGCACCATGGGATGTATGGGACACAATGATAAAAAAGCCAAGGATTTGATAAGATTCTATCTAGCTCATTTTATGCTTTTGAATGTCAATGAAGAGAAGACTGCAGTTCAACTATGAAAGAAGCTTGGTGATATTTATTTGGGGAAATCCTTGGTAAATGAGGTATTCCTAAGAAAGAAGTTGCAAACTCTTAGGATGGAGGGAGGAAGATTCATTGCAGATCACGTGAATGCATTCAACATGCTAGTTGCCCAACTTGGTTCTATTGGTATCAAGATTGATGATAAAGAAAATACATGTTTTTATTATGTTTTTTTCCAAACTCATGGGATCACCTTGTGATGGCCATTGGAAGCACAACAACCACTTTTGAGATGGAGGATGTGGTTGCAAATCTTCTGAGATGGCTAAGGAGGCCTTGGTTGCTCATGGTAGAATGATGGAGAAAGACAAGAAGAAGAATGAGAAGGGTAAATCCAACTCTCCAGGGAGACCTAAGTTTCCTAGTAAAAAGTGTAAGGTGAAATATTGGAATTATGACAAAACTGGTCATTTTCGAAAAGATTGCGAGGAGAAGAAAAAAAAGGTAAAAAGGATTTCTCTGATCCTGATTATGACTATGAAAAATCCTCCCAAGATGAAGTAGATGCTTTTGTCGTAGCCTTGACAACACATGCACAAAAGATGTGTGGTTGATAGATTCAGGTGCCTCTTTCCATATGATCTCTCACACAGGTTGATTTTCAAAGTATGGAGAGTTTGATGGTGGGAAGGTGTATTTGGGTGATGACTTTCACTTGAAGGTTGTTGGCCATGGAAGAGTCAAGATCCGATTTCCTAATGACAGAGTGAAGGGGATTGATGGTGTCTTGCATATTTTTTGGTTTGGCACAAAACTTAATTTTAGTTAGCAAGTTGAGTGATGCATGTGTGCAGGTTGTTTTCTTGAGTGGTGGATGCAAGATGACAAGAGGTTTTATGGTGTTGGCTAAGGGTGTTCTGATTGGCACCTTGTATAAGGTAGATGCATGCACAATTCAATGGAATAGTGATTCTATGAAGTCCAAGAGAAGGGCTTTGGATTCTTCATCCTCACCATCGGATCAAACAAAGAAGAAAACTCTTGTTTCTACATCTGATGGTTATATTTTCTGGATACCTATGGGTACAAATGCTTTGGAGATCAAACTCTTAGTTGAGAAGACAATGTTATGACACCAAAGACTTGGTAACATTGGTGAGAAGGGTCCTAGAGCCTTGAAAAATAAGTGCCTTATTGAAGGCCTTGATGACTATAATCTCGAGTTTGACTTTTGCGATTATTGTGTTTATGGTAAACAACACCGCGTTTCTTTTTATTCCAGTTTTCATAAGTCTTCTGAAATTTTGGATTATATTTATTCAGATGTGTTTGGTCTTATTAATATTACTTTGATGTTTAGATTTGTGTATTTTGTCTCTTTCACAGATGATTATAGTAGGACATTTGTGTATTTCCTTGAAATTAATTTGAAGTCTTTAGTGGGTTTAAGGAATTTAAATCCTTGGTTGAAAATCATAAATTAGTAAAAAAATTAAGTGTTTGAGGATTGACAATGGTGGTGATTTTTGTTTGGTAGAGTTCGACAGTTTCAGTAAGGACCATGAGATTGAAAGATCCAAGACAACTCCATACAACCCATAACAAAAATGGAGTTGTAAAGAGGATGAATAGAATGCTAATGGAGCTTGGGCTAGGAGTATGTTGAGTGGTGTTGGGCTTGAACAAAATTTCTGGGTTGAATATGTAGCCACTGCATGTTATTTGATTAATAGATCTACTACTATGGTGCTAGTTGATAAAACACCCATGGAGGCATGGTCTAGTAAGAAGCCCTCGTTAAGACATCTCAAAGTCTTTGGTTGTGAGGCATATGCACGTGTCAAAGTGAAGAAAGATCAAAATTGGATAACAAGGCGATTAAGTGTATCTTCATCAGCCATGGTGTTGGTGTGAAAGGTTACAAGTTTTGGGATCTAGTTGTAGAGAAGGTTCTCTATAGTGGATATGTGATCTTTCATGAGTTAAAACTTTCCAATGTTAATTTGGAACTAGAGAAAGGAGAAAAATAGGAAAAGGAGGTAGTTCAGGTACAACCTACTTTGAGAAATGAACTACGAACTCTTGTTGGACCCGATGATGAAGAGAGCTCAAGTAACTCTGAAAGTTCTAAAGAAGAGCAAGAACCTCAACCTCAACATTTGAGGAGGTCTACTTGGATAGGCGACAACCTAACAAATTTGGTTATTCATCTGAAAGGTTTGGTTATTCATTGTTGGATTCCAATTGCATACTTGCTTTGATTGCTAACACTGATGAGCCTAGGACTGTTAGAGAGGCTATGGGTATGCATGATGTAGATTCCTAGATGGAAGCCATAAATGAGGTTTTGGCTACATTAAAGAGGAATGGTACATGTGATTGGTACTTTTTGCTCGAAGGATGAAAACCTGTTGGATGTAAATGGATGTTCAAGAAGAAATTGGGCTTTGATGGCAGTGTTGAGGAGCATAAAGCATGGTTGGTCACAAATGAGTATTTTCAGGTGGAGGGAATTGGTTATGGTGAAATATTCCCTCCTATAGCTGTAAGGACCCGCTTGTCCTAACCCTAGTTAAACCACCATAGTAACTCACAATTACAGTTAACTTAAATTTGTCATTAATGCACATGCAAAGTTTACGGTAACTGACATGCAAACAGTAAAGAAACTTGGCATTTATGTGGATCACATCTAACATGCAAACTAAGTACAACGTAGCAAAACGGAGTAGTGTACATGGCGATACAACAACATGCATAACCTGTAATTTATGCGTCGTAAATAAATTCAACGATTTCGAATTAAGTGTGTGCATGTATGGAACAATAATGTTGAAAGAGTTATCACGAAATTAAATTAACATGCAAAATGCATAATTAAATTAACTAACTGAAAATTAAATCCGAACATGCATGCATGCAGTGGAAAATAAAATTAATCTATAGAAAATAAATCATGCAAAGATAGATGCATGTTAGTGGGTTAGTAGTTTTTCTCTCTTCTTTCTATTAGTTACATTGCATGGCGACCTTCTGTCGCATTTCATCATAGGACCTTTTAGGTCTTTTACATAACTTTTACTTGCGACCATTCTGGTCAATTTACAAAAAAAAAACAATATGAATCATATAATTACAACATAAAATTTATCTGAATTCCCTGTCTCTGGATGTGTCATCGTCTCCGTTGCCCTTGGACAAACCTCCAACCTGCAAACTAGAAGGCGAACATATGACCGGGAGGCATTTTATCTGCCCAACCAAATGAATGTTACGCTTCTCGATGCTCATGATAAGCTCATGTCCCTCATGACAGAGTATCCCAGCAAGTCGGTACCAATTGGTGGGAATGGAACCTGTGCATGTATGTTGAACTAACTACATATGTTATGGCAGGGAGAAATTAAATTACTTGGTTGAGTTTTAACCCTATTGGGGAGGTGAAAATCACCCTTCCTTGGTTAACCCATAATTAAGCACTTCTTTTTCCATAAGCATCTATTTCAGACAAGAGAATTAAATTAACCCCTCCTTGATTAATATTATTATAATTGTATAAAATCATTTCTAATATTCCAATAAATCAATCTTATATATATGAATTTTGTTTTTGCTTAATCAAGATTTGATACAGCTAAATTTGAATAAGAAATTAATCTTAACAAAATCTCAAATAGACACAATGATACATCAATCAAATTAATTGCTAGCTGCATACCCTTAACAATTGGTAAACCAGTATTTAATCAATCGTACCAATATAATCGGCGGAGATAAAATAGTGAAATCTTATAAACCACACTTTAATCAAATCCAAACTTAATCAATCTTACACTTTCGTCAAAAAAGAAAAAGAAATTTATCGAAAGATCTTAAAACAAAATAACAATCTAATGACCCACATAATCTAGACTCAGCAGGGAGAAGAAAAATTCCGTTACAGAAGAATCACCTACCCAAACACTGAGAGGATCGATCTCAGCTGAAAAACAAATAGAATTACCAACTTAGCCAAGACTCTAAAGACAAATAGAAATGAAATTTCATGGAAGGCGTGGTAGAGGGAATAAACATTCTCCTGCAGGTCTAACTTTTTCCAAAACATTTCAACATTCAACTAATTGTCAAATTAAGCATCTATATGGAAGTAATAGAAGGAGAAGAGAGAGATCCTTCACAAATATGAAAACTAATAAGTTGTTTTCAAATATAAATATCCATTCATTCCTAAATTGCTGTCACTGGAAGGGGAAGAAGGCGATTTAGTGCTGATTTAGGCCAACAAGATTCAAAAATACATAAAACTACCTACTCAATCAGCGACTCAGCCAGAGGGTGAAGGGCTGATTTGGTTTATCCACCCAATAGGAACGATTCTCAGCCATGGAGAGGGGCGTGGAGGCTGGACAGAGGGTAGACGTGGGTGAATGGAGGAGTAAGGCGTGAAGAAAAAAAAAATCCATCGCCCTATTTCAATTACTAACCTGCAGAAAATCATGCAAGGCGTTGACAGGGAAGATGGTGGAAGAAGGCGTAGTTGGAGAGAGAGGCTCAAGTCAAGGGTAAAGAAGAGGAAGAGGAAACGACTTCCTGTCATCGCCTCTGCTTCACCACTTTCAGCAAAACGATATGATGGCAGCAGGTAACTTGGTAAAATCTAACTCAGGAGGCGTGGTAAGGAAAATAGAAAGGAGGCGTGGAAAACCAACATCGCCCTTCCTCCATTTGTTTTTTTGCCATGCACAGCCTCTTTTGGGCGAAAAAGGAAGGTGTCTTATCTTGGACCAGGGACCAGGCAAATAAACTGTGAGCCATCTGGCCAGGTAAGAAGGGAAAAATAAAGGAAAGATTACCATCGATCAAGCTATTAACTGGAGGTTAATTTAAAAATCTTGAAAACATGGATTGAATGAGAGGAAGTGATTTATTATTTCAGAAGACATTATTACCTTACAAAGTTTACCTTGCGGTGCTCAGGAGGAAAACAAATTCGTTTGAGCCCGTAGTCAATCAAAACTATGAAGTCTTGCCGATTTTGGAAGGGCGAGAGGCGATGAATCCTAGTTGCGATTAAACGTGCAAACCGAGTAATCACCCAAAAATTAATAATGTTAGAGCCCGATTTTTGGACAACTCAATTATGATAGTTACATCCTGTAATATTCTAAAAATGATCACTTAAATCATGGGTCCTTAATCTCGACCTAATGTCGACTACATCATCAAGGTTCTCAACCTAATCTCGACTACATCACCAAGGTCCTAATCAAAGACAATTAAATCAATCTTGAGCACCTAATTAATTAACCCCTCAATCATCAATGTTACATGGCAAATAAATCATTTTATATTAATTAATTAATCATTCCAAGTAAATCATTTTAATCAATTATCCTATTTATTTAATTAAATATCTTAGCATATTTAATTAATAAATAAATTTGTCATTAAATCATTAAAAATAAATTAATTTACAAAAAGGAATTAAGTCGAGAAAATAAATCAACTTGAGATATTTCTTTTTCTAAAATTGAGATAATTTGAGAAATCTCAGAAAAGCAAGAAAAACAGTTAAATTGAATAAATCATTTTCTCTAAAATTAAAACTCCAAAGCAAATCTTGACGAAAGAAGTTTAGTTGCATTGAAGAGGTTTTTTCTAATAAAAATCTTGTGCATGGAATCAACTAATTTTATCTCAAGTGCTGAAATCAACTAATTTTATCTCCAATGCAAACTCAAACTTATAATCTCAATGCATTCAATCGAGCTTTAATTGGAATTTATCTCAAGGTTAACTCAATCTAATATTCTCTGAAACTGAATCAAAGCATCCAATCATTTCAATTCACCTAGATTGTGCTTTTTCTTGAGGAATCTCAACCGCTCATCATTAATTGATCTTGACCGTTGGTCTCTCTTTGGATTTTCTATAAATTCAGCCTTTCACCTCTCATTCAAGACACCCTGGAGATTTGTTGTTATTATGTTGTTTTTGCTCTAGAGTCATTGAGAATATTGTGCTTTGAGATTATTGCATCTTAGCTTTTTGCATATTTAGTTTAATCATTTATAGCTTAATCCTACATTTCTAGCTTAATCTTGCATCCATTTAGCTTAATTTTGTGCTCATATAGATTAAATCATTCGTCTTGGTGTAGCTTAGTCACTGGTATTGCTTAGACAAATCTGAGAGCAATTCTATACTCGCATCTTTTAGAAGGCAATAGGTCGATTTGTTATGGTTTTTATATTCATGATTATATCTGTCTAACCATGCATGCAATGATTTATTGAGTGTTTGTGTCTTACAGCTTGCAGATTACCACTTTTCACACACATTTTTGGCGCCCACTGTGGGGCTCAAGAATTTAATTTTTTGGTTTTGCAATCATTTCTTTTTATTTTCCAGATTTCGTCAGTACAGTCTTTGCAAACTGTCGTACGATTTTATATTGCACATAGTACAAGTTCTGAGTTTTATCATTTGGTTCGTTGGGAATCCTCGTACAATTTTTTGATTATGTCATTTCATTCTATGTTTACTCGTCTGGTTATCCAATGTTATCCAATCAGTGTGTTTACTCGTCTGGTTATCAATGTTATCCAATCAATGGATCATATAGAATTTAAATCCATAATGCATCAAAATGTGCACCGCAAGGTATAATGATTCCATAACATGGTTCAATTACTTTTCTCAATAATTCTCATGCAACCATTTACTCATTTGCAACACCAATGAAATCATATAAAACAATCGCCAGTTAGGCATGCACAATGAATCACAACATCATCAATCTAAGTACTGAAATCAATCATAATGTGGAATTACATCTTATCCACTAGTCTCATGAGAATCCTATTGCAAAAGGGTCTCATGATCATGATGTATCAAGGTTCTATCTTGAAAGATAAGTCCATAACAGAAATGAAAGAATTATTATGATGGGTTCGGGATAGGACCCCAAACCCCTAACATATATATGATACACAAGCAAATTACTTCTAATTATCATCCAAGGGGTCAACATTCACTAATTTATCCGTCTAACATAGCCCATCCTTTTGAATCAAAGAATCTTTACATAGTGTATCAACTATCCATGCAAACTATTAATAAGATCAACCATGGTCAAACTAGGTTAACTAGAGCTTAATCGGGGAGGGGTACTACAACTTTTACTCATTCAAAGGAATTTAAGACATTTTTCCTTGAGTTTAAGGGAAGATAGATAAGGGAGAAGATAAAAAAATATTACATAAGAAGTATCTTGATGGAGTAGTGAAGGAGATTCAAAGATATGATCAGATGAGGAACACTCCTTTTCCATCCTTTTTTACAAGTGAAGATGGCCAATTGAAAGGACAAGATGAATGGAGACAAGAAGTTATCCATTTAAATCCACTTATGACAAGGGTTGAATTGAGTGATCAGGACAAGATAGTACAAAACATGAGTACTCACATGGATACCTTATTTTCAATTGTATATGGGATGGAATCCATTAGTGCATTGAACAATATTCATGCTAGTCAGCAATATATTGATCATTTGTCCTAGTTGAATTTTTTTTATCCATAGATATGTTTAGAATGGAGAAAACAAAATGCAATTAAGTCATATTTTATGAAGAATGGAACCTTTCCAAGCCAAAGGTCACGAGTGTTTGTATGGGCTTCAATGGTGAAATGAATGACTTAGTATTCATTTTGATATGTTACAAGTTTTCCTTTTTGTGTTTATTTTAATATTGATGGCATCTAGAAGTATAGTTTGGAGATGAAGGTGTATGTTTTAATTGTCTACAAGGAGGATTTTGGCAGTAGGTGTTTACGATTATTAATCAACATTAGATGTAGTCCTACCTACATCTTAATGGTTTCCAAATCCTCAATGTGTCTTTTCTAATTTGTTAGTAATTTAAAAATTATCTCTCCTAAGTAATTTCAAACTCACTCCAACAGTTATGTGTGGACTCAATTTTTGTATTGTAATATAATGTAATAATTGTTTTGGGTATTATGATTCCAAAAGGGGATAGTTGAATATTTTTTGTTTGAAACTGGAATATAAACAGTTTGAGGCTTTGTTGCTCCTTCATTCCTATAAGAAGGAAATTAGGACCGTGTAAGGAGGTTCAAAAATCATTTTGGGGAAAGCATATTGTTGTAATAATTGAGATTTTGTAGTGATTATGTGTTCTAAATTTGGCTTCAATTTTTTGTTGATATGAATGAAAGAATATCATTGAGCCATCTCCAAATTGTGTGTCTTTATTATATGAATCAGTATATCAAGTGTATATTTGATTTGTCGATGTAGTTATATACATTTGTGTGATTTGTTTAATGGGTTTTCTCAAGTAGAAATTAAAATTCTATTGACTAGATTGTTGTGGTCTGGAGAAATCAATTTAGATTAAATGAGTAGGGCTTTGTGGTAGAGTTGCTTGCTTTTTTATGTCAACCATAAAAAAATTAAGTGCTAAACAATTTTAGTTATAGTCATTGAAAGAACAAATATCAATTTTGTGATTTGACTTTGTAGCCCTATTGTTAAGGCACTGATCGTAGTTTTTCTCCAAAATAAATGTTAAAGTCAATTTCATATTTTATTTTTTTAGTTGTAGGTTTTAATTTTGGTTTTTAGTTTTTGTTTCACTTCATGTCGGTGTTTGACCAAAAGAAAGGAGAAACTTTGATTAAAGGAATAAGTCAAATAAAGCTTTAAGGTTATGCATGACGTTATCTACAAAAATATCATTGAATAATAATTGGCATAACTTTAGGGTTTAAAAATATGTTGATTTGATAACCAACATTATGATCTGCTCAAACTAACATTTAAAAAATTATATTATTAAATATTAATGTTCAAGATAATGATTCATTCTCATCTCTTTTTGCCTAAAGAAAAGGACATATGTACTTAACTATTATAATCTCATCAAGCAAATAAGTCAAATATAATGTTTCAAATTCTCCTAATGTTGTTATATGTACCTTTTTGGCACTAATGTTTCAATTAAGCTAGTATTGTTGTTGCACTACAATTCTTAATTAATTTAAATTTTGTTACAATATTGTCATAATTTATTTAATGTTGTTACAAATGTTCTCATGTTATATCATTTGTAAAAACTATATATTGATGCATGATTGTCATTGCATACTACAAAAATTTATTATCATACTATCTCCTTTTCCATTACAATTTTGGTTACCTATATTTAATATCTCCAATATGATTCTACATTTAAAACCACGTAATACATAAACCACTAAATTAGGAAAACTCTTTATAACAATCCATATCTTGCAATATGTGTTGAGTATTCCATTACTCCCAAGAACTTGAGAGGAGCACTCACAAATACAAATCACGTCAAAGTATTTAAATGGCCTTATGTTGAACACCAACAGATGTTGAGAGTGGAGGTGAATTAGCATACACTAAAACTTAATCAGATTTAATTTTTTACTAAACATCCATTCCATCTAACATATGCATGAAAGTAAATAACTGAAACCACAAAAGAAACCACACAAGAACACCAATATTCTTACATGGAAAAATCAAACTAGGAAAAACCATTGTGAGAACTATCTCAATATATGATAAACTGTAATTATGTTTAGGCCAAAGGCCACAGAGCTCACTGCTCTTGAGATGACTTGCAAAGCTAAGGTGCACAACATTAGGGAAAGATTGAAAAAGGGGCATGTAAACATTGAATATCACTTCTTCAGGGCATGATATAATACATCTGATACAGATATAACAATAGAGTTGAACTAAAAGGAACCCCTTCCATTAAAAGGTTTATCAGAATTTACAATCCAAAATATATCAGAAACTATCTTCATCACCACTTTGTAACACTTTTGGACCACTATACTACTTCACATATACTTAACACAACAGCCACACACACTTCATACTCCACAATGATTCCACCCTTTATATACCAACCACAACCTCAAGGACACCAATTTAAGGTCAGTCTAATTAGGTGTAACATGTGAATACAAAATAGTTTACTAAAAACAAACTCCAATACAATGCAGAAGGGGAAATGAGACATTTGAGGATTCACGCCAAGTCAAGACACCTTCCTATCCATCCTAAAATATTGACCATAGATCCACATACAACTACACAGATGAAAACATTAGACGTCAAGTGTAAAAGATAAAACTTTCAAAACATACTGCCACAATCTTGCACAAACTTCAATGCAAACCAATAAGAGTAATTTTGGATACCCAAGATAGCATCAAAAAATAATAATAACACTAAATAACTGAGCCACGTCACAAAAATACTAGTAGGTATAGGAATGCGACACATTCTAGTACACTCATAATGGAATAGTCATGCATGTCTAAAGACCGATTGTGGATCTTGGAAACTAGTACCAAATCTTTGGAAAAATTAGGATACATCATTAAAATCCTTTTGGAACAACTACAAATAAACTACACACATCTACATGACCATATTGTAATCTGACTATAATTGCACTATACCATATCACATCTGAACCAAGAAGGTAACCAAGTAGCTCATCTGGATCAACAAGTTTGAAATCAATGACAATAAGAACTCATATATGTGCACAACAATCTCCCGCTTTTTTATTGATGGCAACACTTGCGCCAATAATAAAATCACTCCCCTTTTGACGTCAAAGATAAAGGGTGTCTTCATGTAGCAAAACTGGGCAGTCTATATACAACTCCCCCTATCTACAACACTTCCTCAAAACTGGAATCCAAAACTGTATAATCAACTTGTCTACATATGTACTCAATCAAAATTTTCTTACTGAAACAACATCCAACCACCTTGTTGAGTTGGGGTATGATACTCTTATGAACAAACTTTAGTTGAGCCCAGGTAGTACTCTAATCAGCTCCTTTAGAGACCAAAAGATTTTTTTCACTCTTCATCTTCAATAGAAGATCCTCTACCTCCTCACAAATTCCCAATACCTTAACTATCTTTATTAACTATTGTGAGTCTTTAAGGATATTCAACATAGTGGTGAGATGCATATCTATGATATCTCTCAACTGATAGAAGTCCTTGATCCATTCTTTCTAATTTATCAACAAATTGAGATTTATGTACAAGTTGTCTAACTGTACTCTCCCCTTATTGTATCCATCCTCCTTAAAATTTATTGACTTTGACACTTCTACAATCTAATTATAAAAAATATTTATCTAATCTTGCATACCCTAAGTTAACTCAGACCACTTATGAGAAAATTGATATACCTCTACCACATTATTTATACTCTTCTCAAAAAATCTTATGCTCTCTTGTATACGGTTGCGTGCATCTTCACACTTATTCACTAGAACACTTAGCCTCTTCTCTTCCATCTTCTTTTTATAAATTTCTTCCAAGTTAGAAACATAGTCCTTTGGTCCAACCAGCATAGCCTACAACTACTACTCTTCACTAAGAGACTCATCAACTTTTACTTTCGAAAGTTTCTCATGGAGGAACTTCACAATGTTATTTATCAATTGTGCAATCCACCTTAGAAACAATGTATACTTACTAGTTTTATGTTGTAGAATATCACCCAAATGTAGCATACAAAGGGGTGACATCTTATCTAAATCTAGCTTACCTTGTGTCACTGAAACCTACAACACTTCTGATGTAACAACGAGTTCAAAATTCATCAACAACTATAATATTTATATTGCAAAATATCTAGATAGTCCAAAAGATTCTCCAATTAAAATTATTCTAATTATCTTCTCCTTTTTTACCGGACTCACCTTCTCCAGATTATATTTATTTTCTTCTCTCTTCTCCTCAAGTCTCTCTATCTTTTCTTCTTTAGTTTTCTTCATCTCTATTTCTTTTTTCCTTTCTTTGTTTGGATCATCTTTCTCCTTCTCTTCTTTTGTAACATCTAAAATCTCCTTAGCAATGTCCATCACATTCTATCCTATATTCAACTAATCATCTAGAATAGTATCTACTTTCTTCTCTTCTCCTATCTTCTGGAACAGTCATACTAATTGTTTCTCCTGAACAACTTTCAATGTTTGTCTTCTATGAAGCAGAACACAAAGTAACCTTTGAAATATTTTCATAGCCTCCATTGCATCATTCTCTGTTTTCTTTTCTATCCTCTTAATATCTCTTATTTCTACTCTCATGATTAGATTTACTCTTTCTTTCATTCGAAATCTTGTATTTAAAACCTAATTTTTCCTATCCCTTTCTTCTTTTCGCAGTGGATTAATTATCATATAAAGTTCTTGAGACCTTATGTGTGTCTCCTTCATTATTGTGTCCTTTCTCTTCTTTGTTAATACTTCTAAAATCTCCTTAGGTAACTTATCTTCAATGTCATCAATAACTTTGTTAAAGGTAATCATATACCTAATTATTACTTTATCAATTATCTCCTTATCTACTAGAGGTGCATCTGAATACATCCCAATAGAGAATTTCAATGAATTATGTTCACATGTTGCATTTACCAAACTATTAAGATCCAAAGGTTGATAATTTGGATCAAATTCAATGTTATGTTCCTTCTTCTCCTTAGGCTTGGCAAGAACTGTCTTTTTGACTTCTTTTCTTTTCTTGCCAGAGGTCACTTCCAGAGTGACCATTGATCTCTTCCTTCTAACCGGAAGCACTGCATCCTCTTCTTCTCCTTCTTCTTCCACCTCTTCAACCTTAGTCCCCTTAGACCTTGTTTGGATATAAAATTGTTTCTTCTCTACTTCCTCATTTGAGATATTGATTTCCACTTCCTATACTTTAGGCTCTGAGTCATCTTTCTTTCTTATAGCTTTCTTTTTTGCCTCTATACCTTCTTCTCACTTGTATCTGACTTAGTCAGGGTTCCAAAGGAACCTATCTTTACTAGAGGGGAGGTGAGCACAAACCTCATCAATTGTACCAAATCTAGGCTCATTTGGATTTATCAAAAAATGTATAATTGTACTAATATGTCTCTCAATCTCTTCTACAAATACCTCATAGGGTAGCTCCAAAATCCATGCACTTCTTGGCTCAATAGCTTTAATATAGCAGTTATCTCTACCCACACAAAATTTGAACACATCCCTATACTTTCACACCACATCTAGAGGAAACCTTTCTCTATCTTAGACAGTGGTTTGAAGATTCTTACACAAACTAGAATATAATGTATTGTATGCTTTATTGTTAGTTCCAAAACTTATAATATGTTGTCTAATTTGTAGTGCTACTGGAAAAAACTTATCCCAAACATGATCCTTAGCTCCTAGAAGATCATTCATAAACATTAATGCCAAACAAAAAATTAGGGATCAATATTTAAAGGGTTACTTTTATTCATTCTTTCTAAGTCATCCAGCAACTGCTCCCTCATTAACTCACACAGATTGAATCTCTCTCTGACAATCACCATTTGATGTGTAGTGTAAATGGCTATAGCGGTGGCAAAACCCTCCTAGTTCTGATAATAGATCTTGTATGCCAAAATATTTGTCACATACCGAATTCCCAGACCAACAATATCGTCAACTGTCATAGCCCTTATGTCCAACTAAACACCATTCAACTCTGTAACAATGTCATTCTTAACACTCTTCTTTGGAACTATACCGATACAACACATACTGATCAATTCCCTAATGGAATCCCTATTATCTTGTAGGGTTTGTCCAAATACATTATATCCTCATGAATTTGTGATGCAAGACAGGGAGGGACAATTGGTCGAATTGTTGTTAAAACCCTAGTTACTCTAACTAATCGAGTAACCCTGAGAAAATTTGTAGTATCTTTCTCCTTCTAATAGTTCAGAACTTCAAATCACCAGCAAATGGAAGATATTACACTACTCTATACCCACATGTGCTCATCCAAATATCTCGAATCTATACAACAACATATAAGTATAGAAAACAGAGTAATTTGCAGAAATTGGACTTCCAAAACGATGCCAATGATTTCAAAGTTTTAAAAATATGTTGTAGAATCAGTTTTTGAAAATTCAAATTTTCGGAATTCACATAGCAGAATTTGTTTCCAACCGTTGGCTTATACAATTTGTACCAAAATTTTCACTTTCCCGCGGTCACAACAGACCTTTGGGTTGCATGATTGTTCAACTCCCAAATCTTGAAAAATCAAATTTAGACACTCACATCGGAATAACAATCCTAAACTGACAAATCAATGTTGGACACCGATGTCGGAATAACAATACCGAACCGAGGTCCTGATCACCCATCAGAATAACTAATAAAGGTGGGGTAACCATTCTATGCAATTCCGATAGAGTAAACTTACCCGGATGTCCCTATTTCGGTATAGCTATACCAAACAAGGCATTTGGATGTCTATCGACATAGCCATCAAAAGTCGGTTGAACAGTATTTTCCAATCCTGATAGAGTAAACTATCCCAATGACAACATTGACAATTTTTTACAACAATGACACTTTATCAGGTTAACTATCTCGATGACAATAATGAGAACCTTAGAATTGTTAGACAGTTCAAATAACTGAAAGACAACTGAGAGGGGGGGAGGGGGTGAATCAGTTGTCACAGATTACCAAAACTATTAGCAATTTAAAACTTTAATACCAGAACCCAAAACATTAATACCGGAATAGCAATTGAACCAATTAAGCATAAACAATAATCACAGAATAAAAACCATCCACATGACACCAAGATTTATACATGGAAAACCCGGTAAAGGGAAAAACCATGGTGGGAAGCCTACCCACAGTCAGATAATACTTCTGTAGTAAGTATGTGAATTACAATTGAGGGGCTTGCACTTGCAGGAAGGCCAACAACCTAGAGTGCACTGCTCATCACAAAAGGAGCCTCACTGACTACATAAAAATCTAGACTACAATAAGGAGAAGTGTTGAACTGCAAAAGATAGCATCTCCTATGCCTAAGTACAGTTTCGGTTAAGCTCAATACCAGAGGAATAAATCCTCTTACATAAACCCAATTCGATCTCCAATGATCGACCAAATCCTCTGCCTGAATGATATTACATTATTTGCACATTACATTCCTTGACCATGACCTCTAACATAACCATGATGATCTACAATGAGATCTTACATCTATATATACAAACCCTTGACCATAAACAATTAGGTCGGCCACCAGATAATAAACCAATTACATAATTACAAACCATGTCAGCCTTAGACCAATCAAATAATATCCAACACATAAGACATCCTAAAAACACATCAAGAGGTCCAATCCACACGTTACATTAAAGCCGGTCCATAATCTAGATCAATTGGGACCTAGTATAGGTCCACACGCTACAACAATGATCTCCATCTGCCAAGTCTCGAACATGATCACCAACAACACCCTGAAACTCCACCAGAAGTTGCACCAACACCACTTATGCAATTCATCAAAGATCTTCATCAAAAGCTCTGTCGATGAAACCCTCGCTGGAACCAGAAACTAAGCTTCTAAGCAAGAAGGATAGCATCCGATCACCAGACCAATACCAACTGACTGAATATGAGCATGAGTATCATTAACAAGCCAATTCCATCACCAAACTATACCGGAGCCTAACGGATCATGCCAGATCCAAAACAACCAAAATCCACTCAACCTATTAGGACCATAAGGGTATCGGTAAAGCATCCAAACAACTAGTGTTTGCATCAATGAAAAAACATCAATACAACACATAATCTATTCCACCAAATGGCCAGCAATCTCCCCCTTTTGTCATTGATGGCAACACTAGATGTGAAAAACATCTAAGTACCAAGAAATGCCAAACAAGTCTCCCCCAATGGAAGATAGTCAACAATCTCCCACATACAGCTCTGAATTTTAATATCTCTCCCTTGTACTTTTCTTATTCATATCTCTCCCCCTTTGACTTTTTCTTTTTCTTTCTTTGTCTTTTTCACATCAATATCTCTTCCCCTTTGACATCAATGCCATAAATCTGACAAAAATATCAAAGCAAAAACATAAACCACTGAATCACAAAGCTGACTACTACCCCAGAGCAGTAGCATCCCACATCAATGTCGGAATGAATAGTATCTTTGATAATGCATGTCAGGCTGATGCCAAACCGCATCAATCAAATCTCTAGCGGAGGGGCAAAAACTCCCAATCTGTCTCTCAGATACTCAAATGATTCCTTGGGCAAAGGTTTAGTGTAAATATCTGCAATCTGCTCTTTAGTGTTCACATAAACCAGTCTAACTTCATTTGCTTCCACCTTTTCATTCAAAAATTTATACTTGATAGATATGTGCTTTGTTTTAGAATGAAATACCATATTCTTTGATATATTAATAGCAGCAGAGTTATCACAGTGAATAACTATCGGTGCATCACAATCCACCTTTATATCCTTCAATATTTGCTTCATCTATAAAACTTGTGTACAGTTAGTAGCAGCTACAACATACTCAGCTTCAACAGTAGATAAAGAAGTACATGACTATTTCTAGTTGATCCATGAAACCAACTTTCCAAGAAAGAAACCTCCACCGGAAGTGCTTTTCCGATCATCAATATTTCTAGCCCAACCAGCATATGTATATGCACATAAAGTAAAGTTATCATCCTTAGGGTACCGCAAACCATATTCTGATGTACCTTGCAAGTATCTAAAAATCCTTTTCACTGCAATCTCATGATTTCCTCTAGGATCACTCTGAAATCTTGAAACAATACAAACAACATTCATAATGTCAGGCCCAATCTGAGTCAAATAAAGAAGACCTCCAATCATAGATTTGTATCTTGTAGGATTTACCAGTGCAAAAACATCTTTTCTTGTCAATCTCTCACTTGTAACCATAGGAGTACTTACCGGTTTAGAATCTCCCATACCAAATTTTTTCAACAATTCCTTAGCATATTTAGTTTGACAGATGAAAATACCTTTGTCAGTCTGAGTAATCTGCAAACCTAAGAAAAATTTCATCTCACCAATCATAGACATCTCAAATTCTTTCTCCATATTCTTAGAAAATTCTATGCATCACTTATCTTCACCTCCAAAAATAATGTCATCAACAAATACTTCAATAATCAATATATCATCATCAGTAATCTTATAATATAAATTACTATCAACACTGCCCTTAGTAAAACCAGGCTTCAAAAGATATTTATCCAACCTTGCATACCAAGCTCTAGGTGCTTGTTTCAATCCATATAAAGCTTTCCTTAACCTACAAACCATATTTGTATCATCTGATAGTGAAAAACCATCAGGTTGCTCAATATAAACTTCCTCATTAAGATCCCCATTCAAAAATGCACATTTAACATCCATCTGATAAACCTTGCAGTTTTTATAAGCAGCATAGGCAAGAAATAATCTTACAACTTCAATCCTAGCTACAGGTGCAAAAGTCTCTCCATAATCAATTCCTTCCTTCTGAGAATATCCTTTACAAACCAATCTAGCCTTATTCCTTATAACTTGACCATCCTCATTCAATTTATTCCTAAAAACCCATTTAGTTCCAATAACATTTTTATTTTTAGGTCGGGGAACCAAGGTCCATGTGTTATTTTTCTCAATCTGATCTAATTCTTCTTCCATAGCTTTCAACCAATATTCATCTTTACATGCCTCAATTATTGATACTGGTTCAACTTGTGAAATTAAACATACCTCATTACTTGTCAGTCTTCTTCTTGTCATCACTCCATTGCTCTTATCCCAATGATCTGATCTTCTGAATGATTCAATCTCACATGCTTTGGAGTCTTATGACTTTCTATTCCTCTTCCCTATTCTTCAATTACTGTAGAATTCTCTGATACTGTCGGAGTAACTGTTTCAACACTATGTTCTGATAAAGGTGCTACCAGTTCAGATATAATCATTTCCATTGCCAGTTCCTTCTCATAAACTCTGATTTGACTTCTGTTCAACTCATCTACTTTGACATTATCATTCTCCACAATTCTCTACAATCTCTTGTTATAACATCTATATGCTTTTCTTTCATTAGAATAACCAAGAAATATGCCTTCATCACATCTAGGATCAAATTTCCCAATGATATCATCTCTCCTAATATAACATTTACTACCATAAATTCTGAAATACTTAACTGTAGGTGTATTGCCAAACCATAATTCATAAGGTGTCTTACCGGTTTCTCCTTTGATATGTACTCTGTTGAATGTATAACCAGTTGTGCTCACTGCTTCTCTCCAATAGATATGAGGTAAACTAGCTTCCATCATCATTTTTCTATCAGCATCCAAGATAGTTTTGTTCTTCCTTTCCACAACTCCATTCTGCTGAGGTTTCCGGGGAGCAGAAAATTGTCTTCTTATACCATGCTTCTCACAAAATTTATTAAACTCACCGGATGTGAATTCTCCACCATGATCTGACCTTAAACATTTAATATTCAATCATGTCTTAGTTTCCACTTTAGCCTTAAAGATTTTAAACTTTGCAAATGATTCAGATTTCTCTTCTAGAAAAGTAACCCACATCATTCTAAAATAATCATCAATGATTAGCATGAAATATCTATCACCTTGAAAACTTTTAACTCTAGCAGGTCCACACAAATCAGTATGAATAAGATCAAGAACATCATTTGATTTATCTTGTATACTCCTAAAAGAGGTTCTGACCTGTTTACCCATTTGACATTCTTTACATACCAGATTATAGGGCTTCATAATCTTAGGTATATCCCTAACTGCCTTAGTTGAACGTTTTTTCACAATGCAATCAAAATTCACATGACACAGCCTTCTATGTCATAGGCAACTCTCATCAATTTGTGTAATCAAACATGTCTTCTCATCGGAGTTCAAATGAAATATATTACCTTTTGTCTGTGTACTGGTTGCACTCTCTAAACTAGATCTGTTAATGATTTTGCATTTTCCATCCTTGAACTGTAATTGAAATCCCTTATCTACCAATTGTCCTACACTCAAAAGATTATGCCTTAAACCTTCAACATAATAAACATTGTCAGTATTATTCTTACCATCTAATGATATAGTTTCTTTTCCTTTGATCATACATGCTTTGTCATCTCCAAATCTAACTAGACCGCCATCAAATTCTTGCAAAGATATAAACTTCTCTTTATCTCCAGTCATATGATGTGAAAAAGCATTGTCAATTACCCATTCATCCTTGTCTTCAATTTTAGCAACAAGTGCCTTCTCTTCAGATACATTCACTTCCAGTGCCGGATCATCTTCCTTGATAGCCAGGAACACACATTCCTTCCCATTGACGGAACCACTAGCAGAGTCTTATGTCGGTTCATCATCAGAATTAGTAGTGGCTTCCTCATCCACTATGTAGCATGATTTGTCTATGTTTTCCTTGTACTTGTACTTGTTCTGATATCCAGGGTTAGGATTAAATGATCTTCTAGCTCTTTCTTCAGATCTTGAATTCCTTTCAGGACATCTAGATGCAAAATGACCAACCTTATTAGATGCAAAACATTTAAAAGGTGATTTTCCTTCATACTTACTTCCTACCGGTCCTTTAGGTACTCTTCTAGAAAATAGTGCTTCAAGTTGCTCAAACTCGTCATCTTCTCTCTTCATATCTTCTAATTCCTTTGCATACAAATCTTTCCAGTCTTGCTTACCGGTTGTAGATGTAGATGCATGAAAAGAAGGTTCAAACTTAATAGCTCCAGAAGGTCCAAATTCTTCAATCTGAAAAGCGGATAGTTTCCCAACCAAAGTATCTATGTTGATAGATGTATTAGCCATTGTTCTCAACTCATTAAGAGCAGTAGCCTTCATTTGTTAAGCCAGTGGTAGAGCTCTCGGGACTTTAGAAACAATTTCATCTTCGCTCAGAGTTCCACCACAACATTGAATTCCCATAACAATCTCATTTACCCTTTCCATGTATGCAGTAATCCTTTCATCTTATTCCATCTTCATGTTTTCATATCTCACCCGGTAACCATCAAGTCTAGCAATATTCACTGTAGGGTCACCTTCATTAAGAGTCTCCAACTTATCCCATATAGCCTTTCCAGATGATTTGTCGGTTAATCCCATTATTTGTTGATCAAAAAGTGCACACAAGAGGGCTTCTCTTGCTCTACAATCATTCTCAAGCTACTTGTCCAGGTTTGTCGGAGGAAGATTGTCAGATCCTAGATTATAAGTTGTGACACCATTCTGTGTGATCTCACAAATCTCCTTGCCAAGACATCTCATATGAGTCTCCATCCGAATCTTCCATATTGTGTAATTTGTTCCATCAAGCCTCGGAATATCCTTCCGAAAGATAGCTCCAAAAGAACTAGATGAACTTGAACTGTTAGTGACCATAGGATCTTCCTCAAGCGGTTAATCTTTCTACAGAGAGGACCAAAGCTTTGATACCAATTGTTAGAGAGTTCAAATAACCGGAAGACAACTAAGAGAGGGGGGTGAATTAGTTGTCACATATTACTGGAACTATTAGCAATTTAAAACTTTAATACCGGAACCCAAAACATTAATACCAGAATAGTAGTTGAACCAATTAAGCATAAACAATAATCACATAATAAAAACCATCCACATGACACCAAGATTTACATGTGGAAAACCCAGTAAAGGGGAAAACCATGGTGGTAAGCCTACCCACAACCAGATAATACTTCTGTAGTAAGTATGTGAATTACAATTGAGGGGCCTACACTTGCAGAAAGGCCAACAACCTAGAGCGCGCTACTCATCACAAAAGGAGCCTCACTGGCTACATAGAAATCCAGACTACAATCCGGAGAAGTGTTGAACTGCAAAAGATAGCATCTCCTATGTCTGAGTACAATTCTAGTTAAACTCAATACCGGAGGACTAAACCCTCTTACATAAACCTAATTCGATCTCCAATGATCAACCAAATTCTCTGCCTGAATGATATTACATTATTCGAACATTACATTCCTTGAACATGACCTCTAACATAACCATGATGATCTACAATGAGATCTTACATATATATATAAAAACCCTTGACCATAAACAATTAGGTTGGCCACCAGATAATAAACCAATTGTATAATTACAAACCATGTCGGCCTTAGACCAAAAAAATAATATCCAACACATAAGACATCCCGGAAACACATTGAGAGGTCCAATCCACACGTTACATTAAAGTTGGTCCATAACCTAGATCAACCGGGACCCAGTATAGATCTACACGCTACATCAATAATCTCCATCTACCATGTCTCGAACATGATCACCAACAACATCCTAAAACTCCACCAAAAGCTACACCAACACCACTTATGCAATTCATCAAAGATCTTCATCAAAAGCTTTGCCAGTGAAACCCTCGCCAGAACCAGAAACTAAGCTTCTAAGCAAGCAGGATAGCATATGATCACCAGACCAAAACCAATTGACCGAATATGATCATGAGTATCGTGAACAAGCCAATTCAATCACCAAATTATACCAGAGCCTAACGGATCATGCCGCATCCAAAACAACCAGAATCCACTCAACCTACCGGGACCAGAAGGGTGTCGGTAAAGATTCCAAACAGCTAGTGTTGGCATCAATGACAAAACATCAATGCAACACATAATCAATTCCACCAAATGGCCAACAAGAACAACTTTACAAACTTGCAAATTACGACTCCAAATTTGACATACCCACCTAAAAACATGAAATAACATTACAAATTGTCTCAATAGACCTTATTGAATCAAAATGACATGACCCCTAACTCCTAAGACTCAAACACCTAATTGACATGGTAACTAGACTCTAGATGCTCCTACACCATACACCCAGAGAGGAAATATTTCATGCTCCTAATGAAATGAGATCTGCAACTGAGACCCTATGTTGTGCTATATCCTCCTCTGACATCCAGGTGGCATCTTCATTTGGTAGTCCTAGCCACTTGACTAGGTGCTCCTTATAAACTATCCTCCTTGTCCTCTTCACTTCTCTTGAGTCCAAATGGCTTCAAGTTGCATAGGCTGAGCAGGTGGAAGGTCCTTGACTCATTCCATATCAGCATCTTTAGCTCATTCTTCTTCTTGACCTAGAAAATCAGATTCCTTATAGGGATACAAATCTTCTACATTGAATATAGGTGAGATAGCAACCCCCAGTGGGAGTTCAATCTCATAAGAATTGTTACCATATGTGTGAACCACTTTACATGGCCCTATCTTCATCATCATTATCTTTATGTACTTTCCCTTTAGCAATATCTCCTTCCTCAAATGTGCCAATACTAGATCACCCACCTTGAATTGTGCATCTTTCCTCTTCAAGTCCTCCTTCCGCTTATACTTGTCTACATTCTTCTCAAGTGTCTCCCTGATCTTCTTATGGATGTCATGCACAGTTACTACAAAGTCTTCACCTTGGGCACTCCTATCCATTTCACTCAAATCTCTCAATTCATAGATACCTCTAGGATGTACTCCATAGACAACTTCAAATAGACTCTTCCCTATGCTCTAGTTGATTAAATCATTGTATGCATGCTCTGACTATGGTAGGATTAGATCCCATGACTGATTGTGCTCCTTAGTCAGACATCTCAGTAGGTTGCCTAATGACCTATTGACAACCTCAGTCTGCCCCTTTGTTTCTGGATGATAGGCAAAACTAAAAGTTAGATTGGTTCCTATTTTTCTCCACAATATCCTCCAAAATTGTCCAATAAACTTTGAATCTTTGTTCGACACAATTGATAATGGCAATCCATGGATCCTTACAATCTCCTTAAATAATAAGCTTGCAATGTGGGAGGCCTAATTGGTTGTTTTGCATGCAATGAAGTGAGCCATCTTGCTAAACCTATCTACAACTACATACACATTGTCATATCCCCTTGTGGTCCTTGGTAGACCCAAAACAAAATCTATACGGATGGCTTCCCATGGTCTATTAGGTATGGGAAGAGGTTAGTACAACCCTACATTACAACTTGACCCCTTTTCTCTCTAACATATACCACAACCTTCCACAAACTTCTTCACATCTAGGTACATCTTAGGCTAGTGGTAAAACCTTTTGACATGATCCAATGTCTTATCACATCCAAAATGTCCTCCTAGACTGCCACTATGCTTCTCTCTGATCAAATTCTCGCTCATAGAACACTGTGGGACACACAACTGAGCTCCCTTAAACAAAAGACCACCTTGTAATACATAATCTGCATACTCACTATGAAAAGATCCATGCTCACAAATAAAAAAACACTTCATGAGTCTGCATCATTCTGATAGATACCTCTTAAGGAATCAATTTCCACACTTTGAAGCTGCACCTCTTGTATCATCATTGTCCTCCTACTCAAAGCATCAGCTACCTTGTTAACCTGCCCTTTCTTGTGCTTTATGGTGAAGGTATAGGACTACAATTGCTCCATCCACTTCATGTGTTGATGACTCAACTTCTCTTGACTGTTTAGGAAACTCAAAGCATGGTTATCTGTATATACTACAAACTCCATGGGTAGTAGGTAGTGTCTCTATTTTTTAAGTGTTTGTAGTGTGGCATATAGCTCCAAATCATAGGATGAATACTTCTTTTTGGCTTCATTCAATTTCTCACTAGAGAAAGTTATTGGCTTCCCTTCTTGACTCAACACTTCCCCTATGCCATAGCCACTAGCATCGCACTCTATTGTAAATACCTTATCGAAATCAGGTAAAGTAAGGATAGGTTGATGTACTACTCTTGTCTTGAGGTACTCAAAAATCTGATTAGCCTCTTTGGTCCATTGGAATTTGTTCATCTTCTCTCTCTTGATGGTGTCTATCATGGGTGCGATAATATGACTGAAATTCTTGATGAACTTGCGGTAGAAGGTTTCTAACTCATGGAAACTTCTGACTTCCCCAACTGATTTAGGTGTTGTCCAGCTGAGTATGGCCTCTACCTTTTGTGGATCCATTTTTAAGGCCCCTTGTGCAATGACAAACCCCAAATATACCAACTCTTCTTTCACCCATTCACACTTCTTGAGATTGATCATCAATTTCTCTTCATCCAACCTCCCTAACACCCTATCCAAGTGTGTCAAATGGTCTTTCTTAGTCCTGTTGAATACCAATATATCATCTAAATATACCACTACAAAATTATTTATGAATTCTCTTAGGACCTCATTCACGAGTCTGATGAATGTGCTAGGGGAATTAGATAGCCCAAAAGGCATGACAAGCCATTCATAAAGGCCTTAATTAGTCTTGAAAGTTGTCTTCCACTCATCCCCCTCTCTAATCCTTATTTGGTGATAGCCACTCTTTAGGTCAATTTTAGAAAAATACCTTGCTCCAACCAGACTATCCATGAGATCTTCCATCTGAGGTATGGGGAATCTATATCTGATGGTTATCTTCTTGATAGCCCTAGAATCAGGACATAACCTCCAATCTCCATCCTTTTTGGGTGCCAAAATAGTTGGCACAACACATGGACTCAAACTTTTTCTCACCAAGCCCCTATCAAGCAACTCTTGGACTTGCTTCTTAATCTCCTCATTTTGTTGAGGTGTCATCTTGTATGTTGCCTTGTTTGGTAGGCTTGCACCAGAAATGAGATCAATATGATGACACATCACGGATGGGGGGCAAGGAATTAGCTAATTCCTTCATTACTATACCTTCATACTTATCAAGTAGGGTCTACGCTTCTTTAGGGACTTCCTTACTATCTTTATCTGCTACTTCTGAGATTAGCTTCCCCACAATGGCATAGCCACACTCCTCTTCCTCAACACCCTTCATTAACTCCTTCTCCTTCAACACCATCACACTAGGTCCTTCATGGACTACACTCTCATCTTCCTTTAATGGGGTAAGTGTAAATGATACTCCCCATTTCATGATGACATGGACATTCTTCTGCCCATCATGTTGGGTCTCCCTGTCATATTTCCAAGGTCTACCAAGTAGAATGTGACACACACCCATGGGAATGATATCACACAAAAATTTATTCTCATAAGCACCAATTTTGAACTCTACCCAAGACTTCTCACTGACAAGTATTTGCTGACCTTTATTTAGCTAAGACACCTTATATGGTGTGGTATGAGGGATCCTCTTTAATCTTAAATTTTCTACCATCTCTAAGGAAACAAGATTATTAGTGGAACCAAAATCAATTACCACCTTATATACCTTTCCTTGTGCCTTACATGTCGTTCTAAACAAAGATTTTCTTTGTGGTGGTTCCTTCATGGTTGAGACTTTGATCAGTGTCCTCCTCATAAGCAAAGCTTCTCCAGTCTCAAGTGTTGCCTAAAATGAAGGTGAATTAAAAAAATTTGCTTCTTTCTCATGAACAATTTTTTTCCTCCTTTATCCTCCATATGATCTTGTACTCGCCTTGTCTGGAAATCTCCAAGCAGGGTTGGTGCAGGAGCACCTAGTTGAGTAAAACTCTCATTTTTGAGTATTTTATGCTTACATTTTTTTAATGTCTTGTGTTAGGTTGATAATGTTTTTTTAGGTTGTTATGTGTCTTTTTTTTTTGTTTTGATCTCATTTTGGGCTCAAGAGATCAAGTTTTGCCTTTCAGGCTTTGAGTTGACAATTTTTGGCAAAAATGTGCAAAATTGCCAAAAAGGTCTTCTAATGCTTTCCAAAGCATTGAAACATGTTTGATAAGTGTTTTTAGGCATATCAAATTTGTTTAGACAAGTTGATAAGGTTATATTATCAAAAATGCCTCTTGGAGCAAGAAATGTTGTCATTTGGCTTGAAAATTTGTCATTTTTGGGTTTTTCTAGCAAAATGTAGTTGTGGAAGCCTCATGTCCATACAGAGCTTGGTAACTAATTATAAATTCTATAAAAATTCCTCCCTTTTCCTTGAGAAAGGTTGGTGATTGTATGAGCAAGAGCTTCTTAATAAAAATCATTGAAATTTTGGCTTTTATGACTAGTTTTTCCTTCCTTTGAGTAACAGTCTCTACTGTAGCTCTCATTGTCCATACTGTACCTTTGGGAAGTGTGCATAACAGTTTTACAATGCTCTCTAAGTGATTGTTGTTCTGGTTTCCTTGAAAATTTGATTATACAAAATTATTTTCACTCTTGTGTGCTCACTGCCCTGTTAAGCGTTTGGAGTGGGAAAATGCCACAACTTGACTAATCCAAGTCCGGGATCCCACAAAATGGATTAGTCAAGTTGGCATTCATGTATATACTGTACATATGCTCTACTTTATGCCAAAAGTGTGGTTGGAAGAAGGACTTGAGTGAATACTAGGCAAGTAGTGATTACTCGGCTAGTAGCATGATTAAAAACTCAAGATTTGTACCCAAAAGCAATTTGGAGTGAACAAATGAATGAGGCAGAGGTTTGGACATGTGGCCAAGGATTTTTAGCATCATCTTGATGTGTTAGAGTAGCTTGTTCCATTTAATCATTCTCTTTTTGTAAGCAAACAGTGAGTTCATTATTTTTGTGTTTTGTGTTTGTCCAAATGCTCATGGAATGCTTCAAAAGCATCATCCAAGCCTTGTAACTGAGAAGGAAATGTAATAGGAGATTCTCTAGTGTTTTGCAGACCTCATTAAGGTATACTTCCTATTCAAACTCTTCATTATGCAGGTCCAAAGAAGTTGCAGCAGTTGACTGGTAAAGGACAACAATTTAACAGTCACAGTGGCATTTCTCTTCATTTTTCTCAATGGCTTGCCAAGTGTTTGGCATAATGCTTGTAAATCAAAGGTAGGGGAAGCTTTAATTTTCTATGGCAGAGGTCTCCTAGTAGTGTGGGGGTTTGAATCAAGCTTGGTGAAGGAATCCATGGTGGAAGCATCCAAACCCTCATGAAACCCTATGTTTAAGCCTAATTTTGTGGACAGTCACTAAACCAGGTTGAGGGAGTCCCAAACGACAAAAATCCCTTTGTTTAGACCTATTCCACACTAACCAAATCATCTCCCATGGTCAATAAGCCCATCATTGGGCAGCATGAGCAAAATTTGGCCAATTGGGCCTCCACGGGCTAGTAGCCCTTTTGACTGCATAACACACAATTGACTATTTTTGTCAAAATGCATAAACCCGGTTATAAGGAGGAGTTTGGGGTTTTTGAAACCTTATGAGATCTCTCCAAAATAATGAAATGAGCATCAAATAGGCCCTTGGACAGTGTGTAATCCTTTTGGAGGTTTTTGACTTTTGGTTGGTGTTTTGAGTAAGCTAAGGGCTATGAGCCTTAAACTAAGTTGGGTGTCAAACTTGAAAAAAACCTTGCTGCCCCTACATTTCCATGTTGAAGAATCCTAATGCACTCTGAAACAGAGGGTTGAATGCAAAAAGAACAGAGATTGAGGATGTGTAGATGGGTGGAGTGAGCAATTTGAGTAGGTTTGAGCATGGGCATGAGCTATCACCAAAAAGGGAGGTTGTTGGTGAAGACTTGTAGAGAGAGACGTGACTATTGCAACTAATCTTGGTATTGGCCAACATAAGGAGCAGACATAAACAATACTTTGTTTCCTTTTTATGACTTCTTGACCAAAATTGGCCTTTTGAGCACTTACCTAGCAATCTCCCTATCAAGGGTGACCAAGTTGGCCACATTGAAAGCACTTCCCTGAGAATGTGTTTGATCACCTTCCTTGGTTTCCAAATTTGCCTCTTGTGTTAGATCTCCTACCCCTAAATCCACCTCTTTTCTCATTGGTTTGTTCTTGCTCACCACTAGTCTCCCCCTGATGCTTTTGGAATTGTGTCATGCCTCCCCCAAAGCTTCCTCTTCCTTTATTATTATTACCTCTACCTCTGGCCTATTTCTCTTGTCTCCTTTTAACCTTCTCTTCTACTCTTGTGGCTAACTGAAAACATTCCTCTACACTCCTAGGGTTAGTTAGGCTCAACTCATCTTGTATGTTATGTCTCAACCCATTTACATACCTTGCTATTTTTCCACTTCATCTTCATGGTGCCCTACCCTCAGGCTCAATTTATGGAACTCCTTTGTATATGTCATCACATCCATTTCTTTTTGCTTTAAGTTCTGCAACCTCTTAAAAATTTTGACCTCATAATCACCCACTAGAAATTGGACCTTCACCGTTGCTACCATTATGTCCCAAGTGTTAATCTTGGGCTTTCCTCTTCTCATCCTATTTGACTGAGTGTAATTTTACCAAGTCAGTGCTGACCCCTTCACCTTAGTCTTGGCCAGCTTCACCTTTTGGTCCTCTGGAACCTCCTTGAAGTCAAAATAGTTATCAAGGGCATCTATGCAATTTAGAACCTCCTCATTGTCCATCTTGCCACCATACATTGGCATGTCCAATTTCATGTTTGAATTGTCTCCTTTGACAGCCTTGAGCACCTTAAGAAACTTTCTCTCTTCTAGCCCCAACTGTTCCTCTTGGGGTACATTTTGGGGAGCTTCATTCCCCTCCTCACCTACTTCTTCTTCCTTCGGGTCACTATCCACATTAGCAACCCTAGCTCTCCTTAAAACTGCTTCCAGTGCTGCTATCCTGACCAACATACCATCTCGGTTCTCCTTGACTTACCTCACCTCTTTTGTGAGGGTTGCACTTCCCTTGGAAGGCATCTTGTCCTTCTCCTTCTATCAAATCACTATTTCCACTCAAACTTCACACACACAAAACTCCCAAACAAAACCTAAGCTCTGATACCACTTGATGCAAGATAGGGAGGGAGAAATGGTCGAATTGTTGTTAAAACCCTAGTTACCCTAACTAACTGGGTAACCCTGAGAAAATATGCAATATCCTTCTCCTTCTAACAGTTTAGAACTTCAAATCACCAGCAGATGGAAGATATTACACTACTCTATACCCACATGTGCTCACCCAAACAACTCAAATCCATACAACAAGATATAAGTATAGAAAACAAAGTAATTTGCAAAACTTGGACTTCAAAAAAGATGACAATGATTTCAAAGTTTTGAAAATATGTTGCAGAATCAAATTTTAGAAATTCAAATTTTTAGAATTCACATAACAGAATCTATTTCCAACCGTTGGCTTATAAAATTTGTACCAAAATTTGGACTTTCCCGTGGTCACAACAGACCTTTGGGTTGCATGATTGTTCAACTCCCAAATCTTAAAAAATCAAATTTAGACACTGACATCAGAATAACAATCCCAAACTGACAAATCAATGCTGGACACTGACGTCGAAATAACAATACCAAACCAAGGTCCTGATCATCCATCAGAATAACTAATAAAGTCGGAATAACCATTATATGCAATTCTGATAGAGTAAACTTACCCCAATGTCCCTATTTCGGTATAGCTATACCAAACAAGGCATTTGCATGTCTATTGGCATAGCCATCAAAAGTCGGATAAACAGTATTTTCCAATCCCTATAGAGTAAACTATCATGATGACAACATTGACAACTTTTTACAACAATGACACTTTATTGGGTTAACTATCTCGATGACAACAATGACAACCTTAAAACAACTTTACAAACTTGCAAATTATGACTCCAAATTTGACATACCCACCTAAAAAAATGAAATAACATTACAAATAGTCTCAATAGACCTTATTGAATCAAAATGGCATGACCCCTAACTCCTAAGACTCAAAAACCTAATTGACATTGTAACTAGACTCTAGGTGCTCCCGCACCAATTTGACTCAAAATTATCTTAATACACTCCTCTTCATAGATAAAATGAGGAAATTCCTTCCAAATATTCAAACCTATTTCTAAAATATTATTATACTGCTCCTTGAATGAAGTCGAATTTGCTTCTGTCAACTTATCCTAGATATCATGAAACTTCAAATGACTAACCTATTCCAACTCGGCATGAATGTATATCCTCGCGTCTTTAGTGTAAACGCAATCAATAGAAAACCTCAAAAATGTGCCTTCTTTGTCTTTCACCATTTCCACATACGAATACAACTTGAACACGGGTCATGGCTTCAATAACAATCAAAGTCACCATTTCACATTTTTATTGATATCACAAAGAATATAAGGTTTGTAGATAAAGCACTTCAAACACATTGATCACACAAGCAACTTATTTGCATGCAAGATCTCTCAAGATAGAAATATCACAAGTGATCAAAAAAATCTTATTGATGCATTACACTCACCAACTTAGGGTTAACCTAAAATAAATGCATTTTATTGTTACAACTCAAAAAGTTGATACTTTGTTTTATCACATTTCACAAACGATGTTGTGAACCAACAAAATCATTTAGAAATCTTTGAAAATACTCTCACAATCTTTGCCATGCTAAAAAAAATATCAGCATCCAAACTATGAGGGGTTCATAAGATCTTCTTTTCACTCTCCCACTCAGACAATGCATTTTGTCTAGCTACTAGAAGTGGAATCTACACCAACATTAGGTGCAAACCCATCCTCACCCTTTTCTTCCTCCTTCTCATCTTTCATCTTCGTCTTCTTATTTTCCTCATTAACATCAAATTTCTTTATTGAACCAGTAGACTTCTCATTCCTTTCTCTGCAAATGTTAGAAATTAGGATCTTAGGATACTAGTCATTATAAACAAGATCATTAAGTAAATGAAATGAGAAACAAACATGCATAGATGTAAATATTACACAAGATATACATGGGGAAACCCTTTCGGATTAAAAAACCCCATAAAGCATCATTTAATTAAAACACTTACAAATATAGTCTATCATAAAATAGACTTGAACTTGGGGACGCTCCTTCAATCTTCCAGATGGCCAATAATACCTCATGTGCATAGTAATAAAACTCACCATAAATCTCCAAATTCCCATACCTCTCAAATGAGAGAGAACCTCCTTAAATATAGGAGGAATGGTGGCTTCACTAGTCACACCTTTTCAATAACCCCCACTCATAAATAATTAATAATCTAATAGTTATTAGATTATAATTATTTCAAATTGGATATGCTTATAAAGCATATAATATATAAGGTTGTATAACCTTATATTAGAACATTATATATAAATGTTATAAGGATATGATCCCTAATAACATTATGTTCTAACTTTCCCCCTTAATGTTAATAGGGTTTCACATGTCAATTTTCATAAAAGAAAAAAATGAAGTACCCCAGTAACGTAGGTCTTCTTTGACAGTGATAAACAGGGACACAAATATATGCCAACATGAAGATCATGCATTCCAGACTACATGAAATTCATCTTGTCATAATTTATAATCCCAATGTTTTAAAAATGATGCTATGAGGTCTTAAAAAATTGCATTAGAGCTCCGGTCTCCTCAAATTAGCCTCACCCCAGGTTCATTACATAGTGCCCGTAGGACTTAATACAATGATTTTACAAGTGGAAGATTTACAAGGAGAAGAATTTACAATATGCTCATAGGACTTAAGCACAAATGTGCCTATAGGACTTACTAATACCTACCTGAAGTATTTAAAACAAAAAAGACTTACCTATGCCTATTTGCAGGCTTAAAAGACTTACTAATGCCTATATAGGTCTTATTTCATACCTATTAGGACATATGCCTACCCGTAGGATTTAAAACTAGGATTTAGCCACTAGGTGGTGTCATTGACATGCACACTCCCCCTCAATGGCATCACCTAAAGCCAAACATTATTTGAATTTGGAGTATATAATGCCTATTAGGTCTTACATCTAGGATTTAGCCACTAGGTGGTGTCATGTACACTCTTCCTTAATGGCATCACCTAAAACCAATCACTGCACAAAGGATTTCAAAGTGATGGCTAAAATTTGAATATATAGCATGTGCCCATGATCTTCAAAGTGTCTTTATTATAGAATGATTTCACTTGAGTGAGGTGCCCATGATCTTCAATGTTCATTTTGATCTTTAGAAATGATATTCTCTAGAAAGAGTAAATACTTCAAGTAATATGGTACTTTTACATGTATCCAAATGGAACTCTTCCATAAATCTTCAAGGCCATATTGATTCTTCGGGAGCTATATTCATATTTTGCCCATTTGATTCAAAGACACATATAAGATAGTCTTCTTAAATTAAAGTATTGCACCATCCATGTAATAGTACTTGCACCATATGTTTTGAAGGCATAACTTTGCCATAGAAGAAACAATATAATTAGTAACATAGTAATCAATTAAACTAGATTTTTGGTGCAAAGAAAGAGCATAATATTATGCATTTGTCATTTTCCAAAGATCATATATTATTCGTGATAAATTTAGAATATAATCTAATGATTAGTAGCAAGAAGATCAACATACATTTTCATAAGCATAAGAATGAATAATTTAGAGAAGCAAACATACCACTACATATAGTAATGATCCATAGAAAAATTAAAGCAACGGGTGAGTTATTTTTTCTAGGTTTGCTCCCTAGATAGTTTATAAGGGCAATAGCCACCCATTATAAGGTTCTTTACACAAATACTTTTAGAGGATACCTAAAGCTCATAAAAAATGTTAGCTCAAGTAACATTCTAAAGAGAAAAGAATTCGGTAGCCAAAAGATGCTTTGAAGATTTATATAACTTCAATTTGTCTATGGATGTGTAAGAGTTTGAAAAGAAATTCTTACCTTTCGATTAACTTTATCATCCTTGTGTCATGGAGTAAGAAAATGAATGTCCATTTTAATATAACAAGAATGAGAATTCTTGAGAGAATTAATAATCTCATTAGATGGTTGCGAAAACAATTGTGTACTTTATCAACACATCATCTTAGATCTATTTATGCATTTGTATTTGTCTTTATAGTTTGAAGTGTTCCCCTTAATAGACTTATCTTATCTATGATATATAGAATGTTTCTTGATTATAATAGTACTCAAATAATTAATATTGAATGGAATTGATATTTGCCTCATTTTTCATATCATTTTAGTTCTCTCAACTAGGAACATATTATAAGGAAATCCAATAGGAGTATTGAGCTTCTTATTCTCATTGATAAATGGGATTTCTTATATTATAAGGCTAAAAAAGGAATATTTTAAAAATGGAGTCATCAAGTCTTTTTGGGTTGTCAACCCAAATGCTAGACATTAGCTAAAAAAGATTTTTGTGGCTCAAATTTACTAAATGTGTCATTATAATTACCTTGAGATAAAAATTAAAATTTAAATATCATATCAACTCATATAATTGTCATCTAATACCTCAAAATTGAGAACATAAAATAATCCAAGAGTGATTTGTATTTTTAAACTAAAAAAATTGTATGCATTGTGCTTAGATCAAAGAGTTCTACACAGTCGAGCCTTAGACAATTGATTAATAAAGATTAGAAGAAAAAAAGAAAAAGAAAAAAAAAGAAGCATCTATGCATATAACCATACTTAATCTATTATCTGCAAAGATCAAACCAACTTTGAATATAATGTGCATTCAAATGCGCACCCATTTTTTGTAGAGGGATGCTAAAAAAATTCATTGAATGATTATTTCTATCCAATTGAACAATGTATCTTTGAAAAAATATTGTGATGCTTTTTGCTAACATGATTGGAACAATTTCTATTTTATAAAAACATTTCATGAAGATATTAGATCAGTTTTGGGCAGTGGATAGTTGTGGATTGGATCCCACTCCTACTCTTTGAGCAAAAAGTGGAGTAATTCATTTGAATTTCTTATAGGACTTTGTAATGTCTAATCACTATGAATTATGAATACTCTCCATAGTATATTTGGATTATGAGGACAAACAAGACAAAGCAATAAAAAAATTCTGAAGCATTTAAATAGACAAAGGATTTCTTGCCCATTAATTTTCTGAGATTGCTCCCACTCAAGGAATTAGAGGCAACAACCAACGAATTCAGCTGTGGCAGTAAAAAACATGTGGAACCTTGGTGGTAGACAATCACCCATCACATGTGGGTCATGCATTCTCTTATCTTATTTTAGTCTACTAACATTTGGTAGTAGAATATGAAATCACACTAACATTTGATAGCAAGCTTCCAGTTTTGTTTGTTTTTCTTTCTCCTCAAGAAATATGAGTGGCCAAGTCAAGGAAAAGAGATTCGGTGTCAGTGAAGAATGAGTGACATCCGTACACCCTTGTCTACTTAAAGAAATCCTATCCTGTGACCATGCAACAAATACTGTGGGCTTGTAGAGTCTATGCGAGAAAAGAGCAAGATTGAGAGTATATGGGTATTGATTAAAGAAGGATGGGTTTGTGATTTAAAGTTTGGTAGGATGACTCAATTTTATTTAAATATCAAATTCTTTCTTACATTAAAAAAATTCAAGATTCTTGAAAGATTTTGATTTTCTTATAAAAAGTGACATTCTATCATAAGATTTAGAATTAATCAAATGATAATAATAAACAATATACATTATCGAGTTGTATATACACTTGAAATTCTCTGAAGTGAAATCCAATTTTATTGGAATGACTTAAGCTTAGATAATATTATATAACTTACCTTAGGGGTGAAAAAAAAACATTCCAAACTTTCTCAAATGAATATGTACCTTTCACAACTCTTAAAAAATTGTTGTTAGATTAACATGATGATATAAGTAATTTAGAAGGTAATTCAATTTTTCCTACATGATACAAGATGGATAAAAAATTTCATATTTAACATTTTTAAAAATGATAAAGGACAATAAGAAAATTTTAAAAACTATTTCTCTATTCTTCTCAAAGGACAAACTTTCTTTGAATTTTTTTTTTATCAAATCATTACCTCTTAAAGTGCAATCCCAAATATTTTTGAAAAAAGGTGTCCTTGTAATCATGTTGCTCAACTAAAGTAATATATGATGCATTTCTTCTTCAAAAAAAAAAGATTAGCATTAAAAAATTATATCGCTTACTAAGACTTGTGGCATGGATTGTAAGAATTTGCATAAGAGATTTTCCATCAAGTTCAATGTATTCTTCAATGAACTTGTAAAAATGATTAGTAGCACCTAACCCGCACTTATACCATGTTAGAAATTAGGATCTTAGGATACTAATCATTATAAACAAGATCATAAAGTAAATGAAATGAGAAACATGCATGCATAAATGTAAAAACAAGATATACATGGGGAAAATCTTTTCGGGTAAAAGACCCCATAAAGCATCATTTAATTTAAACACTTACAAATATAGTCTATCATAAAATAGACTTGAACCTGGGGACGCTCCTTCAATACTTCTACATGGCCAATAATACCTCATGTGCATAGTGATAAAACTCACCATAAAGCTCCAAATTCCCACACCTCTCAAATGAGAGAGAACCTCCTTAAATATAGGAAGAAGGGTGGCTTCACTAGTCACACCTTTTCAATAACCCCCACTCATAAATAATTAATAATCTAATAGTTATTAGATTATAATTATTTCAAATGGGATATGCTTATAAAGCTTATAATATATAAGGTTTTATAACTTTATATTAGACCATTATATATAAATGTTATAAGGATGTGATCCCTAATAACATTATGTTCTAACAACAAAACCTACCAATATGTCCAATTTTATTACAATTATAACAAGTCAGACCTTGTTCCAAATCATTACCATTCCTTCAGATTTTGACTTCAACTCAACAACCTTGTGCCCAAATTCGTTGCATGCATAATATCCCTTGAATGGTTAAACATTTCTACCATAGTTGGCATATCCATTCCATACCATCTTACTTTTGTACTCATTTGCCTTATGTCAAAACTTATTGCAAGTGTATCATTGACCATTAAATGAATGGGATCTTATCTTACTTCTACATTCACTAGCTCTATGTCCAAATTTATTGCATGAAAAATGGTCACCATTAAAATTTGATGAATACCTAGTTTGAGCAACAGTGGTACTTTTGTCAATCTTCTTGTTTCAGGCCAGAATGAAACCTTGTTGATCTTTGTTAGAGTCTTTCAATTTGTCCTCGACCTTTCCTTTCCTTTGTCTTCTTCACTCAAACTCTTAGAACTTTCACCATTTTCAAATCAAAGTCCACTTTTACCTTTGTTTTTCTTCTGAGCACAAAGAATCACATAAAGCACTTCACTTCCACCTTTAAGCTTCAGACCTTTGTCAATTTGTTAGTTTGCCTCTTTCATCTCTTTCCTCAACATATCCACTACTTGATCAAGTTTGATACATTCTCGGGATTCGTCATGTAGCTTTATTTAAAGATCATCAATAGCCTTTCTTCCTTCATCAAGTAGCTTTCTCAAATAAGTGATCTTCTCTTCTACTTTCTTGCACTTGTTTCTACTTTCATCTAGATCTGCAAAAGAATGTCTCAATTATCCATCCATGTCTACCACAGCATCAATGTCCCATTCATTTTGTTCTATATAGCATCCAAATTAGAATCAAATATAGTTTTGAAAAACTCGGATCTACCTCAATTGTTAGGTTATTACTTCAATAACCTTGGTCTAATACCAATTGTTGAACACCACTAGATGTTGAGAGGGGGGTGAATTGTCATACACTAAAACTTAATCAGATTTAACCATTTATTGAACATTCATTTCATCTATCATATGAATGAAAGTAAATAACTAAAACCACAAAAGAACACCAAGATTTTTATGTGGAAAACCTAAAATGGGAAAAACCATGGTGAGAACTATCTCAGTATATGATAAACTAATTACAATGTTTAGGTCAAGTGCCAAGGAGTTCACTACTGTTGAGATGACTTGCAAAGTTAAGGCACACAACCTTATGAAAAAATACAAAAAGGGACATGCAAACACTAGAAAGATCACTTCTTCATGGAAAGATACAATACATCTAATATAGACACATCAATAGAGTTGAACTGTAAGGAACCACATCCATTGAAATGTTGATCACGGTTCACAATTCAAAACATATATGAAACTATCTTCATCACTTCTCTATAACACTTCTGGACTATTGTATTACTTCCCATATACTTTGCACAACACACACGCACCTCATATGTATCTCCATAATGATTGCACCCTTTATATAGCAAACACAACCTCAGGCACACCAATTAGGTTGGCCTAATTAGGTATAATATGTAAATACAAAATAATTGACTAGAAACAAAATACAATGCAATGTAGAAGGGAAATTGAGACATGTGAGGATTCACACCAAGTCCACACACCTTTCTATCCATCCTAAAACATCACCCATAGATCCACACACAACCACACAGACCAAAACATTATAGATTAGGTGCAAAAGATAAAATTGCCAAAACATACCACCACAATCTTGCACAAACTTCAATACAGATGACTGAGAGTACTTGTAAATTCCAAATATAGCATCAACAAACACCTCTAACACTAAATAACCAAACCGCATCACCAAAATATTAGTAGGTATAGGAATACAACACATTTTTATACACTGGCACCAAAACAAACACACATATCTAAACACCAACCGTGGATCCTTGAAACCAGCACCAAAGCTCCAAAAAAATTAGGATGCATCATTAAAAGCCTTTTGGAACAACCACAAATAGAATCCAGGCATTTGCATGAACATATTACAATCCCACTATAACTGTACTATACCATACCACATATGAACCAAGAAAGTAACCAAGTAGCTCATCCAAGTCAACAAGTTTGACATCAATTACAACAAGAACTCATATATGCAACACTTTATCCTTTTTTTCAAAAGATACATATGAAGATGATAAATAGATAGAAATATATTAGTTAAATGTTAGAAGCAAAATCATTTCACTTCACTCTCCTCAAAAACATTGAGAATTATATACCCACTTTGTCATAAACATATGCTTCACATTCATCTATGCATGTTGAATCAATAGACAAGACAATTGATTCTATTAAAGTTTCTACAGGAAGTTCAGATTTTTTTTACTTTAAGACATTCATATTTACTACTCTAATAAATACACACCCTTCTATTTTTTGAGGTGTTAATGATAGTAATAGGTGTTCTACAGATGCACATATCAGCAAGGCATCCATTTTTTATGGCAATGTAATGAGAATTTGAGCAACATCAATAGGTCTCTACTGGAGGGATAAGCTTAGGTTGTTTCATGGTTACAGTTTTCTTTTACATACACTTAGGGCACGTCCCCATGCGACTGCTTAGCTTATTTTGGCTAGCAGCTGCAGCTCCACTTTTTGTGCAATAATTTCTGGAGCTGGTGACCCCATGCATAAAAAAGTTGTGCTTATTTTTAAGCAGCCCTCTTAAATGACACTTTTAAATAATATTTTTTACATATAAAATTTAAAAACAAAATTTAAGGCAAATAAAAAGGAAAGAAAAAAAATTTGGTGAAGCCATGTGTCATTTTTTTAATAAGCAGCTGCTGCTTATTTCCAGCCCTTCCTTTTTTTTCTAGCTTATTTTTTATTATTAAGCAGCGGCTGCTCCACAAAACTAGGAAAAGATTCCAAATTTTCTTTTCCCTCTAATTAAAAAATTCCATGGGAACACTTTCAGTGCTTAAAAATAAGCAGAAAATAGACTTAAGCAGCCGCATGGGGACATGGGGTTAGTCTCATAGCTCTTTCAAGCACATGCTTCCAACTTTATCTATAAGAAGGCTAAATTTTTTCTCAGAGTTCTATTTTGTTGCCTCTTATCCTTAAACTACTACTACCTCTTCAATAATCTTTGTTCCATATTTGGTAGTTTTGTACTTGTGTACTTATATTCTTCCAACACTGCAGAGAAGATCATAAGTATGTATGAGTCTGGCCAAAATAACCTTAATAATTTGGAGAATCCTAGAGTATTGATATTGCATCTTGTTGATATCACAACCGTGAATAAGCTTCAGATTAGAAGGGGGATATTGTTTGATAGAATTGCCTACAATTTCCCTCATGCAGGGTTCTTTGAGAAACAAGAGGATAACAAACTTATCAGGTATGTTTCTTCAATTTAAAAATCTTTCGTAATGAAATAAAATTTATCAAAATGAAAAAAAAATATATTTAAATAAGATTTCCATTGATTATGTCTTGCAACATGTAGCCACTTTAAATTCAAAAGTTTTATAATTGTTGAACTCTATTTGTTGGACACAAAGCATCATCACTTGTCAACGATGTTTGATCCGGGTGGATATGCTTTCCACCAAAAATAATGTTACAACAGTTACCAAAAAGTTTCCAAGTATAGATTCGAACCCGTGATCTCCATAGCTAAACCGTCCACCTTTGCCGCTACACCACACATGCAATTTACTATTATTTAGAAAGAAGTTTCTTTTAGCTAATAACAAACTACCCAAAGAGAGAATGGAGGCCGACGGGGGTTGAACCTTGACCATCATCCTCCCAAAATATTACATAACCGTTGCACTATTTATAGCGCTTGAGATATTTTTGGGGTAATATTAATTTAACCAATACTCGATCTGCCTATCCTTAGTTAAATAAGGGTATATGGTTAAAACAACCCCTATTTATGGAGTAAAATCAAATCCATAAAATAGTAAAGGGTTTATTACGAAGATTCAATTAGTTGAAAGGGATTATCTTTGTAATTAGTGGTTATAGCCTTTTTTTGGCTAATTTCATGTATAAAAAGGGGTATTAGGCTTTTGGTAGGCATCCAGGTGATGAGAAGGAGATTATGAGCTTGAAGATTTGTTCATTATTCCTGCACATTGGAGAATAATGTTGCCATTGTGCTTGAAGGGAATATCTTGTAACACTTGTAATTGATTTTGGAGCTAATCGGATCGGTCCCCCTATTGGAGCAGGACCCAGAGACGTAGTCCGACCCGCGGACGAACTCCGTTATCAATTGTGTTTTGTCTTCTTTCTTTCTACTCTCTTTCTTTCAGTTCATTACCTTTATTATGCTTTGTTCATTTAAGCATTATTATGTTAATTCGCTCAGATTAAAGCTTTGAATTAACTTGTGTAATATTGTTAAGCATTTGTCTGTAATTGTCATAGATCCTAATCAGATCAAGTTTGGTATCAGAGCTTTGTTTGACTAGTATTGCAGAATTGAATGCTAACAAGATCCAGGATTCAACGAGGTGAAGGCAAGCTTGAAGAATATAATCCTGAGATCGGAAACTGAAGAACTAATCCACCATCACAGATGGAAGGAAAAGGTGGTGAAGAAGGTTCCGAAGACAAGAGTATTCAGAAGACTCTTCAAAATTTGGAAACCATTGTACAAGTTTTAGTACAAGAGAGAGAGGACAAGATGTGAAGACGTGCAGCTCGTGAGAACAAAGGGAAAAGACCAGGAGGTGACCATGAGCCTCCAAAAACACCCCCATCTCCTTCTTCTCCTTCTTCCCCGTCTTCTCCCTCTTCTACTCATTCTGAGTCTTCTTCTCTTTTCAAGAGTTCACATAAGCCTAAGATTAAATTGGATGTAAAATTTGATCTACCAAAGTATTGTGGGGAATTAAATGCTGAAAAATTAGATGATTGGATTCAACAGGTTGAAGTCTATTGTAGAGTTCAAAACCTCTTAGATGATGTTGATAGGATCCAATTAGCTACTCTTCGGTTAGGAGGTACAGCTCTAACCTGGTGGGAGAGTAGAATTCGGGATGGGTCTTCACAACATGGTAAAATCAATTTAACTTGGTCAGACTTTGTTAATGCTCTCAAGAAGCAATTCTATCCCCTAGGCCATATGCAACAGCTAATGATGAGCTGGCAACTTTTTAGGCAAGGGAAAGGTCAGTCTGTCCAGGATTACACCCATGAATTCAGAAAGAAGGCTATTGCATTAAATGTTCCATTGTATACTCAGGACACGTTGCTTAAGTACATAGGTGGTCTTCACTCTTATCTGAGACATTCAATTTTGGTCTTGAATCCTAGTAACTTTGATGAAGTCTGTGTCCAAGCCACACACCTAGAGTCAAGAGGTAAGGGTTCTTTTATTGATAAGTCTAATAAGAAGCCATCTAAGTCTGAGAAAAAATCCCAAAACAAAGGGAAGGGGAAAAAGATAGCTATAGTGAAGAAAGAGGGTGAAAAACCCACATGCTCACATTGCAAGAAAGAAGGGCATGATGATTCTAGGTGCTGGAAGCTGCACCTTGAAAAGTGGCCAAAGAGATATGGTGGAAACAAAGACAAACAAAAGACTGCTGCTATAGTTAGAAAGGATCTTGGATCTGACTCTGGAGATGAGACAAAGATCGTTGCTGCTGAAATCCAAGGTAAAGAAAAAGGTAGATCTCTCTCATCAGCTACAAGTTCTTCTAATATAAGTGCAAGTACAAGTAAAGATTCTACTCCTAAGAAAGATAAGCAAAGGAATGAATTATTTCATATTCGGGTTGTTATCAAACATACTAAAGTTGATACATTATTTGATACGGGTTCTCAAGTTAACTTGATATCTGAAGAAATTGTTAAAAAGCTTAACTTGACTACAACACCTCATCTGAAACCATACCCTCTGGGATGGGTTTGCAATGATGCACAATTGCAAGTAACTAAACAATGTAAGATAAGATTTGCTATCACTGCAAACTTTGTAGATGAAGTAGAAGCTGATGTAGTCCCTTTAGATATTTGTGGTCTTGTACTTGGGAGTCCTTATCTATATGACCGACAGGCTATAATCTATAGAGGGGAGAACAAGTATCATCTTTTTAAAGATAAGATTGAATACATTGTGCGGGCACATAAGATAAAGACTAATCTTGCACTAGTTAATGCTGGTCAGATGAAAAGGTTGGTCAGTTCTAGTAAGAACTTTGTGTTAATGCTTGTAAAAGCCAAAGAAGATGAAACATTTGAGGCATTTAAGGGATGTGATCCTAAACATAAGACTGAAATGGTCAAAGTTGTTTCCGCTTACGATGACTTGTTTTAGGAACCAAAAGGATTGCCTCCTAAGAGAGAGATACAGCACGAGATCCAGTTGCAGCAGGATGTGCCCCTTCCAAACATTGGCATGTACCGTTTATCAGTCTTGGAAAATGAGGAGATTAAAAAGCAAGTTCAAGAGCTGGTTGAAAAAGGAGTTATCTGTCCTAGTACTTCTTGTGGTTCTCCTATTGTGTTGGTTCCAAAGAAAGATGGAACTTGGAGAATGTGCATTGATTACAGAGCTCTGAACAAGATAACGATAAAGAATAGGTATCCTCTTCCTAGAATTGATGATTTACTTGATCAGTTGAAACATGCTATCTATTTCACTAAGCTAGACCTGCGTAGTGGATATCATCAGATTCAAATTGCAGAAAATGATATTTGGAAAACTGCTTTTAAGACTAAACAGGGACTGTTTGAGTGGTTGGTTATGCCCTTCGGGCTTTGTAATGCACCAGCTACATTCATGAGAGTCATGAATGATGTCTTTCGTCCTTTTATTGATGATTTTGTCATAGTCTACCTAGATGATATTCTTGTATTCAACAAGTCTTGGGAAGATCATGTAATTCATGTTAAAAAAATCCTTGATGTATTAAGGAAAGAAAAACTTTTTGTAAAGATGTCTAAATGTGAGTTCGCTAAGACATCCTTAGTGTACCTAGGCTATGTCGTAGGGAATCGTCAACTAAAAGTAGACCCTACGAAGGTTGATTGTATTGTAAAATGGCCTAAGCCAAGTACAGTCACAGAAGTCAGGAGTTTTTTAGGTGCAGTTCAGTACTGGAGGAAGTTCATTGCAAACTTCTCTTTTATTGCTTCATCATTGCACACATTGACCAGTACGAAGGCAACTTTTCAGTGGGGAGGTCCACAACAGAAGGCTTTTGACACTTTGAAGGAAAAGTTGAGCACCGCACCAGTTCTGGCTTTACCAGATTTACATCAACCATTTGAGATCAAGACAGATGCTAGCGGGTTTGCCATGGGAGCTGTACTCATGCAAGGAGGTAAACCAGTCTGCTACCACTCTGAAACTTTTTCAGGAGCAGTAAGTAACTATCCCACTTATGATAAGGAACTTTATGCTTTAGTTCAGAGTGTTAAGAAATGGAAACACTACTTAATGGGCAAAGAAACTGTAATCCACACTGATCATCAGCCACTTCAGTATTTGCACTCACAGTCTAAACTGCAACAAAGTAGGCATTTTAGGTGGATGGGTTTTCTTCAACAGTTTCATTTGCTGATTAAGTATAAGAAAGGTGCCCATAACAAAGTAGCAGATATGCTCTCTAGGCCTCCAGTTAAGAATGCTTTGATAATCCTTAAAAATAGTTCCATGGTTCATGAAAGTTTTCAGGAACAATATGCTAATGATGAGAACTTTAAGGACATATATGCAGCTCTAATCCAGGGTAAACATGTAGAAGAAAAAGATTACTATGTGCAGGATAACTTGTTGTACCACTTGGGTAAATTGTGTATTCCTAAAGATGAGTAGGCACAGGTGATTCGAGAAGCACATACCTCTTTGATTGCAGGACATTTCGGGGTAAGTAAAACATTGGTTCAATTACAGAAGTATTGTTACTGGCCTTGTATGCAAGAAACTGTTACAAAGTATATAAAGGGATGTGTAATGTGTGCAACCAGTAAACCAAGTAACAGGAAATTGGGTTTGTACACACCATTACCTGTACCATCCCGTCCATGGGGAAGTGTGTCTATGGACTTTGTGGGAGGTTTACCTATGTCTAGGAAGGGACATGATTATTTGTATGTTGTTGTTGATCGATTCAGCAAAATGTGTATTCTAATGCCTTGTAAGAAACAGGTCACTGCTGAACTAACAGCTCATATGTACTTCCAATTTGTATGGGTTCATTTTGGGTTACCTACTTCTATTGTATCAGATCGAGATTCTCAATTCTTAGGGGAATTTTGGACATCTTTGTGGGGACTCATGGACACCAAGCTGAAGAAGAGTACAGCCTTCCATCCGCAGACTGATGGACAGACAGAGGTAGTCAACAGGACAGTTGTTCATCTGCTTAGAGGTTACTGTAGCAAGCATCCTAAGTTGTGGAATGAGAATCTTCATTATGTGCAACATGCTTACAACCATGCAGCACATTCCTCTACAAAGAGGTCTCCTTTTGAGACTTGCTTTGGCTATTTGCCAAAGACACCAATGGACTTTGCTTTTGGAAAGGACGATGTTATAGATGGACGCCATGATGCAGAAAGGGCTTTAAAGTTCATCCAAAAGGTCCAAGCAATCCATCAGGTAGTAGAAGCATAGTTGGAGCAGAGCCAAGCAAAATACAAGGCTCGCCATGACAAGCATCACATAGATCATCATTTTCAGGTTGGTGACCGTGTTTGGTTACATATCAGCAAGGAAAGGATGCAAGGTGAAGGTAAGAAGCTTAAGCCTATCAGATATGGTCCCTTTGAGATCTTGGAAAAGATCGGTACCAATGCCTTTCGCCTTAATCTTCCTCCATATATGCAAATTTACTCAGTTGTAAATGTAGAAAATCTGAAGTTGTATGAGCCTCCAATGATATTTGAGGAAGAGGCTACTATTCAGATTCCTTCTGTTGATGATCTAGCACCTGAATACATGAATGTGTTACAAGAGGATGTCATCCTCGACAGAAATGTTAGATCTTCTAAAAGAGGTGGTGTTGAATACCTCAAAGTGGGACGTAAAGGGATGCACCCTGGTAAAGCAAGATGGATGGAGATTGGAAAGGTGAGGGAACTATACCCTCACCTACTTACTAAGTAATCAAGCTTTCGGAGGTCCAAAAGCTCTCCAATGGGGAGGATTGATCCGGGTGGATATGCTTTCCACCAAAAATAATGTTACAACAGTTACCAAAAAGTTTCCAAGTATAGATTTGAACCCGTGATCTCCATAGCTAAACCGTCCACCTTTGCCGCTACACCACACATGCAATTTACTATTATTTAGAAAGAAGTTTCTTTTAGCTAATAACAAACTGCCCAAAGAGAGAATGGAGGCCGACGGGGGTTGAACCTTGACCATCGTCCTCCCAAAATATTACATAACCGTTGCGCTATTTATAGCGCTTGAGATATTTTTGGGGTAATATTAATTTAACCAATACTCGATCTGCCTATCCTTAGTTAAATAAGGGTATATGGTTAAAACAATCCCTATTTATGGAGTAAAATCAAATCCATAAAATAGTAAAGGGTTTATTACGAAGATTCAATTAGTTGAAAGGGATTATCTTTGTAATTAGTGGTTATAGCCTTTTTTTGGCTAATTTCATGTATAAAAAGGGGTATTAGGCTTTTGGTAGGCATCCAGGTGATGAGAAGGAGATTATGAGCTTGAAGATTTGTTCATTATTCCTGCACATTGGAGAATAATGTTGCCATTGTGCTTGAAGGGAATATCTTGTAACACTTGTAATTGATTTTGGAGCTAATCGGATCGGTCCCCCTATTGGAGCAGGACCCGGAGACGTAGTCCGACCCGCGAACGAACTCCGTTATCAATTGTGTTTTGTCTTCTGTCTTTCTACTCTCTTTCTTTCAATTCATTACCTTTATTATGCTTTGTTCATTTAAGCATTATTATGTTAATTCGCTCAGATTAAAGCTTTGAATTAACTTGTGTAATATTGTTAAGCATTTGTCTGTAACTATCATAGATTCTAATCAGATCAATGTTGTTCAAGAACGCAATGACCATTCTTAACAAAAAAAAAAAAGCAAGAAATCCAGGTTACCCACAAAGAAAAACACACTTATGAGAAGTGGAAACTGGAAAAATAAGGACAAAAATGTGGCTTGCTTTAAAAGATTTTGTTGAGTTTAACATAGCATATTATCCTGGTTACATTAAACGAAGAGTAGATGGACCCAACATTTCTCATAGTTTCTTCTTGGGAGAGGTAAAATTATTAGCATGTCAAGCACATCTCTTCTTTTGGTTTGCATGCATGTGCTAATGTGTATTTTCACTTATATACTGAATGTCTCCTTTGGCATCTCCAGCTTTAATGAACAAATGGATTTTCCTTATAGCCTAAAATTTCTTCAAAAAGTCATCCAAACAGCCTTGAAACTGAAACATACCTAAAACAACAGAAGCAAATTTGGAATTCTCAGTTAAGGAGTTGAGGATTAATAAGGATAGTTGTAGATAAGACATCAAAGCAAAGAGATGCAAGAATGAGTTGTTAACTTGATTGAGCATTTCATGCTATTTTTCTAGTTCAAGATGAATCTTATAATTATTAGCTCAATTGCACTGCTTTCCTATACCAGTTTTACTTTCAGCTTCCTTATTTGCTTGTGCCCTTACAGATGTGGAATAAAATGGAGAACAATGAAATCCCATAAACAATTTCAACCTAAAAGATGAAAGGTCAGTTCTATATAAAAAATAAATAAATTCCCAAGCATACGATTATACTCCTTAAAGTTTGTTAATTTTTTTTAACTGTACAAAATAATTCGCTGACTCTCTTTCAAGAGTAGATTACCCCTTAAGCTACATAATACTTATATTCATTCACCAAGTTATATTTCTGAATTTGAGTTTGAAGATCCTCTCACCTAGCAAAATAATTGTTGGTTTAGTGTTTATATGCATTTTATAAGTTGTTTTTATAATAAACAAATTTATGAAAATTATTTATTTTTAATAGTTTGTTATTAAGTTCATAGTATTTGTAACAATTACTTTAATTTCTCATGTCATGAAATTTCAGTCATAATGTTTCCAAATTAATTGTTTTCAATTTCATAACCATTTCAAATTACACATCCTTCTTTCATTAAATCTTTATCATAATTTAAAACACCACACAACTTGACACAATGTGTCCCTTGTTTATAATATCTCTATGCAAACATAAAGGAAGAGATCTAGATGAGAGATTCAATTTAACCTTCAAATCTCTTTCTTTTGTGTGATTGGAATTTACATGATTATGCTTTTATATGTATAATGTTGGAAGCCCGTTGATTGGAGAAAACGATTCTATTTCACTTTTTTGCTATGTGATGTTTTCCTTCAAATTGTCTAGAAATGACTATTTTCAATGTTCAAATTATTATAATTTTTGTTAGTATTTCTTTTGCGAATGTGACAATTTTTATTTGACAAAAACTAAATCAATGGATCCCTCCCACTGCTAATCTGACCCTCTCTTTTTTGTGGTCTCTTTGTCTTTCCCATGTGGCCTGGGGGATATGGAAAGAGAGAAACAATCGTGTTTTCAAAAACTCCTCTCTACCTATTCAAGTTGTGGCTTCCAAAATATGCAAGGCTATAGTGGATAATTTCCATTATGGGGTTGTTGATCTTTCGATTTATCCTCGGATTGCTCTTTTAGCTTATGATTGTCAGGTTGCTACCAAATGGAAACTTAATTTTGACATCGCATTCCACTGAAGAATCCTCGTAATCCAAGAACTAATATCTTTTGGAAGGTCCCCCCTTAGGGGTGGGTGAAGGTTAATTTTGATGGGGTGGTGAAGGGTAATCTAGATCCAATAGGTTGTGGGGGGAATGTTGAGGGATGATAATGGTGAGTTTATATCGGTGGTAGCACTCCCTTTGGGTAGCCAAACCAATCACCTTGCCAAAGTTGTTACTACCTACCATGGTCTAAAACTTGCCTATCAATCGAATTTCAAAAATGTTTGGCTCGAAGGGGACACCAAGAATATAATTCAATGTACTAAGGGGTCCCAAAGTCCTTCGTGGACTATCCAAAGTTGGATAAGGGAAGCCAATAAGGTTTATTGAGTATTTTGATAATTGTATCGTTTCCCATTCACATAGAGAGACTAATTGCATTCTCGATTATTTTGCTAATGTCAGGGTCCTTAGTAATGCCAAGCAATTATGGACCAAGGAAGATATATTACCATCAAACATGGTGGATTTGATGGTGTATGACATGATACATGCTCATGTGGGAAGCATTTGTTAATTGATATGGCAAAATCAATGCATTATACCTTTTGTGCCACATTGCCTAGTTCCCATGCTTTCTGGGTGTTTTTCTTACTTGTCGGGACTTGGAGTTTTTATTTTCCTAGACCTCTAGTTTCTAGTGTGAAATACAATGAGTCCATTATGGGGGAGGATAGGAACCGGCTGGAGCCAATTAACTGTGAAGGAGTGAAGAAAAATACTACAATACGGGTGATTTTGCAAAAAGGGGATGTCACTCCATATCTGGAAAGGCTTCATGGGTATAACCATAAACTATCTAAAATTTTCATCAATGGCTAGAAGGAGACCTATGTCTCTATGTATGGTAAGAAAGTGGACCTCACGAAAGAGCTTATCTCTGATATTACGAGCATGCCAATGGATGGGAAGAAGGTCTTCAAAGACAAAAAGGCCTCAGAGGAAGCAGTGCAAAACTCTCCTAAAGGTAAAGAGGGGAAACATCTAGTTAGGAATTCAAAGAGTGGCATTGAAATTGTCTCTATCAAACCCCTTTGGGTTGTTGTCCTTAAGGTACTTATGTAACATCTCTACCTTGATGGTTGCTATACTAATATTTTTGGGCATCATTTTGTGCTAGCTAATCATTTTAGACATAAGGATAGGATTTGTTTTCCATTTTATCTTGTGTCTTCTTTGAATTAGGGTATTAGAGAGTTCAAGAAGAACCCTAAAAACCCTATCTTCCATGAAGGCCTTATTATGCTTATTATGGAGTACATTAAATATTTCCCTCCCCTTATAAGAGTAAGCCTAAATTTTTTTAGGATTTGACCCCCTTGAAGGATGAGGATTCAGAGTTTATTGTGTCATAGGATGAGGGGTGAGATACTAAGGAATATTTTAAGACTAGGGTTGGAATTAAAAGGGGGAACTCAAGCTCGACCAAGACCCTGAAGAGAAGGAAAAGGAAAAACCCTCCCCTGTTTCCTCTCACTCAGAGGAACAGAGCGATCACCACTCTTCCCTTTCGAATGATGTTGTGGAGGGATCTAAGGAAAAGGGAGCTAGATCGCCTTTCCCTCATCAGCTAAATGTCGATTCTCCCCATCTAAACTTGGATATGGAGAATCATAATGATATCCTGGGTCTTGCTAGGGATGCGGCGGTGGACTCTTTTAAATTGCACAAGTGGTATTTCCATGTAATCAAATAGATGAGCCTTAAGATAAGGTCTTTTCAAGCTAGGTTGGATGAGGGTGTGGAGCATGGTGATTTGTGGGTGGACAAAAAAGGCGGAAACATGGTGGTTTCTCTTCAAAAAGTGGTTATGGATGTGGCAAATTTGAAATTAAACTATGAAGGGCGTATTGTGGCCCTAGAAACAAAAAACGGAGGATATTAATGCTAATTTGGTTAAATTGGTTAAGTTCAGTCATAATGTGATTAAAAGGCTTGTGAGTAGTTTGAGGACTTTAGATGACAATTTTGAAAGACTACAACATAGAAACCCCCAATTTATTGATTTGGAGGACAAAGGTAATCAAGTTGGTGCTAAAGAGGGCAAAGGGCCATGCAAATGAACAAGAGGCCATCTCAAAAAGGTTGTTAATCAATTGTTGAAGGATTTGTAGGATATCAAGAAGATCACTTAGGAGGCTTTCGAGTGTGAGGTTGAGACTACTGAAGTTTTAATAAATCTCAAGTAATTGTCTTCTGATGTTGTTTGCTCATATTGGCCTGGTGCCTTGCTGTTGTTTGGACTTATCTTTTATTTTGTTGTTGTGTCTATTTTGTTTTGTTGATGGAAACATTTTGTATATAGGTTTTTAGGTCCCTTCAAAACCTGCTTGACCCTTTAATCAAAAACATTTTGCTTGCAATATTATTTGTTAACGTTAAAAATTGTCAAACTTTATTAACATATTTTTTTAAGGAATCATTTTTCTCACTTATTGAATGTATTTTATATTATTAACATTATGTATGCCTTCCTCATGAATTTCATACGATCTTGGGCATAATAAATAATTCAATAATTCATGTATTATGCGTGTGTGGAAAGAGTTGTCTATTCTCTCCCCTTGCACACTGGTAAGATCTTGTGGATCAAAAGGACTTTTTTACTTATGTTACTTGAGTCATAACATTGTGTATGCTATTTATCATCAGTTTTTTTGGTGGTCTTGATAAGAAAAAGTGACATTTTCTCACGTATTTAAGTATTCATTAATTATTTCATATGCTTCTAGATTAGATCGTGTAGAATTTTTTCATATGAAGCATAAAAATTCTACACAGTCTAATCCAGAAGCATATGAAATAATTCTATAGATTGTGGAAACTTAATATCATTATTCATTCATTTTTTCCACTCAAATGTTTCTATTCATATGGGATAGGCATTTGTCATATTCATGGAAAGAATCCAACTGTTTTAAGGAAAACTCCAGTCATAATAAGCTAGATTAACCAAGTTAACCACCAAAACTTGAATCTAACTAACTAAATCCTTAAGCACAATGGAATTTAATCAAATTAACAAAACACTAAATTAAAGCATTAGCACCCCTTTTTATCAATTCAATCGACTTACATTGCTCTTCTTCATCATCGTGTTGGTGTGGCTCTCAATGCTATGCTGGAGTACCTGCATAAGTTAGACACAATAATTTTGAAGATAGTGGCTAAGAAAAATTGAGGAGAAATGGGTTGAAGTTATGGAGGATGAGAATGGAGAGTTGAGATTCATTCTGGAACAGAATTGATCAATGGCTGAGATTGCTTGAGACAAGATTGATTGGGAGTTTAACTCATTTGATTGATGATTCAACTAGGTTGATTGATCAATGAACTTATTAGATTGATCAAATGAATAATTTGACTGATTTGTTAACTAATTTGATTGTTATGTTCCAAAAAGTTGATTGAGAGTTGAAAAAGGTGATTGGAGAGTTAGCTGGGGAGATGACTGAATTGATTGCTCAGTTGACTAAATTGATTGCCTCGTCAGACTGAAAGTTAGTGGGAGTTAAAATTTCAACATGTACTATAGGATTTTGAGATGAAATTCACATTTCATTTTTATTTAATTTGAATTTGGATTTTCAAAAAGTGAAATGCACATGAAATTAATTGAAATTTGGGGAGAATATGAAATTTGAATTTGAAAAAGAATGAGTTAGTTAATTAATTAATTTTAAAAAATTATTGAATCATTAGATATGGAATTTAATTAAATAATAAATATTGTTTAATTAAAGGTTTTAATTGTAATTAATTAATTAATTAATATTTAATTAATTATAAAGAAGAGGTTTAAATGGTGAGTTGATTAAAAGAGAGAAATAGAATTAGTAATTTTGGAGAAATGTGATGACTAGAATTAATTCAGAAGAATAATAATTAGTTTAATTAAATAATTAAATAATATTTAATTAATAAGGCGAATAATTATTATGCCATTGATGAGACATTTTTAGGTGTCTTCACCAACGATACAAAAGGATTGGTGTTTGAGTATACAAGAGAATGTTGGGCTGCAAGAGTTGCAGAACCAAGGACGATACCATAGTTTGATGCATGGTGGTTGAGGCATAGATCCGTCCCATTGACAGATCCGCATGTCAGTCACTCCTCAGCACATACGACATCGGCGATGACAGAGGGGAGATGATGGGAAAGACGGAGGGTATGGAGGGGATGGGGGGAGGGGAGCAGTTGCGGCCATCACTGTTGCAGGAGGAGAGGAGGAGGATGAGGAGGATGTGGACATTGGTGGCAATACTAACAATAGTGAGGGGGATGATGATTCTTCCTTGGGATCATCGAGTAGTGAGGGAGATGAGATCTCTCAATACATTGACATGCCTGAGCTCAAGGACATACTAGATGCAGAGGTAGGTGGAGAGGGTGGTGATGGAGGACAGGGTTATGACCAATAGGATGATGACGATCCTCAAGTCCTTAGGGCATGGATCCAAATTTTGGAGGATGATCTAGGTGCAAAGTAGCTGAGATGGAGAGATGATCGGTCCTTAGTCCAACAGGAGTAGCAGGCATGGATCCAAGAGAGAGACCATCTCTAGAGGGAGTGGGATGACGTCATACAAAGGGATCGATTGGTATTAGATGCCTATGATCAGTAGTTTGGTCCAGGGATAGACATACATACATAGGATGACAATCTTTTCAATGCTACCAAGGAGGCCTTATATTATAGACAGCTTTATGAGAGGGTCATTCCTGAGGGTCAAAGAGAACCTAGCTATCGTGAGTACAAGTCTCATAGAGGCAGTGTCGGTTAACACATTGTTTATAATGTTATATGAGCCTTTAGGCAGTTTATTGTATTATGACATATTACCATTTTTGAGATATATATGATATACAATTTTGGTGGTGGTCATATATGCATTTGTACTATTTATGTGATACATGACTCTACATTCTTTCTATGATGCACTTTACTTGATTTGGTTTGAAATGTATGCATGATTCTACATGATGCACGATGTTATTTACTTATTTTTTACTAATGTTCTTACGATGATGTAATGATATTTAAAATGAACTAAATATTTCAAATGTATGCAACTAAAATGAAAGTATATGAATCTAAATGAATGATATATGATAATGCAATCAAAAAATGCTATTATAATGAAATATGAATAAACGATGAAATGCTAATAAACTCCACTATATGACAATGCACTTAAATAATGGATCTATATGATAATGAGTCCAAATGAATTAATGCCCTTAACTAAACTAATGCAATCACCTAGTGCCACTTCATGAATATTATATGATAATGAATTAAAATGTATGCAACTATTGTAATTTAATAAAGAATGTTCACATGAACTTAAATGAATGCATATGAATTAATGCATCTACATGATCACAGATCATTTTGTTAAGATATGTTAGAATATTGTTTGACCACTTGACTCAATTAACCTAGAAGAAATATTAGTAGGATGAAAGAGGATCGATTGATTAGGAGAATAAGATGAAAAATTGAACAGATCGAAGATGATAAAACCAAAATTTTGTGTGTCTTTATTCACAGCACAACATTTTCATCATTGAGACTTATTATGTATCAATGGAGCTTTGTACACCAAGGTATGAAGAACCAAGGTGTAAGGATATCTCATTGTAGAAAATAAACACTTAGCAGACAAGGAATGAACCCCTCCATTCTGGGTGTAGCACCAAGGTTCAAGGTATGTGCGACAGTCACGAGCACAGTTATCCTTGACTTTATTTTTACATAGGATACTTGATGAATGAATGTACCAACACAAACACCCACTGGAACTATTGCCTTATAACTTCACTGATTCACACCACAAACAACAATCAAAGAAAAAGATCATGTTCATCATGGCTCCTCTACTCTCGTGAGGACATCCTTGAGTAGCATAAGAACATGATCTGTCACCAATTGATAAATGATAAAGACTAACTTGGACAAAATCCTACAGCCATGTTTGGTTTCAAAGATTTGAATACCCCATATAAGACTGATACGTTTGGTTTCGAGTGTACCCTTCCCTGTTTAAGGCAAATTGATAGATTGATAGGGTTGGTTGACTTGATTGTAGATGTTGCTAAGATAGTTTATCCTTTTGCTAACTTCATGTGAAGTGTTTACTAGATATTTGCTAGGGTGTTTGATTTCTTGTGAGATATTTTATTGCAAGTTTTTCATTATTTTTTGAATTTTAGTTCTTTTTAAAAGAGTTTTTTCGATGTTTTTGTATTTTTTCAAGATCATATTTGGATGTTTTTGTGCTTTATCTGGATCATATTTGAATATTTTTTTGATTTTTTCAAGATCCTATTTGAATTTTTTTAGGGACTTTTTTCAAGACTTTTTCTAATTTTTATGGATTTTTTCAAGACTTTTTCCGATTTTTAATGGATTTTTTCAAAACTTTTTCTGATTTTTATGGATTTTTTTAGGACTTTTTCTTATTTTTTATGGATTTTTTTCAAGACTTTTTCTGGTTTTTATGGATTTTTTTTAGGACTTTTCCTAATTTTTTATGGGTTTTTTCAATTATGCCCCCTACTATGCAAATCGGTGATGATGCACATGGGGACAATTTTGATAAGAAACTATGCTTATGCAAGATGAAAATGCAATCTCTTATTGAACAAGGGTGTTTTTGTTTGTCTACCACTTTTTCATACACCAATTGATTTAAAGGCACAAAACATTTCAGAGAGGGAAGTTTAATTTTTTCTCATTAGATCTTTGGGCCATCCAAATTAACCCACTAATTAACTAAGATTTATAGATGGAGACATCGAAAACTTCCCCACTGAAACTTGAAACTTTTGGTCATCTCTTGTTTACATGTGTGCGATTGGATTTATTCTGACCCTTGTAGTCATTAGAGACCCTTAGAATCATATATGACTAGCTACATAAGTTATTCTTACTTCAAAAGTATCCTGGATAGAGCCCCGCTACTAGTCGGGCATCTATAGCCCCAACGAGGTTATCACTGTAATTTCTCGAATATTGCTCCATTGCCAATAAGCATCTATAGCCTTGATGGAGTTATCCACATGTTCCCATATCCAAGATTTTTATTGTACTTTTTGCATAATAATTCTTGCATGCTTTCTTTTTCTCTTTTGCCTTGATATTTTGATTGGCATTTTTCTTTTACATTCTCACATTGGATTGTAAGTAATGAAACTCACATGGGTGTGACAATCACAGTGGCGCTGAAGTAGAATTATGGATTTTTCACTAGCCATATAATCAACTAAGTATCTATAATGATTTAGAGTAAATGATTAATGTGTAAAATATAGCAATCGATAGACCTCGGGTAACAAGGCCCAATAGAGAAACCTCCACCCAACCTAAGTCCTTCAAAAACTTCAATATGTTTATGAATGACCTAAGTCCTTCAAAAACTTCATGCGCAGGTATCTAAGAAATGAGATGACCCTCTCTCATTTTTTAGTGCCAACAAGTGATTAACTAAGGCAATCACCTTGGTTTATTAATGTAACTATATGCAATAAAATTTGTGACTATGATGCAACTTTGTAAATAAACTATATGCAATGCAATGCTAAAGGAATAATATGCAAATGCAAAAAATGAAATCTACATTAACCTAGCCCTTAAATGTAGTGTCGTTTGAGGTGCATATTTTTCATGGGCTCGCGGAGTGGATCTCCCTCCATTGTGGACAACTTATATGCTCCATTACCAATGACCCATGTTATTATGAAAGGACCCAAACAGTTAGGTTCAAAATTTCCTAGTTTCTCACCCTCTACTAGATTCTTCTAATTTTTCTTGAGGACCAAATCTCCCACCTCAAAGTGTCTTGGCCTTACTCTTTTGTTATAGCTCCTTTTTAGTCTGTTTTGATAGCCTTGTAGGTGATTTCATTTTCTTTGTCGCTTCTCATCCAACATTTCTAGCTCTTGATGTCTGGCCACTCTATAGTCCTCCTCTGATATAATGCCTTTTAGGGAAAATCTGAGAGAAGGTAACTCTACCTTAATGGGAAAGATAGCTCATGTACCATATACCAATGAGTATAGGGTGGCACTTGTGGTTGTGCACACACCTATTTTGTATGCCTAGAGTGTAGGATTTAGTTAGAGGTACCAGTCTCTTCCTGCTTCATTGACAAATTTCTTTAAATAAAAAATATTGTTTTGTTAGTCACTTCTGCTTGACCATTTCTTTGGGGGTAATATGGTGTTGCAAAGTGATGTTGGATGTGAAATTGATCGCATAAGTCATGTACCTCTTGATTTTTGAATGGACGTCCATTATTAGTTACTATGCACATTGGGACTCCATACCGAAGGAACTTTTCTATTTGTTTTGCAGTGGTATAGGTTAGAGGGATAACCTCCACCCACTTGGTAAAATGTATGGTAGCTATTAGGATGAATTTATGTCCATTGGAGGATGAGGGATTTATCTTGCCCACAAGGTCTAGTCCCCACTGTGAAAATGGTCATGGTGATGTTATTGGTTGAAGGTCTTGAGAAAGGACATGTATTAGGTCTCCATGTAACTGGCATTGTCTACATTTTTGCATATATTTATAAGTGTCCTTTTCCATAGTTGGCCAATAATATTCGGCTCTCAGTAACTTCTATTCCAATGCAAACTATTGGAATGTGCCCCACAGATTCCATCATGCACTTCTTGTAAAGCTAATTGTGCTTCTTCGGCATTCAAACATCAAAGAAGGGTCCCATCAAAGCCTTTTCTGTATAGAGTATGAGCAATGATAACATGTCTCAATGCCTTTCGTATGAGAGTTTTTTTATGATCTCTAGATAGGTCAAGAGACATGTATTGGTCATGTAAGTATGCATATCTCATTATACCACAATGACTCTGGGCCTACTATCATGCATAAATACTCCAAAGAGGGGATTTCATATGTTGGTACTATTAGTTGTTCCACTATGAACTCAAACTGAGTTTCATTATTTGGCATATCCAAAAGAGACTCAAACTAAGTTTCATTATTTGGCATATCCAAAAGAGATCCTACAGTTTCCATAGCATCTGTTGATTTATTTTGTTGTCTAGGAATTTTCTCAAGGGTGATATGACTGAAGTGTTGTTTGAGTTCTTCAATCATTTATTTATAGGGCATCAGTTTGTCATCATTGGTACTATAATTATCATTGACTTGATTAACAATGAGCTATGAATCTCCGTAGACATTTAATTATGTTATCTTCCATTGAATGGAAGTACGAAGTCCTATAATGAGGGCTTCATATTCAGCTATGTTGTTTTTGTATGGAAAGCTTAATCTATAAGATTTTGGAATTGAGTCACCTTGAGGGATGACAAATAAGATACTGACACCTTCACCATGATTGGTGCAAGAACCATCAAAATACAACTTCCAGGGTATTGAGGTTGTTATGGCGAACATAGATTCATCAGGAAAATCTACTAGGAGTGGGTGATCATCCTATATAGGAGGTTTTGCCAAGTGATATTTGTCCTTTAATGGCCTTTCTATCTACATATTCAATGTCAAACTCATTCAATATCATGACCCATTTGGCTAATCTTCCTGTTAATGCAGCTTTTCTCAAAAGGTACTTAAGAGGATCAAAGTGTGCTATAAGTTTGATCTTGTGACTCAACATGTAATGTCTAAGCTTTTGGGATGCAAAGATCATTGTTAAACATGCCCTTTCTATGGGTGTATAATTGAGTTCATATCCCACTAATGTTTCGGTAATATAATAAATGGCTCTTTATTTTCCTTGACCATCATGTTGTGTCAGTAGAGCTCCTAAAGGAGAACTAGTAGTTGATATATACAAAACTAAAGGTTTAACCGATGTTGGTTGAACTAATACTAGTGTTGACAATAGATAATATTTTAAGGCTCGGAATGCTTCTTGACATTGTTCTGTCCATTTGAAGGTAGCACCTTTATTCAAAAGATGTTGAAATGGTTGACACTTTTCTGCCGATTGTGCTATAAAGCGCCTGATGGATTGTAATCTTCCCTACAAATTTCTTAATTGTTTAAGTGTGGATGGTGGTGGGATGTCTAATATGGCTTTGACTTTTGAAAGATCTACCTCAATTCTTTTATTGGATACAATGAATCCCAAGAGTTTACCCGATGTGACACCAAACACACACTTTTTTGGGTTAAGCCGGACATTGTATCGTTGAAGCCTATCAAATATTTTGGCTAGAAAATCAAGATGATAATCCCTGGTTTTGGATTTTGCTAACAATTCATCTACATAATCTTCCATGATATCATGTATCATGTCATGGAACAGGGTGGTCATTGCTCTTTGATAAGTTGCACCAGCGTTCTTGAGACCAAATGGCATCACATTTCAAGAGTAAGTGAACGTTGTTTTATGTTGGTCTTTTGGTACAATCTTGATTTGATTATAGCCAGAAAAACTAGCCATGAGTGAAAGCATTTCATGCCCAACAGTCAAATCCACAATTATATCTATGTTGGGTAGTGGAAAGTCATCTTTGGGACAATCCTTGTTCAAGTCCCTAAAGTTAGTGCAGATTCTTATGCCTCCAGTGGGTTTGGTCACTAGTACTAAGTTGGATATCCATTTTGCATAGTCTATGAGTCTTATGAAGCCTACATTTAACAACTTTTGTAGTTCTACTTTTACAAACAAGGCGATTTGAAGGTGCATCTTACAAAACATTTTCTTATATGGATTTGTTCTTGGCAACAATGGAAAATAATGTAGCACTAGTTCTGGATCAAGTCTCGACATGTTGACATATGACCAAGAAAAAATAATTGGTTGTTGTTTGAAGAATTGGATAAATTTTTATTTTTCTTCTAGTTTGAGAGACTGAGCCAAGTGTATCTTGTGTACGGTTTCAGTGTCTCCAATATTGACTTCCTTTGTATTTTTATAAGCAATGTTTCTCGTTCTTGATCAATAGGGAGGTCATCTAATCTGCTAGTGCTTGGGTGTTCATCTCCTTTAGCCTCTGCAAAAGAGGAGCTTGTCTCTCCAAAATAGGTTGTCCTGTCCAGGTCTATTGAAAATCCAACTTTGTGATAATCATAAGGAAGTGCATCTCGAGCACCTAGGAATTCTACAATAGCTTCATCATTTTTGAACCAATCAAGATGTGGTTCATCTTCTTGCCCCCATTCTATTAAGTGAGGATACATCAAACAGAGATCTGTGCCTTCTTCTAGAGGAGGTATTGTTGATACCATGCAAACTCGGCTATCATAAACATATTTGATTGACTTTGGATCTATTGATTTGTCTTCATAAATAATTCCATCATCAATAGGTGATTCATTATCATAAGCTCTGAATACTATATATGTGTTGCATCTATGAAGAGATAGGAATTCATACTCATGGGAATCAGTTATACTTTCAATGTATGTCTCCCTGTTTGATCCTTTGTCATTTAGTTCATCAATTTTCTCAGAGAGAAGGAGAGAGAGAGAGAAGTTTCAACAATGTTGATGTAAAATGGGGTGTTCCCATGACTTGTATATCCTTCCTTTGTGACAAACATATCATTTAGTTCTTGGATGAGAGACTGAAGTAATATGATGTTAATGTCACTAGCTGGGGCTATTCTTGTTCCCATTCTTGTTCCCATTGATGTGTTGCTTGATGATGATGGTATGAATGGGTACTTGATTCATTTGTTGGTGAAATTCTCATTTTTGTAAATACATTTACATGTGATGTTGGTGCAAAGACAATAATTGATAGATTATTCTGGCTCGGTGACTCAGGGTCTTGATTCTCACCTGTTATAGGTTATGCTACTAGAGTTGATAGATTTTGGATAACTGGAGTATTTGATCTAACTATTGTTCTTCTTCTTGTAATGCCATTATATCCTAAACCCTAATTCCTTAGGTTTTCTGACAGTAATATGGGCTCTATAATGCCTCGAGAATGTGCCCCCAATCCCATTGTGCCATCATAACCATGTCTTTGTAACATTTTGAAGCCATTTCCATATTGATCTAAAGGGATTCTGACATTTGAACTATCATCTTCTTCTTTATATAGCCATTTGTTCACATCTTCTTCCAAGGATTCTTCATTTATCTCCCCCCATATTATGAAGGAACAAGAATCTGTGAATTGGACTATTTCCTTCCCTTTATATTTACTTGTTGGATTTGGCAAGACTCTCCCAAAGGATCTAGGAGACAATTGGCCTATTGATAATGTTTCGGAGTAGGAATATTCACCACATCCTTCATCATTGAACTGGAGCAATGATGTTATAGGTGTGCGGGATGATGATGCTTGAGCGTATGATATTTTTAGGGATTTCAACTGTCTACTGAGTGGAGCCACTTGATTGATAGGAACTTGGTTGTATGTGCTCGCTCTCAAATAATTTCAATGTTGGAAGGGATTCAAATCACCTTTTATTCTGATTTCAATGTCATTATAAGGGAACTTAACACATTGGTGGAAACTTGATGGTATCGCCTGCATGCAATGTATTTATGGGCAACCTTGTAGCACATTATATCCCAACTCTCGATCCAAGACTTGAAATGATACATCAATTGTAACAAGTCCTACTTGTACTGGCAAGGTAACCACGCCCTTTGATGGGAACTCTTCATCATCGTATTCTTTGATGTTTATTCTTTTAGTGGGATCAATATGATGTTGTGAGTAGCCCAATGCTTTGACCAGATTAAGCGTACATATGTTGAGCCCCACTCCACCATCTATTAACACTCTTCTGACCTTTCTCTTATGAACAAACACTTCTAGATGGAGAGGATCATTGTGCATGGGTCTATCTGTTGGGACATCAAGTTTTGTAAATGCCACATAGGAGGCAGCTAAATTTCCAACCATGGAATGGAAGGTGTTCTCATCCATGTCACGAGTGACAACAGATCCTTGAAGATCTTTATCTAGGATTGCTTTGTGACTTGGGGAGATGTGAAGAAGCTTGAACAATGAAATTTATGCAAGGGTCTTTCTTAATTGATCAACTACATTATAGCTAGTCATTGATGGAGGAGGATTGGATGGCACTCCTTGCAATGTGACCCCCCTCGATCATCGAGTAACAATTGCACAATATCAGTTTCTTGGATTGATCGTGATTATGGAAACTATGTCATCTCCTACACTGATTGCATTGATTGTATAGTTATCTTCTACCTTGGTGTAATTTGTAGTATCATCATGTGTCCCTGAACTGGAAGCCTTTCTTTTGTCATTTTTAACAAAAGGATCCTTGAAAATTGTATGCTTCGTGTTCGCAAATGCTTTATTAGCATCCACAGTAATGTCACCTTGATCGATGAGATCTTGTATCAGGTTCTTGAGCTCATAACAACTTGATATTTTATGGCCTTTGATGCGATGGTATTCATAAAAGTCATTATCATTCCACTAGGCTGGTTTGAAAGGACCTGGTTCATATGGCTTGATTTCTCGTAGGGTGATCATATTAGTTTATATCAACTTTTTGAGGGATGGCTCAATTGGTTCTCCAAGTGGTGTGTAGTTTCTTCTAGGTGTATTAACCATTGGAGGTATGGGGTTACCAGACTGACATTTGCATTCATTGACGATGCACTATTATCTTGGGACTAATTCTTGTTTGGCACAAAGGGCTCAACCGGTCCTTGTAATGATATCACTGGTTGAATTCTGTTAACCACACGGGCATCTGCAACTCCATCATTTTTCACATTTTGATTTTTTGACTAGAATTTTGATTTTTCATTATTTGTGTTGTTAGCTGATCCTCTTTCCTTCTGATTTTTTAGGACCCCTTGCTATACCAGACCTTTCTCACACTATATCCCTCTCTATGATCTCCTTGAAGGTGATGAGACATTGTATCTGCAGTGGATACTTGATTTGTGGAATGAGATTCTCAACAAAGATGTCAACCTGTTCAACTTTTGGTATATGACTAAGGCATCTACGGTATAGGGATCTCCAACTTTGCAAAAATGCAGTGAATGTCTCGCCTTCCCTTTGTTTGGTAGCACATAAATCCATTAGAGTAACTGGATTATCTATATTATGTGAGAAGTTTATTATGAACTTCTCTGCTAATTCTCCCCATGAGAAAATCTTTGGTAGGAGGTGTGAAAACCACTCTAGTGTTGTTCTCCCCAAACATTTGGGAAATAGGCACATCAAGTATATGTCTTCATGAGCCACCTCAATACATGCAGTGAATAACTCCCTGACATGATCTCAAGAATCACCTTTTCCTTTATATTTGTCAAACTTGGGAGTTTCAAAATGTGGTGGAAAAGGTAGCATATACAAAGTCTTGTCAAAAAGATAAGGACGAAGATCCTCCATTGTGTAACTTTTCTTTTCATTCCCCATTTGTATATTTGTCATCTGTCTTAGGAGGTTTTGAACTTGATAAGCCAATATTTCTATCTGGTTCAAAGGTGCAGTGGCCATATATGTGTTCCCCACAAAAGGATTGGTGTTTGAGTATACAGGAAAATGTTGCAACATTGACTGATTATCCAGTTGTGTGTTGTAATTTCCACTAGGTGTTGTGAAGTAAGAAAATTGGATGCTAACATTGGGTTGACCGGATCCATGCATCCTAGTGGAGCCTTGATTCAAACCTTATCCACTATAAGTGGATCCCACAAAGACTGATGTTGTTGGTTGAGAGGTACTTATGGGAATAGTATTCAGAGTCATACTTGTTTGAGTTTGTTCTGAGGTGTTCGAGGCACTTGCTGTGACATTTGTATTTTAGGAAATAGCACCTGACTGGGAATTCTAAGTTGAAATTGTGGTAGATTGGGTTCTCACTACTTGTGTGTTTTGATATGCAACATGTGTGGAGCTTGAAGATGCAGCTTGTGTTTGTGTCGAATTTGGTTTTTGATTTATATTATGGTTCAAAGTTACCCAGGGAGGTAATATTGTTGAAATCTCAACATTTGGGGGTAACTTAGCTCTATTCAAAATCAAAAGAGAAAGATATGTATCCTTATCGTGATTAATAAGTGCATTAAGAACCACGAGGACTTGTGGATCTTGTTAAGTAGCATCAAGTTCCTCTTGTGTCAAATTTTGTTGGATTTCTTCTGTTGAATGCATGTTGTTTATGTTGGTTGGCAGTGTTGCAGCTCTTCAGGGTTGTGTGTGTTGATAGTTAGGTAAGTCCATGTTCCATGTGGGGTTAACAAAGGGGTCACTATTTAGGTCCATCTTATTCTTAGTGCTTTTCTATCTGGTTAATGGCATGAATGACTCCTATGACGACTTGGGAATGAAAGATCTTTGGCAAGTAATGATGCACCTAAGATGACAATGGTAGACTCTTGAAAGACTATGTATGCAAATTACCTTGATACTTTACTAAGGACTGGGGCAAGGGGGTTGAAGATTGGGATGAGGAGATTGTTGTTGCTGTAGTCTAAGCCTTTCTAGCCTCTTCAAAATTATTTCTCTTTCAACTACTCTTTGGATTCAGACTGCTTTTCTTATTTCCTTGTCTATGACAAACTCACCTCCTCTATATTGGGGGACACTTTTTCTCAACTTCCATGCAAGGTTATCAATACCATCAATGATTTCTCCCTAATTGTCATTTGGACCAAGATTGGGTTGCTCAAACACGAAGAAACTATCACCACGCAAGACCATTGCAACACATGCTATGGAGACTCTGTAAAGAACATGCAAATGTAACTAAAGGAGACTTAATCTATTAAGCAAGTAGATGTCACTGCTCAAAAGATGTTAAGAGTCCAGTATAGCATAGGGAACTAAGATTGATATGATGATTGACTAAAAGTAGGGGTCTTTTGGACTCAATAACCTTCTTGGGAGAATGTTTGGACTTGATACATATTATGACTATGCAAGAGATAAGTGGAAATAAAAGGCTTGGATTTGACACTAAATGTAACAGGAGGATTTAGGAAAAGACTATGCATACCTTAGGAGGACTAAGCATGAACTAGGGAAAGACCATATGAGGACTAAAATGTAATATGGACTACTCAAGAAATATGAGGATTAGGGATGTAAAATGAAAGCTAAGCTTAGACCAACAACGCAAAACCTATTGGATAAACCTATTGATTATGCAAGGACAATATGAGGACTAAAGTTGGACTATGCAAGATACACTAGGTAAGGACTAATGCAATATTGTCTATGCAAGGATGATATGAGGACTAAGGTTGGACTATGCAAGATACACTAGGTAAGGACTAATGCAATAATAGCTATGCAACGATGATATGAGGACTAAGGATGAACTATGCAGGATGAAGACTAAGGACCTGAAATTGACCTATGATCACAAAGGGTGTAAATAAGAAACTTTGTTTTGAGAATTTTAGGATCTTTTTTGACAGTTTGGTGTTGATCGAGGTGTTTGTTTGAGTGACCTTGTTTGGGAAAAAAATTGTTTTGAAGGAATTGTCATTTACAACATACAAATGTGAAAAATAGTATGGCCAACTGAATTTTTTTCTAACAACTCTGAAAATTAGAGTTACATGAGTGAAAAGGGCCTAAATGGGCCCAAGAAGGAATGACTCTCACTGGTTTAATACATCGAACAAATTAAAGACATGAGAAGCATTTACAACCTAGGTTGGAAAGAGGAAACCATTCGATGGGAACCCCGCAAAAAAGTACCTCATACAAGATGGACAGATAGAGACTCTGGTAGCACTGGCTCCACTCTACACTTCTCAGGCATGACAGATTCTCTTACCCCGAAGATCCAAAGATCTTATAACTGGTGAATTCCTGTCTCATCAAGATGGGTACATGAGGGGTATCTACGGGGTACGATCCACACTCCCTGAACCATCAAATGTGGGATTTTTGGTCAACTAAAACAACTGGCTCGTAGTATAGTTCTGAGGGATCACCAATCTAACGACAGATTCTTGAAGCAAGCCACTTAAGGCTTTAACTAAGCTTATTGGTGCAGAGGGGGCCTCCACATATGTCGAATTCACTTAGTGCTCCAGCCACCTGACCAACATATTTATATAGTGGCTTGGAAAACCTATTCGAGATTGCATTGGGAGAGTAGATATCCCCAACGTGTCCCAATTTGAGATACCTTTGTGGGGTGATGAAATCCCTAGTCAAAGAATATCCCTCTCTACAAAAATAAAAGTGGGTGTCATTGTCACTTTTCCCTATCTCCCAAGACCCCGAAGGTGGGTGGAAAGGTACTTCATGCAACTATGGGTCCACCCAATGAAATGAGCAAGCACTCCAAACACAGAAGACAAAACTTCATTAGCCTTAGAGAATTGTAGTATGTGATCTATCCTAAGCATAAAACAATTCCATGTTCATTTTTAAACCCAAATCGAAATGTGAATTGCATACAAATGGGTTTATTTTAGATTATGACAGAACGATTGTGAATTTCTGTCAGAATGCATGCAACACCGTTAACGATAAAAAAACATGGAAACTAAAATGCTATCAAAATAAAGTGTTAGACAATTGAAAATTTAACAATTTTTTGCTCTAAAATCCTAATGTTGTTCCTTCTGTCATTCCATATTTTCGTATATAGCCATAGATAAGTTTTTGGGATTTTGCATAAGTAATTTGTAGCTCAGGTTCGTTGAACTTTCACTCTAATTGTAATAGTTTTTGGAAGTAATGTTGTTGTCTTCTTTGTTCAGCGCTCCTCCTTGATCCTGTAGTTTAAAGTTTCACCCTGCGTGCCATAAATTAGGGACATTTTAAGCAAATACATGAAAATTAAAAACAACAGAATGTAAGAATTTTAATATTTAGAAGAATTGTTCAAGATAGGGGAGAAACATTAATCGCAAGTAGAAATGATTTAATTATGGGCATGTGTCTCTATTCTGAACGTATATGATAGATTATATCAATTCTTGTGAAATAGGTTATGAACCAATGTGAATTTTTTGAAGGACGGATGCAAAACAGGTACAAAGCACATGTAATTTTTTGTGTCTATGAATGCAAACGTTTAATCTATTTGCACGATGTCATACAGGCAACCTACAAAAACACCAAATCAAGCTGAAATCCATACACAGAACTTGCAAAAACACTAAATCGAGAAATGATATTAGTTTGTTGTTCTTCACGTCGTGTTCACCATTTTTTTTAAGGAAAAATTCGATCGTAAATAAGATAGATTAACCAAGTTAACCACCAAAACTTGAATCTAACTAACTAAATCCTTAAGCACAATGGAAGTTAATCAAATCAAGAAAACACTAAATTAAAGCATTAACACCCCCTTTTATCAATTCGATAGACTTACATTGCTCTTCTTCATCATCATGTTGGCGTGGCTCTCAGTGCTATGCTGGAGTTCCTGCATAAGTTAGACAGAAAAATTCTGAAGATAGTGGATAAGGAAATTGAGGAGAAATGGGTTGAATTTATAGATTCTGGAGGATGAGAATGGACGGTTGAGATTCATTCTGGAACATAATTGATCAATTGTTGAGATTGCTTGAGAAAAAAATGATTGGGAGTTTAACTCATTTGATTGATGAGTCAAGTGGGTTGATTGATCAGTGAACTGATCAGATAATTGTGTTGATTGATTTGTTAACTAATTTGATTGTTCTATTCCAAAAATTTGATTGAGAGATGAAAAAGGTGATTGGGGAGTTAATTGGGGAGATGACTGAATTGATTGCTCGATTGACTAAATTGATTGCCTAGTCAGACTGAAAGTGAGTGGAAGTTAGAATTTCAACATGTGTTGTAGGATTTTGAGATGAAATTCACATTTCATTTTTATTTAATTTGAATTTGGATTTTTTGAAAAGTGAAATGTGCATTGAATTAATTGAAATTTGATGAAATCAAAATTTGGGGAGAATATGAAATTTGAATTTGAAAAAGAATGAGTTAGTTAATTAAATAATTTTAAAAAATTATTTAATCATTAGAAATGGAATTTAGTCAAATAATAAAGATTATTTAATTAAAGGTTTTTAATCGTAATTAATTAAATAATAAATATTTAATTAATTATAAAGAAGAGGTTTAAATGACGAGTTGATTAAAAGAGAGAGAAATAGAATAACTAGTAATTTTGGAGAAATGTGATGACTAGAATTAATTCAGAAGAATAATAATTAGTTTCATTAAATAATTAAAGAATTATTTAATTAATAAGATGAATAATTAGTATTCCATTGATGAGAAATTTTTAGGTGTCTACACCAATGATACAAATTAGACACCCATTTGAGATAGACATCTATCCACAAAAGATAGGCATATGCTCAAGCCAGAGTCTTAGACTTAGCAAGACCATCTAGGTCTCGAGTAACTCTTTGAAGAGTACACTCCCCTATTAGGTATATTGAAGTCGTTTTGATTCAAGAGTATATGATCTAGATCATTTTGGGAGTGGTCTAGAGTTTTCTGGGGATGTTATAGATCTGTCCAAAGGTAACAAAATGAGTGGAGGTGAGAAAATTTGAAAATCTAATTTTTTGGTATTTTTTACATTCTAGTAATTTATATTTTCATAGGCCTTCAAAGCAAAATTTGGAGTTGAAACTATCATCATTGCCTTATATTAGAGCTCTTTTAGATCGTTCCAATCATGTTAACAATTTTAGATTTTGAGAACCAAGTAGAAAGTTATGACCTTAGCAAGTCAGGGTATCTAAATTCCTAGTTTTTTTAAAATTCTTATTTTGTTAGATGTTTTATTTAGCAAAAGCTATTCATTTGAATTCATAATAATTTGGGCACTATTTGAATTATAGATAATTGTATAAGGCTCATTTTGGATAAGAGAAAGAAAATTTTTGGATGCAAATAGCTCTCCTACAAGTTATGTTATTGTCCATTTTCTCAACAATACTTGCAGGTTTTTGCATACGTAGTATTGTTAGTTAAATTTTTCACATAATTTAGATCATTGATATTAGAGCGGGTATGCTCTTGTAGGTAACATTGCATACAATCTAGTTATCAAAGGATGAGATTGGAAATACATAACCCATTAATTTACCTCCCTTTGAGGCACATGATGTCAGATCTAGATATAAACCCTATCCAAGCAATGATGAAAGAAGCCCTAAACAAATAGAGGGAAGATATGATGATTCAAATTTCTCAAATTCTTTAAAATACCCAACAATCAAACATAGAAGAAAAACCATTTGGTAGTCACACTCCTTCAAGGGTGCAGGTAAATTTTGTAATTCCAAATTTTGAAGGTAAATTTGATGCAGGCGCTGTGGATGAATAATTAACAAAGTTAGACTGATATTTCTCTATGAATATCTTTTCTAATGCTAAGAATATATATTTTTCTCTCTTCAAAGCTAAAGCACATGTGAGGCAGTCATGGGAAGGCAAACTTACCTCAAAGAATAACAATTCTGCAATAGATGAAGAGGGAAAATTAGATGGAGGAATATTAAATAGTCCTACATGGGGGACTTGGTAGAATTTATCAAAGAAGAGTACTTCCTTGAAGACACTTATGAGGAGAAATACATGTAGTGGCATCTACTTCGACAAAAGAAAGATCAAACTATGCACGATTACACTAATAAATTTCATGCTTTATCAACTAAGCTTGATGTCCAAGATCCAGAGAAGCATCAAGTGTTAAAATATCATAGTGGGATACATCGATATATCCAAATAGAGATGACTTTCCTAAATATTGAAACATTGGGGATTTCTTATAACTACGCCACAAAAATTGAGAAGAAATTCAAACAAAATGGGAAGAAAGACTATTTTGCAAATAATAAATCCAAGTGTGAAAGTAACAGAAAATTCTTAGGAAAACAAGCTACTTAAAACAAGTCCTCCTCTCAATCACTAACATGGAACACGGGGGTAAGAAAGACACCTAAGAAAATAGGTATGTGGTGTGATATCCAAAAAAGTTCTTGGCATAATATAAAGGATTGCAAGGCTACTAAAACTTTGATGGTAGAAATACATGAAGTAGAGAAAGAAGTTGACATGTTGCCCACATGCACCTTTGAGAATAAAAGTGGTAAATATATTATTGATGTGGACCCATATGCCACTATTGCTACTACAAAAGTATACATCAAGATGATGAGGAACATTTATTTCCCTCAAAAATATCGGTGAATGGAAAGGCTCTACACTTCATAGTTGATAGTGAAAGTTAGAAGAATATAATATATGTTGAAGCTCTTGAAAGATTAAACCTGAAGACAAAGCCTCACCCACAACCAAACTCCATGGGTTGCGAGAAAGGGATATACATGTAAACAAATAATGTTTCTTATGCTATTCCATCAAACCATTCAAAGATGATGTCATTTTTTTATGTAACATCCTTGGACATACGTGATGTATTTCTAAGGCAGCCATATATGTATCAATGCCATGGTGCATATAAATTAAGGCCACATAGTGTTATTGTCAAATTGGGAGAATGAAAGTACCAAAATCTTGAGGTAAGTCTTGCAAAATTTTCTTCCTTAATTAGTGCAAAATAATATCTACACATTTAATTGTCCACACTGTAGTAATTGTATTGTTGATGATATGACTATAATAGTAAAATAAAATCACATGTACCAATAACATTGCAACAACAACTACCATTTATCAACAAAAACAATTAGACTTGATATTGACAAGATATCAAAATATCTTCATTTTAGTAGGAAGAGTTCCACTACACTATTGGGTGAAGCACTCAATTGGTATCATCCTAGAGACATCATTCCTAAATGGGCCATTATATAGAAGATCAATTTTGGAGAATGATGGGATCAAATGGAAGATTGAATAACTAATTTAGAAAGGCCATATCTGACCAAGTGCATCACATTGTGGCCAATTAAGTGTGTTGGTTAGAAATAAATATTTCACATGAAGGCTATGTATTGACTACTATGCCTTGATCAAAATCAATGTGAAAAATAGATATTCAATACCTCAAATTGATGATCTTATGGACCAATTATAGGGAGCTAATTTTTTCACTAAAATTGATTTGAAATTTGGGTACCGCCAAGTGCCAATTGATCCTACAGATGTTTGTTAAAATGCCTTCAAGTCAAAAGAGGGGTTGTTTGAGTGATTGGTGATGCCTTTTGTGCTGATAAATGTCCCTATTGTTGTGATAATATGCAAATATGTGTTTGGATTGACTGAGTGATGTGTTGTCATTGTTGTCAACATATTCCTCTATGTGTTCTAGTGTTGCAGTCAGATTAAGTGAGTTGGTTTGGACAGTGTGTTGCAGATGAGTTGTTGTGGATCAAAAGGTTTTGAGATAAGTATATCTAGTTGATTCAGCTCTCATTTCAGTGGTTCGTAGGGAGATTTGATCAAGTTATGAGATCCAGTATTGCGGTTGGTTTTTCAGTTGTTTGACGTTGATCAATGTTCTGGATTTTGCTCCTCATTGCAATATCTTGGTTTGTAGATTTGGCAGATTGTTTGGGACATTCTGTTGTGTCCTCAATTTAGATGGTTCATGATTTGGAGGTCCGCAAGTGAATCTTTCAGTTTGACAGTCATTGCAGTTAGTGTTCTTGAAGTTCGGTATAATGATGATGAAGATTCTAGTAAGTGGTATTGGCGTGGTTGTTTCTATGGTAATTTATGATACTTGTGGATGTTTCTATTTCGTGCCCTATTTGTGTTGATGGTTTGCATTGATTGTTGTGCTCGTTATTGATGATTTTCCTTGATCCGGTGGTGTTCTTCATGTCCTTGGCCGACATGATGTGTGTAGTAGTGTGTTGTGGATGTTCGAGGCATAATTCTTGGAGGTGTTTCATGTTTGAGGTGTTGATTTAGGTCTATAGTATGTCTTAGCCAACATTCTTTTGGTCCGCATAAAATTTTGTAGCGTGCATGGTTATATCTTTATAATTTGTAATGTCTATTGAGTCGACCTTGAAAGATAGGTTGATGATATGTATAAATAAATGTAATATCTTTGTAATTGTATGTTGGGGATGTATCTGTGTATGCAATTAATGCTTTGATCTTTCAGAAGTAGTGAAGTAGTGTGAAGAAGTGCGAAGAAGTGCAAAAGAACAGAATATGTGCCTAATCGGAACTATAACCAGGCATTAGGAGATGTTATTTTCTCAGTTCACGATCTTCCAGATGTAATCCAAATGTGTTTTTAAGATAGCGAGTCTTCCCTGGGTTGTTTCCCTTTGTTGTTTTTAAGCAATGAGATCTAGGCAGTGTGCTTGAACGCATGTGCATTCCCCATTGTAATATTTCATATACTTCTAATAGGGTATCATCATATTGTGGGTAGGTTCTCATCGTAGTTTTTCCCTTGACCGGGTTTTCCACATCAAAAATATTGGTGTTATTTGTTTTATTGATGTGGTCTTGATTAATGCTTTCACTGTTAATTATTAGATCTGAAATTGTGTTTGAGTTAAGAAAAGATTTTGAGAAAAATGATGCACCCCCCCCCTCTCAGTGTTTTTCCTTTTTGCCAACAATTGGTATTAAAGAAGGTTCCTCTAAAGAAGCTTGATCTCTTCAGGTGATCTGGGATGGCAACTTATAAGAAGGATAGTCCAAGATTTGATGGATCAAACTACACTCTTTGGAAAAGCCAGATGGAGTTTCACTTGAGACGCCTTGGTGAAGATTATTGGAAAAATACTTAAAATATGTATAACATTCCTCAAAATGGTCCTTGAATACAATATTAGAGCCAAGGAAACATTGTTGAGTACTTTGATTGATTTTGAAATGACAAATGTGATGTATTTGCAGACTACTCATAAAATTTGGAAAAAGTTGGAAACTTTGTATGAAGGTGATAGTCATGTGAAGAATGTCAAGTTGCAGAGCTTGAAGGGAAAGTATGAGTTGTTGAAGATGGGCGAAGATGAGAACATTACTTTTTTTTTATCGAAAGTGAATGAGCTTGTGTGCAACATCAGATGTGTTGGTTGGGTATTGGAAGAATCAGAGATTGTTGCTAAAGTATTGAGATCCTTGCCTCTTGCTTGCAAACACAAAGTTGCTACTATTGAGGAGATCTGGACCATGACTAATGTAACTAGAGACATGTTGATTGGCAAGCTTGCTGCCTTTGAATGGAGTGATTTTGGTGACTCTCTTCCTAACATAGAATCTGCATTCAAAGCTACTATTTCTGGAAAGTGGAGATATGATCCAAGAGAACGTTCTTCAAGAAGGGTATCTAGATATGAGAAAGAGATGAAGGAGATGGAAGAAGAATAAAAAGAACTTGAGGAGCTTGAAGCCCTTATTGCTAGCAGATTGCCTAAAGGAGCCAGTAAGTATGAAGGGAAGTTGCCTCTTAAATGCTTTTCATGTGATAAAATAGGACATTTTCTTCAAGGTGTTCGGAAAGAGTTCCTAAGAAAACATAAAAGCCTAAATATTAGAAGAAATGTTATTATGTTGTTGATGATGGTGTGACAAATGATGAATCTGAGAAAGGAAATTTAGGTGATGATGAATGGGTATTTATTTCTATCAAGGAAGATGATCCAGTGCCCATTGATTCTGCTAGTTGCATTAATGAGGAGAAATCTTTGGCTGCTAAAGTTGAAGAGAAAGATGAATGGGTTATTGACAATAGCTACTCTCATCATATGATAGGTGATAAGAGTAAGTTTATGAATATGGAAAAGTATGATGGTGGTGTAGTAAGATTTGGTGATGACAAAGCTGGTATAATCTGTGGTAGAGGTTCCATTCCTCTTGATAGTAAGCACAATAATGATGATTTCTTGTTTGTAGAAGGTCTAAAGTATAATATTTTGAGTGTTGGATAGATGGTTGCCAAGGGATGTGATTTACAATTCAAGAATGGAAAGTGTAGAATCTTAAGTGGTTCCGAAATTGAGATTTCATCAGGGACAAAGACTAAAGGTAATATCTTTCACTTGAATGTTGGTGGTAAAAGTTGTTTGATTGTTTCGATTGATGAAAGTTGGTTATGACATAGGAGGATGTGTCATGTGAATTTTTATTGCATGGTAAAGATGATTTACACTCAACCAGTGAGAGATCTTCCTAAGTTGGTAAAGCCTACTAATACAGTGTGCAAGGAATGTTAGTTAGGGAAGCAGACAAGAGTTACTTTTAAAAGCCAAAAATATTGTTCTAATGGATTATTAGATCTTGTGCATACCAATTTGTGTGGTCCTTCTAGAGTGAGAAGCTTGCAGGGAGACATGTATTTCATGTTGCTGGTTGATGACTATTCATGGATTATGTGGATTACTTTCTTAAGGGAGAAGTTTGAAGCCTTGGAGAACTTCAAGATTTTCAAAGCCATGGTTGAGACCGAGATAGGAATGAAGCTAAAGTGTCTGAGATCTAAAAGAGGTGGTGAATTCACTTCCGGTGAGTTCAATGAATTTTGTGAAGAGAATGGAGTGAAGAGACAATTATCTAAACCTAGAACTCCTCAACAAAATGGTGTTGAGCAGAGGAAGAATAGAACAATTCAGGAAACTGCTAGAACCATGATGATTGAAGGAAACGTTCCACATATCTATTGGAGAGAAGTTGTGAGTACTACTGTATACACTCTTAACCAAGTGCATATCAAAGGTGATATTGGTAATACTCCTTATGAGCTATGGTTTGGTCATGTTCCTACAGTTAGATATTTCAAAAAAATTGGAAAAAAATGATATATCAAAAGAGATGAAGATCTAGGGAAGTTTGATGCTAGATGTGATGAAGGAATTTTTCTTAGTTATTCTACCAAGAGAAAGGCCTACTAGTGTTATAATAAGAGATTGAGAAAGATAGTTTATGATGAAAGCAATGAAAGATAGATCAGATCCCGCGGATATGATTTTGATGATCAAAATGACTAAACAGATAAAGGAAAGCAAGTGCAGACCCAGAATCTAATTCAGATTGTTCCAAAAAAGCCAAAAAATTAAGGAGAGACTAGTGCTAGTGCAGAAGAAAGAACTCAAGAGTCTGAAAATAAAGAAAATTCTAAGATTCCCACGTATGTGAGGTTGAATCATTCAAAAAATCAGATCGTAGGAGATAAGAATAAAGGTGTGATGACTAGACGAAGAATTGTTGAAGAATATTGCTTACTTTCTAAGATTTAACCTAAAGATGTTAATGAAGTATGCAAAGATGGAAGTTGGGTTAAAGAAATGGAAGACGAATTGAACCATATTGAAAAGAATAATACATGGATTCTTGTTCCCATACCTAAGGATAAAAATGTAATTGGGACTAAATGGGTCTTCCCAAACAAAATGATCATATTAGTTGTGTGCCTTTAGTATATTGTTGTTGCTAACAATTGTTCTCAGGTAGTATGGATGGAGCAGATTTTAAAAGATATCAGAGCTATTTATGATGAGCCTACTGCTATATACTATGATAATTCAAGTGCTATCAATATTTCTAATAATCTGGTGTTGCATTCAAAGACTAAGCATATATCAATCAAATTTCATTTCTTGAGAGAAAAAGTGAATGGGAAGGAAGTCAAACTGGAGTATGTATCTACAAAGGAACAAATTATAGATATCTTCATGAATCCTTTGCCTAAGGATACTTTTGAGCATCTCAAAGAGAAGCTAGGGGTGATTGCCCCTCCTGATAAGAACTAAGATGCATGGATTTGCATCAGTCCGATGAATTTCACAGTCATATCTTGTGATCCGGATTGAGGAGTAGTGGTTGCTACTCAGGGGGAGTAGTCAATGTTGTGGTTCAGATGTTCAATTTTGTGTGATTTGTGGTTTGAAAATGTGCCTTTAGCATTGATGTCAAAGGGGGAGAGAATCATGTGAAAATTTGTCATATCATATGCTAGATCTCAGGGGGAGATTGTTGAGAGTTGTTGAGAGTTGTTCTTTCTTTGTCATTGATTGTTTTTCATATCATATGTTTCCATCAATTCCAAAGGGGGGATTGTTGGCATAATGTACAAATATGTGTTTGGATTGACTGAGTATGTTGTCATTGTTGTCAACATATTCCTCTATGTGTTGCAGTGTTGCAGTCAAATTCAGTGATTTGGTTTGGCCAATGTGTTGCAGATGTGTTGTTGCAGATTAAAGGGTTTTGAGATAAGTATCTCTAGTTGATTCAACTCTAGTTTTAGTGGTTTGCATGGAGGTTTGATCGAGTTATGAGATCTGGTATTGTGGTTATTTTTTCAATTGTTTAGTGTTGATTAGTGTTCTGGATTTTGCTCTGCATTTCTTTGTGTTGCAATATCTTGGTTTCTAGATTTGGAAGAGTGTTTGGGACATTCTGGTGTGTCCTCAATTTAGATGGTTCATGATTTGGAGGTCTGCAAGTGAATCTTTCAGTTTAATAGTCATTGCAGTCAGTGTTTCTTGAAGTTCAGTATAATGATGATGAAGATTCTAGTATGTGGTGTTGGTGCAATTATTTTTGTGGTAATTCATGATGCTTGTGGATGTTTCTATATTGTCTCCTATTTAGGTTGATGGTCTGCATTGATCATTGTGCTCATTATTGATGATTTTCCTTGATCTGGTGGCGTTCTTCAAGTCCTTGGATAACATGATGTATGTAGCATGTGGCGGATGTTTGAGGCATAATTCTTGGAGGTGTTTCATGTTCGAGGTGTTGATTTAGGCCCATACTATGTCTTAGCCGATATTGTTTTGGTCCACATATAATATTGTAGCATGTAAGGTTATATCTTTGTAATTTTTGATGTGTGTTGAGCCGACCTTGAAAGATAGGTTGATGATATGTATTAATAAATGTAATAATATCTTTGTAATTGTATGTTGTAGATGTATCTATGTGTGCGAATAATGCTTTGATCTTTTGGAAGCAGTGAAGTAGTGTGAAGTGTGAAGAAGTGCGAAAGAGAAAAATATGTGCCTAACCAGAACTGTAACCAGGCATTAGGAGATTCTATTTTCTTAGTTCATGATCTTCCAAATGTAATCCAAATGTGTTTGTAAGATGGTGAGTCTTCCCTGGGTTGTTTCCCTTTATTGTTTTTGAGCAGTGAGCTCTAGGTAGTGTGCCTGAATGCATGTGCATTCCCCATTGTAATATTTCATATACTTCTAATAGGGTGTCATCATATTGTGGGTAGGTTCCCACCATGGTTTTTCCCTTGATCGGGTTTTTCATGTCAAAAATCTTGGTGTTATGTGTGTTATTGATGTGGTGTTGATTTATGCTTTCACTTTTAATTATCAGATCTTAAATTGTATTTGAGTAAATATTTTGAGAAAACTAATTCACCCCCCCCTTGCCCCACTCAATTTTTTGCCTTGTTGCCAACACCTGCCACTTTCATGAGGATGATGAATGATATTCTTAGACATTTCACTAACTCTTTTGTTGTATTTTATTTAGATGGCATACTCATCTTAGTAAGACATGGGATGAACATCTACAACATTTTGAATTGGTACTCTCAACATTGTAGCAAAATAAACTCTATGTCAATAGAGAAAAGTGCTCTTTTAGATTGGAGAACATCCAATACTTGGGTTATATTATGGATAAAAATGGGTGTTCATGTTGATATTACCAAGATTCAAGTTATCAAGGATTGGCCTTCTCCTAAAAATATTAGAGGACTTCATAGCTTCTTGGGATTGACAAACTTTTATTGGGTTTGTACTTAGATTCTCTAATTTGGCATGGACTATGAATCAAGTACTTTGGGGTGGAGCCATGGAAAAATTTGTTTGGACAAAGGTACAACAATGAACTTTTGAGGGGTTGAAAAGGAGGCTATGTTTAGCACCAATCTTGGTATTTCCATACCTACAACAACCTTTTGATATTGAAATAGATGCCTTTGATTATGCCTTGGGAGTAGTTTTCATGTACAATGGTCATCTAGTGGCTTATCATAGTGAAACATTTTTTAATACAGTCTATTGATATCCCACATATGAGAAAGAGATCTATCTAATTGTACATTCTTGCAAACAATGGAAGAACTATATTTTAGGCAAAGAGACTTTCATCCATATAAATCATGAGCCCTTACAATTTTTGTAGACAAAAGGAAGTTGCAAAATTATAGACATCGGATATGGCTTTCATACTTGCAACAATTTCACATTAATATTCGCTACAAGAAGGGTAGTAGTAGCAAGGTTACAAATTTCTTGACTACTATCTCCTATTGTAGCACTAGTTATGGTACAGGACTCTTGTGGGCATCAAACAAAAAATTGGCCTGATATGTATGACACAAATGTTGATTTTTTAAAGTGTACACTCAATAACAAAAGGTAAGCATGTCCTTGGATTTTATTTGCATAATAGCATACTTTTTCATATGGGTCATATATGTTTTCTTACAAAAGAGAGGGAAAATAATTCTCTCTGTCACCTTTGGACAACTTTGGAATGTCCTTAGATTACTCTAGACCACTCCCAATGCACTTTGGATCAAAATATTTTTAAATACATTCATAAAAATAAAGACTTGAATTCTACCTCATAGTTTTTCCTAAAGCCTTCTAAATCAAGCAATCCATTTGAGATTCTTTTAAGTAAACCATGAATGTATTGTATTCTTTAATTTATCTATAAAAAATTAGCTTTAGTTTTAACTAGATGATTTTCTTGAATGGTTAACCCAATCTTAATTTTTAAACTGATATAATCTTTCTTGAGTGTTTCCCAGCTCCATTATTGAACACTTGTGTATTGGAAACCTGCTTCACTCACTACATTGCTTACATGTATTAACTCCAACTAAGGATCAAGTTGTAATATATTTCTAAGCCATGTTCTATGTGAACTGTTTAAAGAGCTATGCATCCCTTTTTGTGACTCTTTTCCCCTAAACAATTCCTTTACGGATGTTACCCATGAAAGGATCATCATAAATATTGATTGTTATAATAAATACTTGTTACTTAATTTCCATCTAATATCTAATCCTAATTCAAGAAAATAAAACCTTTTTTTGAACAAAATACCAATAATTCTTGTGTATAAGGCAATAGTTTTGTTTCCCACTTTGAACCCAAATTATTAGAATTCTCTTTGAAAATTAAATATGTGGAGATATTGGTACTTCCCTTGTGGTTTATAAGATGATGTGGTTATGTTATTGAAATTAAAAGGATCAAATTCAATCATTTAAAAAAATTATATGTACATTTTATGAAACTACAAAATGGTTTTCTCAATATAATCTTAACATCAAGTGGATCATTTGAATTATCTTTTTAATTTGTGATTTAGGGAAGATTACTCATTCCTCGGATTTTAACCATCAAGGTGTTCTCAATTTCTTTCTAATAATTTACAAGGATGGTTTGACATATATCTTTGTTGCAACTATTCTAGACTATAAGCATAATAGCTCAAATACAATGACAAGTGATCCCATAATATTGGGTTACTCGTTTTGGCCAAATATGGCACTGAAATCAGCATTTTGCACTAGATCTTTACTTTCTAACACTTATAGCAGCTAAACCATTAAGAAATTGAAGATGAAGTAAAGTACTGATTTGTGATATTTTTCATATAGATTCTAAATATATATATTTTTAAATAATTAGATTTGAATTTTTCATATTGTTATGTAACTTTTAATGACTTAATATTTATAGTAATCAACATTTTTACAGAAGTGACATTTATTCTATAGTGCATAACATTTTTTATAGCAAGAAGGAAATTCTAATTTTTAAAATATAGATTTGTCACACCAATATCTAGTGGATGGATATTTTTTAATAATTTTTTATTACGTGTATTTTTTTTAGTTAACTTTTGAAGTCAAGTTAATTATAATTTAGACAAAGGTGTATTTCATCATGCATAACTTTTTTTGTATGCATTTGAATTAACTTCTTTTTGTGTTGAAATGAGGATATCAATACCTAAGGGAAAGATATTTTTTCTCTATTTTTCAAATTTTCCACGTGTGAAACGCAATCTTTAATGTTACATGAAAAAACCTACATTCATAAGAAATAAAAAATAAATGTATTAAAAATTATACTATTTGGAAAGCTTATAATAAGGACTACATACTTAAAAAACAAAATTTTTAAATGACTTCATTTGACCCCCCAAAAGGTAATGTAGAAGTGGTTTTTTATCAGCATTTGGATAGGTGAGAAGGAGACTCCATTGAAGGCATTATTTAAGAGTAGAGAGGTTCCATCTAAGGAATTTTTATATAAGAGGCTTTGATATAACTCTCTTCAATTAGTTACTTCAAATGGGACCTCTCGAGGCTTAACTCGTTATATTTTTAAAAAAATGTATGATTTCAGCAAAAATTAAGATGTATCAAAAAGTGTAACCTAGAATTGTGGGATCACTCTGACATTAATCACAAATGTGAGCTAGATGCATCATTAATATCAAATGTTACTAGTTGTACAATCATAAATTGTATCCTTGTACAATTTCATACTCACTTGGGCCTCACTTTGGTGTTCCTGCCTTTTATGCCCTGATTATAGCAATTTTTTCTCACACTAACATCAATGCAAACTTGATGGGTTGGCCAAGGGCACCTAATGCACTTGACCTCTTGGTCTAGGATGCTTAGTACCCTTGTCTAGACCAAGATGACCAAAATTTGTACCCTATAACAAAATATTTTTGGGGTTGAGAATATATTTCTTGTGTTGACCTTCTTCATAATTTCAAACACATTTCGTGGGGTAAGGTATAAAAGCAAGTATTACCCCTCATTTGAAACATCTCTCCAAAAATTTCCAAATAATTTTTCGAATTCAAATGAGCAAGTAGTTTATCATCACCAAAGTAGTGAAGGAGGGGTTACGTATTTAGATTTCAAGCATTCAAGATGGCATCCATGATCAAATTCTTATGAATACATTTATGCATTCCCACATGACAATATTCAGATTCTGAAACTATTTTCGTTGTCCACATCTGAATATATTGGGTCAAGGTCGCCTAGCATCCTTAATCCATATTTATGAGCTTAGATTTTAGACACAAGTTCCTTGTTGCTTCCCATTTCCATACCTATACTTCATGTTTGTGTATCTTTTTAATACTATTTGTGTGTGTTGGTCATTGTCAATTTTCCATCACCAACCCTAGTTCATGCATTCAATTCACATCATTTCAATAAGCATCCTTAACTCAACCAAGGAGTACTAAATTCATCTTATGCTCAACCCTTTCCCAATAAGTTCAAGGTTGAGCTTATTGATTTCACTCTCCTTCTAAATGTAATCATTGGAAGTAGGTTTAATTCATAGTTTGTTTGTATAAGCTTGTGAATCCTATTTCCACCCATTACCTTTTTGGTGAACCTAACATAATTTTTGCATTAAATTCTAATTTTTTATTTTAGATCTTATTTGTATGCATTTCATTAACTCATATTTGCAATCAATTATAAAATATAGCATTTATGCACTTAAATTACATAAATTTAGAGGTTTTAATTCAGAAAAATCTTAAATAGTTTTTTGAAATTGACTTGTGGGTTTCATAATTTTTAAATTATATGCTCAAAATTGATTGTTAAATTACATATTATTTTTAGATTTATAAGCATTCATTATTTAAATATATCATTTTTAAAGTGTTTTTTACTTAATTAATTGGGAAATTGCATTGTTTAATCACTTCTTTTGCTTGCATTATAAATTGTATGAGAGGCACTGTGAGTAAAAATCTATTTCATTAGCCTTGTTCCTTTTGTGTACGAGTTCCATGACCCTTTTTCCCACATCCAATATCTTGGTGAGAAGAAGTTATAGACTTATGGCTTCCCAAAGTTTAATGCTAAGGGTATTGAACTTGAGTTGACTAGCCTATTTGATGGGAGCTTGGGCGAATTATCTATTCCTACACAAGACATACATAACATTGTGAAGATTCATTCCTCTTATAATCATCATGATGAGGATGACTCTTCAACTCAATTGACTATTGAACAATTGAAGGAACTTGACAAGAAATTGGAAAGGTTTCAACAATGTATGAGTCAAGAACACTTGGGCAGAGAGGTAGTTCCCTTGATTGAAGGTTTGAGGAGATTGATTCAAAGTGATGAACATGATGTGGATGTGTTACGTGGAATTATTTATATATTTTTTTAATAAGTTAAAGTTTTATTTTATTTAAAATTAAAAGTATCAAAGTTTACATCAAAGTACATTGATAAGTTTAAACACCACCACCCCAAGAAACCAATGTAATCAATAGGGGAAAATTGAAACAACTTATAGAAACACCCTTGATCCCCAAGAACAAAAACACGTAGAATGTAAATTGATAGGTAATCAGCCACCCAAAACCAAGAAACTAACCACTAATTAAGACACAAAAGCAAAGATACCTGTCTAGTCATCCAAGTTGCATCAACCCTCCTGGTGCACTATGTAAATAAAAAACTCCATAACAAACACTAATTAAACTACACAGAAGAAGCAACAGTCGCTACCCTCTTCCCGCTATTGGAAGAAGCTCCTGCCACCTCTACAATCTTTGGCTTCTTGGTAATCTTCAAACCGGAAGGATGTCCCCTCTTCCTCTTCAACTCTTCCTACTTCTCGTCCCCACTCTGCAATGCTACTTCCAATTTCTCACAACATTCTTTAGATTTTAAAGTGTGAAAATAATTCTCAATTTAACCTAGCCTAATTTGGGTCGCAGCACAACAAATCTCCTTGTGTTCATCAACAACGCAAATGAAGAAGGGACACAAAGGGGGAATAGCTTATCCAACATGCAACCAATCACCACCTAATGCCACAAAACCTTCACCTAGTCTTTCTATTGTCATGAATGACACCAATCCCCAACACCACTCCTCCCAAACACACTAACAAAAAATCCAAAAGGCCTCTTCCTTAAGGAATAATTTGAGACACCAGGCCAAGAAAAGAGAAGCAATGTTAGTGTTTGTCATGTATTTGTATACCACATTTAGGAAGGAATCCCCTAAAAACACAATCACCTTATGGAGGAATCCATCATCCTTGAACTTGAAAACATGCTTTAGATGCTTTTTTAAGATCCTACCCCAAAATGCCACCATGGGCCTAATGTATGTAATGAGAGGTTTGCTTTCATTTCAAATAACCAACCTTCAGCTTTGAGTCACAAATTACTAGTAATTGAAATGAGATACACAATAATCTTAAGAAGCAAGTTAAATAAATGCTCGACATTCACTGCTTTATAGTGGCAATCAACTAGGTCTCATTTAATGAGAATGACACTCCTTATGTATCATTATAAGAAGTCGCCCCTTCATCCAATTTTCTCCCTTGACAATCTTCTCATATCTCCTCTTCAATATCAATAATTAAATTGACAACCTACTGTTAGTTCCGCAGATTGCACATAGTGGGGCTTTACACTGTCATAGGGGCAGGAACCAAGTCGGACCCTCGAATCATGTGTGGAGAGGCCAACTCCAGACTCTTCTAGAGATACTCGGGGACTTGGACCAACATATGACAAGGACTATGCTAGCCCTTCTTCACTTCACTATGCAAAACTCGGGAGGGTGATCCCTTAATGCTCCTGCAATCTTCACACCACACTTGCAGATAACATTAAAATAAAGTAGAAGGTCTCACTCCTAAAAGGGGCTCAATAAAGAGGGAGAATGCTATAGAGTGGCTAGCTCTCAGTGATCCTCAACCTACTTTGGAGCGTGAAACAACTTTGACAAGCAGTGACATTTACAAAAATGAAAAGATATTCTAATATTATCAATTTATAGAAAGTTGTCGATGAAATATGAGTAGAGAACTGTTACTGGAAACAACTAAAGCCACGACCAGTGTCTTATCCATTGGTCAATTGAAATTGTAGAACATAAGATAAAATATAACAGAACAGAACATTAATCTAATAGCTGGAGATTTAAGATAACACTTCCTTACAATGCAGATCTCATATATTTGTCCCAACCCAAAATACTTATCAGAATCCATGTATAAGCCCCATCATTATGTAGATCCTATCCTAGAAATCTAACCAACCCCTTAGATCAAAGCATAAGATAGAAAACACATACATCACAACAATGCAACGTACGAGAAAAACCCTTGATCTTACTCATTCAAAACATAACAGAGTTACACAATGGAGAAAATAAATTTGAACTATGTCTGCATTCATTTAATAAGTTATTTCCTGTTACTTGACTTCTGATCCAACTCCTGATAGGTGCAGCTTCATCCTTTTCTGCCATGTAGAGAAACTTGACTTGTTCAGCTTCGGTGCATCCCTCTTATACATCTTTGGATCTTTGCCTCAAGTACCTTTAAACTTTTTCTTCTAGAGTCCAATGCTCTGATACCAATTGATAGTTCTGATACTTAATGTTAAGTACAGATGCCAAGCTGATAAGATGAGAGGGGGGGGTGAATCATACAAACTTAATCTTCCATTAAAACATCAGATTCAACCTTGGTAACATATATTTCAGTAATATAACCAAAACTGTTAAACATGCAAACTCAAAAGCATATAAACATCATAAACCTCATAACACCAGATTTAACGTGGAAACCCAAATAGGGAAAAACCACTGTGGGATTTCGGACCCACTAAGAAATATACTCTTCTAGAGTATGCTCGGTTAAAAGCAAATCCTGTTAAAGATTACAAACACATTTCTAGATGTGACCCGGTTAAGGGATTTCCCTCAGATCTGTTAGGATCTTCACCTTGTTAGAAGTGACCTTGTTAAAGGATTTCAAACACTCAATCAGAATGTCACCTTGCTAGAGGGTTTTACAAATAAGACTGTTAAGTCCACTCGGTTAAGAGATTTTCTATCACTTCACAAAATAACAGTAATAAAATCTATCTGCAACTTCACATCTAAAATGCTAAAGCAGATTCTTATTTGCTCAATACAATTTAGACATAGAACTAATCTTGTCCATCTGCTCGGCTCTATACTCTGTTATTCAAAACAGGTCTTCAAGCTTCTGTGCTCGGTAATCACTATGTAGCATCCCTGTGCATACACTTGCCCACATACATTGTTTATCAACAGTTCCGTATTTATAAATAATTTGCCAACCGCTTAATCTCCTTGATCACATTTCCCATGATCAATCATAGCCATCAGATCTTCAAACTTTGACCAGGTTTAATGTATCCTTCGATTTGAAAACGTTTTACCCTGCCTTGGAACTTGCATACATTTCTTGGAACTTGTGCTAGGGTATTGCGGTTCAATCTGCGTTGTAGATCTTCATGTCGATTTTCCTTTGCCATAGATTCTTTAACAAACTTCATTCACGACATACCAATCATTTAATCATAGCCAGCTCATCAGCTTCCTTCATTAAATAATGCATGTAATCATTTAATGCATTCTGTTACAGCTCGGTTACAACTCGGTAAATACTAAACTTCACTCGGTAGACATTCTGCCTTCATTAACCGACAACGATAACCTTAGGGTTTACCGACTAGGTTCTTTGCTCGGTAACATAGTATAGTATTAACCTTTCAATCAATAACATATGTATGATATCAAAACAATCTAAACATCATGATCTCATCATTGTCTAACTCGGTAATAGTTGCCCATTGAATCTTATTCATCCCCTTATTCATCATATTCTTTCTGTGTCTTTTATCGACATCTTTATACTCATCAAATCATACTTCTCAAGATATGGCAACATCATACTGATTTAGAAAATCAATATCTTGACATCAATGACAAAATAATAATATTAAGACAGTAAATCATCCTTAATCAACTATATCCATAATCATCAACAACCTTCTCAATATCCTTATTGAAATGCCAACGATCTCCCATTGTCTGTTATAATGCCAACAATCTCCCCCTTTGGCATTGATGGCAAAACCAATTGATTTGACCTAATTGATTCGGATTGTTGTGAGATGCTGAAATGCTCTCCCCCTGTCATCAGTTTTCTCCCCCATACATTATACTTCTCCTCTTTTCTCAGTCTTTCTTTTCTTCAGTCTTCTCCAGTCTTCTCCCCCTTTGACAACAATGCCAAAAAGTAAAGAACTAAAACATAATTTCTTCCTGTATGAAGTGATTTCCTGTTGTGATGTATCAACTTAGTCTCAGTCAGAGCATTTTGTCTTCAATTCCTATTTCTTGTATTGTTTCTTGTATTGTTTCCTGCACACCTTTAGAAAACATCCTAAAGTGTGTAAATCAGCATCAACTCCTAAAAGATATTTTGTAGAGTCATCGAATTGATGCCTTCACCGAACTCGGTCAGTGAGTAGAAGATAGGGGTAGGACCCCTAACATACTTCTGAGAAACTCAAAAGTGTCCCTTGGCAGTGGCTTGGTGAAGATATCTGCTATTTGTTCCTTTGTGCTAACATACTCCAACACCACTTTCTTCTCTTGGGCTTCTTCTCTAAGATAATGATATTTGATAGAGATGTGCTTTGTCTTAGAGTGCATAACATGATTCTTTGAAATGTTAATGGCACTAGTATTGTCACAGAATATATTTACTGGCTCGGTAACTTTCTCATTTATACCTTCCAACAGTTGTTTGATCCATGCTATGTTGGTACAATTCAATGTTGTAGCAACGTATTCAGCTTCTATTGTTGACTGTGAAACACATCCTTGTTTCTTGCTAAGCCAACTCACTAGTATTTCTCCTAAAAAGAAAGCTCCTCCACTTGTGCTTTTTCTGTCATCAATTTTGCCTGCCCAATCAGCATTAGTATAAACTTTTAAATCAAAATTATTTTTTTTCTGATATACTAAGCCATAATCTTCAGTGCCTTTCAAGTATCTGAAAATTCTCTTGATTGTTGTCATGTGTGTTTCCTTGGGATTTGCAGAGAATCTTGCAACTATACCTATTGCATGTGCTATGTCTAGTCTATTGTGAACAACATATTATAGCTTTCCAATCATGGATCGGTAAAGTGTCTCATCAACAGATGCAGATTCATCATTCTTTGATAGTTTACAGTTGGTAGTCATAGGAGTACTTACTGGTTTTGAATCCTCCATTCCAAATCTCTTCAAGATTTCCTTTATGTACTTGGATTGAGTAATGAAAATCTCATTTTTCATTTGCCGTATCTGTAAACCTATAAAATACTTTATCTCACCGATTAATGACATCTCAAATTCTTTGCTCATTTCATTTCCAAAGTTCTTGCATAAAGAGTCATTTCCACAAAATATAATATCATCAACAAATATGGCTGAGATCAGTATTCCATTTTCATCATTCTTCATGTACAGATTGTTGTTCTCACTTGTTCTTATAAAACCAATCTTAATCAAATAAGAGTGCAATCTTTCATACCATGCTCTAGGTGCTTGTTTCAAACCATATAAAGCTTTGTTCAATTTACATACCTGATCTTCATTCTTGTTTTCAACAAATCCTTCAGGTTGTTCAATAAAAACTTCTTCTTCTAATACTCCATTCAGAAATGCAGATTTGACATCCATTTGATATACCTTGAAATTCTTGTAAGTAGCATATGCCAACAATGTTCTTACTCCTTCAAGTCTAGCCACAAGTGCAAAAGTTTCACCATAATCAATTCCTTCTTGTTGGGCATAACCTTTGCAAACTAGTCTTGCTTTATTTTGAATGACCTCTCCTTTTTCATTCAACTTGTTTTTGAAAATCCACTTTGTACCGATTACATTTTTGTCCTTCGGTCTTGGGATTAGTGTCCATGTGTCATTCTTCTTGATTTGATCAATCTCTTCTATCATAGCATTTATCCAATCTTCACTGTTAAATGCCTCTTTCACTATTCTTGGCTCAAATTCAGATATCAGACATGTGTTCTGTCTCAGTTTGTTCCTTGTCATCACTGGATCAGCCTTATCTCCTATAGTCTGACTTGGTGCATGATGTCTTCTGACATACTTGGCTAATATAGGCTCGGTAGGCTCTGTATGATCTTCTTCATCACTCGATAACTGGATATTCTCTTCATTTTCTTCAACAATTTTCTCGGTAAGACTTGTCAGTTGAACATAGACAAATTCATCGTAGTCTTCTGGTTCCTTGGAATTTCCTTCATCATTTCTTTCTGCAAATTCATCAATTTTCACATTTGCATTTTCTACTATTTTGTTAGATGATTTGATCAGACATTTAAATGCTTTGCTTCTAGAAGAATAACCAAGAAATGTTCCTTCTTCACTTTTCTGATCAAACTTGCCATTTCTATCATCTTTGTGTACATAGCATCTACTTCCAAAGATTTTGAAATAACTTACATTAGGTTTCTTGTCATACCAGATTTTATATGGTGTCTTCATAGTTCCTTTCTTCAGTTGTACTTGGTTCAGGGTGTAAATTGTTGTGCTTATTGCTTCTCTCCAAAATGTTTGTGGCACTTTCTTTTCAATCATCAGGGTTTTGGCACAATCCACAATAGATTTGTTTCTTCTCTCAGCTATTCCATTTTGCTGTGGAGTTCTCGGTGCAAAGCCTTGTCTTTTAATACCATGATCATTGCAGAATAAGTTGAACTCATCAGTTTTGAACTCTCCTCCTCTATCTGATCTAAGACATTTCAGTTGTCTTCCTGTTTCATTTTCAACTCTTGCCTTGTACCATTTAAACATTTGAAAAGCTTCTGATTTTTCTTTTAAAAACATTACTGACATCATCCTTGAGTAATCATCCACAAATAATATGAAATATTTATCACCATAATAACTTTGAACTTTCATAGGACCACAAAGATCGGTGTGCACAAGATCTAAAATTCCCTTAGAAGTGTAAGACTTACTTGTAAAGCTTGATCTTGTCATCTTACCCATCTGGCATCCTCGGCACATAGCATTCTCAGGTTTTTCCAAACTCGGTAGACCTCTTACTCGATGCTTCTTACTTATTTTGAACAGATTATCAAAATTTACATGACAAAACCTTTTATGCCATAACCAGGTATCATCTATCTTTGCATACAGACACTTATTCTGAGTTGAGTCAAGGTGAAATGTGTTACCTTTTGTTTGTGTCCCAGTAGCAGCTAACTTTCCATTCTTGTCATGAACTTTGACAATTCCTTTCTGAAATTCTATTCGGTATCCTGTATTGTTTAGTTGTGCTACACTCAACAAATTGTATTTCAAACCTTCAACCCAATAAACATCATTGCATCTTGCATTATCAAGAAGTGTTATAGATCCTTTACCTTTTACTAGACATGGTGCATCATTACCAAATCTTACATAGCCTCCATCATAATCTTCTAACATAACAAACTTGTGTTTATCACCAGTCATGTGATTGGAGCATCCACTATCTATGATCCAAGAATCATTAATATTTATGTGAGATATTAGGGCTTTTTCTTCATACCTTTCTTCATCTGATCCATCTTTGATAGCCACATAAACTACTTCCTCTATATCAGTTTCATCTGATTTATCATCATTGGATTCCTCATCAGCTATTAAGCATGTCTTTCTATCTCTTCTTTTGAAGTCTCAGTGTCCTCTGTAATGATTATCTTTCTGTCTATCATCTCAATAATCTCTCTTTTTAGTAGAATCTTTGTCAGGACAGTTAGAAGCCATATGTCCTATCTTATCACAATTGAAACATTTCAAAGGTAGTTTTCCTTTATACTTACCTTTGCCTCTCGGTAACCTTCTGGCTAATAGTGCTTCAAACTCTTCTTGCTTTCTAATTTCCTCATATAGTTTGTGTACTTCCTCCATGTTCTTACGAAATCTTTCGCTTGCTCCACTGTGATCTCCTTCAGAGTACTTATACTTTCTTTCATTGTAATCATTAGATTCATCAAGATGAAAAGAACTAAATGCAGATTCAACTTTATTTACCGATGACCCACTGTTATCAAAGTTACTTAACTCAAATGCATGTAGCTTACCAATAGTAGCATCTAAAGAAACTGGCATATTAGGTACAGATCTTAATTCATTGATTGCAGAGACTCGGATTGCATAAGCTAGTAGAAGGGTTCTTAACAACTTACTTGTTATATCCTTTTCTTCAATAGTTCCACCTGCTCCTTTGATTTGTACTGGGTTATGTTCTCACCTTCATTCATCCTCATAGATTCAAGTTGCCCTCTTAGACTATCCACTTTTGCTCTTTGAACATGTTCATCACCTCCATACACAAATATGAGCTTGTCCCACATTGCCTTCGCATCATTGCAGCCTTCTAGATCATTAAACTCTGAGTCAGTCAATGCAGATGTTATTTCAATCATTGCCTGGATATGTTCTTGCTTTGCCTTTATCTCTTCCATTGTCAATGGATAGGTGCTCGGTGTGATGAAATCATTCTCCAGATAATATACAACATATTCTCCAACTCCTGATAGGTGTAGCTTCATCCTTTTCTGCCATGTAGAGAAACTTGATTTGTTCAGCTTCGGTGCATCCCTCTTATACATCTTTGGATCTTTGCCTCAAGTACCTTTAAACTTTTTCTTCCAGAGTCCAATGCTTTGATACCAATTGATAGTTCTGATACTTAATGTTAAGTACAGATGCCAAGCTAATAAGATGAGAGGGGGGGGGTGAATCATACAAACTTAATCTTCCATTAAAACATCAGATTCAACCTCGGTAACATATATTTCAGTAATATAACCAAAACTGTTAAACATGCAAACTCAAAAGCATATAAACATCATAAACCTCATAACACCAGATTTAACGTGGAAACCCAAATAGGGAAAAACCACTATGGGATTTCGGACCCACTAAGAAATATACTCTTCTAGAGTATGCTCGGTTAAAAGCAAATCCTGTTAAAGATTACAAACACATTTCTAGATGTGACCCGGTTAAGGGATTTCCCTCAGATCTGTTAGGATCTTCACCTTGTTAGAAGTGACCTTGTTAAAGGATTTCAAACACTCAATCAGAATGTCACCTTGCTAGAGGGTTTTACAAATAAGACTGTTAAGTCCACTCGGTTAAGAGATTTTCTGTCACTTCATAAAATAACAGTAATAAAATCTATCTGCAACTTCACATCTAAAATGCTAAAGCAGATTCTTATTTGCTCAATACAATTTAGACATAGAACTAATCTTGTCCATGTGTTGGGCTCTATACTCTGTTATTCAAAACAGGTCTTCAAGCTTTTGTGCTCGGTAATCACTATGTAGCATCCCTGTGCATACACTTGCTCGCATACATTTTTTATCAATAGTTCCGTATTTATAAATAATTCGCCAACTGCTTAATCTCCTTGATCACATTTCCCATGATCAATCATAGCCATCAGATCTTCAAACTTTGACGAGGTTCAATGTATCCTTCGATCTGAAAATGTTTTACCCTGCCTTGGAACTTGCATACATTTCTTAGAACTTGTGCTAGGGTATTGCGGTTCAATCTACGCTGTAGATCTTCATGCCAATTTTCCTTTGCCATAGATTCTTTAACAAACTTCATTCACGGCATACCAATCATTTAATCATAGCCAGCTCATCAGCTTCCTTCATTAAATAATGCATGTAATCATTTAATGCATTCTGTTATAGCTTGGTTACAACTCAGTAAATACTAAACTTCACTCGGTAGACATTTTGCCTTCATTAACCAACAATGATAACCTTAGGGTTTACCGACTAGGTTCCTTAGGGTTTACCGACTAGGTTCTTTGCTCAGTAACATAGTATAGTATTAACCTTTCAATCAATAACATATGTATGATATCAAAACAATCTAAACATCATGATCTCATCATTGTCTAACTCAATAATAGTTGCCCATTGAATCTTATTCATCCCCTTATTCATCATATTCTTTCTGTGTCTTTTACCGACATCTTTATACTCATCAAATCATACTTCTCAAGATATGGCAACATCATACTGATTTAGAAAATCAATATCTTGACATCAATGACAAAATAATAATATCAAGACAGTAAATCATCCTTAATCAGTTATATCCATAATCATCAACAACCTTCTCAATATCCTTATTGAAATGCCAACAATCTCCCATTGTTTGTTATAATGCCAACATACTTGGGACACACAGCGTCATCTCGCGATGTCACGGTCCTTAACTTACCTACATCTTCCTTCGCAGGACTATGAGGGTCGTCTGATCTGCCCATTCATTACGTGTAGCTTTACAAAGTTTGCCCAAAACTTGCCGCTATCCTTCGAGCATCTTCCCGCTTAATTTAAAACATCGCCGTCCATTTGATGCACGTGCAAAATCATGTAAACTTTAGTTTCTCTGTACTTAAACATAGAGATATAAGCCAAAACATTAAGGTCAAACTTAGGGAAAATAAAAAACCCACTACAATATTTAAAAGGGGCCCGACCATAGTGAAAAAGACGTAAGGTCTAGGAAAAATTAAAAGGTCGACAGAAGAAATAACGCCTAGGGAAAGGAACATGGTCCCTTAGACAATGGAAAAGACCCTCAAGTTTAAGTAAAAAGGTAATGAAGAAACATAACAGGCTTCAGGTTTTAAAATAAAAGGCTCACCCGGGAACATCTAAACCTAAGAACCTAAAAGTCTGAGGGTAACACAGAGAGCAATATTAATTCAAAATGACAAAACATTGTCAAGGACATCAAATTTTTCTCCCTCGACAATCTTCTCATATCTCCTCTTCAATATCAATAATTAAATTGACAACCCAGTTTGACAAGTCATCCACCTCCATATTGCTAATCCATCGTATATGAGATATTTTAAAACTCTTTAAAGGATAACAATAGCTCCCTAATGACTTTCACCAACTTGTTGATTTTCCAATTCTTAGAGCCACCCTTAATAATAATATGTGAATCCCCCTTTAAATGGACCAAGGAAGTCAATAATTTATTTGCTAACTACAAGAAGAGTCGCCTTTTCTTATACAACATTGTCTATTACTGGGCCAAGCCTCTATTTACTCCATGCTAATTTTTGTCCTTCCAATCTCTAGCAACACATCCAACTTCAAATGGGCCAAGATTCCCTTTTGAAGATCCATCAAATTTGAATTTGATCTAATGATATTTGAGTGCTGACTGTTCCACCATTTCATCAATAAAATCTAGATGATTAATTCGCCACGACCCATTAAAAAGCCTAAATTTAATGAGAGGCCAAAAAGCCCGAATCCTTCTATCTTCTGTATTGTATGAGAATCTTCTGCACTGTATGGATATTTATCCAAACTTGTGGAATTGGCTTCTGAAGTTACCGATTCAATATAGTTTTCAATTCTAATCAAATTTTGGACCAGAGTTTCCTCCTTATCCTAGAAAATACAATGGTTTCTTTCTTTCCACGCCTCCCAAATTAATGCAGATGGACTAATATGCCAAATACTTGAGCAAACAAATATCGTGTTTGCAAATTTCTAGCCCTGAAACATCTCCTTTAAAGAAGCTGGAAAGGGGATCTACCTTTTAATTTGTTGAGAAAAAAATACCAACATGAATGCGTAAACTTATAGTGAAGCAAAAGATGATCCACTAATTCAGGTCTATTTTTGTATAGCACACATTTGAACAGACCTACAAACCCAATCTTGTTCAAATGCTCACTAGTGAGAATTCTACCATGCAATGCCAACCATATGAAATAGCCCACTTTTGGAAGATAATGCCTTCCTTGACAAAGATTACGGGGCCAACCATGATCCTCTTCCTCTGCTTCCAACAATTTATAACCAATTTTCATTGTGCACGTCCCATTTTTGAACCACACCAAACTAAAGTATCCTTATCATGAGAGATGTTCCTAAGTTTCTCTAGCAAATTTGGATCCAAATTGAGATTTGAAGGGTCCCTCCAAGACCAAACTCTCAAACGATCCACTAATTTGCATTCCAAAAAGTGTATGACTTTGCTACCCCACCTGTCTATAGTAATGTTCTTCAAATCCTATAGAGAATCATTTGATCTCAACACTTCAATTCCCTCCCATGAGTCATCCCAAAAAAGAGCCAAACGGCCATCCCCAATTCTTCACGATAAGTGATATGTGATCACTAGTTGACAAGCTAACATAAAGTTACAAACTGTTAACCATTTGATAGGGTTTCTAATAGTAAGAATACACTCTCTATCAAGAGAATCAAAATATTTCGCTTGTAAAATTTTGATCCATCTCAGCTCTAGATTAGCATATATAATCCATACCAACTTCACTCCCAAATTGTTATTCAAAATATTTTGACATTATTTATATTGTTGACACCAATTTTATGCCACTAAAATGTTGTGCAGAAGTGCTTTATTTTTTAAATCCTACAAAGCTAGTTGAGAATCCTAATCCTACAACTTTTCTTAATGTATCTAGATAAAAATCTTCCATCATGGCTATCTCTACAAAAAATGCTAATGTTACACATGTTAGTCATAGGAGGGAATCCTATCAATAAATACTCTTACATACATGTCCTCCAGTTGTTTCCCAACCATTTCTTATACCCACACATCATAATGTTCTACCTTCCTACTCTTAAGCTTTGCCTACTTATCACAATGTTACACCTCCATCACAATTTAATATGCCCAATTCCAACTCATCCATTGAAGCCACTATAAAAAACTTAGCTCAAAAGTGTTTCATCTTTCCAACAACAATTGGCTTCTTTAACCTTATCCAAATTTAATGTTCCTATATGTGATTTTGATAGTTCACTTTTCGATGACATTGTCCATACTCTTGTCCCCCAATACATGGAAGTTACCCATTTGGAGTTATATAAGGAAAAGGTGACCCCAAAACTCAAATTAAAATATTTCAAACTTTGTGTAGTGACTTCTCACATGATCATAGAATCATGGCAAAAATATTCACTCGTACATTAAGAGATAAAGATTTGCATTGGTTTTGTTCCTTTCCTCCTCATTCAATTGATTATTTTCATAAATTGTGTAATGTGTTTATGCAACATTTTCAAAACAATATTGGTCCTCAAATTACTTTAACTGATTTGATCCATTGTAAGCAGAGAGTTAAAGAAAAAGTGACTAATTTCTTTGGTAGATACAAACATTTGCATTCACAAATTGTTTATCATGTGCCTGATGGTGATATTCAAAGAATTTTCATTCATAATTTACAAAAAGATACTAGAGATAAGCTTTTATTTTCTGATTTTACATCTTTCACATCTTTATGTGCAATGCTTCATAATTACTAGCTTCAAGTGAGTCAATTCGAATCATATTCATTAAGGGCTTCAATTGATAAGAATGGAAAATCTCATGATTCCTTTAAAAAGTTTCATAAACAAAACAAGAATTTCATCAAGATCAATAATAATTATTTCAATCGTATTGATACACAAGTGGCAGCTACAACATTAGGTTTGGCCCCTTTATCATCAATCTCTACATGTTGTAATTTACTCCTCTTTCTGAATCATTCTTAGATTAATTAATGCTAATTTGATGAAGCTTCCTATAACCAAGTCGATAGATCCCCCTAAGCCTTTGCTAGCTTCCTTCTATTTTAAAACATTTTTCCAATACCATTCTCAAGTTGTCCATGATACTAAGAAGTGATATGAATTGAAGCATGCAATCCAAGATCTTATTGATTCCAACATTATAATCGTGGAGGGTGTGAATGATAAAAGAAATAAATCCATCGCACCCCCTAATCAAACTTGCAGATATTTAGTAATCATTTTCCTTGTCATTCTACCATTGTTATTGAACCTAAGCAACTAAACTATACAATTGATGATATGTGTGTAGAAACTAATAACAATGTTGTGAACCTTATTGAGAAATCAAAGCCTAAACCCAACTCTCATGTCACATTTGACTCAAGAGAGATTATTGATGCACCTAATGGACCATTATGCATTACTGCAAAAATTAAAGGAAAGCTCTCATGAGGGGTGCTCATCAATCCAATATGTATGGTGAATTTTATTACTAAAGAACATATTAATACACAATAATTATATCAAGATACATATGATAAATTTGATGCTATGATTAAGGTTTGTGATGGTTTCACTTGTCCCACCAAAGGTCCATCACCCTTCCTACATCAATTGGTACAAACCATTATCCCTACCTCCAACCAATTTTGTGTTAAGTTGGGACACCCTTGGCTCAATTCCATGAAAGTTATCCCTTACACCATCCATAACTATTTGAAGTTCCCTCACAATGGGCATATTATCGCAATCAATCATAGTCTTTATAAGTACTTATAGAAACATGGAAACTTCACCCTTGATTACTTTTGTCGTGAAAAACCTAAATCTTTGCAACCCCGAGAACATGTCCTTTTCTTATCTTATAAAACTTCAAACATAAAAGGATAACAACCTCGAATAAACCTAAGGATTATTCACCTATGAATATTCCTCCTCCAAATCTTGGACTTGGACTTCGTCCTACCCTTCCTATACCTCCTCTATATGTTGTGGTTCCACCTCCTACATGTTATAAAGGAAAGAACCCAACATTTTGTATTTCTCAACCTAGTGAGGTTTCTTTAGTTCCTCCTTCTACAAAGGAAGAAATGAAGCCTATGTTGATTGATCCCCAACCTTCACAAGTTTCAAGTCATATGAAGAGAAATCATAGTGTGAGAGAGCGTCGATGAAAACTTCATGCTAAGGCTTGTGAACTTGCTTCCCAAATAATTTCCTCCCCTAAGCCATTAAGTAGTGACTTAGACCCATTTACCCAACCTTTTCCTTATCCTAGGGAAGAGATTTATCTTCCATGTCAAAAATTAAAGTTATCTATGTAAAATTATTGTTCATCTCCTTTGTGCATTAAAGATCCTATTGTGATTACTTTGGATGGTGATATTGATAATAATGATTTTAATGCTATGTATGAGACTATTGAGATTAATCATGAGCTATCTTCAAGATTTTCAAAAGTATTGATCCTAGTTCCTAGTGACAAACAAAGTGATTTGTCATTAGAGAATGGTCCTTTTTTGGAATCGGTTGTAGCTCCATATACAGTACTTCTCGTTGCCCCTCTTGCATCTTGTCCACCATCCCTAAAAGATGTTGAGAAAGATTTGGAGATGGATGATTTTCTAGATTAGCTTCACTTGTACTACATGGAGTCTTTTGTGTGTTTTCTTACAAGTAATGTATTTCCCTCATGATGTGATCTTTGATGTGTTTGTGTTATGTTAAGCTCTCTTTGGATGACCCTTGTTGCTCCATTGGTTTAAAGTAACGAAGGGACCAAACCTGTTGTGACATTCTTCTATTTGTATCTTAATTCTTCTATATGTCATAAATGTGCCTTTGTGTTGTCTACTTGGGGATGATGCAAAGCATTGAGATCTCTCTTTTTGGTCTCTTCCATGTTGACCCAAAAAGACACTTGTTTTTCATCTTTTGTGTTTTTCTTCCATTGTGTTCGTAGTTCCACTACCTTAGGGGATGAGGGCAATTCATTACAATCATAATGTATATACATGATTTATCTGATGTATATAATAACCCTAGTTAGTGGATCCTTTATGTGATCCTTCTTTGTGTCTTTTGAACCACCACCTTTGATTTTATCATGCTTGGGGCTATTTCATTGTTGCGACATGCTTTTCTTTTTTATGCATGCATTCTACCTTAAAGCAATTGTTCCTAGTGAGGCATTAATAATCAATTTAATGTGGGGACATGCATGTTTCTCTTTGTTACACTTTGTGCACACACCATGAGATTTGGTTTGTATACTTTGATTAAAAACCATTACATGTTTGGTGGAAATTGCAACACCCATTTTGCAGTCAATCTTTATTCTAGATTACTTTGCAAACCGAGGCATTATTTTTTGTAATCTTCGTGCATAAATTTTTATAGTTCAAATTTTTTCTTTCCCAACATGACTCATAGTAAGATTAACCTTACTAGAAAAACATAGTCATGCTCTTTCTTCTCTATTTTCTTCATATGTTGCTCCTTTTATCTTGATATTAGATTGATAGAATCCTAAGTCCCTAGGCACTTCATCTTTCATGCCTCTTTAATATCTTCATGAAAGTTTTTCAATGCTATTTTGTACTTTACTGAGAGTTGAGCATAGGTTCATACTCCCACTAAAGTGGGAGCTAAATGTAGCATCATAAATTGTATCCTTATACAATTTTATACTCACTTGGGCCTCACTTTGGATTTTCTACTTTCTATGCCCTAATTATGTTATATTTTGCTCACACCAACATTATATCTTCAATCCTCATTTTATGCTCTTGTCTCTAATCCTTGATTTAGCCTTGATGGGTTGGTCAAGAGTACCTAGTTCCCTTGACCTCCTGCCCTAGGATGCCTAGCACCCTTGTCTAGACCAAAAGGGCCCAATTTTGGACCCTCTAATGGTTGGAAAATTTTGGCGGGAATATATTTCTCATGTCATCCTTCTTTGCAATTTTAAACAAGTTGTGGGGTGAGGTATAAAAGCAAGTCATGTTGATTTTAGTTAGGGTGAAGAGCGGATTCCAATTGCCTAAGGCAACATTGGAATCCACCCTAAAGGGCTAGGCCCTTTAGCCTCTCCTCTAGCATGTGGGGTTGGGCCCTCTTTACTATGTGTTGTGTTCAAATAAAATAGGGCCAACCTCTTAAAAGGACACACTACACTAAATCAAAAGATAAAATATCTTTGGCGCCAAAATACCACATTCTAAAGCCGACCTAATTAAGGATAAGATGGATATAAATAAAGATGCAAAATGAAACATTACACACACTTGCAACACATACATCAATTGTGAAATTCGGTCTGCAACCAGCTAATGCAAAATACATCAGAAAGGTGCGAATTCATTTCAAGTCAAGTGTGAACCTTTTAGCTCCTCCTTCATTGTCATCTTTGTTGTTGAAAGTGCGATCTCCATCCAAGTAGAGGTGTTGGCCCTGCATATTATCTCAGAACTATAGCAAACCTGTGAATGTTGAAAGAACAGACCTGATTGTTGATTCATCCACTAAGGAGAAGTGAAGACCTAAACAATAGACTGCATACCTATTGTTGATTGATGAAGACAACCTAAGAAGCAGATTTTGTGCTGACCTAATTCCTGAGTGAACTCCTTCATCAAATCCCTAAGAGATAAGTTGTAATCAGAACATTATGCTTAATACATAATCAGATCTGAGGATCTTTCTTGTTGGGTTTTTCCTCCTAGGAGGTTTTCCCAGTGTACTTGTGTGTTGTGAGTTCATTTTGTTCATTTCTCTACTTATGCTTAATTATGGAAAATCCTAACACTAACAACAATCAACATTAATCTGGAAATTTAGATAGATTTCTATTTTCTGATTATTGTATTAATCTGAAAGTCTAAAAATTAACATGGTATCAGAGCTATAGGCTAGATCAACTTTCAGATCTTAGAATTTAGTACTCTTTTATTTCTAGATTATTGTCTCATTCTCAGGTCAGGTCAATGGGGCTAAAAGTTGAAGATAGGCTCGATGGAAATCTCAACTTTTCTGCATGGAAGGTTCGCATCATGGTTGCCCTAGAGGAAGAAGATATTCTTCACTTCATAGAAGAGAAAGAGCTAATTGAACCTACAAATGCAGCTGAGCTAAAGAAATTCAAAAGGAATGTTGTCAAGGCCAGAAAGCTCCTTATTGATTCAATTAAAGATCAGCTAGTCACCTCCATTTCCTCATTTACTACATCAAGAGAAATATTCAGTCATCTACAAGGTACTTATGAAATCAACAATCTTAGTAGGGAAATTACTTTGAGGCAGCAATTACTTAATATCAAGATGTCAAAAGAAGATTATGTTATGTTATTTCATGAGGATTTCAAAACTAAAGAATCAACTAGGTACAATTGGACATAACATGGAAGACAAGGATCTTGTTATGATTGCTCTAAATGGTCTACCATACTCATGGGATTCCTTTATTCAAACCATAAGTGGAAGAATTGAATTAACTACCCTTGATCTTCTTAAGAATGATTGAATTCAAGAAGAGTCGTGTCTTATCACAAGGGGACAACTCAAAAGTCCTCAAGTGAATGATCAGCATGTACTTGCAGTCTAATGCAAGAAAGGTGGCCATTGGAAGAATAATAATCCTAAGAGGAATAAAGACTTTAGATTATCAAATGCTCAGAATACTTGGAAGAAGCCAAGAGATCTCTCTCGTGTTCGATGCTTTAGATGTGACAAATTTGGTCACTATGCTAAAGAATGTCAAAATGAACCTCTGCAAAGAGAAGCCAACCTAAATGAAGTCTCAGATCAAAACGAGGACTTCCTATTCATTTCTGCCCTGTCAACCAGCATTCCCATAGACAATAACACATGGTTGATTGACAGTGGTGATTCTAGACACATCACAAGCTATTGTGAGAATCTTTCAGACTTAATAGAGAAATATAGCAGTCTACATGTAGTAATTGGTAATGATGCTAAATATTCGGTAAGAGGTTCTGGCACTACTTCTCTGAATTTAGATTCTGGTATTCCTCTTCACCTTAGTGATATCTTATTTGTTCTTGGAATTAAAAGAAATTTAATTTCTATTTCCGCTCTAGAAGATAAAGGTTATCAAGTTGCATTTTCTGAGGGTAAAGTCATTGCTTGGCCTAAGAAGGCTAGTTTTAAATCTGCTCGTATAATTAGAAATAGATATGGTAGTTTATATAATCTCTCTGCTAACCCTGTTCAAGCCCTCATTAATGAGGCTCCTAAATCTTGTGAGCTATGGCATAGAAGACTTGGACACTTACACTTTCGAGCACTTCCCTCCCTTGGAAAGATTGTCAAAGGTATGTCTAAACTCAGTCAAATTCATGATGATACATGCAAAGGTTGTGCTATGGGTAAAAATGTTAAAAGTCCTTTTCATAAAAGTGAAAGTAGAGCTAAAGAAAAACTAGAACTTGTTCACTCTGATTTATGTGGTCCTATGCCTGTAGCATCTCCTAGTGGATTTCTTTATTATGTAATCTTCATAGATGATTTCTCTAGGAAAACTTGGATCTACTTCTTGAAATCTAAAGAATCTGATGAAGTCTTAAGTAGATTTAAAGAGTTTAAGGCATTGGCTGAAAACATTTCTAGTAAAAGAATTAAATGTTTAAAGATCTAACAATGGAGGTGAGTATACCTCTGGTAGATTTCATGATTTTTGTGTTGAGATAGGAATTAAGAGGGAGTTCTATGTTCCCTACAATCCTCAACAAAATGGGGTCGCTGAAAGAAAGAATAGAACAATTATTGAGGTTGCAAAGGCTATGATTCATGATCAAGATTTGCAGACTTTTCTATGGGTTGAGGCTTCTAGAACAACAGTATATATTCAGAATAGATGTCCTCACCGTGTTCTAAAGAATATGACTCCTAAAGAAGCCTTCACTAGATCCATACCTGACATCAGCCACTTAAGAATTTTTGGAAGTCTTGTATATGCTCATGTACCCAAAGAAAAGTGAACCAAGTTGGAGCCTTCCGGGAAGAAAGGAATGCTAGTTGGATACAGTGAATCCTCCAAAGCCTTCAGGATCTACATTCCAGGTCAAAGGTATGTTGAGGTAAGTAGGGATGTTACTTTTGAAGAAGATATTGCATTTAAGAAATCAAAAGGTTCTCTTGTTATTGATGAGGCTAATGATAATCAAGATATGAATGTTGATACTAACCTTGAGATTCAGAGGGAGTTTATTGTGCCTCCACCTCAAGAAGCGCATAATGATCCACCTGAGCCTATTGATCCCATGGATGTACCTGGTGACATTGTTGGTAGCAAAAAGAGGCCACTTTGGGTGAGAAACACCATTCAAGAAGCTGAAAGATTTGAAGCCCCCAGTGGTACCTTTAGAGAAAGCAAGAGACCTCAAGTATTCTCCAACTATGTTGCAGCTAACTCTGATTTTGCAGATCCATCAGAGTACAGGTAGTTGATTGGATCATTGATGTATCTAGTTAACACTAGACCAAATATATGCTATGCAGTGAATGCTCTCAGCCAGTTCATGAGCATGCCTAAACATGTTCACCTTATTGCAGCAAAACACATCCTGGGATACTTGCAAGGCATAGTTGGCTTTGGGCTGAAGTATCCAATGAAAACTCCAATGACCTTAGAAGGTTACTCAGATGCAGATTGGGCAGGAAGTGTAAAAGACAGGAAAAGTACTTCAGGCATCTGCTTCAACTTAGGATCTACAGTGATTTCTTGGGCTCGCAGAAAATAGTCCTTAGTGGCACTAAGTACAGTTGAAGCTAAGTACATTGCAGCAAGTGTTGCTTCTAGGGAAGCAGTATGGCTTCGTAAGATTCTCGCTGGGTTGTTTGGACAACCTTGGAAACCCGCAGTCATTCATTGTGATAATCAGAGTTGCATAAAGATGTTTGTTAATCTAGTGTTTCATGACAGGTCAAAACATGTGGAAACTCATTATCACTTCATTCAAGATATGGTGCAAAGAGGCGCTATTAAGCTGAAGTATGTCAGTACTGATGATCAGATTGCAGATATCCTTACCAAGCCTCTATCCAAGGTGAAGTTTGTGTACTTCAGAGACAGGCTTGGCATTTCAGAAAATGAAACCTTGGTTGAGAGGGAGTCTCAACCTCAGTGATGCATTGTGTTGCATCAACCACCCTCTGTGGGCAATGTAAGGTGGTAGTCTTCTCAGGGAGAAGAGTAATTGTTATCATCCTCTCTGAGCAACGTAAGATGGTAGAAAAGATCCTCGCCACCCTCTGCGGGCAATGTAAGGTGGATCCAGTCTATGCTTGTGTGCAAGATGGAAGATTTTTGTTATGTAATTCCATTATATGCTTGTGTGCAAGATGGAAGTCTACTATGTTCTGATTATGTAATCCATTCTTTTCTTGTGTGCAAGATGGAAGATATTGATATTCAGATTATGTTTTCTTCTCCCTAATTAAGAGAGAGTGTTGGTTTTAATAAGGGTAAAGAGAGGATTCCAATTGCCTAAGGCAACATTAGAATCTGCCCTAAAGGGTTGGGCCCTTTAACCTCTCCTCTAGCGTGTGGGGCTGGGCCCTCTTTAGTATGTGGTGTGTTCAAATAAAATAGGGCCAACCTCTTAAAAGAACACGCAACACTAAATCAAAAGATAAAATATCTCTGGTGCCAAAATACCACATTCTAAAGCCGACCTAATTAAGGATAAGATGGATATAAATAAAGATGCAAAATGAAACATTACACACACTTGCAACACATACATCAATTGTGAAATTCAGTTTGCAACCAGCTAATGCGAAATACACCAGAAAGGTGTGAATTCATTTCTAGTCAAGTGCGAACCTTGTAGCTCCTCCTTCATTGTCATCTCTATTGTTGAAAGTGCGATCTCCATCCAAGTAGAGGTGTTGGCCCTGCATATTATCTCAGAATTGTAGCAGACCTATGAATGCTGAAAGAACAAATCTAATTGTTGATTCATCTACTAAGGAGAAGTGCAGACCTGAACAATAGACTACAGACCTATTGTTGATTGATGAAGACAACCTAAGAAGCAACTTGTGTGCTGACCTAATTGTTGAGTGAATTCCTTCATCAAAGCCCTAAGAGATAAGTTGTAATCAGAACATTATGCTTAATACATAATCAGATCCGAGGATCTTTCTTGTTGGGTTTTTCCTCCTAGGAGGTTTTCCTAAGGTACTTGTGTGTTGTGAGTTCATTTTGTTCATTTCTCTACTTATGCTTAATTCTGGAAAATTCTAACACTAACAACAATCAACATTAATCTGGAAATTTAGATAGATTTCTATTTTCTGAGTATTGTATTAATCTACAAGTCTAAAAATTAACAAGTCATACCCCCTCATTTGAAACAACTCTCCAAAAATTTACATTTACACTTTTTTAAATTGAATTGAGCAAGTAATCCAACATTATTAGAGAAATGAAGGAGAGGTCAAGTATTTAATTTCAAGCATCCAAGATGGCATCCATGATCAAATTCTTATGAAGACATTTATACATTCCTACATGACCAAATCAACCTTTCTATTAAAACTTCAAGACAAAGGAGATTCATGAAGGTATAATATTCCAATTTAGCATTTCAATTTCAAATCTAGCCTCTACCCCTTTCACGGGGGCTTCACCTACTAGGTAATATGATAACACATACATTCACATTGGGGGTTTAATATCCCCAAAATCCAAAGGAATATATTGTTGATATATTAAGGATGTAGGGGTTTTATAAATTGCTATCCCAAATACGAATATTCAAAGGTATTTTTTATTCGCCAAATGTTAGAAGTAGGGTTTGGACATAGGACTTCCACATGTGTCATCATCGGTGGATCGTGAGAGTAAAAAATTCAAAACCATTAGCTATAACAAGATTTTATCGATGGTCATCCCTTCTGATGTGTGCTTCCATGTATACATCGTCAAGTCCGCAAGATGATATTTGAACTTTTATAGAACTCAAGAATTTCACTGGCGAGTTTTGTTTTTTAGAGTATATTTCACTCAGACAAAATGGCTAACTAGCCGACAGAAATATACTGCAACTAGTGTTAAATATACTAGTCACAGTATATTTTTGTCGGCTTGTTAAACGCTACCAAAAAATGAGAACAATTTGAACATAGGCGAAGGACAAGTTGGATGCAGCAAATGCATTTTGAATTTAAATTATATTCATTTTGAGTCAAACAATGTTCATTTAGAAGGTGGGAAGTAAACCTCATGAAAACCTGCAACTTCAAGCCCCTTATCAACATTTACAGTCAAAGAGGACCGAGAAATAATACTTAATCAAGTATTTAGAAAAAATCTTGTCCCCTCCATTTAAATATTATTCTCATTCATCTGTTTTAACTTAGTAAAGTCGACCATGGAAAGCACTATTACATCTATGAAAAAAATAGTAAACTAGGGTGAAGAACACATGAAAAACCATCATTTGATTTGTAAGTAAGAGCTAGTGAATATTGATTACAGTTTACAATATCTAACAATACCAATAGAAAAACACTAGAAAAAATGCCCACGAGCGAGTATGGAGATATCAAATAGAGAAAAAGAAATTGTCACGACAAGATAATATATAAGAAAACTATAATGTGTTTTTACATAAGTACTGCCATAAGAGGGCAGCTCCCTATTCAAAAACTGAAAAACAAGAACATAGGTATTAAGAGGGGGGACACCATGGGGACACAGGGGGATCATTGATAAGAGAGGGGACACAGGGGTGATCAGTGATACAGACAACCAATCCCTTTTCCAATCACTTTCAACCTTTTTACGATCTTTGCACAGAATAGATCACCATTATCATTCATGAAGGCCTCAAACTCATCCAAGTTGTATTTCTAGCGTCAAGGGCATATCCCAAAATCTAGATGATGGGGGAGAACAAGTTCTCATAAATAATTCCATCATGTACATACCCGTTAGCCCAGAAATCCATCCCTAAGATGTTTATCACAGGCATATTCTCATCATCATTCCCTTTGTTGAATAGGTAGGCAGTATGCTCCTCCGAGGATTATTTGAGATTGTTCGTGCTCTCACACAAACACTTAACACTGAATGAATTCACCATTTTCTGTACACAGTCTTCATGAAGGAATCACTACTTTATAGCCTTCATAGCTTTCATATCCTAATGATAGAAACAAATCTCAAAACAAAATTTTTTGGGATTTGTTTCTGACATTATTGCCCAAATTTTTAGTTTTCTATAGATTGTTTGTCATTTTGTTGAAAAGGATAATACCCTTTCATCCATCTACCACTTGTTATGTTCAAACCTACATATTGCACCTTTGACTGCAAAAATAGATATGATTGGATGATTTGATCAAATTACTTTTCAGTTCTGGTGAAAAATCAACTCATCCAGTTCCAATTTAATCTTCGCTTTATCCTTTCTATGGCCTCACGGATGGCAGACTCTACCGCCAAAATGGAGATTTATAATCTTACGAAATGCAATTGTTGTTCCATGTGAAGCCATGTCATTTTGTCCAAGTAACAAATGTTGATTTACACTTATCTGAAACTAAAAGATCTCATAAATCATGCCTCCGTAAGCCCAATTGGAATAGCAAGGAAAAGAAACAGTTCCTCGGGGAAACTGCCAAGTAAAACAAGCAACTTCATTGACTCTTAATTTTTCCATTTCCAAATTAACCCCTTCATGTGTAAACTTGACTTTCTTTTTTCATTTAGTTATGGATGCACCAGGATGAAAATACACATCATTTCATAGTAATATTATAGCCAGACTTCTGAATTTTTTATTATAATTTTATTCATTTTTTAACCAATTGATAGCTAAATGAGGAAAATAATGCAGATGGATTCAATTGTAGATATGAAATATGTAATTGTTACCAGTGAAGAAAATTTTGTTTTTGGCACAATCATTTATTCAAAAGGTTGTACACTTGTTGACATCCATCATGAAGTTGTGGATGATGAACTCATTGAATATCCTTTTGATTTTATTTGTGGGCTTGGGAATCCTTTAAATATAAAGCAAGAACAAAAAAGAAAGCTACAACAATATTTATAGGCATTAAGAGGAAACATGACACAGTGTATGTTGGTATGGTTGAGTCAAATATAGTGGAAAGTACACCAAACCCTCAACACAATAGAGAGATTGTGGAGGTAGGTATACATAAACAACCAAGAGTTGGAGATGGGTCCAAGTCAGTGGAACAAACCATAGTTTTTGATCTTGATGTGTTGGCATAGATTGGAATTAGAAAGTGAATAGTTTAATGGAATAATTTTTCAATGAGAAACTCACTCTCAAAGTATATTTAGAAAAGGGAGAACCTAAACTAAAAATCCATTGTGAAAGTTATGGCATTGATTATGGAATAGGGGAAGTATCCATGGTAGCATGAATAGTTCGTAACTTCAAAAACAATCATATGAAAACAATGTCCCATAAACATCACATTTTAATGGAGGGGAATGGTGAAAATCATTCAAGTAGCATAGAAAATCAGACAACTGTAGTTAGAGATCGATTTGACATTGATCAAGCAATTAAACATCTAGATGATTTCAACAAGACACAATAGCCTAATTTTTTCAAGGTGGTGGAAGAAACACTTGCAAGCTATGAGGATAAGAAAAAAGTATGAGTAAAATATACACAATCCAATAAATGGTTTTATTTGGTGTCGGCAAGTGGTAATATTGTCAGTTTTCTAAATAAACACATGAATTCAAAGAAGCACACCACTGCTAAAGATGAGGATTCACATTATACAATTGTTTTGAGGAGTGGCATAGCCGGGAGACCCAAGAAGCCTACCAATGATAAGTCCCAACAAAGTTTGACTAGGTTATTGGTCCCATCATCACCATCTGTATTACACAAGGGTTCTACAAGTGCAGATCCTTGTACTTAAGGTGTGTTAACTACCCAAGTTCAAATTTATTTTGATTGTGATTTATTATAATTTATTCATTTTTTGTTTTATCATCTTATTAAAGGTCATTCATCCCCATTGATGCTGCAATGTTGGGGGTATTTGTATTCCTATATTAGTAGAAATGGAGAGAGATTAGACACAAACGTCCTAATGGATGATCAAAGGGGTGGAAAATTATGGTCCATAGAGAAGCATACCAAGATGATGCTATGTTCTGAGGGTAATGAATATTGATTTGATGGCACATATATGCATATTAATTGCAATAGGGCTTCTGAGATAGGGATCCCATTTGAATCATTGACATGTAGCTTTTGTGAGATGATTCCAGAATGTGAAGATTTTAGGATGCATTTATATCATGAATCAAAATGTGTCAATAAAAGACATGGGAGGGATACAGGGAGAGGGAGAAGACTAGACTAGTTGACTCAAAATAAACTCTGAATAGATGCTAGGGTTTCAAATGCTAGCCAAAGATCAACAATGCGAGCTCTTTGGTGGGAAAAGACAAAGGTTGCTATACTCTCTATTAGAATGAAACCATTAAAGGAGAAGCTATTTGAATTGACTGAAAGGAAGGATGTCTTTAGGTTTTGCAAGGATATATGTGAGACATATAAACAAGGAAAATTACAAGGTAAAGATGTAGTTTGGGATTTTGTCAAGGATATCTTTCACAACCTGATGCATCCAAAGGCAGGGAGAAGGTATAGTATATCCATGAAATCCCTTTATGAGATGATCAAGTTATGGGGACATCCTAGATTACATAGCTTTATTATCTTGAATCTGGATGGTCCTTCAATTTCTACAACTTTGAGGCAAGTTAGAAAGTCATTGGCATACATCCCGGGGGAGCACAACTACATTTTTGAGGTAGTAGGAAAAGTGTATGCTTCTTATAAAACCAAACATGGAATAGATGGTCCAATTCATGTCTACCTTGCTAAAGATGAAACTATTGTGAGAAGTATGTTAGGTGGGTAGCAAAAAGTGATACATTGGTTGGTTTTTATAGTAATAAAGAAGAACATCAATGTCAATCACATTTCTTGGTGATAGTTGGTGAGGGAGTTGTGAGCTTTGATATCATAACATACTCTTATAAGCACAATGTTATTGGTTGCCATGCACGTGTTATTATTGCAAGCCCTTTACATGAAAAGATTCCTCATTTGGTTGTGGTTTCTCATCCAACATGCAATAGGTTCAATGCAAATTTTGTTCGTCAACAATGGGAAAGAATATTTTTTTGTGGAAGAGACATGTGGAAAATAATTTGGGACCTATTGTTGGTCATTCCTTAGATGGGGATAGTAGAAGAAGACAACTTATGTTGATGGAATATTGTTCAACATAAGGTATTCGATATTAAATTCCTTGGAAGGGTGGAGACTAAGTGGGTTGTCCAATGGTTGAAATGTAACAAGATTGCATGACTAGGACTACATCCACAACGACAAAAAGCTAGTGAATCATTTATTTAGCGATTGACGAGATTTGATCTTAGGAGAAGAGATGATAAGTTTTAATCATGTTAGGATGGTTTATAACACTTTTAAAGTGGATGATAGCAAGCTTAAAAGTGAAGATATAGAGATGATAGATCGACAAAATTGGGGTTCAACACAACAAATTGCTTTGAGGCACGTTCAAAGCTATTTGAAAGAGATGATAAGCACATCCAATGGAAGGGTAGAGAGGACACTAGGTACAAAGACATATCTAATGATTGTTTCCAATTACATCGACATTTTTATGTCTCAGAGTTTGACTCTTTGGGAAAGAGTACGAAAAGCTTCACAAGTTCATCATTTCTTCACGTTATGGTTATCTTAGCTACGGAAAAAATCTAATAATAATGTCAACATAATTTTAATCAGCAGGGAGGCATATTAAGACGTGAAAATTTATTGCCACTTTGTAGTTTTGTTGTTGAGATTGTTTCAAGATCAATACTCTCACTTGCCATGTGTTTTGCACTTAATTGGGTGACGGGTCAGATGTATGTGAGAACTTCTTTAGCAAAGTTGGTGGGATGGTTGGAGTAGAAAGAGCCTATGATTTCACTAACTCACTTCACATTGTTGGAATCCTATATAGATTTTAAAATGAAGAATCAAATCCCCAAGGGATTCATTTTATTAAATCTCATAAGAAGCAAGAAAGTATCTAGAATAGATTGCACCAAGAAAGGATACTAAGTGTTAACATATCATCAGAGTATGATTCAATATCTACAGATGATAAAATTATAGAAGCCCTCAAGATAGGATTGAAGGATGCACATGATATTTTATCATCTCTTGGCATGCAAATGAAGAATCCCACAAAATCTTCTTAGTGGGATAAAGCATGGACAAAGGAACAAAATTATCCAACATTCCAAGTTTTGGATGAAGTACTTGATGACTCTTCACCAACTCATTTCAACTCTATATTCCAATCTATGCCTTTAGTGGTACACAATCATGGTGAATTGAAAATAATGGAAAGTGAGTAGAGGCATGAGTTAGATGAAATTTTAGATTCCATTGATGAAAATCTAAAAAAAACTATAAAACCAGTGGTAGAGCTTGATGGTAAGGATATGTTCAAAGTTATCTTGGTTAGTCAGTTGAATGGAAATCTGTTATCCAAAGATAGGTTGACTAAAGTAAGGAATGGGGTGTTAGGAATCCCACAGATACTGAGAGGGGGGGGTGGTGAATTAGTATTTGACCGGTGTATAGAATTTCTTAAATTAAAACATGCAGAACATATTATAACAATGTACCGGTATGCAAGAAATAATGCAATAAACAGAATTAAGAACATCCACATGAAAAGCACACCATAACACAAGGATTTAACGAGGAAACCCAGTGTGGGAAAAACCTCGGTGGGATTTGTGACCCACAATATTCACTCACTGGCCAATAAGAGAATATTACTTACAATAGGAGGTCTGCACATGCAGGAAGGCCAACTGCCTAGAGCTCACTGCTCAATGGGAAGTCTCACTGACTTACAATGAGGATTATACAAATCCAATATCTTGTACTTCTTTACAATAGCATCTATAATGCCTGATCCAGTACAGGTTGCTGCTCTGCTTCTTACATAAACCTTTAGCCTATATTTCGCATAATAGGTCTGCCTAATATTATTCCTCAATCCTTCCTCATTACCAAATGTCTATAATGATCTCTTTTATATATAAGAGTCATTTTACAATTTGCCAAGTTGGCTTACAAATTTTTACAATAATAAACAAAATATAATATAACCAAATCCTGTCAGCCTCTGTGCCGGTATACTTCTTTTCTTTGTGTCAGTGTCGGTGTCCTGAGTACCAGTGTAGAGTGTGATCTGCTGATGCCAGTATAATGCCTTTTCCGGTATCATAGGATTGCAAGGTTGCCATCAATGACAAAACCTTCAATCACATACAATGTCTCATTGGAGTGTGCATATGCCAACATGGGGTCTACTTTAGGCGAGATGAGAGGGCCTCACAAAAGGGTGTTTCAATTAGCTTTGGAATTGGATCAAATTGCAGGGTGTTGTTTGAGAGCAATTCAATACCTCCCACTGAACATGCTACAAGAAAACGTGTTTCTCGAAGTACAAGGCAAGGTGTTTCTTGTGGACCCTGGTACATTGGAAGGGTTCAAAGAATACAAAGGAATGATGGTAATAGGATGTTTTATTACCATAATGACATCGACCTTTTTGATAGGCCAGAAGGCTTCGAGCTTTAGTTATGTTAGTACAATAGAATAAAGGGGAAATGCATGTACAAGTATGATTTGACAGATCATGCTTTTGTGGAACTTGATTCTGTCATAGAAACAACTAACTTATCTTACAATTCTAGGAATGATACATACAAATTAGAAGAAAGAGATCACAATTTTTTTTCAGATTTTGTTAAAAATATGAACAAGGTGTATTTTCAAAACATTCTACTTTCTTCTTCACTATGTAATCCCATATGTTAGATTGTTTAATTTTTTATTTTATTTTTATCAAATCTAATATTGGTTTTATACTTTCTGGCTTCAGGTGCAATGAATATTCTCGATGGTGAATGTTTGGGATAACTCAACCAATTTGTTGCTACCTACTTCTCGGTGTGAGTTTCTTTCACCAACCATTCATATTTTGTAGTGAAATGAAATTGGAGAAAAGATAAAATATGTTCTAAATGAAATTTTAATACAAATTTGGGTCTCACATGGTGATCCAAATGTGAAAGTACATGGGTTGTCAAAAATTCATATGTCATTCATGATGTCAATGGGGTTATCAAATCAAATTTACAGGTGCTAGAAGGTCATCAATCAAACAACTTGGCACGATGCATGCTCTATGCAACTCTATAGACATTATATTTGTATTATTTAAAATCAGGGCAATGCCCCCTATGAACTTGAATGAGACCAATTAGGTTGTCCCATTACAAGTTGATTGTTGGTGTTAACTGTTGAAGGTAGACACGAATTTGTCTAGCCCTCTGTTGCACCATAAAATTGTATCATATTTCAACTTTGCATAATAGTAAAGAAATTGATAAATTGCATAAGCTTCCTCATGGAATTGTTGTCTTTACTTAAGAATCACTATAACTTGTGTCTACCTTGCTACAATATAATTATAGAATTAATTATTTTTTTCCTTAAAGTAAACCTGCAATTCAGACTACACATTCACAATTGATTGTGAAGACAAATTAATGTACCGTAGACACATCCATTCATATAAGTAAAAACATAAAATAGGAGACAATATGAATTTTCTTGTAGTCATTTCATTCAACTCAATTGTGTATACAGTTTCATAAAGCAGTAAAGAGTTTGCAACTATCTTCTATTATCAAAAAGCTCAAACATAATACATTCTACCCGCCCAAGAGAATTTTCAGAACAACTTGCAGATGGCCTTGAATTCCTTTTTATAATATCAAAGGATCCAAACAAGCTTCAAGCCATTTGCAAATGTTTCAAAATCTTATTAGCCTCAACTAGAATATGGTTTTCATGAGAAATCATTTCTCCTCTTTGCAAGAATTTGGTCCAAGTCTTTATATGCTTTTCATAAGCTTCAATAGCCATCGAAGCATTTTGTCTATTCAAGAACCTCACACTAAACTCCATTTGTGACATTCCTTCTAGCTTCTTATGAAGGTTTTCTTCTACTTTGTCAGCATCATCAAACACCTCATTCATTGTGTCATGGAGAAATACTTTCACAAGATCTTCTTTCCACTCAGCTTCATTTTTATCTTCTCCCGTGTCCTTGAAAAATGTTGGTGGTTGTGTTCCTTGCAATTTATTGAAATTTTTCAAAGCTTTCCTTAGCTTCCCATGATATTTTTGATGTTCATTCAATAATAGATCGATCTCTAACAATATAGCCCGTCTCATCTATTATAGGTACTAATTGCAATTAAACATCATTATAAAAATGACTTCCATTTTGCTCAAAATTTTGTAACAATTCTTACTTTCTCTTTATGTACCTCTTAGACAATTTCAATCCAAACTCGACCTTCCTCTGTCTTTTGACAAGACCAACAATATCCTAGTACCCATTCCACATTCTTTGGAAATGAGGTAGCATTCGTGCAAATTTAGCTTTGATCGACTTCTAAGCCATTTTGAACTTATAAATTCTGAGATCGTTACTAAGCCTTTGAGTTTCCTCTTGAACCTTGGCCAGTCATCTTTCTGCTTATATCCTCTTTTCATTCTCAATGGCTAGGTCAATCTTCAATTTGGTAGCATGATGCTCTGCAAATAATAGAAGACCTTGTTGTGTAGAGGTGCTTAATCTCTCATTTAGCTCATGATTCTTCTAATCTAGCTCCTCGTTCTTAGTTGTGAGCTTCTCTACTGCACCCCTAGTAAATAATGCAATATTTACATTCAAAACTGCAACCTATTTTGTAGTGACATCTTCCACCCTATAAACCATAATTTCCCTGACATATATGATGGATTTGCAATGGTGATAGGCCTCTTATCAAGTGGATACAAACACCATATAGCCAACAATTTGTCAATAGGCCTAAAATTTGAACCATAACACAACTTATCTATTCCTTCATCACTTAACTTCAGATCCAAACCTTGATATCTCCTGAGATTGTCAAAGGCAAGGGAAGAGGACATATATATCCCTAGAAGGAGCATACATCTTGATTATTTTAGCAATTGTCTTCCCTTCTCTAGGGTCATGTCCTTGGTTTCTTCACGGACCTCTGCCAAAAATTGTTTGACAACCTCATATATTTTCTCTGAGGGTGTATCATGGGTTCTTTCATTCAATTTCCTTCCCATGAATTTATTAATAATTGCTTTGAACTCACTTGTACTGATGAAATCATCATCAGATACAAACTTCTTGGAAGCCAGATCTCTGACTTCATCTGTTAAGAAATTGGCAATTTCAACAATGTCATCATCTTGATCATTTGGGGGTTGATAAGCTACCACATACACTTGCATTTGTTACATAACCTCTTCCTCTTCCTCATGGGGTGCTGCACTTTCTCCCACATATTGTGATACTTCCAATCCTTCTGGTGGAGAGGGAGACATTTGAGCTAAAGGAAAAACATGCCTATGTCCTTGCACCATGATGGATGAGATAGTGGATCAAGATGGGGAAATGATTGGCACATTTGATATCAACCTAGATTCATGTTGGAGTAACAACTCCATTCTTCTAACTTTATCGTTGATGTTTGCAAATGCACCCTTGTATGTAGGGTTAGCCAGCTTTCTTGCTTTCTCGGCTTGTCAGATTCTTATCCATGCTTTAACCCTTTCCATTGTGGCTTCATAAGTGGGGCATTCCTTGTTAATTCCTATTTGAGCACAAATGTGTGACTGTATGCTCCCAAACTTACACAACTTCTTGCAAATGTGATGTATCCTTCTGGATCAAATTTTTGACCCTCTGAATGTAGGGGTAACTTATAGCTATCCAAGAGATTGACGACTTTTGCAAATCCGGTTGATGAAGAAACCTAGAAAATATCCAATATGAAGATAAGAAGGGAGAAAAAAGGCCTTATGTGACATAAAAATGAGCATTTGTCCCACACATTTGTTTGATTATTTCTAGATATGCCAATCTGTCAGGAACTATCAAAGGCAACAAATGTGGTTGTCTCTCAAATCCATAGATTCTTATGTAAGTATGCTTCTCTATGATGTAACAATCACCCCAATTATGGTTTATTTTAACATTTATCTCATGTTCCCTTCCTTTAGGCCTCGAGAACTTCATGATCTTATCCGACAACCTTGGAGGGTTATGACCAAATAAACCTTACAGTTTTTGAAAAAAATGCTCCTCAAAACATAAATATTGGGCAGGCATAAAACCACAGTCCCAAATAGATGTCCACAACTGCACAAGATGCCTTATTCCATCAGCATCAAATTCCTTAATGCACAAATCATTACTCCATAATCTATTTCTTTGTGCAAAAAATAGCAGCAAATGCATCAATAAGGAATATCATTTGAATGTGATAGTTGAACTATCCCTTTGGATACAGATTAGGGCATTGTGAATCCCTTATGCTACAAAGTGAGGATGGTTAAAAGGTCTATTTTCAACACTTCTTTGGACACCACAAATCAACATTGCAAGTACCTCAGGCATATGTAAACGTATCTCAAAATCACGCACTTGACACACAACATAATAAGTCATCTGAAAATACTTGTGAAACAACTCAACACTATAAAGGTGGTAGGTCTGTTTTGTCAAACTTTTGGAATTTTTTACCCAACTTGGGCTTGTGAAGTGGTAGCCACTTTCTCCTATAAATCCCCTCGACACTCTGGTATTATACTTTCAAGCTACCTAGGTTGATAACCATGTCATTACCTACTACATCCTCCATGTCAAACACTTGACAAATAGTGGCTTTACTGATTTCAATCAGATTCCTGTAAATTAATTGAATGCACCTTGTATTGGGATTGCATTGCTTTGCAATTATTCTAATCGAGTCCACATTTACAAAGACATTTGGGACTACCAATCAAGCCAACTCTAGCCTCTAGGGATTACACTCAAACACTTCTCTATTTGATTTCATGTAAAAACTTTTGAAAATATTATGGCCTCTAAATGAAATATAAGCTTCTTTACAAATCCTCCATGAGTCATGAATCCATTTGCATGCCTTACAGTTCTTGGTCTTTGAGAAGACCCTGACAATTGAGCAATTAGGTCATCATAGAGGTTCATCTCCTTCTTTTATATTTTGGGTTTAGGGCTCTCTGCTCTAGAGGCTTTGGATGAGGTTGACATGTTTTCTAGTTTTTTAATTTTACGAAGGAACCCTAAAGATTGTTTTTTGGTTTTTTGCTTGCTATGGATATGGTTTCTAAATTTTTAGCCTCTAAACTTTCACAAATTACAGAGTAATACAAGAAAACGTGAAAGAAGGCAACTCACTATCTAAATTCCCTTGTCTACAATTATTCTTTAGCTTCTCTGAAACACAATCTCTAGAGATCGAGCTTGCATTTTCTTTCACCTTCAATCAAGTTTTTCCTCAAAATTGAAAAAATTCTCTCGAATTGGTGCTTTCATTCCTTACAATGAGCAGTTGAGCAACTTTAAAACTTCACCATCGATTTGATTTGATCGACGGTCATTGGCAAAATTTGAAAAAATTTCACAATTTTTTTAACCGACGATTGGTTTTACAACACGTTTGCAACACTTGACATCGTTGGGTATTTAAAACATTTTAAAACCATCACCGATGAGTTTTGATTATACCAAAAACCACTGACGAAATGTAACTCTGATTTTTTGTCTCAGTTGCACGCTAAAACTTTCCCATATGTGTCATCATCTCCCTCACAATATCATTCTATTGATTGCACTATCAGATGATGTGGATTCCACATATATATCATGGTTTAACAACCTCCTCCATTGCCGAGTCATTGGGATGTGTAATAAGATTTTATCATTGGTCATTTCTTCTGATGTGTACATCCATGTATGCATTGGCAAGTCGACAAGATGATGTTTAAATGTGACTAGGATGCAGAATCTCACCAACAAGATTTCTCTTTTTGCGTGTCCATCCACATGTGCATAGGCGAGTTGGCAAGATAGAATCAAAGCCTCTCTTAAGTGCATGATATCATCGATCTATCCATGTTGGTATCGTCAAGTCACTGGGATTGATGATCTCGTGGTGGGACCATAACTTAGAAGTGACTTAAAGCATGTGCAACCGGGTGGCTAGCAAGGCTGGTCACAAAAATGATGTGAAAGGCTTAAGTTATGACTTAAGAGACCAAAAACCAACTACATGAAGTCACCGCATGATTATAACAAAAAGAGACAAGGATTGCATGGGTAACTCTAGGGTTTATAGGGAGGTCTTTTGGCATAAAAAAAAGATAACGACTCTGGTCCTTTTAATCATTCTCCTCAAAATCCATTTTTTCTCATTTAATAGTGATTTAATATTTGGTTAAAATCCTTACATTCTTACCTTCCCCTCACACATGCCAATGGACAAATTATGTACGACGCAACTGGGAATATTTTGCGATGGATATGTTTTCGGATTTCCAAGACCTCTACTCATATCAAATTTATTCTGCATTTATGATCTCTCTCTCAATTATTTAATTTTCTAGATATATTTAGGTATTTGCATCTTCTCTTTTTGGTGTCTTTTTGCATTCCATTTCAATTCACTTTTCAATTCTTTCATTTTACCATGATTTGCCCACCATTTGCCTTGCTGCTTTTTTTTAGCTTTGCATCTTTGGATTCTCCTGTCTGATTAATTTCTACTAGGCAACAAATGGCTTTTCTTTGGGAAATTTTAGATAGGCATCTCTTAGGAGTTTTGAATTATTCTAGCCCCCTCATCATTCATGCAGTCAAAAAAATCATGGGGGAGGATTTAATCACGACTTCTCATAGATAAAGAGTGAATAAAAACATCCTTGTTCTATTCCTAGCTTTGATTATTAGGGCGGAAGAAACATAGGTGATAGCCATGTGCTTTTGTTAAAAGCTCTTTGATGACATTGTTTTGGGAGAAACTGAAATAGACATTGATAATATTGACAACAATTTCACCATTCCACTCCCACAGGACTATTATGCAACTTGTTGTGGGAATCGACAAGTTCGTAGGATGCCTATTCTTTTTGGGCTATTGGTGGATGTGTTTGTAGCAAGAATAGAAGAAATTATCAAGCATATGAGATTTGTGTAGAGAGTTTTAGGTCTAAAGTTCAACAAAGGTAGAAATTGGTTCAAGGAATACATCAATGAGGAAGGGTTTGGCACAAACTATGAACCAGAGCATCTTGGATTGGTTATTGAAGATAAAGTTTGGCCTTCTAGTTCTGATGATGAACCATAGCCGGGACTCCAAGTGTGGCAGGGGCAAACATTCCAAGATCAATCCATTCTAGGTCTAAGGATTGCTTTGCTTCTTCATTTCTTCATCTTGCATGTCTCTAATCCAACAATTTGTTTTTTCATTTTATAATATGAACAATGTATAAGCCTGCGAGCTATATTTTGTAAGAGACTTTTTTGGTTTCCCTTTTGTTTTATAATCTGAAGAATGTATATGGGTTTTACAGTGATTCTACTAAATCGTTGTTTTTGACATGATAGTTTGGATTCATGAGGTCTTTCTAGAATCCTTCCAAATTTTGTAATACTTTTAAATCATTAGTAATATATCTTTTTGATAAAAAACAACTGAAAAATTACAGAGATTGTGAATACTTTTTTTTTTTACTTCGACAATTCAGCGCTGCAATTATTGTTGGCGACATCAATTTTATTAAAATTATTTAAATTTTTAAAAAATTAGAAACTATAGGAATGCTAAAATGATGGAAAAATTGTCTACAATGATTGGTTGATTGGAAAAAAAATCCTGTTGATGGTTATTCATTCTGATGTGTCCATCCACATGTGCATTGATGAGTAAGCAAGATGAATTTTTAAAGTTTCTGGGACATAGAATTTTATCGACATGTGGACACCATCAGGTCTTTGAAGCTTCAAGAAGGGTATCAATGAAAAGTCGCTTCTGTTCCGAATTGCGTATGTAGCACCCAGACTGGACCATTGATCATGATTTTTAATTAATTAAAAATTCAAATATAACAAGTTTTGTTTTTCAATTAATTATTAAGAATGCTCAATGGTACAATTTGGGTACTAGATAAACTATATCTTGGACTTCCACATCAGCTTGGTGGATCGGTTGAATGCGATATAGACTTCAATGACAACCCAATGATTCCCAAGTGGGGCCATCACTTAAGAGTGACTTAAAGAATGTGCTTTAAATATGAAGTTACTAGGACATATGAGGGGACTTACAAGCACTAACACATGACCTAGGAAAATAAAACACATGCGTGTGAAGACTAAGGAAAAAATATACCAACTGGTAAAATAACAAAAGCCTAAGCATGGGGCCGATTAACACAATGAGATAAAACCCTTAGAGACAAATTAAGAGGAGAGAACTGGTTGAGCCGGTCAATTGAAATTTAAAACAAAAGCTTGCCTAAGGTTATTTGAAAATTTTAACCCAAAACATTTTATGCAACCCATCAATTAATATTACTACCTTCTACCAAATCTAGGATTATGCTTAAAAACCCAACCAACTCTTTATCATAACATAAGATAGAAATATAAAGGGGCATGGAAAATGTTAAAGACAAAATTGATACATACAATATTTGGTGAAAATAAGGGGGGTTTTTAATTTGAGGTATGTATTGGGAGGGATTGACAAGAAATGAGTTAAGGGCAACATATTTTTTGAAAATAGGGGGATTCTTTAGTATGCCACGAATGCATGTAATATAACCCAGGTTCATTAAGTGAAGCCCATGTGGCCCCTTTGAAGATACACTTTCAATTTCATTTCAATTCATCATAGGGTTAATTCTTAACTAAGGGTTTAACCTAGGTGAACCCCTATCAAAACAACTTGTTCCCCTCTTGTGTTTGCAAGTGACAAGATCTAGACAATATTTTATGATCTGAAAGAGAAGATAAAGACACATAGAAACCTATTTTGTAGAATTTAAAGCACTAGGACAAGGTTACCTAGCACCAGTGTCTGACATTTTTTTGATAAATGTTTAGGGAGATACTCATAGTGACATCTTAATTATGAAATTTTTTCTATTGTCTTGACAATATTGGGTCAAGGTTGCCTAGCATCCTTGACCCACATTTATGAGCTCAAATTTTAGACATAGGTTCATCTCTCCTTCCCATTTCCATATCTATACTTCATGTTTGCATATATTTTCTGATAGTTTCCGTGCATGGTGATCATTGTCAATTTTCCATCAGTAGCCCTAATTCATGCATTCAATTCACACCATTTCAATAAGCATCCTCAACTCAACCAAAGAGTACTAAATTCACCTTGTGCTCAACCCTTTACCAATACGTTTGGGGTTGAGCCTATTGAGTTCATTCTCCTTCTAATTATAATTATTAGAAGTAGGTTTAATTCCTAGTTTGCATGTATGAGCTTATAAATCCTATTTCCACCCATTACACTAGTTTTATTTCAAATCTTGTTTATGTTTTTTAACTAAGCTAGAAAATAGAAGAATTTAAAGTGTAAATATCTTAAGTTATCCTTAATATAATGTTTTGAAATAATATTGATACAATAAATTTAAAATTCTACTCTATCAACTAGAACAATTAAATTGAACTATTTTATAATAAATAAGAATTTACACACTACTTCTACAAAATTGTTTTTTTTTTAAATAAAAAAATAGCATATCAAATTTAAAACTTAAATTCAATCTATTTAATTAATTAAACATATCTAGAATGCTTAATGGAAGTAAATAGTAAGCCACTATATGTGATCAAATTGTATCACACAAGTACATATATTACAAAAAAATCAAGAAATAAGTTCATTGGTATCAAATTGACATAATTTATTTAAATTTATATTATTTCTTTATTTAAATTTATATTATGCAAGAAATAAGTACCATTCAAGAATGACATTCGTTTTGGGTCTATAAAGACTATTACAATTAATAAGGTTGACTTCACTTATTACTCTTCAAAGCTGAAGTAAAGTATTTTTCAACCAATCTCTAGTCTACTTAGTGTTCATTACATTTTAAAATCAAAGAACAATTGAATGATCTAATAACATTCTTAGAAAATAAAAAATAAAAATTGTTTTATTAACTTTGACATTACTAGTTTCCTCCATCATAGAGCTTTGTTAGACCTTTGTTTGCTTGCCTCCTCACAAAGTCCTAAGAAAAATCCAACAAACTTATCTATTTGATTAACTCTTATTTTATCATAAATGTAATTTTACTAAAAGACAAGTTCCATCCTAATTGCATTTAAATTCCTTGCTCAAAGCTTAATGACTCACATCTAGTTTAATATATGGATCATATAAATGTCGAAATTTGTATTATCCGAATAATAACTTAGTGGTTTTATCCACTTTTTTATTAATATATATATTACTTTTTTTTATTAATATATATAGTCAAGAAATAATTTTATTAATATAATTCAGTTATTTTATCCACTTTTTTTTAAAAATCTATATTGTATGATAATACTCCTTATTATGTTTGGAATAACAAAACTTAGGAAGAAATTAGGTCTAGTTCTATAATGGGTCTAATTTTAAGAGACATCATGATTGGATTAACCAGTCTAAATTGATTAGTAATTCCATTAAATGATTACGGATTTGCAAGTGCAATCCCTAAATTCATTAATAATGATGATTTCTTTTGTTGTAACAATCGATGTTTTTTTTATAGTTGCAAATTAAAAACAAATACTAAGATTTAGTTGAGTAAGTAATTGATTCGATTCTAAATTCAAGAGAGCACAATCAAAGCCAACACACAATTATGTTTATTTGACACATTGGATGAATTTAATTTGGTCTTTTTGCCTATTATGATGCTTTGTGTAGTGATTAGTAATAATATTGATGTTAGTGGTTGACAATTGATATGGTGGTTTGGTTTACATGTGAGATTTTATAGTGATTATGAATTTATCATAGTATGTCATAGGGAAGGCTATTGAAGGTGTAAATGCTGGTAGTCACCATAATCAACCAAATAGTTTTAATGAGTTATAATATGAAATAGGTTTGTTGAGTCATGAGCAACTAGAGAAATGGAGGTAGAGATAGAGGCTTAATCTCTATCAACATAATGTCTTATGGTTTGATATGTAAAAGAAAAGACACTAGCCCCTGTAAATGATTGGAATTAGATTCCAATTTCTTATGATGATTCTAATGTAGGTTCTCTCAACCATTGACATCTTAAGATTAAACATTGTGATAAATGTAGAGGTAAAATACACAACCTGAGTGCCAAAGATTTTTAGTGATAAATGATGATCTACTCACGATGCCCCATGAGATCATGAGTCTAAGCAATGCATTGATTAAGCCTCTATTTCCTTCTTGCTAAATTATAGTGGAGAGAAGTAATAACACTGATTAATTATGCAATTTTTTTTCTCCTAATAGTCTTGAATGATACCACTTAGGATTCATGGAGGTGCTATATTCAAATTGTGACACATTTTATGTGTTAAAGAACAAAAAATGGTCTATGATAGTTTATATCAATGAAAATAATTAGAAACAATGTCTAATTTGATATCTTGGGATGGACTAAAAGATTAAACAAATATTCAAAGGGTACGATTCTCCCCTTTTTTCCTACCAAATTACATGGTAGAACTCTATTATTTGTTTCTCATTCAACCTAAAATCTTCCTATTATTCAATGTACTATTAAGATGCATATACTCCACCATCAAATCAAATCTTTTACAATATTTGGAATAGCAACACATATTTGGAGTTGCCACTTAGTTGGGTATTTAATAATGGAGGCAAAAAAACAAGCTGCTAGTCAAGCCAAGGAGATAGTGAAAATGACTTGGCTAAGAGTTATGATCTTTTTGTAGGATTCTCTAAATTGCTACGCAATACCTTCTAATGATAATCATTAATCATAATCATAAATCATAAATATGAAACCATACACTAAGGATACCTATCTAAAACTCTAATCCTCCCCCTTTTCCTTGATAACTTTCCTTGTATATATGCTTATTGTTCCACGATGGCTACCTCATGTTACTCCCTAAAAAACTGAAATTTGTAGTGCCAAGGAAAGTTTTCCTCCAATCAAATCTCCATGAGGCATTTTAAAGTGGAGTCACGAGCCTTAATTTCTTGAATGAATATGCTTAAACTAAAGGATGATAGATAGATTTTTAAATCTACACCATAATTAAACTTGAGATTATTGAAAGACATGTTAGTATTAATTAGTTACTAATCTTATATATTTATTTTACCGATTAAAAAATTAATATGTTTCACTAATTAGTTCTTTAAAAATAATTACATATATTTTAAAATAATAAAATAAGGTATGATATATTAAGAATAAAATTGTGGCATATGCTACACCTTTCATTGGCTTTCTAATGTCGTCATTGATGCATTAATTTTGTTAATTTGTACTCTTGTCACTATTGAATATAAACATACATTTCCATAATCAATAAAGATTAAAATCTATTTTATTCAAAAAAATAAGCTATATAATCTTAACTTTAAAGACTTTATGAATAAAAATATTAATAAATGACAATATTTAATAGACACTCATATTGATGAAAAACCACAAATAAATATTTTACAAATTAAACATGTTATCTTAGATAGTGGCAAATGCTCATCTACCTTGCATAAATTAATGAAAAAAAAGAATACAGTAATAGATGTTCCTCTAGTATTCCATCCATCAAATATAAATATGTACAATTAAGTTCTCTCATTTCTCATAATTTAAACACTCAAATCTTTTCTCTTATATCAAAACATTACTTTCCAGCTCCTTTTATAATTGAGGATTTTGGAGAATTCTCTAATCCTAGAATATTCTTGTAGAAGTTTGAATTAGCAATGATATTATTTCATATTTTTTCTTATTTTTAACAATTGGAGTTCGTTTAAAGGGTTTTAGGTCCCTTCAAAACCTGTTTTTGCCTTAATAAAAAACAATTGAGGTTCATTTTTTTGTGTAAGTTTATTTTCAAGGTTGTAGTTTTGTCTTTGGTATAAGATCATTTTTGTAAGTATGAATTCAATTTATAAATACACAAGATCTCAATTTGTTTTGTAAAATATATTTTCCTTTCATTATATGTCTTATCATATGCATTTATCAAATTTACTTTACTAATTAAATTAAGAGTTCATAAAAGGTAATTTCTAGCACCAGTTGTAACTCTAACATTGACCCTAACCCTAATTATGACCCTAATATTTTGATTAAGATAAATTCGTGAAATACCCCAACCTGTTACAATAAAGACAACCATCATGGCAAGAAGATAGAGTATTACTAGCAGTGAGATTGATAGTCACACAAAGACTAAAAAGCTTTTGATTGAAGCAAAGAATCAATGAGAAATAAGGGTCTCAACCCTAAATTCAAGACTTCTCCTTAATACAAGTATGAGGAAGGAGAGTAGTAGAATGACTGCTCCTCCTATGAACAATAGTCTAAGCTAAGCTATCATCCATGACCCCATAGTAAGGGGAAACAAGAGAAAACCTCCATGGGGGACCAACAATAGGGGAATCAATTAGATGACACATGAAAAAAGGTGGGAATCAACCTCAAAATAAATTATGACACTAACGTTAATTGTTAATAATTCAATTAATTATTAAGAAAAATACACATTATTACTATTCTAAAGTTTTCTTTTGTTTTTTTTTGTTTTTAATATAACTATAACTCACATAGGGAGGAAAAACAAGATAACATAAATAACAAGAATTTAAATAAAAATAACAATCTAGCACAATTATTACTTATTTTATGCGTATAATGATAATTCATTTAATGTTTGACATGTTGCGACTATAGATGTTACTACTATGTATATCTTTAATAATCTATATAAAGTAAGTGAGAAATATAGATTATTAAAAATATATATGTTACTTGAATAATTTTTTTAATTAAAAAAAATGTGTTATAATAAAAAAAATCTAATATTGAATTTATAGAGTAGCATTATTTCAAATATAATGTTGTAAATATATAACTTATTATTTACTAAAACACCAAAAAATTGATAAAAAAGTTAGAATTTTCATATGATTATTTAATTTCTTCTAAGTTTCAAATTTGAATAAATTGAAAGAAAGAAAGAAAAAGAAATACTTTTAACTTTCCGATTTAAAATAGTCTATCGAACAATCAAACTTTATCATGACCTTTTCTTATTCAAGATGATAATGAAGAACCTAATCGCCCTCATATTTCTAACTTCAATGTTGAGATAGGGTTTTGAGCATAAATATTCAACGCACGAGAAAATGGGTTTTATGAATTGCTTCAGTTGGTCCACTCACCTACTTTTAACTATTAGATTTGCACGTGCTTTTTTTCCTTACTGGTAACGAGGCGGCCGTTACATATAATTCGTGGAAAACAAAAATAAACGGGGCAACCAAAAAAATAGCACGGAACGGAAACAGTTAAAATTAGAATATTCTTCCTTATATGATGGAGGCCTCCGAATCAAAAAAAAAGGGAGGAGTCAAAGTGAGCAGGGCAGGAAACAGAGATGGCGGAGGGTGTAAAGAAAACATGGCACAAATATATGTTGCAAATGCAGCTCCACCCTTTACGAACTAAGGCCATAACCGCAGGGGTGTTGGCTGGTTGCAGTGATGCCATTGGTCAGAAGATTCTTGGCGCTAAAAAGCTTCAGCTCAGACAAGTGTCTCTCATGATTGTGAGTAAAACCCCCCTCTCTCCCCCTCCTCCTCTCGTGATTGTGAGTAAAACTCCCCTTCGCATCTAAAAACAGCACTAGTCTTTATTCAAAACTATTTTCTTTCGACTTAACACACTTTTTTCAACACAATCGCGTGGTTACCATGAGTTTTCCGTGAAGGAAAATACTTAACGACGTCTTTGATATCTAGATGGAGAAATCTGCACACTCTGCAATTGTAGGGGTCAGAATTTAGCTTGATCAGTTAGTCTCCTTGTAAAAGTGCACCTCAAAATTCCTAATTTAGAATTGTACCTTGGGAAGGCGGCTCCTATGAGGAGACCATGTTTAAACCTGCCAATTTTTATTAACACCAAAATTTAATAAAACTCAACCAATTACTGCTTCAGTTGAGCAGCATTTGGAAAAAAATGTTTGTTTGATTTTTGTATAAATGTTTCGGATCCATGATCCATGATCAATGATCAGGATGTGAAACACATGACAAAATATGCAATTATAGCTTGTTATTTGGCAGTTTTTTCCGGAAATACAAAAGGATCCTGATGCACCTGAATTAAGCTATTTCCAATTAACTATTGAATCATTTATTTGTATTCCTTTGCACCATTATTCAAAATTAGTAACAGTGGTAAGTTTGAGTTCCTTCTTTTCTTTTTATTTAAAGCTAGTGTTGACAATCATCAAGAAATTGCCGCTCCAGAAATTAATTTGTCCCACTTTTATTGCTCTGTACCTTGATCAGCAGGTGATTCATTTCTTAATGATTTTTCAATGTATAGTTAGGATTATCCCGCTGAATTGTTTTAATCAAGATCTTTTGCATTATTTAACATGCAATCGCAGTAGTTAACGTTCTTAGATAAATAAGTGGGCTAATATTTACTCCTTTTGGGCTTTTAACCTTGATGGTATCAAATCACGAGTTTACTGTTGGCAAGATACATACTAGAGAGAGTCTAGAGACTAGTATTACAGGCGCTAAACAGGCTCTCTTTCTCTCTACCCCAACATATTCTGGACTTTACATTCATGAGCTAGAGGAGATTATTTCAGACACTTTTGGTTTCATGTAGGGTTGGAGTTTTATTGACACTCACTATGGAGACAGGAACATTGCATTCATCCCTTAAGTTTTTATTTCCCCATTTTCTAGGGTCATGTTATCCATTCATTTCACTTTTTACTTAATTGTTAAATTGTTCCAGGTGGTAATGTGCATGTAGTATGTACCAGTCTTTTCTCTTTCCACCAATTTATTGGAGGGATTTTTTTTTTTTTTTTCTCCAGAGTCCATAGAGGAGCCGAAGGTCCGTTTTAGAACATTCTTTGCATGATTATAACAGGGTGAATAATGGAAGACTAGTGTCCGGAACAAAATTTCTAGCTGGGCATGTGCTATGTGTGCTGAGCATTCTTATATCTGCCTGCTAGCAACATCTCAGGATAAAGAAGGCATTGGCAGCTTTTCACCAGAGAATAACACACGCCAACTACAAACATAGTGACAACTTCATAAGATCCTTTCCTTAATAAAGGCTAGTTATACATGCACTGGAAAAATTTAAACGTGGAGGTCGCTGTGTGACCTAAGTCCAACCAAGGTAAGTGATCTGCCTGGTTGTGAGGAAATCCTTCTTGTGTTAATTTTATCTCATCTAACTATATAATATAATTCAGGCTGTGTCATATTTTTTGTTTAAGACTTAAGTGTACTGCTGCAGAGTGTTGATGATATAGCGTCGGTAGAAATCCTACAGGCCGACTCAGCAAGATCAAATGTGTAAGGCCAATACATTATCGAGTTTGACTTACCGGATTTGTCTCAAAGGGGCCGACTTTTGGTTAAAGTCCGCCACCCCTCGTTTGAAGGCATGCGATGCTTCATGAAGGTTGTGCCTCCTTGATGAGAGCCAACTCTTGGATATCTCCTTTCGACGGATATATATGGACGTGGTCTTCCCTCTTTGGAACAAAGATAAGACAACAAGTTCGATCATAATCAGGCAGATCGAATTCATGTACAAGCAGATCAATTGATGGTGAGAAATTTATGTAGCGTGCTTGGGGGTGACGATAAGAGCTTATCGTCTATGGTTGGGAAGGCAACAGATCTAATGTTTGCCTGTGGTTAACGAGCACTACCTTAAAATCAACACAGAGTATAGTTGGGGAAATCACGGGTTAAGATTGGCATATTTTAATTCAATAGTAAGATCCATAAGCTTAGCTATAAGCTAAGTTACCGGTTCCGGTTCGGATTCGGGTACGGGTTCGCGGATTCGGCAAAAAAAAAATTTTTTTGGGTACGGGTACGGGTTTGTCCGTACATATATATATATATATATTTTAATTTTTTTTAATATATATATATATATATATATATATATATATATATGTTCAAACTTCAAACATCAAAATTATATATGTTCACAGTTCAAACATACAAATATGAAACATCAAACATACAATGTAACTTTCCCATACAATGATACATAGATGATAACAGATAAATCATAAATCAATAAATCATAAATCCATAATTGCCAATGCCAATAAATATTCTGAATTAATGGCTTGGGTTGGATGCTTCAGATGAAGATGAATATGGAATTTAAATCCCATAGATGGCTTGTAATTTGAATGTTTAACTTTATACTTTATTGTGTCATGACATTTTCACATTTTGAAACTTGAAACTTGAATATTATCTTTTTTGCAAATTATGAATATGATTAAAAATATTGTTTTTTTATTGTTTTTAAATGCTTGCTAACCCGTGGGCCCCGTTTTTGGGAACCCACGGGCTTGGGTTCACCCGGGTCCTCCTGGGTTCACCCGGGTCCTCCTGGGTTCGCCCTGGGTCCCACCTGGGTCCTGCCCAGGCGGCTGGGTTCCCTGTGGCAGGACCCACATGCAGGACCCACAGGGAACCCAGCCGCCTGGGCAGGACCCGGGTGGGACCCAGAGCGAACCGGACCAGGACCAGGACCGGGCACGGACCAGGACCAGGACCCAGCCAAAATAGGGGAGAACCGGTATCTGAGGCTATAAGATTGGGGATCTATTCTTAAAATGGGTGAGGCCAAGTATACAAATATGACCATTGAATCAATCTGTCTCCACGATTTAATTGATATTGTTGTTTTTTTGAACAGGTTATAGTATTAACTATTAAGTAATTAGAAAAAAAGATTGAGTTTCAGTAAGTAACAAATCATCTACTAACTAAAAAGTACTGAAAACAGTTTAAAATAAGAATAGCGTGCAAGTTTTGAACCTTTTTATAATGGAAGCAATTTCCATAGTTGTGTTGCATATTTTTGCTATCTTTTTAGCTTACACTTTTTCTTTTCTATATGCATGCTTGTTGAATCTGTAGGAAACATTTTATACCTAATTTTATTTCATATGAAAAGGGTTTATTTAAGTTTTTCTGTTAGAAGAGAGCTTCCTTGTTTAATTGGAAGAATTTTTTTATCTTATTGTTTCATTTTGTGTTGTCTAAAAAGACAAATTAAAACTCTAACATGTCAACTTTTACTTGAAGATGTCGATCGAAGGTTTTATCTGAGTTTTTCTTTTAGAAGGTAGTTTCCTCTTGTAATCTGAAGAAGAGTTTTACCTTACACACTGTTTTGATTTTGTGTATGGTCAACTCTACTAAGCTTGATAATTTTCTTCAGTTCTGATATGGTATTTTGAAGATGAAATTACATTTAGAGCTGTTTAGTTGGCTCCTATTCTTGAAATTACCAATTTTTGAAGTACAAAAGTACTCAAAAAGCCTCCGATAGACTATACTCCACAGTGAAACTCTGTATTTTTAAGAAATAATTTTACTGACTTAACTTATTTGATAATTGAGTGCTAACAACCATTAGTTAGACTTTTATTGCCAGCATATCATGAATAGTGTCAACAATTAAAATTAACTGGTTGACTGACTTTTCACACCTCATTTATATAACTAAAACAAACTGAACTCCTAACTCAATGAATGTTCTACTATTAAATCAATTGTTAGATAATAACACAATTTACTAATAGTTGAAATATTCACACCTATCTACAATTATTAGAAAAACTCCTAATCACAAATGAGCACTGCTTAATATATTCATTATTATTATGTATTTAGACAAATATTAATTATAACAATAACATAAATATACTATTATACACATTTTTTTTTGTTTATATTTATTGGTTTAGGTTCAAGAACCAAAAAAAATCGTGGGATACACCTTACTGTCTCATTGGTTGACGAGAATACAAACTAAAACAACTATATATAACCATCCTACCCATCCATGATTCCATTGAAATGGCCGTAGCCCCTCCCAAATTTTATCCTACCCAAATAGTCAAGTATTAAAACATAGAGGCTCACAATTTTTACTAGGGGCCAAGGAAAATTATGCAGGTTTCTCCCCCAAAACCTTAACACACTCACAGTTCCGATTAGTTCATACCACACTTTGGTCTAAGGCTTTCATTGCCTCTTCTTTGACTTTGTCCTCCTTTGACTCTGTAATGTCCCTCTTCCCAATTTACACTATTCTTCTCTAGGTTATACTTTCTCAACTGTCAAGAAGGTTTTAGGAGGGGGATCTTCTTGATTTCTTGATATGAACAGCTTGCAATATATGTTAGAGAATAATATTCTAATTACAACATATGTATGATTACCATTAAAAGATTAATTATGAAATATAAATGAAAGAAAAATAGGATAAGAGACTAACGATGATTTGCAAATTAAAGAAACTGTAATTTAAGGGATTGCTACAATGGAACTTAGAACAATTATGCAACATTACTACAACGTAAGTATCAAAAAGTTCTGAGTTAACTTCAAGAATTTCTAATTATCTTGATAGGGTGCCTTAGTAATGGTTCTCCATAAACAAGCCATTTTATGAGGGTGCCTTAACAGTGGTTCTCCCTTTGTCAGTGAGGGTGCCTTACAACGGTTCTGCCTCAGTCAGTGAGGGTGCCTTTTTTGAATGATTCCGCCCCCGGGTTTGGGCTGCTTCTAGTTGAGTAGCTTTAAGGATTGCCTTTTGAAGAGTATGAGGCTCAAAAGCACTTACTAGTCCTTGGGTGGCATCATTCAACCCTTCTATGAACAGGTAGATAAGTCTTTCCTCAGATATCTCGGGGACCATAATAGCTAACCTTTGGAATTCTGAAATATACTCCTCAAGGGTTCCTTTTTGTCTTATCCTTGTAAGCTATTTAAATTGTTTCTGAGGGTGGGTGTGATCAAACCTTTCAATGAGTTTCTCCTTGAAGGCCTCGTAGGTCTTAACGTTTTTATGATCTTGTGTAACTAGGCCATGATGCCACCACTCATGTGCTGTTCCTTCTAAGTGAATTATGGCAAAGGTGATATCATCCTTTTCTATTATGGTACAGAGGGTGAGGTAAGTTTCTGGTTTTTGAATCCAAGAATGAGCGGTGATTTTCCCAGATCCATCGAAGTTGGGAATGGTCATTTTCCCTACCTTGTTTTGTATTTCCTTGTTAGGTTGTGTCTTCCTTTTCCTATGGTTCCTCTTTGGGTTGGCCTTACAAAATTCAGAGAAACTGATACTCCTTTTAATTTCAGGGTCTAATTTTGCATATTCAGCAACAAGTTCTCTTAAGCCCAGGACACGAATTTTGCATTATCTATGGGTGGTTCCTCCCTAATTAGAAAAAGGGGTATGTTTGTCTTATGGGTGGACTCTTGGGTGGTCCTAATTGGCTTGGAGATCTCTCCCCTACATTCCTTGGATTTGCCTTGAGGTTCTTATGGTTGCTATCATGTTTTGTAAGGTCTGGGTAGTTTGTTCCATGAAAGTTTTGAATTCAAGTTCCATGGCTATAGTGGCTTTCCTTTTTTCTCTCTCTAAAGCTCTTAAGGTTCGTTGACTTAGGTGCATCAACTAATTCTCTTAGGTTGGCAGGAACATGCTCGGATACCACTTGTAATGTCCCTCTTCCCAATTTACACTATTCTGCCCTAGGTTATACTTTCTCAACTGTCAAGAAGGTTTTAGGAAGGGGATCTTCTTGATTTCTTGATATGAACAGCTAGAGAGGAGGTCAAGGGTTTCTATGGAGCGTAATTTTTTCCTATGTGATAGCTATTCTTCTTTCGCTTTTTCTATATCTCTTACTTTGTATCAATGGGAGTTTATTTATTCCCACTTTGCAATTCCTGGAAAGTTATGCATCAAGGAGGCATCCCTTCAGTGGGGGTGACCTTTGAAAAGTTGCCACTCTCTATTACTGCTATTGTAACATTTCATGAATATATTACAATTATTTATGCATATTAGTTTTATAAGGTAGTTGAAACATATTATGCTTATTAACCAATAAAATAATAAAAGCTTTCATTATATTATTCAATATGTAGCAATTATGACTTCATCGAAAATACACATTAACATTACTTTATCAGAAAATTGAGGGATATGATAGATTTTTCTTTACCTTTTGAATTATATTGTGATGCCTCAGGAGAAGGTATTGGGGTTTTGTTGATGCAGAATAGACACCCTATAGCTTTTGAAAGCAGGAAACTTAAGGAATAGGAAAGGATATTTTGCATTCATGACAAGGAGATGTTGGCAATAATGCATGCCCTAGCAAAATTCAGGCGGTACTTAATCTGTGGGAGGTTTATTGTAAAAACCGATCACAACAACTTAAGGTTCTTTTTAAGTCAAAGGGACCTAAATGAAAAGCAGCAGAAGTGGGTGAGTAAATTGCAAGCATATGACTTTGATATTGAATATATGAAAGGAAAGAATAACATCGTAGCAGATGCTCTATCCCGAAGACCCCATCTTAATGCAGTGACAACAGTATCAACTGATTGGAAGACTACCATACTAAATATGCTAAAGATACATTTACAAGTGATTTAATTGAGGGGAAGATACAGGATGAAAACTATCAAATTAAGGATCATCTCATCATCTATAAAGATCGAATATACATTGCTTCCGGATCTGTTAAAAAAGAAATCTTGAAAAACTATCATGATAATCCATTGGCAGGTCATCAAGGATACTACAAAACCTACAAACAGATCAGAGAGAGGTTCTCATGGAAGGGCCTTAAGAGGGATATGCTAACACATGTTAAGGAATACATGATATGCCAAAGGAATAAAGATGAGCATACCTTTCCAGCAGGGCGACCTTAGCCACTGCCAATTCCCAACCAAAAATGGGAAATCAGATCCATAGACTTTATAACCGAGTTGCCTAGGGTACAGGGAAAAGATTGTGTTTATGTGGTAGTTGACCGGTTGACAAAATATGCACACTTCATAGCTATTTCCACAGAATTTAGAGCACCTCAAATGGTCAAGATTTTGTTTAGAGAAGTCTTTAGATTACATGGATTACCCTATAACATTGTGAGTGACTGGGACAGCCGTTTCCTCAGTCTCTTTTGACAATAACTCTTTAGACTAGCTCGAATAGAATTAACCCACAGTACCAGTTACCATCCACAAACAGATGGACAGATTGAAATAGTTAATAAATGGTTGGAAGGTTACCTACGAAATTATGTCACAGGACAGCAAAATGCATGGGTCAAGTGGCTCCATTTGGGAAAGTATTGTTATAATAATACTCATCATATGTCTATAGGGATGAGTCCCTTCAAGGATTTGTATGGATACACTACTACATCTTTTGGAGACTTGATTCAGTCAGAAAGTCAAGTTCCAGGAGCCATAAACTTCATACAGGATAGTATGGATATAATGAATGAGCTTAGGGATAACCTACTCCAAGCTCAAAATCAGCAAAAGTTATATGTAGATAGGAAGAGAATAGAGTGAACTTTTGAAGTAGGAGATATGGTCTTCTTGAGGCTATGAACCTACAAGTAGTCATCACTCAAATCCAGTGGGGTAGAAAAACTTAAGCCTCGCTTCTATGGTCCATATAAAATAATAAGGAAAATCGGGGAGGTGGCGTATGAGTTGGATCTACCCTCAAATAGCAAAATTCGTAATGTGTTCCATGTCTCCCGCCTCAAAAGGGTATTGGGACAACATGTCACCCCATGTGAAGAATTACCCCCACTAGATAATGAAGGGAAACTGATTTTGGAACCGGAGATGATACTCAATGTAAGGGAGAAAAGACTAAGGAGTAAAACCATTGAAGAATACCTGGTAAAATGGAAAGGCCTACCCATCGAGGATGCTACATGGGAAGGACTTGAAATATTTGATCATCCCAGCTTGAAATTGTTTGAGGGCAAGCAAATCTAGGGAGGGAGGACTGTCATATCCCTCAATTTTCTGATAAAGTAATGTTAATGTGTATTTTAGATGAAGTCATAATTGCTACATATTGAATAATATAATGAAAGCTTTTATTATTTTATTGGTTAATAAGCATAATATGTTTCAACTACCTTATAAAACTAATATGCATAAATAATTGTAATATATTCATGAATTGTTACAATGACAGTAGTAGAGGGTGTTGACTTTTCAAAGGTCACCACCACTAAAGGGATGCCTCCTTGAGGCGTAACTTTCCAGGAATTGCAGGGTGGGAATAAATAAATTCCCATTGATACAAAGTAAGAGATAGAGAAAAAGCGGAAGAAGAATAGATATCGCACAAGAAAAACTTACACTCCATAGAAACCCTCGACCTCCTCTCTAGCTGTTCGTATCAAGAAATCAAGAAGATCCCCTTCCTAAAACCTTCTTGACAGTTGAGAAAGTATAACCTAGGGCAGAATAGTGTAAATTGGTTTACAATGCTTTGCATGAAAAATAACCTGGTATCAACAGTATGGCGGAAGATATGTCGATGGAAGATACAAGGGTGTGGGACCAACACCTCTATTGGACAATTTTTTTGACCTAGAGTATATTGGTACATGTTGCTCGAAGGAATGTTAGAGAAGGCCACTATACATGTGTGCTTGGCTACAAGGCTTGGAGATTAGAATGAAACATGAAGAGGATCCTAGAGAGATAAAGTGAACGACAAAAGATAATGACGATGGCTACCGAGGGAAACTGAAGAAGAAACAAAAGAAGCTAGAAGTCAATCACCAGGTGAAGAGGAAGGTGAAAAGACAAAGAATCAAGTTGCACATCCCAGGGAGGAAATCAAGTACCCATGGCAGAGAAGTGGTACATCCAAAAATTGTAGTATGGACCCCAAAAAGCAAGCACGAGAAGTTGAAGGTGGGAAAATTCCAATGGACTCTGAAGGTACAGCCAATGAAATTTAAACTTGCTTGTAAAAGTAAAAATTTTAAGGAGTATTTGCAAAAGGAAATATTAAGTGTGGGAAAAGATAGGTACAAAATAAAAAATAAAGGGTTAGGCATTAGTGAAAAATGAAAACAAAAAGGATATTATAAAGTTGGGAAAAGAAAAATTATGTGGGGTAAGGAAAAGATTATTTTATAAAAAATTGTTGCAATTCACCCTAACCGTAAAAGTGAAGCGATTTAATAAGTATTTCCATCCGACCATTTCAACACAATCATGCAGAGAAGAAGAGCAGTGCCATCCTTGCAGGTCGTACAAGTCCGTACAACGGGTTCACAGGACAATAGCTAGCCATTTAGTTTCATACGGAATTGCACCACATGCATACCCGTACACTACTGTATGAATCCGACGGGGAGGAAAGAGTGTCGTACATGACTGTACGAAATTTATTTAGTCACACACAACACCCAAATCCGTATGGTTCTGTACGGAAGAGAGACATCGTGTAGAAAGGGGAGGTACCGTACGGGCTAGACATCTCGTCTCAGAGGCAGGGGAGGAAGCGTACGATTTCGTACGGAGTATTTAGTCTGATGCGGAGTGGAATTTCTGTACACAAAACCGTACCTTCCGTACGAGGCATCAAGGCATAAGGGAAAAATTTGCCAGTATCAGAGCAAGATTGGAAGGAGTTTGTACACGAAATCCATACGACAGGAGGAAAGAAGCAGAGAAAAATCTGTACGGTGACCAAAGGGGGAAGGGAATTCTCGCACTATTCCGTATGGACAGATAGGAGGAAGTTCGTACAGACAAGCAAGGAAAATTTCGGAGTTTGAAAACACGTGGCAAAATCTAGTTTACCCAGGAAACGGTTGCAGTAACGGCTTTGTCAAGGAATTCTACAAGTGGCAAGACAACCGTGCAACCGCAGTGAAGAAGTGTTGTCGTTTATAAATATGTTGAAGATCAATTTTGGGAATCCTCAGGACGACAGCAGGGTGAATTCGACACAAGCAGGGACTGTGGCCACGCCAAGTTGTAGCAAAGGAAAGAAGGTTCGTCCACATGTCCAGAGGGATGAACCAGTTACCATGCATTCCTTAGCTTGGGAAGGGCTGACTGGAATTGAGTGTAGGACTTGGTGGGAAGAGACCGATGACTCCAACGTGATCAAAATGAACCTGAAGAGAGTAGGAGTCGATAAAATTATATTCATGCTTGTGTACAGCATGAAAGATTTTGAGCCTGCGTTGAAAGCGATGCAGGCAGGATACAATAGACATACACACAGGTCCATGTTCAAGTATGGCGGCTACCACATTACCATTTCTTCTTTGCCACAGAGTTTGCTCATGTATTCGAGATCCCCAATCAGGGGAGTGCAGTCACCAAGAAGAAGATGTCATTAGAACAAAAGCAGTAGCTGGTTCGCCTAATGTGTCGAGGGGATTTGACACAAGAGGAACAAGACAACATTTGGAAGTCAGGAAGCAACCGTGGGGTGAAGAGGATGTTCCTGGCCTATTCAGAATGGCGCTGCATCATGGATATTATCAAAAGAAGATTGACGGGGGCAAGCAGAGGATCGAATATTGCTGTATGGATGTTGTACCTCATGAATGCAGAATGGTACACTGTACAATTGGGCATCATTCCTGTCAGAGTGGATTCGGGAATGCCTTGGCCTACACCACGAGGCCTTCTACATGTCTCACCATGCCATCGCCATCTTTTTGGAATCCATACGGACCAACATGCCGACAGACAAAAGAGGGAATTTGCAACCACTTCGCAGAGTAGAGCCCTCTAATCTGTCTATCTTTTATTGGGCTCACTTGGACACCATGGCCGCTAGTTGAGAACCTTAGAGGAAGAGATGATGGCAGGATGTAGCATAGTCTCCCAGCACGAAAAGTGAGACTAGCGAGGAAGAGGTCTTCGAGGCATCCTCATCAGATGGGGAAAGTGCAGAGGAAGAGACCTTTCATGCGGTGCGCGCAACAGAGGACGTGGAGGTCATCGGAGAAACACCAGTGGCGGAAGGTGTTGGGGAAAATTCTCAGATGATAGGAGCTATCACTTCCACATTACCAGAAGGCAACTAATCTATGGAGATCCAGCGCATGGGATGGGGAGAGTTGACAAAGGCGATTGACGCGGTCGACGTGGAGGCATCACCATCACCGCCAGCTAAGGTGACCCCACGTGGAGATACAACAGCAACACAAATGAGCCCCACGAGAGATACCGACCACTAGGAGGAAACAATCGACTCATGTCTTCTAGAGACATTGGGTGCACGGGCGGAGAACCGGCCAAAACTTCCATCTCCACCTGACGGTAATGGCGGTGACGACGGTGACAGGATGGAACCGCCACCTAGTGGAATGGAGGGTGCAGGAGGGGGCTCTCAACAGGAAGAGGAGACACTGTTGGTACAACACACAAGCGAGAACGCAGGTGGTGAGGAATCCTCCTCTCCTCGGGATGAGGAAATTGTGGTTCGATTGGGGAAGCCCAATCTAGAGGACCCGCTCGGTACCATGTAGCAATGCGCATCCCAGCTGGAAGGGATGGCCAAGTACTTGAGTGATGTGGGGAATATTGTGAAAAACATTGAAGTTGGTTAGGACCCCAAGATTGCTAGAGTGGCAAATTGGCTCCTCTCTTTTATGAAGGAAGATTATGAGGGGGAGTTCTTCCATTGCTTCACGGCCAAGGGATGGCCGAAGTCAGAGACCCAGGAGATGATGTACGCATGGACGGGTAACCTGGTGGTGATGGAAGGACATAGGGTGCATGCATTTCTACAGGGGATGGAGATTGCATTCCGCGATTTGGTATGAAATACCCCAGGATGACAATGGTCAAGGTGGAATCTCTCACTGTACAGCGTGACCAAGCCTTACGAGAGGCTGAGGCTACCAAGAAAACATTGGGCACCCACATCCAAAAAAGCTAGGAGCAGTTGGCTCAGGAGCACTCATGAGTGATGGCCTTGGAAGAAACCGTGGCCAAGCATGTTCAGGAATTGGATGTGAGTGGCAAGCAGAAGGCAAAATTGGCGGCCAAGGTGGCGGAGTTGGTGGCTAACCTGGCACAACGGGAGGAGCAGTTGTGCGGACATGGGGAGGAAACATAGAAAGCACATGAGAAGGTGGTCGAAGCTGCTCACATGGTGAAGCTAGCGAGAGAACGAGAGATGGCAGCCACTCAGCGTCTCCAGCAACGTGGGGGCACTTCCTAGTCTTCGGTTCTTTCAGGGACACCTTCTCATCCTTCCCAACATTAGTTTTTTTAATTAGATTAGCCTTGTTCTGTTTCAGTCGTCTTCCAGACGACTACATTTTTGGGGGGCTGATGATAGGCAAAAAAGTGGAATAATATTTTTTGTTATGTAATTAACTGGCCGAAGGGGTTCCGTAGGGGTAGTTGGCAGTTGCGGTAGTCGGTACCTCCGCCAACTGCCAAGTAGTATAAATGTGACTATAAGGAACCCCGCAGTAATGATTGTACATCCATTTTACTAAATGCAATAAAAGAAATATCTTTCTGGCCTATGTGATTCTGTGATGTTCGATTAATTGCTTTATGAATACTGTCTGTATATTTCCATTTTGTTGCCCTGTAATTCAAACTGACACTAAAGGGAGCACACTCCCCTCCTTGTCCTTCTCTTGTTCTTGTCAAGAATCACATCACCTCCCAACTCCTCTTGGTTGTTTGTTGTTAGTACATCAACTGGAGGTAACAAGTCTTCTTTTTCATTGAGTGTTGAAAGTTCAAACAAACAGAAATTTTCTAATTTGATCATTGAGTACATTTCAATACATGGTGGCAAATCCAAGAGAAAAGCTTTCTTTCCCACATGTTCCAGAATTTGAAAGGACCATACCTTAACTGCTTGAACTTCCTAGCTTGACCTTGGAGGCTAACCTTCCCTAAGTACAGCCAAACATGATTAACAACTTTGAGCCTGTGCTTTATCTGATGTTGACCATTTCACTTCTTGTACTTAGCTTGTGACTCCTTAGTTTCTACCGAACTTGGTGATGTATTTGCCAAATTTTGTCAATGAACTTTTTGGCCTTGTGGACCTCAGAATCCTCATTCCCTGATTTTTTGTGTGACTGTCTCATGGCAACATCAAAGGGAACCTCAATGACAAACTAGTTGATGAATGGACTGCTGTGTTGTAAGAGTTTTGAGTATATGGCAAGTTTCATCTTATGACTTTGGATGCTTTTGATTATACCTTATCAAGAGCTGGAGTAAGGGTCGGTTCACCACTTCTGTTTGTCCATTGGACTGAGGAGGAAAAGTAGTGTAGTGTTTCTAGTATGTGTCCATACTTTCCTATAGTGCACACCAAAGTTAATCCAAGAACCTAGCATCATAATCTGATATTAGGCTTTATGGTAAACTAAAGTGAACACACGAGTACAAAACAGCTCTGCCACCTCACTGCCCTTAAATATATTCAAGGAATGAGCACACACATCTTACTAAATGTATCCACCACCAACAATGAGTAATCATGCCCTCTCTTCGACATGGGAAGACGCTGTTAGGGGTTATGATGGGAGTTTGGACCTAGGATAAGATGACTGGAAAAACACTTTCTTGTTGCAATTGCAATCTACTTTTAAGTTATTTTGGCACTTTCTTAAGTTCTTCTTGCTTATCTACTTTCTTTCTGTTTATAAGAATTTGAATCAAGAAGACTATATTTGCAATCACCACTATTGGAGTAATGTTTCTTATATAGTATCATTGTCTGTCCTTGATTTGTATTCTTTGAAAATTAGTTCTCCTTGACTGTAAAATTTATTTGCGACGGTCTGCTAAACTCCTGTTGTTGCTTTATTGAATTTCTTTTATTTCTTTGATCTCAAGATTGCACTCCATATTGGGATGCCTTGCCCATGTTTAATGTTCGTATTGACTTGATCATTTTGAATGAAATTTATTATTAGCAGGGAGAAAATCAATGCTTATGGTTTATTCTGTAGGTTTCGGATCTCGAATTGTCTCATTTACCTAAACTGGTCAATTGCAGCTGTATGGCTTTGCATATGCAGGGCCATTTGGGCATTTCTTGCATAAGTTAATGGATCGCATCTTCAAGGGAAAAAAGGATACAAAAACAATTGCTAAAAAGGTAATACACCATATAAATGTAGAAAATGTATATGTAAAGTCCTTGCTTCACAAATTTCTAGTTTGTAACTATTTTCGATTTGCTTGCAATTTATTGTACTTTCTTGATATCGAGTTTGTCATTTTTTTAGTCAACTATCTCAAATTGAATTTCCTGAATAGCTCATCTATGGATATTTCTGTGTACAATAAATTAGAGCCTGTTTTGTTAGCTGATATTTGGAGTTGGGATTTGAATGTTTGTTCCTGCAAATGTTGTGTGTGCTCTATGTTTTCAATTTTAAACTATGTTTGGAACTGGATAAGAATGTTATATGCTAATAAATTAGAATGATCTTTCAGGTTGTGCTGGAGCAGCTAACTTCTTCACCATGGAACAATATGTTTTTCCTCCTTTATTATGGATTAGTTATTGAGGGTATGATTTTAACTCTAAATAAGAGTGGAGAAATCCTTTTTGTAATATTAATGCTAAATTCTAACAAAGGATGGATGTCATAAGTCAGAGGTATAGGCAAAATAAACTGCTCATGAGAACACACCTTTAGTAATAATTGCAACTGTCTTCCTGTTTGAGTTTATGAGTTTTTATTTCTCTCAAATTTCCAGTAATTGTGCTACTAGAATGTTTATGATAGAGAAAATGAACTGCACATGAGAAAACATCATTGATTCACCTAACGTTACATTCTTCTTCCACAGCTTGTGTCTCTTCGAGAAGATGAAAATCGGTACCCTTACCTGTTTTATGCTCAATTAATATATGAGCATTGTTTTACTGCTAGATGTCCACTAGATGTTTACTGATTTTGCTACTAGAATGTTTATGATAGACCAAATAAACTGCTCATGAGAACACCCTTAGTTCAACTAAAATTGCATTTTTCTTCTAGTTTGTGTTTTTCTTAGAAAAGGAAGAATCAATATACATTTTAGGATCAGTTATTAGATGAGCATAATGGCACAGTTAGGTTTCCACTGTTTTTGATATTAGAATGCTTATGTTTCCTTTATAAGTATAATGTAGAAAAAAGAGATCTTCCCTTTTTTTATTTTATTGAGTGTGTTTTGGTAATTAATTAAAGGGTTTCAATTATTGGTCACCCCTGCTGTAATGCCACCAACATTAACCTTACATCGTTAGTACTTCAATTTTGTGAAGTCTCATCGATAGCGTTGGAATAGAGACTTCGAATGGGCTAGTGATTTATCAACCAACGATGACGGAAGATCGATCAACTGTGTTAATACCGTAAAGTGAGCAAATAGAATGAATCAATGTTAAGGGAGCAATCATGATAATTGTTATCGTTGGTGCGCAGTACTGACAGAATGTACTATGAAAGGCACAAGTTGATTGATTAATCGCAGCGATTACAATATCAAGTGATGTGATTCATACTGCTAAGTCACCATACGGTGATGTGAATAAGGGAACGATACCATGAAAGGAGGAGGAGACTCAGAACAAGGGCAATAAATAGTTTGGAATGATGTTAACAGCGATTGGTATATGTTATTGACTGTAATAAGAATTAATAAATAACGATAGCAAAGAGGGTGATATTAGCAAGTCGAAAGAGTCACTAAGACAACTAGCTGTCACTAATTGATAATGTTGATTAAGACAAAGATCCTAAATACCGATTATAAATTAAATTATATCGGTCTAGTAGTGAATAAGACTAATCACTATGGCATGATTAGTATAAAAGAGAACTGATTTACCTTGTTATGAATAAGTGCAACTAATCATATGGAGATGTGATTAAGGAAAGACATTACTTTTTGGAGGCAACCATTCAAACACATTCCGGCAGCATCAAATGAGTTTATCCCTTTATTTCTTATCCAGTTTGGATTGCTCAGATTGAGCATTGCCTTCAGCACACAAAATGGTTGCATAAGGAACAAGTTCAAAATCAGGGAGAGCACCGAATTGTTGCATGCTTCTACAACTATATCAGAAACAGCATCTTTATGCATTGTTGCAAGCATATAACTTAATACCAGGAACATCAACATATCATAGTAAGGTGATACCAATATCTACCTCTGCACGTTCCCATTGACATGTCAGACACAGCAACTTACATAGCTTTATAGCTATTTTATAAGGAACTAAATCCAGACATAGCATCATCAAGAGATTGCAGATTTATATCTATATACTAGAAGGATATTTATATCAATAAATCCAGTGAGAGATCAAGATTCCTTTGCATGTTTACTCATCTTCAAATCTGAGACAGCAAGTAATCTTATTATTCTACAAACCAAATAATTGTGCATATATATTATAGTCTAAGTTACCGGTTCTTTGGGTATGGGCTTGGGTCTGGGTCCTGGTTCGTGCCTGGTCCTGGTCCGGCCCGGGTTTGACCTGGGTCCTTACCAGGTGGCCGGGTTCCTTGTCGCAGGACCCACAGGGAACCTGGCCACTTGGGAAGGACCCGGGTGGAACCCAGGTCGAACTCGGGAGGACCCGGGTGAACCCAGGCCCGTGGGTTCCCAAAAACGGGGCCCACGGGTCAAAAAACAATAAAAACCAATAAAAAAGTACTTTAAAAAATAGTTAATTAATAATTAAACCCTAATTCGCCCCTTTATGATGCATTTCATGCATCAAAACATTCATTCAACTCATTTTATTTGCATTTTTGAAGATTTTTTCTCTAAAGCCGGGTTTCTTAGTTTTTGCATTTTTCTTCGAAGGTAGAGACTATGAAGATGTGAGACACACATAAAAGGCATAGGAATCACTGGAGAAGGAAGATTTAGCCATCAAAGGTGAGTGAATCTGAATTTTTTACAAGTTTTCAAGAATTTTTTTAAGTTTTTTTCAAATTTTTTAATTTTTTTAAAAGTTTTTCTTAAATTTTTTAAATAAGTTTTGTATATTTTTTTACACTTTGTATGCATAGTATGGGGTTATAATGTCGAAATTTTATCAATTATTTTCAATAATGTTGTGTTTTCTCTTTTTATTTTAGGTGCATTATTCATATAATCATACATAATGGCTGAAATTGGAAGTGCAAGTGCAAGCTCTAGTTCAATTGCCAATGCCCGAACTGAAAATAACCCCTTTAAAATTGATCAAGATTCACCACTTTGGCATTATACAACAATGATCAAGCAAGTGTTTGGTGGTGGGGGTTTTGTTTGGAAGTGTAACCATTGTGGCACTGAGTATACCAGCTCATACTATCGAGTGAAAGGCCACCTTTGTTTCATCCCCGGGCGTGGAATAAAATTTTGTAAGGGATCAAATGGCAAGGGGCTGCCAAAAGCTCTAGTTTTGGAATATATTAGAGAACAAGAGGAAGCTGATAGGAGAAGTGGCAAAGCAAAGACTGATTATCCTCTTGTCCAATCAAGCTCGAAGACTACGAGGCCTTCTAGTAGTATTGGCTCCACAAGACCAGCTAGATCGCATCCTTTCATGCGAAAACCACCAGTTGCTCCACTAGAGAATCAAAATGTTGTGGCTTCATGGAAAAGAGGCCCATTGGATACTGCCTTCAAAAATGAAATGAGAGAGATTGCAAATCAGAGCATTGGGTGTTGCATTTATGGCAATGGGCTTCCTTTCAACCTTGTTAGATCACCTTACTTTCAGGACATGGTACATACCCTTTGCAACACACCTTCTGATTATGTTTGTCCAGGGTATGAAAAGGTGAGAACCACCTTGTTGGCAAAGGAGAAAGCATTCGTAGAGTCACAGTTGAAAGTCATCAAAGATACATGGCTGGAAACAGGTTTGACCATTGTTTCTGATGGATGGAAAGATTGTAAAAATAGGCCATTGATCAATGTTATAGCAATGTTCCCTAAAGGGGCAATGTTTTTGAAAGCGGTGGATTGTGAGGGGCAGGTGAAAGATGCAAGTTTCATTGCCAATATCCTCATAGAATGCATTGACATGGTGGGGCCTCAAAATGTTGTCCAAGTCATAATGGACAATGCTAAAAATTGTAGGGCAGCGGGGACTATAGTTCTGGCTACATACGGTCACATCTTTTGGACACCATGTATAGTCCACTCACTCAATTTAATCATGCAAAAGATTGGCACACAAATTGATTGGATGAAAAAACTGTACGAGGAGGGCGAGGAGATTCAAATGTTTGTGACTAATCATCATATGTCACAAGCCATTTTTAGGACCTTCTCCAAGTTGGAGTTGTTGAAGGTAATTACTAATTTAAATTTTTAATTTTTTATAATTGATATATGTTGTGTATTTTTTTATGTCATGTTAGGTAGCTGAAACACGATTTGCATCTCACACACTCGTCTTAAGACGACTTATGAAGGTGCGAGAAGCCTTGAGTTCTATGGTCATCAACGGATTGTGGAGTGTATGGAAGCAGGCCCAGACAGAAAGAGCTCTAAAAGTAAGAGCATTGATCCTTGATGAGAAATGGTGGGATAATGTGGAATATGTTTTGAATTTCACTGAGCCCATCATGAGCATGATTAGGTATGTTGATACTAATCGCCCATGTTTGGGTGAGATTAATGATGGCATGGATTGCATGGTGGAGAAAATAAGAGAAGTAATAAAAAGAAAAGTAAATGACCCAATGAAAACATTTTTCAAAGTTGTGCAGAATATTATTGTTGACCGTTGGAACAAGATGACCAATCCCTTACATCTCTTAGCATTTGCTTTGACACCAAAATTTTATAGTGCAGAGATGCTTGCAACACCAAGGAGGGTACCACCATATAGAGATGCAGAGGTTGCTTCTGGCTATAGAGCTGCCTTTAAAAAGATATATCAAGATGAGGAGACAAGAAATGTTGTCATGAAGGAGTTTGGCCAATTTTTATCCACAAAAAATCATGATGTTGTAGCTCTCAATGCTAGATATGGGATGGATGTTGATGAGTGGTGGTATGTACATGGTCAAGGCTCCGTTTACTTGCAGCCTCTTGCAATTAAACTTCTCTCCCAAGTATGTATCTTTTTATTTTTTATAGTTTTCCAATTCCATTTGATGCTATCATATTTTTATTTTATAATTTATAAATTTCTAATAATGTTTTAACTTTTAACAGGTTGCAAGTTCTTCTTCAGCTGAGCGGAATTGGAGTACATACTCCTTCATCCACTCAGTCAAACGTAATCGTTTGGGTGCAAAGAGAGCTGAGGATTTGGTCTACGTACACTCCAACCTTCGTTTGTTGTCACATAAGGACCTTGAATATAATGTGGGTGCAACAAGGAATTGGGATCTAGCCCTTGAGTGTGCTGATTTAGATGCTACAGTTGCACAACTTGCCCAACTCTCTATAGACGAGGCAGCTATGGAACTTGAGAGAGACTTGGCTAGTGGGTGTGACATTCCATTCGATAGTGGTTCAATTGATGTTGGATTTGAACCACTTGATGACCTTGGGCTTGGGTTGGATGGTTCAGATGAAGATGAATATGGAATTTAAATCCCATAGATGGCTTGTAATTTGAATTTTTATTGTGTCATGACATATTCACATTTTGAAACTTGAATCAGTTGAAACTTGAAACTTGAATATTAGCTTTTTTGCAAATTATGAATATGATATTAGACTTAGTTATTAGTTTATTGATAACATTTGCGATATATGGATATTTATTGGCATTGGCAATTATGGATTTATGATTTATCATTTATGATTTATGTATGGAAAGTCACATTGTATTTTTTTTTTTTGTATGGATTGTATATATTGAAGATATGTATAATATATGTGTATATATATAAATTTATAATTAATATATGTATGGACGAACCCGTACCCGTACCCAAGAAATTTTTTTTTGTCGAATCCGCGAATCCGAACCCGAATCCGAACCCGAATCGGTAACTTAGATTATAGTTATATCAGAGATAGCATCAATATCAGTTATATTTCATAATTAATACCATTTGCAAGGTAATATCAGCATATAGTCAAGATTATTAAGGAAATAAATCTCTTGCAATTAATCTTTTCGAGTTGGATGCCCCTAATTCATAAGTTTTAAAATAAGAGGGACATTACACCTGCCCTCCATGAATTCTATACAGTACTTGGAAAGAGTTGTGCAATTTCAGACAGGGAGACACTAAACAAAGGGATGATGAAGACAGTTTCCAAACAGTGCGAAAGATCTTTAATACAACTGAGCATATAGCAAATCACAGAAAGGCAAAAGCAGAAAATATAATAATTAACATTGCATGAATAAGATGATAAAAATAGTGCTATAAGTTGATCTCATAGACAAAGAGAAATGCCATAAACCAAACAAACAGCTGCCAGAAGGAGCCTGAAGAGATGAATTACGCCTTGGCCTCATCGTGCTTCAAAGACTGGCTTCATTATTATCTAAGAATTTGACTCATTCAAACCTTCATCCTTACTCTTCCTAGGAGAGGAAAGAGCTAGAAAGATATGAAGAGCCGGGACAATCAGAGATTGATAACATTAAAAAATACGAAGTTTTCAGAAATTCCTTATCTTTTGTAGATTTCATGATACTATTCAAGACAGGCCTTACCAATGCTCACAAGATTTTTGTTTAGAGTTGGACGGACCAACATCTAAATGGAGGACTAAATATCACTCTTCTGTTCCTCAAGAGTTTCTTTTTCCATAGAAATCTTATTAAATTAAATTTTGTTTTATTATCGATTTAAGCTTGGATTTAATAGATTTCAGCTAGATCCTAAGAGGCTGATTTGAATTTTGTAGTCTTTGGCCTGGACTTCATTCCATAGAATCCTTGTCAAAGGTTTAGATTCTTATTTTTGAATCATATCAATTTAAATTTGAGTTTGATCTTGGGGAGGACTATCATAATAATAGATACTGAAATAGGCAGATGGCATATACATTCAAGATAATAGATTTGAAGAGGAGGTTCTACTTTTAAATATGTTTGAAACTAGGTTTTCCTTTATTCTTTTCTGTTATACACATACCAAATTTGAGTCAAATTTCAAGCCAAAAGACATGCTTTATTGTTTGGAAGCTATTCTTGAGTCCTTGTTACTAGTAGTTGTCAATGCGGTCCTTCTCAATTTTAGTAAATGCCTTTGCAGTGCTTGTGAGAGAAGGTTTTCAAGCATGTTAGGCAAGGTGAATGCATCTTGGATACAAGGAAAGGTAGTGAAGTGCCAAGGTAGGGAATTAATGATTGGGGCTCCTAGAGCACATCTTGATCAAGGAAAATCATTTTTGGAGATTTCAAGTCAAGGAAAGGTGCATGGATGATGTGGAGCACTCATTGGGGAAGAATAATGAGTTTCATTGACAAAAAGCAAGTGAAAATGGTCTTCAAGTTGACCTAGGCATATTCGAGCTTATTAGTATTATTTTAGTAAATGCCTTTGTAGGGCCTGTGAGAGAAGGTTTTCAAGTATGTTAGGCAAGGTGAATGCATCTTGGATACAAGGAAAGGTAGTGAAGTGCCAAGGTAGGGAATTAATCGTTGGGGTGCTTGGAGCACATCTTGATCAAGGAAAAGCACTTTTGGATATTTCAAGTCAAGGAAAGGTGCATGGATGATGTGGAGCACTCATTGGGGAAGAATAATGAGTTTCATTGACAAAAAGCAAGTGAAAATGGTCTTCAAGTTGACCTACGCATATTCGAGCTTATTAGTATTATTTTTGGGGTGAAAATCACTTGAGTGGGAAAATTGCACTGCCAATGATGAATCAGAGTGTGGGAAATTATTTAAAGCAACTCAAAAGAGCATTTTTCACTTCAGAAATCAAACTCAATCAAATTAGAAATAGTGATGCTTAAGTGGCTAGGGGTGCCCAAGTTGAATTAAGTATCAAAATATCACTATCAAATCAAAATGAAAAAGTGAAAACATGAAAAAATAACATTCCACCTCTCTATGGTGCCTAAGATGACTTGACTATCAAATTCTAAATGAAAAATTATAAGAAAGGTGACATTTTAAACCCCAAGTTTGCCTAGACACCAAAATGTCAAAATGTTAATGAAGAAAAAAACCAAAATGTGTTTCAAGTGACGAACTTCACGCCAAGATGGATGAATGCCAAGTTGTCAATGAAGGATTAGAGGAAAAAGTGTCACGTCGTCTCCTAGGTATGCCTCTAGGCACCAAAGTGTCAAGACACATGAAAGCGTAACATAAAGAGCATCATTTCTCCCTAGCATGTGGTCAAGAGTTTCAAGGTCAAGTTTCGACATGAAAATATAAGGGTTAGCATCTCCAAAGGGTTGAGTAAAAAAGTGAACATTAAATTATAACAAAAAGTGCAACAAGGATCCAAACGCATGCCTCTACATGGAGAAATCCAAGTTTCATCTACAAAATGCCAAAAGATGCTATTGGGATAAGTTTTGTAGCATCTTCATGACAAATTCTTCAAGTCCAAGGATCAACACTAGTTTTCATTATTCTAACATTTAGAGTAGTTGTCATGGTAACCTTGTCAATTACTCCACTTTTTGTTCAAAGGTTGATTGTCTAATTAGTTGACAACAGAGATAATGTGAAGCGTTCATCAGAAGGTTTAATCTTCAATGTCTAGGCTTTATAGATTCAAGTCACCAAGATGGTTTGGAGTGTTATCAGTTTCAAGGTATCTTTATAGGATCTTCGTGATTAGAACAAGGAAGCAAAGCAAGGAGCCAACACTAGACTAGTTGTTTTTAACTCGTGTCACCACTTTTTTTGGGAGGCAACTATTCTTAGAAATAATTTTAAGATCTATTTAGAGACGTTCCATTTTTTCTATGATTTCTAGGTCTTTAAAATAGCATATATTCTTATTAGACATCCATTTGAAGATTTCTAATTTTAGTTGATGTTTTGGTGACAATGTCATGCCCCTGCCTTAATAACATTTGCCTCACCATCCAGATAAGTTTAGATGTAGAAAATTGTCTTATTAAGACTTCATGATTTTCCATGATCTCGGGTCAAACGAATTAATATATCAGGCAGTAATTATCTTCATAAAGTAGGGGCGCATGCAACAACTCTAAAATTAATACATAAACCTAAGTATCTATAGCGACCCATATATGACAATAATAATACAATGAATATATTAAGGGCTATACAAAGCTTTAATAATGCACATTATTAAGCAATAATGGGGTGCGATTACTACAATAGTTCATTAATTAGAAGACAAATCGGTCAACATGATAATCAGTTATATAACGACAATTAATTATATTACAAATCATTGGCTATATGATAGCAAACCAATTCATATTCTAATTGAAGCATTAAGAGACATACAACAACTAACATTAAACAATAAATTCATTAAAAATCAAAGAAACGATTTGATATTGTAATATCCCCCTCAATTATTTCAGCTTACAATCAACACAAACATCCATTAGGGTTAGAAAATGAAATCCAAATACTACTGAAAGTAACCCTTTCCACCTTTTGATCACCGAGAGCCCAATCTGGGAGGGTGAGAGCATATAGTGTTGAGGGGATCGTTAGATGCTAGAAATTGAAATTGATTACAAACTTGGGCGGCAAGCCAACCCCTTCCACTTATACAACGGGAGATGGAAATTCTGAAACTTCCTAGCAGTAAACCAGCCAGGAACAAACCAAACAACTGAAACAACAATCACTCTACTGCTTATGCAGCGGGAGGACTAGAAATGAAATTTTTTATCAACTCCACTGCTTATTCAGCAGGAGGACAACATTACAATCAACTCAACCGCTTATTCAGTGGGAGGACAGTGTTACAATAGATAAGAAGGCAGCAGGCCAACCTCTTCCACTTATGCAGTGGGCCAAAGAACAACAATCCAAGTATATAGCTGTTAGTACTACTAATCAGCTTTACAATGCAAACATGGATTACAAAATTACTAGAATCACTGTCCAAACTAGGCGGCAAGGCCAGCCTCTTCCACTTATGCAGTGGGACTAGGAGAGATCAAAGAAATTGTTGTTACTACTACTACCAGCATTACAATATGAATCATAGTAGATAAGAATGAAGAATCAAGTGCTGATAACAAGTCCAACTGCTGCAATAACAATAGGAAATCACTCCCCAACCAACATAAGCTACTCACACCCAAAACTTTCCTTATAAAGAACTATGCAATTCTGAAAATCACTAACATGCACATAAAACACATAGACCAACAAGCTACGGACACCCAAATTTGCTCATAACTTCTCCAAATCAACTCCGAATTGCACAAAATCAAAAGCAAATGAGAGATATAACATAGACAACACAATTAGAACCTCAAACCTACACCACGAACACCACCAACAATCTGCACGCAACCCGAGGCAGTCAAGGAAAGGTATGACCCAATTGGAAAGTTCGACTTGCTACCAAAAATCCAAATCAGCCTTTGACAAGATACAAATTGGTGAACTTCATCGCCCAAGGGGTAGGAATAGATGGAGCCAATACCCAGAACCACATGTCAAGCACACGGGAGCCACGAGCAAAAAACACCTTTAGCACACACGAACTAGCAACATAAAAAACTCATAAAACACTCCACATTTCTGAAAATGAAACACAAATTTGCATCTCTATCCTTCAATCCGCTCTCCTGAATGAAGAGAAGACTCAAGCTCAATTAGTTGCTATCTCTCAAGCAAGAAATCCAGAAAATGCTAGGAGGTATGCTTTCCCTGAAGCTCAATGTAAATTTCGGCAGCAATTCGTTATATTTTCTTCATGGATGCCAAATGAGAAGCCAAGCTCTTATATTTATAGACTCAGACATTCACATTCATCTTCAAATGGCATCCAAATTCTCAAACTCTCATTTGAATTTCATTTCAAATCACCACATGACTGGCGTCCCCTTTCTAGGCACAAGTTCGCACTTTTCCCAAGGTGAACACATTGCACATAAAAAAACATTAAAACATGAAATATTCCTCTTTTTAAAAATGCCAACTGACTTAGGAAAATAATAAGTTTTTAAGTGAAGGTATTTTTCCTTAAGTCGACCACACCAACAATTAAATATTAAACTTTAATATAAAGTATTAATATTTAATAATTCACTTGTAAATCAATTACTGATAAAGCCAAATTGAACCATGAATCGTGGCGTTGCAAACCATCAAATTGAACTGTACTGGGGCTCAATACCGAACTGCTAAAAATGGAACTGCCAAATGTGACACTTGCTAAAATAGTTTCTCTTCGAAACATAATGCATGTCATACCCCTGCGAAGCCTTCAGAAAACCTAGAAGGAATCCACAGTTAGAATCGTAGAATTCCTACTAGTCAAGCATCAAACAGGCCTCATAGACCCCCTCAAAAGTAGGAAGCCCTAATTTCTGCTTCTAGTTAGCCTACGGGTCTCCGAAATAGGCTAATGGCCCATTGAAAATTCTCCTCACTGAGAAGGGGACATTACAGATATATTGAAAGGGCACCTTCCTGAGATGCGATCTACATTAATGTTAGTTAAGGTGTAATTGAGGAAAGGTCAAGGGACAACCCTTGTGCAAATCATTGGCCATAACAAGAGACACACCTCTTCACTCGGTGGGGGGGATATTGATAGCAAGATCAATCTCCAAGGGAAGGCATCGAAAAGAAGCATTGACAACTAGCAGTCATTGTTCAATAATATCACCATTGAATCAGATCAGGAGATTCATACCGGATAAAACTATACAACATCAAGGAGAGGATCGAACGTCACTGCTTGTGGTAATAATTGGTAAGATGTATCTCACCTAATGACTATCTGTAGATTACATAATGCAGAATATTATGAGTAAAAGAACAATTGAGCTATAATATGGAACACTGTATTAATAAATATATATCAGGAAATACTGCCAATAATTTATATTGGTAATAGTTAAGAAATCAGGTTAATGCTTAATTATTTCTGCATTTGTAATACTTTGAAAGTTAATATAATAAAAAATTTGATCCTTGCTCTTCTGCTTATACCTACGTGGGATAGGGGGTTTGTGTAGGGAGAGTCGGAGTAATCCGGTCACAAGATGGGTAGATCCCAATATGGGTAAGGTCTTGTATTCCTGAAACTTTGAGGGAAAGTTCCCAAGATGGGGTATGAATGCATATGTTACTAATAAACGTTGAGGGAGCCCGCTTGTAGACTATTTCAAGTGCCCTAGCAAAATAATTCCACCATCTTCCGTTAGGGTTAGGGAAGAAGTGAGGGCAAACCCTAAATTTAATTAGCAATTTATTGTTTTATATATATTTTTAACCCCAATAACCTAATTTAAGATAGAATAATGATTAATGATGTATGTTAATTAATGGAAATAGGTAGTCTCTTGATAGGGGACACTACAGACAAAATTGTACTTTTGGCTCGTTTTGTGTGCAAGCGAACTATTTGTAGTTTAAGAGCTTTGGTTAACTTTTAATTTTTTATTTTTCATCCAAAGCATTGTGATCACATAGTCTAGCTATTTAGCACATAGAAGATTTTGATCAAGAGAATTGGATATCTTTGGGTATTTTATTTTGTGTTGAGCATGCATAAGAAAAACACACCAATAGGACCATGTACTCAACGGGGACCACTGCTTCCCAGCTGTATATTAGTTGAACAATGTGTCCCATTGTTACCTTGTACATTGTTCATTATGCCCATAGTATGGTTTGTAGCTCCCCTCTCAGTTTGCTTCTTCAATGCCACACGACTTATGAATGACCGAAATGAGTACTTTGTTTATCGACTCTACCTAACCATTTTCTCTTGGATAGTGTGCGCTTGATAAATCGTAAAAGATTTGAAACTTCGTCATCATTAAGCGAATGATGTGTTTCACAAAGTGTCCTCCTCGATCACAGTAATTTGAAGGGGAACACTGTACTGAGTGACTATTTGTTCAGAAATGAATCTCACTATACTAACTATTGTGTTGTTTGGGAGTGCTCTAGCTCTTGCCTATTTCATCAAGTACTCCATGACTACCACAATATATCTGCATCTATGAAGCTATCTGACCTTGAGTGGACTGATGAAATCTAGTCCCCACCTCAAAAAGTTCCCGTGGTTGTGATGGGAACAATGTCATGTAGTCTCTTTTAAGAGGTTTGCCAACTCTATGTTTTGTATTGCGTCCCACCACCCACTGTCGGGCATTTGTGTGTACTGTGGGCCATCACAAACTTGCTAGCAAAACTTTTCGGGTTGTGGCATCTTGTCCTATATGTCCTCCAGCAAGGCTTTCGTGTTCTTCCTTCGGTGCTCTTGGTATCTCTTCTAGCATGACACATCGCGTTAGGACATGTTCAAACCCCATTTCATATAATTTTCCATTAATAAGCTGTAAGGTTTTACTCTTCAGAGCTAGCTTCCTTCTCTCTTGGTGGGATCTCCTTTGGAAAGGTGGAGTTGGATAGATATTCTCTCACACTCTCGTACCATGGAGGTAGTGCTGCAATTTGAAACAAATGCGCTTTCGGGAAGTCTTCATTTAGTCCCTTAGGTGGCACCCAACTTAATCCTTCACAAATGAGCATTTATGATGTGGTTTTTCCCTGGCTGAACATTGATAGTAAATGCGAATTCTTGCAATAGTAAAAGCTACCTACTTACTCAACCTTGGATGATGGGCTTGTTTACCAAGTAGATTAAGGCCTTGTGATCGATGGAGAAGGTGAATAGTCTTGCCAACAAGTAGTGTTTGAATTTTTGCACCGGATACATCATCTCGAGTGCTTCTCTCTCCATCATATTGTAATTCTTTTTTGCCAACTGACTGGATGGTCCAATCCTTGGGGTCACACTTGTGCAAGTGTTGTGCCTACATGTACATGAACAGTAATGACTTAGCAAGAAAAAGACAACCATAGCAGAGAAGGGGTGGGTCCTATTGAGACGTGAAGCTGAAACAGTGATGAAGATTGAACCTTCAAGGGAATCCTAGTTGCCAAGTCAGCATGTGGATCCCAGAGTGGCAGCAAATTGACCCAACAAAAAAAGGACAAAAAGCTGATCATTATTTTTGGGCGAGTAGGATTGTTTGTGGGCCCAGATGCTCCTATATCAAGGTGGCAAACATTTGATAGCTATTGTAGGTGTTCACTTTCAAGAGAAGATTCTTGAGTAGAAGTCCTTATAAACCTTGTGCCCTTGCTTGAGAACTAAAATATAGCTAATTTCCTTAGTTTGTTTGCAATGAGCATCCAAAATCTAAAGGTTTAACTTGTGTTGGAAGGGAGCTTCCCCTTCTAGTTTGAAGAAAAGGTTTATCCTTACATGCTATACCGCTTTGTGTTGTACTGAAAGGTGCAAATTAAAATGCTAATAGCTTGACAGGTAAATCAATAAAGAGGGACAACATTGCCCCTCTATAATAGAAAAAAGTGAAAAAAACACAAATAGATCCTGAGAGAGACCAATTATGCTCAGTTTCCTTCAGGCGAAACATTTACAGCAAAGTCTAGTGTTAAAAATTAGATTCATATTCATAAAGTTGATCCTTTTTATTAATTGTAGGTGGGATCATCAATAATTCTTTATAAAATATAATTAGGCTGCTTTATAATACAATAACTATCTCTTTTGTTGTGGTGGAAGCACTGCCCATAAACCCCCAAATCTAGGGAGATTCTGCAGAAGTCATTACTTAGGCCTCAGTCCTTGACAATGTCAATTATCAGGAATATGTCCTTGGTGACTGCAGAATCCCTAGTCTTCAAATCTAGTAGCTGTACCCATGAGTACGAAAACTCTCTCAGCCCTGAGACAACCATCACATACATAGATCCCAGTGAAACTTTAGCATAAGAAGAGTATAGTCTGCTGTCAAACCAGTATTCATAATGCTGTCATAGACATAGAAACCTAAAAAGATAATGACCATATATAGATGAGATAGAAAAGCATCTGAGGTCCATATACAGTAGCTAAAATTGAGTTAGTGTTAGCTCATACCAGGATACTCATCAAGTTCTGTATGATTCATAATCTAATTGTTATAATGTAATCAGATGTAAAATATTAGTACGTTTAGTACTATTCAAAATATGGAAATGGGTTTGTAATCCAGCTCAAATTCCATTTACATTCCTTGATTAGCATTGCAGGTCCTGTTAAAAAAAAATTGAAATCTTAGGCATTGCAGGTCCTGTTAAAAAAAATTTGAAATCTTAGTGAACTAGTCAACATGGTTTCATTATTCTTCAGCATGTTGTGTACAATATTAACTGGTTCTAGGTTATTCACCAACCTGTGTTTGGATAATTTTCCTTGTCTTCCTGTATTATGCATATCTATTAGGAACTCTATATTGAATATTTTAATTTATTATTAAATGTCATTTTTTCGCCTTTCTCAAAAAATGTATTAACATGGTCTTTCTTAAAACCTGCACTATTCATGCTATTGTTTTCGAAGTTTGTTTTAGAGACTCTTTGCTTGTCATTTGGGCGTATTGCTCATACATGCAGCTTGTTAATGACAAGCACAACCCTGCTGATCGTTATAGTTATATGCAAATAATTGAGCAAATGTTTAGTCCACAGTAGTAGCTGGGACAAAGGATTTTCTCCTATAATTTTTTACCCATTGGAAAATAACTTTGCATCTTTAAAGTTTGTTTCTTGGATGGTTTGTGTATGTCCTTATTCACAATAATATTGAATCAAAAAATCTATTTTTATATGCTATAAAGCTTTTTAATAATTATTACTCTCCTACACGTATAATACTCAACTACCAAGATTTGAAAGTGGACTAATATAAGATCGCTGTGCTTGATAATGTTTTTTTTTCAAGTGTCAGTTTGAGGGGTAGAGGATGAAATGCTAAGTTCGAGAGAATTTTCTTTTTGGTTGGACACATTCCATATTCTTACAGTTAGGGTTCTTTTCAATACTCAAAAATACCAGTTCGGATGTCTCAATTTGAAAATATTATTTTCATGTATTTGCTCTAGGATGACAGTTCATTTCTCTGTTTTTCATTGTTATTATGTATGACATCAATCTGATGCTTCTAGCTGCTTTCTTATTTCAGGAAGACAATGGAATTTTGTGAAGAATAAGTTGAGAAAGGACTACCCCTCTGTGCAACTAAATGCATGGAAGGTAAATAACCTCTTATTTCCTTCTGATGTTATAATCAGAGAATATTATCATAGAAAGCTAAATAAACGGAATGGCACAATAAGGATTTATTTAGAACATTGTTTTGTCCATGCAGGTTTGGCCGATAGTAGCTTGGGTGAATTACCAATATATGCCTATTCAGTTCCGTGTTATATTTCACAGTTTTGTTGCATCTTGCTGGTAAAACTATTTTTTTGGGGTCTCTTGCCCTTCTCTCACAAGTGCACACACACAGAAGGAGGGAGATTTTAATACTTAGGAGAAGTTGGTGTTTAATATGGTTAACGTTCTAAAGCTATAAAAGCCAACATAAGTGTGCTATTCTTTCTGTTTTAGTTTTGGTTAGAATGAAAAAGCTTTCATTGAAATAATTTATGACTTTGAAATGGGAAGAAATCAGGATGTCTCATTAAGGGTTGGATGCAATGATATGCATTATAAATGCTACATTTTATTTGTTGTGCTTTACATTGGGCCAAGGACTTAATACATGGAAGGTTCAGTAAACAAAGGGCTCTTGGTTAGCAGAAAAATGGATTTGGATTAAATTTTTTTATGAAAAATGAGTTTATATCACAAGCCACAGTAAATGAGAGAGAGAGGAGGGAGGGAGAGATGCACTTCTCTAAAATGAAGTTTGAGTGAAAAAAATGCGCAACCAAAATTTACCAATAAAACTGACATTACAAAGAGAAACACTGGGCATTACCAATTTTTTAGGCTCCTTGAAAATGGCAAACTGTTTGAACAATAAAACAAAACAAAATTATCTAGACAATAAAAAAAAACAGAATATAAAATTCCTATGCATGGAAAGTTAAAATACCCGAGGTACTTTGTGGAAATGCCCTGGAAACAACCATAAAAGACCCTGTTTATGATTGAAGCATAGGGATATGTGAAATTGTCCAAGTAAAAAGTTATTGGGGGGTTTCCATTTTTGTTTTCCGTATTGGAAACAACAAAACAGAAAAAGGGGTCTATTGTATTTCTTGCAACCTAGACTAAAACCTTCATTAATTTGGTTATTGCTTTAAGCCTTTCATTGGAACATGTGAAACACAGACGTTGTCTAGATTGGAATGGCTTGTTTGAGATTCAAGTATGATTATAATCTATAATTGACTTTGACGGCTTTAGGGAAAACTCAAATTAAAACTGTATTCTAAGTAGATCCGGGTAATTATGGTTGTGCCATTAACAATATGCTTTTTGAGTTTTCAAACAGTAAATTAATCAATTTGTTGAGGTAATATTGAGAGATGAAGAAAAAGCAATGCCATACGAATGATCAGTACCTAATTTATAAATTTGTTAGGAACATACTATTCAACTTAATTTTGACCCTAAATGACTATGACAGTGACTTCCAACCTTCAATGACAATTAAATGTAGTATTTTACAAAGTAAATATTTATATCACATATCCCTCGATGTGTTTATCATGAGCACTAACCCTACCTAACCTCTATATGTTTTGAATATGTTTCTGTTGAAAGCCTGAACTTTGCACCATGATCAATTCCATTTATTCTTTGCTCATCACTTCCTGTGGTGACAATGCACTTCTGTTTAGTTTATTTGAGAATGAAAAACTATGTTCATCATAAGGAAAAGTTGTTGGGTGGTTCTCTCAAATCAACAAATTGTTGAATATTGTAGGCGGTGTATGTCATGTCCCCTCCTGGATCGTTATATATATACGGAGAGAAAGAGAGAGACCCTAAATGAAGAAATTATTATTATTAATTAATTTAATAATTATCAATGAATGATTATTTAAAATTCATTAATTAAATATTATTTATGAACATGACTTGAATATTATATATTATCAACATAATTTATATATTCAATAATAAATAATAATACAATTAAAGACTAGTCTAAAGATGGCCAATGACCATTAAGTATGGAACGATGAGCATAGTCTTTGATGACCACACCGTAATTGACAACAATAACTAAAAGACACAATAGGCAATTAAAACAAAGTAATTATACAAGGGAAAAGTGACCAATATATTGAAGTCAAGAAATAGTAATACAACCGTCCAAAGCCAAAGTAATTACAACAACTCATACATCAATGATCATCAACGGTAGCATTTGATAATTAGGTTGTAACACATTTATTAGCATTCATACTCAAGACAATCCATGACCAGCAAGTGCGTGGAGTAGCAATAATAACCATGAGATAACATAACACTCAGCACATGACATAACACTTAGCACATATGCAGAAATAAACTCAGTGATACAGTTAATAATATAATATTATAAAAATACTTGATAAGATATTACTACTGTTCGTATTTTCTCTTCACAATATTTGCGGTGGATGCAAAAGCTACCATATGACATGGATACAATTCCTAAGTCTAAATGGTGGTCAAACAAATGTTCAAAGCCTAAAGTGGTGGACCCAATATGAAATGTTGAGAGAAATGTTTGAAGCTAAGTGGTGGACCCCGTATACAATATGAAACGGTTCACTAATAAATCATTAGTGGTTCGCTGAAGTTCTATGTTGATTAATGTATATTTTTTAATGATACGATTCATTAAGAAGAGGATAAACGATTTACAATACTGGGTAATAAGAGTCGAAAATAATAAAGTGTTAGTTTGACTTGGTTGCCTTGGTTTCCTTGATCACGTCTTTAAAGAAATATGAGGGACTAAATTTTTTTTGTATTGTTTGAAGGTGCAAATTTTTATAATAGAAGTAATCATTCTGTATGCTTTTACCATGCTGCGTACCTTGATTCCTTGGCATAAAATGTTGGTCATGTGAACACTTGTGTTATGTTCAAATTTTTAACATTTTCCTAAATTCTAAATCCTAGTAATTTGCATGGGAAAGAAGCTGGATCATTTCCTAGTCTAAAACAGCTCAAGTCTTACACCCACTAATGAGAACTCTTAAACAACCACTGAAGCTCCTTAATGCTAGATTTAATCACTTTATTAGGTTATCATTGCTACAATGGCTAGCTATGGTGAGGTTTTGTCAGCACCTTTTTATTCATGTAGACAACCTTTAAAGCTTTCAATGCTCCAGCAGACTGCCATTGTCCATGCCCATTACTGGATTTTCCATACATTAAGATGAAGGTTTAACACTATCAACCTCAAAATAGGGAAAGCTAGACAAGCTCTCTTAGTGTACACATGACAATACAAATTTATATGTGATATTATTATGATGGACACATGTTTTGGACATTAGGGAAAAGGACGAATAAGAAAATTTGAGTTATTAAAATGATGGACTGTTATGCCAAGGGTTAAATGTAAGGGTGTAAGCCTAAAGGTAAATGACATTAAGATAGGGACTAAATGCAAGGAAATTGGGTAAAGAATGGTAAGCCAGGGGCTATAGGACAATATGGTAATAAAGTAAATAAACATATAATGAGGATGAGGTCTGCATAAATGAAAGAGGTATGGTAGAAAGATACTTGGGGCCAACTTGTAACTACAATAACCTCCTTTGCTTAAGCATTTGTAGAGAGGTGGTTGAAGATCAAGTTAAGTTTCTATTGAAGAAACCATAGTAGGCCAAAGCTAGGAACTGTAGAGACTTGGTATGCATTAGAAGTGAAGTTCATTTGCTTGAATCATCAAAGGTCCTTGTGTGAAAATATCTTTCCCTTGTTGAAATAATTTTCCCCCAAATCCTATTAGAAACCTTCAAGGGAAGATGTGAGTGGGAAGTATATTGGATTATTAATTTTTCTTTTGTAAATGGCAAAGGGAAACCTATAAATGGGGTACAAATCCTAAAATATTAAAACTGAAATAGCTGATATCATCATCTTAGTATCAGCCCATCTGATGATGTTATCTAAGTAGGGGGATAGAAAGAAACATCATGGGACGATATATTGGATAGGTAGGGAAGGAACAAGATGAGAAACATAGAGGGAACAAAAGAGGGAGAAAGGGAAAAATCAAGATGATTAGGATAGAATGTGGACTTAATGGAGGAAAACAGGGGAAGCATGCTTGTTGAAAAGGAGGGCATGAAAGGGAAGGACATCTAAGACAATAAAAACCATGTTAGTGAAATCGCATTTTCTCACCATTTGGCTATTTCCACAGATTTTCATTCAAAATAGCAAATATTCCTTAAACTGTCCCACACTTTTTTCCTTTCATGCATTTTTCACTGACTACATTATTAATATCACATTCAGTGTTTAGTAACTGATTTATTCCTTCTTTTTTTTTTTTTTCCCATTTACTCTTTTTAAACTTCAGCAATGTTTTGAAAACCTAACCCTAACCGTATTTTTTTAAAATCCCTACATCTAACTCAATTATTCTTGATTAAACTTTTGAAAAAATCTTTATCTTTCCCAAGGGGTTGAGCATTGTTGGTTAAAACAGTGACTTCTCATTGTGGAGACCCAAGTTCAAATCCCAAAGGGACATCTAATGTGGAATTTTAAGTTGTGACCCATAGGTGGCTTCTAGTGTGGAGGTGGCTTCTAGTGTGGTTGCTTGAAAGGAGCCAAAATTAGTCTCATGGTTGTGCTCACAAGAACTTGTATTAGTCTCATGTTGATGCTTGTATGAGCAGAATATTTGTAAACAACTAGCAATATATATAAAAAAATACTTTATATTTTTGTTTGCTGATTTATTTCTGGGAATGATTTGTGTTACTATGATGAAAACAGCCTACAAGTCTAATCCCATTTTAGGAGGTTAATGTACCCACAACCCTTGACAAAACAAATTGTTACTAAGGTAGTCTATGGCGTGTGAATATTTGCCCACAAAGCTTATCACTTGTTACACAACGTAACAAGTGATGCCACTTCATGAAAACATATGCCTAAATTATATTCATTAATAGAATTGACTGAAAAGAAATGGTTCAATATACATACCTTGATTCACCTTTTTGTTGAAGAGTAAGCATAGACATGCTAGAGTTTGTCCAGGTGGGGGCTAAAAGCCTATGATACCTTAACTTTGCAAGAGAACATGGACAAATGCATTGATATGTACGAAGATGAGTCTAATCTCATCTATATGTGAATGCAAAATATTTCACAAGAGGTTGGTAATAGGGTAGGTCCAAATCAGAGTTCTGTGACTCGCGGCGAGTCACGCGAGTCAGCGGGCCAGGTGACCCTGACCCGGGTTCAGACGGGTCAGGGAGTGACTCGCTGAAGCCTATGATACCTTAATGTTGCAAGAGAACATGGACAAATGCATTGATATGTACGAAGATGAGTCTAATCTCATCTATATGTGAATGCAAAATATTTCACAAGAGGTTGTTAATAGGGTAGGTCCAAATCAGAGTTTTGTGACTCTCGGCGAGTCACGCGAGTCAGCGGGCCGGGTGACCCCTGTTGGGTCACGATGACCCTGACCCGGGCTCAGACGGGTCAGGGGGCGTGACTTGCCTGACTCGCCGAGTCAGCGAGTCACTCCTTGACTCGTCGAGTCCGAGTGTCGTGGCCCCGGCCGGGGTCACGACCCTCGGACCCGGCGAGTCAGGGAGACTCGCCGGGTCCGAGGGTCGTGACTTATGCATTTTAATTTTTCATTTTATAATCTACCTTTAAAGTAGGAAATGAGACTAATGTTTTTTTCTTTTCCTTATCTCAGATAGATGGTGGCAAATGTTTGGGCCTTCAACCCCAAACCTTCAAAAAATTGCCATCCGCATATTGAGCCAGCCATGCAACGCTTCTGGATGTGAGCGCAACTGGAGCATGTTCGAGCACATCCACTCGAAGAGGCGAAATAGATTGTCTGTGGAGAGGTTGAATGAGTCTTTGTTCATTACAACCTCTGTCTTAGGACCAGACATATTTTGGACGCTAAATCCTCTTCGATCACTCTAGAGGAAGTCGACCCCGAGTCCGATTGGCTCATTGAGTCCACCGATCCAGTCTTCACTGATGAGGACCTTGAGTGGGTTGACCAAGTAAACAGCGAGGCTGAGGCTGTGGCTATGGCAAAGGAGGAGGATAGAGCACGATCAGCCACATCACCTATGGCTACTCAGACTGGCACATCACAGGCAGAGACTATGGCTACTCAGTCATCTAGGACCTACCTTAGACGCCTTTCTAGGAGGCAGATAGACGAGGCTGAGCAAGAGCCTGAGCCATAGACTTGTTTTTGTTTACACTTTACAGTTACATATATGTTTGGGAACATTTGAAGTCATGGATTTTATATACATTGGACAACATTTCTAACTCTATATATCTATGTTTTCTAATTCCTTCAGCTACAATTTACATTTCTACGCATGTGATGGATGTATGTTTATGTATGTGATCAAATTAGCTTCTATTTGATGATGTTATAGTGTCTTTAAGCTTAATTCAATAATGGGTGTATGAAACAAGTTTTAAATCGTTAAAAATCTCTAAATTTCAAGGGTTTTCTTATTTTGCCGAGTCCGAGCTGAGTCACGAGTCGAGTCAGCCTTGCTGAGTTAGAGCCGAGTCTGAATCTGGGAACTTTGGTCCAAATAGCCAAAGAAAGTAAGGATTGAGTTAGGTCGAGAAGGTCCAAAATGGAAGCAAGGAAAGCTTTTCATTGTAGACCAAAAAGAAAGGATCCTAATTGGAGGCAAAAGGAAAGTCAATGTAAGATAGAGAATCAAATGAGAGGGCAAATTGAAAGTCAAGGACTTAGCTGTATTCAAGTAAACTCAGTGTTAATCTTCTCAAAATGGCCTGGTGAGATGATGAAAAAGAGGTGCAAAGAGAAAGAGGGAGACATGGAAACAAGAATGTCCCTCCAGGTGGAGGTTAGAAGGGAAGGGTACAAGGGCATGGCAAAGGGGAAAATAACTTTATTTAAATCAAAACACCAAATCAATTTCTCAAGGTGAGTATTTTTTGACATCTAGACATAGGATAATTGGTGGGATAATTTTGGTCTCATGACTTTTCCACTATTCATCAAGACGCAATGAAGCTAACGATTAGTTGCAACACTTGGGTACTTGAAACTATCCACCTCCCATGATTTCCCATCATTCTTTAGGATGGCCCAATGGAGCTAATGATTAGTTGGTATGATTGGGTACTTGCATGAAAATGTAGGTAAAAAAAGGCATATGTGGCCTTGTAATTTAGTTCTAGCATACAACAATGTAATGCGTCTTTGGCTTTGAAGTAAAGCCAATTGTGGAGTTTGAGCTTTAGACTAGATTCCTAGAAGAGAAAGCATGCCAATAATATGTATTGAGCACATCTTTTAAGCTATGATTGGACTTTTCCTTTCTTTGTTATTTTCTATTTTGGGTTTTTGTTTCTGATTTGTGAATTTTGAATTTTGCCCTTTTGATTTTTATTTTCCCCTCCATACGGATTAGGAAGGCCAACAATGGGTGTATAAAATGGTAACACCAAGAGCCTGCACCTTGTATCAAGATGGGATCCTAAACTTGGATGCTAATATATTCTTTCACTATCACCTTATTATAACACTAACTAGAGAATTCTAGTTGAGCATAAAAGGATACAATGACAACTAATCTTGAGACTATATTAAGAGGAGGGGGAATGGTGGATGATAAAGTAAACAATATTTTGATTTCAAGATACTAGATCCAACAAAGGAGATGCTAAGCAATGAGGAGGAAGCAAGGACAACTTAAGGGAAAGGGCAAAAGTGTGAAAAAGGGAATTGAGCAAGAACCAATAAAATAAGCATTTATTTGTTAAGTGCATGAGATGCAAGAGTACACTACTTGAGATAGAAGAGTAAGCTAAATTAGGTACAAGAACAAAATTAAACAATACGGAAAGCAACAAATTTTATTGCAGAAAATAATAATATAGTATTAAATAATGTTGAGTGATATGAAAAATAGGAGTGCATTCAAAGCATAGAACTTCAAGAATTCATTGTTCGGTGGTTGGTATTGTTTCCTTTGATCCATGGCTCATTTTTGTAGAAGGGAGTTGATATAATGGGTTGATTTTGGGATGCATCATTGGATTGCTATTAGCTTGGAAAGAAAATTTCAAATTAGAGGGAGATTAGGCATCGCAAGATGTCTTAGTGTCTTGGGTGGGGTGGAAATTTGGATCATTTGAATGGCATTTTTGGTATGTTGTGTATTTTTTCTTTTTCTCTTGTAGCCTCTAGTTTAATGGAAATAATAGGTGGTTGAGTCATGCCACCAATTATAGTTGTTTCTTTTCGTTGATGTAGATGTGGCATGCAATTTCCTCCTTGGAGAATTAGAAGCATGCCCTAGTGTGGGATGAAATTTATTAGTAAAGTTTTGGGAAACACGTAGTACTATTGGAAAGAGCTAAAGATTGATTAGTGTGTCATTGACCATTTTAGATGGTAAGGAAAAATGAACATTGAAATTGGCCAATTTAGCTAGCAACAGATAATGATTGGTCATTTCAATAGCCAAGGGAATATACCATGCGTAGTGATGGCTTAGGGTAATATAGAGGTGTTGCATCTAGTTTAGAGTTTATTTGGTTTGTCCTCATGGTCAGCTAAGGTAATTTGTGTACATGGTGACATGTTTTGTTATTTGGTTAAAGGGATGCTATTAATGTTGTGACAATTGAGCATTCCTTTTTTTTTGTGTGTGTGTGGTGGAGTTAGTTGTGACCTTGTGATATCCCAAGGGTTGGGGGTAGCTTCATTCTTTCATTAAGTGCCATTGTGGATGAATCCAATATATTGGTTATTGAATTAAGCTTTGGCAAACAAGTGGCAAGTCCATAGCTTCCCTAAATTTAGTGTGAAATGTAGAGATAAATCAAGGACTATGAGTTTAGTGTGAATTGTCTTGGGTCCAATGGTAGTGGGTCACCGTAGGAAATTTAATGGAGATAGTTTTTTTGCCTAATTCATGGCAACTAAGTCTCATTTGTTTGAGGTTGAACTTAGAATTTCCACAAGGACTCCACACTTGGTTGTCATTAATTAGAGTAAGGAATAAAGAAGGAATATAAAAAGCTATCTGTTATCATCATTGAAATCAATCACAATTACAAATGTGTTCAATGTGCAAACAAGGGAGGTAGATTAGGTTGACAATTCTATTGTGGTAATGGCATTCCTTTCCATTTTGAGCGATATCCTTTCAACAAGGATTTGCTTGACAAGTTAAAAAAAGTTGGTCCTTGTTATGTGCACCTTAGTGAGACCAGATGGATTAAATTAACAAACATCAAGTTTCCACAATACATGAGATATTTTAATCTAGAGTGTTTCCAGATTAGATTGTGTATGAGTTTTTTGCATCAATTAATGGATAACATTTCGGATCACACTTCGTGATCCATCATCAGGATGACAAATAGAGAGCATGCAGAAATGAGAAGATGACCAAGAAGCAAACCAAGGAAGCTAAAAAGGAGGGAGGAGGCACAATGATCGAGGAAGGCTGACAAGACTGCAAAAAGGAAAAAGAAAAACAATCTAAAAATACAAATAAAAATAAAAGGAAGGCCAAATGGATAACACATGGTTCCAACATGATCATGGATGGGTGGACTGATATTTCTTGAGGGCAATTGATTGCCAAAGAAAATGCAAAGATTTTGGGTTTCAATTTTACATCTTGAGAGAAGCTATTGTGGAGGTCAGCTTGCAAAATGTAGTTTAGGTGATTACTAATTGTAGGAAAATAGGTAGATCGATTCAATATACATACAAATACATCTAGTGAACCCGATGTATGAATACTATGGAAAATGAATGTAAAGGTATTGGATGATAGAGTGGGTGAAATAGTGTAATGTACCCTTTCTAGCACACATATTATGTTGTCGTTGGTCTATTTCTCCTTGATCCCGTAGGCTAACCAGGAATTTTAAGGGATCTTGTGGATATTTGGCCTAGGTAGTTTCAGTTACAGGCGATTCTGAGGTGTTTTGATGTGTTTTTGGGATACTTACTATTTATAGTAAGTCAGTTGGACCAGGTCTCAATCATCAGCGACAGTATCATGTCGATGGTAAATGTTCAATATCGACTAGAGAATTCAATACCATTGATATAATTTATTTGAGCATTGATAAAGTTAAGTTCTTAAGTTATTACATTGAAGACTTAAAATGAAAATGGGAGTAATGTTATTTATCCCACATTGGCAAGTTGAGTGAGTGAGCTCTTATGTGGGCATTATAAAGGACTTCCAAGAGTTCATTTTTCAGATATGCTTGGTTTATTATTTTCTCTTGGAGAATTTGAGAGCTTCTAGCTTTCAGTTTCGTGCCCTAGGATGGAAACCCTTGGGTTCTTTTGAATTGGACGAAAACCCAATTCTATCTATTGATGGATTTATTTGAGAATTCACATTGTGCTTCAATGATTAGTTTGAGGATTTATTTGGGCTTCAAAGAGTTCAATTCTGCACATTGGCATTGGAGGGGATAACTTATTTACGTTGAAGAGAATCATTTACAAATTTATGAAGATTTACAGGAAAATGTAAATTTGTGAGTTTCTTGGAGATTTATTTGAAGATTTAATGATTTAGGATGCATGCCACAGTAATCCAAACTTGATACAATACTACGTACAGCTACAGTTCGTGCTACAATAGTAGGTTAATTCAGTTTGGTTCATTCTCAACATATATTAGCAAGTTTAAGAGGAACGATTTGAAGTGTTGAGGGAGTTTAATGGCTGAGAATACATTTTATACTGGACTGTAATGTCTCCTTGTTGGGATGTCTTACCCACTCTGGCCATTTGCCTTGTTTTAAGTTGTACCACTTGTTTTGGGGGTTGTATTTATTGCAGACCGTTCTTAGTGTGCTGAGTGTATCTACTGCTGCAATTGACCATTCATCTGGGTGAAAAGATTGGAACTGTAGAGGGTAACGTACTGATCTGTAGCCGATCACCAGCAATAAGTCAGACTTTGGAGTGCTGAATGTGGGAAATATGAGGGATACTACATTGAACTTGTTGACTTGGCTAAAGTCGGATTACCAACTCTCTCTGGTCAACGCATAATAGAATGCTGAGTATCCTATCCTCTTGAATAAGGGAATCCCTAATGCTGTTCTAGATGATCAAAGGGGACAACCTCAAGGTTCCAAATGTCAGGTCTTGACTCCGGGATAACTTAGCGGTCCATGTGTTTTGCTGGTAACACAAGGGGGCTTACGTCAACAACAAGCTGGTCTGCATCTGACAATGCTGCGATTCTTGAACTAGGAATAAATAACAAAAGAGAAGGGTTTAGGGATTCTAAGGACAGTGACAATAACAGTTAATGCAACGGGTAGACAAATTTCCGTAAACCAAATCTTGTTTCACCAGAGACTCCCTCACAACTTGACAAGAACGGTGTAAGCTCCAAAGGGTAAATGGATTTTCAGACTATAGGGATTCATCCAGGCACCCAATTCTGGCGCAGCCTGAGACAAATACTGACAGTTGAACTAGGCAAAACTTTGGGTTCAAACTAACCATGCACAGTGACCTACAATCAGTAGGTCTCCAATGGTATGAACCTAAAATACATCAAATACCCCCCACATTTCATCGTCAAAATCATTGAACTCTAACTAACCAAGTGAAGGGAAACCATGCAAACAAGAGAAAGACAAAATAATAAACACCATGTTTCAATGCTTATGTATTGATTTCAACTGCCATTGCAACAATTTCTTCTACTAGTCCTATTCTACTCCTAATCTACTAACTGTTGAAACATCTAACTATTCTAACCTCTAAAATCCTAACTACTAAAATCTAACCCTTTACAATTAGAGGCAATGCCCTTTTTATAGATTTTACAATTCGAATGAAAGGCAAGGATTGACTGCATCCAAAGGTTGCAATCTACCTACTAGAAGCTTGGCAACTTTAACCCATGCCTAGTAACTTTCAGTTGTCCTCCCAACCACTTCCTCAGCTACCGACCACTATTTGACGTCAATTTGGTCAATCGTGTAGTTGAGGCATAAGTGACTTGTGTCCCATTGCTTTATTAACAAAAGTGCCGAATTTAAAGTGAAAATGCGAACTCTGAATTCCTTGCAAAATTAACAAAAGTGCCGAATTTCCTGTTTGATTCGATTTTTTTTGCTTGAGAGAGTTTGGGCTTTAAGCCAAAAATGTGGGAATTTAACTTTGAAAGGACCACGCCCTTTCTAGCTTGCTTTCCTTTTCGTCCTCTTCTTCTCAAGAATAAATTCGATCTCTAAGAAGGAAATGCATGATTTAGTTTTTACTCTCTTTGCTTAGAAGCTCGGCCTATTGAGTAGAAAGGTGCGACTTTAAATTGCAAACCTTGAAAAATTGCCAAACTTCGCTTATTCTTTTATATGCCCTTGCAAGTGAATCTGGGTTTTTGGAATGAATTGTGCGATTTTGGCTTTGTTTGCCCTTCACTTAGTGAATTCGAGCTCTTAAAGCGATTTAAAAAACAAACTTGGCTTTTCCCATAGAAATGTGCAAAATTTGTATTTCTTGCAAGTTTTTTAAAATCACCGAACTTCCTTTGTGATGGCGCTTCACTTTATTTGGCAAGTTTCTTGCGTTTTATCTTTCATGCCCTCGAACTTATTCTCCCTTTCGCCCTTTACCAAAACTCAGCGTGTTAATGAAAAATGTTCGACTTTGTATGCCTCGGCCCTGTGAACTTTTGAACGGCTTGCAAAACTAGAGAAAACACTAAGTTTCTTGCTGTTTGCAAACTCGACCATTGGGCGAATTCGGGTTTTTTGAAGAATTTGATGGTTTTGCCCTTTTCTTGCAAAACTTATAAAAACTCCAAGCTTTCTCCTCTTTTGTTGTAGGAACCCTACTGGTTCTAACTCTCCTGAAATGCTATTGCTGTTGTGTTTTTGGATTTTCAAGGTTTTTGAACAAATTTAAAGTATAAAATAACACATGTGCCAGGCAAGAAATGCACATAAAACCAAATAGAACTAAAATTGGGAGAAACTGCAACTATATTATGAATAAGATACCTGATACAATAAATCCTACTGCTAATTGCATACCCATGGGTCCTTAGCTTATTTTAAATGAAGAAATTTGGTGTTTGCCAGCCAAAACTGAGAAACTGACCAAAATGACCGTACAGTCTGGAAAGCAATTTCTCTAGGCCAGAAAGTAGTCAAATCAACCTGTCAGAGCTAGGTGTTGGGGAATGTGCCTCTAAACTGCAAGAAAGGGAGGCGTTTCAGCCTCCAGCCAAAAACACCCAATCTGGGACCCCCATGTGCTAAGCTGAAATGGTATGGCCAGCAAGAAAACTTGTACGACTAGTTATTGAATTGATGCTAAGCTGCTAATGAGGCGTCTAACCTGAAATGCCTCCTTCCTTATTTCAAATGTGCAAATAACTAACACAAATAACCTCTGATGAAGCACCTGAAAACTTCCGTGTAAAGCCCTCTCAGTTTGCAATAATTCAACTGATCTTTCACAACTTCAAAATCACAGATCCATGAAGAATGACCGTTCTTCAATAGCAAACCTTCTGAAACCCTTGTCTCAGACAATCCACAAAGAAAATACAAGCAATGTCAAATAATCAATAATGGAGTTTGAATTGCTTCCAATTTCCTTATAACCCCCAAATAGCACAATTTTCAATAAGTACGCCCAAATGCGTTTTAAATACATTAAAATGTATTTAATTAACTTTGCATAGTTTATATTCAACTTGGGTGTCCAAATCATTTAAGTGATTTAATAGAAATCACTTTATAATATTTAAGTGGCCTTTTAAATCAATAAAGTCACTTTATGACTTTATAATATAAGCACATAAGTTAAATAAATAACTTAACCACTAAAATATTAATATCTCCCTCAATATTCAGTCTTTTGACAAACTGTCAGAAGCAGGGGTCAACAGTGAATAACCCCCATGTGTCCAGGTGCCCTGACTAAACATAGCACAACTGCCAGATTGACTTACTAAAAATAGTAAGTCCCGCAACTAAGCCCACACACCAACTACTAAGGCCCTGGAACTGAACCCAAGACTGAACTGAAGAAGTGGAACTGCCACTAAGACTCTATCCAGAATGTTAGCCTACGAGAGTCCAAAAATGATAGGCTAACCCATCAGTCACAGAGACTCACTAGGGTGGGGACATCATAGTCCGCCCTCCCTAAATTTGCTTGTCCTCAAGCAAACTCAATGCTGGATGCTGTAAATTACTCTCACTTTCCCAAGGAGCATCCTCTATCGGCAGATCTCTCCACTTAACCAAAATTTCCCCGATGACGCGCCTCCGAAGGTGATGCTCTCTAGTCTCTATGACGGCCTCAGGTACTAAAATCAACTTCCCCTCATCATCCAAGGGTGGTAAGTCTGAAGGAGCTATATGTTGTCCCAATGCCTTCTTGAGGCGCGAAACATGGAACACATTATGGACCTTACTATCTGCCGGCTATCTGCCGGTAAATCCAACTCATAAGCCACCTTGCCAACTCGCCTAATAATTCTGAATGGCCCATAATAACATGGCTTGAGTTTCTCAGAGCCCTTCTTCTTAAGAGAGGACTGTCTATAGGGCTGAAGCATCAGATACACCATATCCCCGATCTCAAAAGATCTCTCAACCCTCCTCTGATCAGCATATTGCTACTGCTGATTCTGAGCCTTCTGAATGTTCTCACGAAGAGCGCTCATGATATCCTGGTTCTCCTGCAATAGATCCCCAACACTCGGTACTCTGCAATCACTCAACAATAAATCCAGAAAACTAGGAGCATCATAACCATACAAAGCTCTGAATGGTGTCATTCAAATAGACATGTGGTGAGTGGAATTATAACAATACTCACAAAGGTGCAACCACTTCGCCCAAGCCTTTTGCTGCCTAGAAATGTAGTTCCGCAAGTATCCCTCCACCCATTTGTTGACAATCTCTGTCTGCCCTTCAGTTGAGGGTGGTAGCTAGTACTTGGAGTGAGCTCTGTCCCGCATAGTCTGAATCATAGTTGGACTACTCGCGACTCGGCTCGACTCGCCAAGCCCTTGAGAAATAAACTCGGCAAAAACTCGACAACGTAAAAACACGCTTAATTTTAATTAAAAATGCATTTGTTTTGCAAAATTTAATGAGAAGATGCATCCAATGAGTCAATAAATGATAACACAAAAGAAACAAGCTGATTCTAGATATATTTAAATGCAAAGTGTCTACAAAATCGCATCCTCATGAGGAATGCTGATGGCTGGAAGCAAAATAGTAAATAGTTTTTGTAAAACCAAAAGTAAATACATCATTACAAATTACAATTACAACTTCCTCTTCCCAGCTCTAGCTAAAACTATTTACTATTCCTCTTCCTCTTCCCAGTGGAGATCTTCCCAGCTCTGAGGGTGAGAAAAAGAGAGGTAGAGAGATAGGTCTAGATCTTGGTGGAGATCTACAAACGCGCAATATTTGAAATTCCATCATTCATATTGATAGTTTCAAACTTTCAACTCTAAAATGTATAATACCAAGATTTCTTCAATGCTAATTATGTTGTTATATGGAGCCTAATCAGACTCGGAGGTTAAGTTTTCCCTACTTCCATCAGCGCAGTTTCCCCCTATATTTTTCGACGGGGGTTTCGGGGTAGCGCCCCTAAGTTGGGGTCAAGGGGCATGAAGAGAATGAAACTGACCTAAAAAAACAAAAAATGAAAATTGATGACATGTTTGGGCCTCTTTTTTTAGTCTTGCCGAGTTTTTTAAAGAAACTCGCCGAGTTTTTTAAAGAAACTCGCCGAGTTTTTGCAAAAAACTCGGCGATTACTTGGCGAGGTTTTTGCAAAAACTCGGCGAGTTTTTGAAACTTGCTGAGTACTCTGCGAGTGTGCCATCTATGGTCTGAATAACTCCTACCAAAAGTTACCCATGAACCTACTGTCTCTATCATTGACAATACTCCGAGGTAACCCATGCAATCTGAATACCTCACGAAAGAAAAGATCGGCCACCTGTGCAGCTGAATAAGTAGTCGTGATTGGGAAGAAATGTGCATACTTAGTCAACCGATCAACTACCACATAAATGTTGTCTCTCCTTTGAGCTTTTGGCAAGCCCGTAATAAAGTCCATAGACACGCACTCCCACTTCCTCTCAGGAATAGGAAGTGGCTGAAGTAACCCAACAGAGAAAGTATGCACCTGCTTTTTCTGTTGACAAACATAACACTCCTTGACATGTTGGAGAACATCAGATTTGAGACCTTTCCAAGTAAATCTCTCCCGTACCTACCTATAGGTCTTAAAGTAACCGGGATGACCAGCCATGGGTGAATCATGTAGCAATCTCAATACCGTGTTCCTCATTCACAAGAGTGTACCTGCTGTCATGTACTGTCCCATCAATAATGCTAGAAGCTCATGAATTCTTGGCATACTCTGCTATAATCAAGTGTTTCCAATACTCGGAAACTGCTGCCATGGAGCTCAAATGGGGATGGCGAGATAAGGCATCAACAACAATGTTTTGAGTCCCTTTGACATTGGAGATGTCAAAATCATAAGATTGTAACTTGCTGACCCACTTCTGTTGATGCTCATTTAGATCCCGTTGTCCAAGGAAATGTTTCAAGCTATTATGATCAGTTTTGTTGCCAACTAAGTATTGCCTGAACTTAGCCATTGCATGCATGATGGCCAACATTTCCTTATCATAAATACTATAGCTCCTCTCAGGACCCCTAAGCTTCCTGCTCTCAAAAGCTATAGGATGACGATCCTGCATAATCACTGCACCAATACCCTCTCTACATGCATCACAATGAAGCTCAAAAGTTTTGGTGAAATCTGGTAAAGCTAGAATTGGACATGTAGTCATCAATTGCTTGAACTTCTCAAAACACTCCTGTGCTAGAGGTGTCCAAACAAATGCACCCTTCTTTGTCAAATCAGTAGGTGGTGCGGCATGCCGTGAGAAACCACTAACAAACCGATGTAGAAGGCACATAAACCTACAAATCCCTTGAGACGAGTCAAAGTCTCAGGCGTAGGCCAATCAACAATGGCATGAACCTTATCAGGATCCATGCAAACTCCCTCTCTGTTGATTATGTGACCCAAATACAAAAGTCCTGACATACCCAATGCACACTTGGACTCCTTGGCGTAAAAAGACTCCCTATCAAGTATGCCTAAAACAGTGTCCAAGTAAACCAGGTGTTCCTCCCAAGTTCTGTTGTAAACCAAATGTCATCAAAGAAAACCAGAACAAATCTCCTCAACTAAGACTGGAAGACCCTATTCATAGTGGACTGAAAGGTGGCTGGTGCGTTGGTTAACCCAAAAGGCATAACCAAAAACTCATAGTGTCCACAATGAAATCTAAATGCAGTCTTCTCAATATCCTGCTCCCTGACACTGATCTGATGATAACCTGTCCTCAAGTCAATCTTAGAGAAATAACAAGCTCCATGAAGCTCATCTATCAACTCATCGATGCGAGGAATGGGATACTTGTTCTTTATCGTCCTTCTATTTAGCATATGATAATCAATGCACATTCTAAGTATGCCATCTTTCTTCTTCACCAAAACAACTGATGAAGCGAAAGGAGATTTACTCAGCCTTATGTGTCCCATTGCTAGAAGTTCTTTGATGGTTTTCTCAATTTCATCTTTCAAACGCTTTGGGTGCCTGTAAGGTGTAATCATGATGGGCTTGGTGCTTTCTTCAATCTCAATGATGTGCTCTATGCTTCTATCGGGAAGCCTACCAGGAGGTATGTCACTAAACACCTTCGTATGCTTGACTCTAAGCTCCTGAATATCTGAATGGTTAGGTGTTTTATGCTGCTCCTCATAAGTAGGCTCATAAGTAGGCATTAGTTTACACTCTGTTGCCCAATCCACCATGTCATGTTTGATAAGTCTCTCCATTCCTTTAAGAGTGATTAATTTTAAGTTGCTGGCCTTGATAGCTTTAAGAACATGATTAGTCCCATCAACCTTGAATTTCATCTCCATATCTCTAAGGTTGAGTGTAAATTCGCCTATTGCATGAAGCCATGTCATGCCAAGGACCACATCCATGTTTCCCATGTTGACCACATAAAAATTAGCTTTGAATTCATAATTATTGAGTTTCATGGGTAAGTCTGAAATCATTCTATCACAAGTCAGCACATTACCATCAACAACTTTCACCCTTATTTGAGTTTGAATCTCATGCTTCTCCACCAACCGTGCATCTATGAAATTATGAGTTGCACCTGTATCAAGTAGAGAAATGACTCTTTGACTAGCCAAGAGTCCACGCAACCTAAAAGAACCTTCTCCCTACATGCTAGACATATGAACTTCTGGTAGATCAAATTCCCCTTCATTTTCAACTCCCTTCTCTGAATCATCTTGATCAACTTGCTGATCTGTGTTATCAGTCATGTTTTCTCCCTCATAAAACCACTCCATATGCCTATTTTGACCCTTAGGCTTGAGGGGACAATCATGGTTTTGATCATAAGGGCCTTTGCAATGAAAACACAGTTTCCTTCTACGCAAGTCATTAAGTGTTTCCCTATCCAAAGGTGCTGCAAACTTCTTCGTTTGGTCCACATTTTCTGATTTCTTTGGATCAGACTTGTTGTCATTAAATGATGGGGACGGTTTTGAGTTGTTTGGAGTGAACCTATTACGAGGAGTGGTAAGTTCTATGCTACGTGCCTTCCTCATGGCTTCTTGCAAGGTAGGGGGATCAAAAGCCTTAATCCAACCCTTCATAGGCTCATAAAGACCTTCAACAAAAAGAATGACCAGCCTTCTCGCTGAGATGTTAGTTATCATAACTGAAAGCTTCTGAGATTTACTAATGTAAGATTCCAAGCTACCCATTTGTTTCAGCTGAGTTAAATCCCTGAAATACAACTCTGGATCTCTTTTATCAAAACACTCAACCAATCTATCAGTGAATTCTTGGTATGTAGTAATATAAGGTCACGATGTAAAGTAACCATCCCACGGTGCCACCAGTCATGAGCTACCCCATCCAAATGCAAAGTTGCAAACTTAATAGCATCTTCTTCTGACATAGGATGTAGGGTCAAGAAGGTATCCAACTTGCTAATCCAAGTTCTAGCTGTAACTCTAACTCTGCCATCAAAAATAGAAAGTATGAGCTTTTTGATTGCATATTTGAGATCATTAGTTTTGTTCCAAGGTTTCTTGTCATTCCAATTTCACTTCTTGTTGTGTTCCCTCTTCTAACTCATAAACCTGTCAAAGTGAAGATGTTCCTTAACTCTTGGTGGTAATGCATCCCATTCATCATGAAGTGTGGTCACGTTAACCGTAAAGGCCACCTCATTTTCCTCCGCAACCACGTCCTCTTCTTCAAGTTCATTTCTAACAAAGGTTGGGCGTAGGCCTATCATAGGTGTGTGTGGGAGTCACTCTTGCCCTTGGGCGACCAACAACACTACCATTTTCCTCGTGGTTCTGATTATGCCCCCTTGGCACAGTGATCTGCTGTATGGTTATAGTCAACTGCCGCAACACATTTGCTACCTGTCGCTGCCCTATTACTAAACCCCTCGTAATAACTCCGACATCTTGGTCCTCATTGTTAACAGCCTCTCTGTGTGGCTCACCATCATTCCTGTCCCCCATAATTTCCAAGGGTATTTCTTCAGTTTGGTCAAGATCACCCTGTAAACCAAGTCTCCTGCGTGTGTAATACCTATGAGGCCCAGTCTGTTGTTGATACATAAAAAATTCTAACCCTCCAAGAAGGCAGGATCAAAGCTCTGATACCAATATAGGAACCCTGCTGGTTCTAACTCTCCTGAAATGCTATTGCTGTTGTGTTTTTGGATTTTCAAGGTTTTTGAACAAATTTAAAGTATAAAATGACACATGTGCCAGGCAAGAAATGCACATAAAACCAAATAGAACTAAAATTGAGAGAAACTGCAACTATATTATGAATAAGATACCTGATACAATAAATCCTACTGCTAATTGCATACCCGTGGGTCCTTAGCTTATTTTAAATGAAGAAATTTGGTGTTTGCTAGCCAAAACTGGGAAACTGACCAAAATGGCTGTACAAGTCTGGAAAGCAATTTCTCCAGGCCAGAAAGTAATCAAATCACCCTGTCAAAGCTAGGCGTTGGGGAATGTGCCTCTAAACTGCAAGAAAGGGAGGCGCTTCAGACTCCAACCAAAAACGTCCAATCTGGGACCCCCATGTGCTAAGCTGAAATGGTACGGCCAACAAGAAAACTTGTACGGCTGGTTATTGAATTGATGCTATGCTGCTAATGAGGCGTCTAACCTGAAATGCCTCCTTATTCCAAATGTGCAAATAACTAACACAAATAACTGTTGTCATTTTATGACACCCTTGGTCCATCAATAAGAACCAATCAGAGATATGTTCCATGGACCAGCGCTGCCCCAGTTGATCAAGGTTAAAAGCAGTGGAATCACGGTTTGAAGTCTTGCCTTGTCGGAAGTTCCTAGGCCCTCTTTTTCTCTTCCCCGAAACTCCGGAACCCCGAGGTTCCAAAGTTCCCTTCCTTCCCTTACCTTTTCTTCAGTTTCTCCGGAACTCTGAAATCCTGAGGTTCGAAAGTTCTTCTCCCTTCCCCTTCCCTTCTCCGGAACTCCGGAACCTCGAGGTTCCGAAGTTCCTTCCCTAGCTTAGCCCGTCCTCTCCTTAACCTTTCTCCCTCCTCCTTTGGAACTTTGAAACCCCGAGGTTCCGAAGTTCCTTCTTTTCTTTTCCCCTTTTCCGGAACTCTGGAACCCCCCAGGTTCTGAAGTTCCTTCGAGCAGTTCCTCGGAACTCCGGAACCCCGAGTTTCCGAAGTTCTCTTCCTTGTTTCGCCTTCCTCTCTCCGGAAGTTCGGAACCCCGAGGTTTCGAAGTTCCTTTTCTTCTCTTCCTCTCTCTATCTCGGAACTCCGGAACCCTGAAGTTCTGAAGTTCTTTACTTAGCCTTTTGAAATTCTCCGGAACTCCGGAACCCCGAGGTTCTGAAGTTCTTTCCTTGTCTTCCCCACTTCGGGAACCCGAGTTTCCGAAGTCCCCGGACTTCCTTCCGACTGGCGACACTTCCGGATGGCGTGATCGACACTCAAGGCTTTAAATTCTCCGATAGTTTTGGTGACTTATGCACCTTCTTTTGTGGAGCCACAAGGGTGCATTAAATGTTTTTGGCAGGATTTCCATCAAGGGAGGTACGGGGCCATGCTTGGCAACTTATGTCATGTCTGACTTTGGATGGTTAGTCAATCCACCTTCTCAGAATTGCCCCTTGTGGGTATGGCTAGGTTGCTTGCATGTACAAGTCAAGTGCATGCACTTCCCTGCACTCCCAGACTGACATACAGGGGTCATGATCACTCTTGTAACCAATTTTCTATATAAAGGCTGTTAAGCCTCATTGTAAAGGGTTCTCTCCCTGTTGGCTTGAGCTATTCTATGCTCTCCCACTTCTCTTGTATTTATCTTGCATTTATGCAACTGTAAGTTTGGCCATTGGCCTTATAATTAAATGAAAATCACCATTCTTGCCTTCTTTCAACCTATGTATGCTGTGTATGTTTTCTTACCTTCATTATAGGTGTATGTCTTGTGGTTTTTCTCTCCATATATGTTGGGTTAACTTGTTTTCTGAGTGTGACTTGTGGGAATCCTTCTCCCCTCTTGACACTTAGCGAATTCTAACCTCCATACATGCATTGGAGTCACTCATGCAACTGAATTTTGTGAATCTCCTAGGTGTTTCAGTTAATTCTTTGTGTCATCTCGGTGGGGAGAGGAACAATCTCTTCTTGGTGCATCACCTCCATCTATTTTAAGCATCTCTCTTCCCTTTTCCTCTGTAAGGTGTTAGGGTAGTTTAGAAGTGAGTTTTGAGGTGTTGAGTTGGTTCAATACCTGCACTTGGATTGAGAAGGAAGTCGGCCTTCTCCGGAAATTCAACCCCCCTTGCGCAAGGTCCCACACTTCGGGATTGTTTCCATGTTTCACAAGGTTGTTGAGTTGATAGCTCAACAAGGGTGCGAGCTTTTGTGATAACAGTTTTTTGGCACGCTCGATGGGACTTCATTCGAATTACATACTAAGGATTCAGTGTTATTCTTAGTATCTCATCCTTTAGAGGCAATCATCTTCAAGCACTTGGTGACTCTGCTTACTTGCTGAACCCCAAAACTCTAAGCTTTCCGTTACTAGTCGTTGAACTCCGGACCCCCGGACCCCCGAGTTCTTGAGTTCTCTCAACCTTGCAACTTTGTAACCCCTAGGTTCCAAACTCCCGAACTTCCTCACCTCGGAACCTCGAGGTTTCGAGGTGCCGAAGCGGTCATACTCTGCAACTCTAGACCTCCGAACTTCTGAGGTCGGTTGTGGATTTCGTGCCCAGAATTCATACAAGGGCATCTTCTGGGCGTCTTCTAGGGGCAATTTCCAATTCATAGAACTCTCATCTTCAGGCTCTAGAAGGTGAAGAGGTAGACCTTCATTATCACCAGTTAGGGAGGTCAGGGTTTTAAACACTCCATCTCCCAGGTCTCATTCTACCCCTCCATTCACAAGAGCATTACTATCAAGGGCTCCCACCACTCATATCAATAGACCATTGTTTCACATGGCAAGAAATCAGGTTTTTGTTACCTTCAATGGAGGGAGTCCCCTTATTTTGACTCAATGGAGTGACATACGGCTGCGTTGAAGAGTATACCATACTTCACTGGTCAGACAACTACTACGCCCATTGAGCACATTCAAGACATTGTAAACATCTGCTCCGTCCATAATATCACTCAGGATGATGTCGCTGTCAGACTCTTAGCCACATCTTTGAAAGGCAAAGCTTTGCAGTGGTAAGGAGGGTTTTCGTCTAGCTCCATTCACAATTGGGATGAATTGGGGGAGAGGTTGTGCAACCATTTCGAAGACAAAAGTGATCACCTATCACTTGTGGAGCAGTTGACTACGATCAAGAGGGCACCCCACGAGTTCATGGGAGATTTCAATTTCAGATTCCATAAGACATGGAATAGAATTCCTGCTCTAGTGAAGCCATCTCCAAATCATGCCTTCTTGTATTATCTTAGAGCTCTCAACAACGATATAGCTGTCATGGTACAATCAATGGGTGGAGCCTCTCTACCGGGTGCATATGACATAGCCATAAGAGCAGAAAATTGTTTGATTTAGGCTAGGAAGATAGTTCCAATGCCTCCAATGCCTCTCTTCCCAAAAGCTCCTACTCAACAACCCACCTTGGCTCCTATCCCCACGGCTCCCGCAGGACAATCATCCACACCCTCTACATCCTCCAATGAGCTCCATGAGGTCAAGGCTCTACTGCAAAACTTTGGCAATGAATTGGTGGCACTAAAAAGGCAACAAACTCAGTATAACAGACCTTACCAAGCACAAAATTAGAACTATAAGCAGAATAGGCCACCCTTTCAAGGGCAAAACCAATGGAGCAATGATAGGCCGTTGAATAGTGTGAACCCCACAACCGCAAGCAACTCAAAGGCGATAGTTCCAATGCAAAATAACCTCGCCCAAGAGCAAGATTGGTGTCAACCATGTAATCAGCCACACAACCAAAGTGCATGCCAAAATGGAGGGTTTGTCCAAACTTTAGTAGTGCAAGATGAGCTGACCACTTCTGGCCAGCAATATGACCCAAATCAGCCTAGTGTTGGCACTCAGGCTCACTTACAAGGAGACTCTACCTTCGTCAATTGGCAGGAGGCAGAATTCTATGGTTTGAACCAAACAAATGGTGAGTCCATGTTGTAGTATGCAAGATCAAAGAAGAGAGCCATGGAGTCTGCCTCACCTTCAACATCAGCCCAAGCTCCAACACCCAATGTAGCTGTCCATGATACAAGCCAAAGTACCATGCAAGGGAACAAGAGGCAAGAGGAGAGCCAAGGCGTCCAAAGAGCAAAGGCAGTCCTTGTAGCCTCAAAGGGGCCTCTAAAGTCAGTTGGTGTTCCTTTCAACATAGTTTATCAGATGAAGAAGGCCAACCTCAACGTCACTATGTGGGAGGCCCTTTCAATCCCATCTCAAAGGGATTTGCTTGAGGCATTGGAGGACGTCGATTAGTCAGGTAGTGAGGCAGTAGTCAGAGAAAAGGAAGTCTCTACTAGTTTGGTGCAACCCAAGGAGGAGGAAGATTCGAGCAAGATCAGCAAGCCTCCCCCTTTCTATCTCTCCTTAATCATAGGAGATAACTTGGTTCACAACTGTATGATAGATTCACGAGCTAGTAGCTCAGTCATGCCTAAGAAGGTAGCTGATCTTCTTGGCATAGAATACGAACCTGTGACCAAAGGGGTGGTCCAATTAGATGGCACTTCTATTAAGACAGTAGGGGTGGTGAAAAATTTGAAGTTAACCTTGCATGCATGCCCTGGTTGCACTGTCTTGCAAGACGTATCCATCATCGACCTCCCCGCCTTCTTTGCCATCTGCCTGTCTAGAGACTTCACCGCCAAGATAGGTGGGTACGTGTCTTTTGACTGGTCCCATATGCTATTTCGAACAAAGTATGGTACCAAGGTCACCATAAGGGCAAAGCCCATTGCCCAAAACCACATTGAGCCCTACACCCCTAGCCCTATAAACATGAATTGCACTTTGCATGAAGAAAGGGAGGAGTGTACTGTCCGTGAGCCTGTCACTCTCTTGCAAGAGGTTCCTGATTGCTTGCTGGACGAATGGGCCAATGCCTTTCAGTTTGATCCATTAGCTGAGGCTGAAGAGACTGGGCTTGGAACCTATTGTATCCATGAAGAGGATACTCCTATCCCTAACCTTATCAAGACACAAGGAGATTCATAGGGGTTATGGAACATGTTTTTTGATGGTTCAAGAAACAAGAATGGTGTAGGTGCCGGGGTAATGCTTGTTTCTCCTGAGCAGGAAAAATATTTCTTCTTTTTTAGGCTTCAATTTGGTTGCAGTAACAATGTCACTGAGTATGAAGCCTTGATCCAAGGTCTTCAACTTGCACAAAGCAGAAAGATCAGATCTTTGCAAGTATTTGGAGATAGCGAGCTAGTTGTTAACCACATCCGAGCCCAAAGTATAGCAAAGAACAACCTACTCAAATCATACAAACACAGGGTTTGGGACTTGATTGAAGGATTTGAGTTTGAGGCCTTCAATATCCAGAGCATTCCTAGAGGTCAGAACAAGCATGCTGATAGGCTTGCAGCGGTTGGTGCTCAGTTCGACATACCAACGCATGTTGCAAGTGATAAGGAGCAACACATCAGGCTTGTTGTGAGGCCTGCTGTCCTAGACAATCAAGTAAATTGGCAAGTATTCAAAAGCGATCAGCAGATCGTCAACTTCTTGCAAAATGAAGTAGAATTTTCTGCTAAAAATCAGTCTAAGTTGCAAGACCAGTATGGAGATCAAATCATGCAGCTCAACTCCAACAAGCTGCCTAAAGGTCTAGTTACCTTGGAAGGCATTTTCAACTCAGATGATCAGTTGAAGAAGAAAATGAACTTGGCTGCAAAGAGGGGTGATTACAAGCCAGATGTTGTTGCTGAGGGTAGGTCCTTGAACTTGGGCAAGGTGTGTTCCTCAACCCAGCAAGAAGCCTTTGTTGAACTTTGCCAACAATATGATGACATAGTTGCTTGGACCTATGAAGACTTGAAGGGTTTTGACCCTAGCTTAGCCCAACATACCATAGAGCTAAACCCGGATGCAAAGCCAGTTAGACAAAAGCAAAGGCCAATAAACCCCAAAATTGAGCCACTAGTGAGGAAATAGTTGACCAAGCTCATAGAAGCCAATATCATCTTCCCTATCAGGCACTCCTCCTGGGTGGCCAACCTTGTCCTTGTAAGGAAGAAGAATGGGGAAATCAGGCTATGTGTAGACTTTAGGGATCTCAATAGAGCCTCCCTCAAGGATCAGTATCCCCTTCCCTCTATGGAGCAGATTCTCCAAAAGGTCGGTGGCTCAGAAAGATTTTCATTCTTGGATGGGTATTCAGGCTACAATCAGATCTTGGTCCAAGAATCAGACCAATACAAGACTGCATTTACTACTAAGTGGGGTACCTATGCTTATTGTAAAATGCCCTTTGGGCTAACCAATGCAGATGCCACATTCCAAAGAGCGATGGACATGGCTTTCAAGGGTGTATTAGCAAAGTTTGTGCTTGTATACCTTGATGACATAACTGTTTATTCGAAGCATGCAACTGACCATCTTGGTCATCTTGAGAAGGTGTTCATGAAATGCAGGGAGTATGGTGTGTCCTTGAACCCTAGCAAGTGTGTATTTTCTACTGATCAAGGAAGATTGCTAGGACACATCGTATCCAAGGAGGGTTTGACCATTGATCCAAAGCGAGTGGAGGCTATTCTTTCTCTTCCATTCCCCAGTCACAAGAAAGGATTGCAAAGTTTCCTTGGTAGGATCAACTTTGTGAGGAGTTTCATTCCCAACCTTGCCACCATGGTAAAACCCCTCACTTCCATGTTGAAGAAAGACTTGGCTTTCAGTTGGATCAAGGAGGGAAGGGCTGGTTTCGAAGAGATCAAACAAGCAATTACTCAGGCTCCTACCCTTGTCAATCCTAATTACGAAAGGGATTTTATCCTCTATACCTTCGAAGGAGAATCCAACATTTCAGTTGTCCTAACACAACTGAACGATGACAAGTTGGAGCAACCTATTGCTTTCTTTAGTGAGGTGCTAAAGGACTATGAGCTTAAGTATAGCTATGTAGAAAAGCAAGTCCTCACTGTTGTAAGGGCATTAAAAAAGTTTAGGCACATATTGTCCAACAACAGGATCCAGCTCTTAGTTCCGCATGCAAGTGTCAAGGATTTCCTTCTAAACAAGGATATCAGTGAGAAGAGGGCTGGGTGGATAACCAAGGTCATGGAATATGACATCAACATCAAGATCACCAAGCTTGTAAGAGGCAGGGGCCTATGTGAACCACTTGTCTCATCTTCTGAGACTACTTAAAGGTCGCTCTTGTGTTACAAGAGGATCAACCAACTGGCAACAACACTCAATTCAGTTGGGTAGGTGACATGACCACCTTCTTAATGGAAGATAGATACCCCCAAGGTCTGGACAGGACCAAAAGAAGGCATTTCAGGTTGCAGTCCATTCCCTATGTCTTAGTGAATGGCACTCTTTTTTGAAAAGACTCCAATGGAGTCTTACTAAGATGTATCGAGCAAAACCAAGTTAGCAGATTGTTAGAGGAATTTCATGATGGCTCTTCATGGGGCCACTTCTTTGCAAGGACTACGACTATCAAAATAATGAGGGCTGGTTATTACTGGCCATCCTTATTCAGCGACTCACATAGATGGGTGAAGAATTGCAAGAAATGTGCTCTCTTCTCTGGGAAGCAAATACTAGTTGCCCTACCTTTTCATCCCATCCAAGCAGATCAACCATTCGCGCAATGGGGTTTAGACTTCATTGGCATGATAAACCCACCTTCTAGTGCTGGCCATAAGTGGATCTTGGCCGCAACAGATTACTTCACTAGGTGGACAGAGGCAGTTGCATTGAGGGATGCCACTGGGGCCTCAGTGTTGGAATTCTTTGAGGGAATTATGACAAGATTCTTTGTCCCCTCCACCATCATATCAGACAATGCCAGGGCATTTGTTGGAACCCAAATCAGTTCTTGGGCAGTTAAGCATGGTGTATACTTGAAGACATCATCCAACTATTACCCTCAGGGTAATGACTTAGCTGAATCTTCCAACAAGAACCTCATCAGGATAGTTAAAAGGACAATTGAAGACAATCAGAGGGCATGGCATATTAAGTTGAAGACAGCCTTATGGGCTGACAGGATCACACCTAAGAGGGCGATTGGTAACTCCCCTTTCATGCTAGTATACGGGAAGGAAGCAAGACTCCCAACTTCCCTTGAGTTGCCCTCTCTTGAACTAGCACATCAGCTGGAATTAACAAAGAATGATGCCATGACAATAAGTCTAGCAGAGCTGATGGAGCTAGAGGCGGTTAGAAGTCAAGCTATGCATACACTTAAGACTCATCAAGAGCAGGTCAAGAAATTTTTTGACAAAAAGGCGACTAATAGGGTCTTCAAAGAGGGAGATCTAGTTCTCAAGTGGGATGCAGACAAAACCAAAGTTGGGCGACACTCCAAATTTGATGCTATCTGGAGTGGTCCATATGTCATCACTAGTTGCAAGGAGGCCAATGCATTTCATCTCTTTAGGCTTGATGGTGAAGTTCTTCCAATCCCAGTGAATGGGATTCATCTCAAGCCTTGCTTTTGAAGAGGGTGTTGATAACTATGTAAATATTAGGCTGGAAGTTGTTTCGCTTTCATAAGTGCTTATGCACATGCCACGTTCTCTTTAAGAGGGTGTGCGCTCTAGTTTCTAGTTTTCCAGCAAGTGATGGCACGCACATGCTTTGGGTCTTTTCAATGACTGGATGCTCAATGGATGCTCAAGGCTTTTGGACTTCATGCTGAGCAGGCAAGCATCCCGCAGAAATCGCCAAAAATGTTGTCATTTTATGACACCCTTGATCCATTAGTAAGAACTGATCAGAGATATGTTCCATGGACCAGCGCTGCCCCAGTTGATCAAGGTTAAAAGCAGTGGAATCATGGTTTGAAGTGTTGTCAGAAGTTCCTAGGCCCTCTTTTTCTCTTCCTTGGAACTCCGGAACCCCCAGCTTTCAAAGTTCTTTGCCTTAGCCGCTTTCTTTCCTGTTTCGGAACTCCGGAACCCTGAGGTTCCGAAGTTCCCTTCCTTCCCTTAGCTTTTCTCCAGTTTCTCCGGAACTCCAGAACCCTGAGGTTTCGAAATTCTTCCCCCTTCCCCTTCACTTCTCCGGAACTCTAGAACCTCGAGGTTCCGAAGTTCCTTCCCTAGCTTAGCCCCTCCTCTCCTTAGCCTTTCTCCCTTCTCCTCCGGAACTCCAGAACCTCGAGGTTCCGAAGTTCCTTCTTTTCTTCTCCCCTTTCCTGGAACTCCGGAACCCCTAGGTTCCGAAGTTCCTTCGAGCAGTTCCTTGGAACTCCGGAACCCGAAGTTCCGAAGTTCCTTTTCTTCTCTTCCTCTCTCTATCTCGAAACTCCGAGGTTCCGAAGTTCTTTCCTTAGCCTTTTGAAATTCTCCGGAACCCCGAGGTTTCGAAGTTCTTTCCTTGTCTTCCACACTTCGGGAACCTGAGTTTCCGAAGTACCCAGACTTCCTTCCGACTGGCGACACTTTCGGATGGTGTGATTGACACTCAAGGCTTTAAATGCTCCAACAGTTTTGGTGACTTACGCACCTTCTTTTGTGGAGCCACAAGGGTGCATTAAATTTTTTTGGTAGGATTTCCATTAAGGGAGGTACAGGGCCATGCTTGGCGACTTATGTCATGTCTGATTTTGGAAGGTTAGTCAATCCACCTTCTCAGAATTGCCCCTTGTGGGTATGGCTAGGTTGCTTGCATGTACAAGTCAAGTGCATGCACTTCCCTGCACTCCCAGACTGACATATAGGGGTCATGATCACTCTTGTAACCAATTTTCTATATAAAGGCCGTTAAGCCTCGTTGTAAAGGGTTCTCTCCCTGCTGGCTTGAGCTATTCTATGCTCTCCCACTTCTCTTGTATTTATCTTTTATTTATGCAACTGTAAGTTTGGCCATTAGCCTTATAATTAATTGAAAATCGCCATTCTTGCCTTCTTTCAACCTGTGTGCTGTGTATGTTTTCTTACCTTCATTATAGGTGTATGTCTTGTGGCTTTTCTCTCCATATATGTTGTGTTAACTTGTTTTCTGAGTGTGACTTGTGGGAATCCTTCTCCCCTCTTGATACTTAGCGAATTCTAACCTCCATGCATGCATTGGAGTCACTCATGCAACTAAATTTTGTGCATCTCCTAGGTGTTTCAGTTAATTCTTTGTATCATCTCGATGGGGAGAGGAACAATCTCTTCTTGGTGCATCACCTCCTTCTATTTCCAGCATTCTCTCTTCCCTTTACCTCTACAAGTTATTTAGGTAGGCTTAGGAATTAGTTTTAAAGTGTTGAGTTGGTTCAACACCTGCACCTAATTGCAGAAGGAAGTCGGCCTTCTCCGGAGATTCAACCGCCCCTTGCGCAAGGTCCCACACTTCGGGGTTGTTTCCATGTTTCACAAGGGTGCTGAGTTGATAGCTTTGCCAGGGTGCAAGCTTTTGTGATAATAATAACTTGTAATGAAGCACCTGAAAACTTCTGTGTGGAGCTCTCTTAGTTTGCAATAATTCAGTTGATCTTTAACAGCCTCAGAATCACAAATCGATGAAGAATGAACGTTCTTCAATAGAAAACCCTCTGAAATCCTTGTCTCAGACAATCCACAAAGAAAATACAAGCAATGTCAAATAATCAATAATGGAGTTTGAATTGCTCCCAATTTCCTTATAACCCCCAAATGGCACGATTTTCAATAAGTATGCCCAAATGCATTTTAAATACATTAAAATGTATTTAGTGAACTTTGCATAGTTTATATTCAACTTGGGCGCCCAAATCATTTAAATGATTTAATAGAAATCACTTTATAATATTTAAGTGGCCTTTTAAATTAATAAAGTCACTTTATGACTTTATAATATAAGCAGATAAGTTAAATAAATAACTTAACCACTAAAATATTAATATCTCCCTCAATATTCAGTCTTTTGACGAACCATCAGAAGCAGGGGTCAACACTGAATAACCCCCATGTGTCCAGGTGCCCTAACTAAACATAGCACAACTGCTAGATTGACTTACTAAAAATATTAAGTCCCACTACTAAGCCCACCCACCAACTGCTAAGGCCTTGGACCTGAACCCAAGACTGAACTGAAGAAGTGTTACTGCCACTGAGACTCTATCCAGAATGTTAGCCTACGAGAGTCCAAAAATGACAGGCTGACCCATCAGTCATAGAGACTGACTAGGGTGGGGATATCTTCTCCTTAACTTGGCGTTTGGAACAAACTCGGTCTTCTGAGACAACTTGCGCAAGATTTTTTTAGCTTTGATTGCCTCCTTCATCCCTCTGTTAAACTCAGTCCTTTATTCGGGATTTGGAGGCAAGGAAAGGCTTAGATTTTGCCTAGGGCCCTCTCTTACGTAGCGGACAAAGGGCAGAAATGGGGGTCCCCGTCAAGGATGGGGAGTGTTGTGTGAAGCACAACAATATGTTGTTATTTGCTTAATATAATATTAAGGTCAGATTTCTCTGCAATTATTTCCATTTATGCCAGAAGAGATTTTGATACTAAAACTATCATATATGGATGCCATGAATTACTGTTATCAATTAGTGAACAACTACCATCATTAAAGTCGGCGTTTCATATGTAACACATGTGCACGTTGTTCTTATATCTAAATGTTCATAGCTTAGTCTTAATCATTCAGTCTGAGTGAGAACAACTAATTTATTTTGCTGATGAATGAAAATCTTTTTTGAGAACATTGAACTCATACATCATATGCAAATCATTAAACCAAAATATATGCACACTATTTTTACAAAATGAGCATCAACTGAGTAGTTAGAAAGTGTTAAAAAATTAGTGGCAGACTGGGGTGGGACATTATAATCACAGAAAGAAAGGTTTACTCTATCAATTGCAAAATGGAGTATAGCAGAATTGATCATTGCATAAGCCCCATTATCAAATCAAAGAAAGCTATCAAGATAAGTTTCTTAGAATTTTAAGTTAAATATTATAATAAAATGTCTTCAAATTTAATGAAATTATATTTCTAAATGCATTACAATTTTCATCTTAAGTTGGAATTGTTGTCTCAGGTCTAAATTAAGGTAAATCCCAAAAGGGGACATTATAGTTGTATCAGAGCATAATCCTACCATCCTGCTGGATAAACTACGTAACCACCACACAACTTGGGTTAACTATTCCATGGTTTTAAGACTCATGGACTCGCCACGAACTCACGAGTCCATGGGAGCCACGAGTCGACTCGTGAGGCGAGTCCTGGCGAGTCCATATGAAAGACTTGCGAGTCTTTTGCTCGGAGTCGCGAGTCTTTCATATGGACTCGCGTAGCCCAGAAAACATGCCATTTAAGCAATAAAAATCTTTTTTTTTCAAATTTTTTCCCCTCATTTGGCATTTTTGCTTGGTTATAACAAGTTTGTAGGATTTGAAGGAGGAGAGGAAAGAAGATAAAATCAGCAAAAGAGATCTAGGTAAGGATTTTTCCTCTTTTTCTTTTTTTTCATTTGAATCATTTCCATGTTTTGAAAATCCAAAAAATCTTGAAAAACAAAGGGATATGCTGCCAAAAAAAATTCTATTTCCTTTCTTAAGTTATTTCCTCATATTTTTTTCTTGTTTTGGAATGTTATTTTTCCCAAATGATTCATTGTCATTTTTTTTGTTGATTTTCCTTAAAACCCTGCTGATTTTTTTATTTTTTCATGTTAAATCAGCAATGGCAAGTTCAACTCCAAGGGCAACCCCAAGGTCAGGAAGACAAAGAGATAAAGCATGGAAATATGGGATTCTGGGAAGCAAAAAGGGGGAGGTCACTTGCACTGAATGTACAAAATGGATGAAGGGTGGAATCAATAGATTAAAATACCACCTTGCACAAATACCTAGATATGGTGTGGAGGTATGCCCCAAATCAACTCCTGAGATTATTAGAGAGATGAAGGCCCTTCTTGCTGAGAATGACATGCAAAAGGAATAAAGGCAAAAAACAAAAGAAGCCATGGCAATTGCAATGAATCCCACATTGTCCACTTCGGGTCTTGTTGATGTGGCTAAAGTCGCATCGCTGCAACTTTATCCAGCCAACGCAGAATAGAATGATCTCAGCGAGTATCCTATCCTCTCTTGTATAAGGAATCCCTCATGCTGTTTTTAATCGATCAATGGGGACGACCTCAAGGTTTTGATTGTCGGGTCTTGACTACAGGATAGCTCAACGGTCGCTGTGTTTTGCTGGGAATACAAGGGGACTTATGTTTTGCAACAAGCAGGTCTGCTGCGATTTTCGAACTAGGAAATAAAAGCAAAAGAGAAGGGTTCAGGAAGCCTAAGGACAAGGATGATAACAGTTGATGCAGCGGGTAGACATATTTCGATAAACCAGTTCTTGTTTTGCCAAAGACACCCTCACAACTAGACAAGAACGGTGCAAGCTCCAAGGGATGAAGGATTTTCAGACCAGAGACACTCGTTTTAGGCACCCAATTATGATGCAGCCTTAGACGAACACCTGCAGTTGAACTAAGCACAATTTGGGTTCAGACTAACCATGCACGGTGACCTACAATCAACATACCCCCAATGGTATGAACCAGAAATGCATCAAATACCCCTCTACACTTCACCATTAAAATCCATGCACTCTAAAATTAACTAGCTGAAAGAAACCATGCAAACAGAACAAAAACAAACACAATAAACACCATATTCAATGTTCATATATTTGCTTTAGCTGCCATTACAACAATTTCTGCAACATCTCTATGCTACTAAAATTTAACTTTCTACAATCTAGCCTATTCTAACTTCTAAAATCCCACTACAAAACTCTAACTAAAGTCTCTCTCTAACCCTAACACAAGAAAGGCCTCTGCCTTTTATAGATTTTAAATGTCGAACCGGTGGCCAGGATTGACTGCATCCAAGGGTTGCAACCTGCCTTCCAGAAGCTGGCAACTTTAACCCATGCTCACTTAATTCTTAGTTATCCCTTCAACCACAATTCCAACTACCTACAACTGTTTGGCATTAATTCGGTCCTCTTGGTGGTTGGGAATAGTTGTCCACAACTGACTTGTTCCCCCTTTGTTTCAAAATATCTTAAGTGGGGCCCACAAGCAGTTTTACATCTAAACAATTTCAATTTTCCAAACTGAATTTCTGGAATTAAATCCAGTTGTGCATTTCTCGAGAATGCATAATTCGGGTAGCATTCTATGTTCTTTGTCTTTGGTCTTGGTGGTAGACTTCAACTTGTCGTCCAACGAGTTCAGCGACACGCTTCCCAATGCTTGGTTTCGATCTCACATCCCTGCATCTTCTTCTCCAGCTTCGCTCGCGATCAGGGCTCCTTGATGTTTACGGTTGACACCTTAGCTTCTCTCGACGTCGCTTTCCTGCGAACAATCAATTTTAACCCTGAATTAATCAATTTGAAAAATCAATTTAAATTAATTTAACAAACATTAAATGTTAAATGATGTTGGGCTTCGTCTCAATGGAGTTCGGGCTTGAAAAGCTCTTTGTGAGATGTATCTTTTAAATGTCTCTCCTCAAATGTGAACTCCGATTCTGTCTTGATTCGCTCTCTAACTTAGACGAAATTTAGGCCTGAGAGGTGAACTGCGAGATGTTAGTTCAATTTCGAACGCTTCACCTAAAATGTGAGATTTCTTCATATTTTACTTGCCTTTGTTTATGATTTTCGAGCTTGAGAAACCTCTTGGTGCGACTTGACAAGTTTAAAATGCACTCATTTTGAATTTCAGGCCTAAGGGGCCTTTGTGCGATCTTTCCTTTTGAATGATCTTTGACTATAAAAGAAGACCCTCCTTCAATTTAGACCTTTTGAGTCCCTTTTTTGGCCTAAGAGGCAAAAATGCATGTCTTAGTTTTTTTTTCTTCAATTTCGGCTTAGAGGTTCTTAGGGCGAATTCGAAACCTTTTATTCATTTTCGGCCTGTTAACGCCTTTTAACCTTTTCGGCTTATGAAAGGTTTTCGGCCTAGAAGGCTATTTTGTGAACTTGTTATTTAGCCCCCTTTCTCCTTTTCGGGCTATAAGGGGAGAATGCACGAATTTGTTTTATTTTGCAAAACATTTAAAATGTCCGAACTTTGCTTTCAAAAACCTCCCCTCGTATTTTCATTTCAATATGAAATTTTGGCAATTTTATGCAAATTTATAATGAACTGCGCGAGTTTTAAACTTTGGTCGTTTTCGGCACTAGAGGCTCATCTTGTGCGATTTTATTTTAGTGATTCTCAGCCTGGAAGCCGATTTCGACAGGCTTTGTGCATTTCGGCCTCCTTTGCAATTTCGGGTATCTTGCCTAAGGTGCGCGATTTTCACTTTGGTCTCTTCTTTAAAAGAATCCCGAAATTCGGCCATTCAAGCCGAAATGTGCAACTTAGGGTTTGATAACTTTGGCTCAAAGAGTGTTTGCGCGATTTTCATCTTTCATTGCATTTCCGGTCAGATGACCCTCTCTAATCTCGGGTTCTTAGACAATTTTGAGAGTTTTGACATTTTCCTTTTCAGCCTATAGAGGCCGATTTTGAAGACGTTTTAGCGATTTGGAGGTTATGCACGAGTTTCATTATTCGACTTCGGCCTTTAATGGTTTTACGCGAGTTTGGAAATTTTCGGCTTATGAGCCGATTTGGCACGATTTTATGTTTCTACGGCCAATCACAAGAAAATGTGCGACTTTTCTTTTGATGGAGTTCGGGTATATATGTTAAATTTCAGATCAAAGATGTAAGCAAACATAAATGTTAACTGGGTGCTCGTTTAACCACAGGTAACGACTCAGATCTGTTGCCTTCCCAACCGTAGACGATATCTTGTTATCGTCTCCCTCGAGCACATTTCCTATGTAAAGACCTACTTGTCTTGGTATGCTAACGACTCTTCTATTATTCGATCTCCTCTGCTATTTAGTTGGACTGCTCTTGTGTTCAATGAATAATCGAATTGTAGAGTGAATGAGGTCGCACCTCATATATATATACATGAGTGGTACCCTTTCACAAAGGGTCGGCCCTTAAGAACATGACTCATGCATGAATTAAATAAATTCATTTCATATTTAATATAGAAATTGCTTCATCAAGGTCGGCTCATCTAGCAAATATAAAACATAGTGTATTAATAGCTTTGGGATATCTCCCGCTGCTAACCACATACATCAACATTCCCTCTTTAGCTAGGGAGATATCCTTCTTGATATCTACAAGTCACATCACATCATCGTAATGACTGACACAATGACTACACTCATGTGTATGAAAGAAGCTTATCATCTCATTGTGATGTTTTTATCTCATCATGACATTCACCGTGCCTACTCCTAGAGGGTGAATAAACACAATTGTGAAGTCATGGAGTCTCTCACATGACATCCACAATGCCTACTTGCAGAGGGTGGATCCACCATACTTAGAGGGTGGAACAAGGGTTGGAACCTCAAACTTCTTTCATAGAGAAGAATGCACAACAAGGGCTAATACCTCAAACTTCTCTCACAGAGAAGAATGCACAACAAGGGCTGATACCTCAAACTTCTCTCACAGAGAAGAATGCACAACAAGAGCTGATACCTCAAATTTCTCTCACAGAGAAGAATGCATAACAAAGGCTGATACCTCAAACTTCTCTCACAGAGAAGAATTCATTAACCAAAAGATGTGGCTTCCTCTGAAGCTGAAAAGTCAAGCTCCCTCTGAAGCTGAAATGTCAAGCTTCCTCTTAAGCAGATATCAACCTTTTGACCTCTTCGTCCAAGGTTACTTCTGATGAAGTGTCAGACTCCCTCAGATTCTGATATCAACCTTTTGACCTCCTCGTCCAAAGTTGCCTTTGATGGATTGTCAAACTTCCTCTGAATGTTGATTCCTCCTCTTCGAAGAAATGTCTTCAGCTACCAACTCAATCTCATGGCAGCAAGCATCAAGTTCTTCCTTCCTTGAATGCAATCTCTTATGCTTCTTGGTCCGTCGTGAAAGCATTTCAAAGAGATTAATAATAGTTCATCTAGTAAGGCATACATGATTCATTATCAAAGTTATAGCATGAAATACTTATCTCATTTAAATCAGAGTCTCTTCAAGTGTTGTATTTAAGCGCTTTTTAGGTATGCATCAGACCCAGTGAACCTTCACTAGAGATGAATTGAAATGCTCGATATAGTATGAGCCAAGTCCTCGACTATGGTGAATGAGAGTTGACATTGTAACTGCGTAATTACTATTACTTCCCCTTTTTCCATGGGTCCTCTTAAGATCACCTTTGCTCTTGTGTGGTTGTTCAATTTTCAACACAGAGATTCTCTGATTATTAAAGAAAAGATTTTGCTAAGCTTCCAAACCCGAGTTTAAGTTTGCAAAGATTATATGTACATTATATATTCCACAAACAACCACACGTAAATGCACAACAGATCATTCACAGGTATCGCATGTATAAGAACAACATATCACGCACCCATCGTATCAGCCTTCTTCCTTTGGAACATTGAATAAATAACAAGAACTTATGTATCCTGCCACTGGAAGTGCTATTATCAAGGTTGTGACTAATGACAATGGCATAATATCTAGAAGCCTTGGCAAGGAAGCCACAATCGCTCACATGTTGCTCCATGTTACAAACCACAGCATCCTTAGGAATAGATATCAGAGGCAAGATATTCCCCACGGTCAGATTTGCCTTCTTATCGCAGTAATTAAACTGGTTAGTATACATTCCCCATAGTCAAATTTGCCTTCTTATCGCAGTAAATAAATTGGTCAATATACATACCCTCGGCGGTGATGAATAGCTTAGTTTGCTGCTTGTAACGGGAGGGATACCTTAAGTGTGCAGGGCCCTCTCGGAGATGCATGTGGGATTTGAACATGGAGCCTGCTCCCTTCCAACTCTCATAACCGACTGCAAGGAGAAGATAAACGGATCAATGACATTCTTCGATTCATGTTCGTATTTGGTAATTTCGGCACTAGCATAAGATAGTCTTTTATCTCATGGATTGAACACTTCCCATGATCTCATTAACTCGTTCGAGTGTGACTGCATAGCATAGAGTGTGTGACCCTCTATCACTGCAACTGGCGATTGTGCATCATTCGATTCCTCAACATAGTTGAGTCTGATGGCCCACAAATCGGGCAGCAGTGTCCATCTGTTGGATTCCGAGTTGAATGCCTCATCCGAAGTGTGCACGCACGTGCACTATCCATCCTTGTAAGACCCTCCGATTACAACAAGGTTGCCGTCCATAACAATCCGTGTGTAATCGATGTGGGACAATATCATGACGGGTAGGCTTTCTGATTCACCAGATTCCTCCAGATTCTGAAACCCGACATCATCGCTCTGGGTGTTAACATCCTCGCTGCCTACCTCGGGGCCATCGAGTCTGGAGATGGATATGCGCAAAGTCAAGTTCACATATCATGACCATGGCCTACAGTGTTCTTGTCCGTTATAATGACACCTTCCTCCAACTTGCCGAAGTGGGAGAAGAGTGACTTGAGGGACTCGGTGGTGGTAACCCACCCAAGCCCCCACACGAAGAGCTTGCGCTGCGAAGGATATTTTCCCAACATCCTTAGCCGCCACTGCTACTACTACTTCCACTTCCCCCAACCCACCGTTTTCTTCCTCTTTTCGCTTCTTCGCATCCATTATTTCTCCCGCTCGTATTTCTCATGAAGACTTCTATATTTCTTAGGGGATTGGTAGAATGGAGAAATAAAGCCACGACAACCTTGAGGTGGATGATCACTCCAAAGTTCGATTGTATACACATCCGATGATTCCAGTTGTGTGCACCTGTAGAAATATATTGTGTTCTCGTGCTTTCTATCGTTTGCAGATAGTATGAAGTCATCGTGATTGGGGATATGAATTGTTGGCAATGTTTAGGGGTGTCGCTATGACCAACAACCACTTTGATCAAAGTAACCTATGCTGCCCAATGGTTTGGCCCCTTCCCGTTAATAGGGAACCCACACAAATAATCCGCTTCACTATATTATCACCACGATTTCAATATTCTTCGTATTGCAGCGGTCAGTGATAATAATATCAACCATCTCCAAGTTATCGATTTGTCAAGCCATCTCCAGGTTATCGATTTGCCAGACCATCTCCAGGTTATCGATATAAATTTGTCTTTGAATGAAGAATTCACTAATTTGACTTAGACAAATCTGATCACGATCTACTTAACCGTGGCTCTGATACCATGTTAAATTTTAGATCAGAGATGTAAGCAAACATAAATGTTAACTGGGTGCTCGTTTAACCACAGGCAACGACTCAAATCTATTGCCTTCCCAACTGTAGACGATATCTTGTTATCGTCTCCCCCGAGCACATTTCCTATGTAAAGACCTACTTGTCTTGGTATGTTAACGACTCTTCTATTATTCGATCTGCTCTGTTATTTACTTGGAATGCTCTTGTGTTCAATGAATAATCGAATCGTAGAGTGAATGAGGTCGCACCTCATATATATATACATGAGTGGTACCCTTTCACAAAGGGTCGGCCCTTAAGAACATGACTCATGCATGAATTAATTAAATTCATTTCATATTTAATATACAATTTGCTTCATCAAGGTCGGCTCATCTAGCAAATATAAAACATAGTGTATTAATAGCTTTGGGATATCTCCCACTGCTAACCACATACATCAACAATATAGACTAAATCACGCGATTTGATGTCTTTGCTATTTTCGGCTCTGAGAGCCATTTTGAAAGTCGTGGTTTTCGGCCTTAGAGGGTATTTTCGGGTTAAACACCAATTTTGAGAGTTTGATGTTGATTTCCCATTTCGGTCTGAAACGTTATTTTGTGAGCTTCAATTGAATTTTGGCCTTTTGAGCCGATTTTAGAGTTTTGAGTTTGCTATTTGGCCCTAGAGGCCGAATTTGGCTTTAGTGGCATTTACCCCTTTTTGGCCTGTGAGCCGAATTTGAAAGCTTAACGCTTTCAGTCTTTTACCTTCTATTTTGGCCTAATAAGCCGTTTTCCAAGTTTGATTTCTCTGGTGTGCTTTGATCATAGCACAATCATTTATCCCTCTCTCCTAATTGGCAGACTGCAACTACGGGGGTCCCTGTTTGAGGAAAACGGGGTGGGGTGTGCGATATGCACAACAGGTCCCATTGGTCACACTCGTGGTCATAAGTCACTTTCATCTTTTGGTGACAATGAGGGTGTGATATCCCATTTTTTTTTTTTTTTTTTTAGGCCAATAATAATTATCCACAAACGGATAACCCGTTAAGGTTAGAAAGCATAAACTGAAAACTTGCTGGAAAATGCAACCCTTCCACTTTCTGATCACCAAGTGCCCAATGTGGGAAGGTGAGAGCATACGGTGTTGAGGGGATCATTAGCTTCAAATAAATGGAAACAATACAATGCTTGGGCGGCAAGCCAGCCCCTTCCGCTTATCTAGCGGGAATGCAAGAACTTGGCGGTGAACCAGCCAAGAGAAACATACAGAGGCACAAATCACTCAACCGCCATATTTCAGTGGGAGGACTGGAATTACAAAACAATCTCAACTCAATCGCTTATGCAGCGAGAGGACCATTACACTCGGACATCACTCAACCACTTATGCAGTGGGAGGACTGAATTACAATTTACTTGAAAATAGGCTGCAAGCCAGCCTCTTCCACTTTTCAGCGGGGTGAGAGTTACGAGCCAGAATTGGTTAGTAGTACTACTACTTAACCTTACAATAATCAAGATAATGTGAGAAGATAGTAATGCTGAATATCCAAATAAGAACATGAAATTTCTGCTAACATCAAAATCTGTAGGCTGGAATTGCAAAACCAACAGCCTATGGATTCACTAAAACGCTCATAACTCTCTCATTACTCACCCAATTCACCCAAAATATGTTCTAAACAATTGCTATACCCGCTACAATGAAAACAATCCCAAGGAAAGCCATCGAAACACCCATATTTATTTTGCATGCTTCCCAATGCATTCACAAAACCCAACACCTAACCTGAGAAGTTTGATTTTCAATATAAAAATCCACACTCAAAATAAGATGCTAAAAACTTACAATATGCATCGCCAGTGGTAGGAAGGAAGGATGAGCCGGTACCTAGAATGATGGAATTGCCTGGCCAAGTGGTGTGAGCAAAATACACTTTCAGCAGTCCCACGACCAGCAACCAGAAAACACTCCAATCTCAAATAAAACACTCCACAATCTGCAACTCACTCACCAACAGCACTGGGAATACATGGACACAGCTAGGTACTATCTTGCAAGTACGAAACTGAGACTTAGCTAGGAAGCCACACTTCGAAGCTCAGATTTTCAATCGCCAATTCGGCAACATAATGATGTAAATTGATTTGATGCCACAAAATGTAGCCCAAGGCTCTTATTTATACCTTCAACTCCCCAAAACCAAATGCAAATGCACACAAATTCGCCCAAATTCACTTTTTTCATTTGCATTTCCTTTACCCAAGGATGGTGCCATACTTAGACAAGAAATCATGCCAAGTAAGTTAAGGACCACAACTTGACTTAGTAAACATGTGAGGTGAAATAAAATAATATCTCCATTATCAATTTGATTTCCCTTTCTAGACATAAAATTCGCCTAGCACTTAGGAGATATTATGCGCCATTTCCAAAGTCAATAAATCAGTAGTAAAAATAATCAAATTAATTAAATATTAAACCTTAATATCACTTATGACTCCAATACTGATTATTGTCAAAACCAGAATGAAGCTGAGCCAGGAAGACCACTGAACTGTTGCAGGATCAGGACCCTGTCCACTGCCAAAAATAGAAATATGCCATACTGCCACTTACTAAAAATAGTAAGTCATAAACTACTGCTCCGAAAAGCATGATCTTTGCGCCCAATGACAGAGCATGGAGAGCTCAGTAGGACAGTATCACCAAAATGACCAACCCCTGACTTACTAAAAATAGTAAATTCTCGCCTCATCAATGCTTGACCCTCATTTTTCATTCCATCTAGCCTACGGGTCTCAGGAATAGGCTAATGGACCACTGGAAGGACATCAACGAGAAGGGGACATTACAAAGGGTGAGGCTAGTGGCACTCCTATTAGATCAGACCCTAATTTTTTTGTACCACACAATGTTTCAAGTGCACAACCTTCACTTGAAGGTACAGGATGGAATAAAGAGAAGCATGAACAAGCAAAGATAGTAGCATCAAACTTTTAGTTTTACAATAATCTACCTTTCAATGTAGCAAACAACGTGTATTGGGAAGGTTTGGTTAATGCATTAACAATTGCGGGTAAGGGGTTTAAGGCCCCAACAGGTCATGACTTCAGTGGGCCATTGCTAGAGAAAGTTGTAAAAAATACACAAGTTGTGGTTGATGATCAGAAAAAGTATTGGAAGAGAAAAGGATGCAACATTTTATCTGATGGATGGACAGATGGACGGAATAGGACTCTTCTCAACTTCTTGGTGGCTTCAAATTGTGCAATGGTATTCCTAAAGTCTATTGATGCCTCAAATGAAATAAAAAATTCAGAGACTTTGTGTAATCTATTGGATGGGGTGGTTCGGGAAGTTGGAGTTGAGAATGTTGTCCAAATTATCACGGACAACGCAACTGCATATGTATCTGCAGGTAGAATGCTTATGGAGAGGCATCCTACGATTACATGGAGTCCTTGTGCTGCACATTGCTTGGACTTGATGCTAGATGACATTGGGAAGATTGGATGGGTGAAAAAGGTGGTTGAAGATGCAAGAAGTGTCTCCAAATTCATCTACAACCATACTTGGGTGCTTGCTTTGATGAGAAAACACACAAATGGCAAGGACCTTGTGCGGCCTGGAGTGACACGATTTGCTAGCCACTTCATCACTTTGTAGAGCATTCTTAGTGCCATTCCTCATCTTAAGCAGATGTTTGTGTCTGATGCTTGGTTGGTGTCTGCATACTCCAAAAGACCTGAAGCAGAGAAGATTGTGAGCATTGTTTTTGATGAAGGGTTCACCAAAAGTGGAGAGGAGTTGACTGCGGTAAGTAACAAACACAAAAGTAAACTTTATACAATCTTGTCTATTTGCTGATTTTATTTTTAGGGGTTAATTTTGTACTAATTGAAAATGTGTTTTCATTTTTTTTGGTGACAAAACCTTTGGTAAGGGTTCTTCGTATGGTGGATGGAGAGGACATGCCAATGGGTTTCATTTATGAGGCCATGGATAGGGCCAAAGAGGCCATTTCACATTACTATCGTGGAAATACAAGAAAATGTGAAATCCTTTGGCGCATCATTGATCGTAGGTGGACAAACCAACTCCACCAACCGATACATGCCTTCGCCTACTTTTTGAACCCGAAATTCTACTTCTTTGATTCATTTAGGGTTGCTGAGGAGGTCATGGCAGGTGTTATTGCATGCATTGATAAGATGGCACCTGATCTTGAGTTGAGAGACAGGGTTCTTGATGAGCTGGAGGTGAGATTTGACATTTGCAATTGCTCTTTCTTTATTTATGAATTCGGAAATGTTCATTATTGAATTTGAGTTTGACACTTTGACTATCTATTTATGAATTTGGAAATGTTCATTGTTCAAGATCTACAAGAGTGCAGAGGGGAGACTCTTCTCATCACAACTAGCAATTGATAGGAAAGGACAACAACAACAACCAGGTAAAAAATTTAGTAACTTAGTTCAATATTGCAAGAAAAAAACTACAAACTTGATTGTTACATTCTTTTCTCAATTCTAATATTTCTAAATGTTTTTTGTAGATTTATGGTGGGAGAATTATGGTGCTGGCACGCCTAATCTTCAAAAGATAGCCGTTTGTGTTTTGTCTTAGCCATGCAGTGCTTCTGGGTGTGAACGAAATTGGAGTGTATTTGAGAGCATTCACACAAAGAAGAGAAATAGATTGACACAAAAATGGCTCAATGATCTTGTCTTTGTTCAGTACAACCTTCGCCTTCGAGTTAGATAGGTGGAGGGTGTTTCACATGAGGCCATTGACTTGGATGAAATTGATCCATATGGTGATTGGACCGTGAATGAACAAAATGATGGTGACGATGTCCTCCTTACCGAAGAAGAAATTGCAGAAATAGAGAGAGGAGCAACACAAGAAGCAGAAGGAGCAAGATTGGATGAAATGGAGGATGAAGATGAGGACTTTGACTTTGAAGAAGAATCATCTCACCATTTAGATACCACAACACCCACTACTACTACTTCTAGCTTAAGGCTTGAAAAATTGAGCTATATTAGGAGAAATACAAAGAGGAAGATGTAGTCTTCTCTTTAGTTTGTTCATTGTTGTTTTTCACATTTGGAGTTGGACATATCATTATATGTAATTTTGTAAACATTTATAAACTTATGCTGCTATTATACATTTTTGAGTTGAAACTATGAGTATGAATGATGAAATTTCAAATATTGCGTGTTTGTAGATCATATGGCATGTGTAATGTTTCAATTATGGCTCTTATGTTCTCTTAATACATTAATTTCTTTATGTTTTTTTTGTAAAACTACGGTTTTTTTTTTGTCGAGTCCTTGCCGAGTCTTTCACAAGTGCGAGTCCGAGTCCAAATTTTTGGTTTGCCAAGTTTTAAAACTGAACTATTCAACCTCTCCAAATCAATGATCAAACAAGAATCACAGGTCTAATCTCAGCCATTGCAAAAGGAACAAATGAATCAGCAAGTCATTACTGTCACCGGTATGCTGTATCATTTCAATACTATTTACATTTATAGTATATGCGAGATTCTTTTAGGAAGAATATCACATTTAAGATATGACAAACTAATATACATCAGACTCAACAAATAAATTAGTTTAACAATAGTTCTTGGAGTATTGCTTAGTATCATAAAGAATAAAGCATCTTAGAAATATTATATTAGAACTTTATCATTATCATTGTAGCATACTTGGTAGCATCATAATATTATCAGCACCTCAAAATTTTAAGGATATGATAGAAGTTATGTTTAGTAGTAATTCATCTTGGAGTGTGAGGTATGAATTATAATGAATTGGTGACGAGGGGCTCGTAAGTAGGCCGTTCTAGAATGTCCAAAGTGGCATCTAGAACCTTGAGGGCCCTTACACAGAGGAGTTGGAACCCGGTTACATTCTCTACCTAGCCCCACAAGACATGGTTATTTTGGGAGAAATAGATTTGAGGGGTAAGCAAGCAAGAACCATCAAGTGAAGCAAGAAAGTTGTAGAAGGCAACTTAGAAATGGTTCCAAGAAAACCCTTCCTATCTCTTTCCCCCACTCTTGTGTTGTAATATTAGTACTTGGCTATAAGTTGAATCATAGTTTAAGGACTCTTCAGACTCGTGAGTCTATTGGTGGGTCGAGTTGACTCGCCACGGACTTGCAAGTTGAGTCTGGGAGTCTTGGACGCAGACTCCCGAGTTTGTGACAAGGACTCGGGTGAGCCTAACGTTGGGACTCGCGAATCCTGAGAAAAGACTCTTGTCGCAGGTTTAGTCCAACATTAAAACTTTTTTTTTTAAAAACTTTTTCATTCATTTGACATTTGTTATTGCTCAAAATAGGTCTATAGGGTTTGAAGAAGGAGACGAAACAAGATCAAAACAACAAAAGAGATCTAGGTAGGATTTTTCTTCTCTTTTTTTTTCATTTCCATCTTTTGAAAATCACAGAAATCTTGGAAAACAAGGGGATATGTTGGTAAAAAAATTTCTATTTCCCTTCCTAATTTATTTCCTTATATCTTTTTCTTGTTTTTGAATACTATTTTTTTTAAATGATTCATTATCATTTTTTTTGTTGATTTTCCACAAAACCCTGCTGATTTTATTTTTTTTCATGTTAAAACAGCAATGGCAAGTTCAACTCCAAGGGCAACCCGCCCAAGAAGACAAAAAGACAAAGCATGGAAGTATGGTATATTGGGAAGCAAAAAGGGAGAGGCCACTTGTACCGAATGTGGCAAGTGGATGACAGGTAGAATTAATAGATTGAAATACCACCTTGCAAAAATACCTAGACAAAATGTGGAGGCATGGCTCAAAACAACTCTGCAGTTAATTAGAGAGATGAAGGCCCTTCTTGCTAGTATGATATGAAAAAAGAGGAAAGACAAAAAATGAGCAGCTGCAGTGAATCTCACACTATCCACTTTGGGTCCCATTGGTCACAAAAGTCCAAGTTTTCGTCAAGTGCATTCAACTTTTGGTGACAATGAGGGTGAGGCTAGTGAGGCTCCTCTTAGATCAGACCCTAATTACTTTGTTCCATGCAATGTTCCAAGAGCATAACCTTCACTTGAAGGTACGAGATGGAATAGAGAGAAAAATGAGCAAGCAAGGATAGCGGCAGCAAACTTTTGGTATTACAATAATTTGCCTTTCAATGCGGTGAACAACACGTATTGGGAAGGTTTGGTTAATGCATTTATAGTTGTAGGCAAGGGGTTTAAGGCCCCAATAGGTAGAGACTTCAATGGGCTATTGCTAGAGAAAGCCGTAAAAAATACACAAGTTGTGGTTGATGATCAAAAAAGATTTTGGAGGAGAAAAGGATGCAGCATTTTATCAGATGGATGGATAGATGGACAGAATAAGACTCTCCTCAACTTCTTGGTGGCTTCTAATGGTGCAATGGTATTCCTAAAGTCTATCGATGCCTTAGATGAAATAAAAAATGTAGAAACTTTGTGTAATCTATTAGATAGGGTGATTGAGGAAGTTGGAGTTGAGAATGTTGTCCACATTATTACAGACAACGCAGTTGCATGTGTAGAATGCTTATGGAGAGGTATCCTACAATTACATGGAGTCCTTGTGCTGCACATTGCTTTGACTTCCTGTTAGAGGACATTGGGAAGATTGGATGGGTAAAAAGGGTGGTTGAAGATGCAAAAAATGTCACTAAATTCATCTAAAACCATACTTGGGTCCTTTTTTTGACTAGAAAACACACAAATGGCAAGGACCTTGTGCGACCAGGAGTGACATGATTTGCTAGCCACTTCCTCACTTTGGAGAGCATTCTTGTTGCCATTCCTCATCTTAAGCAAATGTTTGTGTTTGATGCTTGGTTGGAGTATGCATACTCCAAAAGAGCTGAAGCAGAGAAGATTGTAAGCATTGTTTTGGATGATGGGTTCACCAAAAGTGAAGAGGAGTTGATTGGGGTAAGTAACAAACACAAACGTAAACTTTATACAAGATAATCTATTTGCTGTATTTTTTTGAGGGGTTAATTTCTACTACTTTAAAATTTGTTTTCATTTTTTTGGGGTGTCAGAATCTTTGGTAAGGGTTCTTCGTATGGTGGATGGAGAGGGCATGCCAATGGGTTTCATTTATGAGGCCATGGAATAGGGCCAAAGAGGCCATTTCACATTACTATGGTAGAAATACAAGAAAATGTGAAATCCTTTTGCGCATCATTGATCATAGGTGGACAAACCAACTCCACCAACCGATACATGCCTTTGCCTACTTCTTGAACCCAAAATTCTACTTTTCTGATTCATTTAGGGTTGATGAGGAGGTCATGGGAGGCGTTGTTGCATGCATAGATAAGATGGCACTCAATCCTGAGTTGATAGACAAGATTCTTGATGAGTTGGAGGTGAGATTTGACATTTACTATATCTTTATTTATGAATTTGGAAATGTTCATTGTTGAATTTGATTATTTATATATGAATTTGGAAATGTTCCTTGTTCAAGATCTACAAGGGTGGAGAGGGGAGATTCTTCTCTTCACAACAAACAATTGATAGGAGAGGAAAACAACAACCAAGTAAAAAATTTAGTTCAATACTACAAGAAAAAAACTAGAAACTTGATTGTTACATTTTTTACTCAATTCTAGTATTTCTAAATGATTTTTTGTAGATTTATGGTGGGAGAATTATGGTGTTGGCATGCCTAATCTTCAAAAGATAGCCATTCATGTTTTGTCCTAGCCATGTAGTGCTTCTGGGTGTGAACGGAATTGGAGTTTATTGGAGAGCATTCACACAAAGAAGAGAAGGTTGACCCTGAAGCGCCTCAATGATCTTGTCTTTGTTCGATACAACCTTTGCCTTCACACTAGAAAAGTGGAGGGTGTCTCACATGAGACCATTGACTTGGATGAAATTGATCTATATGGTGATTGGACCATCAATGAACAAAATGATGGTGATGATGTCCTCCTTACTAAAGAAGATCTTGTAGAAATAGAGAGAGGAGCAACACAAGAAGGAAAAACAGTGGGATTGGATGAAATGGAGGAGGACGAAGATGAGGACTTTGATTTTGAAGAAGAATCATCTCACCATTTAGATACCTTAGCACCTACTACTACTAGCTCAAGGCTTGAAAAATTGAGGTATGTTAGGAGAGGAAAGAGGAAGATGTAGTCTTCTCTTTAGTTTGTTGTTTTTCACATTTGGACATATCATTATATGTAATTTTGTAAACATTTATAGCTGCCGTTATACATTTTAAAGTTTGAAATTATGAGTATGAATGATGAAATTTCAAATATTGAGTGTTTGGAGATCATATGCCATGTGTAATGTTTCAATTATGGCTCTTATGTTCTCTAAATGCATTGATTTTTTAAATTTTTTTTTGTAAAACTACGGTTTTCTTTTTTGCCGAGTCCTTGCTAATTCCTTTCCCGAGTTTTGGCCGAGTCCAAGTCCAATTTTTGGGCTACCGAGTCTACGACAAGTCCGAGTTTTTGAACTTGGAGTCGAATAAGGCCTGCGGTGGAATAGGCATATGTTACATCATACAAAGGCAATGGAAAATTCTTGCGGTGGAATGGGCATGTGTTACATCATACAAAGGTACTTCTTTTGGATTAGTTGCTCCAAGAGATGGATCGGGTCCTAGATGGACGTTCCCGCCTCTTGTGGGCCAAGTGAACCTTTGTCTACTTCGTGTATGCTCTGTGTCTTCATGCATTCATGTGTATACTTTGTGTAAGTTCCGTGTTTGATCTAGAATATGAGAACAATAAGAGTAAACCAAAAAAATATAAATTTATTGAAGACCATAATAGTAATGTAAGGAAGTACAAGGAGGGAGGACGGTGATGAGGTCTCCTCTAGGTATGCCACCTCATGGTAGTTGACTGATGGTCCCATGAGGCCAAGGGTGTGTAGACAAAGCCTACCACTCTTGGGCTTAGAGAGGAAGGACGCTCAAGACACTCTATTGTATCTTTCCAAACTCTATCATGGTTGATTATTGAGGGAATTCCAACCACAAGATAAGGAAGGTTATAAAATGTAATGGAGTAATGAGGGACTCGGAAGTAGGCCACTTTAGGATGACCAAAGTGGCATCTCAAACTTGGAGGGCCCTTACATGGAGGAGTCAAGGAACCCGGTTACATTCACTACCCATTCCCCACAAGACATGATAACATGGGAGAAATGGACTTGATAGGCAAGCAAGTGTGAGCCGCCAAGTGGAGCAAGAAGGCTGTAGAAGGTGACCTCTCTTGGTCTTGGTGTAGAAATGGCTCCAAGCAAACTTTCATGTCTCTTTTTCTCCAACTCTTATGTATTATAATTTTAAGTATTTTGTCTAACCCTAAAAATAAGATGAATATGTATTTGTATTTGTTGTTATGTTTTATATGCATGATCTAGATGCAAAAATTCATTTTGTTTAGAAAGTTGTTGATTGGATCTCAATCAGAGTTTGATTCTATGGTTGAACCAAATTTTCTCATTGGTCAAGATGAGGCCAGCCATGTCATCTATTTCGGTTGGAGGAAGGATCATTAGATTGCTAAAATCAGAATCTACATGATGGTACACGAGTAAGGACGATCTAGAATTCAATTTTCAGTTGGAGCTCAAAGGTTGATCATGAATATAGGTTTAAGATCCTCAAAAGAAATCCATGTAAAGAATACATGCAGCATTGGATGACCCGCTTCATAGATAAGCATTACAAGATCGTTACTAATTACATTAAGAACCATTGATTTACATGGTGAATGAATTGCATAATAAGATCAAAGGCACACACATGAAGCAATGAATATTTGTCGAAACAGTCTACATATTTACTTGGGATCTAGGAATCATAGTTTGAGAATGCTTGTGGGCAACCATTTTCCAAGAGGGGGACACTGTAATGTCCCTGTTCCGGAGCTGAAGACAAATGATTATTTATGTTTTATTTAAATATTTAAACTTATCAGTCATACTCTTATGTATATATGGGGACATTACACTCTGCTAGCAAGGATCGGGAATCAAAGTAGTCCAATTTATATCTAAAGCTTTCATTAACGAAGATGATAAAATATTGACATATCCTAGTGCAGCAACAAATTAAATGTCTCATGGCTATGGAAGAGCATTGATATTAGTTGGTACTGACTAATGTTGTGCAGAAAATATTTCACGAAGCCGGACCTGAATATTTGTCATTATTGATAAAACACGGAAATCATTGCTAAAAGATAGACTGCAAATTATGGGGATTGTTGACTATTGTTGAATCCATCAGATCGATAATCATCTGCATACGTTGTTATTGAATCAATCTCCTATCGTATTCAGATCGGGTCTCCAATATATCTTAATTCAAACATATTGACATTCAAAGGAAACGGTATAAATTAATTACTTGATGAACGTCCAAGGAGATGAATTGGTCAAGAAGAGGATTTGGAAGATGAATCTAGTAATACAGGCCATCGATATTATAATGACAAGTCAACAATCGATAAGCATGATTAAAAGGATTTAAACAGTCATTGGCTACAAAAAGGCTTTGACCGAACACAATAATATTATCATTATAAAAGCCTCAGTCAATGCAATCAAATATATCACAAAGTAGAGCAATTAAATCTTCAAGAGGTGCATGCTGAAAGACAATCGATAAAGATTTAGCAAATACCAGGTATTGCTTCCTTAAAAGATGATTAATTATCCATTAAGAGACAGCAAATATTGAATGACAAGACATGACTCTTTAAGTTTACAAGATGTACAATGGATATCCAATCCATTCTATAAGATCATCAAACTTGGAAACTTTTTACTTTTTTATCTTAATTGGATCTGCTCTGGTGAGCATCTTGCCAAATTGGCACAGCGGTGGCATAAGTATAAAGATTACACATCAGGGAAGGCCATTACATTGCATATTACCAATTCAGAATTCAGAAAAAGCAATTCCACATTGCAAGTTATTAAAAAGATAAATCAGATATAGCAATCAGATCATTGCTCCTAGTGAGCAATGCTGTAGACACAATATTTGGTGCACAATCTTATCGATTTCCAAATCTGAGACAGCCCCTCTAAGTTGCGAATATATTGGTTGTCATCAGAGTGAAAGCAACTATATCACCATTTCTTGATATCAAAGTTAGTGCATGCTTATATCATTTGAAGATCAAACATAGCATTTTATTATCAATATCAAACACTAAGTGATTATACTACTAGCAAACTTCAGAATTGTTAAATCAGAGAAAGCAAGGTTTACCCTATCAATTGCAGATTGGAGTATAGCAGAATTTATCATTGCATAAGCCCCATTATCAAATCAGAGAAAGCTATCAAGATAAGTTCTATCTTTCAAACTATTCTTAGAATTTTAAGTTAAATATCATAATAAAATGTCTTCAGATTTAAAGAAATTATATTTATAAATGTATTACAATTTTCATCTTAAGTTGGAATTGTCATCTCAGGTGTAAATTAAGGTAAATCCTAAAAGGGGACATTACAAAGATGCTCAAGGTTAATGTTAAGATGCTCAAGGTTAATGTTGAGATCTTCTTGTATTTTCTCTATACACTATTGATGGTTGTAATAGCCATCCTCTTCATCAAGTGCAATGAGTTCTAGCTAATGTTGGTTTTCAGAGTTGTTCTACTTGTATTGGTAGATATTGTTTCTATTGGATGTAATGTTGTGTAGATTTGCATGTTGGTGAGTTTTTGTTTGACACTGTAAGCTCATGCCATGATGATTCCTACAAGTGAGTTTAATTGGGCTTGGGTAACTAATACATCTCAGGAATTGGAGAATAACCTCTGGGATCTAGGTTTGACATATGCTAAGAATATTTTAATGAAATACATATTTGGAGGATGTGAGGAATATAGATTATGTCCAAACAAAGTGGCGGGCTGGCTCATGTCAGGTTGATCAAAATGTATGCACCTAGAGCTGAGATAAAGGTAAAAGGCCCTTCTTATTATATACTCAAAGGATAACAGGAAGGTATTAAGTGGGCAAAGTGGGTAAGTGTAGATTGATGAAAGCATGCATAAAAAAAAATAAAAAATATGCATGGAAGTAAATAACAATCAAAATATAGAGACAACGAGAACAAGAGAAGGCAAAAAGGAACTTAGCTGTGGTGGACTTGACACTCCAAAATTGTAGATATTCATCTGATGAATATCCATAACTAGTCTCCGAGTCTTATTTGTGCTTGGGTGTTCTTTCAGTTTAAGTCCCTTTGCTTGCTTAATGGGATCTAGTGAGCCATTTGTAGAATTTCTATAAGGTGAAAAAGGAATGCAAATTAGTCCTTTTCTGATTCTAGAAATAGATTTTAGACTAAATATATACAGTGTGAAATCTTAGACCAAAATTCCTAAAGGCTGATGGTACTAGCTGGGCTTGTGCAGTTATATTTTAATTAATAGCAAATAGAACTATATTGTCGAAGGCAGCTGTAGCTCTAGGGACCTAAATGAGCTATAAGGGTTAAGGAAAGACAAAAGAGAAGTTAAGATGAGAATGTAGATAGTAATGTATATGGAATCTGGACATCCAAGTGTTAGATGTAGGGACCTAAAGCATGCTAAGGGGACCTAATAATGATTATGGTGACATTATTGCTCTGGCCAAATCCACCCCAATTTGAAGTTATATCAATGATGGGAGCTGGAGGCACAACGCACAAACAAGCCCTTGACAAAAAAAATTGTTTGTAAAGCATTTATTAGAGTGTATGCAGTTTTTTATGTTCTAGGCTCTTGTTGTTTGTGTTTCTTATTTCTTGGAAGCTTGTGTTATGGGTGCTAACCATAGTGTTTGGAGTTCTCCGTTGGAGGTTGTGATATAGCATACCAATGTGAATAGTGTATTACCATGAATTGGGCTTGGCAAAATGACAAGCTAAGCTGACTTGGACTTGGAAAAAGAAGTTGGCCAAGCACTGAATCTGCTACTCCAAATGAGGTCCTTGGCCTGCAAATGAGGACTTTTCTCTTCTGTTTTTCATGCATTCAGGTCTCATGCGCAGACTCAGCAAACCTAACCTAAGTTGATCTATTTTGTGGGATTGTGGGTCATTTATCAGCTGGACAAGGAAGATTTATAACTGTCTTAGATTGTTACATAACTATTTCAACAGGTTCTTAATGGTTGTCTCTGTGGCAAGATGTTGCTCTTGTCACATTTCTTTTCCTTGACTAGGCAGCAATGCATAAGTATGTTTGGTTGCTTCTGTTGAGATTGCGGGCACTTTTGTACGTGAGAGTACTAATGTAGCACAATATTGACACCTGTGGAGGTGGTTCTAATTAATCAGATTCCGAAGACAGAATTTATTGTTAGATCTAAAAATTCTTAATGAATTCACCTCGCACAAACCCAGGTAGGGGTTGCCTTTTGCGCTAATGTTTCCAAAGCTGTCACGCTCAATTTGATGTAGAAGTTCATCAATGTATTTTTGTTATTCAACACCTTTTATCGTCACTTCTATACTTTTGACTTCCATTTTGTTTCTAACCAATAAGGGGTATGTGATATGTATGAAGTGGCTCGGGATCTGTAGCTGCTACATTTGAACTAGTCATGAGAATTGTCTTTTGAAATAATTTTATTGGTTTGCTTATAATAAATCGTACTGTTCACCTTTCAATTGAGTGCATAATACACTTGCAGCATATTGACTCAGCAGTTGGTTTTGCTTGTTTCTTTCAATTTTTTCTTTTTATTTATTGTCATACAGTAAATCAATGAATCTCAAATAAGATTATGGGTATTGCAGGAGCATCTTCCTGAAACTTCGAGCTCGTTCTTTAGTTAAGCTTGCTTAGATAAAAGGTTATTTGGAAAGCAACTTTTCTCACAGCTGGTAAGACACACATGCATTGACAAATGTATGTGTTTTGAATGTATGTATTCCAAGTATTGCAAAGTTCATCAAACAAATTGAATAGAGCAATAAGCAACAAAACAGGGATTATTTATGACGATAAATGCTATAAGCTGTTGTACTTTACTGTTTTAAAGCTTGGACAATTTCTTTGGTTTTTGCACTGCTTTCGTTGTATGATTGGAAATTTATCTCTGTTCTTTGTCTACATGTCTTACATGATGTCTTGAAAGAGGGAACACCATTTGGACTTGGTAGCCAAAAAAAAAAAACTTTAATGCTCATAGTCAGCTTTGTGGTGATCTTAATTGACAAAGTGACCTTAAACTGGAATACATGAGATAGAGGCAGAATGCATGTGACTTTGTCTTCTACATCACAAAGATTTCTCATAATGTGTCATTTACATATTATCTTGATACAAAACTAAAATATAGAATGGTGATTATTAGCATTAAACATGTCTTGTGAGAATTAAGCATAATTATCACTGATATATGGAATTGCATGTAGCAAAAGTTAATACAAAATTTTGTCAGTTTTTAAACTATGCAGTGGAACTTACTTGCAGCAACATTCCTTTCCATGTTTTCAATTTACTTGTGGTGCATTTCAATATCTGATAAATGGAATTGTTTTCTTTTTGCTTGCACCATCCAATGATACAATTAATGAGATATGTTTAAAGTCCTGGCATGGCAAGCATTTCATTCATCATGGCAAAATTCTATAAAAATAGTAAAATATTTTAAAGTTAGTGATAATGAAGCTTTATGACAATCTAGTGCATCTTCAATGAAAACACATTCATTTAGCCCCATATTTGCACAAGAGAATAACCAAGAAGAGCCAATTGGTTGACTTTGAGAGAAGCTCTTAACACCTGCACAAGCTAAGGACAACCAAAATAAGTATGCCCAAGTTTTGCCGCACTTTACAGTGAAAGCCTTTTCATCACATCTACATAAGGGAAAATAGGTAATTCACAAGGTAGCCAGAAAATGGATTTCATCTTTATAAATCCTTCATTGTGAGAGCCTAAAGCCATACAAGCCGCAAAGATAAAAAAAAAGAAAATTATCAAGGAACTGCACTAAATCAATGAAGACATGCACATAATCAAATCAACAGAAAAGTAATGCAAATATGGGTTCCCTTAGAAACATCTCTCTTGGAATTTCAGAAGAAGGTGTCATCATCTGAGTTCTTCTTAATGATGATATTTTCTTGAGATAGAAAAAGCTTAGGGGTGCCCAACAAACACCTTTAACTTGAACAAAAGATTAAAACAGAGTAACTTGAGTAACTTGATACAATTTTTCCTCAAGAAATAACTAGATTTGGAGTCCTCAAGGATTACAAAATTGCAAGGTTTTAAAGTAGCAAACAACCAATATTGTGTAAGGAAAGCAGCACTTTTACACAAGGAATTTCAGAATACATGTCAGATTTTAAATTGTAACATTACAAACCAGGGAAACAATAGATTAACAATTTTAGAGTACCTAACATAGTGGATCCTCTGAACACTTCTCAAAATCTCATCGTAATGGGAGTTCTATTAAAGAGAAGTTTTAAGGTAATATTTTAACTCATTGCCAGGTGAGACTTCTAATTGGTGTATGAGAGCCCCCCTTATTCGAGCATTCAGTAAGTGAATCAATTGTCAGTTTATCCTATAGAATTTTGATGTGTATGACCCTACTCCCCTATGTGACCATAGTTAGTTTTTTGGGTGGTCACTCAGCCATTGTTTTTGTACAGCTGGGTGCAGGAATTAGCTAAAGATCAGACTTATTTTGGGGGTTGAATCTCTTTCATATGGGCCTGATTTCAATTCTTTACTTAATGGTCAAAGCTACTAGAATAGGCCTATATATTCCGTGCGTGAATTCCTAAAATTAGGTGTATAGATTTTGTGACAGTTGGTGCTATATATTAGTGCTTTATTTATGTTTTTTTAGTGTTTTGTTCTGGGCAGAGCTTGGTCTGTGTTTTATCATATTTTTAAAGCGATTCTATCTAATAGAGAACCATGATTTGTCTCTTGATTTGAAGTGTCTTTATTTTACTTTGGTGAACCCATGTTCGAGGGTCTTTTTATTGACCTTGGGTGCCCACTTTTGGAAGGCATAAAATTCAGAATAATAATAAAATTTTCAGACAAGTTGTCCATTTTCTGCTTTCAGTATTTTCTTTTCATTCTTTCAGAAGATTTGTGTTTACAGAACACATTCTTAAGTTTGTAGTTTTGATCGAAGTTTCACTTGCATAGTTTAGGTCAGTTCCTTGAGTACAGAATCTGCAGACCATGGTTTAAATTTTAACATGGTATAAGAGCACAGTAATGAGATCTTCCAAGTTGATGATTACATGTTGCTACTTGTGAGAGGGAGTTGATAGAAGATATCAGTATCCTTCAGTAATTGAAGTAACCTGAACCTATGAAAGGTTGAAGGGTTCGATGCCCTAATTGCTCTAGTGATTGAAATGTTGATCTGCACTTGTATACTGGCTGCTGTTTTGATTTATATTCAGCTGATTAGTTTATTTTCAGTGTGTTCTAGCAGCTGCAAACATGACTAGTATCAGTTTTAGAGAGTGGCTACCTAGAGGGCACTCCCAACTTTGCACCTTGAAAGTACAGGTTACAGATGCTATTGGAAGCAGTTGATCTTTGTGTCTATTTCAAACCATGATTGTGCCTCCTACTAATTCTGTCTAGTTGGCTGAACATCACCAGAAGATGGCCAAAACAAAGTGTATCATCTTGGATTCATTGAAAGATCATTCGATTCATTACATTATAGAGATGACTACAAAGGGGGTTTTATGATGCCTTGACAACTCTTTATTAAAGTATTGAACATTTCCCATAAGATTTTGAAGAACAAGTGAATGTCACATGTATGAGTGGCATAGATGCTGCAGCTACCTACCCAATGAAAAACACAAAACTTTGTGATCAGCTTGCTATATTTGAGGCAAAGGTGGAGGATAAAGAGTTGACGCCCATAGCCATAAATGGCTTATCTCCATCATGGGATCCATTTATATAGGGTACAAAGAAAGGATTTGAGAAAAGTATCTGAAAGGATTTCATTTAAGAAGAAACTAGATTTGAATCTATTTGAGTTACAATGGAAGATAGAACCAAGCTTCCACTAGGAAGATGAGGAAAGGTTGCAAGAAAGGATTTGAGAAAAGTATCAGAAAGGAAGGTTGAGGAATCAAATTCTTCTCAATAGAGGAAGAAAGATATGAGCCATATCAAGTGTTTCAAATGCCAAAAGTATGGCCACTATACTTTTCAGTGCCCTGCGAAGAAAAATGGGCAAAGCAAGCGATAGTAGTAGTAGTAGTATGTAAGGAGTGCTGAAGCTTCAACAATAGATAGGATTTCATCTAAGACAACCTTCTCGGTGGTTTTATGCTTGTTCACTTACATCATTTTTGGTGTAGGGTGGTGTTGACATGTATTTTGTACACAACCAAACACAGAATAAAATACCCAAATGGTACCTTATCCTCTCTTGAGTAAAGTCTCTAAATGCTGAAGATATCGCGAAAAGGATCAATCGGGGTGACTTCAAGGTTCTTCGTTGTAGGATCTCTATGTGTGGATAAGCACCAGTGGTTGTTGTGAATGTTGTTTCTTCAAGGGGCCTTACATTTTTTCGATCTGCAGGAATAGGATTTTCCTAAATGCTAACAGGTTCTCAAAAAAAATAGCAAAAGATAAGGGTTTCAAGAGATGGATACTAATCTAATCCTAAGAATAACTCAATGTAGGCTAGACTTGGTAAGATTCTACCAATTTCAATATTGCCAAGGAATTACAACTCTACTGGAATTGATGTGATCTTCTAAGGTGACTAGTGATTTTCAAATCATCAAGAATTATAGATACTACCATAAATATACATATCAATAGTTCAATAATGATTGAAGGTTCAAGCAATCTCAATATTTTCAGTTGACCACACAAGGCGTCCTTACAATCAGTAAGAAGTTAGTGGTTTGGAACGTGAATCTCACCAAAGATCAAGCACAACACTTAGTCCTTCAAACTTAAATACTACTTCGACTGAGAATGATTCAAGAAGATAAACAACCATGAAGATAGCCACAAGAATTGCAATAAAACACCATAACTTCAATATTTTATTGATCTCAAAGCCAAATGGACAACAATTGTTCAAAATTCTTTCTTCACTACTCAATCTTGCTACAAAATAACTTTCTTCTCTCCAAAGCTCTAACTATTATCTATCTCTCTAATATCTAATCTGATCTAATTGACAAAATGAAAATGAGTGAGGGTATATATAGCATCCTCAATTACAATGAACGGCCCAGATCAAAAGAAGATCAACGGCTGAGATTCTGACACCTAAACCCTAATTAGGGTTTGTTACAAAAAGTTCCCTTTTTAGATGAACATTATTAAATGCATAGCCAAATATTTAATTGGCACAAAAGTCGAGGAAACATAGACCAATGATAATTAAGATGCCACATCATCCTATAACAACCTCTCTTCTAGAACCTTGTTCCCTTTCCAATGCTCTTTCTTAGCATATGCAACGAATCTGGACACAATTCCTTCAATCTCAGCAATAGGAATCTCAGGAAGATTCTTCATTCGTTCTTCCAAGTGAATGACCTGGTCAAAGGCAGTGAGAAGAGCCACTTCCCATCCAGGTTCGAGTTCTTTGATCTTCTCAATCAGGAGCATAGTAGTGAACATTAGATCCCGTTGCTCATCTGTGATGACATTCTCATCTTTGCAAAAGATGACCTTGACTCTCTCTTCCAACTTTTGGAGGTCCACATCCGTCTCAACTTCGATCCGCCTGCCAAGAATGGTACACAACACTTCAAACACCTTATCCTGAATTGGATGGATGACGCCTTCAACTTGACTGCATTTGGTGTTGATGTCTTTGAAAAGAACCTCTTTCATCTGGAGTAGAGTTGACCACTGAAGTAGGTTATGAGTTCCTCCATCCATTATCTTTTCTTGTGCTAGGATCTTCCTTGGTGTTTGCCTGATTACTTGCAGGACAGGAATGATAACATCTCTAGTGTGAGCGAAAGCAGCTACAGTTATCATTAGATTGTGGACAATCTCAAGGACCTGGATAGCTCGGTGGATTGTCTTCATCATTCTTGTTGTAAATTCAACAACTACCGTGTGGGATTTGTCAATCCAAGAGCTCATAAGCTGAACCAAACTCTTGACTCTTTCTGCCTCGCCAACTGATTCAAGGGGAAGTGCTTTTACAGGAGATACAGCTGGATCCTGACGTCTCAAGGGTTGATTGAGATGACTAAAGTAGCCTCTCCAAGCACCGACCTCTCTCTCAAGCTTCTTATTCTTTTCCATTTCTTCCTTAAGTTTGCCCTTAAATGCCTCAAATGAATCGGTTGCCTCATCCATTGCTTGTTCAGTAGTGAGTGGACCAAGCTCAAATGTTTCTACATCATACTCATCTGCAAGAATTTCACCTTCATACTTGTCCACTACTGGTGTAGCTATCTGCAATTTCCTGGATCATGTCTCATCCCTTATCACTTTGGACATTTTCGTGGCCTTCCTCTTCTCTGTTACTTCTTGAGAATTTCCTATAAGGCTCTCTAAGTCAATTACATCTTCTTCTTCTTCAATCACAATCAGCCTTGTCAGTCTCTCTTTCAACCAATCTGGAATGGCAGATCTTGTCTCTCTCACTTGTATTTCTTTAGGTAGTGGTTCATCTTCTCGGAGAGGAGATGTCGCCTCATCATCATTCTTATCTTCATGTAGCTCATTAATTTGGGGAGACTGACTTGATGAATGTGGAGGTGTTTGTCCTTTCTCTAGTTTGTCATTTTGCACCATGGATTCCATAGATTCATCAACATCAGGTACTATCTTCTCTTGACCTTCAGCTTGACTTGCCCTCTTTCCATGTCGAGAAGATGTGCTTGATGGGCGATCTCGATTGGCCTCTTGCTTCTTCTTGGAAGATTCCCTTTTCTCTGGTCTTTCTTTCCTCTTTGCACCTCTAGGATGAGAAGTGTTCTCACTCATGCTAGCTTCTCCTTCTTCCGGCCTTGCCTCCAAAGTAAAAGTCATTGATACGTTCTGCTCTCTCAACTTCTAATGTTGTACATCCACCCATCTGCGAGTACATGATAAAACAGGAGCCATCAAAGCTCTCAAGTCGAAAACCTCGGGTTCATTCCAATCTATCTTCACTGCTTTGTCTTCTTTGTCATAAGATGACTGGAGATGTCTGCCATTGTCCTGAGCTTGATCAGCTACTCTGTAAACTTTGCATTTCCTAATGAAATCTAAAGGTAATTTGGAATGCATCTTTCTTTTCACTTCTAAATCACTTGAGAGATTCATCCAAAAGTCTTCTACCTGAAACTCATGTCTGTACCTCCTAGCAACTGTTTCCTCCATATAACCATAAGGATCAAAATTCTCCCGCGGGGCAAAGAAGGTGAATGAATACAAGGCTAATTCCTTCTTTGCATCCTCCGAAGCTTGAGTATTAGGACATACCTCAACTGAATTCCCCAATATGATAGGTACGGGAACTCCATTTCCATGCTTGTGTCTGGATACCTTTGCACAAGCTACCAACTGCCTGGTTACCTCAAGTAGCACTATCCTGTCTGTCGGATACCTCGGCAACATGTAGGGAGGTGAAGGACACCCCTGAACTCTGATATATGTAAACTTTTGAAACTAGATGAACCATGCACCATACCTCTTTACAAGCTCTTGTGCATCTAGAGATAGTCGATTGTGAATCCCGCCTTGCAATATCCTAGTGATGTTCATCGTGAAGGTATCATTGACTAACTTTCAGTCACCTCTAAGTGGATGATGCAAATGAACATAAGAGTCACAAACTCTCACTTCTCCAGGTCCTCTTCCAATCACTCCTCTGTGAGGTAGCCTTGCATACTCGAAACTCCTGATCAAGGCATATATGACATATGAGCTCATATGGAATGATTTGGTAGGTCTTAGTCTTCTCAACTGCACATCCAGACTATGGCTAATAATTCTGGCCCAATGAATCGTTCCTTTTCCTTGGACAATCACTTGAATGAAGAAGAACATCCATTTCTCGAAGTAGAAGGCTTGAGGAGCCCCTGTTGATGAGATTCAGGCAAGTGTCGGGATCATCTTCATATATTGACCTGGCTCCTTCTAGGCTTTTGTAAATCATATCTTTATGCTCTGGAAGATGAAGAGCTTCGCTTATAGCCTCTTCTGAAAGGTAAGCTAAAGTGTTTCCTTCCTTGGATATGATCGATCTTGATTGAGTCATAATGGCGGGCACACTCGATCATCAACTCATGACACTGGACTGTTGGAGGGATACTTGTCGCCTTGATGATGCCACTTTCAATAATCTTTTTCGCGATAGGTGATGGCTTGCCAATGTAGGGGACCTCTCGAAACTTCTTCACACTGAAGTTTCTCAAGTTGGTATCTCCGATGTTACTCCATTTGGACACGATCCTGGTCTCCAATTCGTCGTTCCTCTGATCTTCCTTCATGAGAGCCGGGCGACTAGTAGATGCTCCCGCCTTTGGAGTCGCCATCTTGACACCTACACAACATTTCACAATTAGTAATATACCTTCAAGCGTAGAAATATAGAGTAAAAAGGAAGATTTAAGATTTTAATTAGGAAACTTCATGATAAATCTTGAGTTATCATTTCCCAATTAACCATGCAAAACTTTGGATTTTTCAAAACAAATGTTCAAAATTCAAATCTTCAACAAGGGTGTCAAGATGATTTCGCCATACCTCCTCTTGAGTATTAAACTCTAAGAAATGATGCAAAAATAGATGAATTTTGCTAGGCAAAATGTAGATCGAAGCCTTTTCTTGAATGAATTGCGCCTCCTTTAGCCTTCAAAAGAATAAAACTCCACTTCCTTCTAGCCTTCAACACTTGAAAGAAAATCGCTCCAAGTACACCAGATTTCGCACCTCCTTCTAGCTCTCCAAATTCGCACTTAAGGCAATGATTGAATGATTTGAAATGTGAAAAAAAACTCCTCCAATATATAGAGCACTCACCCTTTTGCTCCCTCTAGGCCGACTTGGCAAAAAAGAGGTTAAAAAAAAAAAAAATTCCAAAAAAGGGGCCGACTTGGCAAAATAAATTAAAATAAGGCCTTGAGCGCTTTATATTTAATTTTAATTTAATAAAAATTAATTTTAAATGCCTCCAAGATAGAAGTTCGATTTTTTAAGGCTTAAAATTAATTTATTAAATGCCAAAATGTTTTTTAATTTAATGTCAATTTAATCTTAATTTTCCAAAACGCCTCAAAATTAGCAATGTTGGCGATCAAGTGCAATTTGGAGAATATGAATTTTTTAAACAAGGCGTAATGAGATTTCATGAGGATTTCGCCCTGGACCCTCTCTGAGGGTCAAGAGCGATTTTTGAATATTTCACATTTTGACTTGAAAATCTCCTGGAGGGTAAATTGATATCTAGTTAACGCGTTGCACTTCCAAACTGACATTTTTTATGAGGAAAGATAGGTGAAAATGTAAATTTCGCCCTGGACCTTCACTGAGGGTCAGGAGCGATTTTTCATTTTCTAGTTAAAATCCACCTCAACTTGTTTGTTAAACTCACAATGTCACTTCCAAAATCCATTTCCTTGCACTATAAAGTTAATTAATCAATAATTTTGAAGGAAATAATGTCCTTTAAGGCAATTTCGCTCTGGACCCTCTCTAAGGGTCAGGAGCGTTCGCTCTGGACCCTCTCTGAGGGTCAGGAGCGATTTTTCTATTTTCAACAAAGTCCTTCTTCATTTCTAGTCAAGACTTCTTTAGGCCGGTGGAGAAAGTCCTTTATTTTCCATTTATGATCAAAACTTGGTCTCTTTTCATTGCACAATGAAGGAAATCAAAATCTTGTTGTGGGCCCTCTCTGAGGGTCAGGAGCGATTTTTCATTTTTTGCTCCAATTTAGCATTTTCAACCTCCAAAATCTCTTCAAGACATTTCAATTAGGCCCCCTCACTGACTTGCAAACTTAGCTTTGTCAAATTTTGGGGAAAAGGTGTGTTTTTTGGTGTTTTTCGCTCTGGGCCCTCCTTGAGGGTTAGGAGCAATTTTTTGATTTTGAGCTTGATTATCCACCATTTTTCATTGAAACTTCATTCATCACTTGGCAATGTTCTTCCTTCATCCATCTCATCCAAACTCGCTTTGTTGTTGCAAGGTAGAATGAGGATTTTCAACAATATCGCTCTGGGCCCTCTCTGAGGATCAGGAGCGATTTTTCGCTGTGGGCCCTCTCTGAGGGTCAGGAGCGATTTTTTTATTTTTTGACCAAAATCATCAAGTTTCAAAGGCAAAACAATATTCATCATGTTTTTGGAGGTCTCTTCTCCTTATCCTAACCTTGCCTTAGCACCATTTTGAAGAAAACATGCATCTTTTGAAAATCTCGCTCTGGACCTTCAGTGAGGGTCAGGAGCGACTTTTTGGTTTTAGGCAAATTTCTTTATCTTTTAATCTTCAAATCACCTCCAAGGCATAACACATCACGTTCTCCTCCTATCCAAGCAAGATTTTACCTCAATTTTTTAAACAAAGGAGAGAAACCTGGAAAATCGCTATGGGCCCTCTCTGAGGGTCCGGAGCGATTTTTGTAATTGCCCTCAAAATTTTGATTCTCAACGATTTCTTTTCACTCCAAGGCATTTATTTTAAACCTATGTCTAGACTTGGCTTTCCTCAAACTTGGATGAAAAGTTCCCATATTAGGTTTTTCGCTCTGGGCCCTCTCTGAGGGTCAGGAGCGATTTTTGCTATGGGCCCTCTTTGAGGGTCAGGAGCGATTTTTTGATTTTGGGTTGATTTCCCCTTTCGTTGATCATCCAAATTATATTCAATGGGTAGAACATGCTTTCATTCATCCCTTCCGATCATAAAAATCACTTTGATCTTGCAAGAATAATGCATTTTTGAAAATCTCGCTATGGACCTTCATTGAGGGTCAGGAGCAATTTTTGCTTCCTGGACCAAAATGCTTCACTTTTCATCTAAAAATCACTTTGCCAAGGAAGATGTCATCTTGTTCTTTGCTATGAATAAAAATTCATGTCCAAGAAAGGTCCAAAAATGTGCACACAAAGAAAATCGCTCTGGACCCTCTCTGAGGGTCAGGAGCGATTTTACCTTTCCTGGGCAAAACTCCTTCAATTCATCATCTTTGATCAAGTCTGGATACTTCACTGTGCTCATTTCATCCATAGTCGACCAAACAAGGCTAGCAATGACCCCTATAAGATTTCTCGTTGTGGGCCCTCTCTGAGGGTCAGGAGCGATTTTTCTCTTAGTTTCCAAAATTCACCATCTTTCACGTCTCCAAACCGTCCAAAGCATCAAGTCACGTTCAATCATCCTTCCAGGAGACCCTGCACAAAGCAATTTAGAAAAGTCAATGACAAATATGACTTAAACAACATTTTCGCCCTAGGCCTTCACTGAGGGTCAGGAGCGATTTTACCCTTTTTGGCCAAACTGCTTCAAATTTAAGTCTCAAACTGCTTCACAAGGCAAAGTCAGGTCACTTTCAAGGTTAGGAACCAGTTAGTATGTCCATCAAAAACAAGAAATTGCACTCAGGATAAATTTCGCCTTGGGCCCTCTCTGAGGGTCAGGAGCGATTTGTCTGTTTCAGGCATCATCTTGCTTCAAAAAATTGATCAAAACTCACCTAGGCAAGAACACACAACTTCACCTTCAAAAATGCTAACACTTAGTCAAAATTGGATTTTACCCTAAAAACCCTTTATTAGACCTAACCTGAGACCTATTTGACTCTCCTGAAAGACTTACCTAATATCAATCATCTCAATTCATTGGGAGGACACTTAACAATTCTCCAAAATTTGACTGGACTTAGCCTGAATGACATCCAAAAGAACCCCTAAGGTTTAGCCCTAGCCCAGACAGACCACTCACTCACTCAAAACCCTAAAAGCAGAGAGAAGAACAAGCAAAACAAAAGCGACACAGAGGGGGTCCCCATTCTAATGGGGTGATGTGTGAAATGGTCACAACAAGTGGTGTTGTGACATTTTCACACATCGCCCCATTGCAAATGGGGACCTCCACTATTTTGCTCGTAGGTTAGTTCTTTTGCTTAGTTTGCTTAGCTTGGCAATAGTTTGAGTCTTTAGCCTTTGCTTATGAAAGGGTTTGGTTTTTCTGTCCAAGGTGGAGCAAGTCTTAGAAGTCTCAGACAATCTAGCATCAATTCGATCTTCCTTGGGGATAGTTTAGAGCTTGCTCAACTTTAGTGTTTACATGTTGGATAGGAGTAAAGAGCTTCATTGAAAGGTGATTCACAATGTAACCCATAGGCTAAGTCATGACATAAGTTTTATGAATGATGAGCAACTCTCAAGCAAGTAGAAGCGCTTCAAGGACTGGATGAGGAAGGAAGGAATCTATCAAAACCTAGGTGGATGAAGAATGGATATCAAAAAATTTACAAGTATGGATGAAGGTAAAGTTCCATGAGTGCTCAAATTTCTTTACTCCAAGGAATCCACGACATGGAAGTCTTGAGGTGCTCAAATTCCTGGACTCCAAGGAATCCACGATTTGGAAGTCTTGAGTGCTCAAATTCCTTGACTCCATGGAATCCATGACTCGGAAGTCTTGAAGGCTAGGTCGAGTAGGAGCTGCACTATCAATTTTATCCATCAAGCTAGGTGAGCTGAAATGAATGAATCTATCAAAGACTTCAGGATCAAATATAAGGATTTACCCATCACTCCCCAAAATCCAAGACTTGAGTGTGATTTTCCCTTGAGTGCTCAAATTCCTTGACCTCGAGGAATCCACGACTTTAGTGAAGTGGTGCGATGATCAGTCCTCTAAGGGTTACACAAAATATATAAGTTTGGTGATGCTTAAAGTGATTTCAACAAGGAGAGATTACCTCCAATCGATCTTGGCAAAATCAATGAATCGGACAAAAGGTGATCTTGAGGGAAGTAGGCAATGAGTGCTCAAATTCCTTGACCTCAAGGAATACACACCTAGGATAACATGACATGTGTTGGTGGTAATTTGCCAACATATGAATAAAACTTGTTTTGTTTAGTTAGTGTCTAGTAATGTTCCCGTAGGAGTTAGCTGGCAATTAGCGACGGTTGGTATCTCCCCCAACCGCTGAGCAATATTTATGTTATGTTGTAAGGGAACCCCAACAGTGGTTATGATTGTACATCCAGTTTACTTGATGCAATAAAGATATATCATTCTAGCAATATTATGAGTTATGTTTATGTCCTGTGAATTATCTATGTACTTCCATTCTATTTACTCTGTAATCTAATTTGACACCATAGCGGTAAACAACATGGAGGTCATGAAGGTTATGATGAATGGAAATTGCAAGGATTAAACTCTTCCTTGAATCTTTTGCAAATAAAGTGCTTATGATGATGAGAATAGGAAGGAGCTGATGGGATCAATTTACTTCATGAATTAAGGGGATGAAATCAGGCGATTTGTCATGAGTGCTCAAAGTCCTTGACTCCAAGGAATCTATGACTTGATGGACTTGTTAGCGATTTTTCTTCCTACCTTTAGTCCTAAGGAGACACACAATACCAGACTATAGGATTGGTAGCTTAAAACATGAAATCAACACTATCAACAAACTGAAGACAAGAAAACGTAACTGAACAAGGCTATACAAGCCTTCTGCACTTTGAGCTCCACTAAACTTAGGAGGGTAATCCTGTTGCAGGTCTGAAAATAATGAACTCTTGACAAACTAAACAAAGGACCTATTTAAAAGTGGATTATTCTCAGGGGCATGATAATGGGTGTTTTGTATTTTATCAAACTAGAGCATAATCCCATTTCCCCTTTAAATTGCTGAGAACATAAACTAACTCTACACCTACTCCTATAAATAGAAAGGAAATGATATTTTGATTTTAAATATGACCCCGAAACAATTTAAAAGAGAAGACCAGTGCCTATCCTATGGAGAACAAAGTCTAACTACAATTAAGTCAAAAACAACTATGTTGTATCTCAACATTACGACCCTCAATTAAATACTTCATGCCTTGCATACAATGCTTAACTGAAATTAGCACAAATTTTATCACATTCCCCCATACACATACTGCAATATTCTTAAAACATAATTTAACTCTTTTACTTGAAAAGAGACCTATTACTAAGAACATACATTCTCCATTAGAGAAGACAAATTAAACTGTCATTAACAAAATAACTCATACAACATATGCACCAAGAATAGGAGCAATCTGAAACTGATTTCCTCTATTGATTTTCAAAAAGTAAGATACATTATCATAACTGTTCATAACAGATTTGCAGAGAGAAGAACTTTTCTCTATTACTTTTAACACCTAGAACATTCTACTTGTCAAAACGTTCAGAATCCTTTCCTATCAGCCCTAATTTCCCTTTTATAGCACAATGGAGCAAAACAAGCTCCAGGCCGAATAGGACACTTGTCAAAAAGTGATTGCTTATACTAGAATATGCCCTAGCATATCTTTTACAAGTTCATTCACAAAAATCACCCTTGGGAGAGGTGGAGGAAGGCAGCTGTGATAACTTCTTGGGATCGGTGCAACAGGCCTGATGAGAGTGGGGCTGATGTGTCTTGCTGCAGCACATGTCGTTTTCCAAAATTTGAAATCCAATACTGAAGGTAATGTGGTCGTGGGTCGGTACGTGCTAAATGTGTGACCAAAATGTACCTACAAAAATGGAAACCTACAGAAAGAATGTGGCAAACAAAAAACGCAAGAATTGAGACTACTCTTCTCCCTCTGGCTGATCCTCTTCAAGTGAGCAATATTGCTTGTGCCAGCTATCCATTTGTGCCACAGTGGGCTAGGCAAAGGCTCTGAGATCCTCCAATTTATTCATAGCCTCCCTGGTCCTATTATCTAATATGGTCGTAGCCTCAACAATGAATTTGTGATAGAATCAATTTCAAGAATCCTATCAATAATTAAATAATAGCTTTCTTCTGAGTGGGGTCACCCCACAACAATTGGTCCAAAACTGCCTTTATTGCCTCTTCAAAATCTGACTTCCACTCTTCCAAACCTTTCATCTGAATGTTCACAGTCAAAATTTTGGGGATGTCCCACTTTTGGAGACCCCTAAATGTTGCCATTTTCTCCCTCAATGATTTTTATTTATTTTCAATAGGTGGGAGCTCCTTTGTCAACAAATTGAAATTCTTACAGGTTGCCCCCACAATTTGGGGTGCAGTAGACACATTCTTTACTGCCAAGAATACCTTTTTTAATATTGTAGCTTTTGGAAGCCATGTGACCCTTAATGGTTGAAAGAATGTCTCCTAATTGGGTGTACACCTGGAATACAAAAGAATATGAGGCATGGACCTTATCCAATTTAGTAATCAATTTATTTGTGATATGCAAAATTGTGGTGCTCCTGACCTCTAGACACTTGTCCTCCATGAGACCTGTTATTTCTGCAATCCTCTTTTCCCTGCTCTTTATAATAGTATCTTGTGCTTTTCACTTGGAGGTCAAATTATCAATCTCTAAAATCAATGAAGGAGGGACCTCTTTAAAATCACCAAGCCCTACTTGCACTTGCTATTCCTGGGGCTTTTGCTCAATCATTAGTGGAGCGAAGGAGTCTCTTTTGGCTATCTGCCTCCTTGGCCTAGCATTTTCCTTGTATAATTCATTGTATTCAAAATGGAGGGAGACATGCTGCCTTTTAAGAATGTCATGTTTTCTTTGTTCCTCCTCAACAACAACTTTTGCAAAATATTAGGCATGGAATGCCAATGTGGTAGCCTCAAGAGTTGTAGTGTCAGTAAGGGTTCTAACTATTGCATCACCCACCTTTTGTTCTACCTCGTATAACAAAATTGTTTTTTTATGTCTTCGGGGTGAAGCCCAATGTGTAAATTCTTTGATACTCGGGTCGAAACCTGAGCCATGTTTGCCAAATTCTTGAGCATATATTGGGGTCTCTTGTCTCATCACTTGATCCAAAATGAAGAGCCTTTATATATCCCATCCAGGGATCAACATCATTCTAGTAGCCTTTATCATTTGTCTGGTCTCTTCAGGCATGCAATCAACATTTTCCTTATCAAAATTTGTCAACTCTTCATTGACATCCCCTTTACTTTCTCCTATAGTCAAAAGGCCTTGAATTCAGGTGTCTTGATGAAATCGTCATCAGACAAGAATTGAGCAGCCGCCAAAATTCTTTCATCTTTGGAATCCTCTTCAGGGATGAAGTAAGGCACAATTGTCCTATCTTCATCCATTGGCTCATCAAAAAAATCGACATCTTTAAATGTATCTCTAAGAGGAGAGGGTGGGGGAACCCCTTGTTCATCTTCGTCATCAATGATTTCAATGAAATCTGCCAAAATTGCCTTCCCCTTTTCAATTTTCCTTATTGTTTCTGAGGTTGGTTGGGTCTCCTATGGTGCTTGTTGAGTGGGGGCAACTCGGGAAGACTCCCTTGTCAAAAATTACCTTCCACTTTCTATCTCGTGGGGATGGCCTTGGAGGCTTAAAGTGTTAAGTTCTTTCAAAATTCTGTGATCAAAATAGAAGAGATGGAGATATGATCTGAAAGTTGTATTTTATCTGCTATAGCGTGTTTTGAAGATGCACCACACTTATCAATTTCAGTGTGTGCATCCTCCTCAATGTAAGCATGCTATATAAGTGGATGAGGGGTTACGTAGTGAAGAGATATGTCTTCCCTCGTGGGAAGACACATCTCCTCCCTACGTACCTCTCACCACAGTATATAAACTAGTCACCGTTTACTTACCCGATCGGAAGGAGTGCGACGTGGGAAGACACGTCTCTTCCCTACGTACCTCTCACCACAGTATATAAACTAGTCACCGTTTACTTACCCGATCAGAAGGAGTGCAACTTGTTTGAGAATCGCTTTACCACTCGATACCATGAATGGTGTAACCGTTGGTCAAACGCGATAAGTTAACTTTGGTTTTATTTATCATTAGTTAATGTTAACATATTAGTATATGTAATCAAATAAATATATATATATATATATTTCGGAAGCATGAAATTATACGACCGATGTTACAAAATTAAACACTCCCTCTTAACTAGGGAGGACACATTTCATGTTAGAGAAAACATCACAATTCATCCATTGATTGTGAAGAGAGGAGATATCACACCATAGTGATATTCAGAGATATGGTTCAACAATGAATATCAAGTCTCATGATACTCACCCTAACTCATAGTTATCAAGTAAGGTATGTGCACTTGCATCAAGTCACATGATGCCTACCATACTGATAATGATTTCATGGCATGTCCACGAATATTATGTTAATAATATTCACCATGAAGATCTCTATCATAATTATGGTTTATTTAATGATATCAACCAACAGATATCTACCATAATGTCTCAGAGATATATATACTATCATGACATGTCCACAGATATCAAGTCACATGATATCCATCAAGATAGTTAAATTGATAATTGAAAAATCGTCATCTTACAATATCAATTTGAAACAAGTGTTCATTATTGAAAAGTCGTCACCCTTCAATAATGTTCACAGAAGGCCCATGTAGTCATGGAGTCGCACACATGACAAATGAAAGAGTTTACACACTAAACATCTTTAAATATATTAGTATATCAGAATAAATGAGACTCTATATCAAAATTAAATAGCATTTTCAACCATACCAAGTTTATCTCTAAAGTGTTCAATCTTGATCCTGGAGAGAGGCTTGGTAAGAATGTCTGCAATCTGATCACCTGTACTAATATAATTCAGTCGGATCACATTCCTTTCCACCATATCTCGAACATAGTGATAAGAAATCTCAATGTGTTTAGACCTGTCATGAAATACTGGATTCATTGAAAGCTTGATGCAACTCTGATTGTCACTGTAGATGACAATAGGATTTAAGGGTTGACCAAACAGTCCTACAAGCAATTTTTGGAGCCATACAGCTTCTCTTGCTCCCATGGAGGCTGCAATGTATTCAACTTCTATAGAACTCTGAGCAACTAAAGACTGTTTTCTACATATCCATGAGATCATTCATGATCCTAAACTGAAGCAACATCCTGATGTGCTTTTCCTGTCAACTATGCTTCCAGCCCAATCAGAAACAATGAATCCATTTAGGTCAAGTTCTACATGTTTATATTTCAAACCAAAACCAATAGTTCCTCGAAGATATCTCAGAATATGCTTTGCAGCAACAAGATGTATTTCCCTGGGTTCACACATGAACTGACTTAGTGCATTTACAACGTAACATATATCAGGTCTTGTGTTTACCAAATACATCAGAGATCCAATAATCTGTCTGTAGAGTGTAGGATCTGCAAACTCAGATTCTGCAGCTGTTTCCTTTAGCTTGTGCAGATTTGTCTCCATAGGTGTGGTCATGGATCTACAATCCAACTTTCTAAATCTCTTGAGTATATCAATGGTGTATTTTCCTTGATTAAGGATTATACCATCTACCTGCTGCCAAACTTCCAATCCAAGGAAGTAGTGAAGAATTCATAAATCTTTCATATCAAACTCAGAGGCTAATTCTTTCTTACATCGAGAAATACAATTATCCTCTCCTATGATTAGTAGATCAACAACATAAAGAATAAGAATTAATAATTCACCATTGTTTACCTTGTAGTAGAGATTTGGATATGCTTCATTCTTGAAAAACCCTAATTCCAAGAGATGGTGATCAATTCTTTCATACCATGCTCTGGGGGCCTGTTTCAGTCCATAAAGAGCTTTCTTTAATCTACAGACATGTGATTCAGCCTTATGAATCACAAAACCTTCAGGTTGCTCCAAATAAACTTCTTCTTCAATCTTACCATTCAGAAAAGCAGTCTTGACATCCATTTGATGGACTTTCCATCCTTTAGATGCTGCAATAGCCAAACTGCTCAGACAGAAGTGTATCTGGCAACAGGAGCAAATGTCTCTTCATAGTCAATACCTTTTTTCTGTGAGAAACCTCTGGCAACAAACCTTGCTTTGTGCTTCTCAATGCTGCCATCTGTTGCATGTTTGATTTTGAAGAGCCATTTAGAAGATACCACTGATTTGCTTTTAGGCCTAGGCACAATATCCCATACATCATTTTTCAGAATTGACTGATACTCTTCTGACATAGCATCTTTCCAAACTTGATGCTTGAGCGCATCTCCAACACAGGAAGGTTCTGCATCAATGATCTCATTCATCAAGGCAGTATAACTGGAAAATAGGTTAGGTCTCTTACTTTCTCTAAAGGTCCCCTTTGGAGCAGCATAATTTTTAGCTTCTTGAAGCATCTTTTTAGCCCATAGTGGTCTCTTCCTAGTTTTGGGATAATTTTCTTCTAAAGGGCCTTGAACTTCATGCTCAACATCTTCAGGGGTCTCCCTCTGAATCTCAGGGGTGGAATCCTCATCCAAGCTTGTAGGAGGATCTTGGTGTTCTAATTCATTAGAGCTTTTGGACCTCCTGAATGCTATGTCTTCCTCAAAGATGACAACAACGCCAACCTTGACAAGCTTTTGGAAGATGAGCTCTATGGGTTCGACAAGTGGGGTGTACTTGCACTGGGGTTGGTTGTTAGAACGGGAGGGGTGGCCTTGGATGGAGATGTTGCGAGGTTAGGATTGGTTGCGTGAATCAGATTGATTTTTGAGTTGGTTATTGGTGATGGTGGGTTTGGTCAAGATAGTCATAGTTTGCCACGCTTTGTGTCCGTGACTCCATCATTGTACAAGGAGGACCCTTTGGAATCTTTCTAGTAGGGTTTTAGAGTACCTTCCTCCTGGAGAACTCTTTCTAATGCTAGGCCCTTCTTGGTGACTTGCTCAAAGGACTCAATACATTGACAGGTCAAAGGGCGAGAATTTTTATAGCATCAAGTTGCATTGTGTAGAGACCTCCATATTATTAAAATATTAAATTACATAATTACAATAAATCTTCACATAATTACCCATAATTAAGAAAAACACTTTAGAAATTAATCCGTTATGCTCAATATACAAAAGTGGTTACATAAAGTGATATCTTGACAAATTATTTAATATAACTTGATACAATATTTAAATTACATGAGCCAAGAGATTTGCATAACACAAGAAAATTTCAAGAAAATTTCTTATAGTTACAAAAGACCATAAAGTCAAATACAACGAATATATAATACATAGTTGAATATCATCCTGATAGGGACTCCCAAAATCTATCTCCCACGCTTACATCACGGGCGAGAACACTATCGGAGCACTTTACCGCCCAACCGCGAAGTATTTATGCTTCCTTGGAGTTCTTCCTGACATGAAGAATCACCGACCCTACACGAAGAAGTCTAAGGACTTGAAACTAGCAAGGGCTGGAATCTAGTGCAACTTAGTGTATCTACAATCTATGATGCTATTGTAACAACACTAAGATATGGAAGAGAGTGAAAATATAATGATTCACTTAGCAAGCATATACTAAAAGATCAAGAGAACTTTGGCCAAAGATCTTTTAGGGCTGACTATCGGTAGATGAGTTGAAGCAGAGACTTAAACCTCTCTAGAAACTCACCCTTCTCTTTTGATCCATATTCGACACCCATCAGAAAACACACATAATACATAATGATCACTCAATGTTTACACAATAGGCACCAAGCATACATAACACTCATTGGAATACACAACAAGGCATACGTGAGCTTGCAACACACTAATGCATCTATGCAATATGAATACAAATGCACATAGGAACATACAAAGGTATACAAAAGAACATGAGTACATACAAGAGCCTATAAGAGCACACAAAGGAATGGAAGAGCACCTACATTCTTACAAAGGCATATAAGAGTCTGCAAAAGCATGCTTGAGCATTTGAAGAATACAAGTACTTATGGTGCAATATTGTAGGTATATGTTGAAGTCTACACAAGCACTCTTATGCTTTAATATGTATCAATCTATGCATACTTTCTTGTTTACTCGACAAGATCTGAAAAAAAAAACTTCAATCAGAGTATTCTAAATTATACACACACTCAATTCAAAGGATCAATAAGAAGTGCATTTGACACCAACTTCAAGACCTTAGTTATTAAGGTCCATCAAGATTTTCATTGATTAATGTCCCCATATTTACAAATGGGAAAGATAAGTTAAAATAGGTTGATCCACACTTTGTAATTCATGTTTAATTTTCTAAAAACAAAAACAGAACGTATCTCTATCATTCCATATTACTTCCCAATAATCATAAATCATTGATACATATTAATAACGTTTCATATATGTTTATAAATACTCCAATGAAGAAATTAAATCTAAAATTAATTCCATATGTAATAATAATAAAACGTCATTATAATAGACTAATTTGATAATTAGCTATATTTTTTTCAATATACTAAATTCCTATCAATAAATATTATTCCTTTATTCTCAAACAATTTGTTTATTTCAAATATTTATCTTACGTAACTCCTAAAAGAAAAAGCTAACTTTAAGTAAATTAGTAAAGGGATGTTTTGAATGGGACCCACCTAACCCCATCTTAGGTTTTGAAACTAAATTATTATTTATTTGTTTCTTTTTAATTAATTTTTATGTTTCCTTTCTTAAGGGGCCTCTACGTGGCATTTCTTGCACCATCCTTTATAAAGGAGGTATCCACCATTTTTTTAAAGGAGGAAAAGAGGTCATAAACCCAAAACAGTTTGTGAGACCAAGACGAACATTCTTAAATTATCTTCAGAAAAACATTAAAACCTAGTAATAGCTGCTGCTAGGTAGTGGGATATTCATATTTACTTCTGGGAACGTAATTAAAAGCTATTCGAACTCTGTACTTTCCAAAATGGCAGATCTACCTTTAGGACGTTCTCCTCTCATCGCACTTATCATACATGCATGCAGATTAAAGAGGCATAAATAGATAAAGGTAATCTGATTGACACTTTATATATAACAAAAATGTGACTGGGAGAATTCGCAAATGATTAAAAAAAAAACCATGAGATTTTTGGTGATGCTAAATTGAAACAATCTGAAAGCTACGGTATTGCGCTACAATAATGCGCACATACTCAGTTAACCAGAGGTAATAAAGGGACATCTATCTTAGCGTGAAGAAAGTATATTTTTTTGTCAAATACTATCGCTGGATTTAGGTATGTAAGGTGAATGTGGAAGCACAGTCTGAACTATTTGACAATTGTGTTTATAATGTGACAGCCATCTTTAAATACAATAATTTTGGAATGCACAGAGAATGGATTTGTTAAAAGGACTCTAGAAACTTTCAAGCAAATGCAAATCAGCAGGGGTAAAACTGAAATCCCAACCTTTCTTGCATGCTGGAAGCCATGAAACAGGGTATGAGCAGCCATCGAAGTATAATGAAAGCAGATTATCTCAACAAAATGCGTTTACTAAACTGAAAGCAAAAGGAGGAAGCACTAATAAGGCACGGGAACTGTTGATGGAGTGCCTTAAGAAGGATGGCATCTCAAAGAATGTGAATTAATCACAATTTGGGTTCATTCAGTAGGCTTAAGAAAAGAAATAGCAAATCTGAAAGTGGACACCTATGTACATATTTTTCAAGTTTTGAATATTTTTCGTAAGCAACTTTCGACATAACATATCTAACAGTATCCAATATGGCTTAAATATAGGCCAATCTTATCAGAGAGCCATATTAGATTACAAGCACTCATATCCAAGTGCTGCACATGTGCAGTTTGCCAACGTAGTAAGAAGATTATTTGAGCTCGTACACTCTTCCATGTTCAAGTGTTGGAATCTAAATTTTGTAGCTCATTTGAATAGTTGCGTTGCGAAATTTTTTGAACAGCTCTGCCTACTATAATTAAAGGTATATTAGAAACATTAAGAAAAATATTGACAGATTCTGAACATGGTTCTATAAAATGGAACGTAATTTAAATCTTAACTGGGTGCTCAAATAAAAGATGTAAAGGATCGATAAGATAGTAGACTCCATATCACGAATTTTACTTACCTGAGGATACCATCCTTTCTTTGGAGTGGAGACCCTTCTTTTTACTATTCTCCACACAATATATGCCTAGATTTTGGCTCGAGAAAAATAGAAGCATTCAGTTGATGCACAGATGTATGCGTCTGACTCGCTTGATGGTATAAGTCGCAGCCACAACCAACACCCACAATCACTTATCAAATCTGCTGTGATTCACGGAAATTGGCACACTCGCATGAGTAAAACCAAGCTTAAATTCCCCTCACAACTACCCCAAGTAAGACATGAAAAGCATGGAGGTCTGATTTGTTTTGCAGTCTCATTTCGCTGTGCGCTCCCTTTTATCCGATTCAATAGCCTAACAAAACGGCTATGATAGTCCAAGGAACTAATTTAAGTGTGAGCAAAAAGGTGCTAGTCAATCCTCTCTGTAACTCCATGTTTTCTTCACTTCTCTCCCTCATCAAATTCATGTGAGGTAAGCTTTCTGGGAAAGTTCATGCTTCGTAAAAATCTAGAGGCATAGACTAGTCATATGAAAAGAAATATGCTCTAACAACTGCCATCATTGTAAGATGCTCACAACATGGATGATTGTACGTACTTCCAAATATGCATTTTAATTTTTATATTTTAATTATTCAAAATATAATAATGCAATCATTTGATATAATCAATATTAAAATATTCAATTTATTTATCAACCAAAAAAAAAAAATTAATTTATATATATTAGTTTGATAATAATAATAAGAAACAAATAAACATGGTTTGTGGATGATACGAAATTAATAAAGATGTAACCAATATAAGTCTAAATAATTATAGATTGATAACTGCAAAGATAATAATCAATAGTAACAAATTGGTATCTAACTAAATAACAACTAGTATCTAAATTATAAAACCAAATCTGCCACATACAAATAGATTTCAAAATTGTTCCACTTTAATGAATATTAGTTCTTAAAACTATACAATATTGTTGGATTTAAATGGTATATAATAATAGGTAATATAGCAATTTAATGTCATATTTAGGAAAATCTTTTATGGTTTAGGATGCATACCAAAAGCGTGCCCACTTCTCCACAAATCTAGAAAAGCGAAATACATGACGTTTACATACTTGGCTGAGTGCATGCAACATGTCACTCTTTCTAAATGCCACTTTCTTTGGCTAAATTAACCTCTAATTTATAACTAAAACCTTTTAATGAAGATTCTCTAATTTTAATTTGAATGGGTGAATTAGGTAAATAATAAATATAATATCAAATAAAATTGTTTAGTCATTCTATTTAAAAATAGGGTTGTGACGTGTTGGAACAATTTGATTTGATAGAATTCTGGTAATGTCCCAAGGGAATTTCTTGATGAGGTGTCGCGACCCAAAATTAGATTAATGATTTTTACCTAAAATTAGACACTTTGCACATGATAACATTTTGATATCTTGATGATATTGCTATTATGATTGACATTTTAATGTAATGTTAATGATTTTTATGATGCTATTGAATGATATATTTTTATCATGATGATTTGACGATTTGGGTCAACCGTCGAAGGTGGACAAATAACCGAGGAGGGGTCTCCTAGCTCGTCAGTAGTAACCTAGGGAATATGGCCTATGCATTCACACACATGTATAATAATAAAACAAATAAATTAAATAAACTAATAAAATCGATTTGTGAAATCGATAATAAATAACATTAAGAAATAATTGAAAACATAAAATATTAAATAAGAAATTTCAAGCAAATGAATTTAAAATATTAATTTAATGACTTAATATTAAGATTTAAAATAGAACATGTGTGTTTTTTGAGAGTAGAGTCCAACTAATTGTTTCTTCCTGTCAACTCTCGTAACTTCCTGTCATCTTTCAATTTTATCTTCTTGACTCACTAATCAATGAGTCTAACTCTTGATCAGTTTTCTTAATTGGCTAATCTAAATCGGTTCTCATTACTCCAAGTATCAATCACTCCTGAATTTCTTCAATTTGGATCCATATTTCTTGGATCGAACCCCAGCCAAAAAGCAATTATAGAAACAAAACTCTGCCATTTTCTGGGCATCAAGGTTGTATCCATCGTATTTTCTTGTTGAGTCGAATTTATGTGGGAGGGAGTCAAGTTAGTTGATAGACGTTAAGGAGATATTTTGGCTGGCAAAGGAGAAGGCAATAAGGTGTTGTAGTTCGGCGTATTTCTGCAAGGAGCCCAAATTCATCTCTCATGTCTACGTTGGCTGAGGATCGAATCCCTTTCCTCACAGCCAGGCTCCTTCTAAATCGATTGGGCTGGCATTTGTTTTATTTCTGCAAGGTAATTAGTTTATATATGTTGCAGATTTTAACTATTATCGAGTTGTTTGATTGGAAAACAAATGGTTAGTCGACTTTTTTTTTTGCATTGATGGTTTATTTTTTTAGTTTTGCAATAGGTTCGATTTGGTAAAGCCAAATCAAATACAGATAGAGGGACTCTATCGCCTTATTCTGATCGCTGCCAACTAATTTTTTTTTCCTTGGGCCGATTTGTTGTTCGCCTCACCGATTTTTCTCTTGATCTGAAATTAATTGGATTGTCTTTGCTTGCTGTAAATATACCCTTCTCTGCAAAAAATTTCTCATCTGGAAAAGGCGTTTGGGAGGAGCACGATCTCTGCAGAAGCCACGTCTCACCTCTCCTTCTTCTTTCCTGTTAAATCTGCAAGTCAATTTGGCAGGATTGACTCTCAAGCAACAAGAGGTTACCGCCCTCCTCCCTTCTCATCTTACCATGGTTTGATTTGCCTTTCATTTTGGCATAGTTCAACCTACTAAATTGTTGTTTGTCCGTACATTTTGTCTTCTCCCCCACTCTTATGAGTTTCCTCTGCGATTTCTTCTTGATCGATCTGACTTAAATATGTAAATGATTCGATCTGCTGCTAACATAGTTTCTGACTAATGGCAAAGTTGTTTGACTAAGCATCGAACAGATTTTGAAGAAAATCTCACCTTGCATTCATAAATGGTTCGATTTGTTTGTTTAGTTACTGAATTCATTCATAAATGGTTCGATTTGTTTGTTTAGACTGAATTCAATGCATTTGAGATGAATCGATTTGATTGCACAGCATAGTGGATCGATCTGCACTATGTATTAATTATAAGTCTCTTTTGGTTTTCCTCACCGTTATATCTTCTTTTGATGCGTTAATCATTTCCTCCTATCATTACAATTTTTGCAGAATAGTATCTATACTCACTGTTACTTACCTCTTCTTTTCTTCTGTGGGATGAATTGATCTCACCCCTTTTGGGATTAAGGATAATAGCCTTGATTTATTTGGTCAATAGGACTAGTTTTCAACCAAAAACTAATTGGCCGAGTTATATGTGTATCGTGATTATAAAATTTCATTGTTACCTTATTTTATAAGTAGTATTAGTGTACATCTAAGTTAAGTGATCATTTAATCGGATCTATATACATAAGATGTGTTTTCAATTGAATGGAATCTAAATTTCATAATAGGGTGTAAATAAAAAGAAGTAGGAAACATGATACAATAAAACATTATTTGTAAATATAAAATATATATATATATACCTAGGAGGGGTAATTTTTATCTTTGTCTATGAGGGATGAATAATGGACAGGATGCTTGATTATGGGTCAAACAGGGAAGTGTGTTTATACCTACCCCAAAAGGGTTAAAACTTGGTCAAGTTATTATCTCTCCCTGTCATATCACGTGTAGATAAGTTCAACCGGTTAGGTTGTTAGATGCTACATGCATGCACAGGTCCAATTCCCGAAAATTGATGTTGGCTTGCTAGGACACTCTGTCATGAGGGACAGGAGCTTGTCATGAGCACCAAGAAGCAAAAGCTTCAATTGGTTGGGTGGATAAAACGTCTAGGTTATTTGTCTATCTTCCAAATCATAGATGGAGGTGGATCCAATGGCGAGGAAGACACAACATTCGGAGACAGAGACTTTTGTATATCATTGTAAAATTTTATGTAATATTGTATGATTAATGATTTTGTGTAATAGACCAATGTGGTCTCATAATATAGCTATGTAAGCTATGTATGATCAAGCTATGAAGGTGTATGAGACCTATTGTCAAAAATGTGACAGGAAGTCGCCAAGAAGTTGTAACTAACAGAAAATAAGGAAAACTAACCACTAACCACTAGCATGTGTCCTACTTGTGTCTGATATAGAATTTTCAATACGTGTGCAAAGCCTTTCCATCTTTTCTTGCTTACCCTAAAAAATTCTCCCATTGTTGTCTTTTCAAATCTCTCATATCACCATTGGTGGTCATATCTAACATATGCTAGAAAAAACCGTTTTTTGAGTACAATAGCACCATCCCTGAAACATTTATTAAGGATAGTGGGAAGTGGAGGGCATAATTCAATTTTTGTAAAATATGATCTACCAACACTATGAAGAGAACTTACAATGTAGGATTAAATGGTCTAGAGTCTCCTAATCTTCCTCACATAAAATACATCAGAATGGACCATTATAATTGTACCTCAATAACCTCTCTCTTGAAAGAATCATTTTCTTGAGGGACAGCCAAGTGAAAGATCTTGCTTTGGGAAAATAGTATTTGTTCCAAATCAAATGATTTGGCCAACCTTCTTCATTTTGTTCCAATAACTTAGAACCTATTTTGACTAAGTTTTACCCTACTTTAATCCACTATATCAACTCATCTCTTTCTCCTGTTAGCAAAAGATATCTATTATCCATTACTTCTCTAAGAATCATCGTATCCTCCTGACTCAAACCCAAGTTAACAAACTCTTGCCTCTTCCAACTAGAGAATTCCTCATCCTTGCATATTTGACCATAAAATCCATCACTTTATTACCCCAAGTGTTCTCTAAAACTCTTTTAATTTCTCCTAGTTTGGTATTATCAACTAAGATCGGTAGACCTTCCCAAGAATCATCACAAAAGTTGGCCTTTAATCCATCTCCAATTCTCCACATAATGTCATCTGTAATCACATGCCTGCATTCCAACTTGAAATTTCATATGGCTGAACCTTTTAGAGGGTCTTTGATGGTTAGGATTCTATCCTATTTAGGATTGTCCAAATACTTATGACTTAAGATTTTTGCCCTTTTCTGATATGCATTACTATACATTTGCAATATGAGTTTGCCCTCATTGCTTTATTCATCAAGTTCCATCCTCTTAATCCTACCCCATCTGTAGTCTTAGGTTTGCATATTTTGTCCAACGCAAGCAAAGGTATCTTATCCTGGTCTTGGCTTCCTTTCCAAAAAAACTTACACATTCTTTGTTCAATAAAATTAATTACCTTTGCTATAATTTTCATGCACATCATTGAATATATCGGCATAGCCAATATCACTATATGGAGCTTGAGAATTCTACCCAGAGAGGATAACCATCGACTTTTCCAACCTTCCATCTTATGCAAACAACTGCCTAATAATTTGGTCCACAGGCCTAGCCTATTCGCTCCAGCAAAGATGGGAATACCAATTTAAAACTTCCTCGGGAGCATACCTTGTTTCACTTTTAGAATTTTACAAATCCCTCACTGCTTATCTAATCTTGTATTGAAGAACAAAACTTTTTACTTATGCTAATTAAACACCTGCCCTGAGACTTCACAATACTTAATAAAAGTAGCTTGCATACATCTAACTTCTTTAAGTGAGACCTCTCCCATTAAGAGGCTATCATCAATGAATTGTTGATGAGAATTTGCTTCCAATCTAGGTGCAATCTTGATGCCATGCCATCTTCCTTCAACTATCCTCCTAGATATGAGTCTGCCCAAAAATTCTGCTATGATTATAAAGAGGAAAGGGATAGGGGGTCCCATTTCCTAATACCTTTGGACGTGTCAAAAGAGCCTTGTGGACTCCCATTAACCAAGAGTGAAACTCTTAGAGTATATATACAACTTCCAATCAACTGACTTATCATGAAAACCAAAAGCTTTGAGTACGTTCAGCAAGAAGGGCCTTTCTTCTTGGTCGTAACCCTTCCTAATGTCAAGTATGAACATTGTTTTTGTGCTTTCCCTTCTTATTGAATGAATAGCCTCATGAGTTATAATGACACCTTCAAAGATTGAACTTCCTAGACAAAACCACTTTGCTCTTCTAAGATGAGGCAAGAAAGGATATTCTTAATCCTAAATTAGCAATCACTTTGAAAATGATTTTATAAATGACGTTGCATAAAGAATTTGACTTGTAATCATTGAATGAGGTTGCAACATCCTTTTTTAGGATCAAAGCAATGAAAGTCTTTTTCAAGTTTCTACATATATAAGACTCAATCCTAAATTCCTCCACTACCTCCCATAAATAAAGTTTAATGGTTTCCCAAAACATTTGGTAGAAGCCTGCCAACAATCCATCCAGATCAGGTGCCTTATAATTCCTAAGGTAGAAAACAACTTTCCTCACTTCCTCCAACTCAACCGGTTTAAGCATCTTATTTTGTTCTTGAGTAATAATATCAGGGATGACGCTCCTAATTTCAACATCTACATCAACATCATAAACTTTATTTGAGTTCAAAAGGGAGGAGAAGAATCTTACCGCTTCATTATTGATATCATCCCTCTTCATCAAGGTCACACCATCCTCATTTTTAATATTATAAATTTTATTTTTGATTCTTTGAGCCTTGACTAAAGAGTCAACATCTACATCAACATCATAAACTTTATTTGAGTTCAAAAGGGAGGAGAAGAATCTTACCGCTTCATTATTGATATCATCCCTCTTCATCAAGGTCACACCATCCTCATTTTTAATATTATAAATTTTATTTTTGATTCTTTGAGCCTTGACTAAAGAGGGAAAAGACAGTATTTTTTTCACCTACCTTTAACCAACATACCCTAGATTTTTGTTTCCAAAAAAAATTCTCCTTTTCAAGTATCTCAAAATACATTTTCACCAATTCTCTCCTATTGAACTCTAAATCAGACATACCCCTGGTTATAATCTTTTAGTGCAAAGAACCTAAATCCTCCTATATTCTAGCCTTCTCCTCAAAGATGTTTTTGAAATATATTCTATTCTAGCTTTTGAGATTTTCTTTAATGTTTTGTAGCTTCTTAAAGAAGGTATAAGCTCTCTTTCCTTGGTGTGGGGGGAAGTTCTTCCACCAACAATCAATTAAATTTGCTAAAATGTTATCTTGTAGCAACATCAACTTAAATTTAAAAGATCTAATTAGGGTTGATTCCTCTTGAAAGAAACATGAAATAGGATAATGGTCAAATCTAGAATAAGGGATGATGTGTGATTCAAAGGCATAGGGGTATGAGAACCACTCCCCAGCCAAAAAAACATGTCTAGCTTCTCGTCTATGTTAGAGAAACCTTGTCTTCTATTCATCGAATTGAAAGTTCCATCTTTGAGAATGATTTCCTCCACGTTGTTACCAAAAAAATTTTATTGAAAGTCCTAGTGTACAAACCCTAAATGACCCTTACCCCCCATTTATCCTTAGACACCAATGTGGCATTAAATCCCCCCCCCCCCCCCCAACCACAATAATGAGGGAGGAGTGGAGTTACTACAAGATTTTGCCAATGTATTCCCACAAGATATGCTTCTAGCCTATTCATATGGGTCCATAGATGATGATGAAAAAACATTCCTTTTTATCTCACTTCGATATAAACCTGATTACCTGCCAATATGATTATTTGTTAATCTTTAGAGCAGAACCTTTCTCAAGATTCAGTAGGAAGCCTAGAACCCTCGACTCTCTTGATGCTGCAACACAAAAACTATTCCATTTTCTCCCTCTTCATAATCTTCAGAAAATCCTCTTGGCTTAGTTTTGTTTCTTGAAGCATTATAATGTTTGGGTGTTCATGATCAAAAATTACTTGATCAAACACCTTTTATTAGAGGCATTGCGATCTTTGACATTCCACAAAATGCACTTCATGGCTCCTCGAGAAGGGAACAACCCTTCCCGGATCTCAGTTTACTTTGCCCCTTAGCACTGCCTTCCATTTCCATCTTGACTTTAACAGACTTTGGTCCCCTTCTTCTTTTTTCTCCAACCTTTGTTGTGGATATGTTCAAGAGGGTTTGACAAATAGTTCTCTTTTCCAATATATCTTCATCATCCTCTAAATCAAGACTACAATCTCCTTCTGATAGATTCTCATCATTTTTCATATTTTGGGTATGCTTGGGCGTGACAATGATTGCAAGTTCTCAATCCTCTAAATGCACCATTATTTGTCCTGTGATTTCAGCCACAATCCATACTCACTAGACCAACACAAACCTCTTCTAAAGTTTGGGTCATTTCACTCTCATCATTATTCGTTCTAAGATTATCGATCAAGTTATGGTCCAACTACTCCTTAGCTGGGTCTTTTGTACTCTTTGTCTTAGACCCTTCTTCCAATCCCTGAGAAGGCCTCAATTTCCCTTGATCCTCTTCCTCGATTCTATTTTCTTCTCCATCCATCCTTCTCGATTCACATTGTTCACCCAAATGCAAAACATCGTGATTATGTTCTTCATTCCCACCACACTTCTTGAATCATGCCTCCTATTCTATGTCCCTTCTCTCATTCATTTGAGACACTTTATTAACCAAAACCTTCGCCTCTCCTTTTCCCTTTCAATTTCTTTCACACTCTACATCCTTGTGACCAAAGGCTTTACACAACTTACATTTTTCCATTACCTCTTCTACTTCGATAAATTGTTTCCACACTCTCGCATTTGAAACAAGTTCCTCTTCCTTGGGGAGGGAGGGAATCGGTTTCCAACTTATACAAATTTGTACATACATACTATAGTCCTTTTTTTCCACACCCTCATATGCTTTTATGAACTTGCACAACTTATTGCCTATTGTTGTTAGTGTATCCATGTCCCAATATTCAAATGGTAGGTTGTAAAGGCATATCCATATCGGCACCTCGTCTATCTTGGCTTTTAGAGGGTTGAAGTTAGCACAAAGTTAGGCTCCCATTCTTTCAGAATAAACCATAAGCCTCCTATCATGTATGGTCCATTGTCCAGAATCCACTGTTTGAATCCTATGGTCTCACAAATAACTAGATAGAAACCATTGGGTAGGGTTTTGAGATCTAGTCTATATGGCCGAGTCTCTTCACACCACTTTTTGACTTGTGACAAAGTCAATCATTCCCTTACCCATTTCACGAAGAAACCATTTTCCCGCATCCATTTAACCACATCATCCCATCCAGGGCTATCAATATTCATCGAAATAATCTTATTTGCATGTGTTTAGACATACCTGGGATGGTCCTGCCTCCACATGTTTTTCTTTTGGCCTCCACACTTTATGCTCAATCTTTCGCCAATCATTTTTGTGTGTCGCCATCATTTGAGAGAAGCCCTAATATCTCATGGGGGTCGTCTAGGTTGTTCTTTGCTCATTCCAGGCAATTTTAGCAAAACACGAGTCAACTCGATCTAGCGGGCGCCACTCACAAAATGGCTTTGTCCCTCTACCAAAACCCCTAGCCGAATCTGTAATGCCCCTCCCTCGATCAAACTCTACTTAACCCAGTTTGACTCTAGTTGACTTTTTTGGTAGTTCATGGATTGGATGATACTCTTTAATGTAATGATTTATATCATGATTCTAGGATATGATGTTAGATAATATGATTAAGTACTGATCTTGGACTGGCATATCAACTTTATGTATACATCTTGTGTTTGCTTTCTTGTATGGGTCCGAGTCTGAATAGGGTGCGAGAGGATGATCTTCTGTCACCCACTTCGGAGGGACACAAAATGTCATTATTTTCCTCCATCGGTGTCCCTGTATATGTTGGTGAAATGTATGTGTGTTTTCTTGATGATGTAGCTACAGGTACCGAGCATCAACTTCACCTGAATATTCAGGTTTGAGCGTGCTCTTTGACCCAATGAAAAAGTGGAAAAAGGAGTTATCAGTCAGACCCTGACACAACTATCATTCCTGCGGAAACGAGATGATTGTTAGGTATCCCAATGTTTTGTTGCCTGTCATGTCAGTTGTCTGCCTATTAGTCTTTTGTGTCGGTCTTTGTGTTTTGGCTCGTCACAATTCATTGCTCATGTGTTTAAACTATTATTTGTCTATTATTTGATGACAGATTTGTGTTTTGGTTCGTCACAATTCATTGCTCATGTGTTTAAACTATTATTTATCTATTATTTGGTGACAGATTAATGTTATATATATATATATATATATATATATATATATATATATATATATATATATATATATATTAATGATATTTGTATATTAATGATTAATTAATTAGTAAAATAAAAATTATGCAAAATTTAATTAAACTAATGTTAATAATAAAATAATTAAATTAATTTTATCTTTGTTGTAAAGGATTAATTAATTAATAAAATTGAAAATGGTTGCATTAATATATTAAATTAGTCTATGGAATTAAACGGCTTAAATTATTTAAATTAATGGGTTTAATTATTTGGAATTAGTTATTTAATATTTGGATTTTATTTAAAAGGGCAAATCAATATTTATTTATTTTAATCCAAAATTTCAAGTGTGGGAGTTACAAAGAATAAATAAATTAATGGAATTAATGAATTGGATTCTTGCATGCGGTTTGGGAGTTACATTTGAGAAATTGATATATTCCTCTTTTTGGAAATTATGGGGGGGTTCTTCTTGCCGTGAAGTTTTGGGTGTGTGCGTGAATTTTTTTTCGGAAATGGCCTTTGAAATGGAATTTGGGAAATCTCTGGGGAAAAGGAAGAGATTGAAAAATCAGAAAAGAGGAAAGGGTTTTGGAAGTCTTTGGCTGAATTTTCTAGTTGGGAGCTCTCTCATTTTGTGCTATGTGAATTATTGCTTCTGCCTCTATTTTTCGGATACCGTAAAAAGGTTGACGTTTTGATTCCTTTCTTGCAAGTAATTTCCTTTCAATCTGAATAAAAATCTGCCTATTTGATTTACTATGATGAGTGTATGCCATAAATGTGGGATTATCCTACAAATGGAAGAAAACATCTCAAACACACACATGAAGTGTGTACCAATGCTAGAATATGTTTGGTATATGGAAGGAAATTCCTAGATGGACTGAGACATGAGAATATGCATGTTTCCTTGATTCCTCAGAAGACTGAGAAACCAGAACCGGAAGGAGAACACCCGGAAGAGATAAAAGATTTGTTGACAGAATATGAGGACATCATTTTAGATAATGTAGCTGAGATTGCTACCTGTGAGAAGTATTAGTCATTGCATGGACTTGGTTCCCGAAGCTAGTTTGCCTACCAAAGCTGCACACCAGTTGACATGATGCCGAAATGCAGAGTGAAAGCTTCGGTGAGCACTTAACTCCTAGCCATAGCTTGATTTCTTGCTTGCAATACAACAACTAGTCGAGCCAGAGACTGCTCTTGATTCAGAGGAGTGGATTGAAGATAATCTTGCATATTTATATATTAGATTTCTGATTTTTGGGAGTGTTATAGTGTGTTCTTGTTGTTAGTCGTGGAGTGTGCTGAAGTGGATTTTGGGTCACAGGTCTCAATGTGTCATTCTCCTCATTCTAGGTATTTCATCTATCTTTCTTTATGGTTTAGGTGATTTATTTTGCAGGTTTATAGAGCTTAAAATGGTGTTTTGGATTTTATTTTTGCAAAATCATACCTTAGTTGGTCGTACCATGTGGTTGAGCACTTTGGAATGTGTGCATAAATTATTGGGGTCAGTTTGCCATGTTTTGTTGTCCTAAGAATGATCGCCTACCTCCTAGTGATCATTTGCTTTCAGTTTTGTGTCATTTGGTTGAGAATTGGGTGAGTTGTGAGTATTTTAATGGGATTTGGTGTTGTTGGTCTGTGTGTTTTCAGCATGCTAGGAGTATATCAGAATTAGATTTTTTGGAGTTTGGAGTTGATTTTGGGGTGTGTAAGTCCATTGGTGTGAAGAGAAAGGACTTGGTTTTATTTGCAGTTGTTGGTCATGTTATTGCACTTGATTCATCACTCTTATATGCTATAATTCAAATTGTAATGTTGGTAGTAGTACTAACAACAATTTCTATTGTTCTTTCTTGTCCCACTGCATAAGTGGAAGAGGCTGGCCTTGCCGCCTATCTTTGGAATAGTGATTTTCCTTAAATTTTAATCCATATTGTGCATTGTAAAGTTGGTTAGTAGTACTAACAACTATCTAATTGGATTATTGCTCCTAGTCCCACTACATAAGTGGAAGAGGCTGGCTTTGCTACCTATTTTGAATATTGTAATATTGTCCTCCCGCTTCATAAGCGGTAGAGTTGATTGTAATTTCATTTCTAGTCCTCCCGTTGAACAAGTGATTGAGTGATTGCATTATTCAGTTATTTAGCTTGTTCTTGGTTGGTTTACCGCCAAGTGATTGCATTGTTTTTATTACCCCGTTGTATAAGCAAAAGGGGTTGGCTTGCCATCCGAAGATTGTAATCATTTTCAGTTATTGGCATCTAATGATCCCCTCGACACTGTATGCTCTCACCCTCCTAGATTGGGTTCTCGGTGATCAGAAAGTGGAGGGTTACTCTCAGTAGCATTTGGTTTTAATTTCCTAACCATAACAAGTGTTGTGTATAATGTAATTGTGGAAAACAATTGGGAAAAATAAAGGAAGATATTACAATTAGTTGTGTAAGAAACTTGAGAACTTAATCGAAAAATATGTTATGTTTGCCTTGGTAGGTAGGAAGTGTTAGTGTAGGAATTTGTATTAGAATATTTGTTATTTATATGGTGCATAAATATGTTAAGAAAGTGTTCTCATCTTTGAGAAGTATAAGTTTTGATGTTTGTACTTTATGATATGTCCACTTTTGAAAATCCATGTTTTGCAAGAATATTTGTAGACTAAGGATTTAGAACTACTTAATATAAGTGTTATGACTATGTGTTCGTGTTCTCCTATCTTAGTCTTGTGACTTCCAGGATTAAGTCGAACCCTAGGGGGGAGGATGTAATGCCCCTCCCTTGATCAGACTCTACTTAACCCAGATTGACTCTGGTTGACTTTTTTGTAGTTCATGGATTGGATGATACTCTTTAATATAATGGTTTTTATCATGATTCTAGGATATGATGTTAGATAATATGATTAAGTACTGATCTTGTACTGGCATATCGACTTTATGTATACATCTTGTGTTTGCTTTCTTGTATGGGTCTGAGTCTGTATGGGGTGGGAGGGAATGATCTTCCGCCACCCACTTCGGAGGGACATAGAATATCACAATTCTCCTCCACCGGTGTGCCTATATATGTTGGTTAAATGTATGTGTGTTTTCTCGGTGATGCAGTTGTAGGTACCGAGCATCAACTCCACTTGAATTTTCACTGAGCATGCTCTTTGACCCAATGGAAAAGTAGAAAAGGGAGTTATCAGTCAGACCCTGATGCAACCATCATTCCTGCGAGAACGAGATGCTTGTCAGGTATCCCAATATTTTGTTGTTTGTCATGTCGATTTCTTGCCCTATTAATCTTTTGTGTTGGTCTTCGTGTTTTGGTTCGTTGCAATTTGTTGCTCCCGTGTTTAGTTTAACTATTATCTATTATTTGGTGACAGATTAATGTTATATATATGGTATTTGTATATTAATGATTAATTAATTAGTAAAATGGAAATTGTGCAAAATTTAATTAAACTAATGTTAGGGATAAAATAATTAAATTTATCTTACCTTCGTTGTAAAGGATTAATTAAATAGGGTAATTAAATATTAAGGATTAATTAATTAATAAAATTGAAAATGGTTGCATCAATATATTAAATTAGTCTATGGAATTAAAAGGTTCAAATTATTTAAATTAATGGGTCTAATTAATGGGAATTAGTTATTTAATATTTGAATTTTATTTAAAAGGGCAAATCAATATTTACTTATTTTAATTCAAAATTTCAAGTGTGGGAGTTACAAAGAATAAATTAATTAATGGAATTAATAAATTGGATTCTTGCATGTGGTTTGGGAGTTTATTTGGGAAATGATATATTTCGCTTTTTGGAAATTATGGGGGGTTCTTCTTGCCGTGAAGTTTTGGGTATGTGGATGAAATTTTTTTGGGAAATGGCCTTTGAAATGGAATTTGGGAAATCTCTGGGGGAGAAAGAAGAGATTGAAAAATCAGAAAAGAGGAAAGGGTTTTGGAAGTCTTTGGCTGAATTTTTTGGTTGGAAGCTCTCTGATTTGGTGCTATGCAAATTATTGCTTCTGCCTCTGTTTTCCAAATAGCATAAAAAGGTTGGGGTTTTGATTCCTTACTTCCAAGTAATTTCCTTTCAATCTGAATAAAAATCTGCCTATTTGATTTACTATGATGAGAAAATATCTCAAGAGAGCATTTCTGGATTCGATTGTGTGAAAGATTTTTGCATCAACATTTCAGATCACACTCCGTGATCCATCATCAAGATGAAGAGAGTCAAATAAGATGAAAAGTTGCAGACTTGGAATAAATAGGAAGGATTGGATAAGGGTGCACGAAGAACGAGAGACAAAGATGGTCAAACCTCAACAGAAGGACAAAGGATGAAATAAAATGAAAAAAAAAGAGAGAGAAAATAAAGAAATAGAAAATAAAAACCCAATAATAACAAAATATATATATATATAAATGCATGCATAAAAGAGTGCCTATGTATCTGTATGTATATGCATATACATATACAAATACATATAAAAACCTACACAAAAATTATATATGTGTGTGTGTGTGTGTGTGTGTGTGTGTGCGTGCGTGCGTGCGTGTGTGTACGAGTGCCTATGTATATGTATATGTATATGTATATGTATATGTATATGTATATGTATATGTATGTGTAAGCAAATACATATGCAAAAACATATAAATACCAACACACACACACACACACACACACACACACACACACACACACACACACATATATATATGTATATATATATGTATATGTATATATATATATATATGTGTATATGTATATATATATATATATATATATATATATATATATATATCGGGTCGGGTGTATAGAAATATATATTAATAAAAATATATATGTATACAAAAATGAGCAAACAAAAAAGCTAACTAAATAAAAAGAAAAACTACCACCCACACAGACAAAGGAAAGACAAGAACTCGGTTAATAAACAATAGGAAAAAATAAACGCCAAAACTCTAGAAGACCACCAAGTAAATGCAAAAGATTGAGAGTGTGTGTGTGTATGAATGAAAATTTAAAGATAAACAAAAAAAACCAACATATATACATATATATATATATATGAATATATATATATGCGTATATATGTATATATGGATATATATATATGCAATATATATATATATATGCATATATATATATATATAAATACCCCCACGCACAAACAAAGAAAAGACGACCTCAACTATACAACAAACACAAAAATTAGGAAGCAACTAAACAATGAAACAAGCAAACAGAGGGCAAAAAATAAATAAAAATAAAAGATAAAAATAAATAAATAAATAACACAAAAAAGCAAGGACAACAACATACGAGGGAAGAAAGGGAAAACAAGAAGGGGCCTAAAGGATAAGAAGAAGAAAAAACCAAAGAGGAAGAAGACAAAAGAGGGTAAAAAACTAGAAGAAGGACGAGAAGAGACTGGGAGGAGGACACAAAGAGAGGGGAGAAATACAAAAGGCTAAGGGGCTAGGAGAGGAAGAAGGGGAAGGATGAGGACTATCTGAGCTTGGACAACAAGGGGTGCCACGAACCGCTAAGATTCCAACCATCATCCTGATTGAGGTTGGTGGGATGATTGTAGATTTGAATAGCTTCCATGAGTTTTCTTTTGAAAAAGTTATCTTCTTTGAACAAGATTTGGGTGCTCTCTAAACAAATATGGTGCTTCGTTGAGAGAGAGTGATCCGCAAGGGCTGACTTAAGAGTACACTCATGCTTGATGTCGTCATTGTGCTCTTTAATTCTAGTGCTAAATGAACGACCAGTCTCCCCAATATAAGGCGAGCCGCAAGAGCACATAATCGTGTAGACGCCAGAGTCAAGTTGAGAATCTCTATGGTCTTTGAGAGGCGGGATGCGCTTCTTCATCATAGCGGGAGGTGGGTTGGAATCTTAGCGGTTCGTGGCACCCCTTGTTGTCCAAGCTCAGATAGTCCTCGTCCTTCCCCTTCTTCCTCTCTTAGCCCCTTAGCCTTTTGTATTTCTCCCCTCTCTTTGTGTCCTCCTCCCGGTCTCTTCTCGTCCTTCTTCTAGTTTTTTACCCTCTTTTGTCTTCTTCCTCTTTGGTTTTTTCTTCTTCTTATCCTTTAGGCCCCTTCTCGTTTTCCCTTTCTTCCCTCGTATGTTGTTGTCCTTGCTTTTTTGTGTTATTTATTTATTTATTTTTATTTATTTTTTGCCCTCTGTTCGCTTGTTTCATTATTCAGTTGCTTCCTAATTTTTGTGTTTGTTGTATAGTTGAGGTCTTGTCTTTTCTTTGTTTGTGCGTGGGGGTATTTATATAGGCATTCATATATACTTTTATATATATAAAAGTATATATATATATATATATATATATATATGTTGGTTTTTTTTGTTTATCTTTAAATTTTCATTCGTACACACACGCACTCTCAATCTTTTGCATTTACTTGGTGGTCTTCTAGAGTTCTGGCGTTTATTTTTTCCTATTGTTTATTAACCGACTTCTTGTCTTTCCTTTGTTTGTGTGGGTGGTAGTTTTTCTTTTTATTTAGTTAGCTTTTTTGTTTGCTCATTTTTGTATACATATATATCTTTATTAATATATATTTGTATACACCCGATTTATATATATATATATATATATATATATATATATATATATATATACATATACATATATACATGTATATACATATATACATATATATGTATATATGTATATATATATGTATATAAATATACATATATATACATATATATACATATATATATATATATATGTATGTATTTATATATGTATACATATATGTATATATATATATATATGTATGTATATATATATATATATATATATATGTATACATATATATATACATACATATATATATATATATACATATATATATACACATACATATATGTATACATATATATATACATACATATATCTATACATATATATATATATATATACACACACACATATATATATATATATTTATATATAATTTTTGTGTAGGTTTTTATATGTATTTGTATATGTATATGCATATACATACAGATACATAGGCACTCTTTTACGCATATATATATATATATATATATATATATATATATATATATATATATATATATATATATATATATATATATATATATATATATATTCTGTTATTATTGGGTTTTTATTTTCTATTTCTTTATTTTCTCTCTCTTTTGTTTTCATTTTATTTCATCCTTTGTCCTTCTATTGAGGTTTGACCATCTTTGTCTCTCATTCTTCGTGCACCCTTATCCAATCCTTCCTATTTATTCCAAGTCTGCAACTTTTCATCTTATTTGACTCTCTTCATCCTGATGATGGATCACGGAGTGTGATCCGAAACGTTGATGCAAAAATCTTTCACACAATCGAATCCAGAAATGCTCTCTTGATTTATATGATGGATTGTGGAAATCTTTTAGAACTGAGAAAATATCTTTTATATTTGAGGAATTAGATCTTATTCCCGATGAATTTGTGCTTCTTTTGAATTCATGGATTTGTGAAGTTATCAATATTTTTTCCTTGTATTCCTCCAATTTCTTATATATGTATGTGTGTGTGTGTGTGTGTGTGTGTGTGTGTGTGTGTGTGTGTGTGTGTGTGTGTGTACACAGACATACACATAGACATACACATATATATGTATATGTATATGTATACACATAAAAATGGCTATGAGAAATTAAATAAATATTTTATATTTATTTAATATTTATTCTTCTTTTAAATAGTTAATTTGAAAAAGATTAATTTATTTAATTCATTTTATGTCTTTCTATTAATTAATTTAATTGAATTCATTAATTTATTTATTTATCCTTTTCTTCTAATCAATTAATTAAATATCTAATATTTAATTGTTCCTTCAATCAATTAAATATCTAATATTTAATGGTTCATCTTCTATCCTATAGTCTCAAATATTAAATGATTTCTAAATTATTTAATTTCATTTTCCAACTCATCTCCCATCTCCACTTCATCTTTCCTTTGCCAACTCATCCATCATGTGGCTAAATTAATTCAACAAAATTAAATAAATAAACATTTATTAGCCACTTATCTTCAACTTCCAAAATAAATAAAATATTGTGTATGTACACATATTTCTTAACATTCTTCTATATTCTCTCCACCATCCCTACATCTTAGGAAGGACTTGAGTCCACTTGTCCTCTCATGCCTAAATCTTCTCCAACCATCCCTAGATTTCCTCAGTTAGCAACCCAGTCAAGGTGAGATGAGTGACACTTGTCTTTTCCTTCCCCCTTTCTCTCAACCTTCACCTTTGCTCACAGCCATCCAAATCTGCAGATTTGATCATGACCATTGATCTAGGCCACATCATCTTATCCTCTCAAAGTCTATAAATGTGGGAATTTGAGTTGAGAAAGAGTTAGTCTTCAAGTGAGTTTTCAAGTTAACAATTTGAGAAAACTTATGCATCTATGAGTTTTAATCTTGAAGCAATTTAGCATAATCATTTAGTATAATCATTTAGCTTTAAATCATTTGCATTGCATATCATAGTATCAATTATCAGTCCATTCTTCATATGCCATCTTGGAAGCTATCAGTGCTTGTCTGTGAGCAAATCAATCGCAACTAGGAACAATGGAGTTAGGACACAATGAGACTTAAATCATGAAGGTAAAAATAATGTTTTTATTTTAATAATTCATTTAATGTAGTTTCATTGGTTGAGTTTGGATTTCCTGTAGCATTTCCTTTGTATTTTGTGAAACTAACATATTGCAGGTAGTATTCTGATGATGAAATTCAAGTCGACACAGTATATATATATATATATATATATATATATATATATATATATATATACATGTATATATATATATACATGTATATATATATATATATGTATACATGTATATATATACATGTATATGTATACATGTATATATATACATGTATATGTATACATGTATATATATACATGTATATGTATACATGTATATATATACATGTATATGTATACATGTATATATCTACATGTATATGTATACATGTATATATCTATATATATATGTATACATGTATATATCTATATATATATACATGTATATGTATACATGTACATGTATATATATATATATATATACATGTATATATCTATATATATACATGTATATGTATACATGTATATATATATATATATACATGTATACATATACATGTATATATATAGATATATACATGTATATATATATATATATATACATGTATACATATACATGTATATATATATGTATATATATACATGTATATATATATATATATGTATATACATATATGTATGTATACATACATATACATATATGTATGTATACATACATATATGTATATGTATATGTATATATGTATGTATACATACATATATGTATATGTATATATATACATACATACATACATCTATACATACATACATGCATATATGTATGTATGTATATATGTGTATATATATATACATACATACATATATGTATGTATATATGTGCACACACACACACACACACACACACACACACACACACACACACATATATAAGTATACATATATACATACGTATATATATATATATATATATGTGTGTGTGTGTGTGTATGTATATATACATACGTGTGTGTGTGTATATATGTGTGTGTGTGTGTATGTATGTATATATGTATATATACTACATATACATACATGTGTGTGTGTGTGTGTGTGTAGTATGTTTATTTGGATGCATTATCTATGTGCTATGCTTATAAAAAATATTGTGTATTCTTATTCATTTTTTTAATCTATATGATTTGTGGGTGTTGTTTTGGGAAAACCCCACCCACCGTGGTCCACCAACCGCGGTGGGTAACTCCACTCGTCGTGGGATACCCACGGTGGTGGAGGACCATCTACCGTGGGCTACCCATGGTGGTGGGGAGCCCACCCAACGTGGGCTTTCCCACGGTGGTGGGATCTCTGCCACCGCCATGGGGAAACCACGGTGGAGGCTTCATTCTTCCCCCCCCTCTCAGCTTTATACAGTCGGCCTTTAGAATAACTAAATTCAGAGTGTTAATTAAATGCTTTAAGGTTTTATTTTATAAATTGTGGAATTCGTTTTATATATATATAACCATTGGACCAACATCAAAAGCATATACCAATGTATTCACATTAAAATAAAAATGAATTGATCCGATAATATATTATATATTAATACATTGGTATATGATTTTGATGTTGGTCCAATGGAATATAATATATTATCGGATCAATTCATTTTTATTTTAATGTGAATACATTGTTATATATATAATTTATTTTTTTTAAACGTCATAAAAAATTCATATGACATCATCTCCTATAAGTTTTAGCTTTCTATTTTGCAACTATCAATTTCTATTTATGTTCCCTATCTCTATTTTATTTTCAGCATGTCTTCCTCTTTCTTTGTAATACTATAATATAACTGAATTTTATTGTCACCAAATTTGTAGTTTTGTTTTTAGATTTGGTTTTGTTTTCAGAAAGAAAATTGTTTGGTACACCTTGTTTAACAATATGGAATCCTCTTCCATTTCCTCACTCTATTATTGAAAGCCTTGCACTTGAGCTTTCGTACATTACTTGCGATATTTCTTGTTTGGCAAAAGAAAAATCAAAGGGTTCGTGTTAGACCAAGTACATGCCAGATAAAAACGCAACCAAAAAACTCACCCATTTAGTTCAATGTTTGAATTAAAAAACTACACCATATTCACAAGTACTAGGTGAGTCCACAAGAGAAACTCACATATGCAGTTTTGCTCTATTTACTTCTGCCTAGCTATTTTCCATCGTCTCCCTTGTGCATCCTTATATTTGAGCAATTTATAATTTCCAAGCATACAGCACTAGTTATCAATCAATCTCTTCTGATTTGAGGATGATCCCTTGTGGTTGCAAGTTTGATTCCTTACTATTTCTTAAAATAAGAAATAATAGGTTATTCCAGGTTTCACATGCTTAACCGATACGAGTTTTTAAGACTTTTCTCAAACACCAACATATGCAGAACTGCTTTCATCAATCAAACTAAGTAAAACTAATATGTATGATCGATGCTTTAAAATGGATTGTACTTAACGCTTTGAAATGGACTGTACTTAACGCTTTTAAATGTACTGTACTTAACACTTTGAAATGGACTGTACTAACAGTCATTACACCATTTGCAACAGTCCAAACCAAATTGATACGATAGAGAAATTAGATAGTCTCTCTAGAAAACAGCTCTCCAAACACTTCCAAACTACATCAAAACAAATTTTGGTATGCTTCAACTAAAAGACATCATCTTACCCAGCTTTAAGAAGAAATAAAACACGGCAACATGAAAATATTTTTACCATAAATAACATAAATTCCATGTACAACCGCCTGATCATAATATAAAACTTTTATTTTGTTACTCTTTTGTATGGTCTAACAAATCTTTAAATGGAATTGTTTTTATTTATGTTAGACTCTTTGTTGTTGTTTTTTAAACATAACATAATTAAGTTATATTTATAGATATGACATTCATTTTCAAAGTTCCAATTTTTTTTTCTTTTTCTTTTTTTTCTTCTTTTTTGCTATTGTTACCATAATTTTTAAATTTAATATCTAGATTATTTGTTTTTAATAGAATATGGATCTCCACTTTTATGAAGAACAATTTTGCATGGATAAAACTGAAACTGAAACCCATTAGACCTCGGAGCCCTACAAAATCAATAGAAATCCAAGATGGTTGACTATGCAAATTTCAAAGTGAAAGCGCTCGACAAATTCTTTCAAGAATAGTAGTAGATGCACAAATAGTATTTGTTGTGAATATACTACTTTCTGTAAATATATCCAATATACTACTTTTTGTAAATTTACTACTTTTTTAAACTGAGTATTGTGATATATTATAATAATAAAGGTTGAGTTTTTTTTTTAAAGTGCTAGTATTTTTTAAAACTATAAATTTTGTTGTGAAGTGTAAATTTTTCTAGGGTGTAAGTTTAATTGCAAATTATTAATGTTTTTTGTGAAATATACATCTTTTATATACTATATTATTATAAAATATAATAAAAAAAAATTGAACAATAAAAATTTAATAAATTAAATTAAATTTAATAAACAATTAATATTTGAGTATATTAATAATAAAATCATTATTTTACACTTAACAATTAATTAATTAAGAAATCACTTAACTACTATATTTAATTTAATAACTTTAAAAATTACTAGTACAAAAAAATATTTAATAATTTAATTAATAAATAAATTACTAAACTTAAAATATGAAATAAGATAATATTATAATATAATAAAATAATATATATAATATACAATATTATATAAAATAATTAAAATAAATTCAATTAAAAAACTTTGAATAAATGTTATATAACACAATAATTTCATATTTTAATACATTAATAACATATTGAACAATACATTATATTTAATATATTAAACATTACTTATATAACCTATATTTAATATATTAAATAATTTAAAAAATTACTAAATTTAAAATATTCTAATTAAAAAAGTTTGAATAAATATTATATAACAAAATAATCTCATATTTTAATACATTAATAACATAATGAGATCAATACACTTAACGATTAATTAAAAAATTATTCATTTATTATAATGCCCCTCCATGAAACCCGAAGGAAAAACCCACAACAAGGGTGAAACAATTTTTTATTTTTTTAAAGTATAAACATCATAAGTGCATTTACACAACATGCACGATAACACAAGTGGAAGACTTACACCAGAATTCCTTAAGGGTTACCAATGAAGAATTAACTCCAAAAGATAAATTCCACAATTACCATCAATCCAAATATTCATCATTAACTCAATGATCACAAGAAGCCATAAGCAATAATAGATACACCATTGAAAGATTGAAAGGATACAATATAACTCCACTTCAATAAGCATTTACACATATCATAAAGGAACTGATAAAAACATCCCAAACATAGGATTACATTACTCTTCCAATACATAGCTTCTCAATATACATATAAGGATACAACTTAACCAAATACAAGGTTACAAAAGATCAATGATACAATGACCACAAGGGTATCCAAATAACAATAATCTCCAACATGAGATTATGCATGAGCCACGAACCACAAAAACACCTGCGAAGCCAATCCTCGCATGAAGATACGAACAAGAACATTCGATGGGAAGTGGCACTACCACCCGACCATGTAATTCCCAATATGGAATCACCCCACCGTGCTAGGAGATAGCTGAGGACCCTCAAGCAAGCAAAAGCATGTCATGGTCGATAAAACAACATGACTCCATGACAGCACAAGAGACTCCATAATAATCCAGGTGACTCAAAATCACAAATACACAAATGACTCGATATCACAAAACACAAGTGAACCGACATCACACACACAAGTGAACCTAAAGAGAGTGTCATCGCATAGCTTGATGGTTACCTCGGTAGGCCCTCATAGGTCCCGACTCTCTATCTTGGTAACCTCTCCTGAACCTTCGGCTCCAACTAAGTCTCATGCGGACCCTTCCAGCCTTTTGTGAAGACAAGGTGGTCGGTTTGCCATTCCAGGCCTTCTCACTACATTATGAGCCTCAATACAAGCACTCACCTATGCGCAAGGTACAATATCTTATTAATGTTATGAAACTACCCACCTAATCAATTAATTATATTATCACTTATTATCTGACTTTCACAGGGGTAACCTGCTCGAAAGCCACTCTCTCAAAGGACACTAAACAGACAAGGTCACTCCCTGAGGACCCTATGGCAAAGCAGACAACCATTACACCACTTTCAGAAACAAGTGGTCACACAAGGACATACTGACTCTTGACTAACCATAAGGCAAAGATACTACATGGTTCGACAACGAAGCCAACATATATCACTTGGTCAAAGGTACCAAATACGCCACCAAAGGACGACTGAACCACAGACCAGAAATAACACAATATACACTTGCAAGGACAGCTAATTCATTAAGTCCGCACTCAGACAATCTTTAAGGAAATCAGCATTATAAATACTTGCAACATCATTGATTGAAAATTAAATAAAACACTCTTTTCCAACATTCACATCTAATAAATTTCCAAATCAATATTCCATCAAGAAGGAAGTCCACATTAAACATTCAACCGATTATAACATGAATTCCTAACAGGCATTTAATTCATTTCCAGAATATATCCAAACCTACCAATTTGAATCTCTAATTCATGCCTTGACTTCCATTGATAATTTATTAAACCACGTAATAAAAATCACAAGGAAATTACCATTTATGCTTAACATAAAACAACCACATCAAAATGTTCACTTAATAAAATTAAATTAAATTTATAACACATACCGGTTTGCACTGGTAAGGCACATGGTCAAGCGGTGGAAAAAGCCAAACCGCAGTAGTGTTATTGTCGGAGCAATAGACACTACCTGTCAGTAGTGCTACTACTGCTGGTAACAGCCCTACCGATCGGTAGTGTTGCTACCGTCGGTAGTAGCCACTACCAACAGGTAGCAGTCCTACCAATCGGTAGTGCTGCTACCGACCGGTAGCACTGCTACTGCGTAGTGGTGCTGTTGACCGGTAGTTCTGCTACCTGCGGGTAGTAGACACTACCGACCCTTGTGGTGGGACTAGCCCGCCATGGGGCAAGGTAAGGTCTACGAAACAAATAAAAACATGCTTCCAAAGCATTTAAAAAACCGTTTAACATGAACACGATTCATCTCCGTTTCATTTCATGGGCACACACATACACAGTGCCAAATCCAAATTTCCAATGGATATTTACCAATAAGGCAAATAGTGAAATAAAACCCCACAAGAACCCCAAATCTTGGGCAACAAGATACTAGAAAGCACACAGCAAGCTAAATCTAGTTCATTCTTTCCAAATAGAAGAGGTATAACAAGAAATTGATTTTCAAGTACACAACATACAACAAATAGAGAAATGAACCATTTCTTTCCAAAATGCATCCATATGATATAAATTTCATAAAACCAAGAATAATAGACACTCTTTCTTCCATTCCAATCATTCCACAAGAATCTACAAGAAGATTTGCATAATTTCAACACACAGGAAGCAAACTGGAAATTCCAAATTAAGTTGAAAACAAGAAGAGATTATCCAACCTTGAAGCAAATTAGCAACCAAAATGAAGGAAGAATCCCAATCCCTGCAAACCAATTCGAATTCCAGCTCCTCCTTCCAGAATAGTTTACCAAATTTCTCCCCAGAAATTCTGCCTCCCGTTCCCGTGAATTTCCAGGCATATATGGAAAATAATTTTTTTAACCTAAACTTTCTAGGTTAAAAGTTTCCCAACCAATCAGATTTGAATATTTAAAAAGTAAAAACAATCAGATTTACCTTTTCCAAAAATAATTCTTTTCCAACAATTAAAATGAAAAAGTTAAATGGAAAGGTAAAAAGGAAAGCTTTTTATTTTATACTTTCTTTCAACATAAGCATATATCATTTAAATGGCTAGGCAATTATTTATTTCCTTCCACAAAATATATTAATGCAACTTTTCACAATGAAATAAGCCATTTAACCATTTAATCTAGCAAATCATAAATTAATAAATCAATAATCACAGACCATAATAATTAACTAATTACGCCAACATGAGATAGCATCATCCATTTAATTAAATAACCATTTAAATAATGGAAGCACACAAAACAAAGGATGATCACATGACGGCTCACAAATGACCAAACCAAAGCACTATGACTCGCATACCAGTCAGACGGGAAAGACAACCGACAGACAACACTCATACGAGTGTAACTGCGGGTCAAGTTAGGGTACAACAACTATCTCCTCCAATCCCATCGGATATATAAGGCACGCTCAAACCTGTGAAACTAGGTGGAGTCGATACCCCATACCTACCAGGTATTGTACCTACAATGTCCTGCCCCAAAGAATAACACGTGCATATAGACAAATATATATACAGACACGGCATGTACACCGATGAAGGAGAATCGTGACGTTCCCTGTCTCACCGGAGTGAGTGAAGTAAAATCATCCCCTCGCACCCCAATACACTTGCAAACGCGCAATAATAAATAACACATCGCAATATAAGGTAAGAGTGTCAGTCCATGATAATGATCCATAAAATAACATTACTCATAAGCACTGAGATACTGCATAAAAGCATACACCATACATCCAGATAAAGCATGAAATAACATCGCATATAATCTGAATTAATATACAATAATGTTCCACTGCACAGTCACTGAAGTCAATCAAAACATACAAAAAGAGGCTGATCGAGGAGGGGTACTACATCCTCCCCCCCAAGCCTAGGTTACTCCTGGAAGCCTAAAACAGCTAAGAATAAAGCTCTCTCACCTTCACTGCATCTTCCCAAGTCGCAGAGGTCTCATCACTGGGGTCCCATAGTACCCTTACCTACTCGATGGTACGACCCCTGAGGGTCAATTCCCGATGCTGAAGGATGCGCACGGGCTCCATAGAAAATTGCCCGTCCTCGACCTGCAAAGCGTTCCAATCAAGAACATGGATCACATCAAGATGATAAGGTCGAAGAACAGAAGCATGAAAAACATCGTGGATGCGAGATAGGCTCGGTGGCAAGGCAAGATGGTAGGCAACAGGTCTTATCCTCTCAAGGATCTCAAAAGAGCCTACAAAATGAGGTGCCAACTTAGAACCCTTTCCATAACGGATCAAACTCCTCTGCAGACGTACTCTCAAAAACACACAGTCGCCAACTAAAAACTGACGATTGACTCTATGGGCATCAGCATACTTCTTCTGCCTATCCTGAGCAGCAATCAAATGCCCATGAATCTGCACAACCTGCTGCTCCATCTCATGAATCAAATCCGAGCCTAAACACACCCTATCCTCCAATCGATCCCAACTCAAAGTAGTACGGAAAGGATGACCATACAAAGCCTGGAAGGGAGACATGCCTATAGAGCTATGATATCCGTTGTTATAAGCAAACTCCACAAGGCAAAGATATTCCTCCTAGCGTGACTATTGGTCCATAACATACATGCAAAGCATGTCCTCCAAAACCTGATTCACACGCTCAGTCTGACCCTCGATCTCTAAGTGATAAGTTGAACTGAAGTTCAATTGGGTTCCCAAAGCACGCTGAAGTGAGGTCCACAAGGCTGATGTAAAGACAGGGTCTCTATCAGAAATGATCCGCCTTGGGATCCCATGCAACCTCACCACATCATGCAAGAAGACACTTGCTACCACTACTATTGTATAAGAAGATCGAATAGGAACAAAATGAGAAACTTTGGTCAATCTATCAACAATGACCATGATGGCATCATGATGACGTGAGGAAACAGGCAACCCTACAATGAAATCCATGGAAATGATTCCCATTTCCAATCCGGTATCAAATTAGGTTGTAAAAGCCCTGCAGGGTGCTGATGCTCCACCTTCACTCGCTAACATTCCAAGCACTTGGACACAAAATCAGCAATGTCACATTTCATACAAGCCCAGTGATATATCTGTCTAAGATCTGCATGCATCTTCTTGACACCAGGGTGTGCTGAATAAGGTGCAAGATGGGCCTCAGTCATGAACAAAATTTGAAGACCCTCCAAAGGATGTACATAGATTTGTCCATGATGTCGAAGAAGACCACCAGACTCAAGACTATATCCATAATATCTACCCTCCAATGTGTTAGTGAACGGATTTTGCCTTTCTTAAATATGATCAATTTCAAACTCTGTCACCTTCTTTTAAAGACAAGTGTTCAACTAAATAGGTGGGTAAGTGTTATATAAACCACTTCCTCTGAATTTCCATAGGTACGGCTCCCTATCTTAGTTATTCGGGGAATAATCTAATTAATTTTTGATTGGTACGCTTTTAACCTGAAAGCATGTAAGGATGCCTACTTCATTCTTGGATGAGAGGCCAATATTTCACACATATTTCAGAGAAAAATTATCTTTCCAACCTTTTCAATACAAGAGGTGGAAGTAACTGAAACAAAGTTCAAAACACCATTCCAACAATTCAGAAAAGAAAAGAACATATAAGAGAAACCAAATCTATTCTCAAGCACAAATCTTTCCCTAAAAACATAAACTCATAGGAAGGAGTCCCAGAAAAATAATAATTTTTTGCAGTAGAAAGGTCATTACTGTTTTTTGATTAGATAAACATATGCAAAGATATGTGTCTACACAGATTCAAAACACATAGATTTTCCTTCTCCCAAAAGCAGTATGATCTTATATATATATATATATATATATATATATATTATGCGACAAAGGCACGACAATACATCTATAAGTCCTTTCCAATTCCAGATTTCAAAATCTGATCCTTCCTTCCCACAGGATTTTTACAAAACCGAGGAATATAAAACCAAAAATTAACTAAAAATTATTTACATAATCTAACCCCTATTCTATCTATCTTCCTCTTCCTCGTCCCAGTTAATTGAAGGCATCGCAATTTCGACACGGGCTAAGTATCCGGGTTCAAACAGTTCTAGATAGTCCTCTTCGAGCCCTTTAATATCCAGATTTACCTAAAGTGAAATAACTTGTTCTAATACCATCCTCATGTTTCCCCTTTTGAACACCTCGAGTTCATCAGTACAATCTTCCCAGAAGTCCTCTAACTGTGGCATTGGGAGATATGGCATTAGACCAAGACTTCAAGAAAAACCCTTATTATCAAAACCTTTTCTTTTGGGATACAGGGGAAAGTTGAAGTTCTTGAGATCTGCTCCAATGCTCAAGGCGTCTGACATTGAACTATGGGACAACACACCTAATTGGATGGGAAAATGACCCTCCCATTTATCCCTGGGTTGCGCCTTTTTAACCACCGAGGTCAGCTGCCTACATATCTCTGCTAAAACAAAGCAATTTGAACAATAATGAGGGAGTTTGAAGGGTTCCTCTTCAAAGCCGCCTATTCTTATATAGCAGAAATGATGAAACTGGATAAAGAAACTGCCAAACCTCCTTATCAATGTCTACGCATCCTCGGAGATTCTTTTGGTTTTCATACTTTTCAATTCATAACACAAGTCACCCAGAAAAGCATTGTGTACCCTTCTGAAATCCTGCAAGGCATTATCCTTTTACAGCATGGGGTAGAAATCATACATGGGAACATCCTCCTCAGTGAGTTGTCTTAGTATTCCAACTAAATCCTTAACACATGCCAAACAGTATACAAGATACGATGACATGAAGAAATTCTGCTTAAATTGTTTAGCCTTACTCAGTTGCTCCCTCATTGAATCGACAATCAATTCTGCCCAATCAAGGTATTGCTTCCCCTCTAGCACTACCTGCACATAGCAATAAATCTAGTCGTCAAAACTGTAGGCTTCTGCAGAGCCTCTGACTTGGTGCAAAAAAAGCATGACATCGTGAATGTGAGGTTGCATGTGATTCTTATTGGGATTCTTGGGCAACCTGGAACCACCTGTTTGAGGAACCTTCAGCTAGTATTTTGCTACATTATTTCGGTGTCCGGTTCTATCCGCGTTGAACTTGGTGATTGACTGAGCAGGGGAAAAAATGGAGAACTGGTAATTAGGTATCTTGAAGACAGAGGAAATTACTTCATGGTTTATAGCAAGAAGGGTTTCACCATCATCTTTTCTAATGGTCTCAGAGACTGGATCATACCTAGTGATACATTCCCTAACCAATTCTGGGCACGTGATAGATGGGGGAAAAGTTGTTGCCTCTATGAGACCACTGCTCAAAATCTCCACACCAAAAGAACCATCAATTCCCTTGAATAACCTTTCTTTTAGAACTTCAAGATTTTCCCCTTTAAGGTCGGTATCGCTAACTATGGGCTCTGTACATGCAAGGCTAAAAACATTCCCGAACAAGTGCAGTGTGGACTTCATAATGCAAAATGATAAGCCTCATTTTGTTGCAGCAACCCTACTACGAGAGAAGAAATATAGGCAAAAATTACTGGACAGAACGAGAAAGGGACTCACCTTGACAGTTGAGCAACCAGACGACTACCGGCGATTAATACTTCTATCCAGGAAAAATAACACCGCAGCAGCAAGGAACAAATTTTCAGAGAATTAATCCTTCATACCTTATAGCGTGGACAATGAAACGGAACTATTAAGTGCAATAATTCCAATTGTCAGTTTGAGTGTGTTAAATTTGAGGATTGGACATCACATGCATGCATTAAATGCATGGCGGCATTTTTGAAGTAACCACCAGTTCCCGAAATGATTACTTACTTCGAAAAGCCAAGGATTGACGTCACTTAAGACATGGTTCACCTTCCTCATATTTGGCAATCAATGCACCATCAAATCATTTAACCCACGGGACCCACCAACTTTGAACACATATGAACATCCTGAACAGACTTCATTGGAGTTCAAGTAGTTCAAGGTGTACGCCGCGCTCAGGGAAAATCTTTGCTGAGAATATTAATTATGCCAAGTTGCTGACCATTTGTGCTATGTTGAACATGTTGAACACGTTTGAACCTTTTGAACTTGGTTCAATGAGTTCAACGCTAGGAGAGAAATGACATAAAACATCACCGAACAAAAACCCTTAAAGAGCCACTGCAAAACACTTAAAGAAAATGTTAGTATGAAAAATCCCTTGAACACATAGGAACCTGTGGAACCTAAATGAACCTGTTGAACCCAGTTCAAGATGGTTCAAAGTGTTCACAGAGTTCAACGTATTACTAAAACTCGGCATTTTTTATTGAAAGACGATTTACAAACGGACTAAGGGCTTGAACTGAGGTATTACAAGAAAGATTAGGACTCCAAAAGGAATTTTAAAAAGGAATTTGTCCCCATTACAAAGGGAAATATGACGTGGTAACATTGGCTCTGACTGGGGATTGCAGTTTGCGAAGAAAAATGCAAAGAGCTCAGAATCTTTGGTTTCGCATGACCAAAGGAAAATAGGGGAATAAAGGAGACTCACACCTAAACAGACACTTGAAACAAGACACCTAATCTACTATATACATAAACTCTTGACCACAGGACTCACAGTTTGTAAAGCTTGAGATCTTGCCCATTATAGGTATAGGGCATAAGCGTTCCATCAGAATAGCTGAGTCTAAAAGCACTTTGTCCCACCACTTCACAGATCCTGAATGGTCCTTTCCACAATGAGTCAAATTTACCATGCACACCCTTTGGTTCCTTCCATTTATCCCACAACAGTACCTCATCTCCTTCAAGGAAACCTCTTGGACAAGCTCTCATGTCAAAAAATCTTCTTCACCCTGCTCTGATGTTCTATAATTTTGTCCACAAACATCTCTCTTTCTTCTTCCAACTTCATTAGGTACATAGCCCTCTTTTCTAAAGCATTCTGAAAGCAAGAATCCTCCACTACTGTCTGCAGCTTGGTTGCTGACAATTCCAGGGGTAAAGAAAGTTTTGCATCGATCCCATACACAAGCTCAAAAGGTGCCATTCCAAAGGCTCTTTTAGGCATGATTTTGTCTGCCCACAAAGCTTCATAAACCTTTTTATGCCAATTCCGAGCATTTTCGTCAACCAACTTCTTCATAATCGCTATCAGGTTCTCGTTGCTTGATTCTGCTAGTCCATTACCCTGTGAAAAGTAATCAGAGGAATGTGAGAGAGTAATATGATGTTCATAACAAAACATGGTTTATTCCTCAGAAGACAAATACGATGCGTTATCTGCAACAATCTTTTGGGGAACCCTGAAACGGACTAGGATGCAATCTTTGAGAAAGTTACACACAACCTCTGAGTTTGCCTTTTTAGTGGGAATGGCCTCCACCCACTTAGTAAAATAGTCAGTTGCTGTCAAAATATACATATGACCAGCACTGGAATGAGGATTTATTGGCCCAATGAAATCAATTCCCCACTATCTGAAAGGTTCATCAATTACCATAGGCCTTAAAGGCAGAGCCGCTAAATGTGGCTTCCCGGAAAAGAGTTGGCATTTCTCACATTCTTTTACATAAATATACGCATCTCAAAACATGTCGGGCCAATAAAAGAAATTCCTTAAAATTTTGAAAGCAGTGACAGAGGATGAGAAGTGTCCGCCACAGGCTTCATCATGATAGACTTCCAGAAGTTTTTGTTGTTGAGGCTTATACATGCACCTTAAGTATGTTCCATACAAACCCTTTTTGTACAAAACATCCTGCCAAATAACATACTTAGCTGCTTTTAACTTAAGATTCCTTTGTTCCTTTGCTGACAAATGACTTGGGCAGCTGCCATAAGTCAAATAATAGGCCACATCAGAAAACCAGGTATCCTGCAATCCAACAAAAAGAGTTAATGGTAATTCTGCTTCTGTTTCCATCTCATTTTCTGCTATTAACCTGCATAAGCCTTGTCCTTTGATTGTCTTTGTAGGGCAAATGTCTAGATCATATTCCTGGATTTTTGTCACCCAAGTTGCTCTTTTATTGAGTCCGACCTCTTGCTAAGTTAAAATGCCTTTCACTGCGGAGTCTGGAACAAAAACCAAGGAGTGAGAGTGCAGAATGTAATATCGAAATTGTTTTACTGCCTTGACCACAACAAAGGCGTGTTTCTCCAAGAGTGAATACCTAAGCTCATGCTTCTTGAGTGGAACACTCATGAACGCTATAGGTGCTTCGGCCTCAAACTCATCCATTTGCAACAGTATTCCAGACATTGTCTGTTATGAGGCATAGCAATATATAATGAAATTATTTTTGAAATCTGGGTTGATGAGAGTTGGTGCATTAGCAACTGAAACCTTGATTCTTTCAAAAGCTTCTTTGGCCTCTTCAGTCCATTTGAAAGGATGTTGTTCACTCAACAAGTTGATGATGTGTTTGGTAGTTTCTGCAAACTCCAGAACGAACCTCCTTAAGAAATTCGCTTGACCAAAGAAAGACCTTACTCCAGTCCTATTTGAAGGTAAACTAAGACGTTGAATTGCATTAACTCTCTCAGGATCAATCTTGACTCCTTCCTTTGAAACAATGTGTCCTAGTAATTTGCCCTCCGTGACACAAAAAACTGACTTCTTTAGGTTCAAGGAGATTCCATGTTCTCGACAACACTACAGAACTGCCCTCAGATCCTTGAGATGGTTCTTCCTCTCTCTAGAAAACATCGTCAGGTCGTCCAGGTAAACAACAATAATTCTGTCTCAAAAATCCTTAAAAGAGGAATCCATATCCCTTTGAAAGGTGGCTCTGGCATTTATTAAGCTGAAAGGCATACGGTTATATGTGAATGTTTCCCACGGAGTGATGAATGTCGTCTTGTGTTGTTCATGCTTTGCAACACTAATTTGATTGTAACCAGAAAAACCGTCTAACATCGACATCATCTCTGACCCAGATACCGTCTGCAGAATATGATCATATTGGGTAAGGCGTAGTTGTCCTTAAGACTTGCCTGATTCAAATTGCGGAAATCCACACAAATACGAATCTCCCCATTCTTCTTCCTCATGGACATGATGTTGGATACCCAAGTAGAATGATGAATTAGATATATGATTATTGCTTTAAGCATTTTATCAACCTCTTTAAAGATGGTGTCTGCCATTATAGGGTTGAAATTTCTCACTTTTTGTCTGAAGGGAGAGACGCCTGGCTTCAACAGAATCTGATGTTGAAAATGCCCATCTCTAAACTCCTTTAGATCATCGTAGGACCAAGTGAATACATCAATGTATTGTTTCAGTAGTGCACCAAGTATTCGTTTTTCCTCCGGAGAAAAACACTTGCCAATTGTTACCTCTTTAGGGTTAGACTCATCGCCCAGATTTATTTTCTCGTAGCTTCCTTTCCCATCATCCTTGGGGACTTTCTTGCCTATGAACGCATCATCCCAGGTGAAAAACCTCTCCAGAGTCACTAGCCCTTTTGGAATTTTGTTGCCTTTAAGCTGAATAAAACTATTTGTAGGATCAACATCCCGGGTCTGGACTAAACTCCTTGCAGTTATTTTCAGAACCTTCAAAATATGATTGGGAGAATGACTAAACACATTCCAGAAAGTCTTTGATCTAATCATCTGCATCAAATACTTGCCAATGATTTACATTATCAGGGACACTAGGCCTATAAATCATTTCAATCTTATATGAATTATCCTTAAAGTCTGGATGTAGTAACAAAAGAGAAGCTGAAATGGCCAACAAATCTGCCCTACTATTTTGATCCCTTGGTATGGCTTCAATCGAGAAAGCATCAAAGAATTCTATCTCATCCCAAACCCTATTTCTATAATGTCTTAATCTGTCATTCTTAACTGTATAGACATTTCTCACATGTCTGACAATCAACTCTACATCACCTTTAACTTTGAGCAATTTGATACCTTTACATCTAGCCTCATTTAATCCTCATAATAATGCCTCATACTCTGCAGTATTATTAGTATTCTTAAAATCCAACTTGAAAGAGAAAGGAAAAATGTTACCCTTAGGCGACAATAAAACTACTCCTGCTCCAGAGCCAGAGTTGGCGCAACTTCCATCGAATTCCATCTGCCACAACCCGCCAAGTTTGTCGACTGTTTCTTTAGGTTCTTTTCCACCAGGTGCAAGGATGAGATAGTTTCCAAACTCACATTCTTGAAACAAAATTTGGGCTTTAGGGTTATCAGAAGGAAAGACAGTGTACTTATTTTTTGGCTCGGGTTCAAGCTTAATTTTCTGTTTTCCAAGGGGGATAATAGCTTCAGACCAGTCCATCTTGATTTCACCTCCAAGGTCCTTACAAAAAGTTCTACTCAAGAGCATCCCGTAACTTGCAGGAATATCAGCAACCAAGATAGTCAATTTTACTCTTTTATCAGGGCATGTTGCTAGCACTGCCTAGACGTCCTTTACCTGTCCAATAAGAGGAACTTGTTTCCCATCCATTGAATAGCATCTCCCCAAATGTTTTTGTGAGAGTTAAACCTAAACACCTAGCAATGGATGAAGGCATTATGTTGTTTGATGCCCCTAAATCTATTATGCAATTGCTAAGCTTTTGGCCATTCAGGAGGAGGGATATGTAGAAAGGCTCAGGTTTCAGAAACTCAACATCAATCCTATCTTCAGCATTATGGAAAGCACAGGGATTAATCAAATCAGCGGATGGGCACGGAACAAATGAAGATTTTTCAGCGGCAAACAAATCACTATTCTCCACACATCCATGCACTGAGGACTCCGAAGAAGAGTCTCCTTTTACATACTTGACCAACTTATCTAGTTCTTTCAGGTTTAGTTTCAAATATTCAGTAGTGGAAAGTTGAACAGTAGAAGCTTTACAAAATTCAATGATGTCAAAGGAGGAGGAAGAAGAAGAGCTATTTTTATCTTCATGATTCCTTTGCAAAATCCTAACTTTAGGAGTCTTTGAATGAGAGGGAAAGCTACTATTTGGGAGATCTTTACCTTTGAAATTACCTCCAAAAGGGTTCACAAAAGGGGAAGATTGGGAAGTTCGTTGATTCCTTGTAAGGATTGCACGCGCAGGATCTTCAAGGGTTGCCAAAATATTACTACCTCTTTCCGAATCCAACTCATATTCGAGGTAGAAAGATCCAGAGTCGCCAGGTACCTCTTGAATTTTCTCTGCTTCAGTGAACTCACCTAATTCATCCTTTGTGTTTTGCATTTGAACATGTCTTATCATATCAAGACAAGAACCGTCGTCATGGTCTGTGGTAAGATGAAATGAACACATAGCACCCTTGTTAGGGGGAGCCTCTATTCGTAATCTTTGTGGAGCAGCAGGCAATTGCAACAATCGCCCATAGTACTGATTTGGAGTTTTTCTGCTTATATCTTGATAAGGCTGCGGATAGGAATTTTTGGGCTTTGGTATCTGCCTCTTCAAAGCAATCATATCATTGACGAGCCATTGAAAAACTAGGTCAGTGGAAGAGGTGGATGTCTGGGGTTGACCTTGAGGAGTTTGTACATCTTTTCTCCATTTCCCGACTGTTATTAGGTCATCTTCAAGTTGTATAGCTTCATTTTGCGCAGTCTCAAGATCAGTCGGCCTATTTCTTCTAAGGTGGAAACCTACATCAGGAGGCATGGAGTTTATGAAGAAACATTGTTGATTATCAGTGGTTGGTCTTTTGGCCAGAGGGATTTTATGGATAATCTTATTATACTACATAGTCCCTCATTGGCTCATGAATTTCTTTTTTCATTTGTGTGAGTTGAGCCAGTAAAGAGTGTTCATCATCAGCGCTCTTGAACCTTTTCTCAAAAGTGGTTTTCATTATTTGCCAGTCGGTTATGGATCCCGCTTGCAGATGGCTGAACCAATCTGCTGCCCCCTCAGTAAGAGTTTGGGCAAAAAGCCTAACGGCCACATCTTCATATTGTACTGCCAGTATCCTAGTGGCTACATTGAAGGAATTCAAGTGCTCTTCAATTGAGACTTTTCCATCTCCATTATACTTAGGTAGGACATCCCTCGCCCCTTTTGGAAGTGGATTATGAGCTCCGAGGGCAAGAGGTCCGACAGCAGCACCCCATGGTTGGGCCATAATGAACATTGGATAAATGGTTACTAGAGGAGGGGCTTGAACTCCAGTAAGCATTAGTGCTTGCCAAGGGTTTGAAGAAGAAGGTATAGGAGTAGTTCTGACAGGAGAGGAAGGTCTACTTTTAGCGTTTCTTTTGGGAGTGAAATCTGTGGCAAATGATAACCCTTTCAATTCTTCAAAATAATTATCAGTTATTCCCTCTCTCCTCTGTGATCTAGTATAAGGACGAGAATCTAGTGTTGTTACTTCTAGGGTTCTCAGATCTTTAAACAATGCTTTCCAGCCCAGCAATATTCATGTACTTTAGGAATATGTCTCAAACAAAGCAAACCTGTGGTTATTATTGATTTCGAGTTCGAGTTCAACTCTTACATGCTCATTGCATGCTGGTCTATTGAATGTTCTACTTGTTTTGTTGGATCCCCAGCAGAGTCGCCAAAAATCTATTAGTGAACGGATTTTGCCTTTCTTAAATATGATCAATTTCAAACTTTGCCGCCTTCTTTTAAAGACAAGTGTTCAACTAAACAACTGGGTAAGTGTTATATAAACCACTTCCCTCTGAATTTTCCATAGGTACAGCTCCCTATCTTAGTTATTCGGGGAATAATCTAATTAATTTTTGATTGGTACGCTTTTAACCTGAAAGCATGTAAGGCTGCCTACTTCATTCTTGGATGAGAGGCCAATATTTCACACGTATTTCAGAGAAAAATTATCTTTCCAACCTTTTCAATACGAGAGATGGAATTAACTGAAACAAAGTTTAGAACACCATTCCAACAATTTAGAAAAGAAAAGAACAGATAAGAGAAACCAAATCTATTCTCAAGCACAAATCATTCCCTAAAAACATACACTCATAGGAAGGAGTCCCAGAAAAATAATAATTTTTTGCAGTAGAAAGGTCATTACTGTTGTTTGATTAGATAAACATATGCAAAGATATGTGTCTACATAGATTCAAAACCCACAGATTTTCCTTCTCCCAAAAATAGTATGATCTTATATATATATATATATATATATATATATATATATATATATATATATATATATATATATATATATATATATATATATATATATATATATATTATGCGAAAAAGGCACGACAATACATCTATAAATCCTTTCCAATTCCAGATTTCAAAATCTGATCCTTCCTTCCCACAGGATTTTTACAAAACCGAGGAATATAAAACCAAAAATTAACTAAAAATTCTTTACATAATCTAACCCCTATTCTATCTATCTTCCTCTTCCTCGTCCCAGTTAATTGAAGGCATCTCAATTTCTACACGGGCTAAGTATCCGGGTTCAAACAGTTCTAGATAGTCCTCTTCAAGCCCTTTAATGTCCAGCTTTACCTGAAGTGAAATAACTTGTTCTAATTCCATCCTCATGTTTCCCCTTTTGAACACCTCGAGTTCATCAGTACAATCTTCCCAGAAGTCCTCTAACTGTGGCATTGGGAGATATGGCATTAGACCAAGACTTCGAGAAAAACCCTTATTATCGAAACCTTTTCTTTCGGGATACAAGGGAAAGTTGAAGTTCTTAAGATCTGCTCCAATGCTCAAGGTGTCCGACATTGAACTGCAGGACAACACACCTAATTGGATGGGAAAATGACCCACCCATTTATCCCTGGGTTGCGCCTTTTTAACCACCGAGGTCAGTTGCCTACATATCTCCGCTAAAACAAAACAATCTGAACAATAATGAGGGAGTTTGAAGGGTTCCTCTTCAAAGCCACCTATTCTTATATAGCAGAAATGAGGAAACTGGATAAACAAACTACCAAACCTCCTTATCAATGTCTGCGCATCCTCAGAGATTCTTTTGGTTTTCATACTTTTCAATTCATAACACAAGTCGCCCAGAAAAGCATTGTGTACCCTTCTAAAATCCTGCAAGGCACTATCCTTTTGTAGCATGGGGTAGAAATCATACACGAGAACATCCTCCTCAATGAGTTGTCTTGGTATTCCAACTAAATCCTTAACACACGCCAAACAGTATACAAGATACGATGACATGAAGAAATTCTACTTAAATTGTTTAGCCATACTCAATTGCTCCCTCATTGAATCGGCAATCAATTCTACTCAATCAAGGTATTGCTTCCCCTCTAGCACTACCTGCACATAGCAATAAATCTAGTCGTCAAAACTGTAGGCTTCCGCAGAGCCTCTGACTCGGTGCAAAAAAAGCATGACATTGTGAATGTGAGGCAGCATGTGATTCTTATTGGGATTCTTGGGCAACCTGGAACCACCCCTTTGAGGAACCTTCAGCTAGTATTTTGCTACATTATCTCGGTGTCCGGTTTTGTCCACGTTGAACTCAGTGATTGACTGAGCAGGGGAAAAATTGGAGAACTGGTAATCAGGTATCTTGAAGATAGAGGAAATTACTTCACGGTTTATAGCAAGAAGGGTTTCACCATCATCTCTTCTAATGGTCTCAGAGACTCGATCATACCTAGCGATACATTCCCTAACCAATTCTGGGCACGTGATAGATGGGGGAAAAGTTGTTGCCTCTATGAGACCGCTACTCAAAATCTCCACACCAAAAGAACCATCAATTCCCTTGAATACCCTTTCTTTTAGAACTTCAAGATTTTCCCCTTTAAGGTCGGTATTGCTAACTATGGGCTATGTACATGCAAGGCTAAAAACATTCCCGGACAAGTGCAGTGTGGACTTCATAATGCAAAATGATAAGCCTTATTTTGTTGCAGCAACCCTACTACGAGAGAAGAAATATAGGCAAAAATTACTGGAGAGAACGAGAAAGGGACTCACCTTGACAATTGAGCAACCAGACGACTACCAGTGATTAATACTTCTATCCAGGAAAAATAACACCGCAGCAGCAAGGAACAAATTTTAAGAGAATTAATCCTTCATACCTTATAGCGAGGGCAATGATATGGAACTATTAAGTGCAATAATTCCAATTGTCAGTTTGAGTGTGTTAAATTTGAGGATTGGACATCACACGCATGCAATAAATGCATGGCGGCATTTTTGAAGTAACCACCAGTTCCCGAAATGATTACTTACTTTGAAAAGCCAAGGATTGACGTCACTTAAGACATGGTTCACCTTCCTCATATTTGGCAATCAATGCACCATCAAATCATTTAACCCATGGGACCCACCAACTTCGAACACATATGAACATCCTGAACAGACTTCATTGGAGTTCAAGTAGTTCAAGGTGTACGCCGCGCTCAGGGAAAATATTTGCTAAGAATATTAATTATGCCAAGTTGCTGACCATTTGTGCTATGTTGAACATGTTGAACACATTTGAACCTTTTGAACTTGGTTCAATGAGTTCAACGCCAGGAGAGAAATGACATAAAACATCACCGAACAAAAACCCTTAAAGAGCTGCTGCAAAACACTTAAAGAAAATGTTAGTATGAAAAATCCCTTAAACACCTACGAACCTGTGGAACCTAAATGAACCTATTGAACCCGGTTCAAGATGGTTCAAAGTGTTCACAAAGTTCAACGTATTACTAAAACTTGGCATTTTTTATTGAAAGACGATTTACAAACGGACTAAGGGCTTGAACCGAGGTATTACAAGAAAGATTAGGACTTCGAAAGGAATTTTAAAAAGGAATTTGTCCCCATTACGAAGGGAAATATGACACAGTAACACAATGGTCTTCTAGGCTCCGCCACTACTTTAACATCCTGATACCAGGTGTCCTGAGGAAGAACTCCAAGATTTCTCTCACTCGAGTCCAAACCAAGGGACAATGTTGCAACCTCATGCCGCCTACAGCTCAAAGCATCTACCACTACATTCTCTTTCCCCTAAATATAACGAACCTCAAAATCATACTCGCAGATGAATTCCATCCATCTTCATTATCGAGCATTCAAGTTCGGTTGCGTGAAAATATACTGTAATATGTAGTGATCACTATGCAGCTCAAACTGACGCCCCAACAGGAAATGTCTCCATCTAACCAACACATGCACTACAGCAGCCAACTCCAATTCATGAACTGGATAGTTCAACTCATGATCCTTGAGTTTGTGAGACTCATAGGCAACCACACATCCATCCTACATAAGCATTGCACCTATACCTTCTAAAGAGGCATCTGTGCATAACATGAAATCTCTGGATGGGTCTAAAACTGCCAAAATCAGAGCACTAAAAAGGAGTTCCTTCAAGGTACGAAAAGCCAATTCGCACTGCTCTGACCAAACGAACTTCTTCCCTTTCCTCTAAAGAGAATTAATCGGGTGGCCTATCCGAGAAAAGCTCTGCACAAAGCGACAGTAATATCCGGCCAAACCCATGAAACTTCAAACTTCAGAAATATTGGTCGGCACTGGCCAATCAACAATGGCTTGGATCTTAGAAGGATCCATGGATACACCTTCTCCCGAAACTATATGACCAAGATAGACCACCTCTAACTGGAAGAAATCACACTTCACCAAATTCGCAAAAAGTTGATTCTCCCTCAAGCACTGCAATACCTGACGGAAGTGACCGTCCTGCTCTTCTATAGATCTAGAATAAATCAATATGTAATCCAAGAACACAAGGACAAAGTGGTCAAGGTAGGTGCAAAAAACCCCATTCATAAGACTCATGCATACTGAAGGCGCACTCGTCAACCCAAATGGCACCACTGTGAACTCATAGTGACCATAACGAGTATGAAACGTCATCCTATGAATGTCTGCATCATGAATGCGCAACTGATGATACCCAGATTTCAGATCTATCTTAGAGAACACCTTGGCTCCCTTTACCTGATCAAAAATATCGTCAATCTGAGGTAATGGATATCGATTCTGGATGGTTACCTTATTCAGCTGTCAATAATCAATGCACAACTGAAGAGAACCATCCCTCTTCTTAATGAAGATAACCGACGCACCCCAAGGAGAAACACTAAGACGAATGAACCCCTTGGCCAACAGCTCCTCAACCTGCAACTTCAACTCACTCAACTCTTGAGTAGTCATCTGATATGGTGCTCTTGAAATAGGTTCCGCACTAGGAACCAAGTCAATGCAAAAATCTATGTCTCGCTTCGGAGGCATACCGGGAATATCCAAAGGAAACACGTCAACATACTCACGAAGAATAGGGTGACCATCAAGAGCGATTTCTCGACTCTCTTCCTCATCCACATCCTCAAGAGCAACTACAAATAGCTGACACCCTTGACGCATGCACCACCTAAGTTGCATAGCGTAAATCATACGTAAGGATATCGATCGCTGAACTCCAACGATCCCCACTCTCCTGCAATGGTCATCTAAACACTCTATTGTCTTTAGACAATAGTCTACACAAGCGCTGTGAGATGATAACCAATCCATCCTCAACACAACTCCATAGGACCCCAAAGGAATGACTCGAAGGTCAACTAAAGTGACAAGGGGTCCTAGGTCCAACTCACAACTAGGAACGTAGGCATCTACCAACACTCGCACACCGGTAGCCAACTCTACTTGCCACCTATCTGCTTGCTTAGCAGAAATGAGCCCACATCGCTCTACAATGGATGAAGAAATAAAATAATCTAAAGCACCAGAATAAAAAAGTATAGAGATAGGAATACCACACAACACACCTATAGTCTCAATCACGGTACTTCGATGCTCAGCCTGGCGGTCACCCACCACTACAAATACTCTATGGGATCTACCTGCATCCCCCACTATCGACTCTAATGTGGCTGGCCTCTGGATACCCATCTGGTGAGGATGCTCAAGGCATTAAGCGGCCTTGTGGCCAAACTGACCACAGGTGAAGCAAGCTCCACTACCAGGTCCTCTACTTCCAGATGGCCCACTGGACTGCTAAAAGCTCTCCCCGCTAGGGGCCTAAGATTCTCCCTGAGAAGACTACCCTGGAAAGGTCTCCCTACCCTTCTTCCAGAACCTGCCCTTCCGAACCTGAGAGTTGCCACCCTGCTGGCCCTGAGACTGCTTCAGTCTCGGAGGTTGTTGCTACTGCTGACCACCCTTAGCGGGTGCCTGAGGACCCCTAAGAGGTGCAGCAGTCTGGGACTGATTCCCTCTCCCTTTAGACCCACTGAAAGGATCACTCCCAATCTGAACTCCAGACTAGCCGCCATGAGCACGACTAAGGTTCTGCTCCACCAGCCTGGCTTTCGCCATGGCTACCTCTACTGAAGCAGGCTCAAAAACTCTCACTCCTCCATTGATGCGGTCATTAAGACCCCTCAAGAAGTGTTGATCAAGCATAGCCTCATCATTGTCAATCTCGGCATACTGTTTGAGCTCATAGAACCTGTGCTCAGATTGATCCACTGACAACCTATACTAGCGCAGAGCATAGAACTCGTCTGCTCACTACTGCCTCCACTGGGGTGAGAGAAATCGTACCCTGAATCTCTCCAAGAAGATCTCGGAAGGTGCGGTGTTAATGTTCACATCGATCCTCTCCTCCTCTAACCTCCACCAGATAGATGCAAAGCTCTCGAGATGCATGATCATGCATCTCACCTTGGTGTTGCTACCATATGGATACATGGAAAAACATCGATCTAAACTGATAAGCCAAGTCTCAGCCTAGAGACCGGTACCTTTACCGTCAAAGAAAAGAGGATTGGACCTCGTCAAGTCCCTGATGTGCCCCATGATAGCTAGATCCTTGTCCACTGGGATCTCTCTCCTTCTAGGATCTCTCTCTCTCTCTCTCTCTCTCTCTCTCTCTCTCTCTCTCTAGAACCTATTGAAGCGGCTCCTCTACTCGGCCATGGATAGGTTGATCAACCTCGGGCCTAGGGCCTAATCTAGCTAGCACCTCCTGAAACATCTATCGCAACTCTTCCCATTCAGGAACCTTCTCTCCTGAATGCGGTTCCTCCTGATGAACTGACTGATCTCTATCCACACTCGCATGAGTGAGCGGTGGCGAAGGACTAAGGCGGTCGGAACCTCGACCTTGTCCTCTTCCTCTGCCCCTGGTGCGGCCACCAACATGGCCACCTCCCTTGGCTTTCCTAGCCATGACCTAACACTATACAAGGAAGAAAAGGTTCAGATCATAGGCAAGGAAAGGAACAAGGAAGTCACACCACAAGACCTACACAAAAGGTCAAGGCAAATGGGCTCACTACAAACCCAGAGTACCCAGTGTTGAAACTTGGCTCTGATACCAAATGTAATGCCCCACCAGGAACCCCGAAGGAAAACCTACAACAAGGGTGAAACAGTTTTATTTTACTTTTTAAGTATAAACATCATAAGTGCATTTACACAACATGCACGATAACACAAGCGGAAGACTTACACCATAATTCCTTAAGGATTACCAATGAAGAATTAACTCCAAAAGATAAATTCCACAATTACCATCGATCCAAATATTCATCATTAACTAAATGATCACAAGAAGCCATAAGCAATAATAGATACACCATTGAAAGATTGAAAGGATACAATATAATTCCACTTCAATAAGCATTTACACATATCATAAAGGAACTGATAAAAACATCCCAAACATAGGATTACTTTGCTCTTCCAATACATAGCTTCTCAATATACATATAAGGATACAACTTAACCAAATACAAGGTTACAAAAGATCAATGATACAATGACCACAAGGGTCTCCAAATAACAATAATCTCCAACATGAGATTATGCATGAGCCACGAACTACAAAAACACCTATGAAGCCAATCCTCGCATGAAGATACGAACAAGAACATCTGATGGGAAGTGACACTACCACCCGACCATGTAATTCCCAAAATGGAATCACCCCACTGTGCTAGGAGATAGCTGGGGACCCTCAAGCAAGCAAAAGCATGATATGGTCGATAAAACAACATGACTCCATGACAGCACAAGAGACTCCACAATAATCCAGGTGACTCAAAATCATAAATACACAAATGACTCGATATGACAAAACACAAGTGAACTGACATCACACATACAAGTCAACTTAAAGAGAGAGTGTCATCGCATAGCTTGATGGTTACCTCAGTAGGCCCTCATAGGTCCCGACTCTCTGTCCTGGTAACCTCTCCCGAACCTCCGGCTCCAACTAAGTCTCATGCGGACCCTTCTAGCCTTTCGTGAAGACAAGGTGGTTGGTTTGCCATTCCAGACCTTCTCACTACATTATGAGCCTCAATACAAGAACTCACCTATGCGTGAGGTACAATATCTTATTAATGTTATGAAACTACCCACCTAATCAATTAATTATATTATCACTTATTATCTGACTTTCGCAGGGGTAACCTGCTCAAAAGCCACTCTCTCAAAGGACACTAAACAGACAAGGTCACTCCCCGAGGACCCTATGGCAAAGCAGACAGCCATTACACCACTTTCAGAAACAAGTGGTCACACAAGGACATACTGACTCTCGACTAACCATAAGGCAAAGACACTACATGGTTACGACAACGAAGTCAACATATATCACTTGGTGAAAGGTACCAAATACGCCACCAAAGAATGACTGAACCACAGACCAGAAATAACACAATATACACTTGTAAGGACAGCTAATTCATTAAGTCCACACTTAGACAATCTTTGAGGAAATCATCGTTATAAATACTTGCAACATCATTGATTGAAAATTAAATAAAACACTCTTTTCCAGCATTCATATCTAATAAATTTCCAAATCAATATTCCATCAAGAAGGAAGTCCACATTAAACATTCAACCGGTTATAACATGAATTCCTAACAGGTATTTAATTCATTTCCAGAATATATCCAAACCTACCAATTTGAATCTCTAATTCATGCCTTGACTTCCATTGATAATTTATTAAACCACGTAATAAAAATCACAACGAAAATACCATTTATGCTTAACATAAAAAAACCACATCAAAATGTTCACTTAATAAAATTAAATGAAATTTATAACACATACCGGTTTGCACCGGTAAGGCACATGATCAAGCAGTGGCAAAAGCCAAACCGCAGTAGTCTTGTTGCCGGAGCAACAGACACTACCTATCGGTAATGCTGCTACTGCCGGTAGAAGCCGCTACCAACCGGTAGCAGTCCTACCGATCGGTAGTGCTGCTACCGACCCGTAGCACTACTACTGTGTAGAGGTACTGCCGACCGATAGTTCTGCTACCTTTGGGTATCAGACACTACCGACCCGCGTGGTGGGACTAGCCCACCACGGGGTAAGGTAAGGTCTACGGAACTAATAAAAACATGCTTCCAAAGCATTTAAAAAACCATTTAACATGAACACAATTCATCTTCGTTTCATTTCACAGGCACACACATACACAGTGCCAAATCCAAATTTCCAATGGATATTTACCAATAAGGCAAATGGTGAAATAAAACCCCACAAGAACCCCAATTCTTGGGCAACAAGATACTAGAAAGCACACAACAAGCTAAATCTAGTTAATTCTTTCCAAATAGAAGAGGTATAACAGGAAATTGAATTTCAAGAACACAACATACAACAAATAGAGAAATGAACCATTTCCTTCCTAAATGCAACCATATGATATAAATTTCACAAAACCAAGAATAATAGACACTCTTTCTTCCATTCCAATCATTCCACAAGAATCTACAGGAAGATTTGCATAATTTCAACACACAGGAAGAAAACTGAAAATTCCAAATTAAGTTGAAAACAAGAAGAGATTATCCAACCTTGAAGCAAACTAGCAACCAAAATGAAGGAAGAATCCTAATCCCTGCAAACCAATTCGAATTCCAACTCCTCCTTCCAAAATAGTTTTCCAAATTTCTCCCCAGAAATTTTGCCTCCTATTCCCGTAAATTTCCAGGCATATATGAAAATAATTTTTTTAACCTAAACTTTCTAGGTTAAAAGTTTCCCAACCAATCAAATTTGAATATTTAAAAAGTAAAAACAATCAGATTTACCTTTTTCCAAAAACAATTCTTTTCCAACAATTAAAATGAAAAAGTTAAATGGAAACGTAAAAAGAAAAGCTTTTTATTTTATTTTCTATTTTCCAAAATACTTTCTTTGAACATAAGCATATATCATTTAAATGGATAGGCAATTATTTATTTACTTCCACAAAATATATTAATGCAACTTTTCACAATGAAATAAGCCATTTAACCATTTAATCTAGCAAATCATAAATTAATAAATCAATAATCACAGAGCATAATAATTAACTAATTACGCCAACATGAGATAGCATCATCCATTTAATTAAATAACCATTTAAATAACGGAAGCACGTAAAACAAAGGATGATCATATGACGACTCACAAATAACCAAACCAAAGCACTATGACTCGCATACCAGCTAGACAGGAAAGACAACCGACTGACAACACTCATACGAGCGTAATTGCGGGTCAAGTTAGGGTACAACAACTATCTCCTCCACTCCCATCGGATATATAAGGCACGCTCAGACCTGTGAAACCAAGTGGATTCGATACCCTGTACCTACCTGGTACTGTACCTGCAATGTCTTGCCCCAAAGAACCACACGTGCATATAGACAAATATATATACAGATACGACATGCACACCGATGAAGGAGAATCGTGACATTCCCTGTCTCACCGGAGTGAGTGAAGGAAAATCATCCCCTCGCACCCCAATACACTTGCAAACACGCAACAATAAGTAACACATCGCAATATAAGGTAAGAGCGTCAATCCATGATAATGATCCATAAAATAACATTAATCATAAGCACTGAGATACTGCATAAAAGCATACACCATACATCCAGATAAAGCATGAAATAACATCGCATATAAGCTGAATCAACATACAATAATGTTCCACTGCACAGTCACTGAAGTCAATCAAAATATACAAAAAGAGGTTGATTGAGGAGGGGTACTACAATTATCATATTTAATTTAATAACTTTAAACATTACTTATATAATTTATATTTAATATATTAAATAAATATTAAAAAATTTACTAAATTTAAAATGTTAAGCAATATTTGATATATTTAATATAGTTTAATATTTTATAACATTATATCTAATATTATAATATTTTTCATAATTATATTATATTACATATTAAATAAATTTTAAAAAATTATATAATTTAAAATGTTAAGCAGTATTTGATATATTTTAAAATGTTTTAATATTTTGTAACATTACATAATATTTTCATAATTATATTATATTACATTATAATATTTTACAATATAATATATTATAATATTGCATAATACCATTAAATTGCAATAAAATAAATAAGTGTTATCAGTGTATTGTCATACAAACTAACCATTTATAAACGCAAATCATAAATTCAAACCTACCCATATTTGAATCCAAACACTATTAAATAACCCTAATGAAGCCCTAACCTTTACCCTCACACTAACTCTAATTGAACCTCAACCCTTACCCAGACATTGTCCTTACAATAGTAACTCTAATTCTACCCTAAATTTAATCTTGAACCTAACCTTATCATAATTAAAACATAACAATAAGCTCACCCTAAGCTTAGTAGCTACAACAATAGACAATTAAACAGTACATACAACTTAAGGTTTCTGTAAACTAAATCCTAATCCTAACTAAATTAAAATTCAAACACTTAATTAAATTGCTAATTATGTATTTAATATTATAATATTCTATAATAATATATGTAGACACCTAAAAATGTCTCATCAATCATATACTAATTATTCGTTCAATTAATTAAGTAATTCGTTAATTGTTTAATTAAGCTAATTATTCTTCTAAACTGACTCAATCATCACATTCAACATTTCTAATTATCGAATTTCTATTCTTTAATTAACTAATCAGTTAACTCTATCTCAAATATTAATTAAATATTATTTATTTAATTAATTACGATTAATTTCCTTAGTTAAATAATATTTATTATTTAATTAACCTCATTTCTAATGTTTAAATAATTTCTTTTAAATTATGTAATTAATTAATTTTGTTCCTCCAATTCACAAAATTTGAATTTCAAATAATTCCATCTAATTTCATTTCTCTCAAATTCACAATTCACCAAATTTGAATTTCATCTAATTCCAAACCATCAAATTCACATTTCACCAAACCTAAATTTCATCACATTTCAATAAAATTTCATGTGCATTTCAGCATTCGAAAAACAAAATTTAAATCCAAATAACATGAAATTGAATTTTAAATTCAAAGTCCTACAACACATGTTGAAAATCAAAACTGATCAATCAAATCAGTTAACTCTTCGATCTCCTCTTTTCACTCCGAATCAACTTTTCTAACTAATCAATCAATTCAGTCATCTCTTCAATCAACTCAATCAACTGGCTAATCTATTCAGTCCACTATTTAATCAATCTAGCTAACATATTAATCTATTGAGTTAACAGATCAATCAAGATGAGTTCATTGATCAATCTAAATCAGTTATCTATCAATCAGCACTTCAGTTCAATATCCCACCCCATATGTCTTGAAAATATATAAATACAAGATCATTTCATCAAATTAATCTAGAATCACGGTCTTCAAAATAATTATCTATATTATGCAGGAATTTCAGTGCAACACCTGAGAGCCAATCAACCAACAATTATGGAGAAGAGAAATGGAAGTCACAATGCTTTTGAAGGGAGTTTTCAATTTTTTTAATTGTTTAATTCTCTTGTTTTGCATTCTATTTCATTGATTTGTGTTTAAGGTTGCTAAATTAGGTAAGGATTTTGTGATTCATCCTTTTTAGTCTAATTAGCTATGTTTAACCTAACAGATTTTAAGCATGAAAATAATGGTGAACCCCACGTGAAGGAAACATCATCTAACCTTTTTTGACTTTCTATCTTGCAAAGTTTGGACGGACACATAAGAAAGTGTCACGCATTCGCACACAGAAATTTGCATTCACCACAACATACTGCATTTGAGTAGACAGAAATTCGCAATCGATCATATGCAGAAATTTGCATTCTCTTAGACGATGACACGCATTCACAGTTGTCAGTTGCATAATTAACTTCTTTTGTCGATTCTATCTTTTACTTAATTGTGTTTCTAACCCACAATTATTTTTTAAATCTAGAACTTTCAAGTTTTTTAAATATAAAATGCATTTGATCATATGGCAGGAAGGGTAACATTCAAAATTTCAGGTGCTAGGAAGAGAAAACAACACAAGAGACAAAGAAGAGGACATCAACGGTAGAAATTTGATAATAGATTTAGATCATGTCATGATTGATTGGCCCTTTCTTCTATCTTCTAATTCTATTCATTAATTGTTCGCATTCGATCAAAGGCTTCCACACATTTGAATTGACAGAAATTTGCATTCGAATGCATAGAAATTTGTATTCGAGCTGACAGGAATGCGCATTCGGTTTTACAACGATTCGTATTTTCTAGAAATTGGAAAACCTTTTTGTTCTGTCTTTTTCTCCATCATTTTGTGGTATTCTTACTATTTTGTTCTACAAACAAATCATTAACAGACAGTAAGACAGAGGTTGTAACCAAAAGAAGAAAATTAGGTCGAAGAGTCCACAATATGCTAACCTTTTTCATGGATTTTTGCAAGGATAGTTGGACTTAGTTTAGATAATCTTTCTTTCGGTGCTCTTAAAAAGAACAACAGAAATTTCATCATTGCTATATCAACTAAAATGAACACCATGTCTTTTGGAGCAACATCTCCAAGTAGTATAGATAATTTTGTGATGAAGGTTTAAAAAGAACTTTTGCTCTCCGTGTTTTCAAGGTGATAGGCATATGCTCTCCCCTTAACTAGGTGACCAAAAATTCTGACCCACCTTTCTTATGCTTTCTATTAATTATGCATTAGGATAAAACCTTTAGAAGGCCTGCCTCCCGAGTAGCCCATAAGGCCAAGTGAGATGGAATGACCTAAGTGGCAATGACTAAAGCCAAGTAATCCAAGCCACTATAAATAAATGTGTTTGCAATGAAAATTGTAAGAAACAAGTGTTACATTTTGTGATAATGTTGTCATACCTCCCTTAGTGCCTATATGGTACAAGAAAATCTATAGAGCATAACCTCTACATACTAGGAGACCTCCTTAACGAAGTAGAAAACGTTGTTGATTATGACCACTCGAATGGAACCTTGATTAATATCTTTAGGAAATTAGAGGCCAATCCGAGTCAATAACCAAACACTTATAATATCACAGTGCAAGGGTGGGGAAGAATCCACCCCCAAAAAACTCACCATATATCTCCCAAGATAACGAGCCAATTGAGGAGCAATCATCTTTGGTTTAATTTTTGGACAAAGGTAAAAAAAAATGGGGGCACCTTAGGCTGTTACAAGGCTGTTTGAGATGACAGAGTATCAAGATGTGGGTTGAGGTAATATTCATGAACTTTTGACCATAGGAGAGTCTGCTTGATGTGGTATCAAATGACCAAAAATTTATCGAAAACAAAATAAGGTTTTGAAAAAGATCTCAATATCAACAAGGGTTTGAAAAAATCCTTTAAAGAGTGCTCTCTTTTGGTTATGTCAAGTTGGTTTCCATTGCTTTGCTACTGTGTCTTTGCAACATTTTCCAAAAAATCAAACACCTGCAACATTCAAGAAATGGAGAAAATTGCACTTTCAGTGATCTTAGGTCCTAGACATTTAGTCCATACATAGTATCTTTAGTGTCCTCAAATTACACAAAGTCCTTGCACAAGTCCTCACTTCAAGTAGAAATGGCTTCATTTTTTGTCAAAGATTTCATCCATTGCATTATCATCATCTAAGTTCATCTTAGGACCCACCTTAGTCATGCATATCACAACAGGTTGCTTTAGATTCCACATCTACAATCTTAGTTTCAAAGTTAACCCTTGCATAGTTTGCATTTTGGTTCATCACTCAATAGAAGTCTCAAGAGCATATCCTTTTCATGGGTCTAAAAGGTGATGGCGATTTCCCATTCAAATAACTCGATCTCAGGCCAAACAATAACCAATTATAAATAATTGACGGTTTGGATACCCTTGCTTGGAAAGTAAGAGTTGACCTTCCCCAATACTATGAAGTAGAAGTTGTCGTAGATGATGAAATTCGGAAATTTGTGAGTCTTCATATGAAATTAAAAAAAAGAGATGAAGGAACAAAGAGAGCAAGAAGAGATTCGACAATTTGTCAAAAAACTTATGGCAGATAGTCCAATTCCTTTTCACAGACCTTAGTAGAGTGTCGTCATTTATAGATTGCATACATACATAGTCAGTCCCTACAAAAGTCTTGCATCTATCTTCATCTATCATTTGCATTTTAGAGATTCATAGCAAGTCTTGGAGATTCAAGATCACTTTGGAGATACATTGATGCCATTAACAAGATCACAAAAAGCTAAGATGGATCCAAAAAACAACCCCTTGGTCAATCCCACTTGGAATATGGATTTATTCGCGAATCAACAATCACAAGGTAGAAGGCCTTCAATGTTACCAACAAACGCCAACAAGATGCCTTCTATAGATGAAATCCAACATAATCTAACACAAGAGGAATTGTAGGCAGCCCAACAAGATCCAACACTTTTCACAGTTTTTAAAGCGCTCATCTATAATGATAGAGATCAATATCTCATACTTTTAGTTCAAAACAGGGCCAAGTTGCCTCCAGATGCTGACATTTTGGCAACCTTGCCACCAGGGTAACATTGACCCAAAATGTAATTCAAAAACCCAGTGTGTCACAAACTCAAGCAGCAATGACTCATGCTCAATCACCAGTTGCATCTTCAAACACTAATCTCACATCTCAAACCACACCAAGTTTTACAATGTAACACATGAATACTTCAACCTAGGCTACAACAACCATGGCTCAAAACACTATTTCTGCAAGTACATCTCAACCTACTGTATCAATTGCCATTGGATCTGCATATAGTGATGAGAATATGAACCAAGGATCAATAGGAATGAATAGCTCAAGTCAGCCAAATGTCAAATACACAACTTGCATATTTCACACCACCTAGTGGAATTCAAGGCACGCAACTACATGGTCAGTCGATATTTCAACAAGCTCCAAGATAATCCAACACTATTTCATTTATGGGAAATACTTATAGGGCCAATACACCTTTGACCCAAACAGAGATCTTGGATCAACAAATGGAGAATCTCCAAAAGCAAATGACCATCATACAAACAGTTAATGACAAGAAGAGCTATACTATGGAGGATCTCCATCCTTATCCTTTTGATAGAACTTTGTACATGCCACCTTTTCCACCACATTTTGAGACTCCAAGATTCGACAAGTATAGAGAAAAAGGTGATCCTTGGTATCATGTCAGAGAATTATTCAAAGCATGTATAGAAGTGGCCCATGAAGACACATACTTGATGTGCCTATTCCCCAAAAGTCTTGGAGGGACCGCATTAGAATGGTTTTCACATCTACTACCTAATATTGCCTCATGGGGTGAGTTGGTTGAGTTATTCATCACAAACTTTTCATTCAACATAGACAATCCAGTTACCCTAATGGATCTGTGTGCAACTAGACAATAGGAAGGTGAAGTGTTTGCTACATTCTTGCAAAGGTGGAGATCTATATACCGCATATGTCTCAGTCACATTCCCGAAGTTGAGCAAGTAGACATTTTTACTAAGAACCTTGTTCCTCAAGTGAAACATCCATTGCAAATAAAATGTGAAGGCACTTTCAAATAAATTAGAGAAAAAAGGCATAAATGTGAGAAGGGCTTGTTAGAACAAGGAATATTGAAACGTCACAAGGATAATGGACCAGCCATAAATACAAACAATGAAAAGCCAAAGTTTTGGTCTAAAAACAAGAATGTTACAAATGATGGGGTTGTAGATGCTCGTGTTGTTAATAGAGCTCAACTAGTGGTATCACTTCAAGGACCAATTGATTCTTTAATAGGAATCAAACTCAAAACAACAATGTAAATGCCAATGCAGCGCAATCAAGCAATCCAAGACTCCCAAGGATCAATTCACCAAAAAGAAATTTCACACCTTTGGGGGAACCGATTAAGTCATCTATTAAGAAGTTGATACAAAATAATGTCATAACTTTGTCGGAGGCTCGACCTTACGAACCTGGTCCATTCAAGCCTGCTTGGTGGAATGACAATGATTTCTGTGAATACCACCATTCCAAAGGCGACAAAACAGAAAGTCATTACAAACTCAAGAACCTAATACAAGACCTTATTGATTAGGGGGATATCATTGTGGATGCCAATAAAGGATCAGCTAATATAAACCACACCATATTAAAAGACCCTTTTATTAAGCATGATAAAGGGAAAGCTTCTAGTTCAAGTGCACTAAATAACAATGCAAATTATACCAATGTTGCATATGATTATGCAATTAATGCAATTAGTGCAGGAGATGACATAGTGGCCACAATTATAGTAAATCCAAGGAGCAGAGATTGTGTTGTTATCACCCGAAGATCCAAGGTCACATTGCAAGGGGTACCATCAAACCCCCTTCCACCGACAAGCAATTACAATATGGTTGACTAACTAAAAAGGACTCCGGCCCAAATTTCATTGTTTGAGTTGATTTGCATCTCACTAGCTCATAAGGTAGTCCTAGACAAGGCATTACAAGAATTTGTTGTTGCTAGAGATATAGACGAGAATACATTTCAATCCATGGTTGGAAACTTGGCAGCTTCAAGGGTATCATTCACTAAGCAGGATGTACCTATGGACAGGCCCATGCACAATGATACCCTACACTTAGAAGATCTGATTCATAGAAAGAAGGTTCAAAGCATACTCATAGATGGTGGAGCTGGGCTCAATATATGCACTTTGCATCTAATCAAAGCTCTAGGTTACTCTGAACATCATATTGATCCTACCAAGAGAATCAATATGAAAGCTTATGATGATGAGGAATGCCCCTCCAAGGGTGTAGTAACCTTGCTAGTTCAAGTAGGACCAGTTACCATAGATATCACTTTCCAAGTCTTAGATAGAGAATTGGGGTACAACATGCTACTAGGATGCTCATGGATACATGTCATGCAGGCAGTGCCATCAACTTTTCACCAATGTGTTAAGTTCCCTTACAATAGCATTGATATCACCATACATGGCCATCCAAACCCTTTTCAGCACTACAATTACCTAAGAGAAAGCACAAATAATCAAGTACCCATCAATCACGCAGCTCTGCTCCACAAACAAATGCAAACCCTAAAGATTGAAGAAACACCAGCATAGTCATCTCACACACCTACAACAACTCCTCTTTGAATCAAAGATGAAGGGTGTGGTGAGTACTCATGTTCTGGAACATTGCTAATAGGACAACTATCTCCCAGGTCCTTTGGGACAACATTACCAAGTCTAACAAACACAAGTAAAGGGAAGGAAATTGTCCATTTTTCTAATTCTTGTTTATTTATTAGGTGGGAAGAGCTTAATGAAGAATCTCTAGATGAATATGTCAATGGATGGTTGTATAAAGAAGAAAATGACACTCCAAACATCAAACTCCCTTTAGAACAATATGGTAATGGTTTCAAGATGTTGCAACGACATGGTTATGATGGAACCACAGGCTTGGGAGAACATGCACAAGGCATCATAGAACCCATATTACCTTCAGAGAATCCAAAGAATTGGGGATTAGGATACACTGGCATGACAAGAAAAAGAAGAACAACTTGACTAGATACCCGAATAATAACAAGTGAAGATCATGACCCTAAGACCAAATAACACATTACAAACGATCTTCCAACCAGCATCTTATGTAAATACAGTGATGGAAACAAGAAATGCACTAGCATCAGATACTTCCACACCATCATCACCAACTAGTACATCAATAGAAACAAGGATAGCACCTACAAGAGACAGTAATTCAATATTACCCCTATCTCTTATTCAAGCACTCAATGAGGCCACTATCATAGAAGAAGAGTCTATGAGTCAGGATACTCTCCCATTCATCATCAATACAACTATAAATCTTCTTTCTCTAATTGAAGATATTGATGAATATGAATTAGATAGAGAAACATATATATAGAGTATAACTAATTCACATGATTATGAGTTTCTATCTATACATAGTTGTAAAACATTTTCAACATTTAGAGCTTATGACAACCAACCAATTGTGGATGATGGCATTAAATATAAAGACATATCAATCAACCCATCATCAGTCAAGTATGTTTTTAACAACTGAATCTTCGTGATCTCAACAACATCTCCTCCTGCTGAGGAAAGAGATCTTTATCTCATGTATCCTCACCTATTAGACTAGGGGAAAGAAGGACAACCACAATTAGATTAGTTTCAAAATGATGAAGCTATAGTTGAATTCTTGGGTGCAAGGGATGGACTTCCTTATGATGATCATAAAGCTGATTTTTCATAGATCTAGATAAAACTGCATACTTTGGAGAAGCAAGCTCCTCTTCCAATCCATAAAATGAAGCAGAACGTATGGTTCACAACAAATTGGACACTCTTCCCATAGACAAAGAACAGTCAACATTACTAGTTGAAGAAACTAAAGAGATCAACATCAGAGACACTGAGACAATGCATAAGATACACCTGGCGAAATCTCTGAATCCTATAGAAAAAGAAAAGTTCATTCATTTTTTTACACAA